>NC_062285.1:53010137-54298708 GCF_902655055.1 Lutra lutra
AAAGGTAAGTTCTATAATGCAAGCAGTAGCCTTATAAAATTATATAAACTTTCTTTGTGCTTATCTGATTAAAATTAGCCAATGATAATAAAACATTTATATAATAGGATTTCATTCATAACTAAAGGATTATAATTTCCCAAATGCCTTAGTGGATGTGAAAGTTTAAAACAAATTAACTATGTAACTTGAATGATACAGTTGCCCTCCTGACCTGTTTCAAATGATGCTCTAAAAATCCTCCTATCTCCAAAGGCAGAGTCCCCACTGAAGCCAGTGTTACTTGTGTTTTTGCCAAACTTCATTACTCAGAAAATCAATGACTCTTGACTGTAGGTCCCCAAGGACCATTCATTTTTTTCACTCTTAACATTTTCTGGAAATTAAAAAGATAACCCACATTTGACATGGTGTATGCATTTTTTCTCTGCCGTTATGATTTAAAATTCATTTCTCCACCAGTGGAGAGAGTTCCTGAGACCTTAGGGTAATTTATTTTCTTTTCAGTGATGGAGATAGTAAGAAAATTTAGAGGCTTCTAACAGCATTAAGCCCATTACCAAGTCTGTCCAAGTTGTTGGAGAAAGTAAGCAAAGGGGGTTCTATGCATTCCCAGACATGTCAGTGAATATGAAGACATAAACACCTTTATAAAAATATGACTTTTAACATTGTGGTCTTGATATTGGCTATGGTAAAACAAACAACAGAAGCTCTGATCTACTAACAGAAAAGTAAGTACAATAAAGTTTGTCTCTTTGACTGTGGTTCCCTTCATAGGCTCTAGGTTATATTTACATCTAAGAAAGAAAATAGATTTGCAGTGATGATTTTAATATTTTCAGTGTATCTAAGATATATGCATGATACTTCATTTTTTAGAATGACTTTCCCTTGTGTAGATAAATGGCATTACCTGGAGCATTGTATGCATAAGATACGTAAACAATCTGTATCTAACTTAATGTAAGAAGTATTTAGGGTAATTTTGAATAGATATCCAACCTCAAATTTAAAATAAAGTGTCTTCCTATAAGAAGGAAAGGATAAGTGAATTGGGGGAAATTGGACAGAGAGATGAACTACGAAAGACTGTGGATTCTGAGAAACAAACTGAGGATTTTGGAGGGGAGGTGGGTTAGATGAGCCTGGTGGTGGGGATTATGGAGGGCACGTATTGTATGGAGCACTGGGTGTGATGCATAAACAATGCATCTTGGAACACTGAAAAAAAAATAAAATAAAATAAATTGTCTTCCTATATATAGAAGTATATAAGCATGCACTCATATTCCTCTTCCCATCCCTGAAAAGAACACCATAATGACTGAAATGACAGCATCTCATGACAGAGTCCTGTGCTCATTTTGAAAACTCTATAGAAAGACAGAATAAACAAAATCAGTTAGTTACACTTTCGTGTCAACTTACTAACTTCCATCATGAAGTAGGTTATAATATCTTGGGGAAAAAATGACTATATTTTGAAAATTGGATAATGTTCAACATTTGGGGGCTGAGTAAGATTTCACTATAATACACATTATCTCAGAGATTCAGAGAAAACATGAAAGGAAAGTGGGTGGGCTGCAAAGTATATAAATATAAAATATTCCTTTTGCATCTAAATTTGATAGAACTATTTGATAGTGGTTGAATAAAAAACTAAACTTCCTAGAAGGATTCTAACTTTTGAGTAAACCTTGATCCTCAGCAATTTTTCTATATATTAGAAACACTGTGAATGAGGCAAATAGTCCCAAACATTTCTGCAAAAAAAATTCTACCCCAATCTCAGTGAGAAGAGAACACAGTAAATTAAATAATAAAGTGAATTTGCTCATAACACAAAGAAACTTGGTATGCCAGAAACCTCAATGTTTAAGATCTTGATTGTGTATTGGACTTATCTGAATCCCTATAGGTATGACATCAATGAAAATAAAATAATTCATTCACTGGAAGATGAGAGAGGGAAGAGAAGGCAGTCATCACTTGTATCAGCAGTAAAGGTAACACAAATTCAGCTGGTAATGCAAATATTCAGAAAGATAAATAGCTAGGCTCTGTAGCAGGAGGTAGGGGAATCAGCAGGTTGTGAAGTTGTTCATAAGAATTAAGCTCACTTAACCTAAAAACACACCAAAGAACAAAAATCTTCTTTTGGAACAAAGACCTCCAGTTTTGTTTTGTTTTTAAAGATTTTATTTATTTATTTGTCGGAGAGAGAGAGCAAAAGCAGGGTGAGAGGCAGGCAGAGGGAGGAGGAGGCTCCTGCTGAGCAAGGAGCCCAATACAGGACTTGATCCCAGGACCCTTGGATCATGAACTGAGCTGAAGGCAGATGCCCAACCTACTGAGCCACTTGGGTGTCCCTAAAGACCTCTAGTTTTGCTCTAGTGTCTAAATAGTGAACCCAAGTTATATTAGCACTGTTTTTCTAAAAAGACCCAAAGTGTCAAGAAAAGATATGAAACTGAGCATGAAATTTTGTGACTCAGTTTCTCAATAGGAGAGAACATTTTTACCCTTAAAATGACACTCCCTCAGTAATCTACTTGGTCACATGGGAAAATCCTAAGTACAGGATAGGCATAAAATGTAAGTATACATATAATATATATTTATGTTAAAAACATAATGAAATATAAAAGCTTGAATACATTATATTTTAGAACAGTTAAAATAATCTATAATCAATGAGAACATTTATCTGAATATCACATGCAGGTTGGAGAGAAGTCAGAAGTCAGTGATGAGAAACAGTACAATAACAACATTCATTCTGCTGGGACTTACGGATGACCCTGAGCTGCAAGTTCCGATTTTTATCTTTCTCTTTCTGACCTACACACTGAGTGTAACTGGAAACTTGACCATCATTATACTCACTTTTGTGGATTCCCACCTTAAAACACCCATGTACTTTTTCTTAAAAAATTTCTCCTTCTTGCAGATCTCCTTCATATCTGCCATTATTCCCAGATATGTGTATAGCATAGCAACAGGTGACAACGTTATTACCTATAATGCTTGTGTCATCAAGTGTTTTTTACCGACTCTGTGGGGTATCAGAGTTTTTTATGCTAGCCGCCATGTCCTATGACCGCTATGTGGCCATCTGCAAACCCTTGCATTATGTGATCATCATGAGCAACAGTGCCTGCAGGACTCTCATCATCTGTTCTTGGATGGCTGGTTTATGTATAATAATCCCACCTCTTAGCCTGGGTTTAAATCTAAAATTTTGTGACTCTAACATAATTGATCATTTTGGCTGTGATGCATGTCCCTTAGTGAAAATCTCATGTTCAGATACATGGTTCATGGAATGGACAGTTATAATCTGTGCTGTGCTGACCTTGAATATGACACTTACATGTGTGGTTCTGTCATATGCTTATATCATCAAGACAATTTTTAGATTCCCTTCTGTTCAACAAAGGAAAAAGGCCTTTTCAACCTGTTCTTCCCACATGATTGTGGTCTCCATCACCTATGGCACATGCATTTTCATCTATATGAATCCTACAGCAAAGGAAAAAGTGACCATTAATAAAGTGGTTTCACTGCTCATTTTCTCTATTTCACCTACCTTGAACCCATTTATTTATACTTTGAGAAACAATCAAGTTAAGAAAGCCTTTGAGGACTCAGTCAAAAGAATTTGCCTTACTCTCAATTAAATAAAAGAAATTTATCTTTAAAATATCTCAAAAACAAGAATAAATGTCCACAGGCATTTTATTTTGAAGTCTATAAACTTGTTTCTTAATAACATATATTTCTGTTACATTAATTTTCTCAACACTTTTTTAACCAACCTTCCATTGAGCCCTGCTCATGCCATTCTTGTGTTTTGATTTTTCAAACCAATATTTGATAATTTTGCATATCAATTTCTAAAAAACTATCCTGAAGAAGAAATTAACTGCATGATTTTGTTACAATATATATAGTAAGAGTTATTCCTCAGGAAATATAAGATAAAATTGTTTGTAGCTCTTCAATATACACAATTATCTAAACACATGTAGTAGGTAATTTTAGGTAAAATGTCTAAAATGGATGAATAATCACATAATTTAAAATGCATGTGAAAAAGAGTAATGGCACTTCCAATGTTGAGAAAATAGATGAAAATACTCTATAATGAACACACAGAAACACTGGATAATATGTAATAAATATTCCCTTAACTCTATAGCTGAAATCATTGCAAAGTGGTCAACAGGAGGTGTCAGAAATAAAGATTCAACTAAAAGTACAGTAATAATCTACAAAATGACTATGGGTACTGAGGTGAGCATAGACTGGAGGGTAGGTGCAGGACATCGCATTATGGATCACAAAGGCTTGGGCTTAAAGTCTCAGGATTAATGTGGAAAGTACTTGGGACAGGACAATAGCTGCACATTCAGTGAAGGTTTGAATTAGAAACCAAGCTCATTTTCACAGAAAGATTACTTTGTTTCTGAAAAAAATATCATCTGCTGCCTTTAGAGCTCTGAGTCAAGGGGAAAACATTCCCCAATGTATTTAATAGCCTGTGCCTACATCTAATACAAATTAAGCTCTTAAAGTCCAAATTCTGCCATAACCATAATATGCAGAGTTTTATCTACAAAGAATGAAAAATCCACATCAGTATAATTCCTTGGAAATTAAGGAATTTACATCAAATTAACTAATTGTTATCTGGAAAGTAATGAAATGCAGACATGCCATCACAAATTATTTGGAGCAATGAAAAAGCTGTAGTAGAAAGAATTCTGTTATCTTAAATAAATTCACTTTTTAAAAATATATAAACTAGACCAAAAGTGAGGAATTTAAACTAATAAATTTGGAAAAAAAATTGAAAACAAAAGTAAATGAAAATGTTACTGTGGGTAGAAACTCAAATCAATTAAGTAAGTTCAAAAAATCCAAAAGCCAGTTCTTTGTAAACTCTAATACAGATAAACCCCACCCCAATGAATGATGAGTAAAAATCAGAAATGCTCCATCGTTTTTAGATCTTGGAAGATGACATAAGAAAACAAAATATCATGATAAATATGGGAAAGAATAAATAAAACAATGGATTTCCTTGATTTTAAAGTATTATTCACATTTTGCTTTTCTGAAATTTAGATATTTCATACAATGGATGGCATCTACTATTGTTCATAGGCTAATTGTCAACATTTTCTTTTCAATTGTGATAAATAGTATAATGGCATGCTTTACAATTGATGTTGTCTTAAAGTTGATGAAATTCGATATATCTTTTTTTATATTGAGGGCATTCTTACGCACACAGAAAACTCAAGGAACTAATAGGAAACTAATGGAACTAGTAAGGGAATTTGGTATTCTAGCTGAAAAATGGAAAATATTTTAAAAAGAAGTAGACTGTAATAGCAAAAAACAACAGGAAATCAATGAGCAAATGTTATTTTGGTCATAAAATGTTATCTTGGTTTAATTACCAAGAGAACAAATTTAACATAGAAGTGCAGTATATATATAAAGAAAGTATAAAATCTCTTAAAAGAATATAAAATTTAATTAGAACAAAAGAAAGAGAGCCAATATCCAGGTTGGAAAATTTCAGTATAAGCATGTGTCTGTGTGAATGCACAGGTTATTTATGTATTGCAGAATATTTATTTTCCTACAATCACTGATCATAGAAAATTATAAAGAAAACAAATTTTAATGAAAGTTATCTGAAGCAGAAACTAAACAATGTAATTAGAAAGAAGAATGGGTAAAATAAGACAAAGGAAAAAATCAAAATAAAACACTAATCATAATCCCACTTATATATGAAGGTTTGGGTATATATATATATATATATATATATATATATATATATATAATTGGGTGAAAATAAAGAAAATTTCTTTCAAATAGATTTTCATCTACAAAATGGTAGAATATTAAATGTCATTACCAAGCAATAATAATAATAATAAGTTGCAGGGTTTTTTGTTAACTGCTGATCAATAAAAAATAACCAAAAAATGCAAAAAAAGAAAACTTTCTTAATGTATAAATGTTACATATTATACACATGATTATCACAAGTGACACAGTAAAAACATTGGACAAAATCCAGCAACCTTTTGATAAAGACACTTGAAAGACTAGGAATAGAAGGTAACTTCCTCAACTTCATAAAAGCATCTACAGGTAACCCATAGTTAATGGGGAAAGATTGAATGTTTTCTCCCTATGATCAGTAACAAAAGGATATCTGCTTTCACCACTTCTATTTAACACTGTACTAGAGGGGTTTTTCCCAGGGTAATTAGAGGAAGAAAGAAAGAAAAGAAAAAAGACAGGAAATGAAGAAGGGACATGATGTAGTATATAGAAAATCCACAAACAACTATTAGAACTAATAAGTACAGCCAGTTTGCAGCATATAAGATCAATAACAAAAATTAGTTGCATTTCTATACACTAGCAAAGATTTTAAAACATCAAATTTTCCAAAGCTACTGGAAGTTCCTTTGTACTAGCCTTTCTTTTAGTGATGGAAAGTAAAAGAAAATATTTCCTGGGCTTATGACAGCACATCTATCTTGAGGAAGTTTATGCATTGATTAAGTCACAAGGATTCTGTATCTGTGGCCATGGATTTAATCAGCAGTGAGCAGAAGCTGTCATGCAGATTTTCAACATTACATTTATTTTCAAATTTGTAGCTGTAAGAATAATTGTAGGTAAACATCGAGAGTTACAATTAATTACTAGAAGTATAAATAAATATGATCAATTCTGTCCTTTCAGTTGCATTCTCTTTTGGTGATAATTGGGTCATATTGTTTCTGGGAAATGGATTTTCCCTGACTGTACAAAGCTGAGAGATGTAAGTTTTAATATGGATATTTACAAAATGTTATTTTTTAAATGTATTACTTTGGGATAGATTATACTCATTGATCATTAGTATGTATGAATAAATAGGAAGTCATCCAAAAGTAGCATAACTTGAGAGACATGAAGATGCACTGCTTAATAAAAACACTTAACAACTGGGCCCATTGCATTATTTTATTAGAAATCAAATTTTAAAACCTTTTACATATCATGCAAACAGCAATCAGTCAATAAAAATTCAGATCAGTTATACTCAACACTTGCATTGTAATGTCAGAGTTCTTACAGAAGTATAGTTTTAATGACTGGAAGAAAAATGATTCTCAGAGTCAGTTGGGTTGTATTAGTTTCCAGAGAAGCCCAAGTCTTTGTACATTGGGAAGAATAGATTCAGGGATGGGGGTGGGCTGCAGAAATGGTCCTCACTGTGATGAATTGATCATTTCATCATAGAGATGATCAATTGTAAATGTCAGGAGTGGACCTACATTTATGGGAGCATTCTAGCTCTCAAGCAAACCATGAGCAAGTCCATGCCCCTTGTCTTTTATAGTGACTGTCATCCCTGGGATTCAACTCCGGCATTTAAGCACATGATCAGAGCTGGTACTGGCCCTGTCTCAATATGGAGAAAATATTATAAAGCGATATAGCGAAACATTTCACATAGTAAATGAACTGGAGCCTCCAGTTCAAATTGTAGGAAATCTACTATTTTGGGAAACCCTGGTTTAATTTTGAAAATATTTTAAAAGCCAGCATTAATGTGACATAAACAATGAATTCTGGTACACTGAAAAGAAATTAAAAAAAAAAAAAAAAGCCCTTCTTTTCACTACATCTGCATATTTGGGATAAATACCCAGTAGTGCAATTGCAGGGTCATAGGGAAGCTCTATTTTTAATTTCTTGAGGAATCTCCACACTGTTTTCCAAAGTGGCTGCACCAACTTGCATTCCCACCAACAGTGGAAGAGGTTTCCCCTTTCTCCACATCCTCTCCAACACATTGTTTCTTGTCTGGCTAATTTTGGTCATTCTAACTGGTGTAAGGTGGTATCTTAATGTGGTTTTAATTTGAATCTCCCTGATGGCTAGTGATGATGAATATTTTTTCATGTGTCTGATAGCCATTTATATGTCTTCATTGGAGAAGTGTCTGTTCATCTCTTCTGTCCATTTTTTGATGATTATCTGTTTTGTGTGTGTTGAGTTTGAGAAGTTCTTTATAAATCCTGGATATCAGCCTTTTGTCTGTACTGTCATTTGCAAATATTTTCTCCCATTCCGTGGGTTGCCTCTTTGTTTTGTTGACTGTTTCCTTTGCTGTGCAGAAGCTTTTGATCTTGATGAAGTCCCAAAAGTTCATTTTCACTTGTGTTTCCTTTGCCTTTGAGACATGTCTTGAAAGAAGTAGCTGTGGCTGATATCGAAGAGGTTAATGCCTATGTTCTCCTCTAGGATTCTGATGGATTCCTGCCTCACATTGAGGTCTTTTATCCATTTTGAGTTTATCTTTGTGTACGGTGTAAGAGAATGGTCAAGTTTCATTCTTCTACTATAGCTGTCCAGTTTTCCCAGCACCATTTATTGAAGAGACTGTCTTTTTTCCACTGTATATTTTTTCCTGTTTTGTCGAGGATTAACTGACCATAGAGTTGAGGGTCCATATCTGGGCTCTCTACTCTGTTCCACTGGTCTATGTGTCTGTTTTTATGCCAGTACCATGCTGTCTTAGTGATCACAGCTTTGTAGTAAAGTTTGGGTATTTACCCTAAAGATAAAGATGTAGTGAAAAGAAGGGCCATCTGTACCCCAATGTTTATAGCAGCAATGGCCATGGTCGCCAAACTATGGAAAGAACCAAGATGCCCTTCAACGGACAAATGGATAAGGAAGATGTGGTCCATATACACTATGGAGTATTATGCCTCCATCAGAAAGGATGAATACCCAACTTTTATTTTTATTAATTTTATTTTTTATAAACATATAATATATTTTTATCCCCAGGGCTACAGTTCTGTGAATCACCAGGTTTACACACTTCACAGCACTCACCATAGCACATACCCTCCCCAGTGTCCATAACCCCACCCCCTCTCCCAACCCCCTCCCCCCATCAACCCTCAGTTGTTTTGTGAGATTAAGAGTCACTTATGGTTTGTCTCCCTCCCAATTCCATCTTGTTTCATTTACTCTTCTCCTACCCCCTTAACCCCCATGTTGCATCTCCTATCCCTCATATCAGGGAGATCATATGATAGTTGTCTTTCTCCGATTGACTTATTTCGCTAAGCATGATACCTCTAGTTCCATCCACGTCGTCGCAAATGGCAAGATTTCATTTTTTGATGGCTGCATAGTATTCCATTGTGTATATATACCACATCTTCTTTATCCATTCGTCTGTTGATGGACATCTAGGTTCTTTCCATAGTTTGGCTATTGTAGACATTGCTGCTATAAACATTCGGGTGCACGTGCCCCTTTGGATCACTACGTCTGTATCTTTAGGATAAATACCCAGCATTGCAATTGCAGGGTCATAGGGTAGTTCTATTTTCAACATTTTGAGGAACCTCCATGCTGTTTTCCAGAGTGGTTACACCAGCTTGCATTCCCACCCACAGTGTAGGAGGGTTCCCCTTTCTCCGCATCCTTGCCAGCATCTGTCATTTCCTGACTTGTTAATTTTAGCCATTCTGACTGGTGTGAGGTGATATCTCATGGTGGTTTTGATTTGTATTTCCCTGATGCCGAGTGATGTGGAGCACTTTTTCATGTGTCTGTTGGCCATCTGGATGTCTTCTTTGCAGAAATGTCTGTTCATGTCCTCTGCCCATTTCTTGATAGGATTCTTTGTTCTTTGGGTGTTGAGTTTGATAAGTTCTTTATAGATTTTGGACACTAGCCCTTTATCTGATATGTCATTTGCAAATATCTTCTCCCATTCTGTCAGTTGTCTTTTGGTTTTTTTAACTGTTTCCTTTGCTGTGCAAAAGCTTTTGATCTTGATAAAATCACAATAGTTCATTTTTGCCCTTGCTTCCCTTGCTTTTGGCGATGTTCCTAGGAAGATGTTGCTGCGGCTGAAGTCGAAGAGGTTGTTGCCTGTGTACTCCTCAAGGATTTTGATGGATTCCTTTCTCACATTGAGATCCTTCATCCATTTTGAGTCTATTTTCGTGTGTGGTGTAAGGAAATGATCCAATTTCATTTTTCTGCATGTGGCTGTCCAATTTTCCCAACACCATTTATTGAAGAGGCTGTCTTTGTTCCATTGGACATTCTTTCCTGCTTTGTCGAAGATTAGTTGACCATAGAGTTGAGGATCTATTTCTGGGCTCTCTATTCTGTTCCATTGATCTATGTGTCTGTTTTGTGCCAGTACCATGCTGTCTTGATGATGACAGCTTTGTAATAGAGCTTGAAGTCCGGAATTGTGATGCCACCAACTTTGGCTTTCTTTTTCAATATTTCTTTGGCTATTCGAGGTCTTTTCTGGTTCCATATAAATTGTAGGATTATTTGTTCCATTCTTTGAAAAAAATGGATGGTACTTTGATAGGAATTGCATTAAATGTGTAGATTGCTTTAGGTAGCATAGACATTTTCACAATATTTATTCTTCCAATCCAGGAGCATGGAACATTTTCCCATTTCTTTGTGTCTTCCTCAATTTCTTTCATGAGTACTTTATAGTTTTCTGTGTATAGATTCTTAGTCTCTTTGGTTAGGTTTATTCCTAGGTATCTTATAGTTTTGGGTGGAATTGTAAATGGGATGGACTCCTTAATTTCTCTTTCTTCTGTCTTGTTGTTGGTGTAGGAAATGCAACTGATTTCTGTGCATTGATTTTTATATCCTGACACTTTACTGAATTCCTGTACAAGGTCAGCAGTTTTGGAGTGGAGTCTTTTGGGTTTTCCACATATAGTATCATATCATCTGCAAAGAGTGATAGTTTGACTTCTTCTTTGCCGATTTGGATGCCTTTAATTTCCTTTTGTCGTCTGATTGCTGAAGCTAGGACTTCTAGTACTATGTTGAATAGCAGTGGTGATAACGGACATCCCTGACATGTTCCTGACCTTAGCGGAAAAGCTTTCAGTTTTTCTCCATTGAGAATGATATTTGTGGTGGGTTTTTCATAGATGGCTTTGATAATATTGAGGTATGTGCCCTCTATCCCTACACTTTGAAGAGTTTTGATCAGGAAGGGATGCTGTACTTTGTCAAATGCTTTTTCAGCATCTGTGGAGAGGATCATATGGTTCTTTTTCTTTCTTTTATTAATGTGTTGTATCACATTGATTGATTTGTGGATGTTGAACCAGCCTTGCAGCCCTGGAATAAATCCCACTTGGTCATGGTGAATAATCCTTTTAATGTACTGTTGAATCCTATTGGCTAGTATTTTGGTGAGAATTTTTGCATCTGTGTTCATCAAGGATATGGTCTGTAGTTCTTTTTTTATGGGATCCTTGTCTGGTTTTGGGATCAAGGTGATGCTGGCCTCATCAAATGAGTTTGGAAGTTTTCCTTCCATTTCTATTTTTTGGAACAGTTTCAGGAGAATAGGAATTAGTTCTTCTTTAAATGTTTGGTAGAATTCCCCCGGGAAGCCGTCTGGCCCTGGGCTTTTGTTTGTTTGGAGAATTTTGATGACTGTTTCAATCTCCTTACTGGTTATGGGTCTGTTCAGGCTTTCTATTTCTTCCTGGTTCAGTTGTGGTAGCTTATATGTCTCTAGGAATGCATCCATTTCTTCCAGATTGTCAAATTTGTTGGCGTAGAGTTGCTCATAGTATGTTCTTATATTTGTCTGTATTTCTTTGTGTTCGTTGTGATCTCTCCTCTTTCATTCATGATTTTATTTATTTGGGTCCTCTTCTTTTCTTTTTGATAAGTCTGGCCAGGGGGTTATCAATCTTATTAATTCTTTCAAAGAACCAGCTCCTAGTTTCGTTGATTTTTTCTATTGTTTTTTTTTTTTTTTTTTTTGGTTTCTATTTCATTGATTTCTGCTCTGATCTTTATGATTTCTCTTCCTGCTGGGTTTAGGGTTTCTTTCTTGTTCTTTCTCCAGCTCCTTTAGGTGTAGGGTTAGGTTGTGTACCTGAGACCTTTCTTGTTTCTTGAGAAAGGCTTGTACCGCTATATATTTTCTTCTCAGGACTGCCTGTTGTTGTGTCCCACAGATTTTGAACCGTTGTGTTTTCATTATCATTTGTTTCCATGAATTTTTTCAATTCTTCTTTAATTTCCTGGTTGACCCATTCATTCTTTAGAAGGATGCTGTTTAGTCTCCATGTATTTGGGTTCTTTCCAAATTTCCTCTGTGATTGAGTTCTAGCTTCAGAGCGTTGTGGTCTGAAAATATGCAGGGAATGATTCCGATCTTTTGATAAGGGTTGAGACCTGATTTAGGACCAAGAATGTGATCTATTCTGGAGAATGTTCCATGTGCACTAGAGAAGAATGTGTATTCTGTTGCTTTGGGATGAAAAGTTCTGAATATATCTGTGATGTCCATCTGGTCCAGTGTGTCATTTAAGGCCTTGATTTCCTTGTTGATCTTTTGCTTGGATGATCTGTCCATTTCAGGGAGGGGAGTGTTAAAGTCCCTACTATTATTGTATTATTGTCGATATGTTTCTTTGATTTTGTTATTAATTGGTTTATATAGTTGGCTGCTCTCACGTTAGGGGCATAGATATTTAAAATTGTTAGATCTTCTTTTGGATAGTTCCTTTGAGTATGATATAGTGTCCTTCCTTATCTCTTATTGTAGTCTTTGGCTTAAAATCTAATTGATCTGATATAAGGATTGCCACTCCAGCTTTCTTCTGATGTCCATTAGCATGGTAAATTCTTTTCCACCCCCTCACTTTAAATCTGGAGGTGTCTTCGGGTTTAAGATGAGTTTCTTGTAGGCAACATATAGATAGGTTTTGTTTTTTTATCCATTCTGATACCCTGTGTCTTTTGATTGGGGCATTTAGCCCATTAACTTTCAGGGTAAGTATTGAGAGATATGAATTTAGTGCCATTGTATTGCCTGTAAGGTGACTGTTATTGTATATTGTCTCTGTTTCTTTCTGATCTACTACTTTTAGGGTCTCTCTTTGCTTAGAGGACCCCTTTCAATATTTCCTGTAGAGCTGGTTTGGTATTTGCAAATTCTTTCAGTTTTTGTTTGTCCTGGAAGCTTTTAATTTCTCCTTCTATTTTCAATGATAGCCTAGCTGGATATAGTATTCTTGGCTGCATGTTTTCTCGTTTAGTACTCTGAATATATCATGCCAGCTCTTTCTGGCCTGCCAGGTCTCTGTGGATAAGTCTGCTGCCAATCTAATGTTTTTACCATTGTATGTTAGAGACTTCTTTTCCCTGGCTGCTTTCAGGATCTTTTTTGTCACTAAGACTTGTCAATTTTACTATTAGGTGACAGGGTGTGGACCTATTCTTATTGATCTTGAGGGGGGTTCTCTGAACCTCCTGGATTTTGATGCTTGTTCCCTTTGCCAAATTGGGGAAATTCTCTCCAATAATTCTCTCCAATATACTTTCTGCTCCCCTCTCGTTTCCTCTTCTTCTGGAATCCCAATTATTCTAATGTTGTTTCGTCTTATGGTGTCACTTATCTCTCGAATTCTCCCCTCATGATCCAGTAGCTGTTTGTCCCTCTTTTGCTCAGCTTCTTTGTTCTTTGTCATTTGGTCTTCTATATCGCTAATTCTTGCTTCTGCCTCATTTATCCTAGCCGTCAGAGCCTCCATTTTTGATTGCACCTCATTAATAGCTTTTTTTATTTCAACTTGGTTAGATTTTAGTTCTTTTATTTCTCCAGAAAGGCCTTTTATATCTCCGAGAGGGTTTCTCTAATATCTTCCATGCCTTTTTCGAGCCCGGCTAGAACCTTGAGAATCGTCATTCTGAACTCTGGATCTGACATATTACCAATGTCTGTATTGATTAGGTCCCTAGCCTTTGGTACTGCCTCTTGTTCTTTTTTTTGTGGTGAATTTTTCCGCCTTGTCATTTTGTGCAGATAAGAGTATATGAAGGAGCAAGTAAAATACTAAAAGGGTGGCAACAACCCCAGAAAAATATGCTTTAGCCAAATCAGAAGAGATCCCAAATTGTGGGGGGGGGGAGAAGGGGGATAAAAAGAGGTTCAGAAAGAAAAAAAAATTAAAAAAAGAAAACCAATAAAGAAAAAGTATAAAAGGATAATATATATATATATATATATATATATATATATATATTATTAGATAAACTAGTTAAAAAATGTTAAAAAAGAAAAGGGTAAAAGTTAAAAAAATTTAGCAGAAGAAGAAAAAAAAATTGAAAAAGAAAAGAAAAAAAATTAATTTAACTGCAAGGCTAAAGAATCATGGGGAGAAAGCCATGAGTTCCGTGCTTTGCTTTCTCCTCCTCTGGAATTCTGCCGCTCTCCTTGTTATTGAAACTACACTCCTTCGTAGGTGAACTTGGTCCTGGCTGGGTTTCTTGCTGAACTTCTGGGGAGGGGCCTGTTGTAGTGATTCTCAAGCGTCTTTGCCCCAGGCGGAGTTGCACCACCCTGACCCTGGGCGGGCTGAGTAATCCGCTCGGGTTTGCTTTCGGGAGCTTTTGTTCCCTGAGTGCTTTCTGTAGAGTTCTGGAAGACGGGAATGAAGATGGTGGCCTCCCGGTCTCCGGCCTGGAGGAGCAGAGAGCCCGGGGCCCCACTCCTCAGTGTGCCCCCAGAGAACAGCACCCAATGACTCCCTCCACCCTGGCCTCCGGCCGCGCTCCGAGCTGACCGAGCCTGCGACCGGTTCAAGGTAACCCCGAGCTGAGAGTCACCTCGCTCTGTCTCTGTAGCCGGCTTCCCGTTCTAATACCTGTGAGCTCTGTGACACTCAGACCCCCGATCCTTCTGTGACCCTGCGGGACCTAAGGCCACACTGACCCCAGGTGGGCTTCACCCTGGTTAAGCCTCTGGATCAATGTCCCTCAGCGGAACAGACTTTTAAAAGTCCTGATTTTGTGCTCCGTTGCTCTGCCGCTCGCCGGGAGCCGGCCCCTCCCCCCGTGGTCTATCTTCCCGTCGCTTTGGATTCACTTCTCCGCCAGTCCTACCTTGCAGAAAGTGGTTGATTTTCTGTTTCTAGAGTTGCTGTTCTTCTCTTCAATCTCCCGTTGGATTTGTAGGTTTTTGTAATCTTTAGATAAGCTATCTAGCTGATCTCCCGCTACCTGAAGTAGTCTCAGCCTGCTACTTCTCTGCCATCTTGACTCCTCCCCCCCAAATACCAACTTTTGTAGCAACATGGATGGGACTGGAAGATATGATGCTGAGTGAAATAAGTCAAGCAGAGAGAGTCAATTTTCATATGGTTTCACTAATTTGTGGAGCATAACAAATAGAATGGAGGACAAGGGGAGATGGAGAGGAGAGGGAGTTGAGGGAAATTGGAAGGGGAGGTGAACCATGAGAGACTATGGACTCTGAAAAACGATCTGAGAATTTTGAAGGGGCGGGGGGTGGGAGGTTGGGGGATCCAGGTGGTGGGTATTGTAGAGGGCACAGATTGCATGGAGCACTGGGTGTGGTGCAGAAATAATGAACACTGTTACGCTGAAAAAAAATTAAAAAAATATATATGGATACAATGTTAATTATAAATAATGAGAGTAGTTTTCTCTTGTCTCAGAGGGATAGCTTTTATTTAATATTTATCACTAAATATGGTATCTCCTAAAGAGTTTACATTATTTTTTAAGTTTTCTGCATCAAATTAAGAAATTCCCTCTACTCCTATTTTGTCAAGAATTTTATGATGAGTACTGAATTTTGTCAAATACTGCTTTAATTATTGAGATTAACATATGATTTTCATCTATTTCTGTAATAATCATTAATTTGTTTCCTAATACTAATCAATCTCACATACCTGGAATTAATTCAAATTGGTCTTAATGTGGCACCAATTTTATATATCACTGGATTTTAATTTGTTAATGCTTTTTAATTTTCATATGCCAAAGAAAGATTAGTCTATAAGTTTAACTTATTTTCTTTAACTTGACAGACACTAATGTCAATATTATGCTGGTTCCATAAAACCAGAAAGGGATTTTTCCTCTTTATCTATGCTCTGGAAATTTTTTAAAAGAGTTTATTAATTTACTTGAGAGAGAAAGAGAGATCAGGAGGAAGAGCAGAGGCAGAGGGAGAAACAGACTCCCCACTGAGCAGGGTGCCAGACATGGGTCTCCATCATAAGACCCAGAGATCATGATCTGAGCCAAAGGCAGATGCTTAACCAACTGAGCTACTCAGGTGCCCCTATGCTCTGGAAATTTTTTTGTAAAATGGTAAAAATGAGTAACTTTGCAACTGTTTTTACAAGGACTTTATGAATGAAAGATTTTGTTAAATGTGATAAATCTAAGGGGATTACATATTTCTAATCTGAAATATTAAAAATAATTATTAAATAATAAAATGAGGGGCCCCCGGGTGGCTCAGTGGGTTATAGCCTCTGCCTTCGGCTCAGGTCATGATCCCAGGGTCCTGGGATTGAGCCCCACATTGGGCTCTCTGCTCTGTGGGGAGCCTGCTTCCCTCTCTCTCTGCCTGCCACTCGCCTACTTGTGATCTCTCTCTGTCAAATAAATAAATAAAATCTTTAAAAAAATAAATAAATAAATAAAAATAAAATGAATGTGACCATGACCCATAATTGCTCATTAGCTTTGTCACAGATTTCTTTTAACCTCAGTTCTCCTTAGGTACATTGACCCTTCACATTCTATTATAATATGCTATACAAGTTATTTTTATCATATATCATTAGTGTCTTCTGATCAATTCCAGGGGAATGTTTTCTTTGTATTGTTTTGCTTCTTTTCCTTCTCAATAGAATCCCTTGGGTATATAATTAATTAAAGGATATAAGAACACTCATATTTTTAGCATGTAAAATTAGCAATGAACTATTTCCCTACCTGGTGGATATAAGAACACTTTTATCAGATTTTCCTGAATTTTTTCCATTTCCAATTGTAAAGAATATAGAAATAACTTTCACTTGTATTAATAATATATATGATATAATTTGAACATATTCACAGCAAAGGCAAGAGAATTTATCTTGTCTAAAATAATATTAAATTCAGTACTACCCAAGTCCATAACTGATCTAAGTTCAAACTTACATACAAGAGTGAGGTAGACACAGAAAATTTACAAAAGCACAGCATATATTCCATCTTTCTGCATTAAGTTTCAACTTAAAAGCTATTTTTCTTTCAATTTCTTACTGAAATAATATTGTCTAAACTTTGAGTACATTCATAATCCATTACCAGCTCTTTTTTTTCATATCCTAGAAGAAAATATGGGAAAACACAGGAATTAAGGTAAACTTTTAGAGTTGGATTTATTATTTTTAATTGTAAATTAAGATAATTTTGTGGAAATCAAAAGCAGATATGTATGAGTAGCTTGATTTTTTTTCTTTTTGGTTAATCATTTTACATCTTTTTTGGTATAGAAATACAAAATGTATAAACAGTATCTATTTACAAAATGCACTTAAATCTGTCCATTGATTTTTTTTTATTATTTATAAGCTTTAAATAACAATGCATAAACTGAGAAAAAACTAAGAAAACGATCTCCAGAAAGAGAGAAATCTTCGCTCTATGGTCATCATTTTGTCACATTTTACTTATCAACTTATTTTTGTCTGATTATACCTTCCTAGAGAGCTATTTTTCCACTTATTAATATAAAAAATAGGAGTTATGAAGATGGTGATTACAAGACAATAGATGTGATAAAGACTACATTACTTCCGTTTATCAGCCAATAAACACAAAGCAGCTTTAGACAGAAGATACCATGAACTACTTTAAATACTTTCTCACTTGATTCTGGAAATCACCATAATATTCAGACAACCCTCTGGACTAGATCAAATTTTATTTTTAAATCAAACTAGGAGAAAACTATTAAAGAAGCAATACATAATTTTTCTGGGAGGCATGAATTTTGACATGAGAGCTGCAAAAAAGAAATAAACTTAAAATGGTGAAAAGTTTAGATATGGTAGACTTTAAAAGACAGCTTCCCATATTAGGAAAGAAAGTTATTTCTTTCACCTGGGTGGCTCAGTGGGTTAAATCCTCTGCCTTCAGCTCAGGTCATGATCCCCGGGTCCTGAGATCGAGCCCTGCAGGGGCTCTCTGCTCAGCGAGGAACCTGTTTCCTCCTCTCTGCCTGCTTCTCTGCCTACTTGTGATCTCTGTCTGTCAAATAAATAGATAAAATCTTAAAAAAAAAAAAAAGAAAGTTATTACCAGCAGTCCAAAGTTTCACAGGTAAAAATGATTCCAAAGAAAAAAATTTACTTTGTTTTTGCTTATTTGTGTTTGTTTTTTGCTCTTAGGGATCATGTTAATGGTAAACTTCATAAGGAAATAATGCAACAGGTCTACAAAACATTCTGAAGAAGGAGGAGGTAGACAACTCTCGATATAGGTCTTACAAACAATACAGCTAATTTCTAAATGTTTTAGGGTGTTGAAAACCACTACCTAAATTGTGTTTGCAAGAGTTTGTACGTTTTTGAATTTACAGGACAATTTCTCCTTTTGTTTATATTTATTTACTTTTCATTGTGTTATGTTAGTCATCATAAAATACATCATTAGTTTTGAGGCAGTGTTTCAAGATTCACTGTTTATGTACAACACCCAGTGTTCTTCTTACACTTAAAAGCTATCCATTATCATAACTGCAATCTTAAAAGTAAAACCTGATAAGTAGATACCTTCCTTAATTTTGTAGAGAGGATTTTAGTTTTATGTACAAGATTGGACAAATTATCTATGAAAAATCTTTTAAATCTAAGATGCTGTGACTATGTTCTATGATTTTCAGACCCATCTGCAATTTTCTGACTTCACACCGAATTAGCATATATTTTGAATTATGTTCTTACTACTGCCATTCATGAAGCAGTAATATATATTATAATGAGTCTTAAACATGTCATGTCCTGTGCTCTTTCTAACAAAATTGTGTGCCCTATTTACACACAATTTCCGTAGAATTTAAGTGAATTCATGAATATTCTCAACTCTATTCATGTACTCAAGGCTATACCGGATATTCAGTATGGATAAAATTTTAAAAGAACAAAGGTGTAGTATTTAAATGACTCTGGATTACTAACACAATACTACTAAATTGGCTATGAACCTGTAAACTTTGTAGAAATAAAATTGCCTAGATCTTATCCAAGGTATTTGAATGAATACACAACCTCGGCTGTGTGTTGGTCATTTAAATATTTACCAACTTTAGAAAACTGGGATTTAGATATACACCCCAAACAGACTCTTTAATCCGAGCTTCAATTTCTTTCCCTAAGAAGTAAGGATTATAATACTCTGTTCAAAAAAGGTTGTTGGAGATATTAATAAGAAAATTTATGTAAATATCCAAATACACTGCATGGTGTGTTGCTGGAGATGAATGAATGTTAGCTTCTCTCCTTCTTTGTTTGTTTATTTGTTTTTAATTGACTCTAGCAAATAATCTTAACCATTTTTTAAAACTCTTTTTACCTAGCTTTGTTAAAACCTGTAAGAGAGAAATGAGGAATCATTCAATGCAGACAGATTTTATTCTTTTGGGTCTGACAGATGACCCTGAATTGCAGGTTGTAATTTTCCTCTTTCTTTTTTACCTACTTGTTGAGTGTAACAGGAAACTTAACCATCATCATTCTCACTCTGCTGGAATCCTACCTGAAGACACCTATGTATTTCTTCCTAAGGAATTTCTCCTTTTTAGAAATCTCGTTCACGACTGTTTGTATTCCACGGTTCCTGGTAAGCCTTGTGACAAAGGACAGAACTATTTCCTATATAAGTTGTATGACTCAGTTGTTTTTTTTAATCTTTTGGGAGTAACTGAATTTTATCTTCTGGCGGCTATGTCCTATGACCGTTATGTGGCTATATGTAGACCTCTCCACTATACCACCATCATGAGCAACAAAGTTTGCTACCAACTTGTACTCAGCTCTTGGGTAACTGGATTCCTGATCATCTTTCCTCCAATCATCTTGGGACTCAAGCTGGAATTCTGTGCTTCCAATGTCATTGATCACTTTATTTGTGATTCTTCTCCCATCCTGCAGATCTCTTGTTCAGATACACATTTCCTAGAGCTAATGTCCTTTTTCTTGGCTGTGCTGACACTAATGGTCACATTGATGTTAGTGCTTCTCTCCTATGGCTACATTATCAAGACAATTCTCAAATTCCCTTCTGCTCAGCAAAGGACTAAAGCCTTTTCTACCTGTCTTCCCACATGATTGTAGTTTCCATCTCTTATGGTAGCTGCATCTTCATGTATATAAAACCATCAGCAATGACAGAGTGACTTTAAGCAAAGGAGTGGCTGTGCTCAATACCTCAGTTGCCCCCTTATTGAATCCCTTCATTTATACACTAAGGAATCAGCAAGTGAAACAGGCCTTTAAGGACAGGGTTCAAAAAGTTTTATTTGCTTCAAACAAATGAGAAAATTCTAAAAAGTATGAAGGGGTAAAATAAAAAAATATTGCCCTTTTATTTTTTTTTAAAAGATTTATTTATTGGGGCACCCTGGTGGTTCAGTTGATTAAGTGGCTGCCTTTTGCTCAGGTAATGATCTCAGGATTCTGGGATCAAGCCCTGTACCTGACTCCCTGCTCAGCAGGAAGTCTGGTTCTCCTCTCCCCATGCTTGTGTGCTCTCTCTCTCTCACTTGCTCAGTCGCTCTCAAATAAATAAAATCTTTTTTTAAAAAGAAAAAAAAAAAGATTTATTTATTTATTTGCAAGAGAGAGAACAAGGGGTTGGGGGTAGAGGGAGAGGGAGAGAGAATCTCAAGCAGACTCCCTGCAGAGGGAAAGTCCAGAGAGTACGCCCACACCGAAAACAGGGCTCCAGCCCAGGACCCTGAGATCATGACCTGAGCAAAATCAAGAGTCAGACACTGAACTGTCTGAGCCCCACACAAGTGTCCCAAAAATGTTGGCCTGTTAATCTTGCTTTATTTTGTTTTACTTTGTACATATTTTCAAATTATTCCACAAATCTATTCTTTTCTTTATTTCAGAAATACAGAATTTTAGATGTGATATTTTTCACAGGTCATATTGTATGAAATAAATGTTTTCAATGAGGTTCTGTATGAGGTTGCATGTTAGATGCTTGTCCAGAACTTGGCATGAAAATGAAATATTCATAGTCAGAATCATATTTTTAGAACAAAAGTGAATATTTGAAAGAGATCACAAAATCACTTATTCAAGAAAGTAGTTTAGTGATAATATATAGCATTATGTTATGAATATAATATATATAATATATAATAATATAAAGCATTATGTTATGAAATAAATGAACATAAGCATTATGTTATGAAGAATTACATAAGTGTCATTTCTAACATGTGAGCAGATTGCAGAAATTATAAAGTAAATCAAAGTAAGATAAAATAATAATTTCTTCTAGAAAATACTTTTCATTCAGTAAGGTAAGAATAAATTTTGAGCTTTGTATGGGTCATGAATGAGAAAAAATGATCAAATTCTAAATGACCCTAAATGAAAATGCTTTTTTAATTAAAATTCTAAAATTTTGAATTCCTGTAATAGATAATGTCTACTTATGCCAGTGAATTGAATTTACTACGTAAGAAATTATTTCATTGTCTTACTTCAAAGTTTAAAGTATATTCTATGTTTTCCACAGGATTTTCCTGATTAAATCTATTGTCTCTATCTAAAACATTTCTTATTTGAATGCAATAATCATTTCCTCATATAATGCTAAATTACATTTTAATATTCTATTCCAGTTAATCAAGCCTTTGGTGATGTTACTAGTAATAATAGCAATACAGGATGAATTCTCAGAAAAGTCAGCAGAGTCAGTAGGAAGTTTTTCTTCTTGCACCAAGTTGATTTTAATGTAAAGTATCACTATACTTTGAACAAAAGAAATGTGAAAACGAAAATTTGGAAACATTAATGCAAATTCCCAAGATAAAGACTAATGTTTATAACTTATTGAAGGAAAAATTAAATGAATGTCAGAGGTCAAATTCAGAGTCTCTGAAAAAGATCATTATATTTCCTCTAAAATTTAGTTGAAAATTAGCTTAAATAAAATATATTAGGGGCGCCTGGGTGGCTCAGTGGGTTAAGCTGCTGCCTTCGGCTCAGGTCGTGATCCCGGGTCCTGGGTTCGAGCCCCGCATTGGGCTTTCTGCTCAGCAGGGAGCCTGCTTCCTCCTCTCTCTCTGCCTGCCTCTCTGCCTACTTGTGATTTCTCTCTGTCAAATAAACAAATAAAAAATCTTAAAAAAATAAATAAAATATATTAATACTTGCATTTTAATTGTTATTATTTCCTTTATAGTATAATCCCATATGGTTCTTTGGAACTTTGAATTGGTCTATAGGAATATCTGAGAGTAGGGAAAAATATTTCTTAGATCCTATTCTCTTGAAAACTATTATGTGAGTTTAACATATTTAGCTCTGTTACTAGAAAAAAAGTGAAAGTATATATGATGACCCGAGTTTGAAAATATGTTCCATATTATACCCTATATTTTAATCAGTAATAAAGATTAGGTGCAAAATATTTCCTTTGAGAGTCTACAAATCTGACATATTGTAGAATGCCTATCAAAATTGAAGATCTAAATTGTAGTGTATTTATACCTAGCTGCTCTATAAAGAAATAGAGAAAATACTTAGTTACTTCCTGAAATTATTTCAAGATTGATTATTAAAATTATCATGAGAATAAAGATACTTATATTCATGTTTTTTCTTAGATGAAAACATTATTTAATTAAAAACTAGTTATCCAAAGCTATTAACAAAGTTAGCTTTATTAGAACAAAAATGAAAGCATATATGATGACCTGAGTCATCACATGTTTAAAATTAAGAAGTCTAGGGTGGCTCAGTGGGTTAAGTCTCTGCCTTTGGCTCAGATCACGATCTCAGAGTCCTGGGATCGAAACCCTCCCTGTCTGGCTCTCTGCCCGGCGGGGAGCCTGATCCCCCCCAACCGCCGCCTCTCTGCTTAATTTTGATCTCTGTCTGTCAATAAATAAATAAAATCTTTTAAAAATTAAATTAAATTAAGAAGTCTAGGACAAATGTGTATTTTGTAGCAAAAATCTGAATGTTTGACTGTCAAGTGAACATTTCCACATACAGTAATAGTGGAGATAGTGTTACAATACAAGATATGAAGAAGTATTTATGATCTAGTATTGATTCCAAGATCACTGTGTATTTGCCCTCAAATAGTTGATTAATTCTGCATATAAAAATATATAAACACTATATAGAAGTAGAATACTTAGATCTAAAGCAGTCTGGGCCTTACATAAGTTATTAAATAATGAGCATATTCTTAAAATTTTAAAAACACAGCAGCTACTAAGTTTTACAAATATATCTATTATATTGAGCCAATTATTAACAGGTAGAAATATGAAGACAGAGTACATTTTCTGAGTGCATTCTAAAGACTGAAACTAAACTTGTTGAATTAAGTAATGTAAATTTTTGGCACTAATTGGGTCCCATTATTCATGTTAGATTGTAAGCAATTCTGACAGCAGGGTGTAGTTTCTAAATACTATTTCTCATTGAAAGGAACCAGGACTTCTTGGAGAAAGAGCTGTTTCCAGCTTAGTGGTAGGAATCATATGAACTAAGCCTAGAACACTTTTTTGTGCCAGGTGGAAAAGAAACAAAAATATGAGGACACAGGAACCAATTTGGATCATACCTACTAGTCTAAAATGGGACAATGTGGGCATAAAAATACAATAATGTGGCTGTAATGTGTGGAAACATATCAGATATATAAAAACCCATGAGTGTATACATTACAAAAGGAAATTGATTAATCATCAGTGGAAGTTGCTAGGATATCAAGTTACTACTCCAAAACATTGATGGAGGAGGGGAGGAACCAAATGTTTATCCTGTCTGCCTGTGTATAATGTAATTTAGGTAATCAAACAGCTATCAAAAAAGTTGTGAATTCACAAAAATAAAAAAGAAAACAGTGGTTTGGACCTCTTTAACCCTACAGTCCTCCATTCTACCAGCTGAGCTACCAAAAGGTACAATGGTTTGGACCTCTTAATGTAATAATGGATCTAGATAATGCATTAGTATGTGCTAAAAACCATTTGTGAAATATTGATGGTGATATTTATAATAGATATATTAGGCTGACAAGATGGACACACTGATCAGTCTAAGTATTACTAAAAGTAAGTCAAGCAGACTACATAGCTCATAATGTAACACAATGGAAAGCATACAGTCTCATCTGTAAACTTTTTGTTAAAATATGAATCTAGGGCGCCTGGGTGGCTCAGTGGGTTAAGCCGCTGCCTTCGGCTCAGGTCATGATCTCAGGGTCCTGGGATCGAGTCCCGCATCGGGCTCTCTGCTCAGCAGGGAGCCTGCTTCCCTCTCTCTCTCTCTCTCTCTCTGCCTGCCTGCCTCTCTGTCAAATAAATAAATAAAATCTTTAAAAAAAATAAAATATGAATCTAAATTTAATTAATAATTAAATACAATTAGCACATAAGAAGTAATTGAGTAAAGAAAAAACAAGTTAAGTAACACCATTAGGAAGCAATCATTTGAGTAATCAAGGACATTATACACTACAAATGATGTCATGTCTCCATCAATTCAAGAGGTAAAAATGAAAGGACTGTAATAGAAAGAGTCATAAGTAACATAAGAACCATATACAATGTGTGGGGTTTGTCTGGATTTTGATTCAAACACCTTACTTGTGAAAAAAAGAAACACAAAACAAGACATAATCATGTGAGAAAAGGAAATAAGAAAACATACTGAATATGAGAATCTATTATGATTTATTGATTATACTGATATTGGTGTGATGGTAGGTCAAAGATAATTTTCTTATCAGTTATATATACTTACTGACAAACTTGTGGGTAAAATGCAATGAATTTATAGGTGAAACAGTATAAGATGAAATGCCAATCAAAACATAAAACAGGGGGAGATGACAGAGAAAATAATTTTAACATTGATAATTATGAAACCTGGGCAAGGGGAATATTTCTGTTAATTATTTCATCTTGTCTTCTTTTGTGAATGCTTAAAAATTACCATTTGAGAATGGCTTAAGTACCTAGATTACTAAATCATTCTCTATAAAATTTATCTGCTTGTTGAGTTTGGGATAAAAATCATGCCATGTCTGACACTGTGAATAGACCTTGAGAGTATTATGCTAAAAAATATAAGTCAGGAAAGAAATTGAAGAAGACAAAAAGATGAAACACCATTCCATACTCTTGGATCAGAAGATTAAACATTGTTAAAATGTCTATACTGCCTAGAGCAATCTATACTTTTAATGCCATTCCGATCAAAATTTCACTGGTATTTTTCAAAGAGCTGGAGCAAATAATCCTAAAATTTGTATGGAATCAGAAGAGACCCCAAAACACTAAGGAAATGTTGAAAAACAAAAATAAAACGGGGGCATCAGGTTACCTGATTTCAACCTTTACTACAAAGCTGTGATCACCAAGACAGCATGGTACTGGCATAAAAACAGACACATAGACCAGTGGAACAGAGTAGAGAGCCCAGATATGGACCCTCAACTCTATGGTCAGTTAATCTTCGACAAAACAGGAAAAAATATACAGTGGAAAAAAAGACAGTTTCTTCAATAAATGGTGCTGGGAAAACTGGACAGCTATATGTAGAAGAATGAAACTCGACCATTCTCTTACACCGTACACAAAGATAAACTCAAAATGGATAAAAGACCTCAATGTGAGAAGGAATCCATCAGAATCCTAGAGGAGAACATTGGCAGTAACCACTTCGATATCAGCCACAGCAACTTCTTTCAAGATATGTCTCCAAAGGCAAAGGAAACAAAAGCGAAGATGAACTTTTGGGACTTCATCAAGATCAAAAGCTTCTGCACTGCAAAGGAAACAGTCAACAAAACAAAGAGGCAACCCACGAATGGGAGAAATATTTGCAAATGACAGTACAGACAAAAGTTGATATCCAGGATCTATAAAGAACTCCTCAAACTCAACACACACAAAACAGACAATCATATCAAAAAATGGGCAGAAGAGATGAACAGACACTTCTCCAATGAAGACCTACAAATGGCTATCAGACACATGAAAAAATGTTCATCATCACTAGCCACCAGGGGGATTCAAATTAAAACCACATTGAGATACCACCTTACACCAGTTAGAATGGCCAAAATTAGCAAGACAGGAAACAACGTGTGTTGGAGAGGATGTGGAGAAAGGGGAACCCTCTTGCACTGTTGGTGGGAATGCAAGTTGGTGCAGCCACTTTGGAGAACAGTGTGGAGATTCCTCAAGAACTTAAAAATAGAGCTTCCCTATGACCCTGCAATTGCACTACTGGCTATTTAATGGAGTGAAAAGAAGGGCCATCTGTACCCCAATTTATAGCAGCAATGACCACGGTCGCCAAACTGTGGAAAGAACCAAGATGCCTTCAACGGACGAATGGATAAGGAAGATGTGGTCCATTTACACTATGGAGTATTATGCCTCCATCAGAAAGGATGAATACCCAACTTTTGTAGCAACATGGGGGACTGGAAGATGATGCTGAGTGAAATAAGTCAAGCAGAGAGAGTCAATTATCATATGGTTTCACTTATTTGTGGAGCATAACAAATAGCATGGAGGACAAGGGGAGATGGAGAGGAGAAGGGAGTTGAGGGAAATTGGAAGGGGAGGTGAACCATGAGAGTCTATGGACTCTGAAAAACAATCTGAGGGTTTTGAAGGGGCGGGGATGGGAGGTTGGGGAACCAGGTGGTGGGTATTAGAAGGCATGGATTGCATGGAGCACTGGGTGTGGTGCAAAAAACAGTGAATACTGTTATGCTGAAAAGAAATAAAAATTTTAAAAAATAAATAAATAAAATTTTAAGTCAGATAAATAAAGACAAATACTGCACGGTATCACTTATACGTGGAATCTAAAAGAAAATCAAGCTCATTTAAAAATAGAGTAGAAAGTGGTTGTGGGGGACTGGGAGGTGAAGGGATTAGGGAGAGGTCTGAGGATCTATTGTATAACATGATGACTATAGTTGATAACACTTTATAACTGAATTTTGCTTAGAGAGTTGAATTTAAATGTTCTCACACACACAAGTAAATATGTAAAATGATAGGTGTTTCAATTAACTAGATGAGAAGAATCCCCTTCTAATGTACATGTATGTAATATAATCACAATGTACACTTTAAATATTTTACAATTTTATATGTTAATTATACCTCAATAAAGTTGAAAAGTAATCTCAAAAAAAAATCATTGTTCATGACTGGCTATTTGTAAGGCAAGCATGCTGCCCTATTTCTCCATTTGCCACTGAGTTAGCTCACTGGGATAGCATGTCCTCACCTAGTGATTTCAGAAAAGTTCAGGTTCAAATTTAGCAGGCGCATCAAGCCAATTTAAGGAAACTCATCTTAGCCACATTCTTCATCTACCTTTATCATGAATGAAAAAAATATTTACACTCATCTGATGTCTGTGTTTATTTCTCAATTTGTTTGGAACACATATTAAGGAAATGTGTGATTAAATACTATGGTCTTGAAAACTAATATCATGGGATACCACTTACCTATGTGACCAAGCTCTGAGCCCAGAAGATAAACCAGACTTGTATAAAAAATGACTTTTTACCTCTGGTTAAAGAAGTCAGAAATCATGGTGTGATAGCAGTTATATAAACTTGAGATCACTGAGCACTTGATAATCACAAGTTAAATTCTATTCCCCCATCTTAGTGCTGTAGGTAGACTAAGAAATTCCCACATGGAGAAAAAAGCAAAGATTAAATCTTAACCAAAGTACATACGTCTCCTAGATTTAAACTGATGAATTAGTAGCATAGGTTATGGCAGAATACAAAAATCAGAGAAGCTAAATATTTTAGAAATCTGAAGTTAAACCATAACTATAGGGTGAGGATTGCTGCCCAAATGCTTTTGCCTGGTTGAAATTTGGAAGACCGCTAAACATTTTTGGTCCACATGGGGAGTGAACTTAGAGAATTTCTCTCTTAGCACTCTAAGATCTTGAGATACCCATGTAGAGCCCTTGAGTTCCCTTCATGGACATACAGTAAGAGGTTCTGTAATGGAACAGATGATTAACACCAAGAAAAATCCCTAGAACCAGGCTTTCCCCCAGCAAAGCTGAAGACCCAGATTATAAGGCCATTTTTCCTTTTTCCCTCTTTTCTTGCTTTTACTTTTTCTCCCCATTCCCACTTGTTCTTCATTTTGTATATTGGTAATCTGACTTTTTAAATTTAATCTGATCACTTTATAGTATATTGTCCAATTAAAATAATATCTTTTATTACTAACAGTATTGATAAAATATATGTGTATATATACAAAATGTATCACATGTTACTTTTATCTTTATACATTATTTATGATGTACATCTCTCTCAATTTTAGTATTGGAAGGTATTTCTTGGGATATTCCTTGAAATCATCTTGCTGCCTCTGGAGAAGCAGATGCATTTAGTTGAACAAAAAGAGTCTTTCAGAAATCAATAAAACTACCTTTGAATTCCAGTTCTATTACTTGCTAGCAATAATTCATTTTTCTAAGCTTTGATTTGTCTACACTTCTCCAGTGTAAATTATGATAAAAATATAAATTGTAGGGATATTTTGAGGTTTATGAGTATTATAAATTCTCAATAAATTTTGGCTTTCATTCTATTTCATTCAGAAATTTAAAAAAAACATTTTAACAGGATAGCCATGACTTTCTTTCATCCTTTGTTCACAGATTCATGCCAAATGTTACCTTTGTATTTTTTTATCTTCACATAAAAATCTCTTTTTGCATTGTCAGAAGTACCAAATCACCATATTGGGAGATCATCTATTATGTTAACTAATATTTGTCCATGTGCCAGGAGTAAAGCATTCTAGAATTTGGCATACAGAGAGACGTTCTCTAATGCATTTAACATTTAGAGTAGAATAAAGACAAGTAAAGATGACATTGTAGTTTGATGAGAGTTCTGAGTGCAGGAACTTAGTGGTGATAGGAATCTAATGGGTAAGACCGACCAGGCGTGGTGTCGTAGTGCTGTTGGAACAGTAAGACAAAGTAAGCAAATGATTCCTTGTGGAAATGGCATTTCAACTGGAGGACCCCGGGGACTGGGTAGTTGAAAAGGTGGGGCGGGGAGGTGGGGGGGAATTCCTGCTTATAGACACTGCAATATGAGCAATGGCCTGAAGTAAAAGAAAAAGTATCTAAGGAAGTTTTAATATGTTGAACTTCAGAAGTGGAAGTTGATGAATAATGTAACGAGTAATTAAATGCTGATCGTTCTTTGATTTAACATTTCATTTAGTACATCAGTATCAATCTGTTTCATGTAGTTTCAATGTCAGCTTTAATTCTTTAACAAGGAGTACCAGTGCATTTCTCCCTTCATCTTAATTTAATTCATTCACGTTTTGGCAACTTTTAATAACTTTGATATTGGATTGGATTCATTCAATAAAATATGTGAATCTTGTGGTTTTAAAGCTTTATCAGTAAATTTTTTGAAATTTTAAATCTTTATGCTTATTCCTTGTTTTAAAATTCATTTTGAGTTTTGAATTTTTTTTTTTTGCTGTTACACTTAGAAAAAGCATAGATTCTTTTTAACATTATTTCTCTTCTAGAGTATGTTTTTTTGTGGAGGAATAATGTACACTATTGCACCAGTATTTTATGAATAGTTTCCCAATCATTTCAGCATTGGTAAGGGAAGGTTGAGAGTGAAGTCACGCTTAGATTTCCTGAAACAACTATTCTCATTTTTTTCTTAATAAAGATTATCATTCTCAAAAAGTTGACTTATAAGGAGGTGTAAAGGTGACTTGATCAGCAGCAGTACTGAATGGAAACCCAAATCTACATCAAGACAAAATAGGATAAAAACAAAGAGAACATGCTTAGGGATCAACATTCCCCTAGTTCTTTGAGAGCAATATAAATCTTTTGACTAAGTCATTAAAGGCTTGTTTCACTTGTTTGTTCCTCAGAGTATAAATAAATGGATTTAACATGGGTGAAAAAGTAGTGAGCATAAATACCCTTATTAATGGCCATTTCATCTTTTGCTGAAGGTTTGATATAGACAAAGATACAGCTTCCATAGGTGATAGAAACTACAATCATGTGGGAAGAACAGGTAGAAAAAGCTTTAGTCCTTTGCTGGGCAGAGGGGAATCTTAGAATTGTTCTGATGATATACAGGTAGGACAAAATCACACACAAGAGTCATAATGAAGATTAACACAGAGCACACAATAATCATCTGCTCAATGAACCATGTATCTGAGCATGAGATCTTCAGGATAGGATTAGCATCACAGGCAAAGTGGTCAATGGCATTAGAGTCACAGAAATCCAGGTCCAGTCCTAAGCTAAGTGGTGGGAGTATGACCAACAAAGTAGTCATCCAACAACAGAAGATTAGCCTTTTGCAGACCCTGTGGTTCATGATGATCATGTAATACAAGGGTTTGCAGATGGCTATGTATCGATCAAAGGACATGGCAGCAAGGAGAAAAAATTCTGTTACTCCAAAAAGATATGTAAAAAAAAGTTGGCATGCACAAGCATTATAGGTAATAGTCCTATCACCTGTTGCTAAACTGTACAAGAATCTAGGAATACAGGCAGAAGTGAATGAGATTTCTAAGAAGGAAAAATTTTGGAGAAAAAAGTACATTGCAGTTTTAAGGTGAGAATCCATTAATATGAGAATGATGATGGTCAGGTTTCCAGTTATACTCAACATGTAGGTAATAAGTAGAAATATAAAAATCAGAATCTGTAGTTGAGGGTCATCTGTCAATCCCAGAAGAATGAAACTGGTTAGTGATGTATGGTTTCTCATTCCTGGGTCCTGACTTCTGCCCAATTTGCATATAAAACTGAGGGACTCAAGATCTGAGAAGAAGGTGGAAAAAAAGGTGTTACAAGGGATTTGCTTAGAAAATCCTAGCAATGCATTTTACATATATTTTGTTTTCCTTGATAATGAATATTTCTTCATAATTCATGCTCTCAGCTCTGCTGACATGTCATCTGATAGGTTTGAAACTTAGCTTTCAGATGTTTTGACCACAATATATGGCAAGATATACATTTTTTATTGCAGTCTAATGTACATGCACACACATATACACAAACACACACCCACACAAATATACATACAGATGCACACTTGCATATTAGTGAAACAAAAACTTTCTAAAAAATAAATACTCTCCGCCTTGCTCTCTAATGCTTTCTATTCTAACTTATGAAAAATAAATGTAAATATCACCCAATTGACTTTATACTCTACTAAATGATCATGACTGTATTTGAAAAAAATAAATTTTTTAGGGATTGTTAAGTAATATAGTCCAAGTAAAACATAATTATTTATGATTTTTAAGGGTACACTATCCTTGTACTTTATACTCTGGAAAAGATTTATTCATGACACACTCCCACCCCTCGGGGCAATGAAATCATAAACTTTAGGGTGTCCTTTTTTTCTAAGAATATTTCTCTTATCACTACCTGAAATTTTACTCAGTTTCATTATCTGCTTGAAGCTTTTTTTCCTGGAGAAATTGGAAGCACATGAGGAGTGGTTATGGCACAAGGTGTTTCTATATCCATCTACCAAAGCAACTGAGGTCACTATTCCACCTCCATGAACAACCTATACTGCAAAAGACATCTTACATATAAAAAATCCTTCTACAATCTTTCCCCATGACTTCTCACATTGTTATTGCTTTATCTGATTGTACTGATTGCCCACTTTGGTGCAGAACAGCAACCATTTTAGTACACACCAAATTCACTAATAAGTGAGAAAATGTTCTATACACAACTGAAGAATATTTACCTTCATGTTTTGTAATGCAGTCTGATATTTGTCTGACTGACACATTTAGACACCTTCTTATTAAGTCACTGATGTTATCATCAGCTCTGTGAGTATTAAGTGCATTCACCAATCTGACTTCTATCCTTAGCTGCTTATGATATGGTTTCTGAACACAGCACTCCACTGAAACTATTCTTGGCAAGTTTACCTGTTATTTCTTTAAGTATCAGTGAAGTGTAGTCATTTTATTTGCTTTTTTTTTTTTTTTGTCGATCCATCACTCCTTTCTTTTTATAATCTTCTTGACACATTGTTTGCACGAAATCCACAATCTGGTTTTTGTTTTGCCCTTCTGTTTTCTCCTTTAAAATTACCTCTTCCCCAACTCACTTTTATTCCACTGGTATTTCTCACACTTCACCCCTAAATCCTCTTCCCTGCTTCTCTATGTGTTTTCCTGGGAACTGCTTAAATCCCATGACTTCAATTTAGCACGTAAAATTTGATATTTCAAAATGTGCATTTTTTGATAAGATTTCTTTGAATGTTAAACATATGCCCCTGGCAATTTTACATTCCCTCTACATGAATTTATTTAAAATGGTTTGCCCCATCTTCTGCATCTCTATTGATTCTCGCATTCCTTCTTGTTTACAGTACTAAAACCAAACCCAATATTTATTGCCTGGTATTCACTGATAATAAGCTTTATTGTTTCCTAAGTTAGCCCTATCTTGAAATTCCTTTTTTTAAAGATTCCTTTTTTTTAAAGATTTTTAAAGATAAAATCATTTTTTTTATAAATTTTATTTTTTATAAACATATATTTTTATCCCCAGGGGTACAGGTCTGCGAATCACCAGGTTTACACACTTCACAGCACTCACCATAAAATCATTTATTTAAGAGAGAGCACATGTGCACAAGCCGGGGGAGGGGCAGAAGGAGAGAAAGAATTTCAAGCAGACTCCCTGCTGAGCACAGAGCCCTTCGGGGCTTGACCTTCTGATACTGAGATTGTGACCTGAGCCTAAATCAAGATTCAGATGCAGATGCGGAACTAAGGGAGCCATCCATGCACCCCTAGCCCTATCTTGAAATTCTATTGACATTGTCAGTAACTTTACATAATTTTGCTATTTCCCTGACTCTAACAAGTTGGTTGGGTTGGTTGGGTAGAGTTATGAAGAGTGACTCTAAAAATACAGCATAGCAAGAGACAAGTATGCGGTGGTCATCCTACATGGACTACCTGTCTGGAAAAAATTGTCTTCTATTCATCTGTGGTTTTCCCCCTCTTAATTACTCCATCTGCTTGCTGATTTTGTACCTGGCTCTTAGTGACTCCTTCCTGTTTTCTGCTTAGATGTTTAAAGGAGTCTTCCCAAATTAGGACAGACCACATTAGGATTCTTCTATGTTTTGTTATATCCTATGCTTAACAGATGATGTAAAAAAAAATTGTTGGAAATGGGATTTTTATGTTGTTTAATGTAATAACCACAAAGCTGAAAGAGTCTGAGGTATAGAGTTAATTCAAGACAGTATTTTTTTTTGCCCTCAGACCTAGATGAAGTTATATTGTTTACTATGTTGATTCAATATTAAAACTAATCTACACCTCTTACTTTTTCCATATCCCTGACTCTAATTTGTTGGCTTTTATATTTCATGGAGGAAATATTCTGAGTGACTCTTAAATCATACTATAACCTGTCAGCCCATATGTACCTTATATAAAGGCAAAAGTTGTTATCACTATGTCTGACACAGAAATAGTTTTCCTTTATGGTTTCCATTCATGCTTCCTCAATCCACCTATCAGAAACATACTGAAACCAGAGATTAAAGACTCTTAAATTCTGGATTTGGACCAATAGCTGCTCTGGAATTGTTCCTCAGCCAATACCAATTAACTCCACAAACATCAGCTGAAATGATTTCACTCTCCAATGTTCGTTCAAAGCCATCAATAAATTTTTTAAAACCATAATTTCTTTTAGAAATGCCAAGTTTCATTTGATTGCTTTAAAACATTCTTTTCCTCCAAAAGTGGGAAATACTCTATACTACCATCTGCCCATTTCCCAGAGTAAATCTCCCAGTATTTACAGGCTCCATTAAAGAGATGGAGGAGTAGTGTAATGTTTTACAATGAGCTGGGGACACGTCTAAGAATGTGATATCACATAAGTAACAATAAATTAAATAAATTTTAACAGTAGATTAAGTAACTAAAATATTAAATAGAGTATTAGACTCCAGGGGCACCTGGGTAGCTCAGTGGGTTAACCCTCTGCCTTTGGCTCGGGTATGGTCTCAGGGTGCTGGGATCGAGCCACCACGCCTCGGGCTCTCTGCTCAGCAGGGAGCCTGCTTCCCCCTCTCTCTCTGCCTGCCTCTCTGCCTACTTGTGATCTCTCTCTCTCTGTCAAATAAATAATAAAATCTTTAAAAAAAAAAAGAATAGTAGACTCCAGATATAGAAAAACATTACACATACAACCCACCTACCTCTCTTTTCTTCACGTCTTGAGACATCTAATTGATGCTTACACAACTCTGGAAACTAGCCAATGTCCTTGCTCCTAAATATCTAGAAAAATGCACATGTCGTGATGAGGACTTGATGTTATTCAAAACTAATGAATTGTTGAACACACATCAAAAACTAATGTGTATTATATGTTAGGTAACTAACATAATAAAAAAAGAAAGGAAAAAATGAACTGCCACTCTCATTAACACAGATATCCATTTACTTCTTAGGTCTTTTAGACAACTGAACATTTTAAAGAATGAGAGGTAATCTTAATTATATCAGCAGATAATTTCCAATTCAGGGATGCTTCTAGAAGTCCTTTATTTCACATATTATTAGATGACCTGATACTCAGTGATACATGAACACAGCTTTATCAATGTCTTCAATCTTGTTTCTTTAACTATAATTCATTTGACTATTCACTAATTTTGACAAGACATAGGAACTGTTTCTAAAAGAGAATGATTTTCTAAGTCTCGTCAAAAACCACAGACATAATGGTTTCAGTTGATTACTTATTCCTTGAGCATCCTGAGGATTAGAAAAATGAGGAAGAGTAATATGTACATGGGCTTGTATGTGGACTTCTAGTCACTCTAACTCATGGACCCACACTCACCTCACAAAGAGCTCTGGGATGGCATTGATATATCTGATCATTTCATTTCTAACATATGGCCAGATTTTCCTCCAAAGTATTTGTCTTATTTTGAAAGGGATTGCTACTCCAAAATCTGGGGGAATAAACCAGGAAACTCTCTCTGGTTCAGAGAGACCTGAAATTTGGCCCTTCCTAGACAAAATGAGAATTTTTTTACGATAACAAGATTGATGTTTGTTTTAATGTGCCAAACATGAAACCAAGTGAATATATACAAATCCTAGGTGATTAGTTTCCAAAGTATTAATGAATCCTTTGTGTAATCTTTTGGCAAAGGATCCTAAAACATGCAGACTGGGGACAGAGTCCTCAGAGAACTGAAGACTCCACAAAGACATTCAACACAGGATTTTCACACAAAGTAAAAACCAAATTAAAAGAACAAGCCTACCATTTATTCCTTTTACTCAATAACATCTATAGCTTCTATAGCTGCTGACAGAACAAGTTATCCCTTTTCTTCCTCTGTGACATATTATTACCTTAAGCAATTATTACTTATTATAAACCAAATTAAGACAACAAAATAGAAAAATTAACCCTTAAATATAATAATTACCTTAATAGCTCAGATTACACACTTCCAGAAATTTTCCTATTGTAAATATATTCATATTGTTATATTTTCAATACAAACATTCTTTACATGCTGTTTTTCAGATTACTTTGATAATTTAAAAAACTTTTTAGTCTCAATAACTATAAATTCACATCATCATTTGGGAACTAAGTGACATTTCTTTTTGGAGCATTCCATCATAATTTGAAATTAGTCCTAATAGTTGAAACTTTGATTGTGATTTCTAAAAAAATATTTTTCACTGTTGTAAAAATGACTACTTTGACCTGATCATATGGTCCTACAATTTTTATTACAAATTTCTGTTGTCTCTTTTTTAAATCAACTATTAGCTGTGACACAAAATGCATTTCTGTACAAATATCTTTGTCTATTTACAGTATGTCCTAGAATTGGGCATTATTGTTATTACTTGTATGGATATTAACAATGTGTTTGTTATGTGTGTGGCAAATATTTTCCTACTTTTTTGTTAGTCTTTGTGTTTATGCCATACTATTTTTTTGACATAGAATCTCACGATATATTTCAGAAAACATTATGTTTATGTGAATAGGTCTTGCATATTTTTCATATCTATTCTTCATACTCTATACTTTTTAAAATGAGCCATGTTGTTTATTTTTCAAACTTGTTAATACAGTTAAATATTGCTATAGTAACTTAATTGTTTTCTTTCAAATTGCTCATTATGTTTGACTTCTCAGAAATTTACCTGGTTTTGTATTATTTGTGGTTACACTCAATATTTTTATTTTTGCCTTGTTTATACTTCATTTTATTTTTTATAATTTTACAAAAATATATAACAAAATATACCATCTCAAACTGCTTGAAGAGTATAGTTCAGTAATGTTAAATACATTTTTATTTTTGTGTATTATCCTTAATACTTTAGCACAGATATTTAATTCTGTTTTTTTATTGTATTACCTAGGAATTGATGATATCTAGACACTTATTCCCATTAGGGCATGTCCTCTGATTTTTCCCCTCTTCCTCTTGTTTGGACCATTTTATAAGATACTATTATCTAGAGTTTTATTTCGAGATGGTAATTATTTTTCTTTTTATTGTCAATACCACTTCAGACTTAATAAGTGTTACTCATCTGTCATTATCCTACTCCTGTAACACTAAGATATTTTTCTGTCTTGAATTAAAACACTTTTCTTTTTCTTGGATACCATTTAATAATTTTTCAGTTATAATAAAAGCTAAACTTTTGAGTTCTTAATTTCTTAAGTTATATTGATTTTTGAATCACAATTGAATGATTCCTTTCCCAGATGCATAAACTCTACTAGAAATAATTTCCCTGGGGTAATTTTATCTTATACCTAAACTTCCAATGAAGTGTCTGTTTTTTATATGTTTGTACGTTGAGACATAATTATTCTTGGGAAGTGTTTCAAATTTTTCTATTTATTTACACTATTCTTAAGTGTACTGCTAGGTATTTAATTCATTTCTATTTTTTTTATCTTGATTCACACTCAGTCAATAAAGTCTTATTGACCACAAAGAAAATTTTTTCTATAATTTCATCTGATTTCTTTTTCCTACCATTCTTTCCTTGGATAGCACACTGTATGGATAGTAGGATTAATGATCCATTTGTTATGGCACAACTTTTGTTTCTTATTTCTCTACTTTCTCTTTCTTTGCATTCAGAAAAGTTACCTGTTCTAAATTTTTAGCATAATGATCATTCTTTTCTTGATTATACTTGATTATATTATTCAATCACTATTTTCAGTTCTTTAAATTCCAATTATCTTAAATATTTCAATCCTTAAAATATTTCAATTTTAAAAATTATTAAAACTTGAATTAAAAATGTTTTTTGCAAAAGTCAATTGTTTTGTAGAATAAATTTTCCATTTATGACCACTGCCTAATTGTGATCCTCTCTTCTGAATGGATAATTAAACAATAATCTGATATTTACTCTTCCTGATAATTCATAGTATGTATACCTGCCTGTAGAATCATTCCTTTAATTAATATTCTTTATTTATTTATTAATAATTAAAGAAGTATTTATATTACTATCATTTTGCTTCTCCATACAAATTTTTTTTAAGATCTTATTTATTTACTTGAAAGAGAAAGCACACAGGAGTGAGAGGGCAAGGGAGAAGCAAATTTCCCACCGAGCAGAGAGCCCGGCATGGGGCTCCAAACCAGGACCTTGATATCATGACCTGAGCTGAAGGCAGATGCATAACCAACTGAGCCACCCAAGCACCCCTGCAAAAGACATTTTTATCAATCAGGAAATTCCAAACTGTTCATAGTATTTCCTTGTTATCCTTTTTTTCAGCTTTATTAAAGTATAATTGACAAATAAAACTTTGTATATTTAAAATGTACAGAGTGATGATTTGATATATGTGTACCAGGTGAATTGATTACTACAATAAGATTAGTGAACACATCCATCACCTCACATAGTTACCATCTCTTTTTCTCTGTGTGTGGTTAGGATGCTTAAGATCTACTTTGTTAACATTTCAACACAGTATTGAATACTGTGTGCACAATACAACACAGCATTATTAACTATAGTCCCATGCTGAACATAAGATCTGCAAGATTATTCATCTTATAATTGAAGGTATGAGGGATGTCAGCATCATGGTGGCATAAGATGTCATTACTTTTTGTCCTCCTTTTTCTAACAACTAATGAGGCACCATCCAGGAATGAAGGGACCTCTGTGGGAGTTGTGGGATCCAGCAACATGGGCCAACAGACCCAGAAGTTTCACCCACATCTTCATCCAGTAACCGGCAGAGAGACTGCAGTATGAGCAGCAGAACCAGTGAAGCCAAAGAACCTGCCCCAGTCCCTCTCAGCCACAGTCAGGGGAAAGCCTGGAAAGTGCTGACTCAAGCAAAGACCCATGGACAGGAGAAAATATGTAACACTGCACCCCTCTTAAGGGAAGATTCCACCACATTACTGGCAAAAGAAAGACAAACGTAAGTTCGGACAGAGGACAGGGAAAGACGAACTTTGCCAGTATTCTGCCAGTTACTACAGCAACACAGTGTGGAACTGAACTATCAGACCAAAAACTGCTCTCGTGGGGCAAAGGGAAGAAGTGACTTAGTTCCTAGGTCCCTCAGCTTTATGGGATGCTGCTGGACAAGCCCAGAGAATTGAGATGGGATCCTTATGATTGGTGGGAGGAAGGAGATCATGAAACAAGTTTGTAAAAATATCAAAGGACATTAAAAAAATGGTTCTTGCTAATTGCACTAAGGCTACCAGGAGGTCCATCTTCAAGCCTCTAAGAGAACTTCACCCAAGGATCTCCCCACTGACCCTATGGACACTTTTAACACCCTAAGTGCTAAAATCATACTTCCCAGCACTCTGCAACCAGTTCTCTGTGCATGCTTCTGAGTGCAGCAGTGAGGGAGAGAGTCCAGTAAAGCTAGTACTATCTAAAAAACAGACTAGGATCTGTAAGCAAGGAGGAAACCACAAACAAGTGATAGCACCACCTTCTGGAAAGCAAAAGAAAAAAAAAAGAGAGAGAGAGAGAGAGAGAGATTTCAGGCAGGCAGTCAGGTAGTTTTAAGAACAAAAGAAGACATAAAAGCTTAAGAATTTTGCCACAATAGAGAGCAAGACTTATGGTGTGGTTGTATAAATATGAGGTTTGAGAGAACTCCAGATTAGCAGGATCAATGAGAAAATACCCCATCTGAAGGCAACTAGTAAAGATTTGAGGAGGTGTCCAATAAGGATGACTAATATAAAAAATAAAAGAAATGATAAGTGTTGGTAAGGATGTAGAGAAAAAGGAACCCTCATGCACTGTTTGTGGGAATGTAAACTGGTGCAACCACTATGAAAGACAGTGTGGAAATTTCTCAAAAAAATTAAAAATACAGCTACCATATGATCCAGTAATTCCACTACTGGGTTTTTACCTAAAGAAAATGAAAACACTAATTCAAAAAGGTATATGCACCCCTATGTTTACTGCAGCATTATTACAATTGCCAAGATATGGAAGCAACCTAATTGTCCACTTACAGATGAATGGATAAAGAAGATGTGGTACACAGACACACACACACACACACACACACACACACACACACACACACAGGAATATTACTTACCCATAAAAACGAAAGCTCATGCTATTTCAACAACATGGATGGACCTGGAGGGTATTATGCTAAGTTAATTAAATCAGACAAAGAAAAACAAATACTAGATGGTGTCACTCATATGTGGAATTTAAAAAGCAAAACAAAATAAATGAATAAACAAACAAAAAAAGCAGCCAGACTCATTTATACAGAAATGGTGGTTGCCAGAAAGGAGATGGGCAAAATAGGTGAAGGGGAGTGGGAGGTATAGGTTTCTAGCTATAGAATGAATAAGTCATGGGAACAAAAGGTACAGCATAGGTAATATAGTCAATGATATTGTAATAGGGTTGTACAGTAACAGATAGTAGCTACTCTTGTGTTGAGCATAGCATAACATATAGAGTTGTTGAATCACTATGTTGTACATCTGAAACCAGTGTAACATTGTATATCAACTACACTTCAATAAAACAAAAATTTTTGAGAAGGTGTCTGCCACTTCAAATGTAAAAAAAAAATCTATGCAAAAGACAAGGAACATAAAGTATAGAGAAAACATGTCATCACAAAAAGATAACAATAACTATTCAGTAACTGAACTGAAAGGCATGGAATCTAGTAATCTAGCAGATAAAGAATTCAAAATAACTGTTTTAAGGAAAATCAATGAGCTATAAGAAAACATAGACAATTCACTGAAATCAGTAAAAAAAATGCATGAACAAAATAAGAAATTAACAAAGAGATAGAAATCATTTAAAAAAAAGCAAACTGAAACTCAGGATCTGAAAAATTCAGTGAATGAAATGAAAAAGGCAATAGAGATCATCTGCAGAAAGTAGATCGTGTAGAAGACATAATAAGTGACCTAGAGAAAAGGAGTTTTGAAATAACCCAATCAGAAGTGAACAGAGAGAAAAGAATTTTAAAAGAGTGAAGAAAGTCTACATGATCTATGAGATGTAATCACATGTACAAGATTCAAATAAATGGGGTTCCCAAAGAAGAGAGGGACAAGGAAGCAGAAAGTTTATTTAAAGAAAGAATAGCTGAGAACTTCCTAAACCTGGAGACATACGTAGACATCTAAGCTCCTGAAGCTAACAGATCACTCTATTATCTCAGTGCAAAAAGACCTGCTCCTAAGATACATTATAATAAAACTATCAAAATAAAATGTAAAGAGAGAATCCTGAAAGCTAGCAGAGATAAAAAGATTATGACCTATAGAGGAAACCCCATTGGGCTATCAGCAGTCTTCTCAGCAGAAACCCTACAGCCAAAGAGAGAAATGACACCTTCAAAGGGTTGGGGGGGAAAAATTGCCAACCAAGAGCACTCTTTCCAGCAAAGCTACCCTTCAAATATGAAGGAGAAATACAGACTTTCCCAAAGAAACAAAAAGTGAGGGAGTTCATCACCACTAGATCTCCTTTGCAAGAAATGCAAGATATTCAAGGAAATGAAAATACACTAATTAGTGAAATGAAACAACATACTAGTAAAAGTAAATATACACTCAGATTTAGAAAACTCTAATTCTGTAACAGGATGGTGTATTACCCCCTCAGCTATAGTATAAAGGTTAAAGAAAAAGAGTATTAAAAATAACTGTATTCCGTGGGTTGCCTCTTTGTTTTCTTGACTGTTTCCTTTGCTGTGCAGAAGCTTTTGATCTTGATGAAGTCCCAAAAGTTCATTTTCACTTTTGTTTCCTTTGCCTTTGAGACATGTCTTAAAAGAAGTTGCTGTGGCTGATATCAAAGAGATTACTGCCTATGTTCTCCACTAGGATTCTGATGGATTTCTGTCTCACATTGAGGTCTTTTATCCATTTTGAGTTTATCTTTGTGTACGGTGTAAGAGAATGGTTGAGTTTCATTCATCTACATATAGCTTCCCAATTTTCCCAGCACCATTTATTGAAGAGACTGTCTTTTTTCCACTGTATATTTTTTCCTCTTTTGTCGAAGATTAACTGACCATAGAGTTGAGGGTCCAAATCTGGGCTCTCTACTCTGTTCCACTGGTATATGTGTCTGTTTTTATGCCAGTACCATGCTGTCTTGGTGATCACAGCTTTCTGGTAAAGCTTGAAATCAGGTAACGTGATGCCCCCAGTTTTTTTTTTTTTTTAATCTTTTTATTTTTTTATTTTTTTCAGCATAACAGTATTCATTATTTTTGCACCACACCCAGTGCTCCATGCAATCCGTGCCCTCTACAATACCCACCACCTGGTGCCCCCAACCTCCCAACCCCACCCCTTCAAAATTCTCATATCGTTTTTCAGAGTCCATAGTCTCTCATAGTTCACCTCCCCTTCCAATTTCCCTCAACTCCCTTCTCCTCTCCATCTCCCCTTGTCCTCCATGCTATTTGTTATGCTCCACAAATAAGTGAAACCATATGATAATTGACTCTCTATGCTTGACTTATTTCACTCAGCATAATCTCTTCCAGTCCCATCCATGTTGCTACAAAACTTGGGTATTCATCCTTTCTTTTTTTTTTTTTTTTACAGCTTTATAAACATATATTTTTATCCCCAGGGGTACAGGTCTGCGAATCGCCAGGTTTACACACTTCACAGTACTCACCATAGCACATAACCTCCCCAATGTCCATAACCCACCCCCCCTCCCAACCCCCTCCCCCCATCAACCCTCAGTTTGTTTTGTGAGATTAAGAGTCACTTATGGTTTGTCTCCCTCCCAAACCCATCTTGTTTCATTTACTCCTCTCCTACCCCCTCAACCCCCCATGTTGCATCTCCTCTCCCTCATATCAGGGAGATCATATGATAGTTGTCTTTCTCCGATTGACTTATTTCGCTAAGCATGATACCCTCTAGTTCCATCCACGTCGTCGCAAATGGCAAGATTTCATTTCTTTTGATGGCTGCATAGTATTCCATTGTGTATATATACCACATCTTCTTTATCCATTCGTCTGTAGATGGACATCTAGGTTCTTTCCATAGTTTGGCTATTGTAGACATTGCTGCTATAAACATTCGGGTGCACGTGCCCCTTCGGATCACTACGTTTGTATCTTTAGGGTAAATACCCAGCAGTGCAATTGCAGGGTCATAGGGTAGTTCTATTTTCAACATTTTGAGGAACCTCCATGCTGTTTTCCAGAGTGGTTGCACCAGCTTGCATTCCCACCCACAGTGTAGGAGGGTTCGCCTTTCTACACATCCTCGCCAGCATCTGTCATTTCCTGACTTGTTAATTTTAGCCATTCTGACTGGTGTGAGGTGATATCTCATGGTGGTTTTGATTTGTATTTCCCTGATGCCGAGTGATGTGGAGCACTTTTTCATGTGTCTGTTGGCCATCTGGATGTCTTCTTTGCAGAAATGTCTGTTCATGTCCTCTGCCCATTTCTTGATTGGATTCTTTGTTCTTTGGGTGTTGAGTTTGCTAAGTTCTTTATAGATTTTGGACACTAGCCCTTTATCTGATATGTCATTTGCAAATATCTTCTCCCATTCTGTCAGTTGTCTTTTGGTTTTGTTAACTGTTTCCTTTGCTGTGCAAAAGCTTTTGATCTTGATAAAATCCCAAAAGTTCATTTCTGCCCTTGCTTCCCTTGCCTTTGTTGATGTTCCTAGGAAGATGTTGCTACGGCTGAGGTCAAAGAGGTTGCTGCCTGTGTTCTCCTCGAGGATTTTGATGGATTCCTTTCTCACATTGAGATCCTTCATCCATTTTGAGTCTATTTTCGTGTGTGGTGTAAGGAAATGATCCAATTTCATTTTTCTGCATGTGGCTGTCCAATTTTCCCAACACCATTTATTGAAGAGGCTGTCTTTTTTCCATTGGACATTCTTTCCTGCTTTGTCGAAGATGAGTTGACCATAGAGTTGAGGGTCCATTTCTGGGCTCTCTATTCTGTTCCATTGATCTATGTGTCTGTTTTTTGCCAGTACCATGCTGTCTTGATGATGACAGCTTTGTAATTGAGCGTGAAGTCCGGAATTGTGATGCCACCAACTTTGGCTTTCTTTTTCAATATTCCTTTGGCTATTCGAGGTCTTTTCTGGTTCCATATAAATTGTAGGATTATTTGTTCCATTTCTTTGAAAAAAATGGATGGTACTTTGATAGGAATTGCATTAAATGTGTAGATTGCTTTAGGTAGCATAGACATTTTCACAATATTTATTCTTCCAATCCCGGAGCATGGAACATTTTTCCATTTCTTTGTGTCTTCCTCAATTTCTTTCATGAGTACTTTATAGTTTTCTGAGTATAGATTCTTAGTCTCTTTGGTTAGGTTTATTCCTAGGTATCTTATAGTTTTGGGTGCAATTGTAAATGGGATGGACTCCTTAATTTCTCTTTCTTCTGTCTTGTTGTTGGTGTAGAGAAATGCAACTGATTTCTGTGCATTGATTTATATCCTGACACTTTACTGAATTCCTGTACAAGGTCAGCAGTTTTGGAGTGGAGTCTTTTGGGTTTTCCACATATAGTATCATATCATCTGCAAAGAGTGATAGTTTGACTTCTTCTTTGCCGATTTGGATGCCTTTAATTTCCTTTTGTCGTCTGATTGCTGAAGCTAGGACTTCTAGTACTATGTTGAATAGCAGTGGTGATAACGGACATCCCTGCCGTGTTCCTGACCTTAGCGGAAAAGCTTTCAGTTTTTCTCCATTGAGAATGATATTTGTGGTGGGTTTTTCATAGATGGCTTTGATAATATTGAGGTATGTGCCCTCTATCCCTACACTTTGAAGAGTTTTGATCAGGAAGGGATGCTGCACTTTGTCAAATGCTTTTTCAGCATCTATGGAGAGGATCATATGGTTCTTGTTCTTTCTTTTATTAAATTGTTGTATCACATTGATTGATTTGCGGATGTTGAACCAACCTTGCAGCCCTGGAATAAATCCCACTGGTCGTGGTGAATAATCCTTTTAATGTACTGTTGAATCCTATCGGCTAGTATTTTGGCGAGAATTTTTGCATCTCTGTTCATCAAGGATATTGGTCTGTAGTTCTCTTTTTTGATGGGATCCTTGTCTGGTTTGGGGATCAAGGTGATGCTGGCCTCATCAAATGAGTTTGGAAGTTTTCCTTCCATTTCTATTTTTTGGAACAGTTTCAGGAGAATAGGAATTAGTTCTTCTTTAAATGTTTGGTAGAATTCCCCCGCGAAGCCATCTGGCCCTGGGCTTTTGTTTGTTTGGAGATTTTTGATGACTGTTTCAATCTCCTTACTGCTTATGGGTCTGTTGAGGCTTTCCATTTCTTCCTGGTTCAGTTGTGGTAGTTTATATGTCTCTAGGAATGCATCCATTTCTTCCAGATTGTCAAATTTGTTGGCGTAGAGTTGCTCATAGTATGTTCTTATAATTGTCTGTATTTCTTTGGTGTTTGTTGTGATCTCTCCTCTTTCATTCATGATTTTATTTATTTGGGTCCTTTCTCTTTTCTTTTTGATAAGTCTGGCCAGGGGTTTATCAATCTTATTAATTCTTTCAAAGAACCAGCTCCTAGTTTCGTTGATTTGTTCTATTGTTTTTTTGCTTTATATTTCATTGATTTCTGCTCTGATCTTTATGATTTCTCTTCTCCTGCTGGGTTTAGGGTTTCTTTCTTGTTCTTTCTCCAGCTCCTTTAGGTGTAGGGTTAGGTTGTGTACCTGAGACCTTTCTTGTTTCTTGAGAAAGGCTTGTACCGCTATATATTTTCCTCTCAGGACTGCCTTTGTTGTGTCCCACAGATTCTGAACCGTTGTGTTTTCATTATCATTTGTTTCCATGAATTTTTTCAATTCTTCTTTAATTTCCTGGTTGACCCATTCATTCTTTAGAAGGATGCTATTTAGTCTCCATGTATTTGGGTTCTTTCCAAATTTCCTCTTGTGATTGAGCTCTAGCTTCAGAGCATTGTGGTCTGAAAATATGCAGGGAATGATTCCAATCTTTTGATACCGGTTGAGACTTGATTTAGGACCAAGAATGTGATCTATTCTGGAGAATGTTCCATGTGCACTAGAGAAGAATGTGTATTCTGTTGCTTTGGGATGAAATGTTCTGAATATATCTGTGATGTCCATCTGGTCCAGTGTGTCATTTAAGGCCTTTATTTCCTTGTTGATCTTTGGCTTGGATGATCTGTCCATTTCAGTGAGGGGAGTGTTAAAATCCCCTACTATTATTGTATTCTTGTCGATGTGTTTCTTTGATTTTGTTATTAATTGGTTTATATAGTTGGCTGCTCCCACGTTAGGGGCATAGATATTTAAAATTGTTAGATCTTCTTGTTGGACAGTTCCTTTGAGTATGATATAGTGTCCTTCCTCATCTCTTATTATAGTCTTTGGCTTAAAATCTAATTGATCTGATAGAAGGATTGCCACTCCTGCTTTCTTCTGATGTCCATTAGCATGGTAAATTCTTTTCCACCCCCTCACTTTAAACCTGGAGGTGTCTTCGGGTTTAAGATGAGTTTCTTGTAGGCAACATATAGATGGGTTTTGTTTTTTTATCCATTCTGATACCCTGTGTCTTTTGATTGGGGCATTTAGCCCATTAACATTCAGGGTAAGTATTGAGAGATATGAATTTAGTGCCATTGTATTGCCTGTAAGGTGACTGTTTGTATATTGTCTCTGTTTCTTTCTGATCTACTACTTTTAGGGTCTCTCTTTGCTTAGAGCACCCCTTTCAATATTTCCTGTAGAGCTGGTTTGGTGTTTGCAAATTCTTTCAGTTTTTGTTTGTCCTGGAAGCTTTTAATCTCTCCTTCTATTTTCAATGATAGCCTAGCTGGATATAGTATTCTTGGCTGCATGTTTTTCTCGTTTAGTACTCTGAATATATCATGCCAGCTCTTTCTGGCCTGCCAGGTCTCTGTGGATAAGTCTGCTGCCAATCGAATATTTTTACCATTGTACGTTACAGACTTTTTTTCCCGGGCTGCTTTCAGGATCTTTTCTTTGTCACTAAGACTTGTCAATTTTACTATTAGGTGACGGGGTGTGGACCTATTCTTATTGATTTTGAGGGGGGTTCTCTGAACCTCCTGAATTTTGATGCTTGTTCCCTTTGCCATATTGGGGAAATTCTCTCCAATAATTCTCTCCAATATACCTTCTGCTCCCCTCTCTGTTTCCTCTTCTTCTGGAATCCCAATTATTCTAATGTTGTTTCGTTTTATGGTGTCACTTATCTCTCGAATTCTCCCCTCGTGGTCCAGTAGCTGTTTGTCCCTCTTTTGCTCAGCTTCTTTATTCTCTGTCATTTGGTCTTCTATATGGCTAATTATTTCTTCTGCCTCATTTATCCTAGCAGTGAGAGCCTCCATTTTTTATTGCACCTCATTAATAGCTTTTTGATTTCAACTTGGTTAGATTTTAGTTCTTTTATTTCTCCAATAAGGGCTTTTATATCTCCTGAAAGGGTTGCTTTAATATCTTCCATGCGTTTTTCAAGCCTGGCTAGAACCTTGAGAATCGTCATTCTGAACTCTATATCTGACATATTACCAATGTCTGTATTGATTAGGTCCCTAGCCTTTGGTACTGCCTCTTGTTCTTTTTTTTTGTTGTGTATTTTTCCGCCTTGTCATTTTGTCCAGATAAGAGTTTATGAAGGAGCAAGTAAAATACTAAAAGGGTGGCAACAACCCCAGGAAAATATGCTTTAGCCAAATCAGAAGAGATCCCGAATTGTGAGGGGGGAGAAAGAGTTTAAAAAGGGGTTCAGAAAGAAAGAAAAAAAAAAAGAAACTATTAAAAAAAGAAAGCCGATAAAAAAAAATAAAAAGAGGAAAAATATATATATATATTAGATAAACTATTTAAAAAACGTTAAAAAAAGAAAACGGTAAAAGTTAAAAAAAAATTAGCAGAAGAGAAAAAGAAAAAAAAATTAAATTAACTGCAATGCTAAAAAATCATGGGGAGAAAGCCATGAGTTCCGTGCTTTGCTTTCTCCTCCTCTGGAATTCTGCCGCTCTCCTTGGTATTGAAACTGCACTCCTCGGTAGGTGAACTTGGTCCTGGCTGGGTTTCCCGTTGATCTTCTGGGGGAGGGGCCTGTTGTAGTGATTCTCAAGCGTCTTTGCCCCAGGCGGAGTTGCACTGCCCTTACCCGGGGCCGGGCTGAGTAATCCGCTCGGGTTTGCTTTTGGGAGCTTTTGTTCCCTGAGCGCTTTCCATAAAGTTCCGGAGGACAGGAATGAAGATGGCGGCCTCCCGGTCTCCGGCCCAGAGGAGCCGAGAGCTCGGGGCCCCACTCCTCAGTGCTCCCTCAGAGAACAGCGCCCAATGACTCCCGTCACCCTGGCCTCCGGCCGCGCTCCGAGCTGACCGAGCCTGTGACTGGTTCAAGGCAACCCCGAGCTGAGAGTCACTCCTCAGCTCTGTCTCTGTAGCCGGCTTCCCTGTTCTAATACCGGTAAGCTCTGCGACACTCAGACACCCCCGATCCTTCTGCGATCCTGTGGGACCTGAGGCCGCGCTGACCCTGCCTGGGCTTCACCCCAGTTAAGCTTCTGGAGCAATGTCCCTCAGCAGAACAGACTTTTAAAAGTCCCGATTTTGCTCCGTTGCTCTGCTGGTCGCCGGGAGCCAGCCCCTCCCCCCGCGGTCTGTCTTCCTGTCGCTTTGGATTCACTTTTCCGCCAGTCCTACCTTTCAGATATAGGTTGATTTTCTGTTTCTAGAATTGCTGTTCTTCTTCTCTTCAATCTCCCGTTGGATTTGTAGGTGTTTGCAATCTTTAGATAAGCTATTTAGCTGATCTACCGCTACCCGAAGTAGTCTCAGCCTGCTACTTCTCTGCCATCTTGACTCCTCCCCGTGATGCCCCCAGTTTTATTTTTGTTTTTCAACATTCCCTTAGCGATTCAGGATCTCTTCTGATTCCATACAAGTTTTTGGATTATTTGCTCCAGCTCTTTGAAGAATACTGGTGAAATTTTGATTGAAATGGCATTAAAAGTATAGATTGCTCTAGGCAGTATAAGTATTAGAGAGGGCACGGATTGCATGGAGCACTGGGTGTGGTAGAAAAACAATGAATACCTTTATGCTGAAAATAAATTTTAAAAAATGATTAAATAAATAAATAAAAATAGGCAGAGGATCTGAATAGATATTTTTCAAGAAAAGGCACACAGATGGCCAACAGGTAAAGGTGCTCAGTATCATTAATTGTGAAGGAAATGCACAACCTCAGTGAGGTATCACTCACACTTGTAGAACCGCTATTATCAAAAAGACAGGGACGCTTGGGTGGCTCAGTGGGTTAATACTCTGCCTTTGGCTCAGGTCATGATCTCAGGGTCCTTGGATCGAGCCCCACATTCGGCTCTCTGCTCGGCAGGGAACCTGTTTCCCCCCTCTCTCTCTGCCTGCCTCTCTGTCTACTTGTGATCTCTCTCTCTCTGTGAAATAAATAAATAAAATCTTTAACACAACAACAAAAAAAAGATAGCAACTGTTGGTGAGGTTGTGGAGAAAAGGGAACCCTAATACACTGTTAGGAATGTTAATTAGTGCAGCTACTATGGAAGTTTCCTCAGTATGGAAGTTCTTAAAAAAATAAAAACAGAACTATCATATAATTCAACAATTCCACATTTGCATATTTATCTAAAGGAAACATAAACACTAAATAAAAATGTTAACAATATGGGTGCCTGGGTGTTGCAGCAGCAGGTTAAACACCTGACTCAGTTTTGGCTCAGGTCCTGATCTCAAGTTCATGAGACTGAGCTCTGCATCAGTCTCTGTGCTCAGTGCAGAGCCTGCTTAAGACTCTCCCACCCTCGGGGCACGTGGGTGGCAGTGGGTTAAAGCCTATTCCTTCGGCTAGGGTTGTGATCCCAGGGTCCTGGGATCGAGCCCCACATCTGGCTCTCTGCTCAGCGGGGAGCCTGCTTACCCCTCTCTCACTCTGCCTGCCTCTCTGCCTACTTGTGATCTCTGTCTGGCAAATAAATAAATAAAATCTTAAAAAAAAAAAGACTCTCCCACCCTCTCCCTTTGCCCCTCCTCCACCTCTCTCTTTCTCTCAAATAAATCTTTTTTAAAAATGTTACAACTACTTTGAACCTGCCTGTCGAACATAAACTTGCATTTGATCAGACCATTGAGACGTAGGTATTTACCAGAGAGAAATGAAACATCTGTCTACACCAAAATTTGTAGATCATTGTTCATAACAACTTTATTCACAATAACCAAAACCCAAAGACATTCAAAATGTCCATATATTATTGAATAAACAAATTGTGATATATCTAAGTTGTGGAGTATTTCTTGGTAAGACAAACTGACTACTGATACATGCAATAGTAAAAATGAATAAATGAAAAATGAAAAACTGGACTAGTTTAAGAGTCAATGTTCTCCTACCAGTCTCTTAAATGACTCTGTTGCTTTTCCTGTCTCTGAAGGACATGTTCCCACTGCTACTGTGTTAGGTTTACTTTTATTTTTGTTTTTGTTTTTTTACCCTAAGGTCAAATGATACAAGATGATTACACAGATGACTCATTAGCGATTTTTGAACCTGGGTCACCAAGGACTCTTCTGTTTATTAGTTTTGCTGCAGACATGGAAAATAAATATCAAGCTTGGGAAACTGGAAAATTCTCTTCTCTCAGCAGAACAGTTCATAACATCCACTCTTCCAGAGTGCCCTTGAACCTGTTTTTCTTCTCAATGGCTGAAAGTTAAAAAAAAACAAAAACAAAAACAAAAAAAACCTATTTCCTAGGCTTGTGATGGCACTACAGCTATTGTGCGGGAATTGATACAATCACCTGAAGATAAAAACTGCAAGGAAATTATGTATATTCCTGAGAGCTGTTACTGCAGGAGTGGCAAGACTCAGCCAGTAGCGACCAGGTTTTGTTGTTAGTTTTCAATATTATATGCATCTTCAAGTTGTAGCTATAAGAATAATTGTAGTTAACTTAATAGAGAGAAGCTAAGATTAACTGCTAGAGTGTAAGTATTATGAATCCTGTCATTTCAGTTACATTTGTTATGAGACTGGGTCATATTCACTTATAGTAAGTGAATCTTTACTGATTGTATAAAATTTAGCAATGGAAGGGCACCATGGTGGCTCAGTCAGTCGAGCAACCAACTCTTGGGTTTGGCTCAGGTCATCATCTCAGGATCCTGGGATGGAGCCCTGCATCAGGCTGGGCTCCATGCTGAGTGCAGGGTCTTCTTAAGATTCTCTCTCTCTCTTCCTTTCCCTCTGCCCCATCCCTACCTCACACATGTGCTCTGTTTCTCTAAAATAAATATATTTTTTTAAACTTAGCAATGTCAGTTCTAATCTGGGTATTAAACATAATTTTTAGAGCACTTTATTCTTGGATAGTGTATAATCTTATCAGAGATTAGTTTAAGCAACAATAAATAAGAGGTCACCTAAGAGTTGCATAATTTGAATTCCATGATGAAGTGATACATCTCACAAATTCAAATTCTGGGAACTAAAAACTATTAACCAGTGGCTGTCTGAGGATGTGCATGCCCAGCAAAACTGGAGACTGGGAACCGAGATTGGGTGGAGAAACACAGCACAGAGGAGGGAAGATTACTCCAGATAGATAATCCATGTAAAATGCAGGTTTCAGTATCTAGCATATAATAAAGCTTCAATAAATATACAAGTTAGAGTATTTAAAAAAAAACACAGGGGGAAAAATAGGATAAGCGTACAGAAAATTAAGAGTTTCATTTTGGACATTCATTTATGTCTGGAGTGCATTTGTTTATGTAACTGAAGCACAATCATTTTTAGAAATTAGGAGTTCAAGAAAACACTCAAAGGTAGAATTGTGTTAAGAAGTAAAAAAGTATTAACAACTGGGACACATGAGTCATGCAGTCCATTAAGCATCTGCCTTTGGCTCAGGTCATGATCCCAGAGTCCTGGAATCGAGTACCACATCAGGCTCCCTGGAGCCTGCTTCTCCTTTTCCCTGCTACTCCCCCTGCTTGTGCTCTCTCTCTATCTCTGACAAAATAAATAAATAAAATCTTTAAAAAAAAAGTGTTAAGAATTATGTCAACATATGAGAGACCAGCAAAAATAAGTATCTAGAGATTAGAAAGCGAAAAAATGTCAGGTAAACATGTATGTGGTATTAAGGTAAGTTATGAGAGAATGCTATGAATATTGGGCGGTTGAAGTTACACATTCTACTTAGAAATTCCCTAAACTTTAAAAGCAAAAAAACAAAAGTGATAAATTCTGGCACATATTATTTCAGTAGGTTCTTGAGAACAAAACAGGACTATAGCATATTGATGATTGAATGTAAGGTAACTAAAAGGAAAATCATTCTGGACAAGGTAATTGAAGTAGTTAAAATAAACTTATCCCACTCTTTATCAGCCATGTACTTTCTAAGTACTTTATATATTAGTCTTTAATTTTTTGATGAAGGAAAATATTATTTCCATTCTGTAGATGATAAAAACTGAGTCACGGTGAAAGCAAGCCATGCTTGAAGAATGTGTTTAATAGCTCAATCTGAAATTTTTTGTAGTTAGTGATATTAATAACAATATTTTGAAATGTGTTTCAACCTCAACTAAACAGTTTGAAAACTAAGAAAAATTGTAATTATTTTTTACATCCCTATATATCTTACATCCAACACATACATCTTATCATTCTATACATATATTTGTCATCAAAATACTTCCTGTCATCCATACCACAGTGGGAAATTAGTGTAATTTTAAAAAGAAAATATGAAAGTCAGGGAAATGGGTGAGTGAGAAAGGAGTTGTTTAAGGAAACACATATTTATAAAATTATAATACTAGAGCTCGTCATCTTCAGTAATGGATATGCAGAACCTATATAGTGAGACTCAAGCTATTTGTGATTTGCTCCTTACCAAAACAAAACTTCAGGGAAACGTATGAAGGTGATAATGAAAGTTTAAGATTCAGCTTTAGGATTCAGTCTGTGAATAGGGACAAAATGATCTCACAGAACATTAGCAGTCAAATCTACCTGTCGGGAAAATCAAATTCCAGGTATAACTAAAAAATATATAAATTGCAAATAAAATGTAATAAGAAGGAAGCACCCATAATATTTTGGAGTGTGATACAGATTTTTCTGATTTTTAAAACTCTCTTCTGAATTTACCAAAAACACCCAATTGTAGAACCTAGAATACCAGTGTATTGATAATATTTGTAAACAAAAATTTTGTAAATGCATGTGATTATTTGCTTAGGTTTTTCTTTCCCATTAATTACCATTGCATCTATTTCAAATATACCTGAATTTTAAATGCAGATTGAATTGAAGTCAGAAGTCAATGATGAGAAACCACACAATAACAACTTTTATCCTGTTGGGACTGACCAATGATCCACAACTGAAGATTATGATTTTCATCTTTCTATTTCTCACTTATATGTTGAGTGTAACTGGGAACCTGGCAATCATCTCCCTTACCTTCATAGATTCTCACCTTCAGAATGCCATGTACTTTTTCCTACAAAATTTCTCCTTCTTAGAGATCTCATTTACCTCTGCTTATATTCCCAGGTATTTGTACAATATATCAACAGATGATAAGACAATCACATATGACAATTGTGCCTTTCAGATTTTTTTTACTGATCTTTTTGGTGTAACAGAATTTTTTCTCCTGGCCACCATGTCCTATGATCAATATGTTGCCATCTGCAAACCCCTGCATTATGTGACCATCATGAACAAGAGGGTCTGTAGAAGACTCATCCTTGGGTACTGGGCAGCTGGCTTCTTGATCATTCTCCCACCACTTAGCCTGGGCCTAAATCTGGAATTCTGTGACTCTAATGTTATTGACATTTTTTCTGTGATGCATCCCCCCTCCTAAAAATATCATGCTCAGAAACATGGCTTATAGAGCAGATGGTCATAGCCTGTTCTGTGTTGACCTTCATTATGACCCTCCTATGTGTACTTCTATTCTGCATATACATCATCAAGGCTATTCTATGATTCTCTTCTCCCCAGCAAGAAAAAAGGCATTTTCTACATGTTCTTCCCACATGATTGTAGTCTCCATCACCTATGGAAGCTGTATTTTCATCTATGTTAAGCTTTCAGCAAAGGAATCAGTGGCCATTGATAAGGGTGTGGCAGTCCTTACTACATCCATTGCTCCTATGCTGAACCCCTTCATTTATACCTTGAGAAACAAGCAAGTAAAACAAGCTGTCAAAGACTCAATCAAAAGAATTGCATTATTCTCAACGAAGTAATAGAATTTGCTAAAGTAGGGAACCACATTTTCATAAAAATATCTTTAGTTCCTAAGTATATATCTTTAGATTTTTATGTCATTCCTTTCTAGCAAAGAGTCTATTTCAGAAAGCTTTCTTTAAAAAAAATTTTTTTTAATTTATTTTTTTAAGAGAGAGAGAGAGAGAGAGAGCTCACAAGTCAGGGGAGGGATAGAGAGAGAAGAGAGGGAGAAGCAGACTCCTTGCTGAGCAGTGAGCCTGACTAGGGGCTTGATCCCAGGACTATCATGACCTGAGCCCAAGGCAGACCCCCAACCAACTGAGCCACCCAAGCAAAGCTCTCTGAAAAAGAAACTCTGATACATTTCTAGGAAACAAAAGAAAGCTTCACATCTTAACAAGCCTTTACAAAACTGCAAACAAAACGAGACAAAATAAGCAGAACCAATGAGTTAATTGTGTATTTTGGATAGAGTAATTGTGACTATTGCCTTCTCCAGTTCTAGCTTTTAAGAGCGTTTTTTGATGCCAGGCACCATTTCAGGCACTGGAGATAGAGTAGAAAACGTACAGGTTTCTTGCCCTTAAATGCTTTACACTTTAGAAGGGATATGTGACTAGTACATTAAATAAAATATGAACATCGCTGTCAACCTACAATTGTCAGGAAACAATAGTCAAGCAAAAGTGTGTATTTGGGATCAAAGAATTATAATTCAGGTACCAGAGTTGGGCAGCAATGTCCTACTAGGAAGCAAAAACCAGGGGTTTTAAAGACAAAAAGGGAATGCTTGTATAAGTTGTCTACAAAAACTTCAATTGGTGTTAGCAGCAGAAAACTAATCTTGGCTAAACATAACTGGTTGCTAAGGCCATCACTAAGCAAATGTCCATTACTGCAGCAAGTTGTAAATATTCTTGCAGAGTCCTTGAGGTATTTGGGATTAGGCCCGGTTCAGAAGTTCATGGTTCTACCTGATGAGGACAAGCATACAGCCCACCTCCTTAATGGCCTCCCAGATGCATTTTAAAACCCCTTGACATCAATGACTCCATTTTATTTCACCTTTCACAATTATAAAAAACAAAAATATCTTTAAGTGAAAAAAAGGAAGCTATGACAAATGTTTGCCTCTTAATGCCTAAGCTGAATTATAAAATGTAAATTCTTACAATTTTGAATACTTAAAAAAATCACTGACTAGCAGGTTAATTTGAAGTAAAAGTGCTAACAATTCTTGTTAAAAGACAAGTAAATTTATTTATTTATTTATTTGTTTTGTTTTGTTTTGTTTTTGTTTTTCATTTTTTTATTTAATCTTTTCAGTGTAACAGAATTCATTGTTTATGCACCACACCCAGTGCTCCATGCAATATGTGCCCTCCATAATACCCACCACCAGCCTCCCCCAACCTCCCACTCCCCGCCCCTTCATAACCCTCAGATTGTTTTTCAGAGGACAAGTAAATGTCTAAAGACAGTGGTTATATATCTGTATCTGTATTTGTTTCTACACCTTTATAACTATATGCATTTGTTATTGAGAAACATGTAAAAAATAGAAAATAAGGAAAAACATGAAATGTATCTTTTTTTTTAAAGATTTTATTTATTTATTTGACAGACAGAAAGCACAAGTAGGTGGAGAGGCAGGCAGAGAGAGAGAGGAGGAAGCAGGCTCCCCACTGAGCAGAGAGCCCGATGTGGGGCTCGATCCCAGGACCCTGGGATCACGACCTGAGCCGAAGGCAGAGGCTTTAACCACTGAGCCACCCAGGCGCCCCCATGAAATGTATCTTAATTAGGTGCAGAAATGACTACAACTCAAAGGAAACCTATGGAAGCAGTACTTTCATCTATAGTACACAGTCAGCCATGGAAACAGTGGCTATTAATAAGGGCATGACAGGGCCCCCTCCTTCCTATGTTCAGAACTACTTCCTGGACCCCTTCATTGACACCTTGAAAAACAAGGAAGTAAAACAAAATTATAATGACATTTCAGGGACCTTGATTGTGAAATAATATTTGATATATTTGATTACATAAAATATACCATTTAAATTGATTTTTTTAATTTTTTAATTTATTTTTTATTTTTTTATAAACATATAATGTATTTTTATCCCCAGGGATACAGGTCTGTGAATCGCCAGGTTTACACACTTCACAGCACTCACCATAGCACATACTCTCTCCAATGTCCATAACCCCATCCCCCTCTCCCAACCCCCCTCCCCCAGCAACCCTCAGTTTTTTTGTGTGTGAGATTAAGAGTCACTTATGGTTTGTCTCCCTCCCGATCCCATCTTGTTTCACTTATTCTTCTCCTATCCCCTTAACCCCCCACATTGCATCTCCACTTCCTCATATCAGGGAGATTAATTTATAATATGGCTATAGAAATGTCTGAATTAAATATGTGGCTTACATCACCTTTCTATTGGAATGCTTTAGATATTTAAGCAGTGCTGGTTAGTAGTGCACTCGGAATATAGGTTCTGTTTATTAGACCCAAAATTCTGTATTTGACTAAAGAAAACTTCAAAGAAACACTTTTAGCAAAAAAGACGTTTTCATAAGACTTCTCAAGCAAAACCTACATGGAATGAAATCAGTATAAGTAACATTTAAAAATATTGACCCTAATATTAAAAAATGCTCACAGAGATTTAACCTATAAAATGCAGTACATCTTTTTAATGTAAGATTAATAATGTACAAATGAAATTAATCTGTGGGTTAAGAATGGAAAGAACTTTCGAAAGAAAATATAAATGTAGTGACCACTAGCATAACATAACTCTGTTTTCCTTTAAAAAGTGTTGAACTTTGAAATATATATAAATAAAGATAAAAAAATGGGAATCTGAATATGTAAGCAATGTAGTTTTTTTAGAGCAATACTCCTTGGCATTGGGTAGGCAGGAAGGACGGCTGAGTGCAATGAGTTCAGGAACCCTGGGAAGCTCCTTCTAATGCAGGCAGAGCTTTTTGGCAACTCTGTATCAATTGTTGTACAGCATTAACTTCAGTTCATACAAAAGCTCTGACTCTGGTGGAATCATTTTTTCCACATCATTTTTTCATCTTTGCCCAACCTTCTCCCATTTCCTTCATTGGTCTAGTAGATGCCCTTACTCCCAAGGAGACAATACTAAGAATTATATCCTCCTCGTCCAGAGCCCCTGATCTGACAAACTGCGTATTTCCAGAGATGAGTGGACTTAATGACTAAGTTATTAGAAATTGTCAGTTTCTGGGAATTTAGATTGCAATAATAACCCTCACCTGTCTTGAGACAAGTTCCTGGAGGAGGCCTGCGTTATAGGAATAAAAGCCCCTACTGCTCAGGCCCACTAATAATAGCTTAGCTGAGAGCCCAGACTGAGAAGTTATAGTCCTCCAGGTCTTGTTCTAAGACAACAGGTCTTGTTCTAAGGCTTTTTCAGCCCAAGGGTAATTACAACTAGTCTCCTAAATTCCTTAAAATGTTCAAAATATTAAAAATATCTTAAAAAAATCTTAATATCAACAACAAATTATTTTTGAGTGCTTATTCTACCCCAAGCTGTATGTTAAACTCTTCATTTCTTTTCAACTTACATAGAGAAAATTTCGTAATGCACAGTACTGTCTCAATCACATCAACAAGTATCAATTTATAGCCAACTTGTTTCATCTACAAACAGGTCTATTCCTGCCAACCCCCACTTGATTATTTGAAACAGATACATACATTATTTTATATACATTTCAGTATGACTCTCTAAAATTTTTTTAAACATTGATGATAATATGTAATATAGCACATAATTCACTGAGTACAGCTTGATGAGTTTTCAAAAGCACTGATACTCATGTAACCATCACACAGATCCAGATACAACACATTTTCAGCACCCCAGACATCTCTTTCATACCACTCGATGTCAATATCCTCCCAAATGCATCTGCCCCACTGACTTACAATGCCAAAGCTCAGTTTTGTATAATCATGACCATCAAATGAATAAAAATACACAGAATGTACACTTCAGGGTCTAGTTTCATTTGTTTGACATCGTGTCTGTAGAGTGGTCCAAGTTGTTGTGTTAGCAATTTATAAGTTCTAGTCAATTATAGAAATATAGCACAATTAATTTAGCCACCTCCTATTAATAAATATTTAGGTTGTTTCCTATATGTGACTATTATAAATAAAGGTCAAAGAACATTCTTGTACATGTTTTTTGGCAGACATAAGCACTCACATCTGTAGAATATAGAACTAAAAGTGGATTGATAGGCTATCTGTTAGCCATATGTTTAGCTTAGTTGATATTGTCAAACAACACTCAAAAATAGTGTACTGATTTATCTTCCTATCAGCAATGTATATGGATTATAATTGCTTCATATTCTTGCCAACATGAAACTTTGTCAGACCTATTAATTTTAGCCATATTATGTCTGATGATGTTGGATACCCTGTTATATGCTTTTCAGATATCAGACATCCTATTTAGTGAAGTGCTTATTCAAATAATTTGTCCTTTCTATTAGATTTCTTTCTGTTTGAATTTATTTTTAGGAGTTTTATTTATTTTCTATATGTCAGTCCTTTGTCAGTGGCAAATACTGAAGTTATCTCTTATCTATGTCTTGCCTGTTCATGTTGTTTATATTAAATTTGTAAAACAAATGATCTTAACTTTAATGAAGTCCAATCCATCCTTTCAGTTCTGTTGTTGATAGAGGGTTCTTTGTATTTTTATTTTGTTTTGGGGGTTTTGTTGTTTCAGAAATCTTTGTTAACTAAACATCATGAAGGTAGATAACTATGTTCTATTTCATAAGTTTCACTCACAGTTCTTACAAACTAAGGTTAATGGCCCATGTGAAATTGACTTTTTCTATGGTTTGAGATAGGGAAAGATGGTCTATTTTTCCATGTGAATATCAAAATAACAGAATTATTTCTTGAAAAGATTCCCCTTTCTCCTTGAATTCAGTGGCAATTTTGTTATCATCAGTTGATATGTGAGTGAATCTTGTTGAGGTTTCATCATTTAATTCCATTGATATGCTTATCTCTGAACCAATACTATACTATTCTATTTATAGTAGCTTTATAATAAGTTTTCATATCAAGTAGTGTAATCCAAATAACTGTCTTCTACTTCCTTAAGTTTACTTTGTTCTTATCAGTCCTTTGTTTTTCATAAAACTTTAAAAACCTTGGCAATTTCTACAAGTAAAAAATTATCTTCAGTGATTTTAAGATCGCATTGAACCAACTGGCCAATTTGGGAGAAATTAATGTCATTATAACATTAAGAACTCTAATCCACTAAAACAGTCTCATTTGTGTCTTTAATTACTTTCAAAAATATTTTCATTTTAATTGTATAGAGGCCTTGAACAATATTGATAGACATATTACTGGTATTTGATAGACTCATTCCTCAGCCTTTGATAATATGTTGCTATTTTACATGGACTTTTCTAATTTTTATTTTCTAATTGTTTGTTGCTAGTTTTAGAGGTACTATTGTTTTTTAATATTGACTTTTTATCTTTTAATATTGACTTTTATCTAGTAATCTTCCCAAATTTAGTAATTGCTAATTCTTAAATTTAGTGATTAATTCTAGTGATTTACATGTGGTGTATTTTAAATATGTCAACACACAATCAAATAATATGCAATTAATGATGGGTTACTATATTTTTTTTTCTTTATTGCTCTGTCTAGGTCCCCCCAGTAAAACGATAAATAGAAATGGTGGGGGTGGACATCCTTTTATATTCCTCAACTAAACAGAAAAGATTTCAGCATTCAGAATAAAATACTTAGAAATTAATTTAACCAAGGAGGTGAAAGTCTGTACTCTGAAAATTATAAAACACTGATGAGATAAATTGAAGATACAAATAAATGGAAAGATATTTGATGCTCATGGATTGGAAAAAATGATATTGTTAAAATGTCCATACTACCCAAAGCAATCTATAGATTCATTGCAATCCCCATTAAAATACCAATGACATTTTTCACAGAACTATAGCAAAGAACTGAAAACAAACTGAGGGTTTGGGAAGTTGGGTGAGCCTGGTGGTGGGTATTATGGAGGGCATGTATCCCATGGAGCACTGGGTGTGGTGCATAAACAATGAATTCTGGTACACTGAGAAGAAATTTTAAAAAATTAAAAAAAATCTTAAAATTTGTATGGAGCCATAAAAGCCCCCAAACAACTAAAGCAATCTGACCCCCTCAAAAAAACAACCAACCAATCAAACAAACAAACAAACAAAAACCTGTAGGTATCACATGCCTTAATTTCAAATTATATTACAAAGTTATAGTTATAGTTATCAAAATAGGGTGGTGGCACTGGAATGAAAACAGGTAAAAAGATCAATGGAATACAATAGAAAGCCCAGAAATAAACCCAAACAAATGGTTAATCAACCTATGACTAAGGAGGCAAGAATATACTGTGGGGAAAAGACAATTTCTTCATTAATGGTGTTGGGAAAACTGGACAGCTATGTGCAAAAAAAAAAAAAAAATCGGACCACTATCTTACACCACATACAAAAATAAATGTAAAATGGATTTAAGACTTGAATGTAAGACCTAAAATCATAAAATTCCTAGAAGAAAACAAAGGCAATAAGCTCTTTGACATTGGTCTCAGCAATTTTGGGGAGGGGAGCCAGTCTCCTCAGTCAAGGGCAACAAAAGTTAAAATAACAAATGGGATTACATCAAACTGAAAAACTTCTGCACAGTGAAGTATACATCAACAAAACAAAAAGACAAACTACTGAATAGGAGAAGATGCTTACAAATCATACATCTGATAAGAGGTTGATATCCAAAATATGTAAAAAAAGTTATACAACTTAATATAAAAAAAATACACAACCCAGTCAGAAAATGGACAGAGAACTTGAATGGACATTTTCGCAAAGATGTGCGATGGCAACAGGCACATGCTCAACTTCACTGATCATCAGGGAAATGCAAACCAAATCACAATGATATACTACCTTATACCAGTCAAACTGGCTATCATCAGAAAGATAAAAAGTAACAAATATCTGTGAGGTTATAGAGAAAAGGGAACTCTTGTCTACTGTTGGTGGAAATGTAAATTGGTCCATCCACTTTAGAAAATAGCATGCAGGTTCCTCAAAAAATTAAAAATAGAAATACCAAATGATTAAACAATTCCACGTCTGAGTATTTATCTGAAGAAAATAAAAACACCAATTTGAAGAGACATGTTACTGCACCCCTATGTTCACTGCGCCATTATTTACAATAGCCAAGATATGAAAGCAACTTATGTGTTCACTGATAGATGAATGGATAAAGAAGGTAGGATATATATAATGTATAAAATTATATATTATTTATAATATATATTATATATACATGTTAATATATTTATATAACTTAATAAAATATATAATTATATGTATTATATAAATAATCTGTAATGGACTATTACCCAGCCATAAAAAAGAATGAAATCTTGCCATTTGTGACAACATGAATGAACCTGGAGGGTATTACACTACATGAAATAAGAGAAGGAAAAACACCATATGGTTTCACTTATATGTGGAATCTAGGGAGCTAGGGGTTGGGTGGCAGGTGGAAGAGGTAAAGGAAATTAAGAGGTACAAATTTCCAGTGATAAAATGAATCATGGCGATGTAATGTACAACACAGGCAATATAGCCAAAAATAGTGTAATAATTTTGTAAAGTGCCTGATGATAGCTAAACTTATCATGAGGATCATTTTTTTATGTATAAAAATATTGAATCACTGTAGTTTACAACAGAAAAATAAAGGTATATTGTATGTCAATTACATATCACTAAAAAAATTAATAACATGTTTTCTAGATTCCCTTTATTAGACTAACAAACTTTGTCTCTAATCCTAGTTTGCTGAGAATGTTTAATAATGAATGGTAATTATAGTTTATAAAACACTTTTTTCTACATTACTGAGGTTATCATATTTTTTCCTTCATTCTACTAACGTGGTGGATTGTATTTATTGATTTTTGAAGGTTAAACCAACCTAGAATTTCTGTAATAAACCTCACTTTATGGTTACATATATCATTTTCTAACACTCTGTTTAACTTGATAATTCATATTTAAGGACTTTTATGATTATTATGACAAAAATCAACCTGTAATTTAACTTCTTGCAAAATTGTTTCCAATTTTGGCATGAAAGTTATTCTGCCCCCATAACCAAGTTGAGAATTATTTTTCCTTTTACTCTTCTCTGGATTGGTTTATATAAAATTAGTATAATTTTTCCTTAAATATTTTGAATAATTTACTAGTGAAGCCATTTGGCTCTGAATTTTCTTTGTGAGATTATTAATTATGGATTCAATGATTTTCACTTACATTGACATATTTTTATATTTTCTTTTTCTTTCTGTCTAATTCTTTTAGTTGTGTTTTTAACATAAATTAACATGCTATTTTAGGTAAGCTATTTTATTGGCTTAATGTTCTTTATGACATACTTTATTATTCTTTTAATATTTGTTCTATCTGTATTGATATTCCTGTTTTTCATTTGGATAATTTCCCATTTTTATTCTTTTGCTTCTTCTTGACTATACCTACAAGTTTAACTTTCTTAAAAATTATTTTTTAATTGCATTTATTTTTTTATATTATATTTATTCTCTATAGAACTGATTTTTACTCTTATTATTCTTCCTTCTAACTATTTTGTTTTAGCTTGTTCTTCTTATAGTCTCTTAAAGTGAATGTTTAGGTCACTGGTTTTTCAATATATTAAATTTTCTAAATTTTATATTTAAATAAAAATTTCCCTCTATGCAATTATACTGCACACATTTTGATATGTTACATATTATTGTAAGATGAAAGAAAAGTTACCGTTACAACCCAGATCTCAAGAAATTACTAGAGCATAAACTATAGTTTTTTTTTTCCTAAGTGCACAGGATTAATCCAAGGAAATAATATGAAAATGAAAAGCAGTAGTGAATGCCCAAACCTGTTTATTGTGTAAATATAGTAGCTTGATGTGATAACTATATATGATAATTATGTTAATAAACAATTAAGTTTATTATGGAAAGAAAATACATCTTTACATGAGTTTAAAAAAACTATATATGACTCTATATATACCCTCCTTAGGAAGTGCTGAAAGGAGAAGATGAAAAATGTATTTTTATTTTTTAAAATATTCATATATGTTCATATGTTTCCTTAAAATATTAAAAAAAATTAGTTGTGGGCGCCTGGGTGGCTCAGTGGGTTAAGCCGCTGCCTTCGGCTCAGGTCATGATCTCAGGGTCTTGGGATCGAGTTCCGCATCAGGCTTTCTGCTCAGTAGGGAGCCTGCTTCCCTTCCTCTCTCTCTGCCTGCCTCTCTGCCTACTTGTGATCTCTGTCTGTCAAATAAATAAATAAAATCTTTAAAAAAAATTAGTTGCTTTGAGTTTTCTAATGTCTTCCTATTTTATCTTTTGTAATGATTGAGAAAAAATAATTACTGGAATAGAGTTGTGATCTTTCACCTTCCATATATTTTAGGGAAGAAAGGCAGGAAATGCAGACTACTTCTTGACCATCTAGGTTTTTACTGTTGCATCTTGACCTGTGTCTGTTGTTATTGTTTATCTTTGTGTCTCTAAGAACACTGTCACCACTGGGGCATCTTTTAGGATTTTTGCCCAGATTCATTACAAAAACTAATTAGTGACGTTTGAAACTGGGTCACCAAGGACTTAGTTGTTTATTATTTAGTTTGAAATTTAGCAAATAAATCAAATATAAATCTTTATAGTGTAAAAGCCTCTTATCCTTTCCAAAGAAGTCATAATGGTGACTTCAAAACAAGAGGAGGAAATATTTTAACTACATTTTATGTTCAACCAAGAGAGAGCTAGAAAATACTTCCTAGGCACAAAGAGGACTGAAATTCTTGGTCTGAAAATCTCCATGTGTGGAAGATGAAAAATACAAGGAGTTCTAGGTTCTCCCAGAGTATCAGTCAGGGTACGTAGATTCATAAACTGAGAACCTAGTAAATCCCACACAAACCTTTTCTAATAGATCCTCTTCATCAAATTAGCTTTTAGGGCTCATTGTTAAGTAATTAACTGAAGGTAAAATTAACCCTCAGAAGGGTAAGTATAGGGGACACTTCATGTTACTTTTTATCTTTACTTTCAACTTTTTCCAACTTTGGTAAATTTACATGTTAATTTTTCTCTGAAAAGCAAATGTAACATGATTTACCAAAATCAGATGTAAAAAATATTTATTATATAAAGACACAGATCTTTCTGAGATGTATTTTTTGATGCTGCTTTTTACAGTTTACGTAAAAATAATGTAGAGGTATGTGCAGTGAAAAGTTATCTCTGCCACACTCTCATTTTCTCTTTAAAGAGAAGATGTATATCACATTAAAATCACTGATACAACAACTTACATAATATTGACAAAGTTTGTTATCCTAGATCTTTTTTAAAATATAAAACTCTTATTTTTTTATTTTTTAAAAGATTTTATTTATTTATTTGACAAAGAAAGAGATCACAAGTAGGCAGAGAGGCAGGCAGAGAGAGAGAGGAAAGCAGGCTCTCTGCTGAGCGGATAGCCCAATGAGGGACTCGATCCCAGGATCCCAAGATCATGACCTGAGCCAAAGGTAGAGGCTTAACACACTGAGCCACCCAGGTGCCCCTAAAATAGAAAACTCTTTTAAAGATGAAAACTATTTTCTTAAACCTTGTCTCTCTTTTTTTTTTAAAGATTTTATTTATTTATTTGACAGACAGAGATCACAAGTAGGCAGAAACAGGCAGAGAGAGAGGAGGAAGCAAGCTCCCCACTGAGCAGGGAGCCCGATGCAGGGCTTGATCCCAGGACCCTGAGATCATGACCTGAGCTGAAAGCAGAGGCTTTAAACCACTGAGCCACCCAGGCACCCCTTAAACCTTGTCTCTTAAAGACAGCATTAATGAATGGAATAAATGAAAAACATTTTGGAACAAGGGTTACCACCTAGAGGATACAGGAAAGAGCACAGTACCATGTAAAGCTCTAGGAGCCACTGGAGTGAGGAATAACAGATTGAGGAAGTTAAGCAGGCTTGAGAGTATCTTTCCACTTCATTAAAATTATCTATTATAGTTATTATGGTGTGCCCCTTTAGTTCCTAGGAATATCAAAGTTCTTCAAAAAAATCATTGTCACTGGAGTCCAGTGAAGATGACAGTAAACCTTGGGGTTTAGTCGTAGTAACTGGGCATACAGTGAGAGATGATCCTGCCCTCATCCTTGGAGAAAGTGAGTATTTTACAGGACAAATGAGAGCCAGCCATAGCACAAGCTAATTGATTTTTGCCAGGAAATTGAAAAGCATATTGCCTTCTATCCATTTATATAAGAGATACTCAAAACCAAAAGTTTTTAAGGATGTTAGTAACACTAAGTGTGATAGCTAATGAAAAACTATAGAACAACTATTAAGCCAATGCAAAAATTAGTGAGTTCTTAAGCCTCAGTTTCAAAATATGCATTAAAGAGACATAAATGGAAATTTAAGAGGGAAAAAAATTCTTTCTCTGTGGAAGCCAAGAATGAAAGTTTAAATGTAAACTAAACAGTTAACTATTTCGTGGTGTAAATTGTGTGAATTAATACCCAATGGCACCGGCCCTTATAAAATATGTGTCAATAATCTTGAAAAAAGACACAGTACATTACAGGAATTTTAGCACAGATTCAATTAAAGTGGCATAGTGAGTTGAAGGAAACCATGATAGGGATGAAGTTTATAGATGATACCTTTGTAAATGTATACAAAATTTCTAAGTGAGTATCTTTTTCCTTGAAATTTCATTTTCAGGAATTATTACAAAATCATGTAATAATGTTCATAAAAACCTGTTTTTTGGAGACATTTCAACCTTTGTAGAAAACAAAGATTCACAAAAGTTTGTTGGAAATTGATTCAAAACTTTAGCTATTTTCATACAAATTTTTGAAATAATAAGAATTTACCAAAATAAAGAGCATCAGAAATGATGAATACCCAGATTTGTATCGACATGGATGGGACTGGAGGAGATTACACTGAGTGAAATAAGTCAAGCAGAGAGAGTCAATTATCATATGGTTTCACTTATTTGTGGAGCATAAAGAATAACATGGAGGACATTGGGAGATGGAGAGGAGAAGTGAGTTGGGGGAAACTGGAGGGGGAGACAAATGATGAGAGACTGTGGACTCTGAGAAACAAACTGAGGGTTTTGGAGGGGAAGGGAGTAGGGGTTGGGTGAGCCTGGTGGTGGGTATTAAGGAGGGCATGTATTGCGTGGAGCACTGTGTGAGGTGCATAAACAATGAATTTTGGAACACCAAAAAATATATATATTAAATTACATTAAATTTTAAAAACTGGAATTGCATAAATACAGGGGACTGAAATTAAATAGAATTAAATGAAGTATATTTTATAATAGAATATGTAAAAATATTTATATTTTAAGAAAGAGAGTATAGATAGGTGTGTAGAGAATATATTCAATAATTTTAATTTGATTCTGAACTTAGTGATAATGAGGTATTACAATGTTTTCCATACTTAAACAGACTGAAATATGTGAGGTTTTTTTCCAGCTGTGTATCATTGGTCCCAATATTTCTTCATATGAAGCAGATAAATTGTGCATTAAAATACTCACTGTATCATGTGTCTGGTGGACACTGAGTGTAAATTACATACCGCCAGAGAAACTTAAGAAGAGAGTCAGAGGAGTGAGCCAACAATTTAGAAGTTGCATGTTAAAATATAAAACAAGACATAAACACATGCTTGGTCATCATGCCACAATGCAAAATACAAGTCACAGATGGATCAGCAGTGCTTGATGGAGTCCAGATCACTCCAGATCAACTGTTATAGATTTACATTTTATCATGACCAAATCTTCAAGAAAAGGCATAAAACAAACTAAATTGAGATATTCATCTTTGAAATAAAGAAGAAATGCTAGATATAAGAAGAAATCATAATTTTGTTGAATCACAATCTAATCACATGAGAAAATCCATTCTTGGGTATAGATTAAAGCTGTGAGGGAAAAGAAAATGAGATGGTAGAATAATTTGTTTAAATATGTTTAAAAATCTACCACAAAACTTCCAAAAGAATAAAATAAAATAAACAATTAAGTAGCCAGAGTATTGGCAATATCAATTACTAATTTATAGAAGAAACCACATGTTCCTTTGTATGCTATCTCAGGTGGTCACTGTTTATTGCCATCTAGCTTTGACACACTCTATTCAAATAAGATATCTCTAAATTTTATGTCAAACTGAATAAAATTTAGTAGTTAGTGATGATAAACCACACAGTAACAACCTTCATCTTATTGGGGTTGACAGATGATCCTCAACTTCAATTCCAATTTTTATATTTCTATTTCTCACTTATATGTTGAGTATAACTGGGAATCTGACCATCATATCCCTCACTTTAGTTGACTCTCACCTTAAAACACCAATGTACTTTTTCCTACAGAATTTTGCTTTATTAGAAATTTCATTTACATCTGCATGTATCCCCAGATACTTGTACAACATAGCAACAGGTGACAAGGTCAATTACATATAATATTTGTGTTATTCAAGTTTTTTCATTGACATCTTTGGAGTAACAGAATTTTTTCTCTTGGCTACAACGTCCTATGACTGCTATGTAGCCATCTGCAAACCCCTGCATTATGTGACCATCATGAACAACAGAGTCTGCAAGAGACTTGTCCTCTGCTGTTGGATGACTGGCTTGTTGATCATATTCCCACCACTTACTCTGTTGCTAAATTTGAAATTCTGTGATTCAAATGTCATTGATTATTTTTTCTGTGATGCATCTCCAGTCTTGAAGATTTCATGCTCAGATGCATGGCTCAGAGGGCAGTTGGTTGTTTTCTGTGCTGTGCTGACCTTCATTCTGACCCTTCTGTGTGTTCTTCTGTCTTACATTCACATCATCAAGATCATTCTACAATTCCCCTCTGCCCAACAAAGGAAAAGAGCTTTTTCTACTTGTTCCTTTCATATGATTGTTGTTTCCATCACCTATGGAAGCTGTATCTTCATCTATGTCAAACATTCAGCAAAGGAATCGGTGACTATTAATAAGGTCATGGCAGTGCTAATGTCATCCATAGCTCCCATGTTGAACCCATCCATTTACACTCTAAGAAACAAACAAGTGAGACAAGCCTTCAGTGAGTGCTTCAAAAAAATTGCATTAGTCTCAAAAAAGTAAACGAATGCTCAAGTTCATAAATAAAATAACAAGCTAAGCATAAACCATCAAACTCTTAATCTCTTTGTCTCTTTTTAACATGATCTCTATTTAGGTTAACTTTCTCAAACATTTTTTTCTTCTGGAATTAATATATTTCACCACCTGAGTTCACTCCTTTAACTCCCCACCCTGCAAACAAACCCAAGACCCCAATCAGAAGACATGATAATAATTTTCTATTAAATGTAAGCCTGATGTTACTTCTAATCTCACAAACAAAATTGCAATACAGAAAAATAAAACAAATGAGTACCGAACAAGGAAATAGTTTATTTTATATTTACTTGGGCTTGTAAAAAAAATTGATTTAAAGTGCTCCTCTAATCATCTAATCTAAGTGTTGCTGAATTTTAATTGACTAATAAAATTTATTGAGTACCTAGTGTTGGCAGGTCAAATTCTAAGCAAAAAAAAAAAAAAAAAATTAAGTAGTCATATGCACAGTATGGAGCCCAACACAGGGTTTGAACTCATGACCTTGAGATCAAGACCTGAACTGAGATCAAGAGTCAGAGGCTTAACCAACTGAGCCACCAAGGCACTCCTCTAGGTAGAAATTTTTAATTAGTAATATCCCTGATTGTACATAGCTCAGTAATTTTTTTTTTAAAGCAGCACTGGGGAGTGGGTGGTGGGAGAAGGGGTTAAATGGGTGATGGGTACTAAGGAGGACATTTGTGATAAGCACTGTTTGTTATATGTAAGTGATGAATCACTAAATTCTACACCTGAAACTAATATCACACTGTAGGTTAACTAACTGGAATTTAAATAAAAACTTGAAAAAGAAAAAAAAAAAAAGCACCACTGGCAAAAGCTAATATGATATAATTGAAAAGTAAAGAAAATAAGAGTAAATACATTCCAAATAAATGTGTCTTAAGTGGAAGTAGAATTTGATATCTAGGATCCTGGAGTTTATTTGTAAATACACACACACTCTCATAAAATGCTGAAATTTTAAAAGTAAAAGATTCACAGGCTATACAAAATACATATGTTTTAAATGTGAGAAAAAGCTATTTTCTAAAAAGATACGATAAGTTCAGTGTCAAAATGTTAATTGCTATTGAGGAATTAAAGAAGTTGTTAAAATTATGAAAAATATTCAATTGTTTAAAGTACAAATATTCAAATTCAAAATGTAGTTAAATTAACCAATAAATTTTTTATATCATGAAAACAGAATTTCAAAAATCTAGAAAACAAATTATCAATATACATGGAAGTCTAAGATAATTGAAAAGGAATTCCAAATGAAAAGTTATAATTAAAATAATAGTTACTTTTTTTTTCATGAAGGAAATGGCATATAGATTAGAAGACCACAAAATGTACATCAGTTTTTCTTAAAATTTTTTTTTAATTAAAGCTCATAAAAGTACTATGTAAATTTTCATATTGGTAAGTTTTCTCTTGCCTTTCTGGCATCCAGGCCTAATGACCATCCTTTTGGACTGGTATCTCTAGAATATGGCACTTACAGTTGCCTTTGTTAAAAAGAAAAGAAAAAAAAAAAAAAACCCAAGTCTCTCTTCCTCATTTTTTCATTCCATTTCCACTATTTTTCACTTAGGTCTCAACATGAATGTCATTCATTTACAGGCTATCTCTTCCTCTCCCACCACACAAACATACAAACTAAATCTGGAGAAACTCTTTATCCTACCTGCTCTTTTGACCTCTCTTCTTTAGTACTAATTCACTAAAATTTTGTTTACATTGTATATCTAAAATCTTCTAGAAAGGCAAACTCTACTTTTTATGCATACTTAACTATATATAAAATGTAGTAAATAAATGATAGTGAATATATTACTTTCAAATATACTGAATGAGAAAGTGTCAGAATTACTGAAAAATTTATTACTTATTAAAGAAAAATGCTAATTTCTGTCAAAAAATTCATAAAAGAATCAAATGGGTAAAATATGCTATACATTTTTAAAGAACTTTAAATCAAGATTTAAACTACCCTGCTACATTTGATTTCGATTTTAAGATATGGAAAAAAATTAACAAAAGTTGTCATTTACTGAGAGATCAATTTAGGCTAACTTTACATGAGCTACAATATTATCTATCTATGAATTTACTTTTTTTTTATGAATTTACTTTAATACACACACATGCACACGCATATTATTTCAATGGATAATCTTCCAAAGACCACTGGAGTTGGTTTTTTTAATCTTTGTTTCATAGATTGGTAAACTGAGATGTGGGACTATTAGGTAGTGTTAATAAGTGTTGGAGTCAGGGTTCAGTCCTGTTTCATGTCATTCCAGGTCTGTAATTTCTATAGGATACGGCACTGCTTTTTCAGAATTGCACACATAATCATCAAAATTACATCAAGGAACATCTTAAGAAATTTTATTTTATCTAAAATACTCAATGATTAGATCCAGAAAGTGGAATAAAATCTAAACAAATAGAGGTTGATAATTTTATAATTGGATAGAATTACTCAAAATCAAAATATCATTATTTGATGAACAATTTATGATGTAAAAATTAAATTACTTATTGAAATGCCACATTTTATTGACTATCTTGCAAAATGTATGATTTTTAAAATATGTAATTGAATAAAGAAAAGCTAATAATCTACTATATGGTAATAAGGAAGAGGCAAACACCACTTAAAATGTAATTCAGAGACTTCCAGGGAGGATGGCAGAGTAAGAGAATCCTAAGCACACCTCACCCCATGGACACACTTAGATAATAGCCACATCAGTGTAAATAACCCAGAAAATGACCTGAAGACTGGCATAACAGACCCTCCACAACTAATGGTAGAGAGGAGGCCACATCAAAAATGGTAGGGAAGGGTGGCCACTCAGTCAGGAATAAAACTGACTGCAAGACTGCCTACAAGGGGGAGAGACATACAAGCCTATAGAAAGGATAAGGCAGACCCCACACCAGGCATCTCAGGCAGGGGAGACACACACTGGGAAGATGAATCTCCATAACATTTGGCTTTGAGAACCAGAGGGGCATAACTTTAAGAGTTTTTTATAATCAATACAGCTTACCACCTGGAATTTTAAAAATCAGTAGGCTTGGCTCTGGGAGAGCAGCAGGGCAAAGCAAACTGATTCCCTGCCATTAAAGAAACAGTATAAAAAAACAGCACCACTGAGATACAATATAAAAGCAACAGTTTGAAAACGCTGGTAATATGGGAAGGAGAATTTACTTACTAATCTCAGAACATGCCCTGGAGGGGCAGGGATCTTTAGGAGTCTTCTCCAAGAACAAAGAGTGGGCAGGCACTGTTTCCCTCCACCATCATTCACAGACAACTGCAGAAGCCAGTCCAAACACTCTCTACCTAGCTTGCTAACAGTGCGTCCCATGCCCAAGTTTTCCCTGCTAACATGCCCCCTCCAACCTAACCTTGACAGGCACTCCACAAAGCAGATCCAGGACCGTCCTCCCACAGCAGACTGGCACAAATCTTGCTAGACACCATGCACCCCCATCCTCATGTTCTCCTGCAGACCAGCCCTCAGCAGGAGTCCATCCAAAGCAGGACCACAAGTGTAACACTGTGCAAGCAGCCCTAACAGTGGCCAACACCACTCTAAAGTGATTCCTACCCAGGGCCAAGGGAGAGAGAACCACATATGCCAGTCCAACTGTGACCCAAGCATGGGGCTAGGGGCAGATATCTGGTCTGACTGCAGGCCAGGCCCACAAATGAAGGCCTTTCAGGAATAAGCTATGGAAAAAACCCTGCCATTTGGTGTGACCACAGCTCTGGCAAATGCCTGATTAGACCCAACTGAAGCCCAAGGCAGCCACAGACTGGCACATTAACAACACAGGAACTAAACTTCCTCAAACTGACAAGTGAGCTATTGAAGATGACTAAACTGAAGGCAAACATGGCTCAGCCACAACAATAGGTGCACACAATACACATAGGAGACACCCCTAAAGCACCAGGTTCTGGTGAACAGGGGACACTGCATTGCAGTGTATGACAGGACCTCTTCTTCATACAGCCACTACTTCTAAGAACAGGAGATGCACCTAAATTTCCTAACACAGAGAAACAGACAGAGAGTTAGACACAATGAGGAAAGAGAGGAATACATCCCAAAGGAAAGAACAGGAAAAATCATAGCAAGAGAGTTAAATGAAATGGAGATAAGCAATATATTGATAAATAATTTAAAGTAATGGTCATAAAGATACTCACTGGACTTGAGAAAACAGTGTAGGACCTCAGTGAAACCCTGGACTAAGGTCCAGAGCCAGATGGCTTCCCAGGTGAATTTTACCAAATATTTAAAAACAGTATATACCTATTTTTCTCAAACCAATCCAAAAAAATAAGATGAAAAAAGTTTCCAAATTCATTCTATGTGGCCAGAATTACTCTGGCTCCAAAACCAGATAAAAATGCCCCAGGAAAAGAGAACTACAAACCAATATATCTGATACACATAGAATCAAAAGTCCTCAACAATGATGATTCACAGACCTGTACCCCTGAAGCAAATAATACATTACATGTTAATTAAAAATTAATAAATTAAAAATAAAAAAATATCCTCAACAAAATATTCCACCCTAAAACAACAGAATACTCATTCTTCTCAAGTGCACATGGAACCTTCTCAAGAATAGACCACATACTGGGTCACAAATTAGGACTCAACCGATACCAAAAGACTGAGATTATTCCCTGCATATTCTCAGATCACAATGCTTTGAAACTGGAGCTCAATCACAAGGAAAAGTTCAGAAGGAACTCAAACACCTGGAAGCTAAAGACCACCTTGCTTAAGAATGCTTGGATCAACCAGGAGATCAAAGAAGAACTGAAACAATTCATGGGAACCAATGAGAATGAAGACACTTTGGTCCAAAACCTATGGGATACAGCAAAGGCAGTCCTAAGGGGGAAATACATAGCCATCCAAGCCTCCCTCAAAAAAAGTGAAAAATCCAGAACACACCAGATGTCTCTACACCTTAAAGAACTGGAGAATCAACAACAAATCAAACCAACTCCACACACAAGAAGGGAAATAATCAAGATTAGAGCTGAGATCGATGAGAGATACGGTAGAATGTATCAATGAAACTAGAAGCTGGTTTTTTGAAAGAATCAATAAGATCAATAAACCAATGGCCACACTAATCCAAAAGAAAAGAGAGAAAGCCCAAATTCATAAATTATGATGAAAAGGGAGAGATCACAACTAACACCAGGAAGTAGAAACATCATCAGAGTTATCATCACAGTTATAATGCCAATAAGCTAAGCAACCTAGATGAAATGGATATATTCCTGGAAAACTATAAACTCCCAAAATTGAACCAGGAGAAATCACAACCTAAATAGAACCATATCTATAACGGATTGAAGCAGTGATCAAAACCTACCAAAAAACAAAAGCCCAGACCTGATGGATTCCCTGGGGAATTCTAACAAACTTTCAAAGAAGAAAGAAACACCTATTCTGCTGAAGCTGTTTCAAAAAATTGAAGCAGAAGGAAAACTTCCAGACTCTTTCTTGAAGCCAGCATTACCCCTGATCCCCAAAACCAGCAAAGACCCTACCAAAAAGGGAGAATTTCAGACCAATATCACAGATGAAGATGGATGCTAAGATTCTCACAAGATCCTAGCAAACAGGATCCAACAGCACAGTAAAAAGATTACCCACCATGACCAGGTGGGAATTCATATCCTGGGCTACAAGGATGGAATGTTCAAACATTCAACAAATCAATCAATGTGATAGAAAACAAATTAATAAGAAAAGAGAGAAGACCACATGGTCCTTCAGTTGATGCAGAAAAAGCATTGACAAATCCTGCTCCATTCCTGATTAAAACGCTTCAAAGTATAGGGATTGAGGAACATTCCTGAACTTCATAAAATCTATCTATAAAAAACCCACAGCAAATATCTCATCAATGGGAAAAAGCTTGCAGCCTTCCTGTGAGATCTGGAACACGACAAGGATCCCACTCTCACCACTCTTGTTCAACATATATTATGAAGTCTTAGCAACAGTAATCAGACAACAAAGAGAAAATAAAGGTATCCAAATTGGCAATGAAGAAGTCAAACTCTCTCTCTTCGCAGATGACATGATTCTTTATATGGAAAACCCAAAAGAGCTCCACCCCCAAACTACTAGAACTCATACATCAATGTCAGTAACGTGGCAGGATCAAAGTCAATGTACAGAAATCAGTGGCTTTCTTATACTCTAACAATGAAAAATACAGAAAGGGAAATTAGAAGCATCGATTCCATTTACTATAGCACCAACGAACCCATAAGATACCTGGGAATAAACCTAACCAAAGAAGGTAAAGGGTCCTGTACTTGAGGAACTACAGATACACTCATGAAAGAAATTGAAGAAGACACAAAAAGATGGAAGACCATTCCATTCTCTTGGATCAGAAGAATAAACATTGTTAAATGTCTGTACTGCCTAGAGCAATCTATACTTTTAATGCCATTCCCAATCAAAATTCCACCGGTATTCTTCAAAGAGCTGGAACAAATAATCCAAAAATTTGTATGGAACCAGAAGAGACCCCAAATCACTAAGGAAATGTTGAAAAACAAAACAAACAAACAAACAAACAACTGGGGCATCACGTTACCCTGATTTCAAGCTCTACTACAAAGCTGTGATCAACAAGACAGCATGGTACTGGCATAAAAACAGACACATAGACAGTGGAACAGAGTAGAGAGCCCGATATGGACCCTCAACTCTATGGGTCAGTTAATCTTCGACAAAACAGGAAAAAATATACAGTGATAAAAAGACAGTTTCTTCAATAAATGGTGCTGGGAAAAACTGGACAGCTATATGTAGAAGAATGAAACTCGACCATTCTCTACACCATACACAAAGATAAACTCAAAATGGATAAAAGACCTCAACGTGAGATAGGAATCCTTCAAATCCTAGAGGAGAACATAGGCAGTAATCTCTTCGATATCAGCCACAGCAACTTCTTTCAAGATATGTCTTCAAAGGCAAGGAAACAAAAGCCAAAATAAACTTTGGGACTTCACCAAAATCAAAAGCTTCTGCACAACAAAGGAAACAGTCAAGAAAACAAAGAGGAAACCCACAGAATGGGAGAAGATATTTGCAAATGACAATACAGACAAAAGGTTAAAACCCAGGATCTATAAAGAACTTCCCAAACTCAACACACACAAAACAGATAATCATATCAACAAATGGGCAGAAGATATGAACAGGCACTTCTCCAATGACATACAAATGGCTATCAGACACATGAAAAAATGTTCATCATCACTAGCCATCAGGAGATTCAAATTAAAACCACATTGAGATATCACCTTACCAGTTAGAATGGCCAAAGTTGCCAAGACAGGAAACACATGTGTTGGAGGGGATGTGGAGAAAGGGGAACCCTCTCCACTGTTGGTGGGAATGCAAGTTGGTGCAAGCCACTTTTGGAGACAGTGTGGAGAATCCTCAAGAAATTAAAAATAGAGCTTCCCTATGACCCTGCAATTGCACTACTGGGTATTGACCCAAAGATACAGATGTAGTGAAAAGAAGGGCCATCTGTACCCCAATATTTAGAGCAGCAATGGCCACGGTTGCCAAACTGTGGAAAGAACCAGGATGCCCTTCAACGGACAAATGGATAAGGAGATATGGTCCATATACACTATGGAGTATTATGCCTCCATCAGAAAGGATGAATGCCAAGTTTTGTAGCAACATGGATGGGACTGGAAGAGATTATGCTGAATGAAATAAGTCAAGCAGAAAGTGTCAATTATCATATGGTTTCACTTATTTGTGGAGCATAACAAACAGCATGGAGGACATGGGGAGTTAGGAGAAGGGAGTTGAGAGAAATTGGAAGGGGAGGTGAACCATGAGAGACTATGGACCTCCGAAAAAAAACAATCTGAAGGGTTTGAAGAGGTGGGGGGATGGGAGGTTGGGAGAACCAGGTGGTGGGTATTGGAGAGGGCACGGATTGCATGAGCACTGGGTGTGGTACAAAACAATGAATACTATTATGCTGAAAATAAATTTAAAAATAAATAAAAATAAAAATAAAAAATAAAAAATAAATAAATAAAATAAATAAACCTTTAAAAAATGAAAAAAAAACTTTCTCCTTCAATGGCCTTTTAATTATTTAAGCTTAACTCACATATTCCAAATTAATGTTGCTAAATTCAGTGACCATCTGGTAAGACTATTGCAATGGTGTTCTTTTCTTTCCTTTTTTTTTTTCTTTTTAAAATAGATCTATTTATTTATTTGAAAGAGAAAGCACAGTGAGAGGGATAGAGGGAGAGTGAGAAAATCTCAAGCAGGTTTCCCACTGAGGGTGGAGCCTGACATGGGGCTCAATCCCATGACCTTAAAATCATGACCTTAGCAGAAATCAAGTCAGACGCTTGAATGACTGAGTCAGTCAGTTGTCCCTGGTTTTTCACTATTTGGCTGTGACTCATGAGTAGATTGTGAGGTTGTAAAATCGGCTTAGCGGTGAATGTGTATGTGTTTAATAAGCTAGCATAATAAAATCAAGAATAGAATAACAGTAATTTATGAAAGAATTTATGGAAACACCTGATACATAATAACACTATCTGAGTGTTTTGATAGGATTATTGTTAGAATAACATGAAATATAGTTTAGAATCCCATATATGAAAGGGTATGCTTTAGTTATGCATTTTATGTTTTGAGTGAAATGTAAAATTAATTTCCTCCTGTAAGAGGCAAGAAAAATTTTCATAAGGTATTCACTTATTTCATATCTTGTCTGATTTAAAATCCATGGCTTCTTTGGGAAATTTATAATATAATCATTATGTTTCATATAGTTTTCTTAATATAGTTATACATATATATTTCATATAGTTTTATAAATTTAATGTAAGTATAAATAAATTTATAACTTTAAGTCAAAGAGCCACAAACTCCTTGAAGAGACTTTTTTTCCAAGCTTGTCATCCTCAATTTACAAATTGATTTCTTCTTTAGAGTTCCAAAAGCTAATTAATAGAGTCATTATTATATCTGAAGAGATGATTAAAAGGACTTATTTTATGAGTTGTTCACCCCCCAAAATGCTAAAATTTTTACCATTAACAATTCCAGAATTTTCTTTGGACAAATATTTTCATCATTTTTTTTATGGTGATATGATTATCTTTTTTAGTTGTATGAAAAAAAGGAATTTTTCTTAAGTTTACAATTTCATAGATTTTTTCCATATATATGCCCCTATATTGTTATTTAGAAGACTTTCTGGAAATATTTCTTACAAATGTCTGTAATTTTGAGTGTCGAGGGATGTCTTCAAAGGCCAAAACTGGTACCCCTGGTACCCCTAAAATAAGAATTGGTTAGATCTTACTTTACATGTTATCCAATCCTGTCACATATATGAGGGCTGAGGCAAGAAGAACAATTAACATGTTGATATTTCAATGTAGCTTAAAAAGTCCATCTGGTTTATTTCAATAGTGATCAGGTCAAATTAGTGAATCTAGTCCAATGTATAGTATTGCTTTATATTTATATTTAACATGCAGGAAATAACACTGCCCAAAGAGAGTTTTAATTGTGGTTAGGAGATAAAACCTAAGAGCAATTAATAAAAATGCAATTATATAATGAGGAGATAAAGCAAAATTCTCAATTGCCAAAATCAATGCTACAAAATGCACATAATACACATTTATAATCTCGGACTACAAAATAATATTGATAGTGACTGCTGTGGATTTTCAGGTAGTAGAGCGAATAAAATATACTTCAAATGTTGATTCATTATGGAATGAAACCTACATACTTGGTAGTCAGATAATCAATGTTTTGAATTCAGGACCCAATACTCAATAAATATTTATCCCCCATGAACCATCATCTGTGCTACAGGCTTGTTGCAAAGTCCTGTGAGTTTCCATTGTGCTACCACAATTCACTATATTCAAAAAGGAGGGAATAGTGATGATTTACTGACCACTTAGCCTCTGGACTCCTCATTTTGAGTCTTAGGGAAGGCAAAACCATTTTCCATGGATAAAGTGAAGGCCAGACAGTATTTTACCAGATTCCCTTAGAGCTAGTTTGTGGGCATCTACACTAAACTTAACTAATCAGATTTTGAATTCTGATTTATGGATGCAAAGAAATGGGGACAGTGTTTCACATGAAACCAGCCACTCTCAGTGTCTAGGGGCAGTGGAAACTGCAGTGGCAGTGGCGGTCCCCAGTGTCCAGTGCTGGTAGTGCAAGCTTAAGCTCTGGTGTCCTGTGTTGTTGTTGTGGCCACATCAGTGTTTACACAACTGAATCTGGATTTTCACAGTGGTCCTGAATGCTGCTTATTCTTGCATTTCCCTTCCCATTTTATATGTGGTATACTTCTCAACATCCTTTCAATCTTTCCTGTGTAAATCATCAAAAGTCAGTTCCAGGTTTTTTAAATTTTCTTTTTGTTTTAATGAAGAAGTTTAATGGATAAAAAACAATCAAGAATGCCATTTGAATGAATTAATTTGTAAGTTCTATCAAAATGGCTTGCATGGAAACATTATGAAAGGAACATTCTAAATCTAGAAGAAAAATTACATGTGCATATGTAGATATGGAATATATTGATACGTAGAGACAGAAACCCCTCTTCATCATAAATTAGTTGGGAATAACCTTCTATGTGTGATTTAAGGCCATCTAGAGATAGTGCAGAAATAATTTGAGACAGGCCTTTGGAGGTGGCCTTAAAAAACTAAGATGATGGGTGCCTGGGTGTCTCAATCAATAAAGGTCATACCTTTAAGGTCATATCAGTTCAGGTCATGATCCCAGAATCCTGGAATTGAGTCCTGCATCAGGCTCCCTCCTGAGCAGAGAGTCTGCCCCTCTCTCTGTCCCTCCCCTCTGCTCCTGCTTGTGCTTTCTCTCTCTCCCTCTCTCTTTCATAAAAATAAATAAAATTTAAAAAACTATAATGATATTATTAGTTTTCAGATTAGTCCGATGTATTTTCTCCATCTACAACTATTGACAGATTTGTAGAGGAATGTTTGATAGAAAAACATTGATAATGTGCTTAATAAATTTTTAAAAAAATTTTAAAGATATTTTTTATTCATTTGAGAGAGCTACAGAGACAGAGACAGAGAGACCACAAGCAAGGGGAGAGGTAGAGGGAGAGGGAGAAGCAGACTCCCCACTGAGCCAGAGCCTGACACAGGACTTGACCCCAGGACCTGGAGATCATGACCTGAGCCAAAGGCAGATGTCCAACCATCTGAGCCACCCAGGGACCCTCAATTTTTAAAATTTAATGTGAACAAAAGTCATATGTGAATAAAGCAAATTCAAACAAGTGGTAGGAAAAAAAGTAATCTTACTTTTTAAAACCTAAATGCATTGACATCAAGTAATATTTGATGGGGGAGCTAAGAGTACTCAATGGAGAAAAGACAGTCATTTCAATAAATTGTGCAAGGAAAATTAGATATTCACATGTAAAAGAATGCAACTAGACCTTTATCTTATACCACTCACAAAATTTAATCAGATTAAAACTTAACTGTAAGATCTGAGACTCACTTTGGTCATCCATAAAGGAACACATTCTAAAATTATATGAAACAAAATTTGACAACAATAAATAGTAATGTATGGATTATAAATGGCAAAGTGGTTAGCAGATGGGGTAGGAATTTTCATGCACAAGTTTGCAAAAGGAGCTTAACTTTAAGTTGAAAAAGAAGCATGCTTTGTGTTTAGCAAGGGAACACAGACAGCAAAGGGCCAAAAGAAAGTAAAGGAAGCTGTTTGCATATTAACTGGCATTTTCTCTTTTTCTTATACACTTGTTTATAGATTGGTCTTTTATTTTATTTATTTATTTTTTAATTTACAGGCTTATGTTTTTAATGATTCTCAAGGTATTGATTTCTCTTCAGCATATTCCATACAATAAATATGATCACTGTTGTGAATGGAATTGTGTCCTCCCAGAGATAAGTCGAGCTCCTAATAACGGATACGTTTGAATATGACTTTATTTGAGAACAGGGCATTTACACGTGTAATCAGTGATGATAAGGTTATGCTAGATTGGGGTGGGACATAAATCCAATGACTAGGGTCATTATTTAAGATGAGATTCAGAGACACATAGATACACAGATCCACAGGACCGACAGCCATGTCAAAATGGAGGCTGAAGATGGAGAGATGCGGCTGCAAGCCAGGAGTACTAAAGCTTGTTGGCCAGCACCAGAACCTAGAAGAAAAGCATGCAACAGTTTTTGTTCCTTAGACCCACCAGACTTCTGACCTCCTGAACTGTGAAAGAATGAATTTCTGTGGTTTTAAGTCACCGGTTTGGGGTAATTTGTTATGGCAACCCTAGGACAGCAATATGGTTGCCACAGCTCTTTAGTGATTAGGTGATTCTTCATGAGCTGTATGGTGGATGGGTAGGAAAAATGCCATGTCCTTTGCAATGTTACGCTACAGGTCCATTCAGCAGGAAAATGTCTGTTTATCATTCCTTGAATTTAGCTTAGTCCTGTGACTTGCTTTTGCAAAGAGATGTGACAGAGGAATATTGTGACAGTTCAGAGTGTAAGAATCAAGAAACCAAGAATGCATCCTCTCTCTGCCTCTTGAACTCCACAGTTTGCATGAGAACAAGCAAAGGTCAGTCAGCTGGAAGAGACAGCTATTGAAGCTGAGCTGATTCATCCCTCCTGAAGCCATTCTAGAGGAGCTTACAGCTAGTTGATTCCCCAGGATGTGGGAGAACCAAGTCTGTATCAGCAGAACTGCCTAGCTGAACCGCAGACTCATAAATAATAATATATGCTTGCTGTTTTAAGACACTAAATTTTGGGGAGCTTTGTTATATAGAACCGGCAAAGTGATAAAAGGTGCATGACTAATTCCAGATAATTCCTGGTTAAGGATCACATTCGTCTTGACTCTAACTAAATTGTTCCCACCGTAAAGCACAGTGCAGACAGCCTGAAAATGTTAACCACGTATTGTAACAGAGCCTACTTACCTTTCTTGTTACCCACGTGATGTATTGAAATCTCCCTGCTTTCATCTGTCTCTCTGAATATTAACTTCATCCTCAAGCTTCCAATATTGTTTTCCATCTTTCTTGGACTTTTTTACATGGCTCAGATTTCTACTTACTTTTTGGATCTTATCACTACACTGATCTCAGCAGGAACTCTAGTTGCAGTTAGAAAATATTCCTAACCACCCCATTAGTCCACAGATACCACTACTCTCAGTATAGTCCCGATACACCACCTTTTAGAAAATAAAACATGCATTTACTCACTGAGGTTTATGACCAAAAAAAAGTGATTAAGAATAGCTATTTTAAAAAGAATAGTTATAAATAACATTTGCTGTATGCTATATTTTAAAACTACAGAAAAAATGGTAATGCTATGATGTTGAGTATTTGTGGAAAATATACAAAGGAAACAATATCTGAACAGCTTTTTGTTTATAATGCTTAATTGGAGAAATTAGAGTGGCAGTTGGTTAAAAAAATCGGCCCTTTATTCCTTCTTCTTTTGGAAAACACCCACACGGTTGCAAAGCTAATGAATCCTTTCCCAGTGAACTTATCTACTATGTGAGAGTATGAGGTCGGTTGCAAGGCAAGGATTAATAGGGGTATAAAAAAGTTTTAAGATTGGTGGTTATATTTATTTTCTTGATAGTGGTGAAGTTTTCATAGGTTATGGCATATTTTGAAACTTATGAAACTATATACTTTAACCATATAAAATTTATTATAAATCAACTCTACCTCAATAAAACAGAGTATCTAATTTAGACATCTAATTTGGCTTAAATAAATCCTTAACAAATATTTACTCAGCAAAGATATCATGCTGTGTGTCCTTCTTGTAGGGATTACATTTATATATATATATAAACACCCTAATGTATCATAAAGAAACTGGTAGTTGCCAAAAACTTGCACAGGCATACAGAGAAGCTAGTACATAAATTCCTTCATTTAGTGGAGCTTACAGTTTAGTTAGGATGCTAGATGATAAACACATAGCAAATAAAGAAATAACAAAATCTAAGAGTGGTGTGAACAACAATAAACATCTATTATGCATAAAATATCAAGCCAGTTTAGTGTTAGTTATTGAGTAGTGGTTATCTTGATAGTATGATCAGGGAAGCTTCCCTTGAGAAATGCCCAATTCTGAGATCTCAGTGACGTGAGGGAGTTAGTCATGTGATGTTTAGAGAAAGAACAGCCATTGCAAAGTCTTTGAGTTGACTTTGAGTTGACTTTAAGTGGGCATGGGTAACAAAGAAATAGCAAAAGATCCATTCACAAAAACCAAAATGAGTAAGAAAAATAGTGGTAGATAAATTCTAAGAGCAATGGAATGACAAGAAAGGCTTGGCAGGGGATTTCAAGCTGCTTATATGCTCTTTGTTTCTTCTTCTTCTTTTTTTTTTAAGATTTTATTTATTTATTTGACAGAGAGAGAGATCACAAGTAGGCAGAGAGGCAGGCAGAGAGAGAGGAGGAAGCAGGCTCCCTGCTGAGCAGAAAGCCCGATGTGGGGCTTGATCCCAGGACCCTGGGATCATGACCTGAGCCAAAGGCAGAGGCTTTAACCCACTGAGCCACCCAGGCGCCAATTTGTTTCTTCTTTTTAACCTGCTAATTTGACCTATGTTTGTTGGGACAGAAAGCCAGGCATTCCTGAGTATTTTGAAGCAGACAAATTCTGATGACCCAGGGACCATTTCCCAGTGGGTCCTAAACCTTTATATTTTCTGATTTAGCCATGGAAGGAGCTCATTTGAAACTAAGGCAGAACCAATTCATCTGTTTGAGGTAGGAGAGGGCTGGTAATGGCTGCATTGAACTACAGATGTATACTCTTCATTGTTTTGTCTGTTACCTTTCATGTTTGCTTGTTGACACAACTGTGTACATATTATTTTTAAATAAAATGTTGATTGATGTAAGCAAATACAGGTAAAAATTTCACAATATGACAGTTTAGCATATGTACCTATTTTCAGGCAGAAAATGTTACACCACACTCACAGAATAGAACATAAAGTAAATCAAATCACACTTTCCTCTGTTTTTCCGTGATGCCCATTTCCCATCTGTCATGGATTCAATGACAACAAATTCAACTTTCCTCCTAAATGCTTCTTTAACTAGCAAAGAGGTCCACCACAGAAGGAGGGAGAGGCTAAATATGAAAGTTATATACAATTCATTGTAGAGATGATTTTACTTTAGGAGAAGGTATTGATATCCAGGGAAAATTGGGAAAGGTTTTCCACACGCTTTTGGGTACAAATAAACCTCTTTTTTTTTTTTTTTTAAAGAAAAGAAACAGTTCCCTAGCAGTAAATCTTTTGAGTAAATATATCCTGTTTGGGTCAAGCATTTATTATTTGATCATTTATTATTTGATCACATATGGTATATATATTATTTTTCTGGGAATAGCACTTATCTTTATTATAAAAGGTTATCATTTTTTATTTTGCTGAAAGACATTTGGTTGATATAAATTCTCCTTCTTCCATAAAAGTTCTCATTTTGTTCTTTTATTTAGTAGAAGATGATGTCACTTACTAATACATAAATGTTTTTGATCTCATTTTTGGACTTGTTTATTAAACAATAAAGTATTTCTACTATGTGGGAATCATTTACAAAGTCTTCATTTTATCAAAAAAAATATTGTTTAAACAATGGAAATTTCAGGGTTTTAATGGTCTTTAGTGAATGCAATTGCTTGAGTACTTTCTAAGTTACAATTTTCAGTCTTAATACCTAGGATCTCAAACTGGAAGACTAACAACAATATCTCCAAATTATCTGACACTAGCTATTTTCATGTAGAAACAGAATATCATTATCAATTATTCATAATTCCTCAATTATTCAAATCCCCAAATTTATTCCAACTTTTGGCAATATTTCAACTTAGTGAACTGTTATGTCATAGTGGAAAGGTATGCCCTAAGATTTTTCTGCATATAAAATATTGTAAAGCTCATAATTTGTGCATAATTTTTTATTTCCTACATTTATTTATCTGTACTCAGTATGAAGTAGTCAAGATAATACTTTCAGACATAACTAGCCATTATTTGAGCTAATACTTAAATTTACATTCTTAATACATTAATCTAATTGTCATTAACAGAACAGAATTTTAATAACACTGATAAGTACATAGCATATTTTGCTTTTAAAATATATTTATATAGAGGTATTTAACAAAAGAAAAAATTATCTACAAAAGCACAAATTGATTGAAGTTATGTAGGGAACTCTGAAATTTTCTGGATATAATTCTGGACAATCAGTCTTCTTAAGTTGGCAAAACTGCTCTTTTGTTGTATTAAGTACTTCTGGAGTTTTCACCTTGATAAGAATATATGATGTGTGGCTATTATTAACTTATTACTTCTGGAGCTTTCACCTTGATAATAAAATATTATGCATGACTATTACTAACTTATTACATAGTATGATATGAAAATATGTCAACATATGTAGTAAAATAGTAGTTAAAATGAAAAGAATTTTATTTTTTGAGTAGAAAAAGCATTCTTAGTAGTATTTCTTTGTGTCTGATGATGAAAAATATTAACAGAATATTCTGAAGAGCTGTATGGATAAGCTTAATTGGAACTTTTGTTTGCATAAAAACCGTAGCCTTTAATAAAGTAGGGCTATGCCTCTAAAAAAAGTAAAAAAATATTTTACGTTAAAATTTTTACCAAATCTGTACAATTTTCTGGACTCTGTATAAAAGATGTACATAAATAAGACTTTATTTTTATGGGTAATTTATTGATGTTAAAGCTGGACAGATAAAGTGTATATACTCTATATAACTGGAAAATAATTTGACTTTATGACCAAGTGTTATGTTGTGGTAAATTATAAGAAAGAAGAGGAGAACCAATTATGGTCGATTCCGATTGTTAGATACAATTGTATGCGGAGCTGAGCTTGAGCTGACATTTAAGGAACTGTAATTTGCGGATGGGCCGTTCTTGCATACAGCAAAAAAGCACAATCAGTGAGATTATTTTGATTTAATGTTTTGCCAAGTACTGACTAATCCACATATCTACATTAAATGGTGATAGCATTTATTGAGTCCTTGCCATGATCAAAGAACTATAAGTAATATGAATTCCTAACACTTTTTTTGTCTTTTAGATTTTTTTAATTAACATATAATGTTTCAGGGGTACAGGCCTGTGTTTCATCGGTCTTACACAATTCACCGCACTCACCACAGCACATAGCCTTGCCAGTGAATTCCTAACACTTCATTAAGAATTAAGGAAAAGGGGTGCCTGGGTGGCTGAGTTGGTTAAGCGTTTCCCTTAGGTTCAGGTGGTGACCCCAGGGTCTGGGGATGGAGTCCTGCCTCAGGCTCCCTGCTTAGCAGAGAGTCTGCTTCTCCTTCTCCTCTTGCTCCTACTTTCTTTCTCTCACTTGCTCACTCTGTCACTCTCAAATAAATAAATAAAATCTTTTTTAAAAAAACATGAAGAAGAAGAAGAGTTAAGGAAAAAATCATCAGGCCTGGAGCCAGGGCTCTGCTACTGCAAGGAGGGTACTGGGGGCAGGGAGGTGCCTGGGCCAGCCATTGCCACCTCACTAGGTGAGCACAGCCCTCTGGCAGAGCAGGGCCCCAGCAGCCTCAGCACCATGGGCCAGTGCAGCATCACTCCTCCAAGACTGTGCTGGTGTTTCTCAACCTTATCTTCTGGGGGGCAGGTGGCATTTTATGCTATGTGGGAGCCTATGTCTTTATCACTTATGATGACTGTGACCATTTCTTTGAAAATGTGTATACTCTCTTCCCTGTGGTAGTGATCATAGCTGTAGGAGCCCTGCTTTTCATTATTGACCTAATTGGCTGCTGTGCCACAATCTGACAAAGCCACTGTGGACTTTCCGTGTTTGTCATCATCCTATGCCTGGTTTTTGTCACAGAAGTTGTTGTGGTGGTTTTGGGTTTGCTTACAGAGCAAAGGTGGAAGGTGAGGCTGATCGCAGCATTCAGAAAGTGTGTAAGACCTACAATGGAACCGAACCTGATGCTGCTAGCCGGGCTCTTGATTATGTACAGAGACAGCTGCACTGTTGTGGAATTCACAACTAGTCAGGCTGGGAAAATACAGACTGGTTCAAAGAGACCAAAAACCAGCGTGTCCCTCTTAGCTGCAGCGGAGAGACCCCCAGCAGCTGTAATGACAATCTGGCCCACCCCTCTGACCTCTATGCTAAGGGATGTGGGGCTCTAGTTGTGAAGAGGTTACTAGAAGTCATGATGCCTATTATCTGGGCAGCCCTGGCATTTGCAGCTGTTCAGCTGCTGGGCATGTTGTGTGCCTGCATCATATTGTGCAGGGGTAGAGATCCTGCTTGTGAGCTTCTCCTCACCAGCAGAAGCTCATCTACTGTGCATAGTAGAAAACGCAAGCCTGAGCTTGTTAGCCCTGTTCTGATTTGGAAGGTGAATTGAGCAGGTCTACTGTGTGGGAAGCCTGAGTTTGTTTAATTAAAGCACACAGGTATTGGACAAAGCAGCTTGGCTCTTCAATGGGCCACCCTACTTCCCTATCCACCTAGGACTTTCCTTTCCTCTATTCTAGCTGACTCTCCATGTCCCTAAGTTTTTTAGTATAGCAGTACATGTTCTAATTTCAGAACCATTTGCAGTTTGCATAGTGTGGGAGAATCGAAGGCAGCCTAAGCTCCTTCCACTACCTCCATGGAATAATGGGGCTGCTGCCAGAGTGTCATCAGACCGTTTCAGTCTTCACGATGGAGAAGTCTTGACTAAGGTCTTTGCGGGGAGGAGAAGGAAGCTGCGGTTAAAGTTAACACCAGATGGTGCCCCTTGTCAGTGTCCTTTAAATAACATATATTGTAGTGCAATAAGGTAGCAACTGCACAAAATTGCTAAGATAGATTTTAGAATCACAAAAAAAGAGAGAAATCATTCTAAGCTTAGAGCTTCTGTAGGTGCACAGAATTATTATTCTAAATGAAAAAGTTGAAAGAAGAAAAAATATAAAACAACAAAAAGAAGAAAACAACCAAGTTCAATTTTAATTCTGTAGTTCATACCTTAATTTATATTTACTTTATTTGCTAAAACTGAGAGTTAAAAGGCTGATTTAAGAAGTCTATTTAGTCAATTAAAATCGACCCTCTAAATTTGTTTTAGATTTGTCTATATGCATATGACACATAATATATATACACATATACAAAGTATACACATGTACTCATAATAACTTAGAGGAAAAACAAAATAGAAAGATTAGGAAGGAAAAGATAAATTAATGAAAAAAATGGTGAGAGCAATTGAAAATGTTCCTAAGAAGCAAGGCCTTTGTTAATTATAAAGTAAAATAAGAAAATGTGTTAATCACTTCATGTCATTATTATTTTCTGTCTTAATTTGTCTGAAGTTACTGATGAGAAACCAGACATCAGTGGTAGAATTCATTCTCCTTGGACTGACAAATGATGCTGAACTTCAAGCTGTGCTTTTCCTTTTTCTGCTGCTAACTTATGTCTTAAGCATCATGGGAAACTTGACCATCATCGTTCTGACCCTGCTGGATTATCGACTCCAGACTCCTATGTATTTCTTCCTCCGGAATTTTTCTGTTTTGGAAATATCTTTTACCTCTGTCTTTGTCCCCAAAATGCTAGTCAATATTGGAACTGGAGATAAGACTATCTCCTTTGCTGGTTGTTTCACTCAGTACTTTTTTGCTATTCTTCTGGGAGCAACTGAATTTTATCTTTTAGCTGCCATGTCCTATGATCGCTACGTTGCCATTTGTAAACCCCTACGTTATACAACTATAATGAGCAGGAGACTCTGCGTTCAACTTGTCCTGTGTTCCTGGTTCTCTGGTTTTTTGGTTGTCATTGTGCCACATATAATGACTCTCCAGCTGCCTTTCTGTGCATCCAGTGTCATCAATCATTATTGCTGTGACTATACGGTGCTGTTGCATCTGTCCTGTTCAGACACACATTTCATAGAAATGATAGAGTTTATCTCTGGTGGAATTACCCTCCTCTTCACCTTGGTATTAGTGATTCTTTCCTACATGTACATAATCAGGACAATTCTGAGAATGCCTTCTGTTCAACAAAGAAAAAAAGCTTTTTCTACGTGTTTCTCTCACATGATTGTGGTCTCACTTTCTTATGGAAGTTGTATCTTTATGTACATAAATCCTTCTGCTGAGGATGCAGAAACTTTTAATAAGGGAGTGGCTGTCTTAAATACCTCAGTTGCCCCTCTGTTGAACCCTTTCATCTATACCCTAAGGAACAAGCAAGTGAAAATAGCCTTCAAAGATATGGTCAGCAAGATAACACTGTTTTCAAGAAGGTGAAACTAACTGAGGTTCATAACAATAATAAATAATAAATAAAGGTTTGAAAGACTGTAGATGTGCATTATTATAACATTAAAGTGTTTGTTGTTATATATTATCAATACTGTTCACTGAACACCAAAACAGTAAAACTATTTATTTAATGAAACCTGTTGTGTCATCACTTTATTTCTTAAAATTTTACAGGCCTGTAAGAAGGTATATGTGTGTGTGTGTCCTCTAACACTTTTGTGCTACTTTTCTTTATTCGTACCTTAGTTTTAAAGAAAAGATTTGGGAGAATTGTGAATATGACTTCTAATAGTGTGTTTTTTACAACAGAGCTTTTCTTATCTTATCCACTGCCATATAGTGTTCAATCTCTGTATTTGGTAATTGAATAATCAAATATACACCCAGAGGAAATCTACTTGACTTTGCTAATAACAGCTTAAATAATATATTAGTGAATTAACATAAAGTTAATTTCCAAGTTATATTATTCAGATTTAAATTTAGTGTTTCCACAATAATCAGTTACTGAGAACTTAGGCTACTCAATGTTTGAGATAAAGAAAATTCTGAAGAAGGGAAAATCAATATATGTTTGTTTTCTAACTGATAGGAAAATGATTAATAATGATTTATACACACTTTAACTCGAGGGAATCTAGGAAAGAGGTAAAGGAATGATTATAATTTAGGTTAATTAGCACTATACCATTATAGCAAATTCATACAAATTTAGTGTTGTGTCTAGTCATTGTTCTGGTTCTCCTTTAGAAGCATATGGAATAAAGCTATTCTAATGGTATCTACGGTGTTAATAGTTTTGTAAGCTTAAATCATATTCTATCTAAATTTCATACTAAACTTTAAATTTTGATAATTTAATATCCTCAGGCAGAATGTCCATCACAAGCTGATATTTTCTGAACATTTCTTGTCTATATCAATTTTTCAGGAAGCATGGGCCAGACTCATAGTATGGGGAATTTTAAAATTTAAAGAAGCCAAAAAAAATAAAGAAGCTACAGATGTTTCTACTTTAATCTCTTCAATGTAGATGAAGAAAATTGAGTCCTAGAGATATTAACAAACTTTCATTAAAGCATATAGTTAAGTTTGTACTCTTGAAGTCTTTACTCATCCAACTAGTAATGCAAAATCTACTAAGTTGCAGAGATACTAAAAGAGAGCCCTGGGAAACCATGGAGGAGAAAGATGATTGAAAATGTAGAACTTGTTAAATCATATACACCTTGCCATAATTTCATCAGAAAAAACACCTAAATGCCAGGCACATAGCTGATGTTAACAAGTGATTAAGTTTGATACTTTTTTAGTTTTTTAGATTGACGGGTAACTGATTCATTAGTTCCCTTGATTATTTGTTTTCTACATCATCAGTAGCACATCAATCATAGTCCCCCAAAACATTAAGTCACATTATGGTGGTTGTTCAATTTCAAAAGAAAATCAAACAATAATATGTAGCTGAACATTATTTGCCAGAGGTAATTATTTTTAAAACAGATAATATTCCATTAATCCCTGATTTAATTAAAATACAAAAGTAAATCAACACACCAACCAACCAAAAATCTAGGAATATTATGCTGAAGTAGATGAAAATCTGCAGAAGATAGGGAAAAAAAAGTTAATCAGGTAGAGGAATCATGACATCCAAAGGAATAAGAGGGACTAATAATTGAGTCTCTTAAATTAATTAGAATCTGAGTTGAGTTCAGGCTGGGTTACAGGTTTTGTTGCTGTTTTGTTTTGTTTTTCTTTGTCTTGTTTCTTTATTTATTTTTACAATTTTATGCAACTTAATTAATGCACAATAAAGTGCATCCAATAAAGTTTATAACTTGAGATTTGATACATGTACACACCTCTGAAACCAATACCAAAATCGAAATAGTGAACTTCAAAAGTTTCTTTATGCATTCTGGCAATAAATCTCTGGAGACTTTTAATGTTTCAACTCGGCCAGGCTAAGTTATTCTTCTAGGATTTCCCTTTCCAGTTTGTTTCCTGTTATAGTGGGCCACTAGATAGATTATTTGGGGTATTTGGAGAATGGAGTAATTGGCTAATTGTGGTTTATGGACTCACATACGATTTATGGAAATCATTTTACCAAAGGAAAAAAAAAAAGGAAAAGAATAGAAAATTATTGAAACATAGAGAGAAAGGGGCGCCTGGGTGGCTCAGTGGGTTAAAGCCTCTGCCTTCGGCTCAGGTCATGATCCCAGGGTCCTGGGATCGTGCCCCACATCAGGTTCTCTGCTCAGCAGGGAGCCTGCTTCCTCCTCTCTCTCTGCCAGCCTCTCTGCCTACTTGTGATCTCTGTCTGTCAATTAAATAAACAAAATCTTAAAAAAAAAAGAAATATAGAGAGAAAGATATTTGTGTATGTGTGTGTGTGAGAGAGAGTGAGAGAGAGAGACAGAAAGACTGAAAGATAGAGAGAGAAAGCCAGAAGAGACAGCAAGAGAGAGGGGGAGATTATTTTGTGCATATAAGATCAATTATCTATTTCAAGACAATTTGATACCATACTAGACCATATGGTAAAACTATAAGAAGCATCCTTCAAGTACGGAGCTTTCCAGATTTTTAAGTGGCATGTCACATATATAAAATGACAAGGCACTGTGATAAACTACAATACCAGCTAATGGAATCAACTTGAGAGTCTCTTATTTATTCAATCTCCATGCTCAACCCCAAAACTGAAGCCATCACCATTTTGGTATGCACATAAACCACTCTTTGTTACCAACTGATTGGAGAGTGCTGGTAGTGGATAGACAACCTCTGGAATCAAGCAAAAGTGAATTTGAATTCTATCTTATTAGCCATGTGATGAGTCTAACTTCCTATACCTCTTTGAAGTGTATTTTTTTTACAAGATAAAATCAGAATAATTTACTCTACAAGTTTTCAGGTTATTTTTTTAAAATCTGGAATATACTTATGCTTATGTTATACTTTCAAATTTGCCTAAAAATATCTCAAAATTAAAAAATAGTAATTATTATATTATAGATGTAAAATCTAAGGAACACAGTTAGCTCCAAGATGAATAAGAAGTAGCTTGTAAAGCATCAAATGTGATCTCTCCAGGTTGCATTTTATTCTTTTTTTTTTTTTTACCGTATTTCTATTATTTATTTAAAGAGTAAATAATAATAATAATAATAATAATAAATTTCTCATTCCTTTTGCACACACTTAGCTCTGGCAATAGCTTTATTTTTTATTATTATGTTCAGCTAGCCAACATTTCATACATCATTAGTTTTTTATGTGTTCAACCATTCATTAGTTGCATATAACACCCAGTGTTCATCACAACACATGCCCTCCTAAATACCCATCACCTGGTTACCCCATCCTCCTACCCGTCTCCCTTCTGTAACCCTCAGTTTGTTTCCTGGAGTCCAGAGTCTCTCATGGCTTGTCTTTCTCACTGCTTTCATTCCATTCAGGTTTCCCTCTCTTCCCCTAATATCTTCCATACTATATCCTATGTTCCACATATGAGTGAAACGATATAGTTGTCTTTCTCTGCTTGACTTATTTCACTTAGCATAATCCCCTCCAGTTCCATCCATGTCAGTATAAATGGTAGGTGTCCATCTTTTCTGATGGTTGAGCAATATTCCATTTTATATATGGGCCACATCTTCTATCTGACTATTGTGTATATTGCTTCTATAAACATTGGGGTGCAAATACCCCTTCTTTTCATTACATCTGTATCTCTTCAGTAATACCTTGTAGTGCAATTGCTGGGTCGAAGGGTAGCTCTATTTTTGAGGAACCTCCATACTGTTTTCCAGAGTGGCTGTACCAGCTTACATTCCCACCAACAGTGTAACAGGGTTCCCCTTTCTCCACACCCTGGCCAATAATTGTTGTTTCCTGTCTTGTTAATTATTGCCATTCTAACTGGTGTGAGGTGGTGTCTTTTTGTGATTTTGTTTAGTATCTCCTGGATGGCTAGTGATGCTGAACGTTTTTTCATGTGTCTGTTAGCCATTTGTATGTCTCCTTTGGAGAAGTGTCTGTTGATGTCTTCTGCCCATTTCTTGATTGGATTATTTGTTTTTTGGATGTTGGGTTTGAGAAGTTCTTTATATATCTTGGATACCAGCCCTTTATCTGTAATGCCATTTGCATATACCTTCTCCCATTCCATGGCCTGCCTCTTAGTTTTGTTGACTGTTTCCTTTGCTGTGGAGAGCTCTTTGTCTTGATGAAATCCCAAAAGTCCATTTTTGCTTTTGTTTCCCTTGTCTTTAGAGATGGGTCTTGAAAGAAGTTGTGGTGGCCAATGTCAAAGTGTTCTCCTCTAGGATATTGATGGATTGTGTCTCACATAGAGGTATTTCATCCTTTTGGAATTTATCTTCAGTATGGTGTAATAGAATGGTCCAATTTTACTATTCTGAATGTGGTTGTCCAATTTTCCCAACACAATTTATTGAAGAGACTGTCTTCTTTCCATTGGATATTTTTTCCTGATTTGTTGAAGATTAGTGACCATAGAGTTGAGGGTTGATGTCTGGGTTATGTATTCTGTTCCATTGACCCATGTGTCTGTTATTGTGCCAATTATGCTGCCTTGATGATCCCAGCTTTGTAATATAGTTTGAAGTCAGGCATTGTGATGCCCCCAGCTTTGACTTTCTTTTTCAGCATTCCCCTGGCAACTCAGGGTCTTTTCTCATTCCACACAAATTTTAAGATTATTTGTTCCAGTTCTGTTAAAAACATCGATGGTATTTTGATATCAGAGATTGCACTGAAAATGTAGATTGCTCTGAGCAGCACAGACTTTTTAACAATGTTTATTCTTCCAATCCATGAGCATGGAATAGTTATCCACTATTTTGTGTCTTCCTCAGTTTCTTTCATAAGTGTTTTGTAATTTCTAGAATACAGATCCTTCACCTCTTTGGTTAGATTTATTCCTTGGTATCTTATGGTTTCTATTGCTATTACAAATGGAATTGATTCCCTAATTTCTCTTTCTACAGTTACATTGTTAGTATATGGAAAAGCAAAAAAAAGAGATTTCTGTGCATTGTTTTGTATCCTGCCACGTTGCTGAATTGTTGTATGAGTTCTAGTAATTTGGGGGTGGAGTCCTTTGGGTTTTTCACGTAAAGTATCATGTCATCTGCGAAGAGAGAGAGTTTCACTTCTTCTTTGCTAATTTGAATGCCTTTTATTTCATTTCATCGTTTAATTGCTGAGGCTAGGACTTCTAGTACTATGTTGAACAAAGGTGGTGAGAGTGGGCATCCTTGTTGTCTTCTTGACCTTAGGGGAAAAGTGCTCAGTTTTCCCCCATTAGTTTATCTTATAGATCATTGATTTGATCTTCTGCCTCATTTACCCTGGCTGTTAGAGTATCCAGTTTAGAGTGCATCTCATTCATGGCAATTTTAACTTTGGCCTGATTAAATCTCATTTCTGCCTACAGAGATTCTATATTGTCACTAATGATTTTTTCAAGCCTAACTGTTGACTTCATGATTGCAATCCTAAATTCTATCTCTGACACCTTGCTTATATCCATATCAATTAGTTCTATGTCAGAGGACAATGTCTCTGGTCCTTTTCTTTGTTGAAGGTTCCTCCTCCTAGTCATTCTGCCAAGGGATGTTTGAACAAATGAACAGAATCCAAAATATCAACCATGACACAAGTAAAATGCACCTTAGAAGAAATCTGACGTGGTGATAAGCTACCACAGATATGCAAACAAAGCCAAGATGATCCAAAAAAATAAAAAAGTGTGTGTGGTGGGGAGAGATTATAATTTCTTGGGGTGGACAAAGCAGGGTGATCTACCTGTTCCTGCTTGATTTTTGTTCTGTGTGTTAAAAGACACTACATCTAAAACTTGCAAAGAAATAAGAATATCTATATATACATTGGACAGCTATATGTAGAAGTATGAAACTCGACCATTCTCTTACACCATACACAAAGATAAACTCGAAATGGATAAAAGACCTCAATATGAGACAGGAATCCATCAGAATCATAGAGAAAAACATAGGCAGTAACCTTTTCAAAATCAGCCACAGCGACTTCTTTCAAGATATGTCTCCAAAGGCAAAGGAAACAAAAGTGAAAATGAACTTTTGGGACTTCATCAAGACCAAAAGCTTCTGCATAGCAAAGGAACAGTCAACAAAACAAAGTGGCAACCCACGGAATGGGAGAAGATATTTTCAAATGACAGTACAGACAAAAGGCTGATGTCCAGGATCTGTAAAGAACTTCTCAAACTCAACACACAAAAAACAGATAATCATGTCCAAAAATGGGCAGAAGATATGAACAGACACTTCTCCAATGAAGACATATAGAAATGGCTATCAGACACATGAAACAATATTCATCATCACTAGCCATCAGGGAGATTGAATTTAAAACCACATTGAGATACCACCTTTACACCAGTTAGGATGGCCAAAATTAACAAGACAGGAAACAACGTGTGTTGGAGAGGATGTGGAGAAAGGGGAACCCTCTTACACTGTTGGTGGGAATGCAAGTTGGTTCAGCCACTTTGGAGAACAGTGTGGAGATTCCTTAAAAAATTAAAAATAGAGATTCCCTATGACCCTGCAATTGCACTACTGGGTATTTACTCCAAAGATACAGATGTAGTGAAAAGAAGGGCCATCTGTACCCCAATGTTTATAGCAGCAATGGCCACAGTCGCCAAACTGTGGAAAGAACCAAGATGTCCTTCAATGGACAAATGGATAAGGAAGATATGGTCCATATACACTATGGAGTATTATGCCTCCATCAGAAAGGATGAATACCCAACTTTTGTAGCAACATGGATGGGACTAGAAGAGATTATGCCAAGTGAAATAAGTCAAGCAGAGAGAGTCAATTATCATATGGTTTCACTTATTTGTGGAGCATAGCAAATAACATGGAAGACATGGGGAGATGGAGAGGAGAAGGGAGATGAGAGAAATTGGAGGGGGAGATGGACCATGAGAGACTATGGACTCTGAAAAACAATCTGAGGGTTTTGAAGGGGTGGGGGGTGGGAAGATGGGTCTGCCTGGTGGTGGGTATTGTGGAGGGCACGTATTGCATGGAACACTGGGTGTGGTGCATAAACAATGAATTCTAGTACACTGAAAAGTAATTTTAAAAATAAAAAATTAAAAAAATGAAAAAATCCAAATCCTTAAAAAGAAGTATGTATGTGTATATATATATATATATATATATATATATATATATATATATCAAGATAAAATTGAATAGAGTGAAAAATGTGCTAGTATGGGACATAAATCTATAAAGTGTACACACGACCAAAATTAAAGTTAAAAATGACTGAAAAACATAACTTGGGAAGTGACTATTCTTGATACAGGAACATGGTAAAAAAGAAAAGAAACAAAAAAAAATGTAAAGTTTTAGCCTGAAGTATAAACCAGTCATGAGAGAACATCTAGAGCTCTCTATATTATTTTCCCCTGGCCCTGAAGTTACAGTCCTGTGGAAATAAGCTTATGATTCACTTGTTCTTCCAATCTGTCTTCCGGGGAGGGAGACTGCAGCTCAGATTCTCAGGCATCTTTGCCTGGGTGTAGTTGCCCTACCCCTTGTCAGGGGGATGGGCTTAATGTGAGCTAGTCATCTTTCTGTTTGGCTTTTGTTCCCTGGTGTTTTTCCACTTGTCTTTAGAGGGTCAGAGCAAATATGGCTGTGTGGGAATCTCTGGCCCAGAGCCACAAGTATGTAGTCCCCCTTCTTCAATAAATCCTCCAGGCTAAACTATCTCCACTTCTGTGTGTACCAAACTCCACAGACTCTCACTATTCGTGCCTGCTGTAACTCTCCTGGGGGGATCTGTGAGCATCTCTGCACTTTGTGACTTTGCAATTACTAGCAGCTATGGGCTTATATGTGCGCCCTCTTCCTCAGCAACCAGGTCAGGGCTGGGGGCAGCCCCATTGTCCTTTCAGGGGTCACAGTGCCCTGAGAGCTATTGCCCTGTCATGGGTGCAAGCTGTTTTGTATCTCCCCTGGATGTTAATCACCCCACACCTTCTAGACCTTTTTGTGGTGTTCAGGCAGAGAGTCATCTCCCTACAGACCTGGCTTAAGTTTTAGGATGACCAAACCCCTCTGGGCTCACTGACCATAACTTGTTTCCCTGCTCCACTGTTTGGGTGCTCTATCAGTTCAGGCTCCCCCCATAATTTCTGAGTTTCTTAGAATCCTGAGACCACAATGATCCATCTAGAATTCTACCCTATTCACCCTCTGTACCTTTTTCAGAGAGGGATTGTCTGTCACTGCAGCAGATTTCTAAGGGTCCTGATTTTGTGCTCAGGTGTTAGATCACTTTCCAGTGGCTGGCTTATGGAGGCTCCCTCCCCATTCCATTTATTTTCTGATATTTCCCTCAAAGACTCAAAGTTCCACACCTCTTACCTTTCTTTTTTTTTTTTTTAAGATTTTATTTGTTTATTTGACAGAGAGATCACAAGTAGACAGAGAGGCAGGCAGAGAGAGAGAGAGAGAGAGAGAGAGAGAGAGAGAGAGAGAAGCAGGCTCCCTGCTGAGCAGAGAGCCCGATGTGGGACTCGATCCCAGGACCCTGAGATCATGACCTGAGCTGAAGGCAGCGGCTTAACCCACTGAGCCACCCAGGCGCCCCACCTCTTACCTTTCATAAAGTAGTCATTTTTCTGCTTGTAGAGATCCAGATAAATTTTCTTACATCTTAGCTTAAATGCGTGTGTGTTCAGAATCACTTTATAGGTATCATGCTAAATTCAAGAGACCAGATGAAACTAGGTCCCCTACTCTCCCACAATCTTCCCTAAACTTTGCTGCATTTTATTCTTAATCAACGTTATGTGATGGGTACCTGGGTTGCTCAGTCTGTTAAGTCTCTGACTCTTGATTTTGGCTCAGGTCATGATCTAAGGTTTGTACAAGAGATCAACCCTGAGTCAGGCTCTGTTCTCAGTATGGAGTCTGCTTCTCTCTCTCAGCCTCTCCCCCTACTCATGCTCTCTCCCTCTCTCTCTCAAATAAATAAACAAATCTGTTTTTAAAAGGTTATGTGATTTGGGACACACATGCATCAACATTTACTTATTTACTTTTACAGCATAAAATATAAAATAAAAATAACACCATATAATTTTTTATTATACTTGCATAGTGGTTTTTTAAATATCAAGACAAAGAATGACAGTGATATTTTAATTGCAACTTTTCACTTTTAAATACCTTTTTTAAAAACAATAGAGAATGTGTATCAGCACATAAAAAGACAAGCAAAGGTAAAACCCCAAAGAAGACATCATAAAATTGTTTTGAACTGATCAAGATTTTACCGAAAATCAAATATAAAAACAAAATATACTACACAGATATGGAAATAATTAAGTCTCCATGAACTAATACATAAAGTTGATTAAAATAATCGTTCAAATACTTGCTACGTTTAAATGGAAGAAGAAGAGAAAGAGGTCAAATTTTAGAACTTGTACAGTGGAACAGAAAAATATTTTTAGTATTTTTAAAGGGAAGGTGTTATTGAGAAACAAGAGCTAATATAAACATCATGACACTTCAGAAAGAAGTGAAAGGACAGATATGACTATATCTTGGATGGTGCAATGGTAAAATTGGGACCCAATCTAAGCACTTCTTCTGCAATTTTCCTCATTAACTTTCCTTATATAGATCTCATTATGATTCTATTTGAATAAAAACAGAAATCTTTGTAGCAAGTTCTTAAATCCTTGCTTTACCTGCTGGTTCCTTAGAGTATAAATGAAGCGGTTTAAAAGTGGAGCAATCAAGTATTGAGAATTGCCGCTACCTTCATTAAGGATATCCTCTGTTTGACTGAGGGTTTAATGTACATGAAGATGCAGCTGCCATATGAGAGGGAGATGACAATCATGTGAGAAGAATATGTGGAGAAAGCCTTTTTTCTCTAGGTGGCAGAAGGAATTTTTAAAATTGTCAAGGCAATGCATGTGTATGATAGAATCACTAATGCCGAAGTGACCAGCAGAGTCACCAAAGCTAAGACGAAACTCATCATTTCCACCCACGCGTATCAGTGCAGGGATTTGCAAGAGGGGAGCAGTGTCACAGTAGAAATGATCAATGATATTGGAGTCACAGAAGTCCAGGCTTAAGCCTAAAATGAGTCCTGGAAAGATGGAGGAAGGAAACCAGTGATCCAAGAGCTAAGGACTAACTGGATATAGATTTTGCTGTTCATAATGGTCGTATAATGCAAGGGCTTTAGATGGCAACAGAATGATTATAGGACAGGACAGCCAGGAGATAAAATTCAGATGCACCGAGAAGGAAAGCAAAAAACAACTGAGTTGTGCAACAGTTATAGGAAATCGTCTTGTCACCAGTTGCCATGCTCACAAGCAATTTGGAGATGCACACTGTTGTATAAGAAATTTCTAAGAAAGAAAAATTTCAAAGAAAGAAATACATAGGGGTCTTGAGATGAGAATCCAGCAAAGTGAGAGTAATGATAACTAAGTTTCCTGAGATGCTTAACAAGTAGGTGAGGAGCAGGAAGATAAATAATACAATCTTCAAATTGACCTGTGTCAATCCTGCTAAGATAAATACTGTCACAGTTGTACAGTTTTCCATCTTGACCTCCTGATATACTTTTGCTCTGGTAAAAATATTGAGAAAAAAATATGTACAGGTACCAAAGATAAAATATGAAGATAACATTGTCAAAATATTAGTAATTGCTTTTGGTAATGTAAGATAAACTCTAACAAAAGCTGTTACATTGCTTTTGAAGAAAGACAAATATTTTCTACAAATCTGATGAAATAAAAAAAACATCTTATAAATCATCTTTATAGCGTGGCTTGCATTTATGGTAATAAGGTAAAGAAATGAACAGACATGTGAAAAAAATTATTTCCTCTTTGCTCAGTATGTAAGGACTAAAATGTCATCGTACTTCTACTCAGCCCGATGAGTATATAAATATCATTGCCTCAAGGAACTGATCATGTGTGCAACAGAGAAACAAAATGATGTACAAATGTTTAAGATGGTTGAAATAGAAATCCAGCTTTGGATATAAAATCATCCTGGAAGCAATTCAGTATAACACCTGTAGCTCTTCCCAGGTTTGGCCTGTGCCACATCTACTCAGCTAAAGAACACACTTTCTTGGTCCTATCTGACTTTTTATTCCTACAAATCAGTGTGGTGGGTTTTGTCTCCGTTCCATCTCTTCATTTCTTCACTTTTATCATCTCCTATGCCAATATTAAATTTATCTGATTGCATAGTAAAACTAACTTGAAAAGGATTAAACAAATTCAGTGTTTCTTCTGGTTATAGTTCTCAAAACAGGAAGAGAGTAACACAGTAAAATGCAAAATAAAGTGAATAAGCATTTAGAGAGGGGGAAATGAAATAGGGAAGGAAGAGAAGGAAGACGAAAGAAGTAGAAAAGAGGTGGCACCGTAGGGGAAGACCATAAAGAGAAACTTACCATTAAGATTAGAGTCTTCTTCAGATGAGACAGGGACTGGTATTTAGCTCTTGGCTTTTTACCTGATGTGTAGAAATGGGTTACAGCAAAGCTGAAGAGGAAAACAGAAAAAAAAAAAATTCTAGCAAATTTTACTGTGATGATCAGTCACTTGGCAAGTGTTCAGACACTTGCAGGTAATACTGACTGACCCCAAATAATATGGGAAGCCAAAAGCCAAGCCAATTCAAAAGCCAAAGCAATTCAATGTCCCTGCCTATTGATTTGTTCCTGAGTTGATTTTATGGTTGAAAATTATATAAGCTTTCATTAGACTAAATGTCATGAAAACTCCTGGGTATAAGCATTTCATTCCTTGGGCGCAAATTTCTTGTTTGATGACTTCATTATTAGTTATGCTTCTTTATGGACTTCATTATGAATATGAAACACTTATTAAACAATTTTTTTTATTTTCAGGAGTAGAATTTAGTGATAATCACTTCCATGTAACACGCAGTGTTCATTATATCAATTGCCCTCCTTAATGCTCATCACCTAGTTACCCTTATCCTCTGCCCACCTTGCCTCCAACAACACTGTTTGCTCCTTATAGTTAGTGTCTTTTATGGTTTGCCTCCCGCTCTGTTTTTATCTTATTTTATTTTTTTCTTCCTTTCCTCTATGTTCACCTATTTTGTTTCTTAAACTCCATGTATGAATGAAATCATACGGTATTTGTCTTTGACTTATTTTGCTTAACATCATACCCTCTAGTTCCATCCACATAATTGCAAATGGCAAAACTTCATTCTTTTTGATGGTTGGCTGAGTAATATTCTGGTGTGTGTGTGTGTGTGTGTGTGTGTGTGTGTGTGTGTGTATCTCATATCTTCTTTATATCTTCTTTTTTTTTTTTAAAGAGATTTTATTTACTTATTTGACAGAGACAGATCACACGTAGGCAGAGAGGAAGGCAGAGAGAGAGGGGGGAAGCAGGCTCCCCACTGAGCAAAGAGCCCAATGTGGGACTCGATCCCAGGACCCTGAGATCATGACCTGAGCCAAAGGCAGTGGCTTAACCCACTGAGCCACCCAGGCGCCCCAATGTATCTCATATCTTCTTTAACAGTTCATCCATTAATGGACATTTGGGTTCTTTCCATATTTACTGCTATAAACATTGGGGTGCCTGTGCCCATTTGAGTCACTATGTTTGTATCCTTTGGATAAATACCTAGTAGTGCAGTTGCCGGGTTGGGGTAGTTCCATTCTTAACTTTTTGAAGCACCTCCATACTGTTTTCCAGAGTGGCTGTACAAGTTTGCATCCTCCATGAACCTATAAACATTGTTTACATAGTAAATAGTAAATTACATAGTAAATACAATGTAAACAATGTTTATAGATCCATGGAGAATCATTATTATATACTGAGGAATCAAAGAAGTATAAGTCAATGTCTCTAACTATTGCAGTTTCCCAATATATCGAGGAGACAGAATTTGTGCATGAATATAGCAATATACCATGTGCCATAAACTTAATAGTAAATAAAACTCATTCTTGCTATGGGGAGAGATTAAGAATGGATGCTTAAAAAAAAAAGATGGATTCAAAGCTAAGCTCTAGAGATAGATGAGGAAGTAGAGTAAGGTATTTTAGGTAAGATAAACAGTGGGAAAAAGGTACACACGAATGAAAACTCATGAATTACTAAAAATTTATCAGAGAGAATACAATACAGTTTTCTCCACGAAATACTTAAGGTTCTAGAGATTCTGGCTATTAGTACAAAAGTGTAATGATACCTTCTTAGTACTTACACACGTTCTCCCAAACCTAAGGGACAATTCCTGAGGCAACTAGTTGTACTATAATGGCTATAGTAGTTTGGGTCAAAAACAGATCTATCACCCCCACAAGTAAAAATTTTATCAAATCAGACCTAGTTTTTCTCCTGCTCCCCAATTCCCTAGATATGCACTGGAACAGTGTATTATAACATGTTTAACAAGCCTATTACTTTTATTTATTTATTTATTTATGTTAAAAGTTGCAAGAAAATTTTCCCTACCTTTGAAATCAAGAACACATTTTTATTCAAAAATGATGTCATTTAATAAGTTAAGATCCTCTATAATTAAGATAAAATCAGAATAACTTAAATCTATTCATATAAATAAATTACTCAAATTTTTAGAGATGTTTATTTTCAGTATATGGGTTATAAATCAATCTGCAAAGCACAAAAACTTACAAACTGTTATTTTTTAAAAATATTTATTTATTTATTTATTTATTTGACAGAGAGAGACATCACAAGTAGACAGAGAGGCAAGCAAAGGAAGAGGGGGAGGCAGGCTCCCTGTTGAACAGAGAGCCTGATGTGGGGCTCGATCCCAGGACCCTGAGACCATGACCTGAGTGGAAGGCAGAGGGTTAATCCACTGACCCACGCAAGTGCCCAGAAACTGTTATTCTTAAAGGTGTAAAAACAATTATACAGACAAAGGATTTTGTTTGTTGATGTTCATGTTTTTTATATTCCTATTGCAGGATAAAGCACTTAGGCTTACTTTTTTTTTCTTCTTCTCAGGCAGCACACTGAAATACGTAATTCTTAAAATAAGTTTTAATACTTGTGGACATTTCATGATTAGCTATTTCTAGCTCAAATCAACAATTTAAACAACAAAGTATCTCCTTTATTCTTCATAGTCAATGCTTTTAAGTTAATACAACAAGCACTAAAATTAAACAACTGTTATCCTATCAGATGATTACGGTTTATTTCAGGGAATGCCCTAAGCTGTGTGCATATCTCTCCAAGGAATTCAACTCCAAAGGCAATATTTCTCCGAGGATCTTTGGTTTGTTTACTATATAAGAGATACCAAAATATAGACTCCTTTCTATCTCCTTCAACTATGTTCTTAGGAGATTCTGTACAAAATATACTATATTAACATACTGGGCACCCCCTTTATCTTCATTAATTTATTAGTTCATTTATTCTTTCCTAAAATACCTATTTACTGTGTGCTTGAAATGTATCGAGCACTCCTGTACGTCCTGACAGCTCCCCTACTCACTTCTGCCATGTGAGGACTGGAGACAAGTCTATGAAACCTGTGAAGCCAGCTCTTACTAGACACCAAATCTGTTGGCACCCAGATCTTAGACTTTCTAGCTTCTAAAACTGAGAAATAAATGTCTGTTGTTCAAGGCACTGAGTTATGGTATTTTGTGAGAGCAGTCTAGATAGACTAAGACAGAAATAAAAGCAGAAATCATTGCCAACAGACTTGTCCCATAAGAAATGTTAAACAAAGTTCTTAGGGAAAACACAAATGATATAGGTCAGAAATCTGACCTTCATCAAGAAAATAAGAGTGTTGAAGAAGGAATAAAGGAATAAATACATTCAACTGGATTTTCCACTAAAGTAACTCTTTCTGAGTAGAACCAACTGTCTATTAATTGCCATTTATTAAAATTAATTACAAATCCATTGTTATGAGTATGCTTCTGTCTTTTTTTTTAATTTTTTTTATTTTTTTCAGCATAACAGTATTCATTATTTTTGCACCACACCCAGTGCTCCATGCAATCCGTGCCCTCTACAATACCCACCACCTGGTGCCCCCAACCTCCCACCCCCCACCCCTTCAAAATTCTCAGATCGTTTTTCAGAGTCCATAGTCTCTCATGGTTCACCTCCCCTTCCAATTTCCCTCAACTCCCTTCTCCTCTCCATCTCCCCTTGTCCTCCATGCTATTTGTTATGCTCCACAAATAAGTGAAACCATATGATAATTGACTCTCTCTGCTTGACCTATTTCACTCAGCATAATCTCTTCCAGTCCCGTCCATGTTGCTTCTGTCTTTAATAAATGGCAATATTCTGAGGCCCAAATTAGATTATCTCTGGCCACCTTCTTTCTTCATTCCCTATTTTCTTCTTCTTTATTTCCATCATATCCTTTCTGACTTTCCTTTCCCCTTTTTTATTATTGCTTCCTTTCTTGCTTTAATCAACAGACAGTTTTAAGGGGAAACTTTATTGGACAAGATTGACAGTCAGGGTTACAGAATTTATAGAATGCCTTCCATTTTGCCAACTTGGACACATGATCACTTAGAAGAATCAAAATTTTCAAAGTCCATAACTTTGAAAGGTGACATAAATTTACAAATCAAGAAACCAAGCGAGCTCCAAGCATGATAAAATGCCTACGCACATTATAATCAAACTGTTAAATAACAAAGACAATGAGAAAAAAGTGTGGCTGGAGAAGAAGAATGCATTACATACCATGAATGTTGGAGGACAATGGCTTGAACAATTTCTGACTTCTCTTCATAAGCTAGGGAGGCCAGAAACCAGAGAAGAATCTTTAGAGTGCTGAGAGAGAAAAAAAAAATTGTCAATTTAGAATTGTATACAGTAAAACTATCCTTCAACATGAAAGGGAAATGAAGACATTTTCAGATAAAATAAAACCATGAGCATTTTTCAGTAACACATCTGCACTACAAGAAATGCTGCAGGAAGTTCTTCAGCTGAAGAAAACTGAATCCAGCTGGAAAACTGGTATTTCAGGGAGGAATTAGAAATATCAAAAATTTTAAATATGGGGTAAATATCAGAAAATATTTTAAACTATTTAATTAATTAAAAGTTTTTGTGCATCAGAGGACATTGCCATGGAAGTATTAAAAAAAACCTGGAAAAAATATTTTCAGATCACTTACCTGATAAGGTTCTAGTATCCAGACTATATAAAGAACTATTATAAGTCAGCCACAATAAAAACACAAAAAGAATCCCAACTAATCCAATTTTAAAATATGCAAAGTATTTGAACAAACATTTCTCCAAATGGCCAACAAGGACATGCAATGATGCTACACATCATTAGTCATTATAAAAAATGCATATGAAAACTATGGTGAATTATACTTCAATTATGGCCGTCTGGGGCAGGGGTTGGGGAACTGCTGGATGGCCATTATTTCAAAAAAAAAAAGTTGTGAATATGAAGAAATTGGAAGCCCAGTGCATTGTTAGTGGGAATGTAAAATGACATACCCTCTGTAGAAAGTTCGGGGTTCCATTAAAAAAAGTTAAACATAAAATTGTCATATGATTCAATAACACCATTCCTAGGTATTGACCCAAATAACTTGCTCATAAATGCTTATAAGTATGCTATTGTTCATAGCAGCCCTATTCACAGTAGTAAAAAGGTAGAAACAACTGAAATGTCCATTGACAGATGAATGGATGAAGAAAATGTGATATATATGTATAATGGGATATTATCCAAAGAGAAAAAAGTGAAGTATTAATACATGCTTCAATGTGGATATACCTCGATATCATGATCCTAAGTGAAAGAAGCCAGACATAAGAGGTCACAAATGGTATGATTCGACTTATGTGAAATATCCAAAATTGGACATCCACAGAGAAAGAAAACAGATTAGTATTTGCCAGGGGATTGTGAAAGAAGGGATGGGTAATGACTGCTAAATGGCTACAGAGTTTTCTTTTGGGTGAGCAATGTTTGGAACTTACTCTGGGTGGTGGCTGCAAAACAGTATGAATGGACTAAATGACCCTAAACTGTACACTTTAAGATGAGCAATTAAAAACATTTATGGCAATATCATAAAAAATACAATAAACATGTTAAGGAAAAAGGGTATTACAGAACTATATCATATAATGCAAATTGTGTTATTTTCTGGACTTTATGATTTTAATAGCTTAGTTAAATGTGTGACTGGTTGTCACTGTTTTCATCCTAAATAAATCTCATGTTTGTTCCTAATCCTGTATTTATTAAGTGTGCATTCATAATTTGGGGGTTGTTTTCTTAAAAGAGGGCACTGCAATGTGAAGGAACTTAAATATCCTCGCACTCTATCCACACTTGGGAGTAGGAGAAAGGTAAAATGAATCTCCATGTTGTCATATTGGAAACAAGCATCTTCATATAATAGTTGTGCATTAGGCCTTGAAAGCAATGAGTTCTGATGATGCTGGAAGAAAAAAGAGTTCAGAGACTCTTAGAAGTGAGAAAAAAAGAAATAAATAAAGATAGAGTTTGCTAAATGTATTTGAGTCTACTGAGGGTATAGCTGCACTTCAGGAAGCTACCTGAACAGAGAATATTGAAGAGTACAAAAAGAGTTATGCAATTTTTTAATAATTGAGGTATAGTTGATGTACAATATTATATTAATTTTAGGTGCCCAACATAGTAATTTGACACTGAGATGCATTACCAAATGCTTACCACAATAAGTGTAGTTACCATCTGCTGTGTAATTATTTTAATGAGAAAATGAAGCCCAGTGGAAACAGAACATTGTTAAATAAAGAAACAGAATATAGGCCAAGATTTGGCTCAGATGGAAGAAAATTTTACACTGTCAAAATAATGTAAATTAGTATAACAATCCAACTGGTCATTACAATAAAATTATGTTCAAAATTATATTAAATATTAAAAAGGGATGTGGGTACGAAGGATGGGAAATGTACGAGTTTCAAGTGCCCACCTTCCATATTTAAGCCAGTAAATATTTAAATAATTTCTTTTTTTTTTTTTTTAAAGATTTTATTTATTTATTTATTTGACAGAGAGAAATCACAAGTAGGCAGAGAGGCAGGCAGAGAGAGAGGAGGAAGCAGGCTCCCCGCTGAGCAGAAAGCCCGATGTGGGGCTCGAACCCAGGACCTGGGATCATGACCTGAGCCGAAGGCAGCGGCTTAACCCACTGAGCCACCCAGGCGCCCCAATATTTAAATAATTTCTAACTCAAAATATTAAGAAGTAGTTATGTATAAAATAGAGGATACAAACCTGTTAATAGCTGAGGGCTGTGGAGAATAAGAGTTAAGGTGCATGAAAGCCTCCTGAGGGCAGGAGGCTACTAATTTTCATTAATAGAATTCTAAGATTCTTGACTTTTGAATTTCGAATATGTATATCTTTTTTTTTAATTTTTATTTATCTATTTGCCAGAGAGAGGGAGAGAGAGAGAGAGAGAGAGAGAGAGAGGCAAGCTGAGGGGGAAGCAGGTTCCTCTCCGAGCAGGAACCTGGGATGGACTCCATCCCAGGATCCTGGGATCATGACCTGACCTGAAGGTAGACATTTAACTGACTGAGCCACCCGGGCATCCCAAATATGTATACCTTTAATAAAAAATAATAAATTTACTGAGTTAATATTCTGAGGAAGAATAACACAATAATGAGGTCATTTAGTACACACACAATTCCTTAGGGTCATAATAAGCAGTTTTGGGGATAATTTGTATTGCTTTCTTTAAGACAAGGCTAGGAACTAAAGAGGAATTGGAGATCATTTTATTATTTTTATTATTATTTATTATTATTTATGCTTTGTGATATGAAACTTAGATTTTTTTTCTCTCATATTTCTTTCTTTTAGTTAAGACTTTTACTATTACTATTATTGTTATTTTAGAGCAGGTTTAGGTTCACAGCAAAATCAAGAGGGAAGTGTAGGGATTTCCCGTAACATTTCCACCCACACGCGCATAGTCTCCTCCAGGATCAACAATCCCCACCAGAGTGATCCATTCGTTACAACTCATGAACTTACACTGACTCATCATAATCACCGAGTCCATAGTTTAAATTACAGTTCTCTCCTGGTGTGTACACTCTTTGGGTTTGGAAAAATGCATGAGGTGTATCCATCATTATGGTATCACAAAGAGAATTTTCATTGCCCTACAAATCCTGTCTGCATCTATTCATCCCTAACCCCTTACCCCAACCCATGGCAACCACGGTCTTTTTACTATTTCCATTATTTTGCCCATCCCAGAATATTGTATAGATGGAATCATATAGTATGTACCTTTTCAGACTGTCTTCTTTCACTTAGTAATATATATTTACGATTTCCCTCATGTCTTTTCATAGCTTGATAACTTGTTGCCTTTTTTTATGAAAAAGATTTTTTTTGTTGTTTAATTTCTTTGCAGTGTAACAGAATTCATTGTTTATGCACCACACCCAGTGCTCCATGCAATACGTGCCCTCCATAATACCCACCACCAGGGTCCCCCAACCTCCCACCCCCGCCCCTTCAAAACCTCAGATTGTTTTTCAGAGTCCATAGTCTTTCATGGTTCATCTCCCCCTCCAATTCCCCTCAACTCCCTTCTCCTCTCCATCTCCCCATGTCCTCCGTGTGCTATCTTATGCTCCACAAGTTTAAGTGAAGCCATATGATAATTGATTCTCTCTGCTTGACTTATTTCACTCAGCATAATCTCTTCCAGTCCTGTCCATGTTGATACAAAAGTTCGTATTCATCCTTTCTGATGGAGGCGTAATACTCCATAGTGTATATGGACCACATCTTCCTTATCCATTCATCTGTTGAAAGGCATCTTGGTTCTTTCCACAGTTTGGCGACCGTGGCCATTGTTGCTATGAACTCATTGCCTTTTAACAGATATTTTTCTCATTCTAAAATATTTTATCTTAAAGTTATTTTCAAATGTTTCCAGAGTTGAATAAGTTTGAATTATTAGTTTTCAGTGTAGATTATTTTACCTAAAAATTGGGAAGAACTATATCAGAATATTTTTATATAGATGACACCCTGAATTTAATATTTAAAAAAATAGCTTATCATTATTCTCTCTTTTCTCCAAATTTCTGCCATTGTAATTTCCCAGGCTTTCTCTTATTAACTTACTTAATGACATCATCTATTTCTTATTTCATCATGCACAAAATTTCAGTATAACCATGAATCAATCGCATATCCAAAAAATTCAATTTTTACATTATTCAACACATTCAATTTCTAGTTAGTTTGAGGGATACCCCAGATACCCCCAGATCCTAAGCATATAGGGATGAAATAAGATAACAGACAACTCCCTTCTCTGAAATGAGGATTATCTAGAAGAACAGAAAGTAAAAGGGAAAGTGAGAGAGAGGAGGAAGATATGTAAAAATTAGTATCGACAGTGTTGTAAAGAATAAAATACTGAAATAAAGACTAAAGAAGGGAAGGACTTCTTCATATATGGTCTTTTTTGAAAATGACTTTTTTCTGGAAATGACATTTAATTAGAGGCCTGGAATTTGGAGGTAGAGTGAGAGCAGAGGTAGGGATAGAGGTGAAAAAGAGCTTGAGGAATTAAAAGAGAGTCAGTGTTACAACTGATAAGAAAGAGCAAAGAAGGTTAAGAGTGGAAGAGGATGAAGATGGGTGGTGAGGAGCTATCCCAAGGATTCTTCCTGGCCACTCATTGTCTGCAATTCAATAGGTTTTAGGACATAATTTCAGTAAAGAAGTAGCATAACCTGAGTTAAATGATAGAGAACATACTTTTTTCTTCTCTACAGAAAATAGATTGGATGAGGGAAGGAAGCAAAGATTATTTTGAAGGTTATTAGAGGCTACTATTTAGACCAGGTGGAAGACAATAGTAGACTGGATTAGAATGTTAGCACCTGTAGCAGACACTGTGTCTAATCACAAAACATTTCTTGATGGACACAATTTGAGACTAGATATCCTAGAGATTTTGCATTTTGGCTTGTCTATATAACTGGGTTCTTATAAATGGAAACTTAATGGAAATTATGAAAATGACCTCCAGGATTAGCAATAAAAATCTCCCAGGTGATTCACCAATCTCTCTTCCTCCATCAGCTGGCTGACTGTAGATATATTTTGAAGAGAGCAGAGCCTTAAAAATCAATCTCTGTAGACGAATGGATAAAGAAGATGTGGTATATATACACAATGGAATACTATGCAGCCATCAAAAGAAATGAAATCTTGCCATTTGCGACGACGTGGATGGAACTAGAGGGTATCATGCTTAGCGAAATAAGTCAATTGGAGAAAGACAACTATCATATGATCTCCCTGATATGAGGGAGAGGAGATGCAACATGGGGGGTTGAGGGGGTAGGAGAAGAGTAAATGAAACAAGATGGGATTGGGAGGGAGACAAACCATAAGTGACTCTTAATCTCACAAAACAAACTGAGGGTTGATGGGGGGAGGGGGTTGGGAGAGGGAGGTGGGGTTATGGATATCGGGGAGGGTATGTGCTATGGTGAGTGCTGTGAAGTGTGTAAACCTGGCGATTCGCAGACCTGTACCCCTGGGGATAAAAATATATGTTTATAAAAAATAAAAAAAATTATAAAAAAAAATTTCTGCCATCTGTGCTGCACGTTTGATTGAAATGTTCAGGAAATAAATTTAAATTGTGTTAAATGTGGCAAAAAAAAATGATCTGATGCATTGGAAATAAGAACAGTGGCTAAGCTTTAATGACCAGAAGAGAAAAAAAAGGGAGGATTCGCTAGTACTGGTAACATTCTATTTCTTTATCTGAGCGCTGCTTATGTAGGTATGTTGAGTTTGTGAAAAGTAATCAAGTTGTGGGGCACCTGGGTGGCTCAGTGGGTTGAAGCCTCTGCCTTCAGCTCTGGTCATGATCCCGGGGTCCTGGGATCGAGCACCGCATCGGGCTCTCTGCTCTGCGGGAAGCCTGCTTCCTCCTTTCTTTCTGCATGCCCCTCTGCCTACTTGTGATCTCTGTCTGTCAAATAAATAAATAAAATCTTTAAAAAAAGTAACCAAGTTATATAGTATGATAATTGTACATTCTGCACATATATTTTTACTTCATTGAAATATCTTTAAATATCTAATATGTAAAATTGCAATAATTTTAAAGTTTATCTTTTATAGAAGACAGTATTAGTTTAAGTACTTAGCAATAGAGATAACAATAGGTAAAATGAATTGAAATTAAATTTTGTGTAGAATCAACCACATTTTCTGCTGATTGGATGTAGACACTTAGATAGCAGGTGTAAACTTTGGACTCCTATTATCTGTCTTGAGAAATCATTTCCCTTCAATCTAGATCTCTATGATTTTGATGCTGCCATGGTAATGTCACATACTTAATATTTCTTTTGTCAATGATGAAATATCTTGGCTTTGAAAAACAATCTGAGGGTTTTGAAGGGGCGGGGTGTGGGAGGTTGGGGGAACCAGGTGGTGGGTATTAGAGAGGGCACGGATTGCATGGAGCAATGGGTGTGGTGCAGAAACAATGAATACTGTTATGCTGAAAAGAAATAAAAAATTTAAAAAAAATTAAAAAAAAAAACTAAGTCTTTAAAACTGCCACTCAAGAAGAAGGCCTTGTGCTATTTAACTTAGGTAAGTATAATATAAGCCCGTTACTGAATCAGGATTGAAGCTTTTGGTAACAATCCCCTTAAAGTCTTTTCACAATATGAATTGTGGAGTTTCATTTTTTCTAGTGTGGAATCTATATTTGTTATGGATATGTAAGATGTAAGTTCGAAAAACTCCTTATGGCTTACAACATATAGCTGCCTCAAAGATTTTATCTTGTTTTTACATTTGAGTTATGGATTATAGAGTTTTCTTCACTTAATAAATAATTCACATGTTTTTAACATAATTGTACAATGGTATCCTGGGAAATGCTTCTATCTTTTAAAAATTGTTTTGTCGTTTAATCCTCTTGAGATCAATGGCAGAGTACACAAAAATGATTAAATCCTAAAATTACAAAAGAAGCAATTGTGCTTCTCATGTAGGCTAGAAACATCTCAAAGTAAACAAGGAGACTGAAATCTTTTTTTACCACTCTATTCTAAGTTTTTGTTTTAAGAAATATATTTATATTATACATAATACAGAAAATGTTCTCTAAATTTAATATAAATTAGAGATACGGCTCTTTAAAGAAGAAATGAAATTAGATAAATTTCTTGTCCTGATAAAATCTTTGAGCTCACACAGTTGAGTGTGAGATGTTGGGGTTAATGTATTTTGGATAAGAATGCAAGTTAAAAGTAGTTTAAAGTAATATAAAAATATGATGGATATGCAACATTCAGAAATTTCCTCTGTTCTGGGACTCCAATCAAAAGAAGCCAGTTGGGAATGAAATTGCTACTAAAGACAGTAAGGTTGGGGAATTTTTTTTTAAATTTTAGTCATATTAATTGCATGAACCTGGACATAAAAGTTGATTCATTTGTAAGCCATTAAAATATATGCCATGATGTTAAAACTATTTTTTTTTTTACAACTCAGTTGACTTGTCCTAATAAGGAATCTTTGAACCTTCATTTCATAGGAATCAAGCTTTTAATAGATATCCTTCTTAACATTCAAAAGAATCTCAGAAATGTATTTTATTAAATGAATATGTTGTTTTCCTCAGATAATTATAATTACATTATGTTTTTGGTATACAGGATCATTATGAATATTGCAAAATATGACATTGGAAAAATGAATTAGTACTAAACTGGAGAAATTTCCTCTTATTGAATTCAATAGCATTTAAACATTTCATAAAATATCCAGTTTCATATCCCAAAGGAATCTCTTCTCCCTTACTGATAAATTGAGGAAGTAGTTACAGAAGTCCCTGTATAAAATGGTCAGAAACAGTGACTATTTTATTGCCATTCGCCAAGTATTTGATTTGGAGTTAAAAGAAGATAATGATGTCAAGTAGTTTACAATAGTTTTTTAGTTTTTGTGTGTGGAATTTTTTTTTTTTTGCAGTTTTGTAATTTAAATTTAGCTTGGGAGTATGCATGTATGAATTCACTTCTAACTTTATAATTGGTACCCTATATAATTCATCCTTTGTTGACTGACATTTTCTTATGCTTTGGACCTTAAAAAATAGACCGACCTTAAAAAAAGAAAGTAGACCAAACTTGGATTTCAAAAATTTAATCACTGAGTATAAATTGTGCTTAAATAGCCAGAATGTAGACAATTTTAGAAAAATTATACATTGGGGAGTCTGGGAAAAGAAAGGAAAACATGTAAGAAAGGAATGAAGTAAAAGAAGAAAAAAATCTTAGTCATATTGTAATTATTATAGCCATTGGAAATATCTCTACATTTTTTAACACCTGAACTGGATTGTGTGAAATGTAATAGCTTTAAAATGCATATAAAAGTTTAAATAACGTATGACATGACATTCTTCTTAAGGAAAATATGGTCATGCTTTAGAAAAATTTGGTGATACGCTTTTGAGATGATAAACATGAGGATGTAGGCATGGTCTGGAAAAAGATGGAAAGTAAGAAAAAAATGAAAAGGCTAATAAAATTCTGAATTTTAAGGTGCTAACCATAAAACAAGAGGATAAGAGAAGAGAAAGAGAAGGACATGAGTAAGACAGAAGAGGCTACCATGGTAACAGGGGGAGCCATGCAGAGCAATGACACTAAAACAAACTAAAACAAACTACCAGGCATGAGTAGATAACATCTTTCTAAAATGGCTTGTTTTCTAGAACTCTCCTCTGTTACTGCAAAAGTAAATAAAGAATGCTACATAAACAACACAGTCATCATGCATGAGGATATACTTCCTATCTACTTGGGTCCATATCAGAGAAATGAGAATAACCAGGGTGTGTGAGACAAAAGTACACCCAAGTCTTCAGGAAAAAGGGGAAAACAGACCTAAAGTGGTCATGAGGATTTCAATCTTGAAGAGTTTACAGAAGTTTGGTGAAAGTACTGAATCCCCACTCAGGTATTTAGGTCAAGTTTATGATTTTTAAAAGGCAGGGAGTCCTCAGTTGAAATCTAATTTACAGAATACTATCATAAGGAGCAATAATCAGAGAAAGAGATAAGTTTAGCAAAGAGGAATGAGTTACCTGATGGTGTAAAATACTTAATCTGAACTAAATAGATTGGAAAAAAAAAATTGCAACTACAGATGACACAAGTTAAAGTATTATGACAATTTTTCTGGATTTTTCTTTGTTTCTATTTTTATATGACTTTCATATACCATATATTATCCTTTGGAATGCCTGAATTTATGACACTTGAGAAATGAAATCCTAGAGTTGCACTCAGTGAAATTTTGAGTACAAATTATATGAGCAAGTTTTTAGAGGCTGTTGCTGCTGACTAGCAAAACACTGAAGGAGGTTGGGTGGCAGGAATAACACATGTACAGACAATCTCAAGCAAATAGGTATCTCATGCATGATTATACCCTTTATTTCTCATTTTTTCTTATTTTTTAAAATTATTTTTTTTTTGGAAGTCAGCAATGAAAAACCACAGCACAGTAACAACTTTTATTCTTCTTGGACTGACTGATAATCCACAATTACAAGTGGTCATTTTTCTTCTCCTTCTTTTCACCTACGTGTTGAGTGTCAGTGGGAATCTAACCATAATCACCCTCACCCTACTGGACTCTCATCTAAAGACACCCATGTATTTCTTCCTCCGAAGTTTCTCATTTTTAGAAATTTCATTCACAACTGTCTGCATCCCCAGATTTCTCGCCAGTATGGCAACAGGTGATAAGTCCATTTCTTACAATAGTTGTGCAACACAGCTGTTTTTTACTATTGTCTTGGGTGCAATTGAATTTTTTCTTCTGGCTGCCATGTCTTATGACCGCTATGTGGCCATCTGCAAACCCCTGCATTACACCACCATCATGAGTGACAGAGTCTGCAACTTGTTGGTCTTTGTTTCATGGTTGGCTGGTTTTATAGTAATTGTTCCACCACTCCTTGTGGGTCTCCAGCTAGATTTCTGTGCAGACAACGCTATAGATCATTTCTTCTGTGATTTTTCTCCTATATTACAGCTCTCTTGCACAGACACAAACGTAATAGATTTAATGGCATTTCTCTCAGCCATTTTGACCCTCCTGGTTACACTGATATTAGTGATTCTCTCCTACGCAAACATCATCAGGACTATACTGAAGATACCTTCTTCTCAACAGAGAAAGAAAGCCTTTTCTACATGTTCTTCTCACATGGTAGTTGTGTCCATTTCATATGGCAGCTGCATTTTCATGTATGTGAAACCCTCTGCAAAGGACAGAGTATCTTTAAATAAAGGGATAGCCCTGCTCAGTACCTCTGTTACCCCCATGTTGAATCCCTTCATTTATACACTGAGAAACAAACAAGTGCAAGATGCTTTTAAGCACATGATCAAAAAGATTGAGATTTTCTCAGTGAAGTGAATCTTTTTAGTGATATTACTGAGTGATACTTTAGTGATATTATGAGTAAAATAAAGCAAAAGTGTAGAGTGCTTCATAGAACTCTTCAATGCTTATATTTGAAATAATAATAACTAGTTTTCTTGCTATAATTTTCATGGTGGCCTGACTAATCTCCAAAGCCTAATTCTCTCTCTTTATCTGTCCCTTATTTAGGCCAAAATAATTTGCCTTTTTATTTGGTGCTTTTATCTATTTCTTCTAAAAGTTCTCTAAGAGGAAGACAAAATTAGACTTTAATTTTTGCATGTTTTTTTCCACTGTTCTGGAATTCAGAGATTCAATTTTACACATATTCTATATAGAGTTAATGCACCACCTAAATTTGTAAAACTTAGCTAAAAAAATACATATTTCTAGAAACCCTCAAATTGTCACTGACTCAAGGCAAAATAAAAAATGGGAATTGACCTATAACTCTTAGAGATATTGAATCACTAACCACTATATCCTTAAATAATATAGAATTTTTTTGTTTCTGGAAATCGAGGTCATGGCAGTCATTTCAGATAATTAATTTGTAAATTTTTTTGCTTATTATTATTATTCTTTATCATATACTCTACCAGTAAAAAAAAAAAACACAAACAAAACCAATTTCACAGTAAATGTATATTTGTTTATAAATTATATATTCACTATAGTACAGAATATATAAACATGTTAATAGAAAAATAGAAATTAAGCAAGGACATTAGGCAAAAGAATCAATGTATTTTATAACACTACTGTATAATATAAATTAATTTTTATGTTAATGGTACCACTATAAGATGCAATTTCATAAAACATATATTATTATATTTGCAAATATCAGTTTATTATGTGATAAGTTATATGAAAGTCTATCCTAAGCCTCTCTGAACTTGGTACTTAGAAGGGTCTTCATAGTTCAAAACTAATGCTTCACAATGCATGTTGCTCACATCAAAAGGAATGAAAGTGACAATATTCTTCTGTCCTATTTGAATTTGTTTTTGATATTGAGTTACTACAATTCTGTCTGCTTTAATGTTAATCTGCTGCCTAAAATTTTATTTTTATATAAACATTTTTAAAGTGCACAGAAAGCTTTTATTTGGAATATTTTAATAGAGATGATAATAATTCTAAGTTATCCAAATGGGTGGATGAGCATTTTTGTAATTATTGAGCTTATATAATCTTCATTAACAACAACTGTGGAAATAATTTTGAACAATCAATTTCTAAATTTCTTTTGCTTATTTTAACTCTCTTTTGAAAACTGGTTACTTTTTCACATACTGTTAAGATACCATGCATTAAGGATGGCACATGATGTTCTATGGGTGTTCTATGCAGTCATTGAACACTACATCAGAAACTGATGATGTACATATATTGGCTAATTGAATTTAAATTTAAAAAGTAAATAAAATACCCTGTATTTTGGAACAGAATGGTAGAGAAATATCTTCATGAAAGCATATACGATTGATGGGTATTTGTTATCATATACAAGAGAAAACTGGAATATGTCTACTTGTAAATAAAATCGTATATTACTCCTAATGTGTATTTTAAAAAATACTTTGCCTGAGAAGTTCTGAGTCCATGATACATTTTTTTAAAATATATCTTAACATACCATTATATGCTTCCTTCATTCTCCTATCCTCCATACTCTTTCAACCTTCTCCTCCTTCCTCTTCTGAACTTTCAAATGTAAAAACCATTCTTAGATGGAAGGCTGTACAAAAACAGCCTGTGGGCTTGTACTGCAGATTTTGGTTTGCTTGCCCATGGTCTAAATAATAGCAAAAGGCTAGAGATGCCCCTAAAGCAAGGATGAAGTTCTGATTTCTTATCTGTTTTACTATTTCAAGGTGATGCAAACTATCTGTTATATTCTATTAATCCGAAAACACATCTAAAGTTAAATAACTTAGTATTTAGTGCCAATATTGTTTTTTTTTTTTATTTCTTTTCAGCATAACAGAATTCATTATTTACGCACCACACCCAGTGCTCCATGCAATACGTGCCCTCCCTAATACCCACCACCTGGCTTCCCCAACCTCCCACTCACCACCCCTTCAAAACCCTCAGATTGTTTTTCAGAGTCCATAGTCTCTCATGGTTCATCTCCCCTTCCAATTTCCCTCAACTCCCTTCTCCTCTCCATCTCCCCATGCCCTCCATGTTATTTCTTATGCTCCACAAATAACTGAAACCATATGATAATTGAATCTCTCTGTTTGACTTATTTCACTCAGCATCATCTCTTCCAGTCCCGTCCATGTTGCTACAAAAGTTGGGTATTCATCCTTTCTGATGGAGGCATAATACTCCATAGTGTATATGGACCACATCTTCCTTATCCATTCATCTGTTGAAGGGCATCTGGGTTCTTTCCACACTTTGGTGACCGTGGCCATTGCTGCTATAAACATTGGGGTACAGATGGCCCTTCTTTTCACTACATCTGTATCTTTGGGGTAAATACCCAGTAGTACAATTGCAGGGTCATAGGGAAGCTCTGTTTTTAATTTCTTAAGGAATCTCCACACTGTTCTCCAAAGTGGCTGCATCAACTTACATTCCCACCAACAGTTTAAGAGGGTTCCCCTTTCTCCACATCTTCTCCAACACACGTTGTTTCCTGTCATACTAATTTTGGCCATACTAACTGGTGTAAAGGTGGTATCTCCATGTGGTTTTAATTTGAATCTCCCTGGTGGCTAGTGATGATGAATATTTTTTCATGTGTCTGATAGCCATTTGTATGTCTTCATTGGAGAAGTGTCTGTTCATGTCTAAGAAATGGCCGTAAATTAAAACACAGTTGCATTTGGTGTGACCACCTAATTCAGCATATGGATCTACTGTTACCCTCTAAAATTTGCCTGGGGTAGGGCAGGCAAATATGTGAATTAAATGGATATGTGGAATGGGGTAGGGCAGGCAAATATGTGAATTAAATGGATATGTGGAATGGATTACCATTCCTGCATCATTTTTTAAAGTATTTGATGGTAGTACCAAGTACTGCAGTTTTGCCAGCAAAAGATGCTTTGATTTATTATTTGTTTATGAAGGTGAACTTCATGGCTTTCTACTTGGTCCTGAGAATATCTGTTTTAACAATATATCAGGATGATTTTTCACATGCAGTAGAATCAATGTAAATGAGACTAACACATGACTACCACTTATCAATAAAACTTTCTCCACCCCATTATTCTCCACTCTACTAAGTGTGTACCCTGACATTCTATCATCATTATAATTAAGATTAGCTCAGAGATGAGGTGAAACAATCCCAGAAAGTTCCAGATTTTACCCTCTTCAGTGGATAGTTTTCCTGACAAAAGAATTTATATCCTTTCAGGAAAACTGGAAGGAGATTAAGATATTAATATCAATGTATGACTCTTCCCCAAGGATAACTTCCTTCATGGGTTCTGGCTCTATGAACTCACAAAAGTCTTTATTTGGATAAAGAGTCTAACACCATTCGATGGCTATATCATCCTCCCTTTCACCCAAACTAGAGTTCTTTCAATTATATAGATCAGATAGGAACTTAATGGATTGTCTACTTATTTTAGCCTTAAGAGCAACATGATGTCTTTTTCGAACTAAAGCATATCACACAATTTTGATATCCAGTCTAACCGTACCAACTAATAAGTAACTGTACCCATCTTGCCAATGTCAGCTAAGTGCTATTACATGACCTCTGCCTTCCCATGGTCCCATCATTTCTGGTGAAATGGGGAAACTCACTATAATGAAATTATCCCCCACTTTCACTTCAGACCAGCAATTACAATACCTTTCAATGTTGTTAATACCCTCCTATGCATTAAAAAATGTTCCATATTGCTGTCATTCTACATCTTTGGACTTATTTCTCTAATATTTCAGCTTTAATCAGGATAAGTCATTCACAAATTCAAATAGTTATCTAATTGAACAAAAAATTATAGCCATCATCAGAAGTTTGAACCCTTCCATTAAATCCACAATCACTACTCAGTCCTCACCCTGATCTATGATATGCTGGTAAACTAGCTTTCTGAAAGTAAAAGCCTAATTTAGAGCCAAAAACAAACAAACCAAAAAACCCAAAGTCATTAAAAATATATCAATAAATTCACCCTGATATAGAATTATATTTACTTTCTTTCTGGTATATCACCCTTAGAATCTATTCTCACATATATTCCCCCAGGCTTTTGTCAATGTAAGTTGGTGGTTATTGTTATGGTCTTTTTTTTTTTAAGATTTTATTTATTTGACAGACGGAGATCACAAGTAGGCAGAGAGTCAGGCAGAGAGAGAGGGGAAGCAGGCTCCCTGCTGAGCAGAGAGCCTGATGCGGGGCTCGATTCCAGGACTCTGGGAGCATGACCTGAGCTGAAGGCAGAGGCTTTAACCCACTGAGCCACCCAGACTCCCCATGCTATGGTCTTAATATATACTCCAAAATTCATATTTTGAAATTCTAACTCCCAAAGTTGATGGTATTAGGAGACAGGACTTAGAGGGGGTTAGATCATGGGGGTGAAGCCCACCAATAGGATTAGTGCTCTTATAGAATGGACCTCAGAGAATTCTGTCCTCCTCCTCCTTCCACCATGTAAGCATACAATGAGAAAACACCAAGCTGGAAGAAGGCCTTTATCTGCCCACACTGACACTATGATCTCAGTTTTTCATGCTCCAGAACCGTGTGAGATACATTTCTTTGTATGTATGAGACACAGTCTTCTGATATTTTGTTATAGTAGTCCAAATGGACTAGAACAATTACTATAATACTTTTTGTTATATAAGTTTTCTCTTTTGAGGTTTGAATGTTAGCCTATAAGCATGTGAAATATATTCACTATCATGTTACAAGGCAATAAGGTTATATCTAACTATATATAGAGAAAGAAAATGACAAGTTTGTGGCTTTAAATTCTTAGGTCGATTTATACTCTGCAAACCATGGAGTTCCCATGGTTTCTCTTGAGTTTCCCTCAAGAAATTTATTATCTCTTATAGCCTTTTGTTACTGAAAACAAAGGCAGGCTCTGATCTTTTTTTCAATTGAGGTGTTATTGACATATAACACTCTATTGGTTTTAGGTATAAAACATAATGATTTCATATTTATATGCACAGCAAAATCATCACCACAATAAGTCTAGTGACCATCTGTCACCATACACGGTTACATTTTTTTCTTGCGATGAGACCTTTTAAGATTTATTCTCTTAGCAACTTTCAAATGTGTCATAAAGCATTATTAGTTGTAGCCACCGTAGATATTCACGATAATAAATATATTCCACATGCTTATCATATTGCTCTGTATTATCTCCATTTACTTTGAAAAAGGTTATCCTTTCATGCAAGCGTCTTTCTTTTTTTAAAAGAATTTATTTATTTATTTGAGAGAAAGAGAGAGAGTGAGCATAAGCAGGGGGAGGGAAAAAGGGAGAGGGAGAAGCAGACTCCCAGCTGAGCAGGGACTCCAATGCAAGGCTCAATCCCAGGAGCCTGGGATCATGACCTGAGCCAAAGGCAGTCGCTTAACTGATTGAGCCACCCAGGTGCCCCAATACAAGTTTTTTTGTTTTTCTTTTTTTAATTTAAACATTTTTTAAAATTTTTTCAGTGTTCCAAGATTCATGGTTTATACACCACATCCAGTGCTCCTTGCAATGTGTGCCCTCCTTAATACCCACCACCAGGCTGACCTATCCCCCCAAACCCTTCCCTTCCAAATCCTCAGTTTGTTTCCATAGTCTCTCATGCTTCATCTCTCCCTCTGATTTACCCCAATTCACTTTTCCTTTCCTTTTCCTAATGTCCTCCGTGTTATTCCTTATGCTCCACAGGTAAGTGAAACCATGTGATAATTGATTTTCTCTGCTTGACTTATTTCACTCAGCATACAAGCTTCTTTCTAAGTGATAATCTAAGTAACTCATCAACCTCTGATGCCAAGGATTCCTGATATCTTATTTTATCTTCTTACTGTTTTCAAACACTTCAAGTTCAGATAACTAATTAAAAAAAAAACAACCCTCCTTAAGAGTTCATTTCATGCAGCTGTGCAGTCATGACTGTTGAGTGCCAATTTTCCATAGACTTTCTATATCTTGTATTAGTTCTTGCTCTACATTACACTTACAGTTGTTTTTATATCATTCAGCAATGGAGATAGAGATCATTTATTCTTCAAGGCAAGACAGCAGTTTTTTTCCTGATTAGAATTAAGATAATGACCTGCACTGAGCAAGACTGGGAAGGTTTGCTGGCACCCTGTTTAAAATATTGGGATTTTTCTAAGCTCAGGGTTTCTCAGTTGTTACACAGACCTATTGTATGTGCTGCATCCATGTGAGTCTTCTCTGCTTCACCCCTTGTGGGATAGGGAGGCAAGAGGAACTGTGGCAAACATGAGGTTTATGCCACTGGCCATGCTGTGGGTAGTAATGTCTATTGTCTCTGACTCAACAGTCTTGTGCTTTTTGCCAGAATCTGTGAAACTGTGGCTGGCTGACCTATTATATCCTTCTCAGTTCTTGACAGTTTGGTTGAAGAAGAAAAATTGCTGGAAGAGATATTGTTTTCTGGAAGAGATATAGTTTTCTGAAACAGTACAGGGGCCTTCCATGGGCAAGATTAGGAATATGAAATATTCCTCATCCAATTGTAGATACTCTTGCATAGGTGGTAAGTGAAGAGTTATGACCTTCTACATTTTAATTAGCCTGAGGGTCAGGAGGTAGGATTGAAAGCAGCTACTATTAAGTGAAATTTGGCAGCCTTAAAAGGTTATAGAGAGTGTGTTTGAACTTATATGCTATTCTGGAAGAGGCAAATTTATAGAGAAAGTAAACAGATCAGTGATTGCCAGAACTTTGGAGCTGGAGGATTACAGCGGAAGCACAATTGATTTTTTTAAGGTAGTAAAGCGATTGAATATGACACTATAAAGACAGGTATATCACACTACAGTTATCAAAACAAGTAGAGCCTTACAACACAAAGAATAACTCTAATGTGTGCAAATTAAAAAAAAAATAAATCCAGGATCTTAAAATGGAATGCAGAAGTATTTAACAGGATTAAGAATGTATGGAACATTTGTTCTTTGGGTGTTGAGTTTGCTAAGTTCTTTATAGATTTTGGACACTAGCCCTTTATCTGATATGTCATTTGCAAATATCTTCTCCCATTCTGTCAGTTGTCTTTTGGTTTTTTTAACTGTTTCCTTTGCTGTGCAAAAGCTTTTGATCTTGATAAAATCCCAAAGAACAAATAATCCAATCAAGAAATGGGCAGAGGACATGAACAGACATTTCTGCAAAGAAGACATCCAGATGGCCAACAGACACATGAAAAAGTGCTCCATATCACTCGGCATCAGGGAAATACAAATCAAAACCACCATGAGATATCACCTCACACCAGTCAGAATGGCTAAAATTAACAAGTCAGGAAATGACAGATGCTGGCGAGGATGTGGAGAAAGGGGAACCCTCCTACACTGTTGGTGGGAATGCAAGCTGGTGCAACCCCTCTGGAAAACAGCATGGAGGTTCCTCAAAATGTTGAAAATAGAACTACCCTATGACCCAGCAATTGCACTGCTGGGTATTTACCCTAAAGATACAAACATAGTGATCCAAAGGGGCACGTGCACCCGAATGTTTATAGCAGCAATGTCTACAATAGCCAAACTATGGAAAGAACCTAGATGTCCATCTACAGACGAATGGATAAAGAAGATGTGGTATATATACACAATGGAATACTATGCAGCCATCAAAAGAAATGAAATCTTGCCATTTGCGACAACGTGGATGGAACTAGAGGGTATCATGCTTAGCGAAATAAGTCAATCGGAGAAAGACAACTATCATATGATCTCCCTGATATGAGGGAGAGGAGATGCAACATGGGGGGTCGAGGGGGTAGGAGAAGAGTAAATGAAACAAGATGGGATTGGGAGGGAGACAAACCATAAGTGACTCTTAATCTCACAAAACAAACTGAGGGTTGTTGGGGGGAGGGGGTTGGGAGAGGAGGTGGGGTTATGGATATCGGGGAGGGTATGTGCTATGGTGAGTGTTGTGAAGTGTGTAAACCTGGCGATTCGCAGACCTGTACCCCTGGGGATAAAAATATATGTTTATAAAGCTGTAAAAAAAAAAAAAAAAAAAGGAAAAAAAAAAAAAAAGAAAGAAAGGATGAATCCCCATGTTTTGTAGCAACATGGACGGGACTGGAAGAGATTATGCTGAGTGAAATAAGTCAAGCAGAGAGAGTCAATTATCATATGGTTTCACTTATTTGTGGAGCATAACAAATAGCATGGAGGACAAAGGGAGATGGAGAGGAGAAGGGAGTTGAGGGAAATTGGAAGGGGAGGTGAACCATGAGAGACTATGGACTCTGAAAAACGATCTGAGAATTTTGAAGGGGTGGGGGGTGGGAGGTTGGGGGCACCAGGTGGTGGGTATTGTAGAGGGCACGGATTGCATGGAGCACTGGGTGTGGTGCAAAAATAATGAATACTGTTATGCTGAAAAAAATAAAAAAATTAAAAAAAAAAAAAAGAATGTATGGAACAAACTCACTGGAGGAAAGAGAGGAAAAGGTACTAAACTACGTGTGGAAATGATTGAATTAGTAAGACTAAAGTCATAAGTCTACTCTGGTTGATAAATTTCATTCCTACTATACATTTTTATTGCAATTTAAAAATTAAGTCATTGGCAGATGGTAGGAGCCATTCTTTCACTGTTGGAGTGATACATATGACCAAGAGGACAAAGGTAGAATAATTCATGAGATATTGGGTTAAAGTTGAAGATATTAGTATGAATTCATGAGTAGCTTAACATAGATACAAAAGGATACATCTGCAAATCCACAATTGTGTATATAGATCTGGGTAGGTATTCCCTTGCTCTGTCACCTGAAGGTATCCAGAACAGACAATCCTGACAAATTCCAATAAAGGGAGTTTCTAGAAAATGCCTCACAAGAACTTCTCAAAATTGTCTAGATTATCAAAATAAGAAATGTCTAAGAAACTGTCACAGTCTACAGGAACTCAGGGTACAATTTAATAAATTTAATAATATCACCAAATACATGGTTTTATTATTGCTTTAACAAACTCAAATCAGTTTGGTTGGTACACATTCCAGGTGGTAATATGGCCACAGGGGTTCTAGTAGAGTCAAGCTTAATTCTGGATAAGGTTTATAAAATTGTCTTTGTCCCTCATACACCAGATTCCTCTAGATGAAAGGTCTGAGTGTTAGTAGGGTATAACTGGAAACAAGATGAAATTATAGCTCTGGAATGGACTCCTCAGATTTTGTGAAAGTGGAGAGAGAGAGAAAACCTGTTATCAGGCAAGAAGACGCTTTAGACCTCAGAAGACTATTAATGATCTTTGTCACTAAGAACTGTCCCTGAAGCCTTTCTCCAAAAGACAAATACTTCAGCACAAGAACTTTAAATTTTCTTGACTTTTAGGTAAGCCATCCTCCACCAGGGTTCTGTGAGGATAAAAGAGATAATAGGGGACCACTCTAGCTCTTCCTAGTCACCCCGCCCACCTACCTTCACCCTTGGGCAAAATACTTCTTTTCAAATATTTTTTTAATTTACCATACAGTGAAATATTCATTTTAGGTGTACAATATAAGTGATTCATTAATTGTATACATTCTTCATTGTTCATCATGATAGGTGTACTCTTAGATCCTTCACCTATTTCACCCGCCCGTCCACTCACCTCCCCTCTGATAACCATCCGTTTATTCTCTATAGTTAAGAGCCTCCTTTTGGTTTGTCTCTTTTTCTTTGTTTCTTAAATTCCACATATGAGTGAAATCATATGGTATTTGTCTTTCTCTGACTGATTTATTTCACTTAGCATTATATCCTCTAGATCTGTCCTTTTGCAAATGACAAGATTCCATTCTTTTCTATGGCTAAGTAATATTCAATTGTATATATATATTCAATTGAAGATAGATTAGATAGATAGATGATCAATAGATAATAATAGATAATTATATCTTCTTTATCCACTCATTTATCAGTGGATACTCGGGTTGTGTTGCTTCCACACTTTGGCTATTTGTAAAAAGTCCTGCAGTAAACAAATATCCTTCCAAATTAATATTTTTAAATTCTTTGGGTAAGTACCCAGTTGTGGAATTACTGGGTCATATGGTGGTTCTATTTTTAATTTTTTTGAGGAATCTCCATAATGTTTTCCACTATGGCTGCCCTGGTGTGTATTCCCACCAACAGTGTACAAGGGTACCTTTTTCTCCACATCCTCACCAATATGTGTTCTTTCTTGTGTTTTTTATTTTTATTTTAGTTTTTTATTTTTATTTTAGTCAGAAAAAACACTTCCAAGTGCCTTCCTCACTCCTATTTTAAGTCATATAGTGGAACAGACAAATGTCATGTGGCAGACAAATGTCATGTGGCTGATGGCTTGAACAAGACAGACTGGATTAAATATACTTAAGCAGTCCCTCCAGAAAGAAGTTATTGAATTGGGAGCCCTGGGACCTAGCTGAAAGCTATGTCAGAGGCCTTACTAACCTGTAATCTGAATGATGCATGTTTAATTTGGCTGCCAACCGCCAAAATTGTAAACATTTTCTAGGAGAGCTCAGGCACTCTTGAGTTTGTACTTGGGTAAAGGCTGGTCATTGGCTTGCATCCCTTTGGAGAAAACTGTGACTGGCATCTTGGGAGTGATAAAAAGAGACCTGCAGATTAATCAGATAGGACGAGAGAGGAACATACTTATGTGAATTTGCAGCATTTTATAACATATTTGTCAGATTTTTCCCCTTAGAAGTATATTAAAAATACTGTATTCCCATTCAGTTTTCCTTCCCTTCCTCTGTGGTCCTCCATGCTATTCCTTACGTTCCACATATGGGTGAAACCATATTATAATTGTCTTTCTTTGTTTGACTTATTTCACTTAGCATAATCCCCGCTAGTTCCATCCATGTCAATATAAATAGTGGGTATTCATCCTTTCTGATGGCTGAGTAATATTCCATTGTATATATGAACACATCTTCTTTATCCATTCATCTGTTGAAGGGCATCTGGGCTCCTACCACATCTTAACTATTGCGGACATTGCTGCCATGAACATTCAGGGGTATGTGCTCCTTGTTTTCACTATGTCTGTATCTTTGGGATAAATACCTAGTAGTGCAATTGCTGGGTCATAGTGTAGCTCTATTTTTAACTTTTTGAGGAATTTTCTTACTGTTTTCCAGAGTGGCTGTATCAGCTTTCATTGCAACTAACCAGTGTAAGAGGGTTCCCATTTCTCCACATTCTTGTCAACACTTGTTCTTTCCTGTTTTGTTCATTTTTGCCATTCTAACTGGTGAAAGGTGGTATCTCATTGTAGTTTTGACTGCTAACTGAACATAATAATAATAAAAAAAAAGATACTGCCTTCTAGTAAGGCAAAATTAAGCAGGCTTTTTCTCTTTAAAAGACTGAGAATTTACTAATTTAGGGGTTCCTCAGCTTTAGATGTAGGTGTACTGTGTAACACTGTGTAACACAATACTCTTAAGGCCCTTCCCTGAAGAGAAAGGGAACTGATGAGAACATGAAATTCCTGCTTCTTGCTATATAATAAATAATAAAGTTTTCTGTCAGTGATCCAATAAGCTATCTCTCTGTCAGTATCTGTGAAATGATGATGCATCAACCTGTTAGACTCTAGGTAAAATATCAGGTTTTGATTAATACCATAGATTTGTTAGAGTATAGGAAAGACAAATATCATAGCACTTTAAACAATAATAGCTTTACTTTTATCTTATTTAAAGGTTCGGTCTGGTATGTTGAAATTCCTCCATGAAGTCACTGTGTTTCTAAGATAATGCAGTGGTGTCAGGAACCTGGGTGTACTCCCTCTTGTTGAACAACCAGTGTATTCCTAGTATGGTTGCTCATATTCATGGCTCTAAATGGCTTGTCTCCCCATGTGCTGGTATCACAACAATGAGAGGGGGTAAAGAGGAAAAGAAAGGAAAACCTCTCTCATCAAAGGATAATCCATGGAAATGGCACATCTTCACTTATAATCTTTGCTCCTAATTTAGTCACAGGGGCAAAAAAATTGGCAAGGAAGGCTAGCTATAGTCATAGATAGATATTCCATTAATACAGAGGAAGTGAAGAATTCTTGGATTTTATGAAATATCAGTTTAAAATCTACTAGATCATTTTGCAAAAACTTTTGGATGAAAGTCTAAATTCAGAATAGAAACAAAACAGCATATAGGGCATAAAGTTTTATCTATTTTTTCTATGACTGGCTAATAAATTCTCCTACTAATACTGTCACTTGATATTACGACTAAAATAATCTTTTATTTTAAAACTTCCAATTTCTTATCTACATATTTGCGATATCAAAACACATCTGTGTGGAAGGGTAAACACAGATTAGGAACATCTATACTGAAAGCTTTGGAGACATAATTGAAAGTAGTTTTGAAAAAATATATATAATTTATTTTTTTAATTATTCAGTGCCTGGGGAGAACTCATATATACTGTGTAAACTTGTAATCCTTTGGGAATGATGTTCTTAGATCTCATATCTTCTGGGAACTCCTCATAATCTTTAGATATTTTCCTTTCAGGCCCAGAAAGCATAAATACTCAATGGGATCAAGTGCTTATGAGTTTTATATAGCACTGCAAATAATACTAAGAAAAGCATCAATACATAAATAAGTAAATTGTAGTAATGGGGAAATTTAATATACTAGTCTATAAATCTGGAAAAAAGCCCTAAGGCCATTTACAAAGTACTTATGAATAGATAAAAAAAAAAATCATAGATCGTGGCATAAAGGGAGATTCCTTCAGAGAGGAAAGGAATGGCAGTGTGGTGGTTTGTTCAGCCTGATGATAAAAGAGTTAAAGCAGAGATACTTTGTCTGAAAAAGTCTGTTTAATATCTTCCCAAAAAAAGTGCTTAATTTTTAAGTGTTTTGGCAGACTGACTTAAGACTCAAACGGGTGAAAAGAATTGTTATATCTAAAGTTTAAAGGCCATATTTCCATTAGATGTGCTTTAACCCATTTTCTCCTATTTTTACCATTATGGTATTAACCCTACTTTGTCTAATCTTTATATTGTGACTTAAGAAAAATTATGAGAAAAAGAATACAATGAAAATTAAGTATTAAAAAACATTACTTTTAAAAAATTTCATTAATAGTCACAATATCTAACTTAGGTCTGACTTCTAACAGTTTTGTAATGTGACCTTGTTAACTTTCTTACAATGCCTGTTGGGGGGGGGATGGTTGGTGTGTGTATCTGTTGAAGTCGGTCAAAGAAAGAACCTGATATAGTAAAACTGTGCTTTAGGTGTTTTAGATGTAAGCATTCCTACAGTTGTTGCCTTTGGAGTAATTTGTGTAAATGAAGAAAATTTATAATTCATCACTTTACAATTATGTGAATGTAAAAGGAATGTGGAGGAAAAACAGCAGTCCTTTCTTCTATTCACTCAATTATTAATATCACTGAGAACAGATCTTATTTTTTATCTGAGGATTCTCCTATAAATGCTTCTAGGTACAACTGGAAACAAATTTTATTTGTACTTGGTTATTTTTATTTATATGTCTTTGAAATAATAATGTATGTTGTAGAGATTGGAAATAATTACATAAAAATTCTCAAAACAGAAAATATCTTCTATCTGGGTCCCATTATTAAACCTTAATTATTTTATGTGTTTTATATGAAGATACTGAAGAAAGAAATCTTCCTTAGAATCATTGATTTTTTTTTAAAAAAAGCACTATAAGTTGCCCTATAATTGTTGGTAGAAATTGTACTTTTCAGAGGACAACTTAGGAAAAAATCCTCTTTCAAATTTAATCCTGATCTCCAATTTGATAGCTGTGCAAACCAGAACAATCTAATTGTCGCACTTAATATATGCCATGTGTTGTGATAACCACAGTTATCTATAGTTAATATTTATTTAATTACTTGTTAGCCAAATATTTGAATATCCTTATAATAAGGAAATACATGTCTTCTAAAATTTTGTCAAAACCCTACTTTGTGATTCACTGTGTTTGAAACTTACCCAATACTCTAATCTCTTTTAGTCCCTGTTGACCTCAAACTGTTCAACTTTTCAGTCTGTATTTTAGACAAAGAATAAAATGGTAAGTGTAAAGCATAGAAGCAGATGGGGAGAAATTTTATGATAAACATTTTCTTATAATTTTAATTTACTAATTCTTACTAATTTACATATATTAATTTTAAGATTATTACTAATTTGTTTTAATTTTCTTTTACTTTTTACTTGTTAATTTACTTCTTTTAATTTTTTCCATAAACTCACTCTTCTATTTCTTTTTTTTTAAGATTTATTTATATATTTGAGAGAGAAAAAGAGACAGAGAGCAGGGGGAAGGGCAGAGGGAGAGTAAAAGAAGCACACTCTATCCTGAACATGGAGTTGGACTTAATCTGAGATCCTGAGATCATGACCTGAGCCAAAATCAAGAGCCTGTTGCTTATTTGATTCAGGCATCTTTCACTATCCTATTTCTAAAAACCATAGCATCTCTAGGTTTCCATAAAGCTTTGTCTTTATCTTTCTACTTGCTCATGTAATTTCCTGAAACCATATTTATATATTTCTATCTACTTATATATCCATTACTCTCATTTTTTTTTCATTTTTCAAAATCATAACTTTTAGAGGAAAACTGCACTTTTTTTTTATTACACACACCAAAATAACCAGACTATTCCTACTGATTTTGCTTGAGAATACAACATGGGAAGAGTAGGGATTATAACAGAGATTGATGGGATGGAAATACTACTAAGGACAGAAAATAAAATTATTCATGATATTTCACATTCACTTCTCTGAAATTGTATCTCATTAGCCATGAAAGTAATGACAGAAGAATCAGGTACTTGAATCTGATTAGTTAAGTAAAATGGTAAAGCTATAGTAACCCTGTTTATCGACATGATCAGGGATGTGTGTACTTTATGAAAACCACTTTCTGATGTACTTTTAATGACAATAATCACTTTAGTTCTAGAATGAAAATCTCTTAAATAAACAGGAAATGGGATCCATCTAACTCTTTGATAAAATCAAGAGAGAAGAGCATTTTTCCATGCTTTAAAACTCACTCTAATTTCCCTCTAATATTTCCTCTTATGTAAAAATAGTCAACAATTGCTATCATCACATAGGTTATTCTCTGGTAGAACTGCATTAAAGATGAAATTATCTGTCCAGATGCTCTGGAAATGCAAACTATTGTTTCTCCCGGGATATTCTCTTCCAAACCTGAACGAACATTGTGTTACTCTATCTGAAATTTGCTTGCTAACTTTACTTTAGACAATTAAATCACTCTTATTTTTCCACTGGGATTGTCAATTTCTTTCTGTTTTTCTTTCCTATTTAGAACTGGAAAAGTAGAGGACAGTAATGGGAAACCACACACAAGTGACAGTGTTTATCCTGGCAGGTTTGACTGATGACCCACAATTGAAAGTTGTGTTATTTGTCTTTCTGCTTCTCACCTACTTGCTGAGTGTCACTGGCAATCGACCATCATCACACTCACCCTGGTGGATACTCACCTCAAGACCCCCATGTATTTTTTCCTTCGGAATTTTTCCTTCCTAGAAATTTCCTATACTACTACATGCATCCCTAAATTGTTGGTTAGTATGGCAACTGGAGACAAAACCATTTCCTTTAATTGTACAACTCAAGTGTTTTTTGCCTTCCTTCTTGGTGCATCTGAATTTTACTTGCTGGCTGCTATGTCCTATGACCGCTATGTTGCCATCTGTAAGCCCCTGCATTACACAACCATCATGAACAGTAAGATCTGTATTCAACTTGTCTTCTGTTGTTGGTTTGCTGGTTTTTTGGTCATCTTTCCACCTCTCCTCTTAGGCATAAATCTTGACTTCTGTGCCTCCAACATTGTTGACCATTTCTACTGTGATACAACTCCCCTGCTGCAGATCTCCTGCTCAGACACACAGCTCTTAGAGACAATGGGATACATCTCTGCTTTGGTGACACTCATAGTAACATTGGTGATGGTGATAATATCATATACCTATATTGCCTTAACAATTCTAAAAATCCCTTCGGCTAATCAGAGGAAAAAAGCTTTTCAACATGCTCTTCTCACATGATTGTGATATCCCTTTCTTATGGAAGCTGCATCTTCATGTATGTTAAACCATCAGTCAAACAAAGAACATCTTTTTCCAAGGGAATTGCAGTGCTCAATACTTCTGTGGCTCCACTTTTGAATCCTTTCATCTACACTTTGCGGAACCAGCAGGTGAAGAAAGCCTTCATGAATGTGGTACACAAAACTGTTTCTTTTCCAAACAAATGAGTATCCTGTTCCATAACATACTGGAAAAGAACAAAGAAGTCTCATATAATACCAGTGTATTCATTAGTAGCTTTCAGTACAGTTTCCTCTTTCCCCCCCTTTATCCCTATGATACTCATCTTAATCTCTTTCAAATTTTATTCACAAAAGCTTTTGCTCCACAGAAGATAATATCCCTATATTCTTCATTAGACATATCTTTTTTTCTCATCTCACTTCCTTTTCCTTTAGATATAGGAAAGAAATCAAGCCACATTTTTCAGTCTGTCTCTTTTGTCTTTAATTCTTAGTTACTCAAGGCTACAAAATGTTGTTTAATTTGAATTATGCTTTACTGTAACACACAATTCAAAGGTTATTACTATCTTTATTTTTGATCAGGTTTATTTTCTTAAACACAGTGAGTTTTTTTACTGAAATTACTCATTTAATTTACTTAAAATTACATTCATTTATATTTTTAAAATACAGTTTGTTGGCAATATTTATGTTTAAAGTAATTATAATAAAATTTTAACAGAGATTAGTCATCAGTGATGGTACTCATCTTTGAAATTGTCTACTAAAAATGCGATTGTTTTGCTAAAGTGCATTCTATAGGAACTAGTTATTTAGAAAAAAATGTTTGACTAATGTTATCTTAAGGAGCTGAATGAAATATAAGCAGGAGGAAGACTACAAATGTAATCACCTGGAACTATTATATGTTTATATAAAGCTTGTAGGATGAACTGCATCTTAAAAGACATTTGGGTCACAAATATGATTTGAAGAATGTTGTAATTATATATATGTGTGTGTTTGTATACACATGCATATACACACATAGTATGTATATATGTATGTGTGTATATGTATGCATATATGTGTACATGTACGTATATGTGTACATATACATATATGTATATCCATATTGAGACAGTCTAATACAGTTGACCCCTGAAGAGCATAGTGATTGGGGCAATGCCCCTTGCAAAGTAAAATCTGTGTATAACTTTTTACTCTCTAAAAAGTTTACTATTGATAGACTACTGTTGACAAGTAGTCAAGACTTACTGATAGAATAAGACTTACTGATAACATAACCAGTTTATTAACACATATTTTATATGTAATATATGTTATATCTTGTATTCTTACAATAAAATAAGCTAGAGAAAAGAAAATGTTATTAAGAAAATCATAAAAAATACATTTACAGTACTGTATGTACTTATCAAAAAAATTTACATGTAAGTGGAACAGTGCATGTCAAATCTGTATCGTACAAGGGTCAGCTGTACAAGAACAATGTAAACTAAGGCCATCTCAATATTCTGATTATTTTGATCCTATTAATGTGCCAAATACAATGAATTTGCTTAAAATATACTGTCTGGGGGATGGGGTTGTTGGATGATGGGCATTAAGGAGGTCACATGATGTGATGAGCACTGGGTGTTATATGCAACTGATGAATTATTGAAGACTACCTCTGAAACTAGTGACATACTACATGTCAGCTAATTGAATTTGAATTAAAAAAAAAAAAGAAAAAAAATACTGTCCAAGTTAGCCACTAGTTTATTTTGGAGCTATTCTGAAAAAGCTTCTTTTACATATTTTAAGATGTCTTTCACTTACAAGTTATTTATCACAGATTCTCTAAATCTTAATAAGGGTCTAGCACTTCTAAACTAAGACTTTTCCATTCCTACTTATTCCCAACCCCAGACAGATGACAGTTGCACCACCTGCCTTCTCTGTTGTTTGTCTATGAAATACCACCTTATATCATGTCTACTAGAACTGCAACATTTGACCTCCAAATCCTGATTGCCCAAAGAGTTTACTATTGCTGGATTTTGCTTTGTTTTTGCTTCTGTTCTTGATAAATTGGTTTTTAACAAGTAATACAGCATTTTAAATACAGGAACAGCTAACTTCTTGAGAGAGCATCCACCCAAAATGCTGATATGCTTTACCAAAAATGCCTCCAGCTTTGCTGCTCTAGTGATGTAGGCCGGACAACAAATATGATATAAAAATAAGATTTACATTTTGTTGATAACCCACTAAGTGCATGCACTGCTAGGTGTTCTATATAAATCACATAATTATGGAAACAATATTGTAATATAATTATTATTAGCATTATGTATAGTACCAAAAGAAAGCTGAGAGTGACTAAGATCATTTTGGAAGATACACAGCTAAAATGATTAGTGAAAATTTAAACTCAGGAAGGTTAGTTTTCATTACTTCAACTGAAGATCTTGTTATCTATTAAATTTTTATCTTAAGCTTATTCTATAGATATTATGGACCTGTTTGATAGATGTCTGGCATTTATTTTCTTAACAAAATGAGTGTTCTGAGTGATAACTAAAAGAGTATTAGTAGTATCACTTTCATTCTGTTTGCCATTATACTTTTGTTAAATTCCCACATTCTTGTGCTATCTAATATTTTCTTGTCTCAAAATGTGTAAACTGTCCTGATCCCTCTAAGTATTCAATTAAAATATCACCCTTCTGAGGAATCTGGGTGGCTCATTTGGTTAAGCATCTGCCTTTGACTTAGGTCATGATCCTGAAGTCTTGGAATCAAGCCCCCCAACAAACTCCCCATTGAATCCCTCATTGAGTCCCCCATCAAGCCCTGCATCCAGCTCCCTGCTCAGCAGGGAACCTGCTTCTCCCTCTCCCTCTGTCTGCCACTCCCCCTGATTGTTCTCTTTCTCTCTCTCTCTGTCAAATGAATAAGTAAAATCTTTATTTTTTAAGATTTTATTTAGTTATTTATTTGACAGACAGAGATCACAAGTAGGCAGAGAGGCAGGCAGAGAGAGAGAGAGGAGGAAGCAGGCTCCCTGCTGAGCAGAGAGCCCGATGTGGGGCTTGATCCCAGGACCCTGGGATCATGACCTGAGCAGAAGTCAGAGGTTTTAACCCACTGAGCCACCCAGGTTCCCCAGTAAAATCTTTTTGAAAAATATCATCTTTCTTAGACCATTACCTATTTTTTCAAAGAAGACTAAATAATTCAATTTTCTGGGCCTCTTCATCCTCAGGACATTATTTTTTTAGTAATTCAATAGCATTTATCTTTTTAAAATGATTTTATTTATTTATTTGACAGTGAGAGAGAGAGAGCAGGAGCAGGGGAGCAGCAGGCAGAGGGAGAGGGAGAAGCAGACTCCCCACCCAGCAGGGAGCCCTGTGTGGGACTCCATCCTAGGATACTGGGATCATAACCTGAACCTAAGGTAGATACTTAATGACTGAGCCACCCAGGCCTCCTCAATGGCATCTGTCTTACAAAGATCACTCTAATTTGTTAGTAGATTTGCTCATAAAATCAGCTGTTTCAATTTTTCCAAAATAAATTCTAGTAGGTATGGATTTCTCCATCTTCTTATGCTCACAGTCTTGTTTTTGTTCTTTCATCAAATTAATCTTCCTAAATGTAAATAAAACCCTATGATTAAGAGATCCTTATATGAAACTCAAAAGAAACTTATGGAAGCTACCATGCTTTGTCTCAGGAAACTATCTCACATTTTGGTCAGTTGAATCCCTTATCCTCTGAATAAAAATTTTTATTTCCATATCTCCTATTATAAATTCAACACCAATATTTTTATTCAGTTGAAAAGTAATATAAGGTTAAGTTGTCTGAACATTAATGTATGAAAGGGTACAGATAATTGTCCCATAAAAAATAAGTGTTAGATAGACTCTGGTCTTTTTCTGAAAAATCTCAAATTTCACTTCCTAAATTTTAGAATACCTTTCTCATCCTTAAGGTTTCTTTCCCCCAAAAGTAGCATAATTACAATATTCAGATTGTCTAACAAATTTCTACTCATTTCTTTCCATTGGTTAGTTTAATGTGAAATTTTTAGTTACAGATGTCATCTTTTTAAATTTTATTTACTTATTATTTTTATGTTTCATTTATGATACTATTTAATGAAAGCTAAATTAAGTTTTCCGCTGTGATCAGAATACTTGAAAGAGTCTTTTCTTAATAAATGTCTCATTGCTTGTTTTCCAATCTGAATTTAGAAAGCATAAATCTTTGCCTACATTTAGCTATTGTTGCCATCACTACTTTTTTACTTCATGTTTTCTCCTCAACCTTCTCACTGGTCTGTAACCCACCCATTAATTTACTGTTTCAAACTCCACCTTTCCAGAGTCAGGAGCCATCTTTTTTTTTTTTTTTTTTGTCATTTTAATATATTTCAACAATATTTGGCACAGTTGATCACTGCTTTCTATTTAATATATTTTTTTTGCCCTTGTTAAATGAAACATTATTTTGTGGACTTCTCCGACCATGGTGGTAATCCTTCCTCATTTTTTTTCTTCTGCTGGTTTCTCCTGTGACTGATTCCTAAATAGCAGGAGCCCCAATTCTCCAAACTCCATCTGAGCCCCTTCTCTCCATTGTCTTTGCACTCTACTCACTTTCCCTAATGATGCATCAAACCTAATTCCAAATTGTGTGTGTGTGTGTGTGTGTGTGTGTGTGTGTGTGTAGAACAGCTACAAATGTTCCGGTTGTTGACTAATGCCAAAATATAGATTGATGATTCTCAGAAAACACAAGCAAGAAAGAAACCCCAAACCAGGTGTATATATTTCTAAACTGATGAAAAACTAAGGCAAAAGATAATCTTAGGCAATGAGGGGAAAAGTATATCACTTACGTATAAACTAGAACAACAATTAAGCCTGATCTCATCAGAAGCAATGCCAACAGAAAGACGATTGGGTGACGATCTAGAGTACAAACAGAAATGGAAGTGAAATAAAAACTTTCACAGATAAACTAAAACTGAGAGAATATGCTGCCAATATACCTATCTCACAAGAAATGTTTTTTTCTTTAATATTTTATTTATTAATTTGTCAGAGAAAGAGAGAGAAAGAGCACAAAGCAGAGGAAGCTGCTGGCAGGAGAAGCAGGCTCCCTGCTCAGCAAGGAGTCCAACATGGGACTCCATCCCAAGACCCTGGCATCATGACCTGAGCTGAAATTAGATATTTAACCCACTGAGCCACCCAAACTTCCCTCCCACAAGATTGTTGAAGGACTTTCTTCTAGCAAAAACAAAATGATATAAGTTAAAAACTTGAAATCTCTCAAAGAAAAAAGAGCTTCAAAAATAGAATAAAGGAAGACAAAATATAATCTGTGTTCTCACCTGAACTACTCTAAAATATGAGTGACTGAAGAAATGATGGTAGTAATATCTTGGGTATTAATAGCAAAATGAAATGTATGGTAAAATGTATAAGGGAAAAGAGGGATGTACTGAGAATATAGGTTCATAATTTGCTTTAACTTTAAGTGTTATAAATTTTTTTCAGTACACAGAATATTTTGAAATATATGTTCCAAACCATGGCACAAATGGGAAAAAAAGTTTTTAAATTATTGAAATATTTGAAAATAATACTCTTCTTTTTGAAGATTTTATTTATTCTTTATTTGTAAGATAGAGAGCGTGCGCAAGCAGGGAGAATGGCAGGTAAAGGGAGAAGCAGGATCCCTGCTGAGCAAGGAGCCCAAAGGGGAACTTGATCCCGGGACCCTGGGATCATGACATGAGCCAAAGATGCTTAACTGACTGAGGCACCCTAAGAATACTCTTAATATACTATTAGACTAGAAGTCACAAGGCTAAATTTAAAACTTATGGACATGAGTCCATACTGGCATAAATAAATGTAGGAGAAGGAACAGTTCCTCCTGATAGAAGAATTCTAAAAATATATAGACATACTGGTTTTTCCAGGAAGTGAAGTTGAACCTTCTTACTTTCAGAGATGTGGGCCATTTTAGTGACTTGCTTCCAGGAAGACAGGAAAAATAGAGCTATTTTTGTTTCAAACTGCAAAACCTTATACAGGTTGTTAAGGAAAATAGTAACAGTTGTAAGGAATGTTGATATCATGTACCCCACATATGATGTGATGAGAAAGTGCTTTATCACTCTTATATTCTTCTTCTAAATACAGAACCCTCATCTACTTTGAAAAGGAGAGAGACAAATCCAAATTGAGAAACACTTTTGAAATTGCTTTGCAAGTACTCATTCAAACCAACAAGAACATGAACAGCAAGATAAGACAGAAATATCCTAAGATGTAAGTGAGAGGATGCAATATAGTGTCCTAGATAAGAGCCGAAAATAAGAAAAGGAAATGAGAGAGAAAACTACTGAAGTACAAACAAATTCAGAACTTTAGTTAATAGTCCTGCACGAAGACATGTTCTTTTTTTTAATATATATATTTTTTTATTTTGACAGTAGTATGGGAGGTTTGGGTGCGGGGCAAAATAGATGAGAAGGTTATTATTAAAAAGTTCAAATTTCAAAAAAAAAGTTCAAATTTCTACTGATAAAATAAATAAGTCACAGAAATGAAAAGTACAGCATAGGGAACATAGGCAATTATATTGTAATGACATTGTATGATGACAGATGGTGAAAACACATAATCATGGTAAGCTTTGACTAATATATAAAACTGACAAAATACTACATTGTACACCTGAGACTAACATAACATTGCTTATCAATACAATTCTGTAACAAAAATTAAAAACAAATAAATACATTTTAAAATAATATACTGATAATAAAATACATTTACATTAGCAGAGACTGGGTAAAATTTTCTCAAATGAGTTTATTGAAAAAGAACCCACTCCTAAAACATAAAAAAAAAAAAAAAAGAACAGAAAACAATTTGTGTCATTAGAGAGCAAAAATACCCAGGATTTGGGAAGCTGTGGTCTTTGAGAAAATTATATTGACTGAGAGGATGCCATACATTCTATAATTTTTCTATTTGCTTCTTGCTCTTTCTTATATAATGAATGGTAAATATATCATGAACGGTAAATTTCCCAGCAAAAAATGGCAAACATTTGCTCTCTTCTCTCACATGAGGCTGGAGAGAAATAAATTGGAATCCACATCTGTCAATGCCAACCAGGGCTTATGTTGGAGAGAAAAAGTCCTGTATAGAAGGGAATTGAAGATGAATGAGCCTGGCTTCTTTTTTATTAATATATAATGTATTATTTGTTTCAGGGGTACAGGTCTGTGACTCATCAGTCTTACACATTTCACAGCACTCACCATAGCACATACCCTCCCCAATGTCCATCCCCCAACCACTCCATCACTCCCACCTCCATCCCCTCCAGCAACCCTCAGTTTTTTTTCTGAGATTAAGAGAGTCTTATGATTTGTCTCCCTCCTATTTCATCTTGTTTCATTTTTCCCTCCCTCCCCCCATGATCTTCTGTCTTGTTTCTCAAATTCCTCATATCAGTGAGATCATATGATAATTGCCTTTCTCTGATTGACTTATTTCACTTAGCATAATAGCCTCTAGTTCCATCCACGTCGTTGCAAATGACAAGATTTCATTTTTGATAGCAGTGTAATATTCCTGTGTGTATATGTGTGTGTGTGTGTGTGTGTGTGTGTGTGTGTGTGTGTGTGTGTATCACATCTTCTTTATCCATTCATCTGTTGATGGACATCTAGGTTCTTTCCATAGTTTGAACCTGACATTTTGTAGTGTTTTTTCTCTGATCACATTTGATAAATCCTAAGTGGCAAGCAATAGCAGCCTGAGACCATGAGTACAAAGCCACAGAGAACTGAAGAATCCAAGAAGAAATTCCTGCTGTTTCCTAGTCTCTGCAGACAAATATTTGACATTTATGATTTCCCAATGTGGAGGAGCCTGGGTCAATACCACTGATATCTTACACCTAAGAATAAGCACAATGAACTTACATTTCTCAAAAAGCATGGAACAGAGATTAGAATAATCTCATTCCTTGTTTTGGTCAAGGTTGTTCTGCTTTTACTTTGTGCCAGACAGAATAAAATCCTCCTTGTAGGAATAAATCATCATCCATGCCATTACCATTTGAATATGGTTTTGAGTATACAATAAAAAAATTCACAAGCATATCAGAGGGAGGTTCAAATGACCAAAACCATGAACATAAGAGAAATAGAAAGAGACATGAGCAGTTCTACATATATTTAGCACACAGTCTGTAAAATAACTGGAATTAATACTTTCATTGAAGAGCTAAGAAATTAACAACTTAATTGTTATTGGGTGTTTAAGAAATACTTATGCAGCAATCTATAGATTCAATCTCTATGAAAATGCAATCCCTATCAGAATACCAATAGCTTTTTTTTTTAATTTGACAGAGATTACAAGTAGGCAGAGAGGCAGGCAGAGAGAAGGGTAAGCAGGTTCCTTGCTGAGCAGAGAGCCCAATGTGGGGTTCAATCCCAGGAATTTGAGATCATGACCTGAGCCAAAGGCTTTAAAGCAGAGGCTTTAACCCACTGAGCCACCCGGGCGCCCTGTAATACCAATAGCCTTTTAACAGACTAGAACATTTCTATAGAAATTTCTATAGAAACACAGACTAGAACATTTCTACAGAAAATCTCTATAGAATCACCAAAAAAAAATCCAAAAAGCTAAACCAGACTTCAGAAAGAAGAACAAAGTTGGAGTTATCACAAATCCAGAATTCAAGCTATACCAAAAAGCTACAGGAATCATAAAAACATGACACAGTCACAAAAACAGACACATAGATCAATAGAACCAGATAGAGAGCTTAGAAATACATCCACACTTATATAGACAATTAATCTGTGACAAAGAAGGAAAAATATACAATGGGGAAAGAGAATCTTGTCAATGAATGGTGTTAGGCAAACTGGAGAGCTACATGTCAAAGAATGAAGCTGAACAACTTACACTATACACAAAAATAATTTCAAAATGAGGGAGGGAGGAAGGAGGGGGTAAAGATTCTCAACATGGGTTAAAGATCTACATGTGAGAGCTGAAACCATAAAAACTCCTGATAGAAAACAAAGGCAGTGATCTCTTGGGCATTGGCCTTAACAACCTATTTATGGACATGTCTCCTTAGGCCAGGGAAACAAAAGCCAACATAAACTATTTGGACTACACCAAAATAAAAAGCTTTTCACAGTAAAGGAAAACATCAACAAAACAAAAGGACAACCTATGAACAGAAGGAGATACTTGCAAAGGATATATCCAATAAAGTGTTAATAATCCTAACATGTACAGAACCCATACAACTTAATACCAAAAAGATAAATAATTTGACTTAAAAGTCGGCAGAGAAGATACATAGATATAGGAAACAATTTTGTTAATAATAAGGATTTGGTAGAATATGAGAAAGACAAATATTACAATGATTTAAACAAAGATACTGTATTTTTATCCCATTTAAGTGTTTAGGCTTGTATGTTGAAACTCCTCCATGAAATCACTGTGTTTCTAAGCTGGAAAGACCTGCAATGGTGTCAAGAACTTAGGAGTGGTCTCTCTTGTTGTATTTCTAGTGTGATTGCTTATTCTCTGGCTCTAAATGGCTTGTATCCCATCTACATCACAACACTGAGAGGGGTTAGAGAGCAAGAGGAGGGCAAACTTCTTTTATTAAAGGATAATCCATAAAAATTGCTCATCTCCACTTACACCCTTTGTCATATGGTCACGACAAGTTGCAAGGAAGGCTAGCTATAGTCATAGATAAATATTCCATTAACACAGAGGAAGTGGAGAATGCTTGGGTATTAAGAAATATCCATTAGTTTAAGATTTACTAGATCATACAACAATGATTATCTGGAAAAAGATACCTTTCAGAAATGAAACTGAGGTTATGCATAAAAAGAATTCCTAATTGTATCTACAGGATTAATGGTGATGTATTTAACTTGAGGCAGTGTTTTCTATGACAGGTTAATAAATGTTATCATTTTTCATTATCAACAGAAATAATTTTTTTTCCTATTTTCTTTCCTGCTATCTATATTTTTTAACTCAAATGTGACTATCCAGAAGAGCAATCACATAGTAGGGAAGTCCTAAACTGAATTCTCAGGAGACACAGTTAAAAGTAGTTTTTTAGGGGTGCCTGGGTGCCTCAGTCAGTTGAGCAACTGACTTTTGATTTCAGATCAGGTCATGATCTCAGGGTTGTGAGATCAAGCCCCACATCTGGCTGACAATGGAGTCTGCTTGTCCCTCTTCCTCTGCTCCTCCCTCCTGCTTGTAATCTCTCTCTCTCTCTCTCATTCTCTCTTTCTCAAATAAATATAGAAATAAATAAAATTTTAAGGTAGGTTTTTAAAATATTTATATTTATTTTTATTAAGATTTTATTCATTTATTTGATGGCGAGGAAGATGGTGAGAGAGGGAACACAAACAGGGGGAATTCCAGAGAGAGAAACAGGCTTCCTGCTGAGCAGGAAGCCCAGTGCAGAGCTGGGATCATGACCTGAACCAAAGGCAGACACTTAACAACTGAGCCACCCAGGTTCCCCAATATTTGGTGGCTGGGGAGAATTTTTTAATAAATTATAAATATGTGATCCCTTGGGGATGGTGTTCTTGGAGTTCATATACTCCTGAGAATTCTTCAATATTCTTTAGATCTTTTTCCTTCAGGGCCCAGAAAGCATAAATATTCCAAGGGATCAAGTAACTTATATGGCATTGAGGATAATACAGGGAAAAGTATTCAATACAAAAATAAGTAAATCATAGCAATGGGGAAATTTAATATACTACTCTAAGTATCTACCAAAAAAAAAAAAAAACAGCTAAGGAAACAATTTACAAAGTTGTCTTAAATACAAAAGAAAAAACAATCATAGATTGTAAGCTAGAAGGAGACCCATTCAGAGAGGAATGGAATGTCAGTGTACTCTGTTCAGCACGATGATAAAAGATTTAAAGACTGGAGCAGAGATCATTTTATCTCAATAAATCTGGGTATATATCTTCTTTTGAGAAGGTGTTTGAGTTTTTAGGTCTTTGGCAGAATGATTTAAAACTCAAAAAAAAAAGAAAAGAAGAGGTATGTCTAAAATTTAAAAACCATTATTTCCTGTTAGTTATGTTTAATCCATGTTGTTCTGTTTTACCATTAAATAATTTAATTTAAATTTTCTAATCTTTTAAATTTTGATTGTAGGGAAAACAATGACAGAAGACAAATAGAATACAGTGAAAATTTGGTATTGAAAAAAAAATTTTTAAAGATTTTATTTATTTATTTGACAGACAGAGATCTCAAGTAGGCAGAGAGGCAGGCAGAGAGAGAGAGGGGAGGAAGCAGGCTTCCCACTGAGCAGAGAGCCTGATGCAAGGCCCGATCCTAGGACTCTGGGATCATGAAGGCAGAGGCTTTAACCCACTGAGCCACCCAAGTTCCCCAAAGAAAACTGCTTTTAAGTTTCACCAGTATTCACAATATCTAATGCAAGTAAACATCAGTGTACTCATAGGCCTGACTTCTAATGGTTCTGTAATATGAGCTTTGTCAATGTTTGAACAATGTGTGTTGGGGATAGTTGGTGTGTGTAAAGGTTAAAGTTGAACAAAGAAATAATCTGACAGTAAAATTCTGATTTAGGTGTTATAAGTATACCTTTAGTTACTGCCATTGGAATATCTTGTGTAAATGTAGATTGCTTCACAACTATGTGAATGTAAAAGGAATGCCCAGGAAAAACAATAGTCCTTTCTTTTTCATTTACATTATTAAGGTGATTTTGATAGTAGATCTAATTTTTTTCTTTTTTTTAATTTTATTTTGTAAACATATAATATATTTTTATCCCCAGGGGTACAGGTCTGTGAATCCCCAGGTTTACACACTTCACAGCACTCACCATAGCACATACCCTCCCCAATGTCCATAATCCCACCTCCCCAACCTCCCTCCCCCCATCAACCCTCAGTTTGTTTTGTGAGATTAAGAGTCACTTATGGTTTGTCTCCCTCCCAATTCCATCTTGCTTCATTTACTCTTCTCCTACCCCCTCAACCCCTCATGTTGCATCTCCTCTCCCTCATATCACGGAGATCATATGATAGTTGTCTTTCTCCGATTGACTTATTTCGCTAAGCATGATACCCTCTAGTTCCATCCACGTCGTCGCAAATGGCAAGATGTCATTTCTTTTGATGGCTGCATAGTATTCCATTGTGTATATATACCATATCTTCTTTATCCATTCATCTGTTGATGGACATCTAGGTTCTTTCCATAGTTTGGCTATTGTAGACATTGCTGCTATAAACATTCGGGTGCACGTGCCTCTTCGAATCACTACGTTTGTATCTTTAGGGTAAATACCCAGCACTGCAATTGCAGGGTCATAGGGTAGTTCTATTTTCAACATTTTGAGGAACCTCCATGCTGTTTTCCAGAGTGGTTGCACCAGCTTGCATTCCCACCAACAGTGTAGGAGGGTTCCCCTTTCTCCGCATCCTCGCCAGCATCTGTCATTTCCTGACTTGTTAATTTTAGCCATTCTGACTGGTGTGAGGTGATATCTCATTGTGGTTTTGATTTGTATTTCCCTGATGCTGAGTGATGTGGAGCACTTTTTCATGATAGTAGATCTAATTTTTTAATCTTAGAGTCCTCATGTAAATGCCTCTAGATATAATTGGAATCAACTTTTATTTGTCCTTATATATTTATTTTTATTTATGTATATGCCTTTTATTTTTAAAAAGATTTTATTTATTTCTGAGAGAGAGAGAGAGAGCATGTGTGAGAATGAGAGAGAGAACATGAGCAGCAGGGAGAGTCAGAGGCAAAGGGAGAAGCAGAGTCCCCTGCTGAGCAGGGAGCCTAATGCAGGGCTCAATCCCACAACCCTGGGATCATGACCTGACCCAAAGGAAGACGCTTAACTGATGCAGCCACCCAGGTACCCCTGTACATGCCTTTTAATAATAACAACTTATGTTTTGGGGGCACCTGGGTGTCTTAGTTCTTGAGCGTCTGCCTCTGGCTCAGGTCATGATCCCAGTGTCCTGGGATCCAGCTCCATATCTGGCTCCCTGCTTAGTGGAGCCTCTACTTCTCTCCCTCTTCAGCTCCTACATCATTGTGTTCCCTCTCTCACTCTCTCTCTTTGTCATAAATAAATAAGCTCTTTTAAAAAATAATAATAACTTGTGTTTGTGAGGTTGAAAGTAATTATCTTGGTATCAAGACAGACAGTATTGTCTTATCTAATGCCCAAAGCCAAACCTTAAGTATTTTATTGTGCTTGATGATGAAGATACCAGGGAAGGAAATATTCCTTAGAGATACAAATAATTTTTTGGAGAAATAGACTATAATCTCTCCTATAATTATTTGCACAAATATTTTACTTTTAAGGTGATGACTTGGATAATATACTCCTTCAAACTTAAACCTGATTTCCAACTGACCGACCTAGCAAGTCTGAGCATATGATTATCTCAATATATGTGTGGTGTTGAAAATAGTACCTGTATGGTTAATGTTTCTTTAATTATGAGTTAGCTGAATGTTGTTATGATAGGGAAATATATGCTGCCTAAAATTGCTGTCACCACTGTTCTGAGATATGTTGTGTGTTTGAAATGTACCAAATACTCTCACACCCTATTTCCCTTAGGCCATGCTGATCTCAAAATTGTTCACGTTTTCAATCTGTATTTTAGACAAAGAATAAAATGGTAAGTGTAAAGCACAGAAGCAGATGGGGAGGAATTTTATTGGAGAACATTTTCTCTTTAAAATTTTTACTTACTAAGTTACATATTTTAGTTACCAATTTATTATTTTTTTATTTAAAAAAATTTTTGTCTTAGTAATTTGTATATTTTAAATCTAATTTTTTTTCTCAAATTCGCTATCCTGCCTCTTTAAACCCTTCTTATCTTCTGGGTTTCTGTAAAGCTTTGTCTTTATTGCTCTCTTCTCTTTACCTCTAATACCGCAGACAATTTTCTGAACACTAATTTGTATATTTCTCTCTGCATCTCTATTATTTTTCTCATTTTCACCTTATTTTACATGATCTATTCTCAGAACTATAACATGCAGAGGAAAACTGAGCTTTTTTCTTATATACACTGAAATTACCAGACTGTTCCTACTGATTTTGTTTCAGGATACAGACTGGGAAGGAGTTATATTGAAGAAATGGAAACACTAATAAGGATGGCAAATAAATAAATTCCCAATGTCTCAAAGTCACTTATCTGAAATTGTATCTCATTAGCCATGAAAGTAAATGACACAAGAATCAGGCATTTGAGTTGATTAGTTGAAAAAGATGGTAAAGTTACGATAGCCCTGTTTATTGAAGACAGCAAGGTGTGTGTGTGTGTGTGTGTGTGTGTGTGTGTGTGTGTGTGTGTGTGTATTAAATGGAATAAATGGGTTGCTGTAATTTTAAGGACAGATACCACTTTGTTTCTAGTATGCATACCTTTTAATTGAACAAGAAATGGCATCCATTCCAATACTTGTGTAAATTCAAGAGAGGAAAAGCATTTTTCTATGTTTGAAATCTCCCTCTAATTTCCATCAAATTTATTTCCTTAAAAAATCAACAATTTATACCATCATATAGGTTATTCGCCAGTAGAATTAGAAACTGAAGATGGAATTCTCTGTCCAGATGCTCTGGAAGTGCAAACTATTGTTTCTCCTGGCATACCCATCTTCAAAACCTGAATGAGCATTGTGTTACTCTATCTGAAATGTTGCTTGCTAACTTTAATTTAGACAATTAAATCACTCTTATTTTTCCACTGGGATCGTCAATTTCTTTCTGTTTTTCTTTCCTATTTAGAACTGGAAAAATAGAGGATAGTAATGGGCAACCACACACAAGCCATAGTGTTTATACTGGCAGGTTTGACTGATGACCCATAATTGAAAGTTGTGTTATTTGTCTTTCTGCTTCTCACCTACTTGCTGAGTGTCACTGGCAATCTGACCATCATCACACTCACCCTGATGGATACTCACCTCAAGACACCCATGTATTTTTTCCTTCGGAATTTTTCCTTCTTAGAAATTTCCTATACTACTTCATGCATCCCTAAATTGTTGGTTACTATGGCAACTGGAGACAAAACCATTACCTATGATAATTGTATTACTCAAGTGTTTTTTGCCTTCCTTCTTGGTGCATCTGAATTTTACTTGCTGGCTGCTATGTCCTATGACCGCTATGTTGCCATCTGTAAGCTCCTGCATTACACAACCATCATGAACAGTAAGATCTGCATTCAACTTGTCTTCTGTTGTTAGCTTGCTGGATTCTTTACCATCTTTGTACCTCTCCTCTTAGGCCTAAAGCTTGACTTCTGTGCCTCCAAAATTATTGACCATTTCTACTGTGATACAACTCCCCTCATGCAGATCTCCTGCTCAGACACACAGCTCGTTGAGACCATGGGGTACATTTCTGCATCGATGACACTTGCATTCACATTGCTAATGGTTATAATTTCATATGCTTTTATTGCCTTAACAATTCTAAAAATCCCTTCAAGTAAGCAGAAGAAAAAAGCTTTTTCAACATGTTCTTCTCACATGATTGTGATATCCCTCTCTTATGGCAGCTGCATCTTCATGTATGTTAAACCTTCAGTTAAACAAAGAATATCTTTTTCCAAGGGAATTGCAGTGCTCAATACTTCGTGGCCCCACTATTGAATCCTTTCATCTATACTTTAAGGAACCAGCAAGTGAAAAAAGCTTTCATGAACATGATACACAGGGTTGTTTCTTTCTCAAGTAAATGAATGTCCTGTTGCATTTTATACAAAATAAATGAACAAAGGAACCCCTAATAATATCAATGTATCCAGTAGTAGCTTCCTTTTATTTTTTTTTATTTTGTATTTTTTGCCTTCACGTCTTTGATATTCATCTTTACCTCTTCTCAAGCTCTATTTGCACGAAAAAACTTTGTTCCAAAGAATTTAATTTTCTCTCTGTCCTTCAAGAGATATTTTTTTCTCATCTCAATTCCTTTACCTGTGAATATCTGAAAGAAATGGAACTAAGCTTTCAGTCTGTCTTTTATCTTTGAATTCTAGTCAAGAATATAAAATATTTTTCCTCATTCTTTCTAAAATAAATAAATCTTTAAAAAAATAAATAAAACTAATAAAACATTGTGCACTAGAGTATAGTCCATTGAAACTAGTTATTTAGTTTGTGTGAGAGAATTATGAGCAATTATAAATATTTCAATTAAACCTGACAAATAATATACTAGCAATCATAAATTATTGAGCATACCTGCCTCCTGAAGGGTGGAACAGCATAATAATTTCAGCAAATACCTAAGCCTGGTTTGAAAATCATAATATACACATCAATTTCAGATGATTTCATGAGTATAAATGTGTTGAAGAAATTATAAATTATTAATCACATATGTTCTTGTATCTTTTGAAAGATGAAACTAAGGATAGCATTTTGTATCTCTCTTTTGTTTAACTTTCCTATAATTTCCTATAATTATGTTTCTTCCCATACATGGTATAGATTTAGAAAAGTATCATCTCATTTACTGATTTTTTTTAAAGATTTGATTTATTTATTTGACAGACAGAGATCACAAGTAAGCAGAGAGGCAGACAGAGAGAGAGAGGAGGAAGCAGGCTCCCTACTGAGCTGCGAGCCCAATGCAGGGCTTCATCCCGGGACCCTGAGATCATGAGCCAAAGGCAGAGGCTTTAACCAACTGAGCCACCCAGGAGCCCCTCATTTACTGAATTTAATATCAAATGATAACTAGGTAGATTGATACAGTTAGCAAAAAGTATGATAATGATAAAAAATAATAAATGAATGAGTTTACCTGTGTAAAGTAAAAGTATAGAATAATATTCGGGATTTATAACTTAAATTCAGAAACTGGATTAAAAATGAAATATGAAAGTATGGCATTGGAAAAACATGAATTAAAAATCTATCATTAAAGAAAGCTTTTGGAAATGGGTTATAGTTGACAGTGACATTTAGAATGTACTTTAGTCATTTATTTTTCTTTAATACCAAAGAAATTTCTTTCTTTAAAATGTCCTGATGTTTTAAAATATTCATATCACAAGTAGCCAAATTAAAAATAATCAGATAAATTTCATTTTGGCAAATAGGAACTATATGTTTCCCAAAAGACAGAATATCTTTCAGGATATGATAATAGCTAAGCTGATCTGTTACATGATTTAGCTAACATTTTATGCAGGAAAAAAAAAATACTTGCTCATGATCAGATTCTGAAAAAGTGTCTTTCTTTGGTTGTCAGCATTTTTTAAAAACTCACCTTGAAATAACATTACGGTTTAGTAAGTTTAGCCTAATTATTTTTTATTTGCATTTTTTATTTCAATTCTAGTTATTTATCATATATTGCAAAATCAGTTTCAGGATAGAATTTAGTGATCCATCACTTAAATGTAATACCCAGTGCTCATCACAACGAGTGCCTTCCTTAATACCCATCACCCATTTGGCCTACCAACCTCCCTCAGTTTAACCATTTTTATTGTGAAGTTTTGGTGAGATTCATAGAAGGTAAATAACAATCAGTGGAGATGTAGTTTATCTGGATTAGACAAACAAATGAGACTTTTCTGTAAATTGTTGTTTTCTTCTTTATATTTCTAAGGTATAGTGTTGAACATGATGAAAAATATCAATCTGCCAAATCCCTACCTAAATATTTTAATGTATTCCCTCTGCCAAAATTTCTCCTTCTTGAAAATCTCATTTACACTGATTTATTTCCCTAAATTGTTGATAACTCCCATGACAGAAGACTAAACATTTCCCTAGAGTATTGGTACAACTCAATTATTTTTTATTCTTCTTTTTGGGAGCTTCAGAATTTTGTGTTCATATGTTCTATGACTACTCTGCTGCGGTCTTCAACCCACTGAGTCACTTGATCATTATGCTCAGCAAAATGTGCTACCAAGTTGTATCAAGTTTTACTCAATTCATGGGAACTAGATTCATCTCTTAACATACTTTGAGGCACAGATCGACGTTCACTGATGGTATTTGAATATCTAATTTTTTTAGCACTAAGTGCTAAACACTGTGCTACATCCACTGAATCACTAAAGAAAAACTCTCTAAGACAGAAAACAGAAAACTATAGCAAAAACCAATGAAAAGAGAAGTCAAATCTTTAGGACATAAATATAATTGATATCTCTAGTTAGAGCCATCAGGGAAAAATAGAAGGCACAAATTACTGATGTTAGCACTATAATATGACTTCACTACAGATCCTGTGGATATTGAAATTATAATGACATAATATGAACCAATTTTTGGCAAAAATAGATATTTTATATGAAATAGACAAAATCATTATAAAACATAAACTTCCAAAGCAGTCAGAAGGAATTTATAAATGGAGAACTCTATAATAGTTAAAGTAAATGATTCATAGTTAGAAATGTCCCCTCCATACACACACACACACACACACACACACACACACACACACACACATACATCTAGGTTTAGATGGCTTCACTTATGAATTATACCAAAAAATTCTAAAAATACCAACTATACACACATTCTCCAAAAAACTGGAGGTCAGAATACTCAATTCACCCTAAGCCATCATTATCATGACACAAAAACACAGGCAAGGCATTAAAAGAAAAAACTAAATTCAGAAAATTACTTATGAGTACAGATAAAGAAATTCTAAGAACCATATATAAAAATTCAATCCAATAGCATATAACAATGGTAGTATACCATGAGCAAGTGGAATTTATTTGTAAAATGCACTGTCCATTTAACATTAGAAAATATATTGATATAACCCTTAACATGCATACACAAATGTATCCAACAGTATGAGAAAAAAATAATAGCATTGAAAAGAGAAATAGATGAATCCTTATCATATTAGAAACTTCAGCAACTCTATCCAAAATGGGCAGAAGTCACAGCCATATAATTGGTAAGGACATAGTTGAACTCAACATCCAGAATCAACTGTATATAATTTGACATCTGTAGACTATTTCAACCAACAACAGCTATATACCTTTTCTTCCCAAGCCCACCAAGACAGATCACATTCTGGGCCATAAAACACATTTTAAAAATTTTGAGGATTAGAATTGATACTGTATTGGGTCTCAAACCACATGATATTAAAGTAAAATCAGTGAAAAGGATGAATGAGAAAATTTAAATTATGTGTAGATTAAATAACACTTCTAAAAACACATGTGTCCAAAAAGAAATCTCAAGAGACATTTAAAACTTCTTTATTTATTATTTATTTATTTATTTAGTTTTTTTTATTATGTTCAATTAGCCAACATATAGTACATCATTAGTTTTTGACATAGTGTTTAATGATTCATTAGCTATGGAATAGCATGGAAGACCATTTAAAAAAGGGAGGGAAAACTGAATGGAAAGAAATTTAAACATTTTTTAATAAGTGAAAATGAAACAACATTTATTAAAGTTTGTGGAATGCAGTGAAAGCAATGCTTAGAGGGAAATTTATAGCATCAAATGTATCTACTACAAAACAAGAAAAATCTATAATCAGTTACCTGTTTCCACTGTAGGATATGGCAATTAAAAGGATAAAAATAAGGGAAACCTGTGAACAATTCTAATATTTGGTAACCTAAATGAAAGTGACCATTCTTTGAAAGAAACAATTTGCAAAAACTCACATAAGAATAATCCAAAAAAGGATTATATCTATTAAAAATTCACTTAATAATTAATTACCTTCTAAAACAGCATCAAGCATTCCATGTTCATAGTTTCTTTTTTTTTAAGATTTTATTTATTTATTTGACAGACAGAGATCACAAGTAGGCAGAGAGGCAGGCAGAGAGAGAGGGGGATAAGCAGGCTCCCTGCCCAGCAGAGTGCCCAATGCGGGGCTCGATCCCAGGACCCTGAGATGATCATGACCTGAGCCGAAGGCAGAGGCTTTAACCCACTGAGATACCCAGGAGCCCCATGTTCATAGTTTCTTAGAATACTATTAAGATACCACCAAAACAATTTATAGATTTAGTTCAATCTCCATCAAATCCTAATAGTATTACTTTTTTTTTTTTCAAAAATGGAAAACAACCACAAAAAAAAATGGAACAGTTGATTCTCAGATTCAAATAGAACTGCAAGGACACCTGAATATCCAAACCCATCCTGAAAAAGAAGAAAAAAGTGAGAAGACTGAAATATCCCAGTATCAAAGCACACTACAAATCCACAGTACTCAAAAGAATTGTGATATTGGCAAAAGGACAGATAGAAACATGGAATAAAATGAAGAGTCCAGAAATAAGCTTATACATCTATCACCAATTTTCCTCTAGGGTACCAAGATGAGTCAGTGGAGAAAGAATAGCCTTTTCAACAAACAGTGCTGGCATAACTAGATAATCACATGTAAAAGAATAAAATTAGACTATACAAAAATCACCTCAAATACAGTATATCTGTGTACTTAGATGTAAAAGCAGACAATCCAGGTCATTTAAAAAGGTTGGATATATGACCTTGGATTTGGATTTGGCAATGGATTTTTAGATATGGTATGAGCAACGAAGGATTAATTTGTACTGCATCAAAATTTAATCCTTTTGTTCATCTAAGGACATTGTCAAGAAGTGAAAATAAAATCTACAGAAAGAGAGAAAATATTTTCAAATTGTGTATCTTAAAAAGCTCTAGTATCCAGAATATATGAAAAAGTATTACAAATCAGCAACAGCTTCATAAAAAAAATAACCCAATTAAAAATGTGCAAGGATTTGGGGGTTTCTGGGTGGCTCAGCAGTTGAAGTGTCCGACTCTTGGTTTCAGATCAGGTCATGCTCTTATGGGTCCTGAGATCAGCCCTATGTCAGGCTCCACACTCAGTGGGGAATCTGCTTGAAGATTCCTTCCCTTTGACCCTTTCCCAACTCACACATCTGTGTGTGCAAGTGCACACATGCTCTCTCTCTCAAATAAATTAATGAGTCTTTTAAAAATGTGCAAGGAGGGGCACCTGGGTGGCTCAGTGGGTTGAGCCTCTGCCTTCGGCGCAGGTCATGGTCTCAGGGTCCTGGGATTGAGCCCCACATCAGGCTCTCTGCTCAGCAGGGAGTCTGCTTCCCCCTCTCTCTCTGCCTGCCTCTTTGCCTACTTCTGCTCTCTGTGTGTCAAATAAATAAATAATTTTTTTAAATGTGCAAGGATTTGAATTCAAATTTCTCGAATTGTCCAAGAAGCACATGCAATGATGCTCAGTATTATTAGTCATTATGGAAATGCAAATCAACACCAAGATACAACACTTCAAACCCATTAGGATGACTCTAATTTTTTAAATGTGGATGTGTAGTAATTGGAATGCTTTTGTATTATTAGTGGGAATGTAAAATTGTGTAGTCACTATGGAAAAGTTTGGCACTGTATGTGGGCTAGAGATATTTCGGTCAAGTTTGTGTTATGTTAAAAGGCAGAGTCCACTGAAATCTGACTTACAGAATAGCAAAGGCCATCATAAATAGTAATAGAGAAATATAGACTTTTTATAAGATTTTATTTATTCATTCATTCATTCATTCATTTAACAGAGAGAACAAGAGAGCACAAGGAAGGGGAGAAGTCAAGGGAGAGAGAAAAGCAGGCTCCCCTCTGAGCAGTCCCAAATATGGGACTCAATCCCAGGACCCTGGGATCATGACTTAAGCCTAAGGTAGCTATTTAGCCATCTGAGCCACCAGGCACCCCCAATATAGGCTTTTTTAGTTTCTTTCTTTGCTTTTATTTTTATATGGCTCTTTTTAAAAATATATTTATTTATTTGACAGCAGGAGGGATTACAATTAGGAAGAGAGGCAGACAGAGAGAGAGGGAAAGCAGGCTCTCCTCTGGGCAGGAAGCCCGACATGGGGCTCGATCCCAGGACCCTGAGATCATGACCTGAGCTGAAAGCAGAGGCTTAATCCACTGAGCCACCCAGGTGCCCTTTATATGGCTCTATTAATGCAATGTGTTATCCTTTTGTGAAGCTTGGATGAAAAGAAAAAAATTCAGAGAGTTTGATAGAGTTAGTGAATTTTTGAATGAAAATTTTATGAGTGAAGTTTCAGAGGATGTTACTGCTGACTAACAGAATATTAAAGGAGGTTGGGTGTCCACAGCAATGTGTTTATGAGGATATTAAGAGAGTAGGTATCTCTGTAAACTTTCCTCTTTAATTCCCATTTTTTCCCCTCTTCTCCTCCCATTTATCCCCCTTCTTCATAGAAATCAGCTGTGAGAAACCACACAGCAGTGACCCCTTTTATTCTTCTTGGACTGACCAATGATCTGCAATTACAGGTGGTCATTTTTCTCCTCTTTATTTTTGTCTTTACCTACTTGCTGAGTGTCACTGGGAATCCATCCATAATCACCCTCCCCCGATGAACTCTGATCCAAAAACACCCATATATTTTTTCTCCAAAATTTCTCATTTTTAGAAATCTCATTCACAACCAACTGCATCCCCAAATTTCTTGTCAGTATGGCAACAGGTGATAAGGAAGTAGGAAAGCTAAAGGGACTCCATTTCAGAAAGACTCCATCTCTGCTGTTTTCTGCTAAGCCCCATTTACTCATGTTCCATACATAGCCTCTGAACAAGCCAAAGAAGCTACGTTCCCACCTCAAGGGAGAAGAAAATTCAACATTCTCTGGGTTTTGTCCTAGCCCCCAAACACCTGGTAACATCCAAGAAGAGCCAGATTCCAGACACATTCCAGGACATTAGCTTCAAACAAATTTTGCTGACACCAGCATCAATACCCTTACCTTTAGTAATATACAGAATAATCCCTGTTGTTCACCTGATACTCACTTTTCCCTGGATTCCTGGAGAAATACGCACCCTAGACCATTTTCTACTATAAACCCCTAGCCCCAAAACACAACAGAAAGACTCATTTTCCTTTCCTTTCCAAGTCTCCCAGACACTCTACTATTCTGTCACTTACATTAATCAATAAACTCTGTTTCTGCTTTCTCTGGCTCACATTTGAATTCTATCCTGTGGGAAGTCAAGGACCTCTTGGCTGGTCCTGTGGGACCCTCTCCTGTCCTCGGACCCAGTCTGAATGCATCAATAAAGCCATTTCTTACAACAGTTGTACAGCACAGTTGTTTTACACTGGCGTGGATGCAGACAAACTTTTTCTTCTGGTTCCTTAAGCCAATGTTTGTCTTTGGACTAGTACTTCACGGACTTTGAGCAGACTTCTTTAAAGATCTCTGTAGTTATACTTAAGCTATTTGAATAATGAGACCTTTATTGGTGAATAAAAGGGTTCAAATAAGTTTACTCTTTTAATGATCTAAACAATAATCTTTTTTTCAGAGGGATTGAAATTCTTAATTATGAAGGTTTCAGAAGAAATGGAAAATAGAATTATAACAGTAGAGCATTAGAAAAAAAGTATCTTTAATAGTCTCAGAAGATTCTCAGAATCATTGAATGAAAATAAAAGTAATCATACTTTCAGTAATAAATTTCAGAAATAGCTTGCAAATTTGTAAGTCAAATGAGAATTCCCTGTTGCCCATGAATTGCTATAAAAAGGCCAAATACAAAATTTTTTTGTAGGTCAGATTCTAAAAAAAAATAACCAACAATTGTAGTCAGATGCATTTATATAGGGTTTATAAACAGATGAAAGTATTAACCTAATTACCCTGAAGAAAAGGAGTGAGAGAGATGAAAGATATGCTTCTATCACTTCCCTAAACCAAAAGTAAGGGTGGAATACCTACACAAAGGAAATGTATCTTATCTAGATGGAAGTTTGCTGGATCTTTGAATATGGAGATGTACACTATTGTTGCCAAAGGAATAGAGTCTGTGCATTTTTTCTTCAGGTCAGAATTAACATAATTTTGCCAAGTAGAAAACAAGCTGGAATTGAGAGATTTTGGCAAACAAACTTTATATCAGGTAATAATTTGACACTACATTGCTATGAAAAGCACTGAATTTATTTCACAACAATTTTAGAAAATAGACGGGTAACATAGGATATGCCGGTTGTATTCCAGGCATAGGAATGAAAGGGCAGGACTTTTAACTGTAAATTACGTATAAAAGGCTACCAAGGTGATTCTTCACACAACATTTCAACATTACTTAAATACCAGGTGTAAGTCCAAAATACTTGCTACCTCTACCTGTATAATACCATATTAAGTACTAGTTGAACCACATGCTTGAATTGTTCAAAATAAACAATATCTTTTACTGGGTGCTAAACAGGCGCCTAGGTGGCTTTGTCAGTTAAGCATCCATCTTGGTTTTGGCTCAGATCATGATCTCAGGGTCCTGATATCAAGGTCCACATCAGCTCTGGGCTCAGCGGGGAGTCTACTTCCCTTTCTCTCTGCCTCTCCCCCTGCTCTTGTACACACACACTTTCTCTCTAAAATCAATGAAATAAAATCTTTTAAAACATTATCCTACTTTATATATGGAAATTCTGAGACACAAAAATTTTACGTATTCTGTGAAGTATTCGACATTATAGTTGTAAGGAAACTTTACTGAAACCAGGCTGAATATCTCAAAAATCTTGTTTTAAACATTAGATATACTAATTCCTCAAATGCATGTGGTTATTTAATACCTCTGTGTTATTTGCATATATTTAGACTTAAGTCTTCTTTCCTTATGTATATTTTTAGTCTCACTATTACTTTCTCCTAAATGCCTCCCAGAACTCCAGAATAACTTAGAAACTATACAGAATGCCCCATAATATTTTAATATCCTTTTATTACAACACTAATTATACACTATATACTAATATTAGAGTTATGTGTTTGTCTCCTTTAAGTAAGACAAACTTCTTAAATATAAGGATGGAGCACTTTGCAATGTCTGATATAAGGGGGATACATAACAGATGTTTAATTAACAATTTAAGTATAGCAAATTATACTTATAAAAGGCGTATATTTTAAAAGTTGTGGTTTCTAGAAGCTAATATACAATAAAGAAATGTTATTTAAAGCTTGTGGTACAGATTTGAGAGGTGTTTTCATTAGGAATAATAAAATGTAGCGGTGGAACTTAGCTGCAAGATTCTCCAAGACAATGTCCATAGCAGATAAGTAATGAGGCAGAAAAACACAATCAGAAGAAATGCATGAGGGTGCCTAGGAGTTCAGTCAGTTGAGCATCTGCTTTTGCCTCAGGTCATGATTCCGGGTCCTGGGATCAAGCCCTTCATCAGGCTCCCTGGAAACCCGCTTCTCCCTCTCCCTTCAGCCTCCACTCTGCTTATACTATCTCTGTCTCAAATAAATAAACAAAATCTTAAAAAAAATAAATGAATGAATTTTTTTGTTTGTTTTTATAGCAAGGCTGTGATTTGTGACATTCATTACAATTGCTTTTTTGAAAAACACATCTTTTGTAACATATCCCAGAAGATTTCTTTCTGCTGGTTACTTAGGGTATAAATGAAGGGGTTTAGTAAAGGGGCAACTGAGGTATACAGCAAAGCTACGCCTTTGGATACAGGATCCCTTTCTTTGGCAGATGGTTTAATATACATAAAGATGCAGCTCCCATAAGTCATGGAGACAACAATCATATGGGAAGTACAAGTGGAAAAAGCTTTGGTCCTTTGCTGTGCCAAAGGGAATTTCATAATGGTCTTCATGATGCAAGTGTAGGAGAGAATCACTAACACCAATGTGACCACAAGAGTCAACACAGCAAAGATAAAAGACATCAATTCTAGGACACGTGTATCTGTGCAGGATATCTGCAGGATAGGAGAAGTTTCACACATAAAGTGATCAATTATTTTGGAAGCACAGAAATTGAGTTTGAGTCCCATAAGCATTGGAGGAAAGATGATTAGGAATCCGGTTAGCCAAGAGAAAAGTACAAGCCAATAGCACACTCTGCTCTTCATAATGATTGGGTAATGCAAGGGTTTACAGATGGCAACATAGCGGTCATAGGACATAGCAGCCAGAAAGTAAAACTCTATAACTCCCAGTAAAAGAATAAAAACCAATTGAGCTGCACAATTATTATATGAGATGGTTTTTTCTCTAGTCACAATGGTTATCAAGTATCTGGGAATACATAACTGTTGTGAATATGATTTCTAAAAATGAGAAATTACGGAGAAAGAAGTACATTGGTATCTTGAGGCGAGGATCTAGCAGGGTGAGGAGGATAATGATTAAGTTCCCCATCAGGCTCAATGTGTAATTAAGAAAGAGAAACATGAAAATCACAATTTGCAATTGTGGGTCATCTGTCAGTCCCAGGAGAATGAACTCTATTTCCATTGATTGGTTTTTCATTTCACTTAATATGAACCTTAACAAATATACATAAGAAAAAAGGACAAAAAATTAAACATACACATGAATATAATATATTGTAGTGTAATATAAATTTTCATATATATAAAACACACATTAACCTATGTAGAAATATATATAAACCTAAATACATATAAATATGTATAATGTATGTATAAATATGTATAAATATGTATATGTATGTATATGTATAAATATGTAAAATATGTATAAATGTGTATAAATAAATACATATAAATGTATATAAATTAATTTAATTATATAGAAATTAACCTAAATATATACAAACTAAATAAATATATATATATATACTAATTACACATCTTAACTAAACAACTTAACCTAAATATTTATATACTTACCTAATGCAAGAAAAAGGTATATATTCTCAAATTTATCTATTTGGAAAGCATTTCTCCAGTCTGAAATTTGTGATGACACATAATTACATGCTATGACAATACTAAATTGTTTTTCATCCATTAGTTCTCCTTATTATAATATTTCTCACAATTTTTTCTCTGGAAATTGAATATTTTCTTTGGCTAATAGGCATTTTTTAACCCATTCCTCCCTAATGGACTCAACTCTGCATGAATAATTTAAACAAAAGAATATGAGTTATTTTAAATGTATTTTTCTATCTTTTTTATTCCACCTGTGCAAATACACTATGTTGTTCTGTGTTTTATAACGTGTACCAGGGTGATTTGCAAAATCAGGATTTAAATTTATATTACAAATCCTGTGATAGTCAATGACTAAACAGGACTGATTTCCATTAATTCAGTAAAGTGAAATTTTTTCTGCACCCAGAGCACACAATTATTATTACAAATTTTCTTCACTGACTTTGCTATATTCAAATGGACAGTTTTTCAATATATATAAAAAATGCAACAAAGCAAAACATGACAAAAACAAACAACATATTTTAATAAAAATATTCTGTATTTTTTAAATTAACCTTTTTGAGGTTCCTACATGTGTCTACATAATTTGGGTCACTGCTTTTTATTTTACTTTCCCCATATTCTTTGCAGAATTGTTGAATACTAATAGAAATTATTGTAGGGAAGTGAAATCTGCCACCCCAAAATGTGTCTCTTTGGCATGATCATCAATTTAAGCTGATCATTTTTGAGAAAAGGAAGACTCAGAATGTTTTTCCTTTTACCTCCTTTTTTTTCCCTTTTACGACCTTTTACCTCCTCCTCAAATGACTAAAAGAATTTAGATAATGCTCCAAATTTAGATAATGCTCCCTGTTCCAAAAGAGAACCACCACCATAAACAACTACAATGTAATATGAAGTAGGTGTGATAGGGAGGAACTTAGCCAAGTCTGTTAAAATTCTTCTGTATATCCCATTGTTTCCATGTGGCCCAGCAAACATTTGTTCCTCAAACACTGACTCTTTTTTGTTTTCCTTTGAATTGTCTTCCCATTGAAGTCCCAGACCTCCACATACTTCTTTGACCAGAATGACATATAAGACTCAATTGCCTGACTGCCTATTATTCCCATATTCTCATGGAGCCACCCATATATTTGCAATTAATTTCATTTTCTCCTATTAATCTGTCTCATGTCACTTTAATTCTTAAACCAGCCAAAAGAATCTTGAATATTAGGGTAATATTTTCCCTCCCTAACATTATATTAACCCATTCTTTTTAAGTATAAGAATTCTACTTATTTCCATGACAAAATTATTAAAAGGAAATAATCAGAGTTTAAGAACAAAGTAAATGAAATTTTAAAAAACTGCATGGAATAAGCAACAGACTAGAGGAAGTCAACCAACACTGGTGACCTGAAGGACAGAGTAATGGAAAGTAATCAAGCTGAGCAGATGAAACACACACACATACACACACACAAACACACACACACACACACACACAATAAGAATAGACTAAGGGAACTCAGCGACTCCATCAAGTGTAATCACATTCACATTATAGGGATCTCAGAAGGAGAAGAGAGAAAAGGGAGAAGAAAATTCATTTGAAGAAATAGTAACTGAAAACTTCCTGAATCTGGGGTAGGAAACAGAAATCCACACTTAGGAGGCACAGAGATAACCCCAAAAAACCAACCCAAGGAGGTCCACACAAAGATACATACTAATTAAGATTGCAAAAAGTAGTGATTAAGAAAGAATTTTAAAGCAAACAAGAGAAAGGAAGACAGTAATATATGAAAGAACCCCTAAGTGGCTATGAGCTGATGATTCAGCAGAAATTTTGCAGGCCAGAAGAAAGTGGCATGATATATTCACAGGGCTAAAAGAAAACAAAAACAAAAACAAGACAAACAAACAAACAAACAGAAAAACCTACAGCTAAGAATATTCTATCCATCAAGGCTAACATTCAGAATAGAAGAGGAGATAGAGTTTCCCAGACAAAAGTTAAAGGAGTTTATGACAACTAAACCACCTGTCCAAGAAATGTTAAAGGGTACTCTTTGAGTGGAAAACAAAGACCTTAAGTAAGAGGAAAATAGTAAAAAGGGCAAAAGCAGTAGAAATAAATGTATCTGTAAAAATCAGTCAGGAACTCACAAATGAAAGAATGTAATGAAAGACACCACATTCCTAAAACATGAGAGGGAGTTAAGAATGCATTGAAACATAAGTGACTATCACTTAATATAGACTGCTATATGCAAAAGATGTTACACACAAAGCTGATGGTAAGCACAAACCAAAAACCAGTAATAGATGAGCGAGAAATAACGAGGAAGGAATCCAAGTAGGTAACTAAAGAGGGCCATCAGAACAGGAGAGAAGATAAGAAAGGAATAGAGAAGAACTACAAAAACAATCACAAAACAAGAAACAAAATGGCAAAAAGTGCACATCTATAGATAATTACAATAAATGTAAATGGATTCAACTCTCCAATCAAATACACAGGGTGATGGAATGGATTAAAAAGCAAGCCCCATCTATATGCTGCCCTTAAGAGACTCATTTCAGGCAAAAAGACACATGCACATTTAAAGTGAGAGTTTGGAGAAATTGTTTATCATGCAAATGGTTGTGAAAAGAAATCTGGGGTAGCAATACTCATACCAGAAAAAATAGACTTTAAAACAAAGACTGTAACAGGACACAAAAGACACTAGATAATTCTAAAAGGAACAATCCAACTAGAAGATATAATGATTGTAGATATTTATGCACCCAACATGGGAGCAACCAAAACAGAAAGCAGTGAGTAGGAAACATACAGGAACTAATCAAGAGTACTACAATAACAGTAGGGGACTTTCACACCCTATTTACATTATTGGATAGATCATAGTGACAGAAAGTCAACAAGAAACAGTGGCTTTGATGACACATTGGACTAGATGATTGTAACAGGTATATTCATAATATTCCATCCTAAAACAGCAGGATATACATTCTTTTCAAGTGCACATTGACTATTCTCCAGAATAGATCACAAACTTGGTGAGAAAAATAGTATCAACATATTCAAAAAGATCGAAGTCATACCATGCATCTTTTTTGTTGTAATGCTATGAAACTAGAAATCAACCACAAAAAAGTCCTGGAAAGAACATAAATAAATGAAGGTTAAATAACTTGCTACTAAACAATAAAAGGGGCAAACAAGATAGCACACAGGAAATCAAAAATTTTGGAGACAATGAGAATGAAATATAATGGTTCAAACCTCTGAGATACAGCAAAAGTGGTTTTAAAAAGGAAGTTTATACCAGCACAAGCCAACATAAAGAAGCAAGAAAAATCTCAAACAACTTGCCATTACTTCTAAAGAAACCAGAAAAAAAGAATAAGTAAAACATAAGTGCAGTGGAAGGAAGGAAATAAAGTTTAGAGCAGAAACAAACAAAACAGAAACTAAAAGAAAAAAAAATTAGAAACCAGTAGCTAGTTCTTGGAAATAATCAATTAAATTGACAAGCCCTTAGTCACACTCATCAATTAAAAAAAAAAAAAAAAAACCTGACACTACAGAAATACAAAGAATTTTAAAAGAATATTATGGAAAATTATATGCCAAGAAATTGAGCAACCTAAATGAAATGAATAAATTTCTAGAAACATACACACTATGAAAACTGAAACAGGAAGAAATAGAAAATTGGAACAGACCAATTATGAGCAATAAAATTGAATCAATAATTTAAAAAATCCCAGCAAACAAAAGCTCAGGACCAAAGGCTTCACAGGTGAATTCTACCAATTCCATATTAAATGTTTGTTTCCAAACATTTAATGAAAAGTGAAGACCTATTCTTCTCAAACTTTTCCAAGAACAGGAAGGAAAGCTTCCAAATTCGTTCTATGAGACCAGTATTCTTCCAATACCAACATCAGATATGGACACTACAAAAAAGAATATTAGAGGCCAATATCTCTGATGAACATAGATGCAAAAATCCGCAACACCATATTACCAAATCAAATCCAAAAATACATTTAAAAAGTTATTCACCATGGTCAAGTGGAATTTATTCCTGAAATGGAAGCATGTTTCAATTTTTGCAAAGCAATCAATGTCATACATCACATCAACAAGGAAAAAGATAAAAATCAAAGTCATTTCAATAGATACAGAAAAAGCACTTGACAGAGTACAATACTCATTCACAATAAAACCATCAACAAAATAGATGTAGAAGGAACATACCTCAACAAAATAAAGGCCCTATGCAAAAACCCAATACGAACATCACACTCAATGGGAAAAAACTAAGAGCTTTTCCCCAAAGGTCAAAAACATGACAAGGATATCCACTCTCACCACATTTATTCTACATAGTACTAGATGTCCTAACCACAACAATCAGACAAGAAAAAGGAATAAACGTCACATAAATTGGTGAAGAACTAAAACTCACTCTTTGTAAATGACATGACACTGTATAGAGAAATCCCCCAAAACTCCAAAACTACTAGAACTGATAAATGAATTCACTAAGATCACAGGATACGAAATCAATGTACTGAAATCTGTCATATTTCTATATACCAATATTGAAGCAACAGAAAGAGAAATTAAGAAAACAACCTCATTTACAACTACCATAAAAATAAGATACTAAGGAACAAACTTAATCAAAGAGGTAAAAGACCTGTACTCAGAAAACTATTAAAGCCTGATGAAAGAAATTGAAGTGGACACAAACAAATGGCAAGATACTCCATCCTGATGAGTTGGAAGACTAAATATTTTTAAAACCTCTATGCTACCCAAAGATTTTATTTATCTATTTGACAGACGGAGATCACAAGTAGGCAGAGAGGCAGGCAGAGAGAGAGGGGGAAACAGGCTCCCCACTAAGCAGAGAGTCCGATGTAGGGCTCGATCCCAGGACCTGAGATCTTGACCTGAGCCAAAGGCAGAGGCTTTAACCCACTGAGCCACCCAGGCGCCCCCTGGATGACTTTCTTACACCAAACAAAAATAATGGATTTTCTTACAAAGAAAAAAAAAAGAAAGAAAGAAAAGAAAAAGAAAAGAAAAGGAAAAAAGAAAAAAGTTTAGACCTAAATGTGACACCTGAAACCATAAAAAAAAAATCCTAGAAGAGAGCACAGGAAGTAATTTCTCTGACATTGGCTATAGCAACATTTTTCCTTATATGTTTCTTGAGGCAAGGAAACAAAAGCAAAAACAAAACAAACAAAACAAAACTATTGGGACTTCATCAAAATAAAAAGTTTCTGTACAGCAAAGGAAATAATCAACAAAACTAAAGACAAACTACCAAAAGGGAAAAGATATTTGCAAATGACATATCTGATAAAGGGTTAGTATTCAAGGTATACACAGAACTTACACAACTCAACGCTTAAAAAACAAACAATGCAATTAACAAATGGGCAGAAGATCTGAGTAGACATTTCTCCGAAGAACATATCTACATGGCATCAGACACATGAAAAGATGCTCAACATCACTCATCATTACAGAAATGCAAATCAGGTTGGATCTAGAATGTATAATGCTGAGCAAAATAAGTCAGTCAGAGGTGAACAAATAACACTTGATATCACTCACACGTGGAATTTAAGCAAAATCAAACAAAACAAACAAAACAAAACAGTAAACAAAAAAGAGAGAGAGAGAGAGAGACATAGCAAAAATTGACACTTAACTGTCAAAAACAAAGTGACAGTAACCTGAGTGGATGGGTGAAATTGGTGAAGGGGATTAAGATCACACTTATCTTGAAGAGCACTGTGTAATGTATACAATTGATGAATCACTGTATTGTACACCTGAAACTAATATAGCCCTCTATGTAGACTACATTGATTTAAAATTTAAAAAAAAAAAACTTAGACTCAATTTAAAGAAGAAAAAGAATAGACAAAGAAAAAAGAAAAAAAAAGAATTTTCAATCAATATTCTTGAAAGTTAAGGAAAGACCACAGAATTTTCCAAATTAAAGAAGACTAAAACATTATGGTAATTAAATTAACATGTAATTCTAAATTGTATTTTTTTTATATAAAGGAAATTTTTATTCACTGGTGGAACTTAAATAGCATTGGAGAAGTACATGTTAATAATATAGCATTATTAATGTCCTAACTCGGTTATAGCATGCTTATCTAGTGGAATATTCTTTTTTGTTATAAACACATACTATTATATTGAACAGCAGATGGACCATCAAATGGTGCAAAAAAAATCCTCATGGTTATTTGTTGGTTTTCTGTTTTATATTTTATATTGTCTCAAAATTTTAAAAATAATGAAAAATTTAAGTACTGCCCTATACCTCCAATTTGGGGCATACGCCACAAGTTAATGAAATCCTCCCAACATTGAATGAGAAAGCAAGAAAGAGGTTTCCTTTTTAAATAAACCCTCTATGTGTAGAAATGGTCATAGTGTCCTAGGGTACTGGAATATCTGAAATTCTTGTTGGGCTTAAGTATAGAGTTTAAATTATTTCTTATTCTCTTTGGGGGACTATCTGTTTTGTAGCTAAAGAAATTCACTTTGTGCTTAAAGCAACTCATAGTAGTTTTTATGTCCTTCCTTCTTTGGTTTGTTGTTGTTGTCGTTCTGTTTTTTCATATAACTGGTATTCCTCTTGACACTAATCTCCAGGGGACAATTCTTTTCCTTTCTCTTTTCTTTTTTTTTAATTTTAATTAATCCCCTGTGTCTCTTATGTGCAAAATGATAAAACTGTGCCTTTTTGTTAGTGCATGATTTGAAGCCAGAATTTCTTGTTAAAAATTTGGGTTCCTTTCATATGAGGAATTTCCCTAAATCCATTTTCATTTAGAGCATTATATTTTCATTTAAAATTTTTTATGGAAACAGTTACCTTCGTTTTAAATATAAGAAAAGAAGATGGAAAATGAATCTTACCTGACCAGGAAGAAGATTCTAATTAAATTATTTGAAATATCTGGGTCATCATTGTAATGAGTGTAAGTGAAAGTGAAAGATATTAACAGATGCATATCAAGTCCAGAACGCATATTATTTTTTAGACTCCTTCTAGAGAAAAGCTTTGGAATTAACTTTCCTCTTAAATTATTGAATTTTTTATAATGTTATAAGAGAGAGAATGTTCATCATTTATTTTTGACCCATTTCTACCATATTCCCATAGGAGGAAAATTGTACCAATGTCTCCTAGATATGGTAAGTCATTTATAGTTTGCAATAAATATCTGGATCATAAGTGAAAGCAATAATTCAAGTACAAGTCAGGTAGTATCCACTGACTTTTGAACTGTAATGTATTTTTCTATTTTTACATAGATTCAATCTTCAAAACTTCATGATCAAATGCAACTGATATGAGAACACTGATGTGTTAGAAACCAAAGAAAAATAATATTAAGTGAAATGAGACAAAGAAACAATGGGGCTGCATCATGGAAAAATAAATAATGGTATATATCATGAAATTTCAATCATAGAGAAATATATAACTCATTGTTTCTATATGTCACATATATTTAAGCATTATTTTTGAATAAACTTTGAGAATTGACATTGGTTTAATTTTTTAGGTGTTACAAGAACGTTTCAAAAAATTTTAAGCTATATCAGATGTAGAATATAAATGTAGAAAATACATTTAAAGTCAAGCTTATGTTCTATTTAGCACACTTTAACAGAACTCAGCTCATTTGGAAATGATCAGCTAAAATTTACATTATCTTTTAAGTTCAAATAGAGAAAAAGAAAAAATTTAATAGTGTTGTTAACATAGCTGTTACTTAAATGGAACAATAAGTTAGAGTCTGCCTACATTGATCTATGTTATAATTTTAAGTATTATCTGTCTTATTACATTGGATCAACCTTTTAACTCATTTACATTTTTACTATGTTTTTTTTTTTTCTGTAGCTTTTTTAAAAAAATCCTTATTTCCACTTCTGGAGTTGTTTTCCTATGTCTATTTCGTAAGACTCAAATCTGAAATGAGGAATCAGTCAAGAGAGATGGAGTACATTCTCCTAGGATTGACCGATGACCCACAACTACAAATTGTGATTTTCATATTTCTCTTTATAAACTATGTATTGAGTATGATGGGGAACTTAACCATCATTCTTCTTATGTTGCTAGATCCCTGCCTCAAGACTCCCATGTATTTTTCCTCCGAAATTTCTCATTCATGGAAGCTTCATTGACAACAGTCTGTATTCCCAGATACCTGATAAGCATCATGACTAAAAACAAAATAATTACCTATGATGGTTGTGCATCTCAGTTATTCTTTTTCCTCTTACTAGAAATTACAGAATTTTACCTACTGGCTGCCATGTCTTTTGACTGGTATGTAGCAATCTGCAAACCTCTACATTACCCCATCATTATGAACAACAAAGTGTGTTACCAACTTCTATTCAGTTTGTGGACAGTTGGCTTTCTGCTTTCATTTGCACCACTGGCTGTGGGACTAACACTGGATTTCTGTACTTCCAGAGTAATTGATCATTTCATGTGTGACATTTCCCCTGTACTGCAGCTCTCCTGCACTGACACTCATTTACTGGAATTACTTTCGTAATTTGTCTTATCTCTTATAAATCTCCTAGTCACGTTGCTGTTACTGGTTTTTTCTTACACATATATTATCAAGACCATTCTAAAACTCCCCTCTGCTCAGAAAAGAACAAAAGCTTTTTCTACTTGTTCTTCTCATATGATTGTAGTCTCCCTTACTTATGGTAGCTGTATCTTTAATTACATAAAGCCAACAGCAAAGGAAAGGGTGACTTTATCCAAAGGTGTAACTGTTGTTTACACCTCAGTTGCCCCTTTATTAAACCCTTTCATTTATGCTCTCAGAAACAAGCAAGTGAAACAAGCCTTCAAGGACACACTCCAAAAAATTTTCTTTTTTCAAAAAATGAAGAGGAAATTTAATTTTAAAAAATCTTAGATAAAAAGGTAAATAAAATTTTTGACTCACAAGTTTACTTAATCTGTCCTTCAGTTAGTTCACCTCATAATATTTTTTCACCTCACAATATTTTAACCAAACTTTTCAGTGAATTGCATCTTTTCCTTCCTACTTCTCTTTATTATCATAATTCCTTTCAGAGATCAAGGTGAGTCACCTATTAGGTTATCAACACAAATATGAAATTTCTTTTATTCTCCAGAACATGGTAATGACCTCCCAAAAAAAAAATTTTGAATTGATATATATCATAAGATTTTAATAGAATTTTACATACATCAATATAACAACATGGTCTACCACTGGGACTCTAGGAAGCACTTCAAATATAAGTCAATTGCTTTCAATAAGGAAGGAAAATGGCAGGCCTCAAGTTATAAAAAAGCACATATATTCTTTTTTTAATTAATTTTTTTATTTTTATATAAACATACAATGTATTTTTATCCCCAGGGGTACAGGTCTGTGAATCGCCAGGTTTACACACTTCACAGCACTCACCATAGCACATACCCTCCCCAATATCCATAACCCCACCCCCTCTCCTAACCCTCCTCCCCCCATCAACCCTCAGTTTGTTTTCTGAGATTGAGAGTCACTTATGGTTTGTCTCCCTCCCAATCCCATCTTGTTTCATTTATTCTTCTCCTACCCCCTTAACCCCTCATGTTGCATCTCCTCTCCCTCATATCAGGGAGATCATATGATAGTTGTCTTTCTCCGATTGACTTATTTCGCTAAGCATGATACCCTCTAGTTCCATCCACGTCGTCGCAAATGGCAAGATTTCATTTCTTTTGATGGCTGCATAGTATTCCATTGTGTATATATACCATATCTTCTTTATCCATTCATCTGTTGATGGACATCTAGGTTCTTTCCATAGTTTGGCTATTGTAGACATTGTTGCTATAAACATTCGGGTGCACATTCCCCTTCGGATCACTACGTTTGTATCTTTAGGGTAAATACCCAGCAGTGCAATTGCAGGGTCATAGGGTAGTTCTATTTTCAACATTTTGAGGAACCTCCATGCTGTTTTCCAGAGTGGTTGCACCAGCGTGCATTCCCACCCACAGTGTAGGAGGGTTCCCCTTTCTCCGCATCCTCGCCAACATCTGTTATCTCCTGACTTGTTAATTTTAGCCATTCTGACTGGTGTGAGGTGATATCTCATGGTGGTTTTGATTTGTATTTCCCTGATGCCGAGTGATATGGAGCACTTTTTCATGTGTCTGTTGGCCATCTGGATGTCTTCTTTGCAGAAATGTCTGTTCATGTCCTCTGCCCATTTCTTGATTGGATTATTTGTTCTTTGGGTGTTGAGTTTGCTAAGTTCTTTATAGATTTTGGACACTAGCCCTTTATCTGATATGTCATTTGCAAATATCTTCTCCCATTCTGTCAGTTGTATTTTGTCTTTTGCTGTGCAAAAGCTTTTGACCTTGATAAAATCCCAAAAGTTCATTTTTGCTCTTGCTTCCCTTGCCTTTGGTGATGTTCCTAGGAAGATGTTGCTGCGGCTGAGGTCGAAGAGGTTGCTGCCTGTGTTCTCCTCGAGGATTTGGAAGGATTCCTTTCTCATATTGAGATCCTTCATCCATTTTGAGTCTATTTTCGTGTGTGGTGTAAGGAAATGAACCAATTTCATTTTTCTGCATGTGGCTGTCCAATTTTCCCAACACCATTTATTGAAGAGGCTGTCTTTTTTCCATTGGACATCCTTTCCTGCTTTGTCACAGATGAGTTGACCATAGAGTTGAGGGTCTATTTCTGCGCTCTCTATTCTGTTCCATTGATCTATGTGTCTGTTTTTGTGCCAGTACCATGCTGTCTTGATGATGACAGCTTTGTAATAGAGCTTGAAGTCCGGAATTGGGATGCCACCAACTTTGGCTTTCTTTTTCAATATTCCTTTGGCTATTCGAGGTCTTTTCTGGTTCCATATGAATTTTAGGATTATTTGTTCCACTTCTTTGAAAAAAATGGATGGTACTTTGATAGGAATTGCATTAAATGTGTAGATTGCTTTAGGTAGCATAGACATTTTCACAATATTTATTCTTCCAATCCAGGAGCATGGAACATTTTTCCATTTCTTTGTGTCTTCCTCAATTTCTTTCATGAGTACTTTATAGTTTTCTGTGTATAGATTCTTAGCCTCTTTGGTTAGGTTTATTCCTAGGTATCTTATAGTTTTGGGTGCAATTGTAAATGGGATTGACTCCTTAATTTCTCTTTCTTCTGTCTTGTTGTTGGTGTAGAGAAATGCAACTGATTTCTGTGCATTGATTTTATATCCTGACACTTTACTGAATTCCTGTACAAGTTCTAGCAGTTTTGGAGTGGAGTCTTTTGGGTTTTCCACATAGAGTATCATATCATCTGCAAAGAGTGATAGTTTGACTTCTTCTTTGCCGATTTGGATGCCTTTAATTTCCTTTTGTTGTCTGATTGCTGAGGCTAGGACTTCTAGTACTATGTTGAATAGCAGTGGTGATAACGGACATCCATGCCATGTTCCTGACCTTAGCGGAAAAGCTTTCAGTTTTTCTCCATTGAGAATGATATTTGCGGTGGGTTTTTCATAGATGGCTTTGATAATATTGAGGTATGTGCCGTCTATCCCTACACTTTGAAGAGTTTTGATCAGGAAGGGATGCTGTACTTTGTCAAATGCTTTTTCAGCATCTATGGAAAGGATCATATGGTTCTTGTTCTTTCTTTTATTAATGTGTTGTATCACATTGATTGATTTGCGGATGTTGAACCAACCTTGCAGCCCTGGAATAAATCCCACTTGGTCGTGGTGAATAATCCTTTTAACGTACTGTTGAATCCTATTGGCTAGTATTTTGGCGAGAATTTTTGCATCTGTGTTCATCAAGGATATTGGTCTGTAGTTCTCTTTTTTGATGGGATCCTTTTCTGGTTTTGGGATCAAGGTGATGCTGACCTCATAGAATGAGTTTGGAAGTTTTCCTTCTATTTGTATTTTTTGGAACAGTTTCAGGAGAATAGGAATTAGTTCTTCTTTAAATGTTTGGTAGAATTCCCCCGGGAAGCCATCTGGCCCTGGACTTTTGTTTGTTTAGAGATTTTTGATGACTGTTTCAATCTCCTTTCTGCTTATGGGTCTGTTCAGGCTTTCTATTTCTTCCTGGTTCAGTTGTGATAGTTTATATGTCTCTAGGAATGCATCCATTTCTTCCAGATTGTCAAATTTGTTGGCGTAGAGTTGCTCATAGTATGTTCTTATAATTGTCTGTATTTCTTTGGTGTTCGTTGTGATCTCTCCTCTTTCATTCATGATTTTATTTATTTGGGTCCTCTCTCTTTTCTTTTTGATAATTCTGGCCAGGGTTTAATCAATCTTATTAATTCTTTCAAAGAACCAGCTCCTAGTTTCATTGATTTGTTCTATTGTTTTTTTTTTGGTTTCTATTTCATTGATTTCTGCTCTGATCTTTATGATTTCTCTTCTCCTACTGGGTTTAGGTCTTCTTTCTTGTTCTTTCTCCAGCTCCTTTAGGTGTAGGGTTAGGTTGTGTACCTGAGACCTCTCTTGTTTCTTTTCTTTTTTTTTTTTTTAAAGATTTTTCTATTTATCCATTTGACAGACAGACCACAAGTAGGCAGAGAGGCAGGCAGAGAGAAAGGAAGGGAAGCAGGCCCCCCGCTGAGCAGAGAGCCCGACGTGGGGCTCGATCCCAGGACCCCGGACCACGACCTGAGCCGAAGGCAGCGGCCTTAACCCACTGAGCCACCCAGGCGCCCCAACCTTTCTTGTTTCTTGAGATAGGCTTGTACCGCTATATATTTTCCTCTCAGGACTGCCTTTGTTGTGTCCCACAGATTCTGAACCATTGTGTTTTCATTATCATTTGTTTCCATGAATTTTTTCAATTCTTCTTTAATTTCCTGGTTGACCCATTCATTCTTTAGAAGGATGCTGTTTAGTCTCCATGTATTTGGGTTCTTTCCAAATTTCCTCTTGTGATTGAGTTCTAGCTTCAGAGCATTGTGGTCTGAAAATATGCAGGGAATGATCCCAATCTTTTGATACCGGTTGAGACCTGATTTAGGACCAAGAATGTGATCTATTCTGGAGAATGTTCCATGTGCACTAGAGAAGAATGTGTATTCTGTTGCTTTGGGATGAAATGTTCTGAATATATCTGTGATGTCCATCTGGTCCAGTGTGTCATTTAAGGCCTTGATTTCCTTGTTGATCTTTTGCTTGGATGATCTGTCCATTTCAGTGAGGGGAGTGTTAAAATCCCCTACTATTATTGTATTCTTGTCGATGTGTTTCTTTGATTTTGTTATTAATTGGTTTATATAGTTGGCTGCTCCCACGTTAGGGACATAGATATTTAAAATTGTTAGATCTTCTTGTTGGACAGTTCCTTTGAGTATGATATAGTGTCCTTCCTCATCTCTTATTGTAGTCTTTGGCTTAAAATCTAATTGATCTGATAGAAGGATTGCCACTCCTGCTTTCTTCTGATGTCCATTAGCATGGTAAATTCTTTTCCACCCCCTCACTTTAAACCTGGAGGTGTCTTCGGGTTTAAGATGAGTTTCTTGTAGGCAACATATAGATGGGTTTTGTTTTTTTATCCATTCTGATACCCTGTGTCTTTTGCTTGGGGCATTTAGCCCATTAACATTCAGGGTAAGTATTGAGAGGTATGAATTTAGTGCCATTGTATTGCCTGTAAGGTGACTGTTATTGTATATTGTCTCTGTTTCTTTCTGATCTACTACTTTGAGGGTCTCTCTTTGCTTAGAGGACCCCTTTCAATATTTCCTGTAGAGCTGGTTTGGTATTTGCAAATTCTTTCAGTTTTTGTTTGTGCTGGAAGCTTTTAATCTCTCCTTCTATTTTCAATGATAGCCTAGCTGGATATAGTATTCTTGGCTACATGTTTTTCTCGTTTAGTACTCTGAATATATCATGCCAGCTCTTTCTGGCCTGCCAGGTCTCTGTGGATAAGTCTGCTGCCAATCTAATATTTTTACCATTGTACGTTACAGACTTCTTTTCCCGGGCTGCTTTCAGGATCTTCTCTTTGTCACTAAGACTTGTCAATTTTGCTATTAGGTGATGGGGTGTGGACCTATTCTTATTGATCTTGAGGGGGCTTCACTGAACCTCCTGGATTTTGATCCTTGCTTCCTTTGCCATATTGGGGAAATTCTCTCCAATAATTCTCTCCAATATACCTTCTGCTCCCCTCTCTGTTTCCTCTTCTTCTGGAATCCCAATTATTCTAATGTTGTTTAGTCTTATGGTGTCACTTATCTCTCGAATTCTCCCCTCGTGGTCCAGTAGCTGTTTGTCCCTCTTTTGCTCAGCTTCTTTATTCTCTGTCATTTGGTCTTCTATATCGCTAATTCTTTCTTCTGCCTCATTTATCCTAGCAGTGAGAGCCTCCATTTTTGATTGCACCTCATTAATAGCTTTTTTTATTTCAACTTGGTTCGATTTTTAGTTCTTTTATTTCTCCAGAAAGGGCTTTTATATCTCCCGAGAGCGTTTCTCTAATATCTTCCATGCCTTTTTCGAGCCCGGCTAGAACCTTGAGAATTGTCACTCTGAACTCTAGATCTGACATATTACCAATGTCTGTATTGATTAGGTCCCTAGCCTTTGGTACTGCCTCTTCTTCTTTTTTTTGTGGTGAATTTTTCCGCCTTGTCATTTTGTCCAGATAAGAGTATATGAAGGAGCAAGTAAAATACTAAAAGGGTGGCAACAACCCCAGGAAATATGCTTTAGCCAAATCAGAAGAGTTTCCAAATCGTGAGGGGGAAGAAGGGGATAAAAAGGGGTTCAGAAAGAAAAAAATAAATAAATAAATAAAGCTGATAAATAAAAAATATAAAAAGGAAAAAATATATATATATATTAGATAAACTATTTAAAAAACATTAAAAAAGAAAACGTTAAAAGTTAAAAAAATTTAGCAGAAGAAGAGGAAAAAAAATTGAAAAAGAAAAAAAAATTAAATTAACTGCAAGGCTAAAGAATCATGGGAGAAAGCCATGAGTTCCGTGTTTTGCTTTCTTCTCCTCTGGAATTCCGCCACTCTCCTTGGTATTGAAACTGCACTCCTTTGTAGGTGAACTTGGTCCTGGTTGGGTTTCTCGTTGATCTTCTGGGGAAGGGGCCTGTTGTAGTGATTCTCAAGAGTCTTTGCCCCAGGCAGAGTAGCACCGCCCTTACCCAGGCCGGGCTGAGTAATCCGCTCCGGTTTGCTGGGTTTGCTTTCAGGAGCTTTTGTTCCCTGAGCGCTTTCCGTAGAGTTCTGGAAGACCGGAATGAAGATGGCGGCCTCCCAGTCTCCGGCCTGGAGGAGCCGAGAGCCCGGGGCCCCACTCCTCAGTGCGCCCTCAGAGCACAGAGCCCAATTTCTCCCGTCACCCTGGCCTCCGGCTGTGCTCCGAGCTGACCGAGCCTGCGACCAGTTCAAGGTAACCCCGAGCTGAGAGCTCACTCCTCGGCTCTGTCTCTGTAGCCGGCTTCCCCGTTCTAATACCGGTAAGCTCTGCGACACTCAGACACCCCCGATCCTTCTGTGACCCTGTGGGACCTGAGGCCACGCTGACCCCGCCTGGGCTTCACCCCGGTTAAGCCTCTGGAGCGATGTCCCTCAGCAGAACAGACTTTTTAAAGGCCCGATTTTGTACTCCGTTGCTCCGCCGCTCACCGGGAGCCGGCCCCTCCCACCACGGTCTATCTTCTAGTCACTTTGGATTCACTTCTCCACCAGTCCTACCTTTCAGATAGTGGTTGATTTTCTGTTTCTAGAATTGCTGTTCTTCTTCTCTTCAATTTCCCGTTGGATTTGTAGATGTTTGCAATCTTTAGATAAGCTATCTAGCTGATCTCCCGCTACCTGAAGTAGTCTCAGCCTGCTACTTCTCCGCCATCTTGACTCCTCCTCCGGAAGAGATTTTTAAAATGAGTTACATCGTCTTTCAACTTCCTTTCTGCCTACTCCCACGTGGACTAACTCATGTTTTTATGCTATTAAAGAAGGGAGTGTTACTGGTATGCCCTCAGATAAAAACAAAATATAAGCCTACAATGAAATCCATGAAATATAATGAGTTCCATATTGATATAATATGCCATCAGATAAATATGAGTGGAAAAAATCATCATGGTATTTAATACAGTAGCTTCTATCCATGTGGCCCTAAGGAAAAAAAAAAATAAGTTCAGGTTTGTATTCTGATTTATATTATTACTTTAAGTCAGCACTGTTAACCATCTTCTTTCCAATGGCAATTACAAGGAAATAAGTTCATGTTATTATATTCAAGGCCCTCAAAGCCTTCCATTAAGCTCTTTAAAAACTACTAGACCCTTATTAGATTTGGATTATGAGTATTCTTCTTATTCTTTGGGTTGTCATTTCACTTTTCTGGTAGTGTCTTTTGGTCACAAAATTTTAATTCTGATGAAGTCAAGTTTTTCTATTTTTTATTTGGTTGCTTGTGTTTTCAGGGGCATATATAAAAGAACCATTGCTTAATCGAAAGTTGCAAAGATGTATACCTACCATTTATTCTAAGAAATTTATAGTTTTATATCTTACATTTAGGTCTTTGGATTCTACTGGGTTAATGTTTGTATATGGTTTGAGGTAAAGATTCAAGTCACAATTTGCATGTAAATAGTTATCTCAACATGATTTGTTGAAAAGGCTATTATTTCCCCATTAAACAACACCCTTGTTAAAAATCAATTGACCATTAATGCACAGGTCTATTACTTTGAGGTAAAACTTTGTTGCTATACCAGTATCACATCCTCCTGATCACTGTACCTTTATATTAATTTTTGAAATTGGAAAGTATGACTCTTTCAATTTTGCTCCTCTTTTTCAATATTGTTTTGGCTATCAAGGTCCCTTGCAATTCCATATGAATTTTAGGATTAGATTGTTTATTGATGCAAAAAGAACAGTTGAAAATTTAATAAGGATTACATTGAATCAGATCACTTTGCGAACTGTTATCATCTTAATTAACAAGGTCAAGTGTACTATCCAATAACATGGGATGTCTTTATTAGGACTTATTTTTTTTTTAAGTTGTGGGTTTTTTGGTACAAGTGTTGCACTTTCATGGTTAAATTTACATAAAATAACTCCTGCAACTGAACAATAAAAAAGACCAACACTCAAGAAAATACAGACAAAGGGCTTGAAAAAGATATACAAACAGACAAAATATACAAACAGACAAAAAGCACTTGAAAAGATGCTTGAGAACAGTAGTCTTTAGGAAAATGTAATTCAAAACTACAATGACATACCACTTCACAGCTACTAGGACAGTTAAGTATGTGTATGTGTGTGTGACTGTGTGGGTGTGAGTACATATATGTTGGTTATATATAACACGAAAACAACAAGTGTTATTGTACATAATAACAAGAGATGTAGTACAGAATTAAGAACCCTATATGTTGCTGGTTGGAATGTAAAACATGCAGCCACTTGGAAAAGTTTGGTAGCTCATCAAGAAGGTAAACACAGAGTTACCAAATAACCCAGAAATTCTAAGAATTGAAAACATATGTTCATGCAAAAATTTCAACACACATTTTCACAGAGGATCAGGCATAAGAGCCAAAAAGCAGAAACAACACAAGTAACATGAAAGTGATGAATGGATAAACAAAATGTGGTACAGGTATATTTCACTTTATGGTGCTTTGCTTTGTTGTATTTTGCATATACTACATTTCTCACAAGTTGAACATTTGTGACAATCCTGCATCAAACAATTCTAATAGTGCCATTTTTCCAACAGCATTTGTTCCTTTCAGTATCACATTTTGGTAATTCTCACAAGATTTCAAGCTTTTTCATTATTATTATATTTATTATGGTGGAGAAAGTTTTAGTGGTATGTATAGAATACCAAACCAGCCACAATATTCCCTTAAACCAAAGCCTACCACAGAAGAAGGCCCCAATTTTCTTCAATCTTTTCTTCAATCCTGAAGTCAGGAAGAGGTGAGGAAGCTACAGGGAAAAAGAAGTCTGAAGGGAGCAGAGATTGGCTCATGAGGTTTAAGGAAAGAAGCCATCTCCATAACATTAAAGTATGCAGTGAAGCAGCAAGGACTGATGTACCTGAAGTGAGTTATCCAGAAGACCTAGCTAAGATAATTAATGAAGGTGACAATACTAAACCACACACTTTCAGTGCAGATGAAAAAAACTTATAGTTGATGAAGATGCCATCTAGGCTGTTTATAGATAGAAAAGAGGAGCTAATGAGTGACTTCAAAGCTTCAAAGTCTAGGCTGACTCTCTTGTTAAGGTTAAGGCAGCCAGTGACTCTAAATTGAAGCCAGTGCTCATTGATCATTCTGAAAGACCTAGGCCTAAGAATTATGCTAACACTACTCTGCCTGTGCTCTCTAAATGGAATAACAAACTCTGGATAACAGCACCTTTGTTTACAACATGGTTTACTAAATATTTTAAGCCACTGTTGAGACCTACTCCTCAGTAAAAGATTCCTTTCAAAATATTGCTGCTCATTGACAATGCACCTGACCATTCAAGAATTCTGATCGAGAGGTACAATATGGTTAATGTTGTTTTCATGACTGCTAACACAACAACCATTCTGAAGCCCATGGATAAAGGGGTAATTCTGACTTTCAAGTCTTATAGTTTTAGAAATACACTTCATAAGGCTAGAGATGCCATGGATACTGATTTCTCTAACGGATCCGGGCAAAATAAATGAAAACTTTTCTGGAAAGGCTTTAACACTCTAGATGCCACTAAGAACATTCAAGGTTCATAGCAAGGGGCCAAAAGAGTCAACATGAACAAGAGTTTAGAAGAAGTTGATTGCAACATGTAGTATTTATAAATATCAGTTATTTTTCTGTGTAGAAAAAATTGAACCCCGGATTTTCATCAGAATCGTTTCTATTATACCAATGAGAATGAATCTTGGAAGAAATTCAAGTATGATTTATTTTTTTCTGTGTTGTGGGGAATCTTCCCATATTTTAAACCATTTATAAATTAAAAATTACTGATTCATTCTAGTTGTGTCAATGTAATGAAATTTATTAATGTATCTTACATAAAAGCATATGCAATCATTTTAATCCCATAAATTTGGACAACAGTTGACAAAGCATATATAGAATATCTGTATCATGCTTAATAATTTCCCTGGCCTCTTCAGAGTCATTCCCTTTACTCTTCATGCCTGCTATTGGACTCAGATATACACAGATGTCTTTTGGCCACTTCAATTACTTTTACTTTTTCTGGAATTTCTTATAAAAGAAATCACAAATTGGGAAATTTAATTTCATAATTGGAGGATCACCCATTTTATTCTATGCATGCTTAAATTCTTTCCTTTTTGCTAATGCTATTTGGCAAATCTAAATTTACCATATTTGATTTAACAAATTCAGAATCTCTGGCATCCTTTTGTTACAGCCAGCCTTCCCTCCCCACCCACACATTGGTGTTCTTTTTCTCTGTGGAATCTCTCCACAAGACTCAATGATTTGTTTCAATTAGTGTCATAATCAAGTACACACTACATTCTGAAATGCCAGTCCCTAAAAGCATATATCCTCCCATAAGGTCTTTCTGAAATAAGTGTCAAAGGAAAATTAATTGGGCGTGGGGGGTTATTCCCTTATTCTTTGTTGACTTTACTCCTCAATTACCATTCTCCATGGCAATTGGAATTACAGAATTACACCAATTGTCTTTAGAGGACAAGATATATGTAAGAAGTAAGAAGGATACATGAAAAGAAATACCATTCACCATTTTGTTGCTGTTTTTGACATCTCATCCCAACTTCTTAATTAACATCTTCTACTCTCTTTTTAGACGCAGCATGTTGCAAGACAACCTACTTTTCCCCTTTGTGCTAGTATCTACTTGATCTTTTGGGCTTTATACCCAAAGACTTGCTAAAGAATAGTGCACTGTCTTAGCTCTCATCTTCATTAACCTCTCATGAATCAGTATATTTGGTTTAAGGCTATACTGCCAGTTATATATAGAATCACAAAACGGTGTAACTATAAGAAATCATAAATTTGCAAATTCTTACAGCATGGGTCCTATATCAGTCAGGATTCAGGTGAAGGTAGGATTTCTGTAAGCACTTCGGAAAGAAAGGAGATAATGGAGGAATTATAGCTTTTAAAAATAATGAAAGAGATAGTTATGGAAGGAAAAGATGAACACCAAGGAGAATGTTGAGGAAACTAATACCAAAGATCACATGTTGAAGCCTTGTGAGAATGCTTCAAGAAAGCTTAACAGGAAATCACAGTGAGTCTCAGTTTTTTCTGAGAAAGCATCTACCAATATCTTAGCAATAAAGTTGGTAGTTTTCAGACACTTCCTGAAAATCCACTATGATCTAGCCTGCACGCACCAGCCTGGCTTCAAACTCTAGAGGAATTGCCTCCAATTCCCTTCCAACTTCCAAATTTTGCGCCAAGTCCTATCACTGACAAATCATAAATTAAGACCATACAGGGAAGAGAACCCTCAGAAATAGCATCCCAGTTTCTCTACAGCACTGAGAGAACAACTAAGAATGTATTATGTGATGTTGAGTTGGCAACAGATAGCTCAATGCAAGTGCTTTGAAAACAACCAAAGTCAAGTCCTTTTATTGCCAATTATTTCTTTTTTCACTGGCTCTACCTGAAGTGCTATATCAGTATAGGGAGCAGCTTAGTAGAGATGAGATGCATGGTCTATAGGTGGCTCAGGGACCAAGAGTTTCAACTCAAGTCATGATCTCATGCATTGTGGAATTGAGCCCCATGTCAGGATCAACACTCAGTGGAGAGTCTGCTTGAAGATTCTCTCCTTCTACCCCTAACCCCACTCTGTCCAACTCTCTCTCCCTCTATAAATAAATAAATAAATAAATAAATAAATAAATAAATAAATAAATAAATGACTTTAGGGAAAAAAGAGAAACAGAGACTTTACATCTCCTTGTTCAATTTACCTCCACTATATAGAGCACTATGCCAAGATCTTGACATTATAAATGCTTAAATGCATGTTATCCACTCATGTTATTTCCAATACCTTTGGCAATCTAGTTGAAAATTACATCTCTACAGGGTAGAATAGATGAATTTCTGTTAAAGGAAGAATGAGCAGTAAAGTGATAAAAATAGTGTAATAAATTATATTATTACTAATGTAGTATAATTTTCCATGAGGCTAGCACAGGTGTAAATTTTAAGCTCTAGGGGTGCCTGGGTAGCTCAGTCACTTAGGTATCTGCCTTTGGCTCAGGTCATGAGTCTAGGTCCTGGGATCAAGCCCTGCATCAGGCTCCCTGCTCAGTGGGGAGCCTGCTTCTCCCTCTCCCTCTGCCTGCTGCTCCCCCTACTTGTGTGCTCTCTCTGTCAAATAAATAAAATCTTTAAAAAATATATATTTTAAGCTCTAGAATGTCCAAGGAGAATAAGACCACTACAGTAATTTAGAAAATGAATTATCTTAGTAAATCCTAGATCCTGAAGAACTGTTGTTCATTTATTCATTAATAAATCAATTAATTATTTTTTGTATTTATGTTTATTTGTCTTTCTTTTTAAGTCTGTATTTAAGTTCCCGTTAGTTAACATATATCTTAATATGAGTTTCAGGTGTATGACCCAGTGGCTCAACACCTTCGTACATCAACTATTGTTAATCATAAGTGCACTCCTTAATCCCCACACCTATTTCACCCATCCCCCCAACTCACTTCCCTTCTGGTAACCAGCACTTTGTTCTCTACAGTTGAGGGTCTGTTTCTTGGTTTGCTTCCCTCCATCTGTTTTCCCCCTTGCTTATTTGTTTTGTTTCTTAAATCCCACATACGAGTATAATCATATGGTATTTGTTTTTCCCTGAATGACTTATGTCATGTAACATAATATTCTCTAGTTCCATCCATGTCATTTCAAATGGAATGTTTCATTCTTTTTTTTTATGACTGAGTAATATCCCATTGTGTTTATATACCATTTCTTTATCCATTCAGCATTTGGTAGAAATTTGGACTCTTTCTAGAATTTGGCTATCACAGCTAGTGCTGCTACAAATATAGGTCCACGTAGCCCTTTGAGTTAGAATTTTTTGTCTTCTTTGGGTAAATACCTAGTAGTGCAATTGCTGGATCATAGGGCAGTTCTATTTTTAACTTTTTGAGGAACTGCCATACTGTCTTCCAGACTGGTTGCACCAATTTGCATTCGTCACAAAAGTGCAGGAGGGATCCCCATTTTCCACATCCTCATGAACACTTGTTTTTTCTTGTATTATTTATTTTAGCCACTCTGACAGGTGTGAAATGATATCTCATTGTAGTTTTGATTTGTATTTCCCTAACAATGAGTGATCTTGAGCTTCTTTTCATGTGCCTGTTAGCCATCTGGATGCTTTCTTTGGAAAAGTGTCTATTCATGTCTTCTGCCCATTATTTTATTGGATTTTTCCTTTTTGGTGTTTTGAGTTTTATAAGTTCTCTATATATCTTGGATATTAGCCCTTTATTGGTATGGCACTTACAAATATCTTCTCTCATTCCATAGATTGCCTTATAGTTTTATTGGCTGTTTCTTTTGTTGGGCAGAAACCTTTTATTTTTATGTAGTCCCAATAGTATATTTTGTCTTTTGTTTCCCTTGCCTCAGGAGATATATATAGAAAAATGTTGCTATAGCCAATGTCAAAAAGGTTACTGCCTATTCTCTCTTCCAGAAGTTTTATGGTTTCAGGTCTCACATGTAGGTCTTTAATCCATTTTGAATTTATTTTTGTGTAATGTGTGAGAAAGTGGTCCAGTTTCTTTTGTAACAGATCATAGCTACACTTGTGGTGAACATAGCATAATGTATAAACTTGTCAATTCATTATGCTTTCCATCTGATCATAATATAACAATATTACTAATGTACTAATGTAACTAATAGTTGTGTGTCAGTTATACTCAATATTAAAAAAGAACAAATAGATTAGCATTGATGAATGATTAGAAATGAATTGAGATGCCTAAGAAACCACTTCCAGCAGAGAAAACAACATATGTGAGAGAGAATGACTTCCACTCATGATTTATTTCACTTAATCTTTATAATAAACTATGAGTTAAGAGTACTAGACCTCTCATTTTATGAGTACAGAAATTGATAGAAAGGTTGAATAGATTTTGCAAGTTAAATAAATGTTGCAACTTTACAAAATCATTGGGTCTCTTTAACCTCAAAAATCTAAGAATTGTGACCTGATCCTTATGATATCTCATTATGTAAATTGTGGCTTCATTTTGTCTCTGTTTATAAAATATGGAAATAATTTCTAATATCTGTGATGGCTAGGATGCAATGAAAAGGGCTCATTCTTTATTGGTAGGAGGACAATTTTGAAGTATTTATCCAAATGTGGTACTTACATATATTTTATTCTAGTAGTTGCATATGCAAATGAATGTATAAAAATAGACTTAGAATTTTAGCTAATGATGTGAAATTAATAGCAAGCTAATTCCTTGAATCTCAGTAAATAATGAAACTACTAAATTATTAGAAGTTTCCTCTGGTAGTCTGTGAATTTGTTATAAAAGGATGAGTCCCAGCTCTGTAAGTAGACAAGGAATGATATCTAGTACATATTGTTAACTGGAAAAAAATTGCTGAATATTTCTGTTTTAAAATTGCATTACATATTACATATTAAAAATATGCTCTCTGAGTGTGTGAATATGACTGTGTTTGTGAACAAAATTTCTGATATAATAGACTGTAAATATTTAATACTGGTTAATTTGAAGATCTGAGGGCAAATGGAGGATCAGTTAGAAACATAAGTGCCATTCCATCTCTCATTTTATACTATTGATTTATAATTAATTCACTGACATTTACTTCTCATAGTATTAAGTCTATACACTTAAAATTAAAATATTAAAAACTGAGTTTCAAATACCCTTCCGATTTTTAAATTATTGCTATTCTTTCTTGGTACATTCATTCTTTTTTACGCTAGTAGAGATGTATAAATGAATAAAACCTGAGTGCTACCCTCAATGAAGAGTTGGAGCTCAGCTCTGTATTTAATGAACCCAAGAGTTGAGAATAAATTATCTCCTGTGTGAAGACCAAGTGCCATGTGCATATGAGAAAAATTAAATACAACCAAGGAGAAACTAAGTTGATTGGATATGCTGGTAGGTATACTTTTGCTTCTATCTCACTATATTGCTTAGTTTTCTGAAAGATGTACTTCATGACATCATTCTACCTCTTGGGCCCATCTCTCCTGAATCTGGCTTTTCTTTATTCTGGCCTTTCATTCATTATACAGTGATTAGAGAAGGTAAATTTGTTTCATCTTTGGATAGTATTTAATCCTCATCTTATCCAGAGAGCTTTAAAAAGGTTTACATTTTAGTCACAGAACAGTATTCCCCGGAAATTTACATAAAGAACTCTCAGAGTTACAATAGTAGCTTTTTAAAATTTAGGTCAGAACAACGTTTATGTTTATATGAAAAAATGAAAGAGATATTACATAAGAGAGGAAGGGTGAATTCCTGACAAAAAGTCTCCAGAAGTAGCTTATGAATGCATTGCCTCTCACATTTTAAGTAAACTAAGAAAATCTAGGATTATACTTCTGTCTGGAATCATTAGACATATCTGAAATTAAGTATGTTCTTATTTGTCAATAAATATATTTGTATCTTTCTCTCATTCAAAAGGCTATTTTTTGGAATACATTGCAGGAATCCCCAAATTATCACTTTAACATACTTACTATTTCTAATTTAATATTCAGTATTTCAGTTTGTTCAAAATATTCTAACAGACTCTGCCTTTTGATATGTGAATTTTGCTGAAATGTGTCACAAAAAATATGTCTTTTTTTAGGGGAAGACATATCTGATTCTCAGGAAAAAAATAAGAGACTGAAATTTTAAAAAAATAAAAAGAAAGAAAGAAAAAAAAAGAAACTGAAATTAAGGTACAATACAAGCTTTGACACTTATCACCTACTGACCAGTCTTGTTCATGCTATACAAAGAATACATGGTTTCCGACCGGTTAAGTGGTTTGGTCTTGAACCCAGATATCTGCACTCTTCCTTATGGAAATAACTATGGTAATATCATTTAATATTTTTTAAAAGAGAAATTATGGGGCACCTGGGTGGCTCAGTTGGTTAAAGCAGCTGCCTTCAGCTCAGGTCATGATCTCAGGGTCCTGGGATTGAGCCCCCATGGGGCTTCCAGCTCAGCAGAGAGCCTACTTCTCCCTTCCCTCTGCCATCTGCTCTGCCCACTGTACTCTCTCTCTGTCAAATAAAGAAATAAAATCTTTAGTAAGTAATAATAATGAAAAACAAAAAATGAAAATAAAAACGAAATTAAACCTATTCCTTTGAAAACACATACAAGTAAAGAAATTAAACTATTCACCCAAGTTTTCTAGGAGAGTGCTTTCCTACCTCTTTAACTTAGGGAAATTCTTCCATACTAATAGCAGTAATTCATATGGTTTTAAATAGAAAGAGAATATGAAATAGTATAAATATCTCTATAGGTATACAGATCACAATAATTACATGTAGGCTGAAACATCATAAAATATGACCAGGAATTCAGATGTGATCAAACTCTATTCTACACTCTCCAGCTTAAATTATTTTCCGCTTCTTTCTCCCCTCGATCTCTAACTTCTAAGGTTGCTGGAGGCAATGACTCTAGTATATCTGCCCCGTGAGATAGTAGGAGGAGTTGGAAAAGCGGGGTGTTAGCAAAAGTTGATCAATGGCTAAGGCTAAAACACTCACACGTCATTTAAAAATATAGGATCTTTCCCATTTCTGAGGATTCTCGATGTAATTAAGCTTTAACTTACAGAGTATGGGAAACTAGTAAACAATTGGAGCAAGAGCACTAAGCTTATTCTCACTGGGAAGAAACCCAAGCTCACATTCCCGAAAGTTAACAGGTGTTATTTGGAGTCAGAAAGGATGGGGAAAACTACCTGCTCTAGCCCTTCAAGCTCTGAGATATTGACTATTTTCAAACTTGCCTTAACTGAAGGTTTCACTGGTAAAAGAGAGGAAATTAATGGATCACTGCTATTTTCGGTTCACTTAAAATCTCACCTGTAGACGAAATGACATACTATTTCAGCCAAATTCTGGCTCCATATTTGGAACTTTGCTAATTTGAATCCTACAGTTTTCAGACTCCTTGTCTTCTCTTCATGGCTGATTTCATTCTTAATCATATTCCCTGTGCTCATGTCACTCCTAAACCTTAATTATTGTAGGTCTAATATTACTAACCACTTCAACTGTGATTATTTCCCCCGCTGCAACTTTCCTGTTCAGACACAAAATTCCTAGAGATAGTGGGTTTTTCCTGGTCTTCATTTTCTTTAATGTTCACTTTGGCATCAATATTACTGTACTATGTATATATCATCAGAACAATTTTGAGGATTCCTTCTGCTAGTCAGAGGACAAAGGCCTTTTCCACTTGTTCATCCCACATGATTGTCATCTCCATCTCCTATGGAAGCTGCATTTTTATATACTTTAAACTTCCAGCAAAAAACTGAGTGTTTCTGAGCAAGGGAGTTGCTGTGCTAAACACCTCAGTAGCCCCCATGCTGAACCCCTTTATTTACAGCCTAAGGAACCAGCAAGTCAATGGGCCTTTATGGACAGGGCAAGGAAGATTTTATTTTTCCAAAGCAAATGAAATGTTGTGGTGTCACAAATTAGACACATTGCAGGGCAATTTAAAATATACAAAACATGAAATTTGAGCCAGCTTTAAATCACAGTGGTCTTCCTGTTGTCCTTATTCATTCATTCATTCATTCATTCATTCATTCTTTCTTTCTTTCTAACAGTTTATGAGCACATTTAATATATTTCCCATTCAACTGAAATAATTTCATATGACTTTCTGGCTCCCATTCTTCTGAACCCATAGTTAGTTGCAACTTCTTGAACAATAATTGTTTTATTCAGAAAATTGTATTTGAGTTTTGTTTAGGAAAACAGTTATCACCTGGAATGGATGAGACACTGTATAAATATTGATGTGATATTTTTCTTACTCAATACAGACAATATAATCTTGTCATTTTCATTGATCTTTGTCAGAAACTTCCTTCAATATCTTACAGTTTCTCTAGGAAAAAAAATTCCTCAAATGCCATATGATTTATTGAAAAATGTGGATGCTTTTATTTTAAAATAAAAAAAATTGCATACTTAATAGGGTATATCCATATAATTTAACTATCGATTTTTTTTTTAAAGCATAGACCTGGGGTGCCTGGGTGGCTCAGTCGTTAAGCATCGGCCTTCAGCTCAGGTCATGATCCCAGGTCCCGTGATGGAGCCCAGCATCAGGCTCCCTATTTGGCAGGAATCCTGCTTCTCCCTCTCCCATTTCCCCTCTTTGTGTTCCCTCTTTCACTGAATCTCTCTGTGTCAAATCAATAAATAAAATATTAAGCAAACAAACAAAAAAGCATAGATCTTTAACAGTATAAAGATCCCCATATTTCCAAAACCCATAATGACTCTTGTAATATATAGCTATACAGGTAGATACATGTGTACATACATACATAAATACATACTGCAGAAAAAGTGAGGAAAAAGCTGTTTGAGATCAATAGAATACATTCACTTTCTCTAATTACATGGACTGTAAGCTCCGTTTTCTCACTACACTAGACTATAGATGTATAGCTCCTTCTCTAGTTTTAGACTAGTTTAAAACTGGGCATGTATGTAAATTATTTAATGCCTAAACAAAATCACTCATGTTTTTAGAAAATAAAAACTTCATAACAGAACAAAATTTTCCATCTCATATAAAATTAGAATTTCATCTGTAAAAATACTCTTCCATTCTACTGAATGTATTAAGTGCCTAAAGTATTTTGGATGATATGTATGTGTGGTTGTGTGTGTGTGTGTGTGTGTGTGCATGCGCGCATGTGTAGGTTAAATAAGAGTTGTGGATATTAAAATGTTTCCTAAATAATAGAAAGCACTTTTTATTAATAAAAAATATACTACAATCCTAATTAGTCATTCAATATTCATAATGATCCCTATACAATGTATTCAATTGAGAAATACAGCACAGGATTTGTTAAGAAAAAAATAAAATAAGTGATAATAAATTAAAGGGGACTCAAAATATAAGAGAAAATGTATGATTGGTTTCTCAATTTCATCCTGACTGAAGTATAATTTGTATGTGAAAGAAGGCAAATAGTTGACAACAGGGTTTTTATAGCCTCTCTCAATAGAGGCTTCCCTCTTGTAAGTCAGATGGTAACTGGTAAGTCAGATGTCAGATAAATCTGGCACATGTAATGTACTATAGGGATGGATATGAGTCTGTCAAGGACATAGTATAATTAGTTATCAATAAATAGTAGTGATTATTAATAATATGGAATTAATAATATGGAATTAATAATGGAATTATTAATAATATGGAACTGCTATGGTTGTGAATAAGTACAAATTATATTTGTAAAGTGGTGAGAACACTTAAGATTTTCCCATTTGTATTTTTAAAGGCACAATACAGTAATATTTTTTTTTCATTTTTACTTAAATTCAGTTAATTAAAATAAAATGTTTCATCAGTTTCAGAGGTAAGGTCAGTGGTTCTTCAGTCTTATATAATACCCAGTATTCATTATATCACGTGTCTTCCTTAATGTCCATTGCCTGGTTACCCCATCCCCTCACCCCTTTCCCCTAGAGTAACCCTTAGTTTGTTTCCTATGATTAAGAGTTTCTTATGGTTTGTGTGTCTCTCTCTGATTTCACTTTGTTTTATATTCTCCTCTCTTTCCCTGTGATTCTCCATTTTGTCTCTTAAATTCCACATATGAGTGAGATCATATGCTGTCTTTCTCTGATTGACTTACTTTGCTTAGAATAATACCCTCTTGTTCCATCCATGTCATTTCAAATGGCAAGATTTTATGTTTTTTTTGATGGCTAAGTAGTATTCCATAGTATAAATGCACCACATGGTCTTTATCCACTTATATCTTGATGGACATTTGGGATCTTTCCATAGTTTGGCTATTGTGGATGTTGCTGTTTTAAACATTAGGGTACAGGTGCCCCTTCGGATCACTATATTTGTATCTTTGGAGGTAAATGCTTAGTAGTGCAATTGCTGGGTTATAGGGTACCTCTATTTTTAACTTCTTGAAGAACCTCCATACTATTTTCCAGAGTGGCTACACCAGCTCACATTCCCACCAACAGTGTAAGAGGGTTCCTCTTTCTCTATCCTCCCTAACATCTGTAATTTCCTGAATGGTTAATTTTAGCCATTCTGACTGCTGTAGATGGTATCTCGTTGTGGCTTTGATTTGTATTTTCCTGATGCTGAGTGATGTGAAGCATTTTCTCATGTGTCTGTTGGCCTTTTTACAGTCTTCTTTAGGGAAATGTTGATTTGTGTCCTCTGTCCATTTCTTTATTTTATTTTATTTATTTATTTGAGAGAGAGAGAGAGAGCATGAGAGGAGAGAGAGATCAGTGGGAGAAGCAGACTCCCCGCCGAGCAGGGAGTCCGATGTGGGACTCAATCCCAGGACTCCAGGATCATGACCTGAGCCGAAGGCAGTTGCTTAACCAACTGAGCCACCCAGGCGCCCCTCCTCTGTCCATTTCTTGATTGGATTATTTGTTCTTTAGGTGTGAGTATGATTATTTCTTTATAGATTTTGGATACAAGCCCTTTATCTGATAAGACATTTGCAAAATATTTTCTCCCATTCTGTAGGTTCTCTTTCAGTTTTGTTGACTGTTTCCTTTCTTGGGCAAAAGCTTTTTATCTGGATGAAGTCCCAAGAGTTCATTTTTGCCATTGCCTTTCTTAGCCTTTGGAGATTTGTCTAGCAGGAAATTGTGGTGGCTGAGGTCACAGCAGTTGCTGACTGTGTTCTCCTTAAGGATTTTGATGAATTCTGTCTTACATCCAAGTCTTTCATGCATTTTGAGTCTCTTTGTAAATGGTGTGAGAAAATGGTCCAGTTTCATCCTCCTGCATGTGGCTGTCCAATTTTCCCAATACCATTTGTTGAAAAGACTTTTTTAACAGAAGTCTTTTTGCCACTGGATATTCTTTCCTGCTTTGTTGAAGGTTAGTTGACCATAGAGTTGAGGGTCATTTCTGAGTTCTCTATTCTCTTCCAATAGCCAATAGCATACAAAAGACAACATATGTGTCTGTTTTTGTGCCACTACCATAGCATCTGAATGATTACAGATTTGTAATATAGGTTTTCTTTTACAACATTCTTTTGGCTATTCAGGGTCTTTTCTGGTTCCATATATATATTAGGATTATTTTTTTTCCAGCTCAGTGAAAAAAGTTGATGGTATTTTGATAGAGATTGCATTGAATGTGTAGATTGCTCTAGGTAGCATAGGCATTTTAACAATATTTATTCTTCCAGTTCATGAGCATGGGGTGTTTTTCCATTTCTTTGTGTCTTCCTCAATTTCTTTCATGAGTACTCCATAGTTTTCTGAGTAAAGATCCTTTGCCTGTTGCTTAGGTTTACTCCTATGTATCTTGTGGTTCTTGGTGCAATTGTAAATGAGATCCACTCCTTAATTTCTCTTTCTTCTATCTCATTGTTAGTGTATAAAATTCAACTGTTTTCTGTGCATTTATTTTATATCCTGCCACTCTGATTTCATGCATAAGTTCTGGTAATTTGGGGGTGGAGTCTTTTGGGTTCTCCACATTGAATATCAAGCCATCTATGATGAGTGAGAGTCTGACTTTTTTGCCAGTTAGGATGTCCTTTGTTTCTTTTGCTGTCTAATTGCTGAGACTAGGACTTCTAGTACTATGTTGAACGAAAGCAGTGAGAGAGGTCATCCCTGCCATGTTCCTGACCCTAGGGAAAAGTTGTCAGTTTTCCCCCATTGAGAATGATATTTGTCTGGGCTTTCTGTATGTGTCTTCTATGATATTGAGGTATGTTCCCTCTATCCCTATACTGTGAAGAGTTTTAATCAAGAAAGCATTCCGTACTTTATCAAATACTTTTTCTGCATCTATTAAGAGGCTCATACAGTTCTTGTCCTTTCTTTTATTAATGTAGTATGTCACATTGATTGATTTGTGGATGTTGAACCACACTTGCAGCTCAGGAATAAATCTCACTTTGTTGAGGTTAATTACCCTTTTAATGCACTTTTAGGTGCTATTAGCTAGTAACTTGGTGAGAATTATTGCATCCATGTTTATCAGGGATATTGGTCTGTAATTCTCCTTTTTGGTAGGGTCTTTCTCTGATTTGGGGATCAAGGTAATCCTGGCTTCATAGAAAGAGTTTGGAAGTTTTCCTAACATTTCTATTTTTTGAACAAGAATCAGAAGAATAAGCCTTAGTATTTCTTCAAGTGTTCAGTAGAATTTCCCTGGAAAACCATCCAGTCCTGGACCTTTGTTTGTTGTGAGATTTTTGATTACTGCTTCAATTACCTTGCTGGTTATGGTTCTGTTCAGTTTCTTCCTGTTCAAGTTTTAGTAGGATATACATTTCTAGGAATGCATCTATATCTTCCACATTGCCTAATTTATTGGCATATAGTTGCTCCTAAAGTGTATAATTGTATTTCTTCAGTGTTGGTTGAGATCTCTCTCTTTCATTCATGATTTTATTTATTTCGGTCCTTTCTCCTTCTTTATGATAAGTCTGGTCAGGGGTTTATCAATCTTATTAATTTTTTCAAAGAACCAGGTGCAAGTTTTGCTGATCTATTTTACTGCTCTTTTGATTTCTACTTCATTGATTTCTGCTGTAATCTTTATTAATTTTATTCTCCTCCTGAGTTTAGGCTTTATTTTCTGTTCTTTTCCCAGCAACTTTTGGTGTAAGGTTCAATTGTCTCTTTGAGACCTTTCATGTTTCTTGAGAAAGGCTTGTATTGCTATATACTAGATTCTTGGTGTATCTGTTCGTTGCCTGTTTCTTAGAAGAAATTGCATCCCAAAATTGTAAAAAAGAAATATATATATATATATATATATATATATATATACACACACACACACACACACATATATGTATATATATATATATATATACACAAAAATAAAATTAAATATAATAAAAGGATAGAATGTAAGTGTGAAAATGAACATTAAAAGATTTTAGAAAAGAGTTGTAAGGGGTGCGTGGGTGGCTCAGTGGGTTAAGCCTCTGCCTTCAGCTCAGGTCATGATCTCAGGGTCCTGGGATCGAGCCCAGCATCGACCTCTCTGCTCAGCAGGGAGCCTGCTTCCTCCCTCTCTTTCTCTGCCTACTTGTGATCTCTGTCTGTCAAATAAATATATAAAGTCCTTAAAAAAAAAAGTTGACAAATAAGAAATTGGTTGAACAGGGAAGGAGAAAAAAATAAAATTGAAAGATAAAAGAATTGTGGGGAAAAACTATGAATTCTATATACTGTTTTCACCTAGCACTTGAGTTTTGTAATTTCCTATAATCTGTAAACCTGGTCTGAGCCAGATATTCTTGATGATATTCCTGAGATCACTGATTCTCCAGTGTATTTGCCCCAGACACACTGGCACGGCCCTTGCCAAGGGATCAGGCTAAGTAATCTGCTCTGATTGCTGCCTATGGCTTTTGTTCCCTGAAGGCTTTCCATGCCTCTTTAGAGGATATGAATGAAAATGGCAGCCTCCCAGTCTCCTTCCCCTGAGACTAAAGAAAAGGGCCCCACTCCTATGTGCCCTCAGATAAAAGTAGTCAATCACTCCCATCTCCCTGGTCTCTATCCACTCTTAGTGCCCACCCAGCCTGTGAGAGTGCATTTCTATCCCAGGCATGTAATCCCATTTAGAGTCTCCAAACCCTGCAGACTCCTGTGGTTCACACTCATGCCACTCCTTCCACAGGTGGAAAGGGGGTCTCACAATAGTTCTGCCTCTTGCTGGGCCCCTGCTTGAAGGGCGGTGGGTCAGCCATGCTGCTCTTCATGGTATATGGCAACCTGACCTGAGAGTCCATTCCTGGGCTCACTGATTGCAGCCAGCTTCCCTGCTCTGATGTCTGGGAACTCTGCCACAGCCTGGTCTTCTTGTAACTCTGGGGATCTTGAGACCACACTGTGCCACCAAGTATCCTACCCTGTTTCTACCACCTGACCACCTTTCAGACAGGGATGGCACTCAGTGGAGCAGACTTCTAAAAGTTCTGATTTTAGGCTCTCTGCTATATTGTTTTCCAGTAGCTGGCTGATGAAGTCTCCTTCCCTCCTCAGTTTATCAACCCATAGATCACCTCAGATTCACTTCTCCAGATCTCTTACCTTGCAGAAATTGGTCACTTTTCTATTTGTAGAGTTGCAGCTCTTCTTTTCTTAGATCTCCAGTTAGGTTCACATGTGTTCAGAATTCTTTGAAAGCTATCTAGCTGAATTCCTGGGGCCAGACAAAAACTAATGTCTCCTACTCATCCACCATCTTGGACTATCTACAATACAGTACTGTTAACTTTAAGCAAAATGTAGTACAGAAAACAATGTTCTTTAACAATATTCATCTTCAAAATCTTTGCTACTTATTTACCATACAGAACTGAACTCCTGCCAGTTAATAGCAATTCCCCATTGCCCACCCTGATCCCTCCCAAAGTAACCAATTTTCTACTCTCCATTTCCATGAGATAGACTAATTATAACACCTCATATAAGTGGAATTATGCAATTTTTGTTCTCCTGTGACTGACTTATTTCACTTAACCTAAACTCCTCCAGACTCATCAATGTTGTCACATATCTTTAAAAAAAGGAAAAAAAAAAAAAGGGGGAGGGATGAACAACCATACAATGATCAAAGTTTGTCCTGCTCAGCCTTTCTGATGATCCTGATCTTCTGCTTGTGATTTTACTCTTTTTATTTATCACATCCATATTACATGTCACTGGCAACCTGGCTGTCATTACTCTAAACTTCATAGACTTCCATCTATAGACGTCTGTGTGTTTCTTTAGAGGAAACTACTCTATCTTAGAAATCTCATTTACCACTCTATGTATTTGTAGATTTCTGGGGACAATCATCACCAAGGACAAAATCCTTTCTCATAACAGTTATATAGTCCAACAATTTCTCTTTATCTTCATGGAGGTGAATGAATTTCCCATTCTAACTGCTCTGTCCTCTGACCACTCTCTTGCCATCTGTAAACTCCTTCATTACATCACCGTCATAAACAGGAAACTATACTTCCTGCTTGTGCTCTATGCATGGTTGTGTGAGTTCCTGACCATTTCCCTACCCCTTAGGCTTCTGTTCCAGCTGGATAAATGTGTGTCTAATGTCACAACTTTGTCTGTGCCTATCTTTTGCTTGTACAACTATCTTCTCAGATGCATGGCTCCTAGAAGTAATTGGCTTTTCCTTTGTTTTGGTTACTTTGTTATTTACTTTGGCATTTGTGATATTGCCCAATATACATCATATCTGCTAGTGAAAGAAAAAAAATGTTTAGTTCACTAATATTTCTCACATGATTGTCATTGTCATTTCCATATATGCTAATTACTCAGCAGCGGGGGAAAAGGACTTCATTGACCAAAGAAGTAGCTATTCTCAATAACTCTGTTGGCCCCATGATGAACTCCTTCATTTGCTCTCTATGGAACCAGAAAGACACAAACCTTCAAAGGTTTGGTCCTTGAAGTACTGTCTCATACAAAGAAATCAAAAAATTCTGATTAATATGAACTAACGTTATCATGAAGATTTAACAAGAGAAAAAATTTTAAACTTCTAATCTGCTATCTTCCCACATCCATGTCACAGCTATAGGAAATGCTGAGCTCATTTGCTAAATACTCTATATATCAGGAAAGTGGCTGAGTTGTGTCCTCCTTTAAAGTATTTGTAGGTTTCATGTAAATGATTTATAATTGTGACTATAAACTGGTAGTTATGGAACATAAATCATTTGCTTAGTATTATAAATAATAAAAATATTTTATCAAAAACATTAATTCCAAAAGATTTATGCACCCTCACATTTTCTGTGGCATTATTCACAATAGTCAAGATATGGAAACAGCCTAAGTGTATGCTGAGAGATGAATAGTGAAAGAAGTGGTTGTGTGTGTGTGTGTGTGTGTGTGTGTGTAACGGAATATTACTCAGCTATAAAGAAGGGTGAGTTCTTGCCATTTACATTGATAGACACAGAGAATACTATGCCAATTGAAATATGCCAGATAGAGAAAGACAAAGGCCAGATGTTTTCACTTATATGTAGACTCTAAAAAGCAAAATGAACAAGTAAACCAGGAAACAAATCAGAAACAAACCCATCAGTGCAGAGAACAATATGGAGAACATATATTAGGACAAAATCACAAATGCCATATGGAAAGTGTTGTGGGTGATGAACACAATGGGTGAAGAGGAGTGGGAGGTACAGATTTCTAGTTATGGAATAAATAAGTCACAGGAATAAAAGGTACAGCAGAGGGAATATAGTCAATGCTATTGTAAACCTGTTGTATGGTGACAGATGGCAAGTTTACGAAGATATTGGGTCTCTTTAGCCTCAACACTTGGACACTGCGATCTGGTCTTTATGAGACTGTCTTTATTACTAAGTGAAGTGTGGCTTCATTTTGTCTTCCCGTTTATAAAATATGTAAGTGATTTCTAATATCTGTGATTGTTAGCCTGCAATGGTTTTTACTTTTGTCTGTAGGAGGGAAATTTTGAAATATTTATCAAAATTTAGACTCACATAAATATTCTACAAGTATTTGTATATATGCAAAGGAATGCATACAAATGGATTTAGCACTATAGCTGTGATGTGATATTGGTAGCAACCTGATTTCCTAAAATTTAACCAACAAAGCAACTGCTAAATTACATACAAATCTCCTCTGGTAATTTATGCAATTTACTCCTATAATTGAAAATGTAAAGCTAAAGTTTCAAAAATTCTTCTGATTTTTCAAGATATTAATATGTATCTTTGATAGGAGAAGATGGTGTGGGGAGAAGACCCTGAACACACCTTCTTCACAGACTACACCGAATTAACTTATTAGTAGTACAATTCCTCCTGAAGAACTAGGGCTGACTGAACAGCTTCTGAACAACCAAAGATAAAGACAAAGGTAAGAGCACAGAATAAACAGGAGACACAGTAACAAAGTGAGGCCCCACCCCCTTGCCTGGACCTTAAGTGGGAGGGTTAGTACTGAGGGCCTGGGAAGATTCCTCTGTCCTTGGGCACCAGTAGGAAAAGCTGCAGTTTAAAAGCACCAAAGAGGGGCGCCTGGGTGGCCCAGTGGGTTAAAGCCTCTGCCTTCGGCTCAGGTCATGATTCCAGGGTCCTGGGATCGAGCCCCGCATCGGGCTCTCTGCTCAGCGGGGAGCCTGCTTCCGTCTCTCTCTCTGCCTCCCTCTCTGCCTGCTTGTGATCTCTCTCTGTCAAATAAATAAATAAAATCTTTAAAAAATAAATAAATACATAAATAAATAAAAGCACCAAAGAGCTGCAGGGATTCTGTCTCCCCATATGCCCTAAAAGCCCAGACTGGACTAGGATCTGCATCCAGTTGCCTGAGACCTCAGTGAGCAATCCCTATCAAAATACCAATAGCATTTTTCACAAGAACAGATAATCGTAAAATGTATATGGAACCACAGAAGACCCCAAATAGCCAAAGCAAACTTGAGAAAGAATAATAAAGTTCAAGGTATCCCAATCCTAGATTTCAAGTTATACTACAAAAGTATAGTAATGAAAATAGTACAGTACTGGCACAAAAACAGACACACACATCAATAGAACAGACTACAGACCCAAGAAATAAACTTATGATCATATTGTCACTTAATCTATGAAAAGGAGTTAGAAAATGCAATGGGGAAAGAACAGTATTTTCAATAAAAAGTGCTAGTAAAACTGGAGAATTACATATAAAAGAATGAAACCTGCTACTTTCCAACCCAGTGTACTCAAATTTAAAAAAATAAAAAAAATAAAAAATAAATAAACTCAATGAATTAAAAAACTAAATGTGAGATCTGGAACCATAAATAATCCTAGGGAAAAAAAAAATCACAGGCAGTAATTTCTCTGACAGGGACTATAACAACAATTTTCTAGATAGGCAATGGTGATAAAAGTGAAAATAAACTACTGAGACTACAGCAAAACAAAAATTTTTGCACAACAAACAAAAGCATCAACAAAATAATAAGTCTACCTACTGAATAGGAGAAGATATTTGCAAACAATATATCTGATAAGGGTTAAATTCCAAAATATATAAAGAACTTATGCTACTAAACACCAAAAAATAATCAATCTGATTTTAAAATAAGCAGATGACCTGAATACACAAGACATATAGATGGCCAATAGACATTTGACAAGATGCTCAACTTCATGGATCAATAAGTAAATACAAATCAAAACCACACTGAGATGTTACCTTCCACCAGCTTAGCATGGCTACAATCAAAATGACAAAAAATAACACATGTTGGGAAGATGTGGAGAAAAAGGACCTTACATATGCTGTTTTTGTAAGAATGTAAATTATTACACCCACTGTAGAAACATTATGGAGGTTTCTCAGAAAATTAAGAATAGAAATACCTTAGGACCCAATGATTTTATTATTGGGTATTTTCCACCCCCCTTAAAACCCACCAATTTGAAAATATACACACCCATATGCTTACTGACATTATTTTACATTATTTACAATAACCAAGATATGAAGGCAACCTAAGTGTCTGACAATAGATGAATGGATAGGGAAGAGGTGGTATATCTATATCTATATCTATACACACATATATGTACACATATGTGTACATATATATATCTTGGTGTGTGTATGTATATACAATATATGTAATGGAAAAATACACAGCCATAAAAAAGGGTGAGATCCTGCCATTTGAGGCAGCATGGATAGATATAGAGGGTATTATCATAAGTGCAATAGGTCAGATTGAGAAAGACAAATACCATATGATTCTCTTCATACGTGACTTATTTTTAAAATTTTATAAACAAACAATAATCAGATTCAGATGTTTAAATATGGAGAATAAACTGATGGTTGTGAGAGGAGAGGTGGGGGGTGGTAAAAGGGGTGAAAGGGAGAGGGAGATACTGACTTTCAGTTATTGAGTGAATAAGTCATGGGAGTAAAAACACAACAGAAGGAATACAATCAATGATATTATAAAACCAGTGTAAGGGGACAGATGGTAGCTAGACTTGTAGTGAACATAACATAATGTATAAACTTGTCAAATCACTAAGTGTATACCTGAAACTAACATAACATTGTGTGTCAACTATATTCACATTTTTTTTAAAGTAATAACTTAAAAAAGAAAACGTAGGTAAATTTGTTGAGCACAGAGCAGGCATTTTTCAAGGGAACAATGGGATCCAAAATTAGTGATGTAGAGTGTGGATATAATAAGCAGGTTGGGGCTGAGAGTTGAAAGGATAAGGGATTTCTGGAGAGGCTTTTAGATCTGGCAGAGGATTTAATCCTGAATGGTTTTTGGAAGAAGATAGGCGATAGCCTAACACTGATGTCTGAAAATGTTTTGGGGTTTTTTGTTTTTAACAAATCTGGTAACTGTTCAGATATTTTTATTTCAGAGCTCTATTTTCATTTTAGGGTTAGTAATAAAAGTACACAACAAAAATAAATTGTTTATTTATTCATTCTACTTTATATAGGTGGAGATGTATAAATTAATAAAGTCTGGCTGCTACCTTCACTGAAGGGTCCACTACTATGCAGCTCAGCACTATATTTAACTATTCCTGAAGGAACAGAGAATAAATTATCTCCTGAGTCATCAACTGAGTTCCATAGGAATATGAGGAAAAATAAGTAGAGACAAAGGGAAACCAGATTGATTGGATCAGCTGGTAGGTACATTTTTGCTTTTATGTCACTATATTGTTAGCTGTCTGGATAGATGCATGTCATGGCATCATTATACTTCTTACGTTATCTCTCCTTTTCTTTTCTCCACTCTGGTCTCTCAGGGATTTATACAATGACCAGAGAAGGTAAAATTGTTTTGTCTTTGGATAGTATTCAGTCAATCTTCATCTTATCCAGGGAGCTGTGAAATATTTTACCTTCAAGTCAGAGGGCTTTATTTCCTGGAAATCTCTTAAAGAACTCACAGGCTTACAATGGTAATTCTTGAAGTTCAGGTCAGAACAATGTTTATGGTAATATGGAAAGATAAAAGCGATAAAAAGAAATTTCTTTGCTTAGAGCAGAAACTATAGAAACCTTGCATGCAACCAAGCCTGCATTTTACATGACAGAGGCAAGGGTGAACGCATGACAAAAACCTGAAATTCATTATGAATGCACTGCCTCTCACATTTTAAGTAAATTAAGAAAATGTGGGGTTATGTTTAAGACCTGTATCATTAGACATATCAAAAAAATATGCTACATTGTCAATGAATGTGCTCATTTCTCTTCCATTCCAGAGGTTATTTTGTTGAAATAAATTGCAGGGATCCCAAAGTTATGGGATTGTAACTTTGGGATTGTTACTAATTGTAAAATTCACTATTTTCAGTCATTGTTCAAAACACAGGAACAATCTCTGCCTTTTGATCTGCCAAATTTGCTAGTTATCAAACTAGTATATGTACAGTTACTAATTGTAAAATTTAATATTTTCAGTCATTGTTCAAAACACAGGAACAATCTCTGTCTTTTGATCTGCCAATTCTGTTGGTATGGTATACCAAATATGTGTCTATTCCTAAAAGAAGAGAATGTTGATTGTCAAGAAAAATTAAAAGAAAAAAAGGCACAATACAAACTTGACACTTCTGCCCTACAGACTTACCCAGTTCATCCCATAGAAAAAAAAATAATACTTGATAATACTTGATAATACTATCAAGAACTTATGGCATAGATAAAATGCTCGTTCCTAAGAATAAAGAGAGAATGTGATGGATAAAAGTCATACAGATAAACATTTTAATAATTTGTGGTTTCTAAAAGTAAATTTTACAAAGAATTTTATTGATTCAACTTGTTTAGTCTTCTGGAGAAAAGACAAGAAACATTTGTCATCACAAAATTCCTTTATGAACTCCTTTTATCCTCAGAAAAATTTGGAGAGCAAAAAGACAAAGTGAGCAAAAAAGAAAAAAGAAAAAAAAAGAAAAAGAAAAGCAGACAAGTATGTCAATTGTTAATTTAAATAAGGAACATGAAGATGACATAAATGTACCAGTTTGCTGTAAAAATTATGTTATTTGTATGGCTTCATTTATGTATTAAATAACATCTCTGGCTTCTGATTTATTTCACATAAATAAAGAATTCTACTCTCATTTATAACCAAGGCAATTCTAGTATTATATTTCTAAGATAGGAAACACATTTATTTCTTCTGGCCACATTTGAAAGAATATATATTAAAAATAACAATAATCATAACTCTTATTAAGCTCAGAAATTGTGACTGGGTCTTCAGCTTCCACCAAAATCTTAGAAGACAGCAAAGTTCAAAAATGGCATCAGAGTGAAAACTCAGAATTAGACATTTCAGTCCTAGGAGCACACAACCTTGGAAACTAGAAAACAGTGTCTCAATATCTAAATTAGACGTGATAACGATTCTTGCAGAAACATATTGCTCTTGCCTCTGGAGACATATCTAGAAAAATGTTGTTATGGACAATTTCAGAGAGATTACTATTTGTGCCCTCTTCTAGTATTTTTATGCTTTCAGGTCTCAACTTTTAGAACTCTAATCCATTTTGAGTTTAGTTTTGTGTATGTTGTAAGAGAGTGGTGTAGTTGTATTCTTCTGCATGTAGCTGACCAGTTTACAAAACCATCTGTTGAAGAGACTTTTTTTCCCCCATTGGAGTATCCAATATGAAGTATGGAACCAAGGAACCAAGTAACTCTTAACTGTAGAGAACAAACTGATGATTACCAGAGGGGAGGTTGGTGGGGGAAAGGGAGAGATAGGGGGTGGGGATTAAGGAGTGCACATGTCCTGATGAGTACTGGGTGATGTATGCAATTGTTGACTCACTATATTGTACACTGAAATGAATATAACACTGTGTGTTAACTATACTGAAATTAAACTAAAAATAAATAAATAAAAATTAAGCAATATATTGCACATGTAGACAATTTGGTAACAGGTACAGGTGTTATGTAAAGTCACTCGTGAGGGGGCTTTTAACATAGACCTGTGAATACGGTTTTCCATTTCAAGAGAGGATGTATAAAATATTTACACTTTAACAGGCTGAGTGGATATTGCAAAACTGCACACAGGAAAAAAGTTCCATTGCTTCATTTCATTGGAGCTAATAATAGGAACTCTTAAATTTTCAATTCCTTTACTGTTCACACACTCTTTCTTTCTGTTTTGTTTCTCAACAGATTTTGCTTAAAGAAAATAAAAAGCAGTGTGAGAAACCATATAATGATTACGGAGTTCATTCTCTTGGGCATCTCAGATGACCCACAGCTTCAAGTTGTAATCTTTATCTTTTTATTTATGGCTTATGTATTAAGTGTCACTGGAAACCTAACCATCATCATCCTCACCTTGATAGACTGTCATCTCAAGACTCCTATGTATTACTTCCTGCAGAATTTCTACTTCTTAGAAATCACATTCACCAGTGTCTCTATCCCCAAATTTTTGGGGGCAATCATTACGAATATCAACCATTTCCTATAAGAATTGTTTAGCTCAACTATTTTTCTTCATCTTCATGGGTGTTTCTGAACTTTTCCTTCTCACTGCCATGTCTTTTGATCATTACATTGCCATCTGCAGCCTCTTCATTACACCACCATCATGAGCAAAAATGTCTGTACCCTGTTTGTCTTTGGGTCCTGGCTAGGGGGATTTCTTACCATTTTCCCACCACGCATGCTCATCCTCTAGCTAGATTTCTGTGCTTCCAATGTAATTGATCATTTCTCTTGTGACTATTTCCCCATCTTACAACTCTCGTGCTCAGATACATGGCTTTTGGAGATGATTGGCTTTTACTTTGCTTTTGTCACTCTGATCTTCACTTTGGCCTTAGTGATTCTTTCCTACCTGTGCATCCTTAGCACCATCCTGAGAATCCCATCTTCTAGTCAGAGGAAAAAGGCTTTCTCCACATGCTCCTCTCACTTGATTGTCATTTCCATCTCTTATGGGAGCTGTATATTCATGTATGTCAAGCCTTCAGCAAAAGAAAGAGCATCACTGACCAAAGGAGTAGCTATTCTCAACACCTCAATTGCCCCCATGTTGAACCCTTTTATTTATGCCCTGAGGAATCAGCAAGTAAAACAAGCTTTCAGAAACTTGCTTCATAAAGTACTGCTTTCTAGACACAAATGAAAATATGTATTAACATGAATGGATGTCATTGCGAAGATCCCATTAAAGGGCAAATAAAATTTCAACTTCTAGAGTATCTTCTAATATCCATCTCCCAAATACTTGCTATGATGTGCTCATTTCCTTAAGCTTTCTTTTAAACCTAAAGTAACTTTGTTGTGTCTTTCTTTCAAACCCTCTATAGGTTCCATTTCCTCATTGATTTGTAAGACTAAATAAGACATCAGTGGCTATAAAACAATAATCATTTTCCTGATTGTTCCAAATAATATAAATACTTATTTTTACTGTAAAGACTTGAGTAAACACTCTTTTCATAGGTTTATTCTAAAATCTTGTGTTCCATTACTAATATCACATTTCTTTCTTTTTCTTACATTTTCTTTCTTAAAGCTATAAAAAGTATGAAATAAATTATCCAACAATCATATTTTGTGCACACAAACTGCAGTATCTGTCCAGTTCTTCATGCTCAGTTGAGTGTTTATTTTATTGCTTATAAATTATTTAAAAGTCATGCATCTTTTCCTTTCTAGCTATGCTCAAGGCATGTGTTATGTCTTTTTTATGTACTACCCTTGTTTAACTGTATTATTATTATTTAAGATTTTAGGGGCTCCTGGGTGACTCAGTTGGTTAAGTTGCTGCCTTCAGCTTAGGTCATGATCCCAGGGTCCTGGGATCAAGCCTAGCATCAGATCCTTGCTCAGCAGGAAGCCTGCTTCTCTGATTGCTGCTCCCCCATGCTTGTGTTCTCTTTGTGTCAAATATATAAATAAAAGCTTTAAAAATAATAAAAAATAAAAAATAAATATTTTATTTTTTTTATTTGAGAAAGAGAGAGAGCATGAACAGGGGAAGAAGAGGGTCTGAGGGAAAGGGATAAGCAGATACCCTGCTGAGTGGGAGTCTGATGTGGGTCTCAATTCTGGGACCCTGAGATCATCACCTGAACTGAAGTCAGACGCTTAACCAATGGAGCCACCAGGCTTCCCAAATCTGTATTATTTGTTTAAATATATAGCAGATGGAGATGTAGGCAGTCACCATTACACTTATGCCACATGAGTTTTTGATAGGAATTTCATAAATAATAATATCTTTCCTGGGGCGCCTGGATGGCTCAGTGGGTTAAAGCCTCTGTTCATGTCATGATCCCAGGGTCCTGGGATCGAGCCCCACATCTCTGCTCAGCGGGGAGCCTGCTTCCTCCTCTCTCTCTCTGCCTGCCTCTCTGCCTACTTGTGATCTCTGTCTGTCAAATAAATAAATAAAATCTTTAAAAAATAATATCTCTTCTCTAGAGAACAATTAACTAGGTATGTCCTAAATAATATCATGTTTAATCTTCACAGCTTTATGGTAACATAGACTGATTATCTCTGTTATAGGTGTGCAAAGTGATGCTTGGAAAGGTTGAGTAATTTGCCTTAGATCTTGAGGTATAACAGCCAATGTGGTAACTGCTTTGTAAAACAAAACAGAGACAAAAAGTTGTGTTTATTTCAAGCATATTTAAAACTATGGGAACCTGAAAGAATCTATAGCTTTTACTTAGGACCTGCACAATTTTATTGGTGTTTTACACTCACATTATATCATTTGGGCATGATTATATTACTATAGTCTAGTTGGGGAAGGTACTAATTCCTAATATTATTCTTGGCAAATACATTAAAATTCTAATCAAACAAAACAAGAAGCTCTTCAAGGTCCATTGCTGGTGAGCAACAGAGTGGGAAGGAAAAAATGTATGAAGTATTAGCACTCTTATAGTACCAAACCTTCTTATTGGAAGACAGATTAAACATATTAAGTAAACAATGGAACCACATATGATAATTGTCTTTCTCTGACTGACTTATTTCACTTAGCATAATACCCTTTAGTTCCATCCATGTCATGCAAATGGTAGGTATTCATCCTTTCTGAAGGCTCTTAACTCTAGGAAGCAAACTGTGGGTTACAGAAGGGAGGGGGATGGGAGGATGGGATAAATGGATGATGGGCATTAAAGCGGGCACGTGATGGATGAGCACTGGGTATTATACGCAAATAATGAATCATTGAACATTACCTCAAAACTAATGATGCACTACTATAGGTTGGCTAATTGAATTTAAATTAAAAACAAGAGTGGACTTAGTACTATGTAGTAGATTATCAGTTTTTAAACGTTGGCATGGGGGAGTAGCACATTCAGTAGAGATATGCATTAGGAACTAGATGTTTGATTGTTAATCTCTGATTAAGGGAAGCAAACTTTACCTAGTGTGGTTGTTTGCTTGTTTTTTTGTTTGTTTGTTTGTTTGTTTGTTTTTGTTTTTTCCCCTGTCTCATTGGACACTGTCCCCAAGATTCCTTTTCAAATTCAATACTAATGTATATGATTTTTTATATTCCTTAGTGTTTTATGAGTAGCCCTGCTCTAGCAATTTTGATTCACTGAAATATTTCCAGTGATCCAGCAGCCCAGAGAACATATAAAACAGTAAGTAGCTTATGCTACATAAAATCTGTGTAGAAACCATACCAGACAGTTTAAAGACAACTGCTGATATTTTTTTCCTCTTAGATTCTCCTTTGCTGCACCTCAAAGGTTTAAGCCATTGGGTTTTCATTTTCACTGTCTCCATGTATTTTTTTTTATTTCTGAGTGCTATCATTGTTGACCCATTTATTGTTGGTAACACATTATTTAACCTCCATGTATTCCTGTTCTTTCCACTTTTTTTTTCTTGTGGTTGATTTGTAGTTTCATAGTGTTGTGGTCTAGTTTCACAGCATTGTGGTATGACTTTGATCTTTTTTAATTTGTTGAGACTTCTTTTGTGGCCTAACCTGTGATCTATAACAGAGAGTAGTCATTCTTGAAAAGAATGTGTATTCTGTTGTTTTAGGCTGGAATAATCTGAATACCACTGCTAAACTCATCTGGTCTGTCCAATGTGTCATCAATGCTATTGTTTCCTTGTTGATTTTTTTCTTCATATATTTGCTCCTTTCTCACTCTCTGTACACAAAGAAATATATATTGTTCATTTATCATGCAAATGGTTGTGAAAAGAAAGCTGGGGTAATAATACTTATATCAGATAAAATAGACTTTAATATCAATACTCTAAAAAGAGGCAAATGATGCTAATTAATTATAGCAGGAACAATCCAACAAGAAAATATAACAATTGTAGTATTTATGTACCCAATATGGGAGCACCAAATACACAAAGCAGTTAATAACAAACATCAAGGAACAAATCAATAATAATACAATAATAGTAGGTGACTTTCACACCCTATTACATGAATGGATAAATCATATGGACAGAAACAATCTCAATTACAATTACACCAAAAATAATAAAATACTTAAGGAAAAAAAACCTCACCAAGGAGATGAAAGACCTGTACTCTAAAAACTGTAAAACACTGATGAAAGGAATGGAAGATGATACAACCATATGGCAAGGTATTCCATGCTCATGGGCTGGTAGAACAAATATTGTTAAAATGTTTATACTACCCAAAGCAATCTAAACATTTACTGCAATCCCTATCAAAATGCTAAGAGCATGTTTCACAAAACTACAACAAGCAGCTCTAAAATTTGTTTTAGATAGGGGTGCCACCAAAATCACAAACCCAAATAACCAAAGCAAGTTGAAAAAGAACAAAATTGGAGTTATCACAATTCTGGACTTCAAGTTATATTACAAAGCTATAGTAATCAAAACAGTATGGTATTGGCAGGAAAGTAGACACAGATCAATGGAACAGAATAAAAAGTTCAGAAATAAACCCATGGTACAATTACTCTTTGACAAAGAAGGCAAAAATAAGCAGTGGGAAGACAGTCTTTTTCACCAATGGAGTTGGAAAAACTGGAAAGCTACATGCAAAAGAAAGAAACTGGACCACTTTCTTATATCAAACACAAAAATAAATTCAAAAGGAAACTTTGTGCATTATTAGTGGAAATACAAATTGATGTAGCCACTGTTGAAGACAATATGAGGCTTCCTAAAACCTTAAAATAAAACTACTCTATGATCCATTAATTCCACGACTGAGCATTTACCCAAAGAATATAAAAATAGTAATTAAAATATTTGTGCACTCTGCCTTTGAACATTATTTACAATGGCCAAAATATAGAAGCAGCTCAAGTGTGCATGTACAGAAGGGGATCAAGATTACACTTACCTTAAAGAGCACTGCATCATGTACAGAATTAATGAATCACTCCATTGTACACCTGAAACTAATATAAAACTGTAGGTAGACTATACTGGATTCAAAATTTTTAAAAATATACGTAGAGTTAATTTAAAGAAGAAAAAAAGAGAAAAAATTTCAATCAATATACTTGAAGTTAAGGAAAGACTACAGAATTTTCCAAATTAAAGGAAACTAAAACATTATGGTAATTAAATTAACATATAAGTCTAAATTGTATTATTTTCTATTAAAAAAAAAACTTTTAGTCACTGGTGAAACTTAAATAACATTGGAGAAGTATGTTAATAATCTATGAATGTTAATGCCCTGACATTAATGGCTATAACATGCTTATCTAGTAGAATATTCTTTTTTGTTATAAACACATACTATTATATCAAATAGCAGATGGATCAACAAATGATCCGGGAATAAATGATCTTCATGGTTATTTGTTGGTTTTCTTCTTTATATTTTATATCAAAATTTTAAAAATAGCAAAATATTAAGTATTGCCCTACACCTCCAATTTGGGGCATAGTTACTTCACTAGTTAATGAAATCCTACTATTGACTGGGGAAGCAAGTGAACAGTTTCCATTTGGGCTAACCCCTCTTAATGTGTAGAAATGGTCACACTGTCTCAGGGTACTGGAATATCTGAAATTCTTGTTGGCATTAAGTTTAGGGTTTAAATTACTTCTAGTTCTCTTTTGGGAGAATATGTTTTGTAGTTAAAGAAATTCAGTTTTGTGCTTAAGGCAATTCACAGTAGTTTTTATTTCCTTCCTTTTTTGTTTGTTTTGGTTGTTGTCTTATTTTTCACATAACTGATATTCCTGATATAAGTCTCCAGGGGGCATTTCTTCTCCTTCTCCTTCTCCTTCTCCTTCTCCTTCTCCTTCTCCTTCTCCTTCTCCTTCTTCTTCTTTCTTCTTCTCCTTCTTCTTCTTCTTCTTCTTCTTCTTCTTCTTCTTCTTCTTCTTCTTCCTCTTCTTCTTCTTCTTCTTCCTCTTCTTCTTCCTCCTCCTCCTCTTCTTCTTCTTCTTCTTCTTCTTCTTCTTCTTCTTCTTCTTCTTCTTCTTCTTCTTCTTCTTCTTCTTCTTCTTCTTCTTTCTTCTTCTTCTCCTCTCTTCCTCTTCCTCTTTCTTCTTCTTCTTCCTCTTCCTCTTCCTCTTCTTCTTCCTCTTTCTTCTTCTTCTTCTTCTTCTTCTTCTTCTTCTTCTTCTTCTTCTTCTTCTTCTTCCTCTTCCTCTTCCTCTTCCTCTTCCTCTTTCTTCTTCTTCTCCTTCTCCTTCTTTCTTCTTCTTCTTCTTCTTCTTCTTCTTCTTCTTCTTCTTCTTCTTCTTCTTCTTCTTCTCTTCTTTCTTCTTCTTCTTAAAATTAATCCCCTGTGTATCTTATGAGCAAAGTAATAAAACTGTTCCTTTTGTTAGCGCATAATTTGAAGCAAGAATTCTTTGTTACAAAATTTGGGTTCCTTTTGTATGAGGGATTTCCCCAAATCACTTTTCATTTAGAGCATTATATTTTCACTTAGTATTTTTATAGAGACATTTACCTTCATCTTAATATATAAGAAAAAAGACAAAAAATCAATCTCATCCAGCCTGAAAGAGGATTCTAATTATTTGTAATATCTGGGTTGTGTCATTTTAATGACCATCAGTGAGAGTGAAAGTTATTAACAGATTAATATAATTTCCAGAATGCATATATGTTATTAGAATCTTTCTGCAGAAATGATTTGGAATTAACTTTCCTTTTAAACTATTGAATTTTTTGTAATATTATTAGAGATGGAATATTTGTCATTTACTTTTGACCACTGTTTCTACCATAATCCCATAAGGGGAAAATTATATCAATGTATTCTAGATATGGTAAGTCACTTATAATTTGCAGTCAATATCTAGATCATAAATGAAAGCATTGCTACAAGTAAAAGTCCGGTAATATCCATTGACTTTTGAACTGTCATTTACTTTTCTATTTTTATGTAGATGTAACAGTCAAAACCTCATGATTAAATGCAACTGCTGAGAAGACTGATGTATTTGAAATGAATGAAAAATAATAATTAAGTGAAATGAGATAAAGGAACAATGGGGAAGTACTGCATTGGGACAAAATAATGGTATATATCTGAATATTTCAATCATAGAAATAGTATGTAACTGTCATTACTTCCATATTTCACAAATTTTTAAGTGTTTTGATGAGCTAAGAATTTTTGAAGAGAAAATTACATATAGATATTGGTATTAATTTTCTGGATATTATGAGAAATTTTTCAATGATTTTTAAGCTATACATAGAAAATACATTTAAGGTCAAGCTTTTGTTCTATTTAGACATGAAAGAGAATTTACCTCATTCGGAAATAATCAGCTAAAATTTAAATGATCTTTCAAGTTCAAATAGGGAAAAAGAAAAAGTTTAGTACTGTTCTTATCATAACTGTCACTTAAACGCAACAATCAGTTAGACTGACCAAGGCTAATACAGTTTTAAGTATCATCTATCCTGTTAAATTGGATCAATTTTTTAAACTTCTTTACATTTCTTACTACGTTTTTTCTTTTTTCCTGACAGTAGCTTTTGTAAAAATCTTCTTTTTTCCAATTCTGAAGTTGTCTTCTTTCTCTATTTAATAGTACTCAGGTCTGAAATGAGGAATCAGTCAAGAGAGATGGAATTCATTCTCCTAGGATTGACTGATGACCCACAATTGCAAATTGTGATTTTTATATTTTTCCTTCTAAACTATGTGTTCAGTGTGGTGGGGAACTTAACCATTATCCTTCTTACCTTGCTAGATTCCTGCCTCAAGACTCCCATGTATTTTTTCCTCCGAAATTTCTCCTTCTTGGAAGCTTCATTGACAACAGTCTGTATTCCCAGATACCTGATAAGCATCATGACTAAAAACAAAATAATTTCCTACAATAGTTGTGCATCTCAGTTATTCTTTTTCCTCTTACTAGAAATTACAGAATTTTACCTACTGGCTGCCATGTCTTTTGACCGGTATGTAGCAATCTGCAAACCTCTACATTACCCCATCATTATGAACAACAAAGTGTGTTACCAACTTCTATTCAGTTCATGGACAGTTGGCTTTCTGCTTTTGTTTCCACCATTGGCCTCAGGACTGACACTGGATTTTTGTGCTTCCAAAGTGATTGATCATTTCATGTGTGACTCTTCCCCTGTGCTGCAGCTTTCCTGCACTGACATTCATTTACTGGAATTACTTTCATTTGTCTTATCTCTTATAAATCTCCTAGTCACGTTGCTGTTACTGGTTCTTTCTTACACATATATTATCAAGACCATTCTAAAAATCCCCTCTTCTGCTCAGAAAAGAACAAAGGCTTTTTCTACTTGTTCTTCTCATATGATTGTAGTCTCCCTTACTTATGGTAGCTGTATCTTTAATTACATAAAGCCAACAGCAAAGGAAAGGGTGACTTTATCCAAAGGTGTAAGTGTTATTTATACCTCAGTTGCCCCTTTATTAAACCCTTTCATTTATGCTCTCAGAAACCAGCAAGTGAAACAAGCCTTCAAGGACACACTCCAAAAGATTTTCTCTTTTTTCAAAAAATGAAGAAGAAATTTAATTTTAAAACCTTGAAGAAGAAAGTAAATAAACATTTTGACTCATCTAATACGTTTACTTATTCTGTCCTTCAATTAGTTCACCTCATAATATTTTTTACCTCACAACATTTTAACCAAACATTTCAGCACAGTGCATCTTTTCCTTCCTACTTCTCTTTATGATTAGATGCATTCCTTTCTGTGCTATAGTAGAGTATTACCTTGAGTTATCAATACAAATGTGAAATTTCTTTTATTCTACAAACATGGTACTGACTTCCTCAAGAAATGATTTTAAATAGATATTCATCATTAGAATTTTAAAGAATAATACAGACATCAATATAACAGTATACACTACTGGAACTCTAGGAAGTTCTTAAAATGTGACTCACCTGTTTCAACACGGAAAGAAAAAAAGGCAGGCTTCAAGTCATAAAAATCTCGTATGTTCTAAAATGTAGCAGGACGTAATCTGGTAGGTTTAGAGACCAGAAAATGTGAAATGACTAAGGATCACACATATGATATGTTTATCACACACACAAGTCAATGATCTCACTCTTAAAATGTCTTTTCATTTGATCTGGAGTACAATATAGAAACATGGATAGTAGGTGATTCTAATGCAGGTGGCACCTTTGAGAGTTTTCTTTTTTAATATAAAAACCTACGCAAGCAGATTTTTACCTTATAAAAACACTATGTTAAATGTGTTGAGGATGGGTTTTTGGATATTGGCATCTAGGAGGCAAGTTGGAAGGCTTATATTTTAAACTAAATGGGTTATTTGAGAGTTGAAATGTAATAATGCCAATGAATCTGAAGGTCCAGGAAATGGTTCCAGAGATATTTAGGAAAAAAAAAAAAAAAAGAGGAATGGTTGGACATTTGGTCATATGGGATCATTGAAAAAATATTTGAAAAATCATTTGGGTCTCCTTTCACTTTCTCTTCTGCCCATTCCTGCACGTACTCACTCATACTTAAAATGCTTTTGAAGAATTGAGTATTAATGGTATCCTGTCAGATAAAAAAATAATAATAAAAATGGACGTGCAAAGAAATCCATGAATTATAATGCGTTCTGTATTGGATATAATGTGCCATCAGAGAAATATGAGTGAAAAAAAAAATACTTAATACTGTTATCCTATCCATGTGGCCCTGAGAAGAAAACCATTTAAGCTCAGGTTTGTGTTCTGATTTGTTTTACTATTTTAAGCCAACACTGTTTTTTTTTTTATTTTAAAGATTTTATTTATTTGAGAGCGAGAGAGTGAGAGAGCTGCAGAAGGAAAAGGGTGAGAAGGCTCCTGTGTGGTTCGATCCCTGAGCCAAAGGCAGGCACTTAACCGCTGAGCCACCCAGACACCCCTTAAGCCAACATTGTTAACCATCTTCCTTTCTAAGGCAATTACAAGGGAATAAGTTCATGTTATTATATTCAAGGCCCTCAAAGCTTTCCAATAAGCACTTTAAAAATTATTTGACCCTTATTAGATTTGGTTTTTATTTTTCTCATTCTTTGGGTTGTCATTTCAGTTTCTTGATAGTGTCCTTAGTTTATAAAATGTTTAATTTTGATGAAGTAAATTTTTTAATTTATTTTTTATTTCCTTGCTTGTGCTTCTGGTGTCATATTTAAAACATCATTGCTTAATCCAAAGTTGCAAGGGTGTATACCTGCTGTTTATTCTAAGAACTTTATAGTTTTATATCTTACTTTTAGGCCTTTGGTTTCTATTGAGTTAATGTTTGTGTATGGTTTGAGGTAGAGATTAAAGTCAACTTTTGCATGAAAATAGTTACCACAACATGATTTGTTGAAAAAGCTATTATTTCCCCTTTGAATAATCTTGGCACTCTAGTTAAAAATCAATTGACCATAAATGTATGGGTCTATAATAGTCTCTCAGTTCTATTCCTTTGAGCTATTGCACAATTGCTATGTCTTTATCATACTGTCTTTCTTGATCAATGTAGCTTTATATGAAATTTGAAGTTGGAAAGTATGACTATTTCGACTTTGTTCCTCTTTTTCAATGTTGTCTTGGCTATTCAGGGCCACTTGCAATTCCCTATGAATTTTAGGATTAGATTGCTTATTTATGCAAAAAGAGCACTTGAAAACTTAATAAGGATTATATTGAATCTGTGGGTCAGTTTAGAAACTGTTACCCTTTTAATTAACAATGTCAGGTCTCCTATCAAGTAATATGAGTTTTTTTTTTATTTATTTAGGACATCTTTAATTTTTGTTTTAAGTTATGTTATTTTCTTGGATAGAATGTGGCACTTCCATGGTTAAATTTACATAAAATAACTCCTACAATTGAACAATAAAAAAACAAACACTCAACAAAATATAGACAAAGGACTTAAAGAAGATATACACATGGATAAAAGTACATTAAAAATATTTCTCTTGTACCACTTAGCCAGGTTGTGAATACAAGGAAATTAAAGTGCTACTTCAGTGAAAGACATGAGTGATAAGAAAGTGAACATCCTTATTGCTGATAGGGAGAAACTTTTATTGATCTGGATAGATCAAATCAAGCACAATATTCCTTAAGCCAAAGCCTAATCTAGAGAAAGGCCCTGATTCTTTTCAATTATATGAAGACTGTGAGAGGTGAAGAAGCTACAGAAAAAAAAAAATCTGAAGCAAGCACACATCACGAGGTTTAAGGAAAGAAGCCATCTACATAACGCAAAGTACAGGTAAGCAGGATTGATATAGTAGCTGAAGTGAGTTATCCAGAAGATCTAGCTAAAGTAATTAATGAAGGTGACTACACTAAACCATACACTCAGTGCAAATGAAAAAGACTTATAGTGGATGAAGATGCATCTAGGACTTATAGATAAAGAGTAGCTAATGCTTTGCTTCAAAACCTAGGTTTTGAAATCTTCAAAATCTAGGCTGACACTCTTGTTAAGGCTATTGCAGATTGTGGTTCTAAATTGAAGCCAATGTTCATTGACCATTCTGAAAGTTCTAGGCCTCTTAAAAATTATGCTTAATGTATTCTGCCTGTGATTTAGAAATGGAATAACAAGGCCTGAATGACACTACCTCTGTTTATAAACAAACATGGTTTATGAATATTTTAAGTTCACTGTTGAGACCTACATTTCAGTAAAAGATTCCTTTCAAAATATTGTTGTTCATTGACAAGCACCTGACCATTCCAGAGCTCTAATGGAGATGTACAACACAATTAATATTGTTTTCATGACTGTTAACACCACCATTTAGCAGTATGTGGATTAAGGGGTAATTCTGGCTTTCAAGTCTTATAATCTTAGAAATACATTTCATAAAGCCAGAGATGCTATGGAAACTGATTTCTCTGATGGATCTGGGCAAAGTAAATTGAAAGTTTTCTTGTAAGATTTACCACTCTAGATGTCACTAAGAACATTTTTTGATTCATAGGAAGGAGTCAAAAAGGGTCAATATGAACAGGAGTTTGGAAGAAGTTGATGACAATATATAATATTTATAAATTTTATCAGTTGTTCTGTGTAGAAATAATTGAAGTTCAGACATTGGTCAAAATCACTTATACAAATGTTAGTGAATCTTTCATTCAGAATAGGAGGAGAGATAAAGAGTTTTCCAGGCAAAAACTAAAGACATTCTTAAACACTTACCAGTCTTGCAAGAAACTTTAAGAGAAATTCTTTGAATGGAGAAAAAAAAATACCTAAAGCAACAAAGACTAGAAAGGACTTAAAAACATCACCAGGAATACCAGTTTTACAGGTTACACAATGGTTCTAAATTCATATCTCTCAATAATCACTCTGAATGTAAATGGACTAAATGCTCCAATCAAAAGACATAGGGTATAAGAATGGATTAAAAAAAATCCATATTTATGCTTTCTATGACAGACTCATTTTAGACCTTAAGACACCTGCAAATTGAAAGTGAGGGGATGGAAAACCACATATGACGCAAATGGATGTCAGGAGATAGCTGGAGTAACCATGCTTATATCAAACAAACTAGATCTTAAAATAAAACCATAATAATAGATGAAAAAGAGAATTATATCCAAATTAAGGGGTCTAACCATCAAAAAGATCTCACAATTGTAAATATTTATGCTCCCAGCTTGGAGGAACCTGAATATATAAATCAATTAATAACAAACATAAAGAACCTCATTGATGATAATACAAAAATAATAAGGGACTTTAATACCCCACTTAAAATAAGAGATGGATCATGTAAGCAACAAATCAACATGGAAACAATGGCTTTGAATGACACACTGGACAAGATGGACTTAACAGATATATTCAGAAAATTTCATCTTAAAGCAGCAGAGTACACACTCTTCTTCAATGCACATAGAACATTCTCCAGAATACAATACGTACTGGCTGACAAATCAGCCCTCAACAAGAGCAAAAAGAATGAGATCATACCATGCATATTTTCAGACCATAGCACTATGAAACTGGAAGTCAACCACAAGAAAAAATTCAAGAAGAACTCAATTACATGGAAATTAAAGAACATCCTACCAAAAAATGAATGGGTTAACCAGGAAATTAAAGATGAATTAACAAAATACACAGGGGAAACCTGAGTGGTTCAGTCAGTTGAGCATTCAACTCTTGATTTTGGCTCAGGTCATGATCTCAGGATCCTGGGATCAAAACCCAAGTCAGGTTCCACACTCAGCAGGGAGTCTGCTTGAGGATTCCTTCCCTCTCACTCTACCTGAGCCCCCTTGAAATAAACAAATGAATCTTAAAAAAAAATACATGGAAGCAAATGAAATTAAAGGTATGAAAGCCCAAAACCTTTAGGATGTATTAAAATCAGTTCTTAGAGGGAAGTGTATTGCAGTATATGCTTACCTTGAGAAGCAAGAAAAGTCTCAAATATATGACGTAACCTTACACCTAAAGGAGCTAAAAAAGGAAGAGCAAATAATGCCTAACAGTAGCAGAATGGAGATAAAGATTAGAGCAGAAATAAATGGTATAAAGACAAATAAATGAAACTAAGAGCTGGTTCTTGGAAAGAATTGATAAAATTGATAAACTGCTAGCCAGACTTACCAAAAAGAAAAGAGAAAGGATCCAAATAGATAAAATCATGAATAATAAAAGAGAGTTCACAAGCAATACCACAGAACAAACAATTATAAGAGAAAACTATGAAAAATTATATGTCAACAAACTGGGTATCTTGGAAGAAATGGACAAATTCATGAAAGTGGCTGAGTTGTGTTTTCCTTTAAAACTGTCAGTTCCATGTTAGTGACTTATAATAGTGAATATAAAACCAGTAGTTCTGGAACACAAATCACTTTGCTTACCATTGTAAAAAATAAAAATATTTTATCAAAAACACTAATTCCAAAAGATATATGCACACCCCTACATTTTTTGCAGCATTATTTGTAACATCCAAGGTATGGAAGCAATCCAAATGTATGTTGATAGATTAATAAAGAAGAGGATATATATATATATATATATATATATGTATATATGTATACACACACACACACACACACACAATGGAATACTACTTGGTTATAGAAAGGGTGAGATCTTGCCATTTACAACTTTGATGAACATAGAGGATATTATGCCAAGTGAAATATACCAGATATAGAAAGGCAAATACCATATGCTTTCATTTATAGTAGAATCAAAAAAGCAAAATGAACAGGTAAACCAGCAAACAAAGCAGAAATAGACCCATCAATACAGAGAACTAATTGATGGTTGCCAGATGGGAGCTGTTGGGGGAATGGGCAAAATGGGTGAAGAGGATTGGGAAGTACAGACTTCTACTTATGGAATAAAAAGAGGAATAAAGGGTACAGCAGAGGGGATGTAGTCAATGCTATTGTAATCCTTCTGTGTGGTGACAGATGGTATTTACTCTCACAGTGAACATAGCACAATGTATGTATAGACTTGCTGAATTGCAATGTTGTACACCTGAATCTAATGTAACATTGTGTGCCAGCAATATTCAACAAAAACAAACAAACAAACAAAGTGTTATGGATGAATGAGTAGAAATGAATTGAATTGCCAAAGGGAAAAGACCATATGTGACTATGAACACCCTAAAAGAGAAGAAAAAGTATGATTATTAAAACAAATAAGGAAAGAAAACCACAGGTATTCTGGAATGGAAAGGGTGAGGGTAGATGGGGTGAAGTGAAATTGCAGAAAAGGGTCAAATACTACTGTGCTTTGGCCTTGCTAAAATTAGACACTTATATTGAGGATACTAAGAAACCTTTTTTCTTTTTCCTGAAAAACAAGAAATATTAATTTCTCAGACCCATGTTCTCTGAGCTAAAAACATTACTTGCAGGGGATACCATGGCTTTGGTGCTCTAAGTGACTCACTGTCTAAACTCTCATGTTGTCTCTAGCCTAATGATATTAGAGAAGTTGATTATTTATTTAAAAGAAACAAAAACAGATTCATATCTTATATAAGAACAAATTCTGGGTGGATTAAAGAAGCAAATGGGAAGAGCAAAACCATAGAAATAGTAAACATGAATGACTATTTACATGATTTTGAAGTAGGTGTAAAAAAGTACTCTAAAAAGAATAGGTCACCATGAACTCATGATACAATTTTTTGAGTGGAAGCACCTCATAAATAAGTTAAGGAGAGGTTCTGAAAACTTGATTCAACAAAAGAAATTCAGCATGAGTTTATATCCAAATACATAAATATCTCCAACTAGTAAATGAGAAGACATAACCCCCCAAAGTGAACAAGAGTTATGAATAAGCAATTCATAGATGAGAAATACAATTATTAAAATGTTGAATCTCTCTAAATATTATGCAAACTGAAATAAGTGTGTCAGAGAAAGAAAAATACCATATAATTTTATTCATATGTGAAATTTAAGGGAAAAAATGAGCAGAGGGAAAAAAAAAAAGAGGGAGAGAGAAACAAACCAAGGAACAGACTCTTATAATACGGAACAAACATGGTTACCAGAGGAGAGGTGTATGGGTAGGGGGACAAGGTGCATAGGTGATGTGGATTAAGGAGTGCACTTGTGATGAGCTCTGGGTTTTGTACAGAAGTTTGAATCACTATAGTGTACACCTGAAACTAATACCACACTGTGTGTTAACTAACTGGAATCGAAATAAAAACTTTTTTAGAAAGATAAAAGTGTTGTAAACTTAAGTATAGAGTAAATGGGAATATTGCTGTGCTTAACTAATTGAAACTCCACTGTTCATAATCTTTCTTTCAAGCAACATCTTCTTTTATTAAGCTGTAAGTGTATGTAAACTTAAGTGTAGAAGCATATGGAGATTGCCTTATGCTTAAGTCATTGAAATGACACTGTTTGATCCACCTGTCAAGTAAAATCTTCTTTTGTTAAAATATATGTATTTCTAAATATATGTATTGGAGCATATGGAATAGCCCTGTGCTTAACTCAACAAGATAAAGGATTTTTTTTTAAAAGGTGATTTTATTTATTTACTTACAGACAGAGATCACAAGTAGGCAGAGAGGCAGGCAGAGAGAGAGGAGGAAGCAGGCTCACGGCTGAGCAGAGAGCCCGATGCGGGGCTCGATCCCAGGACCCTGAGATCATGACCTGAGCCGAAGGCAGAGGCTTTAACCCACTGAGCCACCCAGGTGCCGCAAGATAAAGGATTTTTAATGAGACGTTTAGATCTGGCAGAGGATTTAATCCTGAATGGTTTTTGAAAGAAAGTGGGCAACAGGTCTAAGGTGGTATCTCAATGTGGTTTTGATTTGAAACTCCCTGATGGCTAGTGATGATGAACATTTTTTCATGCATCTGTTAGCCATTTGACACCAGTTAGAATGGCCAAAATTAACAAGATAGGAAACAACATGTGTTGGAGAGGATGTGGAGAAAAGGGAACCCTCTTACACTGTTGGTGGGAATGCAAGTTGGTTCAGCCACTTTGGAAAACAGCGTGGAGATTCCTTAAGAAATTAAAAATAGAGCTTCTCTATGACCCTGCATTTGTGCTACTTGGTATTTACCCCACAGATACTGATGTAGTGAAAAGAAGGGCCATCTGTACCCCAGTGTTCATAGCAGCTATAGCCACAGTCTCTTGTGGAAAGAACCAAAATGCCCTTCAATGGATGAATGGATAAAGAAGATGTGGTCCATATATACTATGGAGTATTATGCCTCCATTAGAAAGGATGAATACTCAACTTTTGTTATCAACATGGAAAGGACTGGAAGAGATTTTGCCGAGTGAAATAAGTCAAGCAGAGAGAGTCAATTATCATATGATTTCACCTATTTGTGGAGCATAAGGAATAACACGGAGGACATGGGGAGATAGAGAGAAGGGAGTTGGGGTAAATTGGAGGGGAAGAAGAACCATGAGAGATCGTGGACTCTTAGGAAATAGCTGAGGGTTTTGTAGGGGCGGGGGTGGGAGGTTGGGTGAGCCTGGTGGTGGGTATTGTGGAGGGCATGTATTGCATGGAGCACTGGGTGTGGTGCATAAACAATGAGTTCTGGAACACTGAAAAGAAATTTTAAAAATAAATAAAAAATTTTTAAAAAGAAAGAAAAAGAAAAGTTACCACAAGAAAAAGAAAGAAAGAAAGAAAGAAAGAAAGAAAGAAAGCTAACACTGAAGTTTGAAAATGTTTTTTGTTTTTTGTTTTTTTGGGGCAATAAATTTGGTAACTGTTTGGGACATTTTCATTTCAAAGATCTGTTTTCACTTTAAAGATAATACTAAATATTGGGGCGCCTGGGTGGCTCAGTGGGTTAAGGCCTCTGCCTTAGGCTCGGGTCATGGTCCCAGGGTCCTGGGATTGAGCCCCGCATCGGGCTCTCTGCTCAGCGGGGAGCCTGCTTCCCTCTCTCTCTCTGCCTCCCTCTCTGCTGCTTGTGATCTCTGTCAAATAAGTAAATAAAATCTTTAAAAAAAAGATAATACTAAATATACACAACAAAAATGAATTGTTCATTTATTCACTCTATTTTATAATGATGGAGATGTATAAATTTAAAAAGCCTGGGCGCTACCTTTGGTGGAGGGTCCACTACTGAGCAGCTCAGTCCTGTATTTAACCAGTCCCAAAGGAACTGAGAATAAACTATCTCCTGAGTGTAGACTGAGCTCCATGGGCATATCAGGAAAAATAAGTACAGACAAAGGGAAACCGTGTTGATTGGGTTGCTGGTAAATACACTTCTGCTTTTACTTCACTATATTGTTAGCTGTCTGGAAAGATACCTGTCATGGCATCACTATGCTTCTTGAGTTTATCTCTCTTTGCACTTTTTCCTTTCTTTACTCTGGTCTCTCAGGGATTTATACCATGACCAGAGAAGGTAAAATTGTTTTGTCTGAATAGTATTCAATCTTCGTCTTATTCAGGGAGCTGTGAAGTGTTTTACCTTCCAGTCATAGGGTTTTACCCCTGGGAACTCTCTTAGAATTCACAGATTTACAATAGTACTTCTTGGAGTTTAATTCAGAACAATGTTTATGGTAATATGGAAAGATAAAAGTGATGAAAAGAAATTCCTTTGCTTAGAGCAGAGGCTATAGAAAGCTTGTGTGCAATCAAGCCTGCATTTTCTCAGTGTGAGAGAATTTTACATGACAGAGGCAAGGGTAAACTAATGACAAAAACCTCCTGAAGTAGATTATGAGTGCACTGCCTCTCATATTTTAAGTAAATTAAGAAAATCTGGGGTTATATTTATGACTTGAGTCATTAAAATAGCAAAAAGAAAGTATGTTTCGTATTGTCAATGAATGTGTTTATCTCTCCCCCATTACAAAGGTTATTTTGCTGAAATAAATTACAGAGGTCTCCAAGTTATCACATCAGTATATTTAGGATCACTAATTTTATAATTTAACATTTCAGTCATTGTTTAGATACACTAATAATCTCTGCCTTTTGATCTGCCACTTTTGCTGGTGTCTAATAACAAATATGTGTTTATTCCTAAATGAAAAGAATGCTGATCAGAAAAATATAGAAGAAAAAAATAGTCACAATGCAAGTTTGACACTTAGCCCCTACTTACTTGCCAAGTTCACCCCACAGGAAGAGAATAATACAGCAAATATTATTAAGAACTTAGAGCATAGACAAAATGCTGTTGCTAAGAATGAAGAAAGAACATGATGGATAAATGTCATATAGATTACATTTTAACAATTTGTGGTTTTTACCCAGTTTTTACACAATTTTAGAGAGAATTTTTATTGATTCTATGTTTTAGTATTATAGAAAGAAGATATTGAGATATTTTTGTCATCAAAAACCTCCCTTATTATAGGGCACCTAGATGGCTCAGATGGTTAAACATCTGTTTTCAGCTCTGGTCATGATCCCAGAGTCCTGAGATCTAGCCCTGTGTGGGGCTTTCAGCTCATCAGGGAGTCAGCTTCTCCCTCTCCCTACTTCCCCTGCTCTCTCTCTCTCTCTCTCTCTCTGTCTGTCTCTTTCTCTCAAGTAAATAAAATCTTTAAAAAAATCTCCTTCATGAATTCCTTCTTGTCCTCAGGGAAATTTGAGAGTAAAAAGGCAAGATGAACATAGAAAAAGAAAAGAAAAAAACAAAAAAAAATAGGCAATTGTTATTTCAAATAAGAAGTATAAAAATGATATAAATGGACCAGCATGCTGTACAAATTATATATTGATATAGATCTATCTATGTGAATATTAGTATCTCTGGCTTCTGTTTTCTTTCCCACAAAACAAGAACTTTGCATTTATTTACAACCAAGGCAATTCTAGTCTTATATTTCTAAGACAGGAAACACATTTATTTCTTTTGGCCACATTTAAAAGAATATATATTAAGAATAGCAATAATCATAGCTCTTATTAAGCTCAGGAATAGTGACTGGGTCATCAGCTTCCAACAAAATCTAGGAAGAAAATGAAGTCTGTAAATGGCATCAAACTTAAAACTCAGAATTAGGCATTTCAGCCCTAAGAGCACACAATCCTGGAAACTGGAGAATAGTGTCTGAATATCTAAATTATAGATATGATAACGATTGTTGCAGAAATATATTTCCTTTGCCTCTGGAGACATATCTAGAAAAATGTTTCTTTGGCCAGTTTCAGAGAGATTACTGCCTGTGCTCTCTTCTAGGATTTTTGTGCTTTCAGGTCTCACATATAGATCTTTAATCTATTTTGAGTTTAATTTTGTGTGTGGTGTAATTTCATTCTTCTGCAAATAGCTGACAGTTTTCCCAACATCAGTTTTTGAAGAGACAAAAATATATATATATATGTAGCTACCTCAGTAAAACCAAAATAGTAGAATTAAAATAAATATTTACTTATGGATTTTGAACCATAGATCATAATCTAGGATTTCAATCTAGGATTTTCAAAAACTTTCTATGTCATGAACAGAGTGTTATAATATTAAATATAATAAAAACATCTTCATACATCTATATCATATTTCATTTTTAATAAAAATATAGGTATATTAGGCCATTTTTAATTTCTTTTTAATCTTAATTATGGGTCTCAATTTGAATATGTTTGAAAATTATTATCTAAATACTCTGTATAGTTCATTAATGGACTAGATCTTAAAAGATATTTGAATCATGAATGATTTCAGGAATAACAGATAAACCATTGATTTCATTTTTCCATGATCCTTTATATGTATACCTTTTATATTTTGAGAAAATAAATCTAATGATCCAGGAACATTATCTAATTTTAGAAATTAAAAAATGCACAGAAAAGAATACAAGATACATATATTGAGACAATTTAATAAGATTAAAACCTAAGGCTCTCAAAGTGTTTGTTGTTGTTGTTGTTTTCCAACCCTGCTATGAGTCAACCTGAATGACTTTGCTTTAAACATACTTCCAAGTTAAGCCATTATTTTATCATTAAGCCATCCTAAGACGCTTTAGTGTCACCATCCCTCAGAACAAAGTACTGCTTAAAATATAACCTATGATAAATTATGCTAGTTACCAAGCATGCCTTAAGAAAAACATGTACTGACAATAGGCCTCTGGGAGAGAGGACGATATCCATCCTTGAAGCCCAGAAGCTGGGATGCATGGCTCATTCAGGTCAGATCAAGGCCTGCTTCATGGAAGCCTAGCAGTTGGGAATGCCTGGCCCCTCGGGCAGAATGCCACCTGTTTCATTTTTCTGTTATATCCCCTGCCCCAGAGAGCATCAGCAGTTAGTCAGACAATCCTTTCATCTGGGCTTGCTCACTGTAGGTCATGTACTATGTAACCAGACATATTTTGCCTTTCTTCTTACATATTTACAAGATTCATGATCAATGTGTAATCTACTTTGGCTTCTTTGTTGGTTGTTACCCACTTTCTAATAAATATGAGACTGAGGAGTTGTTTGGGGTGACAGTCTTTTCTACTGTCATCCCCCGCTCCCATTCTCTTGCAACTGACTTGTTTGTGCCCCATTCTTCTCCTGTGCGCCATCGGGAAGCCGCACTTTAGTTATATAACTACTAGTAGTTATTTACCATAGAAGGTATTAATATTATTATTCATTATGCACAGTAGAAGAGCTAGGTCAATGAAGCTAAAATCAGTTTGAGAGATATATAGCTAAAAAGATTAGTGAAAATGTAAGCTCAGGAAGCATTAGTATTCATTACTACTCCAATGAGTAATCTCAATATCTTCTAAACCTATGTTTTAAGCCTAATCTCTGGACACTCCTGAGATGTGGTTTACATTTTGAGCACTCTGAATACAAAGTAGGAGTACTAACAGTACTATTTTACCCCTGCTTGTAATCATCCTTACCTAAAGTTCCTGTAATTGTCTGTTTTTTAATATCTTCTTGGCTTAAAATTCTAAGGTTGTGCCAGATTTACCAGTTGGTTTGCCCATGAATTTAGTAGATTTAAATTAATTTTTCCAAAATAAATTAGAATACTATGGATTTCTCTATCTGATTATGGTCTTAGTCTTAATTGTGATCATTTATCAATTTAGTCTTCCAGAATATAAATAAAATTCCCATGACCAAAAGGTTTTTATTTGTTATTCAAAAGAATCCATGAAAACTCCCATGCTTTGTCTCAAGAAACATCTCAACTTTTGGCCAATTAAAAAATAGTATAAAATCCTTTCTCCATGTTGCATCTCCAATTGACTTATTTCGCTAAGCATGATACCCTCTAGTTCCATCCACATTGTCGCAAATTGCAAGATTTCATTTCCTCTGATGGCTGCATAGTATTCCATTATGTATATATACCACATCTTCTTTATCCATTCATCTGTTGATGGACATCTAGGTTCTTTCCATAGTTTGGCTATTGTAGACATTGCTGCTATAAACATTTGGGTGCACGTGCCCCTTCGGATCACTACGATTCAGACTTGTACCCCTGGGGATAAAAATATATTATATGTTTATAAAAAATAAAAAAAAATCCTTTCTCCACTAAAAATGTTTATCATTGTTGTACTATGAATATGACATCCATATTATTAAGTTTAACATTATTTTAGGTTAAGTGATTATGGCATTAACCTGTGATTAGAGTCTCTAAAAGGTACAGATAATTCTCCTATAATAATAAGTTCTTTGCAGAAATTTTTTTCTTTTTTTTCTAAATATCTCAAAGGAATTTCCTAATTATGGACTCTATTTCTCATTTTTAGTGCTCTCTTTTTCTAAGTATGGCATAATCAGATTTTCAGGTTGTCTAACAAATCTCTATTTATTTATTTTTAATTAGCTGGCCATAATTTGAAAATTGTAGTAGCAAATGCACTCTTATTTATTAGGCCTTTTAAATTGTTCATGATATTATTGACTGAAAGTTGGACTAGTGTTTCCATTGAGATAACATTCCTAAAAATATTCTATTCCTACTAAATGTCTCCTTGCTTGTTTCTTAATCTGAATTTGAAAAAGCATCAATTTTTACCTACAATTAGCTATTATTACCATCACTACTTTTTAACTTTCCATGCACTCCTCAACCATATTTCATTGGTTTAAAACACAACTCAGTAACATGTATCTTTCAAACTCTTAGCTTTCCAAAGACATGAAACTTCTTTTTTTAAAAAATATTTTATTATTTATTTATTTATTTATTTATTTACCAGGGAGAGAGAGAGAGACTGCAAGCAGGGGGAAGGCAGGCAGAGGGAGAAGGAGGCTCTCCACTGAACAAGGAGCCAGATGCAGAACTGGATTCCAGGACCCTGGAATCATGACCTGAGCCAAAGGTAGACAGACACTTAACCAACTGAGCCACCCAGGTATCCCTGAAACTTCTTTTTTTTTTTTTTTTTAGAGAAAACATTTTGGAAAAATAGGACTTATGAAATGAGATTTAAAATAATTGAAATGCAATTTTATGTATACTTTAAACCACTGATTGATGTATTTAAGGGATTAATGTGTCAACAGGAAAATACTTCTGAATGAATTATTTTGAATAGAGTGTAAAAAGTCAAGATAATATAAATAAGAAAGAGTTCACAAAACAATGTATATATGAGATGTTCTGACATATATTTGATTGGATATTAGAAGGAGAAATTACCTAGAAGAAGGAAAAAAATGTTATTATGACAATGTGGTTCAAAAGGCAAGAAAGATGCCAGAGTGGGAGGATTCTAAACTCATCTCATTCCATGAATACAACTAGATAACACTGGCATCATGTAAATAATCCAGAATGACCCCAAGTCTGGCAGAACAAACTCCACAACTAAAGGTAGAGAAGAGACCATATGGAAGAAAGTAGGAAGGGCAAAGACAGGTGGGGAGTTAAACAGACCCTGGGACCCATAGGTGGGGAGAAAGGAGAGAAATAGACTATCACAGTAGGGCACCTGGAAGGAGAAGATGAAATCCCTACAATATTTGGGTATGAAAACCAGAGGGACTGAATTTCATGAGTTCTTACAACCTGGAATTTTAAAAATCAGTGGCTAGGTGGAGGGCAATAGAAAGCTAAATTTCTATCCTTAAAGAAACAGCGCAACAATTAGCCCTACAGATTAGCAGCAGTTTGAAAAATGCCAGGGTTGGGGTGGGGGCTGTTCCAGAGTTCGGATGGCAGAGAAATAGGGAGATCTGGGCTTTTCTCATCCCTGGAATACAGCTATCTTGAAGTCAGATCACTTGGAACCCTCATGAAAATGATTTGATGGGTTGAAAGAAAGATTTCCATATTTGGAGGGAAACAGCATGGCAGGCATGAGGTGAGTGGGAGTGAATTGGGGAAGAGAAAACCTGTCCTGCTACAGAGGGGAGGGAACACTTTCCATAGGAAGAGTAAAGAGAGAGAGGGAGAGGGGGCATTGAGAGAGTGCAGCATTGTGGTTTCACAAGAAGAAACCCCTCAGACCACAGATTGGGAGCTGGGAGAACTGAGTGACACAGTGTTTTTTTGTTTGTTTTGTTTTTTTGTTTTTGTTTTGTTTTGTTTGCAAACAGTGAGCATAGCTCAAATTCTGAGTTTCTGGAAGTGCTAGGCTTTTACCAGAGCAGAGCTGTATCTTCTGCCCTTGGAAAAAAGGACTGCTTTGGCCAAGGAGAGTGCATAATATGGTGTAGGGATCTCAAGGGTTTCACTGGGAGAGATCATTCCCCTTCCCAGAGTACATTTGGAAGAGGGTATATATCCTCTCCAAGGACAAAGATCCTTCAGGTGCCAGCAAATGCCTTCCAACTATAAGAGACTAAGGTGTGCTGAGGGGGGATAACCTGCTTGTTGATTTTCGAGGAGTCACAGCATAGAATCTGTGAACTGACCAGCCAGGGGACTGGTTTTCTGGGACAAAAAGTGCAGTGACCCTCTAATACAGCGGAAGGAGTGGATGGGATTTGGAATTTTGAACCCTGGGGCGCCTGGGTGGCTCAGTGGATTAAGCCTCTGCCTTTGGCTCAGGTCATGATCTCAGGGTCCTGGGATCAAGCCCTGCATTGGGCTCTCTGCTCATTGGGGAGCCTGCTTCCTCCTCTCTCTCTGCCTGCCTCTCTGCCTACTTGTGATCTCTGTCTGTCAAGTAAATAAATAAAGTCTTTAAAAAAAAAAGAGTCTCATGGAATTTTGAACCCCATCCACACCAGAGACAAATGCAGGAGAGCTGTATCGTTGGACAAGATGGCCCTTGCTTTAGTGTGAGGGCTTCCTGAATAGAGGGGATTTAAGAGCCCCTGTCCAGGAGTAGACAATGGAATGTCACCATTTTAACCCTGCTACCACACTGTCGTGCATCAGAGAGCAACACAGTAGTCCCCACTGGAGGTGGAAGCCACTTACATCAAACCCTGCTGCCCTGTGCTTGATTAAGTCCTTTCTCTACTGGAGCAGGATTGACAGCACAGTAGGCCTCTCACCCAAAAGAGCAGTACAGGCAGGAAGCTGCATTCACGCTTTGCTGATCTACACTGTCCCACAGGATCCCCTTCAGTTCTTGTGGAAATAGGACAGGCAGAATTACTTTTCTTTCTTTCTTTTCTTTCTTTCTTTCTTTCTCTCTTTCTTTCTTTCTTTCTTTCTTCTTTCTTTTTTCTTTCTTTCTTTCTTTTTTTGCCTTATTATTCCCCCCCCTCCTCTACAATCAGGTTTAAAATTTTTGATTGTTTGCTCATTTTTTTTCCATTTCCTTTTCTCTCTTTAATATTTTTTATCTTTTTAAAATCACACTTTTTTTTCTTCTTTTTTTTCTTTCTTTTTTTCCCTTTTTCTCTGGAATTGAGCAGTAGGGTTCTTTTTCTTTTAATTGTCCTTTTTGTTGCTATTCATTTCCTTCTGTTTTTGGAGCAGGCTTTTGTTCTCAGAACCTCCCCCCTTCCTTTTCTTTTTTTTCCCTTTTTTTTCTAGGCTTTGTTCAGTGAACAAATCAAAGTTCATCTGGATAAAGTTCCAGGCACTTCCCACTGCCAGCATGGAGGAACTCTGCAGAGGAGTGATCTTGGGAGAGAACAGCCAAAATGCAACAGCTGAGTACACAGCATACACCAGAAACACTTCCTGAAGTGCCAGGCCCTGAACACTCTATGACCTCTTCTTAATTTAGCAGTACCCTGAGGTACAGGAAATATAACAACCTTTCATAATATGCAAAAGATAGAAACTTGGCCCAGATGACAAGATGGAGGAATTCTCCCCAAAAGAAAGATCAGGAAGATATCACAGCCAGGGACTTGCTCAAAGCAGATATAAGCAATATATCTGAACAAGAATTTAGATCAACAGTTCTAAGACTACTAGCTGGACTTGAAAAAAAACACTGAAGACACCAGAGAAACCCTTGATGCAGAGGTAAAATTCCTAAAAACTAGTCAGGCTGAAATTAAAAAATGCTAAAACAGAGATTCGAACAGACTGGATATAATCACTATGAAAACTGAAGAAGCAGAGGAAAGCCTAGGTGATGTAGAAGATAAAAGTATGGAAAATAATAAAACTGAAAAGAAGGGGAAAGAAAGCTATTAGACCACAACAGTAGACTTAGGAAGCTCAGCAATTCCATGAACCAAAATAATATATCCATAGCATAGGAGTACCAGAAGTACAGTGGGAAAACGGGGCAGAAAGTTTATTTGAACAAATTATACCTGAGAACTTCCCTAATCTGGAAAAGGAAACAGGCATTCAGGTCCAGGCACAGAGAATTCCCCTCAAAATAAACAAGAACAGGTCAATCAGTGACATAGCATACTGAAACATGCAAAATACAAAGATAAACAGAGAATTCTGAAAGCAGTGTGGGAGAGAATGTCCTTAATCTCTAAGGATAGGCACGTAAAGGTGGCAGCACACCTGTCCACAGAAACCTGGCAGACCAGAAAGGAAAGGCATGATATACTCAACATGCTAAATTTAAAAAATAAGCAGCAAGAGTACTTTATCCAGCAAGACTGTCCTTCAGAATAGGAGAAATAAAGAGTTGTCAAGAAAAACAAAAACTAAAGGACATCATGACCACTAAACCAGCCCTTCAAGGAAGATTAAAAGGGAATGTTTGAGCAGAAAGAGAGACCAAAAATTACAAAGGCTAGAAAGGAACAGAGACAATCTAAGAAAGAGAGACTTTATAAGTCATACAATGGCATTCGCTCATATCTTTCAGTAATTACTAATTGAAAATGGATTAATGCTCCAATCAAAAGATGTAGGGTATCAGAATGGACTAAAAAAAAAAAAAAGACCCATTGATACTGCTTATAAGAAAATTACCTGAGAGCATATCCTGGAGGTATAGAGATCCCTGGCAGGCTCTCCAGGAGAAAAGGAGGTGACAGGCACCATTTCTCTCCCCTACCCTGCAGCATAAACATATTCTACCTGTGGGAACCAGTGCAGTGTCAACATTCACTATGTAACTTGCTTACACTGTGCCCACACTGACCATCCTTCCATCTTCAGTAGATCTGCTCTTTTCAATCACAGTTGCCTCATTCCTGGTGCTGCAAGTGCCCTTCCCCAGAGTACCACTACATACCTTGCCAACACTGCATCAATGGATCTTTGCACTTTGCAGGGCAGTCCTACTGGTGCTGTTGGGCCCAGTCCCATGGAAGACTTGCACAGACCTTGCCAAAACCCTCCCTCACCAACCCAGCTCCAGTGATGGCAACATGTTCCCTCTCACTAGCATGCAAACTTACCAGGCATTCTGTGCTCTCTTCCTCCAATACGTTCTTGGCCAGAGCCCATCACATCAGGCACAAGCCTGGCAGGGTGCAAGCAGCCCTGACAGGAGTCAGCACCACTCCAAAGTGCCCCTGGGATGAGGGGAAGATAACTACACTCCAGTCAGACTGCAGCCCTAGCAGTGGGCTGGGGGAAGACAGTTGGACTGATTGCACCTCCACCCACCAATGAAAGCTTCTCAGGGGACAACATGGGAGAAGCACCATGCAGTCTGGTGCTACTACATCTCTGGAAAACACCTCGTCTGACTAAACTCAGCCCAAGGCACCCCCAGATTGATCCATTAATACCACAGGGACACAACACTGCCCATAAAAGGCAAAGAAAGCCACTAAGATGATCAGAATGGAGAAAAAAGTGGCCAATATACAATAGCAAGGCACCAGAGCACACATGAGACACCCCTTAAGTGCCAGGTTCTGGTGAATAAGGGACACTCCCCCGCAGGGTATACAGAATCTCTTCTTCATTAAGCTATTACTTACAGAAGCAGGAGACATAGCTGATTTTCCTAACACACCAAAAAAAAAAAAAAAAAAAGAGAGAGAGAGAGAGAGAGTTAAAAAAAATAATAAGGCAGAAGAATATATCCCAGAGGAAATACCAAGACAAAACTGCAGTAAGAGACCTCAGTGAAATGGAGATAAGTAATATACCTGATATAGAATTTCAATTTATGATCATAAAGATCCTCACTGGACCTGAGAAAAGAGTGGAGAACCTCAGTGAAACCCTAGACAAAAAAATTAAAAAGAAACAATCGGATATGAAGAATACAATAAATGAAGTTTAAACACATGAGATGGAATAAATAGACAAGATGAAGTGCAACAACAAACTGGCAACCTGAAGGACAGAGTAACAGAAAGTAATCAAGCAGAGCAGATGGGAGAAAAAAATATGCAAAATGACAAAAGACTTAGGGAACTCAGTTACTTCATCAATTGCAGTCACATTCACAGTATAGGAAACTCAGAGGGGGAAGAGAGAAGGGGGACAGAAGATTTATTTGATGAAATAATAGCTGAAATCCTGAAATTCCTGAATCCGGGGCAGGAAACAGAAATCCATACCCAGGTGGTACAGAGATGCCCCAACAAAATCAACCTCAGGAGGTCTATACCAAGGCACATACTAAATAAAATTGCAAAAAGTAGTGATAAAGTAAGAATGTTAAAAGCAGCAAGAGAGAGAGGAGTCAAGATGGCGGAGAAGTAGCAGGCTGAGACTACTTCGGGTAGCGAGAGATCAGCTAAATAGCTTATCTAAAGATTGCAAACACCTACAAATCCAATGGGAGATTGAAGAGAAGAAGAACAGCAATTCTAGAAACAGAAAATCAACCACTATCTGAAAGGTGGGACTGGCGGAGAAGTGAATCCAAAGCGACGGGAAGATAGACCGTGGGGGGAGGGGCCGGCTCCCGGCGAGCGGCGGAGCAACGGAGAAAAATCAGGACTTTTAAAAGTCTGTTCCACTGAGGGACATCGCTCCAGAGGTTTTACTGGGGTGAAGCCCAGGCGGGGTCAGCGCGGCCTCAGGTCCCGCAGGGTCGCAGAAGGATCGGGGGTATCTGAGTGTCGCAGAGCTTACCGGTATTGGAGCGGGGAAGCCGGCTACAGAGACAGAGCCGAGGAGTGACTCTCAGCTCGGGGTTGCCTTGAACTGGTCACAGGCTCGATCAGCTTGGAGCGCGGCTGGAGGCCAGGGTGGCAGGAGTCATTGGGCGCTGTTCTCTGAGGGCGCACTGAGGAGTGGGGCCCTGGGCTCTCGGCTCCTCCGGGCCGGAGACCAGGAGGCCGCCATCTTCATTCCCGTCCTCCAGAACTCTACGGAAAGCGCTCAGGGAACAAAAGCTCCCGAAAGCAAACCAGAGTGGATTACTCAGCTACTCAGCGCGGCCCCGGGTAAGGGCGGTGCAACTCCGCCTGGGGCAAAGATGCTCGAGAATCACTACAACAGGCCCCTCCGCCAGAAGATCAACGGGAAACCCAGCCAGGACCAAGTTCACCTACCCAGGAGTGCAGTTTCAATACCAAGGAGAGCGGCGGAATTCCAGAGGAGAAGAAAGCAAAGCACGGAACTCATGGCTTTCTCCCCATGATTTTTTAGCCTTGCAGTTAATTTAATTTTTTTTGCTTTTTCAATTTTTTTTTCTTTTTCTCTTCTTCAGCTAAATTTTTTTAACTTTTACCATTTTCTTTTTTAACGTTTTTTAAATAGTTTATCTAATATATATATATATATATATTTTTTCCTCTTTTTATATTTTTTCTTTATCGGCTTTCTTTTTTTAAATAGTTTCTTTTTTTTTCTTTTTTTTTTCTTTTTGAACCCCTTTTTATCCCCTTTCTCCCCCCTCACAATTTGGGATCTCTTCTGATTTGGCTAAAGCATACTTTCCTGGGGTTGCTGCCACCCTTTTAGTATTTTACTTGCTCCTTCATAAACTCTTATCTGGACAAAATGACAAGGCGGAAAAATTCACAAAAAAAAAAAAAGAACAAGAGGCAGTACCAAAGGCTAGGGACCTAATCAATACAGACATTGGTAATATGTCAGATATAGAGTTCAGAATGACGATTCTCAAGGTTCTAGCCGGGCTTGAAAAAGGCATGGAAGATATTAAAGCAACCCTCTCGGGAGATATAAAAGCCCTTTCTGGAGAAATAAAAGAACTAAAATCTAACCAAGTTGAAATCAAAAAAGCTATTAATGAAGTGCAATAAAAAATGGAGGCTCTGACTGCTAGGATAAATGAGGCAGAAGAAAGAATTAGCGATATAGAAGACCAAATGACAGAGAATAAAGAAGCTGAGCAGAAGAGGGACAAACAGCTACTGGACCACGAGGGGAGAATTCGAGATAAGTGACACCATAAGACGAAACAACATTAGAATAATTGGGATTCCAGAAGAAGACGAAAGAGAGAGGGGAGCAGAAGGTATATTGGAGAGAATTATTGGAGAGAATTTCCCCAATATGGCAAAGGGAACAAGCATCAAAATTCAAGAGATTCAGAGAACCCCCCTCAAAATCAATAAGAATAGGTCCACACCCCGTCACCTAATAGTAAAATTGACAAGTCTTAGTGACAAAGAAAAGATCCTGAAAGCAGCCCGGGAAAAGAAGTCTGTAACGTACAATGGTAAAAATATTAGATTGGCAGCAGACTTATCCACAGAGACCTGGCAGGCCAGAAAGAGCTGGCATGATATATTCAGAGTACTAAATGAGAAAAACATGCAGCCAAGAATACTATATCCAGCTAGGCTATCATTGAAAATAGAAGGAGAGATTAAAAGCTTCCAGGACAAACAAAAACTGAAAGAATTTGCAAATACCAAACCAGCTCTACAGGAAATATTGAAAGGGGTCCTCTAAGCAAAGAGAGACCCTCAAAGTAGTAGATCAGAAAGAAACAGAGACAATATACAATAACAGTCACCTTACAGGCAATACAATGGCACTAAATTCATATCTCTCAATACTTACCCTGAATGTTAATGGGCTAAATGCCCCAATCAAAAGACACAGGGTATCAGAATGGATAAAAAAACAAAAACCATCTATATGTTGCCTACAAGAAACTCATCTTACACCCGAAGACACCTCCAGGTTTAAAGTGAGGGGGTGGAAAAGAATTTACCATGCTAATGGACATCAGAAGAAAGCAGGAGTGGCAATCCTTCTATCAGATCAATTAGATTTTAAGCCAAAGACTACAATAAGAGATGAGGAAGGACACTATATCATACTCAAAGGAACTGTCCAACAAGAAGATCTAACAATTTTAAATATCTATGCCCCTAACGTGGGAGCAGCCAACTATATAAACCAATTAATAACAAAATCAAAGAAACACATCGACAAGAATACAATAATAGTAGGGGATTTTAACACTCCCCTCACTGAAATGGACAGATCATCCAAGCAAAAGATCAACAAGGAAATCAAGGCCTTAAATGACACACTGGACCAGATGGACATCACAGATATATTCAGAACATTTCATCCCAAAGCAACAGAATACACATTCTTCTCTAGTGCACATGGAACATTCTCCAGAATAGATCACATTCTTGGTCCTAAATCAAGTCTCAACCGGTATCAAAAGATTGGGATCATTCCCTGCATATTTTCAGACCACAATGCTCTAAAGCTAGAACTCAATCACAAGAGGAAATTTGGAAAGAACCCAAATACATGGAGACTAAACACCATCCTTCTAAAGAATGAATGGGTCAACCAGGAAATCAAAGAATAATTGAAAAAATTTATGGAAACAAATGATAATGAAAACACAACAGTTCAGAATCTGTGGGACACAACAAAGGCAGTCCTGAGAGGAAAATATATAGTGGTACAAGCCTTTCTCAAGAAACAAGAAAGGTCTCAGGTACACAACCTAACCCTACACCTAAAGGAGCTGGAGAAAGAACAAGAAAGAAACCCTAAACTCAGTAGGAGAAGAGAAATCATAAAGATCAGAGCAGAAATCAATGAAATAGAAACCAAAAAAACAATAGAACAAATCAACGAAACTAGGAGCTGGTTCTTTGAAAGAATTAATAAGATTGATAAACCCCTGGCCAGACTTATCGAAAAGAAAAGAGAGAGGACCCAAATAAATAAAATCATGAATGAAAGAGGAGAGATCACAACGAACACCAAAGAAATACAGACAATTATAAGAACATACTATGAGCAACTCTACGCCAACAAATTTGACAATCTGGAAGAAATGGATGCATTCCTAGAGACATATAAACTACCACCACTGAACCAGGAAGAAATAGAAAGCCTGAACAGACCCATAAGCAGTAAGGAGATTGAAACAGTCATCAAAAATCTCCAATCAAACAAAAGCCCAGGGCCAGATGGCTTCCCGGGGGAATTCTACCAAAAATTTAACGAAGAACTAAATCCTATTCTCCTGAAACTGTTCCAAAAAATAGAAATAGAAGGAAAACTTCCAAACTCATTCTATGAGGCCAGCATCACCTTGATCCCAAAAACCAGACAAGGATCCCAACAAAAAAGAGAACTACAGACCAATATCCTTGATGAACACAGATGCAAAAATTCTCGCCAAAATACTAGCCAATAGGATTCAACAGTACGTTAAAAGGATTATTCACCACGACCAAGTGGGATTTATTCCAGGGCTGCAAGGTTGGTTCAACATCCGCAAATCAATCAATGTGATACAACACATTAATAAAAGAAAGAACAAGAACCATATGATACTCTCCATAGATGCTGAAAAAGCATTTGACAAAGTACAGCATCCCTTCCTGATCAAAACTCTTCAAAGTGTAGGGATAGACGGCACATACCTCAATATTATCAAAGCCATCTATGAAAAACCCACCGCAAATATCATTCTCAATGGAGAAAAACTGAAAGCTTTTCCGCTAGTGTCAGGAACACGGCAGGGATGTCCATTATCACCACTGCTATTCAACATAGTACTAGAAGTCCTAGCCTCAGCAATCAGACAACAAAAGGAAATTAAAGGCATCCAAATCGGCAAAGAAGAAGTCAAACTATCACTCTTCGCAGATGATATGATACTCTATGTGGAAAACCCAAAAGACTCCACTCCAAAACTGCTAGAACTTGTACAGGAATTCAGTAAGGTGTCAGGATATAAAATCAACGCACAGAAATCAGTTGCATTTCTCTACACCAACAACAAGACAGAAGAAAGAGAAATTAAGGAGTCCATCCCATTTACAATTGCACCCAAAACTATAAGATACCTAGGAATAAACCTAACCAAAGTGACTAAGAATCTATACTCAGAAAACTATAAAGTACTCATGAAAGAAATTGAGGAAGACACAAAGAAATGGAAAAATGTTCCATGCTCCTGGATTGGAAGAATAAACATTGTGAAAATGTCTATGCTACCTAAAGCAATCTACACATTTAATGCAATTCCTATCAAAGTACCATCCATTTTTTTCAAAGAAATGGAAAAAATAATCCTCAAATTTATATGGAACCAGAAAAGACCTCGAATAGCGAGAGGAATGTTGAAAAAGAAAGCCAAAGTTGGTGGCATCACAATTCCGGACTTCAAGCTCTATTACAAAGCTGTCATCATCAAGACAGCATGGTACTGGCACAAAAACAGACACATAGATCAATGGAACAGAATAGAGAGCCCAGAAATGGACCCTCAACTCTATGGTCAACTCATCTTCGACAAAGCAGGAAAGAATGTCCAATGGAAAAAAGACAGCCTCTTCAATAAATGGTGTTGGGAAAATTGGACAGCCACATGCAGAAAAATGAAATTGGATCATTTCCTTACACCACACACGAAAATAGACTCAAAATGGATGAAGCATCTCAATGTGAGAAAGGACTCCATCCAAATCCTCGAGGAGAACACAGGCAGCAACCTCTTCGACCTCAGCCGCAGCAACATCTTCCTAGGAACATCACCAAAGGCAAGGGAAGCAAGGGCAAAAATGAACTTTTGGGATTTTATCAAGATCAAAAGCTTTTGCACAGCAAAGGAAACAGTGAACAAAACCAAAAGACAACTGACAGAATGGGAGAAGATATTTGCAAATGACATATCAGATAAAGGGCTAGTGTCCAAAATCTATAAAGAACTTAGCAAACTCAACACCCAAAGAACAAATAATCCAATCAAGAAATGGGCAGAGGACATGAACAGACATTTCTGCAAAGAAGACATCCAGATGGCCAACAGACACATGAAAAAGTGCTCCATATCACTCGGCATCAGGGAAATACAAATCAAAACCACCATGAGATATCACCTCACACCAGTCAGAATGGCTAAAATTAACAAGTCAGGAAATGACAGATGCTGGCGAGGATGCGGAGAACGGGGAACCCTCCTACACTGTTGGTGGGAATGCAAGCTGGTGCAACCACTCTGGAAAACAGCATGGAGGTTCCTCAAAATGTTGAAAATAGAACTACCCTATGACCCTGCAATTGCACTGCTGGGTATTTACCCTAAAGATACAAACGTAGTGATCCGAAGGGGCACGTGCACCCAAATGTTTATAGCAGCAATGTCTACAATAGCCAAACTATGGAAAGAACCTAGATGTCCATCAACAGACGAATGGATAAAGAAGAGGTGGTATATATACACAATGGAATACTATGCAGCCATCAAAAGAAATGAAATCTTGCCATTTGCGACGACGTGGATGGAACTAGAGGGTATCATGCTTAGCGAAATAAGTCAATCGGAGAAAGACAACTATCATATGATCTCCCTGATATGAGGGAGAGGAGATGCAACATGGGGGGTCGAGGGGGTAGGAGAAGAGTAAATGAAACAAGATGGGATTGTGAGGGAGACAAACCATAAGTGACTCTTAATCTCACAAAACAAACTGAGGGTTGATGGGGGGAGGGGGTTGAGAGAGGGGGGTGGGGTTATGGATATTGGGGAGGGTATGTGCTATGGTGAGTGCTGTGAAGTGTGTAAACCTGGCGATTCGCAGACCTGTACCCCTGGGGATAAAAATATATGTTTATAAAGCTGTAAAAAAAAATAGAAATAAGAAAAAAGAAAGGATGAATACCCAAGTTTTGTAGCAACATGGATGGGACTGGAAGAGATTATGCTGAGTGAAATAAGTCAAGCAGAGAGAGTCAATTATCATATGGTTTCACTTATTTGTGGAGCATAACAAATAGCATGGAGGACAAGGGGAGATGGAGAGGAGAAGGGAGTTGAGGGAAATTGGAAGGGGAGGTGAACCATGAGAGACTATGGACTCTGAAAAACGATCTGAGAATTTTGAAGGGGTGGGGGATGGGAGGTTGGGGGCACCAGGTGGTGGGTATTGTAGAGGGCACGGATTGCATGGAGCACTGGGTGTGGTGCAAAAATAATGAATACTGTTATGCTGAAAAAAAAAATAAAAAAATAATAATGAATACTGTTATGCTGAAAAATTTTTAAAAAAAAATTAATGTTATTTTGTAAAAAAAAAAAAAGCAGCAAGAGAAAAGAAGGTTCAAACTTAAGCGACCATCAGCTTAATATAGAGAGTTATATGCAGACCTAATGGTAAACACAAATCAAAAGCCAGTAAAGATATGCAAAAAATAAAGAGGAAGGAATCCAAGTATATCAATAAAGAACTCAAGCAGACCATGAGAAAAGAGAATAAGAGAAGAATGGAACAGAGAAGAATTACAAATACAACCATCAGCAAGTAAAAATGACAATAAGTGCATACCTATCAATAATATTTTAAATATAAATGGACTAAACTCTCAAATCAAAAACATAGAGTAATGGAATGGATAAAAAAAAGCAAGTCCCATCTATATGCTCTCCTTAGGAGAAGATTCCTTTCAGACCTAAAGACACATGCAGATTGAAAGTGAGGGGATGGGGAAATATTATCATGCAAATGGATGTGAAAAGAAATCTGGGGTAGCAATATTTATATCAGACAAAATAGACTTTTAAAAAAGACCAGAATAGGAGACAAAGGACACGATGTAATTCTAAAGGTAACAATCCCACAAGAAACAATAACAACTGCCAATATTTATGCACTCAATATGGGAGCACCTGATACATAAATCACTTAGTAAGAAATATAAACAAACTAATCAGTAGTAAGACAATAACAGTTGGGGACTTTCACAACCCATTTACATCAACAGATGGATCAGTGACAGAAAATCAACAAAGAAACACTAGCTTTGATGATAAGTTGTACCAGGGACTACCCAAATCACCAGGTGATTTTTAACAGGTGTATTCAGAATATTCCAACACAAAATACTCATTGTCTTCAAGAGCACATTGAATATTCTCCAGAATAGATCACATTTTAGGCCAGAAAACAGATATTAATATATTCAGAAAGATTGACATCATATCATGCATCATTTCTGATCACAATGTTATGAAACTAGAAATCAACCACAAGAAAAAACCTAGAAAGAACATAAATACATGGAGGTTAAATAACATGTTATTAAACAATAAATAGTACAACCAAGATATAAAACAAGAAATCAAAAAATACAAGAAAGCAAATGAAAATGAAAACACTGTTTCAAATTTTGAGATGCAGGAAAGTAGATCTAAGAGGGAAAGTTAGATCAATACAGGCCTACCTCAGAAGTGAGAACAATCTCAAACAACCTAACATTCCATGTAAGGAAACCAGAAAAGGAAGAATAGTAAAACTCAAACTCTGTGGAAGGAAATAATAAAGATTAGAGCAAAAATAAAACAGAAATAAATAAATTATGAAGAAAGGAAAGAAGAGAGGGAGGGAGGGAAAGAAGGAAAGAAAAGGAAATGAAGGGTAGGGAAAGGAAGGGAAGGGAAGGAAAGGAAAGAAAAGGGAGGGAAAGGAAAGGAAAGAATAGGAAAGGAAAGAAAAGGAAGAAAGGAAGGAGGGAGGGAGAGGAAAGGAGGGAGCAAAGGAAGGAAGTTAAGGAAGGGAGGAAAGCAGGCAGGCAGGTTAGGAGCTGTGTTTTTTAAAAGATCAATAAAGTTAAAAAAAAAACCTTTAGCCAGACTAATCATAAAAAAGAGGACTCAAATAAAATCACAAATGAAAGAGGAGAAATTACAACTGACACCACAGAAATACAATGAATTACAAGGGATTATATGAAAAATGATATGCCCAAAGATTGGGAAACCTAAAAGAAATGGATAAATTCCTAGAAACATATAAACTACAAAAACTGAAACAGGAAGAATTAGAAAACTTGAACAGACAAATTTGAAGTAATAAAACTGAATCAATGAAATAAATCCCAACAAATGAAAAGTCCAGAACAAGATGGCTTTACAGGTGAATACAGAAAATATGTAAAAAAGAGTTAGGACCTATTCTTCTCAAACTTTTTGAAGAAACAGAAGAAGAAGGAAAGCTTCCACATTCACTCTATGAGGCCAGCATTATGCTGATAACAATCCAGATAAAGACACTACAAAAAAGAAAACTACAGGCCAATATCTCTGATGAATACAGATGCAAAAATCCTCAACACAATATTAGCAAATCATATCCAGAAATATATTTTAAAAATTATTCAACATGATCAAGTGGGATTTATACCTGAGATGCAAGGATGATTCAATATTTGTGAGTCAATCAAGCATCATACATCACATCAATAAGGGAAAGAATAAAAATCAAAAGATCATTTCAATAGATGCAAAAAGAGCATTTGACAAAGTATAATATCCATTCATGATAAAACTGTCAACAAAATAGATGTAGAAGGAACATACCTCAACAAAATATACACCATATTTGAAAAACCACAGTTAACATCATACTTTATGGGGAAAAACTGAGACCTTTCTCCTAAGGTCAGGATGATGTCAAGAATATCCACAATTTATTCTATATAGTATTAGATGTCTTAGCTACAGCAATCAGACAAGAAAAAGGAATAAAATTCATGTACATTGGTAAAGAAGTAGTGAAACTCACTCCTTGGAGATGACATGATACTACATAGAGAAAATCCTTAGAACTCCACCAAAATATGATTAGAACCAATAAATGAATTCACTAAGATCAAAGGATACAAAATCAATGTACAAAAGTATGTTGTGTTTCTATATACCAATAATGAGACAGCAGAAGGAGAAAATAAGAAACAATCCCATTTACAACTACACTGAAAATAATGAAATACCTAGGAAGAAACTCAACCAAGAAGGTGAAAAACCTACTCTGAAAACTGTTAAACACTGATGAAAGTAATTGAAATTGACACAATCAATTTAAAGATAGTCCATGCTCATGGATTGGAAGAACAAATATTATTAAAATGTCTTATACTACCCAAAGCAATGTAAGCATTTTATGCAGTCCCTATGAAAATAGTAACAGCTTTTCGCAAGCCAAAAAAACACAAAATAAAACAAAACCTAAAATTTGTATGGAACCACACACACAAAAAAACCTAATAGCCAAAGCAATCTTGAAAAAGAACAAAACTGGAGTACCACAATTCCAGACTTCAAGTTATATTACCGAACTATGGTAATCAAAACAGTACTGTACTGGCAGTAAAGTAGACATATGGGTCAATGGAACAGAATAAAAAACCCCAGAATAAACTCATAATTCAATTATTCTTTCGCAAATACATAATGGGAAAAGTCTTTGCAGGTTGGGAAAACTGGAAAGCCATATGCAAAAGAAGGAAAGGAAACCTCTTTCTTACACACACACACACACACACACACACACACACACACACACACACAGGATTTTCTTTCACCAAACAAAAATATGGATCTGAGCCCTAAATGTGACCCTGAAACCATAAAAATCCTAGAAGAGAGCACAGGCAGTAATTTCTCTGACATTGGCTATAGCAATATTTTTCCTGATGTGTTTCCTGAGGCACGGAAGCTAAAGCAAAAATAAACTATTGAGACTTCACCAAAATTAGAAGCTTCTGCCCAGTGAAGGAAATAATCAATAAAACTAAAAGACAATCTACCAAAGGAGATAAGATATTTGCAAATGACATATTAATAAAGGGTTAGTATCTGAAGTATACACAGAATTTACACAACTCAACACTGAAAAACAAGCAATTCAGTTAACAAATGGGCAAAAGACATGAACAGACATTTCTCCAAAGACATCCAGATGGTCATCAGACACATGAAACGATGTTCAACATCACTCATCATTAAGGAAATGTAAATCAAACTAAAATGATATATGATCTCACACCTGTCAGAATATCTAAAATCAAAAACTAAAGAAACAATGTGTTCATGAAGATGTGGTGAAAAAGGAGCCCTACTCATGCATTGTTGGTTGAAATGCAAACTGGGGCAGCCACTGATGAAGACTGTAGGGGAGGTTTCTTAAAAAACTAAAAATAGAGCTACCATATGATCCATTAATTCCACTAGTGGGCATTTACCCAAAGAATATGAAACCAATAATTTGAAAAGATATGTGCACCTCTATGCTTTTGCAGCACTATTTACAATGGCCAAAATATAGAAGCAGCTCAAGTGTGCATAGATAGGCAAATGGATAAAGAAGATGTGCTGAAGAAGATTTGAATGGATAAAGAAGATTCAGAACATGAATGGATTAGGAAGATATAAAAGAAAAATACAATAGAAGATATAATGTGTGTGTGTGTGTGTGTGTGTGTGTGTGTGTGTGTGTTAGCTATAAAAAAGAATGAAATCTAGCCATTTGAATCAACATCGATGGATATAGAGTGTACTATGCTAAGCAAAATAAGTCAGAGAAGAACAAATTCCATTTGACCTCATTCACATGTGGAATTTAAGTATCAAAACCAGTGAATAAAGGAAAAAAGAGAGAGGGATACCAAAAAACTGATCTTAACTTACAAGAATCAAGTAAGTGATGGCTATCAGAGGAGAGGTAGGTGAGGGGATGGCTGAAATAGGTGAAGGGGAGAAAGACCACGCTTACCTTGAAGAACACTGAGTAATGTATAGAATTGATGTATCACTGTATTGTACATCTAAAACTAATATAACAGAATATGTAGACTACACTGGATTTAAATTTTTAAAAAATGTACTTAGAGTCAATTTAAAGAAGAAAACATAGAAGAAGGAAAAAAGAAAAAAGTAATTATTAACCAACATTCTTAGAAATTAAGGAAAGCCTAGGGAGTTTTCCAAATTAAAGGAGAATAAAACATTATGGTCAAAATAAACATGTACTTTTAAATTGTATTTTTTCTATAAGGAAAATTTTTAGTCACTGGTGAAACTTAGATAGGATTGGAGAACTTCATGTTGATAATGTATCATTGTTAATGTCCTGACACTAATGGTTATAGCATGTATTGCTAGTAGAATATACTTTTTTGATATAAACACATACTACTATATTGACGGAGCATCAAATGGTGCAGGAATAAAAGATATTCATTGTCTATTTGTTGGTTTTTTTGTTATATTTTATATTGTTTCAAAATTTAAAAAATAGCAAAACATTTAAGTATTGTTATTGACCTCCAATTTGGGGCATAGGTCAGAAGTTAGTGAAATCCTAACATTGACTAAGAGAAAGTTTCCTTTTGAGATAAACCACCTTAATGTGTAGAAATGATCATACTGTCCCAAGGAACTGGAATATCTGAAATTCTTTTGGTGTTAAGTATAGAGTTTAAAATATTTCTAGTTCTCTTTGGGAGCATATCTGTTTTGTTTTGTAGTTAAAGAAAATCAGTTTTGTGCTTATAGCAATTCAGTTTTTCTTTCTTTACTTTTTTCTTTGATTGTTTGTTTTGGTTTTTGTTTTGTTTCTTACATAACTGATATTCCTGACATGAGTCTCCAGAGGTCATTTATTTTTCTTTTCTTCTTCTTCTTTTTTTTAAATTAATCCCTTGTGTGTCTTTTGAGAAAAATGATAAAACTGTGCCTTTTGTTAGTGCACAATATGAAGCAAGAATTATTTGTTACAAAATTTGGGTTCCTTTCATATGAGGGATTTTCCAAAACGTCTTTTCATTTATAGCATTACATTTCCATTTAGAATTTTTATGGAGGCATTCAGCTTCATTTCAATATATAAGAAAAGAAGACAGAAAATGAATCTTACCTAGCCTGAAAGAGGATTCTAATTATATGTAATATCTGGATTCTGTCATTTTAATGAGTAGCAGTGGAAGTGAAAATAATTAACAGATGCATATAATTTTGAGAATGCATATGTTTTTAGAATCCTTCTTGAGAGAGAATAGTCATCATCCTTTATTTTTGACCACTGTTTCTACCATATTCCTATAAGGGGGGAAATTATATGACTGTATTTGAGATATGGTAAGTCACTTAAAATTTGCAATAAATATCTAGCTCATAAATGAAAGCATTCTCACACATAAAAATCAGGTAATCTACTGACTTCTGAACTGTCATTTACTTTTCTGTTTTTATGTAGATGCAATAGTCAAAGCTTCATGATTAAATGCAACTGATATGAGAAGACTGATGCATTTGAAACCAAAGAAAAAGAATAATTAAGTGAAATGAAATAAGGGAACAATGCAGAAGTACTGCACCAGAACAAAATAATAATATATATCAGAATATTTCAACCATAGAGAAAATATGTAACTGTGATTATTTCTATATATTACAAATTTTTAAGTGTTTTAATGAGCTAAGAATTTTTGAAGAATATTACATATAAACATTGGTATTAATTTTCTAAATGTTACAAGAATTTTTTCAATAATTTTTAAGATATATATAGAAAATAAATTTAAAGTCAAGCTTATGTTCTATTTAGAACACCGAAACAGAAATCAGCTCATTTGGAACTGACCAGCTAAAATTTAAGTTATCTTTTAAGTTCCAATAGAAAAAAGAAAAAATTAAGTAGTTTTGTTACCATAACTAAGGTTTAAATGGAATCATCTGTTAGAGGTTCCTAGTTTGATCTATGCTATAGTTTTAAGTATCAACTGTCTTGTGAAATCAGATCATTTTTTTTAACTTATTTATATTTCTGACTATTATTTTTGGTTTTTTGCTTTTTGTTTTTTTTCTGTCTGTACCTTCTTAAAAACTCCTCTTATTTCCACTTCTGGAGTTGTTTTCCTATATCTATTTTCATAATATTCAAATCAGAAATGAGGAATCAGTCAAGAGAGATCAAGTTCGTTCTCCTAGGATTGACGGATGACCCACAATTGCAAATTGTGATTTTTATATTTTTCTTCCTAAACTATGTGTTGAGTGTGATTGGGAACTTAACCATCATCCTTCTTACCTTGCTAGATCCCCGCCTCAAGACTCCCATGTATTTTTTCCTCCGAAATTTCTCCTTCTTGGAAGCCTCATTGACAACAGTCTGTATTCCCAGATACCTGATAAGCCTCATGACTAAAAACAAAATAATTTCCTACAATAGTTGTGTATCTCAGTTATTCTTTTTCCTTTTGTTAGAAATTACAGAATTTTACCTGCTGGCTGCCATGTGTTTTGACCGGTATGTAGCAATCTGCAAACCCCTCCATTACCCCATCATTATGAACAACAAAGTGTGTTACCAACTACTATTCAGCTCATGGACAATTGGCTTTCTGCTTACATTTCCACCAGTGGCCTTGGGATTGACACTGGATTTCTGTGCTTCCAAAGTAATTGATCATTTCATGTGTGACACTTCCCCCGTGCTGCAGCTTTCCTGCACTGACACTCATTTACTGGAATTGCTTTCATTTGCTGTAGCTATTGGAATACTCCTGATCACATTGCCTTTAGTAATTCTTTCCTACACATACATTATCAAGACCATTCTAAAACTCCCCTCTGCTCAGAAAAGAACAAAGGCTTTTTCTACTTGTTCTTCTCATATGATTGTAGTCTCCCTTACTTATGGTAGCTGTATCTTTAATTACATAAAACCAACAGCAAAGGAAAGGGTGACTTTATCCAAAGGTGTAACTGTTGTTTACACCTCAGTTGCCCCTTTATTAAACCCTTTCATTTATGCTCTCAGAAACCAGCAAGTGAAAGAAGCCTTCAAGGATACACTCCAAAAGATTTTCTCTTTTTTCAAAAAATGAAGAGGAAATTTAATTTTAAAATCTTAGCTAAAAAGTAAATAAAATTTTTGACTCATTTTATAAGCTTACTTAATCTATTCTTCAAATAGTCCATCTAATATTTATACCTCATAATATTTAACCACACCTGTCGCCATAATTCATCTTTTCCTCCTACTCTATGATTTACAGTCCTGTGCTAAAGTATGAGCATTCACTTGAGTTATCAACACAAATGTGAAATTTCTTTCACTCTACAAAACATGGTTCTGACCTCCTCAAAAACATGATTTTAAATAGATATTCATTATAAAAATTTTAAATAAGTATACAGACATCAATATAATCACATGCACTACTATTGGAACTCTAGGAAGTTCTTCAAATGTCACACAATATTTTCAACAAAGCAAGAAAAGAAGGTAGGCTTCAAGTCACAAATAGCTCATATGTTCTAAAATGTAACAGAACTTTATCTGGTATGTCAGTAGACCTGAAAATTTGGAGTGAGTAACAATCACACACCTGGTTGGCTTATTTAATAGCAAAGACAATATTCTCATCCTTAAAATGTCTTTTTTTTAAAGATTTTATTTATTCCTTTGACAGAGAGAGAGAAAGAGAGAGAGACAAAATGAGCAAAAGCAGAGGGAGAGGGAAAAACAAACTCACTTCTGAGCAGGACATTGGGCCGGATGCCAGGACCAGGAGATCATGACCTAAGCTGAAGGCAGATGCTTGACCATGTGAGCCACCCAGGTGCCCCCGTAAAATGTCTTTTTAACTTAGCTGGAGTAAAGTATAGAAACATGGACTACAGGATTTTCTGTTGTCGGTGGTTCCTATGAGAGTTTTCTTTTTTGATATAAAAACCTATGTGAGCAGATTTTTATTTTATTAAGATTATTATGTTAAATTTATTGAGGATGGGTTTTTGGATGTTAGAGTCAGGAAGACAGGTTAAATGGCTAATACTTCAAACTAAATGAGTTACTTGAGAATTGAAATGCAATAGTGTCAATGAATCTGAAGCTCTGGGAAATGGTTCCATAGATATTAGGAAAACAAACTGTGAGGAATGGTTGAACATTTGGCTATATGGGATAAATAGAAAAAGATTTTAAAAACTAAAATGTAGCTTCCTTAAACCTTCATTCTACCCATTCCTGCACATACTCCCTTATATATTCAATATTTTTAAAGAAGGCCAGTACTATTGGTATCTAGTCAGATTAAAAAAAAAGGTACCTACAAAGAAATATATGAAATATATAGAGTTCCATATTGGGTATATTATGCCACCTGAGAATTATAAGTGCAAAAATCATTAAGGTATTTAATGCCGTAACTCCTATCCATGTGACTCTGAGAAGAAAACAATCTAAGTTCACGTTTGTGTTCTGATTTATTTTACTATTTTAAGCCAACACTGCTAAGCACCTTCTTTTCTAAGGTAACTACAAGGGAATAAGTTCATATTATGATATTCAAGCCCCCAGAGCTTTCCAGTAAGCTCTTTAAAAACTATTAGACCGTTATTAGATATTGTTTGAGAATATTTTCCTCATTTTTTGTGTCGTCTTTTCATTTTCCTTACAGTGTCCTTTGGTTACAGAATTTTTAATTTTGATGAAGTCAATTTTTTTTTTAGTTTTTATTTTGTTGTATGTGCTTTTGGTATCATATTTAAAACACCATTGCTTAACCCAAAGTTGCAAGGAGGTACACCTACCATTTATTCTAAGAAATTTCTAGTTTTGTATCTGACGATTAGGTCTTTGGTTTCTATTGAGTTAATGTTTCTGTACAGTTTCAGGTAGAGATTAAAGTCACATTTGCATGAAAATAGTTATCACAACATGATTTGCTGAAAAGGCTATCATTTCCCCATTCAATAATCTTGGGACACTTGTTAAAAATCAATTGATCATAAATGTATAGGTTATTATAGGACTCTCAGTTTTATTCCTTTGTGCTATTGGTCAATTGCTATGCCAGTACCACACTCTCTCTATCATTGTACTTTTATAATAAGTTATGAAATTGGAAAAGATGACTCTTTCAACTTTCTTCCTTTTTCACTATTGTTTTGGCTATTCAGGGTCCCTTGCAATTCCATATGAATTTTAGGATCAAATTGCTCACTTACATAAAAAAAGCAGCTGAAAATTTAATAACGATTATGTTGAATCTGTGGATTAGTTTGGGAACTATTACCATCTAATTCAATGTCAGGTCTACTCTCCAATCCATACATAGTTTGTCGTTATTTATTTAGGATTTCTTTAATTTTTAAAAATTTTGTTAATTTCTTGATACAATGTTTCACTACCCTGGTAAAAATCACATAAAACAACTCCTACAACTGAACAATAAAAAAGAACAAACACTCAACAAAACATAGACAAGGGACTTAAGGAAAATATACAAAAGGAAAAAAAAAGCACATGAAAAGATGTCCAAGAACATTACTACCAATTTACAGCCAGTAAGACATACCACTTTACAGCCAGTAAGACAGTTATAATATGTATTTGTATAGGTGTCTGCTTGTGTGTGTGTGTGTGTGTACATATATCTTGGTTATAAATATCATAAAAAATAACAAGTGCTACTATACAGAATAACAAGTGGTGATATACAGAATTTGAAACCTTCATACACTGCTAGTGCATATGTAAAATGTGCAGCCACTTGGAAAATTTGGCAACTCATCAAGAACATATATAGAGAGTTACTATAGAACCCAGAAATTCTACTTCTAGGAACTGAAAATATATGTTCACACAAGAACTTCAACACACATTTTCATAGACACATCATGCAAAAGAGTAAAAAAATAGAAAAAAGAAAAACAAGTAAACTTCAAGTGATGAATGTATAAACAAAATGTGATACAGGTAAATTTTATTCATTTTCATTTTATTATGTTTTGCTTTGCTGCACTATCCATATACTATGTTTCCTAAATTGAGGGTTTGTGATAATCTTACATTAAGCAAGTCTATTAGTACCATTTTCCAACAGCATTTGCTCACCTCTGTATTATATTGTGGTAATGCTCACAAAATTTCAAGATTTTTCATTATTAGTATATTTGTTATGGTGATCTGTGATTGTGATCTTTGATGTTGCCATTGTTATTATTTTGGGACACCATAAACACTGCCCACATAACACAGCAACTCTAATCACCAAATGCTCTGTGTGTTCCTACTGCTCCACTGGCCAGCTGTTTCCCCTTCCCTTTCCTTCTCTTCTGGCCTCAGTATTCCTTGACACACACACACCAATATTGAAATTGGACTAATTAATGACCCCACAGGACCTGTAAGTGTACAAGTGAAAGGAAGAATCACCTGTCTCACACTTTAAGTCAAAAGCTAGAAATGATTAAGCTTAATGAGGAAAGCATACAAAAAGCCAGGATAGGACAAAACCTGGTTCTCTTGCACTAGTTAGCCAAGCTGTGAATACAAAGATAAAGTTCTTGGGGTTCTGGGTGCTCAGTTGGCTAAGTATCTGACTCTTGGTTCCTGATCAGGGCATGATCTTGTGGTTGTGGGATTGAGCCCTGTGTCTGGCTCTCCAGCTCAGTGTAGAACCTACTTCAGATTCTTTTTCCCTTTCTCTCTCCTGATCACTCTCTCAAACAAATAAATAATCTTTAGAAAGAGAAAAAAAAAGAGATAAGAAAAAACTCTTGAAGGAAATTAAATGTGCTATTCCAGTGAACACTTGAGTGATAAGAAAGGCAGAAGCAGCCTTACTGCTGATAGGGAGAATGTTTTGGTCTACTAGATAGAAGATCAAACAAGCCACAGTATTTCATTAAACCAAAGCCTAATGCAAACCAAGGACCTAATTCTCTTCCATTCTATCAAGACTAAGAGTGGTGAGGAAGCTATAGAAAAAAAGTCAAAGCAAGCAGAGGTTTGCTCATGAGGTTTAAGGAAAGAGGCCATCTACCTAACACAAAAGTAAAAGGTGAAGCAGCAAGGACTGATGTAGTACCTGAAGTGAATTATCCAGAAGATCTAGCTAAGACAATTAAAGAAGGTGACTACACTAAACCACATACCTTCAATGTAGATGAAAAAGATTTATAGTGGATGAAGATTCTATCTACCACTTTTATAGCTAGAGAAGAGTAGCGAATGCCTGGCTTCAAAGCTTCAAAGTCTAGGCTAACTCTTTTGTTAAGGCTAAGGCAGCTAGTGACTCTAAATTGAAGCCAATGTTCACTGACCATTTTGAAAAACCTAGGTCTAAGAATTATGCTAAATCTACTCTTCTGGAGTTCTATAAATGGAATAACAGAGCCTGGATGGCAGCAATTCTGTTTATAACATGGTTTATTAAAGATTTTAAGCTCACTGTTGAGACTTATTGCTCAGTAAAAGATTCCTTTCAAAATATTGTTGTTCATTGATAATGCACCTGACCATTCCAGAGCTCTGATGGAGATGTACAATATGGTTAATGTTGTTTTCATGACTCCTAACACCACTATTCTGCAGGCCATGAATTAAGGAGTAATTCTGACTTTCAAGTCTTATACTTTTAGAAACACATTTCATAAGGCTAGAGATGCCATAGATACGGATTTCTCTGATGGTTCTGGGCAAAGTAAACAGAAAATTTTCCCGGAAAGGATTTATCACTCTACATACCATATAGAACATTTTTTGAATCATAGGAAGAGGTCAAAAAGAGTCAATATGAACAGGACTTTGGAAGAAGTTGATTGCAATATGTAGTATTTATAAATTTTGTCAGTTATTGTTCTGTGTAGAAATAATTGAACCCCAGACTTTGCTTAGATTCATTTATATTATAATAATGAAAGTGATTCTTGGACGAAATTCAAGGTATGATTTATTTATTTCTGTGTTTGGGGAATCTTTTCATATTTTAAACCATTTATAAATTAAAGATTTCTGATACATTCTAGTCGTGTCAATGTAAATAAATGTATAAAGTATGTCTTACATAAAAGCAAATATAATCATTTAAATCCAACAAATTTCTTTAAATATTGACAAAGCATATATAGAATATCTGCATCATACTTAATAATTTCTTTGGCCTCCTCCCAGCCATTCCCTCTGGTCTCCATCCCAGCTAGTGGATTCAGATAAACACAAATGTCTTTTGGCCACAGAAATCACTTTTCCTTTTCTGGAATTTCTTATAAAAGAAATAACAAGTTGTGAATGTTGAAGTTTGGTTTCCCTTGCTCAGCCATATTTTGGAGATTCACCCATTTTATTGTGTGCATCCTTAAGTTCTTTCCTTTTTGCTCATGCAATTTGACCAAATCTACATTTATCAAATTTGGATTAGCAAATTCAGAATCTCTGGCATCCTTCTGTCTTAGCCAACTTTCCCTCCCCAGTTCCCACACATTGGTGTTCTTATTCTCTGAGGAATCTCTCCAGAAGACAGAATCATTTGATTTGATCAGTGTAATATCAAGTACACACCATATTCTGAAATGCCAATCCCTAAAAGCCTGTATCCTCCCAAATTGTCCTTCTGAAATAAGTGTCTGCCAAAGGAAAATTAATTGGGGCAGGGAGGTTCGTCCCCTATGCCTTGGTGACTCTATTCCTCAATTCCCATTCTCCATGGCAGTTAGAATTACAGAATTACAGGAATTGTCTTTAGAGAAAATTAAGAAGGATACATGAAGAGGAACACCATTCACCATTTTGTTTATCCCAACTGCTAATTAACATCTTCTGCTCTTCTTTTTGATGCAGCATGTTGCAAGACTCAACCTACTTTTCTCCTTTGTGCTAGGAGCTACTTGATCTTTTTGGGTTTACACCCACAAAGAATTGCTGTGGAATAATACACTGTCTTACCTCCTGTCTTTGCTAACATCTCATGAATCAGCATATTTGGTTTAAGGCTATACTGCCAGTTATATATGGAATCACAAAATATTGTAATTATAAGAAATCATAAATTTGCAAATTCTTACAGCATGGATCTCTTGTCAGCCAGGATTCAGGTGAAGGTAGGATTTCTGTAAGTCCTTTGGAAAGAAAGAAGATATTGGAGGAATTTTAGCTTTTAAAAATAATGAAAGAGATAGCTATGGAAGGAAAACATTGAGCACTAGAGAGAATGTTGAGGAAACTAATACCAAAGTATGTTGAAGCCCTGAGAGAATGCTTCAAAAAAGCTTAATGGGAAATCATAGTGACTCAGTTATTTCTGAGAAAGCATCTACTAATAGTGTTAGCAATAAAGTTGGTAGTTTTCAAGTCTTTTGAAAATCCACTATGAATCTAGGTTATATGCACCAATCTGGGTACAAAGTGGAAAGCAATATCCTCTGCTTCCCTTCCAACCTCCAAATTTTTCACCAAGTCCTATCACTGACAAATCATAAATTAGAAAAATAGAGGGAGGGGAACTCTCAGAAATAGCATCCCAGTTTTCTCCACAGCACTGAGAACAACTGAGAGAATATAATGTGATGTTGAGTTGGCAACAGACAGTTCAATGCAGATACTTTGAAAATAACCAAAAAAGGAGTCTCAGAAATTGCAAATGAGTGTTTTTTTTTCACTGGCTCTACCAAAGTGTGATATCAATATTGGGGGCAATGTAGCAGAAATGAGATGCAGGCCCCTGGTGTCTCAATCAATTAAGCATCCGACTCTTGGTTTTAGCTCAGGTCATGATCCAATGGGTCCTGGGATCAATCCCCATAGGATTACTCTCAGTGGGGAGACTGCTTGAAGATCCTCCCTGTCTGTGCCTCCCCCCAATTGTGCTCTCTCTTCCTCTCCCTCTTTCTAAATTAAATAAATCTTTAAAAAGAAAAAAAAGATGAAGAGAAGAGATTAGTCTTGCACCCTTTTGTTCAATTTACCCCCACTATGTAGGACACTATGTCAAGATCCTGACATTATGAATGCTTAAATGCATGTAACCCCCTCATGTTATTTCTAATACATTTGGCAACCTGGTTGAAAATTACATTACATTACAGGATAAAATATATTCTATCTATAGGATATATTCAAGAGCTTCTCTTGAAGGAAAGAAGAAGAAAAGTGAAAACGTTGGTAACAAATTATAATATTAATAAGTAGTGTAACTGGGACTTATCCCTTGATTTCTCTTTTTGCTGATGCATTATTGGTTTCGAGAAATGCAACAGATTTTTGGACATTGATTTTTTTTTTTTTTAATCCTGTGACTTTGTGTATCAGTTCTAGGAATCTGTGTATCAGTTCCAGGAAGTTTTTCACAGGGTCCTTCAGGTTTTGTACATAGAGCATCTTGTCATCTGTGAATAGAGAAAGTTTTATGTCTTCCTTGCAGATTTCAATTCATTTTATTTCTCTTGTTGTCTGATTCCTGTGGATAGGATTTCCAGTACTATGATAAATAAAAGTGGTGAGAGTGGACATTCCTTCTTGCTCCTAACCGTAGAGGAAAAGCTCTCAGTTTTTCCCCATTTAGGATGATATTAGCTGTAGGTTTTTCATATATGGCCTTTATTAAGTTGAGATATGTTCCCTTTAAATATCATTTTTTGGATTCACACTTAAAATTAAATAACCACATGCATAACATGAAACTTATTCTAGCAAGAATGACACTCATTAACAATTAAAATACACTTACTATTATGAAGATGTAACACAGGGATTTACATACATTTGAGAAAACCAGAGAATCAAGAAGACTGCATTAAAGGGTACAATTTAACTAATATTAACAAAAACAAATGAACAAACAGACAAAAAGCAGAAACAGACCATAAATACAGACAACAAACATGTGGTTGCTAGAGGGGAGAGGAGACAAAATGGCTGAAGAAAATTTAGAGGTACAGGCTTCCAGTTATGGAATAAATGAGTCACAGGAATAAAACATACAGCACAAAGATTACAGCCAATCCTATTGTAATAGGATTGGTAACAGATCATAACTACACGGTGGTCAACATAGCATAATGTATAAGCTTGTCTATTCCTTTTGCTTTCCTCCTGAAACTAATATAACAATGTAACTAATGTATTAATGTAATTAATAGTTGTGTGTCAGTTAACCTCAGTATAAACAAATAAATTAGCATTGATGAGTGATTAGAAGTGAGTTGAGATGCGAAGGAAACAACTTCCAGCAAGGAAAATAACATATGTGAGAGTGAATGACTTTCATTTATGATTTCACTTAATCTTTAAAAGAATGAGTCCCAGCTGTATAAGTTGACAAAGAATGATACCCATTACATATTGTTAACTGAAAAAAAAAGGGGGGGGGGTTGTGGGGAGAAAAATTGCTGAATATTTTCTGTAGCAAAATTGTATTACTGTATTAAAAAAATTTGTGCTCCCATTCTGTGGATATTGAGTGTGTATGAAATTTCTGATAGAATGCACTATAAATATTTGATACCTGTTAATTTGAAGATTTGAGGGCAAATGGAGGATGACTTAGAATCATAAGAGTCATTCCATCTGTCATTATATACCACTGATACGGTAATTGATTCTCTGACACTTACTTCTCATGGCATTAAGTCTATATAACTCTTAACACTAAACATTTAAAAACTAAGTTTCAAATACCCTTCTGATTTTTAAAAATATTACAATTTTTTCTTGAATCATTCATTCTTCTTTGTGCTGATAGGGATGTATAAATGAATAAAACCTGAGTGCTACCCTCAATGAAATTTTGGAGCTTAGCTCTGTATTTAATGAACCCAAAAGGAATTGAGAATAAATTATCTCCTGAGTGAAGACTAAGTGCTACAGGCATACTAGAAAAATTTAATATAGCCAAGGGGCAACTAAGTTGATTGGATACGTTGGTAGGTATACTTTTGCTTTTATCCCACTATATTGCTTTGCTTTCTGGAATGTGTACATCATGACATCACTATACCTCTTGGGCCCATCTCTCCTACACGTGGCCTTTTTTTATTCTGGCCTTTCATTCATTTATATAGTGAATAGAGAAGGTAAATTTGTTTCATCTTTTGATAGTTTTCAATCCTCATCTTACCCAGAGAACTTTGAAGTGGTTTACATTTCAGTCATGAAGCAGTATTCCCTGGATATTTACATAAAGAAATCTCAGGGTTACAATAGTAGCTTTTTAGAATTTAGGTCAACAATGGTTATGATTATATGGAAAGATAAAAGAGATAAAGAAAAATTCTTTAATTATAGGAGAGGCTGTAGAAAACTCAACAACAACGAATTGACGCAATCAAACCTGCATTTTCTCTGTGTGAGAGGCATTTATGTAAGAGAGGAAGGGTGAATTCCTGACAAAAAGTTTCCAGAAGTAGCTTATGAATGCATTTCTTCTCACATTTTGAGTAAATTGAGAAAATATGGGATTATATTTCTGTCTGGAATCATTGACATATCATAAATTAAGTATGTTTTGTATTTGCTAATAAATATATTTTTATCTTTCTCCCATTCGAGAGGTTATTTTTTGGAATACATTGCAATGATCCCCAAATTATCACTTTAACATATTTACTATTTCTAATTTTTTGTTTATTTTTGTTGTTTTGTTTTTCTTCTTTTGATTTTTTTTGTTTTATTTAAATTCAATTAGTTAACATATAATGTATTATTTGTTTCAGGGATACAGGTCTGTGATTCATCAGTCTTATATAATACCCTGTGCTCATTACAACATATATTCTCCCCAGTGTCCATCACCAAGTAACCCCATCCTGTAACCCTCCACCAAGTAATCCTCTCCTCTCCAGCAACCCCTAGTTTGTTTCCTTAAGATTAACAGCCTCTTATGGTTTGTCTCCCTCTCTGGTTTCATCTTGTTTCATTTTTTCCTCTCTTCTCCTATGACCCTCTGTCTTGTTTCTTAAATTCCACATATCAGTGAGATCATGTGATGGTTGTCTCTCTCTGACTGACTTATTTCATTTAGCATAATACCATCTAGTTCCATTCATGTTGCTGCAAATGGAAAGATTTCATTTTTTTTTTTTAAAGATTTTATTTATTTATTTATTTGACAGAGAGAAATCACAAGTAGGCAGAGAGGCAGGCAGAGAGAGAGGAGGAAGCAGGCTCCCCGCTGAGCAGAAAGCCCGATGTGGGGCTCGAACCCAGGACCTGGGATCATGACCTGAGCCGAAGGCAGCGGCTTAACCCACTGAGCCACCCAGGCGCCCAAGATTTCATTTTTTGATGGTTTTGTAATATTCCACTATATAATATTCCACATCTTCTTTATCCATTCATCTGTTGAGGACATCTGGGCTATTTCCATAGTTTGGCTATTGTGGACATTGCTGCTATAAATATTGAGGTGCAGGTACCTTTGTATCTTTGGGGCAAATACCCAATAGTGCAATTGTTGGGTCATAGGGTAGCTCCTTTTTCAACTTTTTGAGGGACTTCCATACTGTTTTCCAGAGTGGCTACACCAGTTTGCAGTGTAGGAGTGTTCCCCTTTCTCAATATCCTCAAGAACATCTCTTGTTTCCTGGCTTGTTAATTTAGCCATTCTGAATGGTGTGAGGTGGTATCTCATTGTGATTCTGATTTGTATTCCCCTGATGCCAAATGATGTTGAACACTTTTTCATGTGTCTGTTGGCCATTTGTATGTCTTCTTTGCAGAAATGTCTGTTTATGTCTTCTGCCCATTTCTTGACTGAATTATTTGCTGTGTGGGTGTTGATTTTGTTAGTTCCTTTATAGATTTTGGAAACAAACCCTTTATCTGATATGTTACTTGCAAATACCTTCTCTCATTCTGTCAGTTCTCTTTTGATTTTGTTGACTGTTTTTCTTTGTTGTGCAAAAGCTTCTGATCTTGATGAAGTCCCAATAGTTCATTTTTGCTTTTGTTTCCCTTGCCTTTGGAGAGATGTCTAGCAAGAAGTTGTTGCTGTCAAGGTTGAAGAGCTTGCTGCCTGTGTTCTCCTCTAGGATTTTGATGGACTTCTCTCTCACACTGAGATCTTTCATCCATTTTGAGTCCATTTTTGTGTATGGTGTAAGGAAAGGGTCCATTTTCATTCTTCTCCATGTGGTTGTCCAATTTTCCCAGCACCATTTGTTTTTTGATTGGATATTCTTTCCTGTTTTGTCAAAGATTAGTTGACCATAGAGTTGGGGGTTCATTTCTGGGTTCTCCAGCATGTTCCTTGATCTATTTTCTGCCAGTACCATACTTTTTTGATGATTACAGCTTTGTAATAGAGTTTGACATCAAGAATTGTTTTGCCAGAGCTGTGGTTTTCTTTTTCAACATTCCTTTGGCTATTTGGGGTCTTTTCTGGTTTCATACAAATTTTTGGATTATTTACTCCAACTCTGTGAAAAAAGTTGTGGTATTTTGATAGGGATTTCATTGACTGTGTAGATTACTCTAGGTAGCACAGGCATTTTAACATCATCTGTTCTTCCAATCTGTGAGCAGGGAATGTTTTTCCATTCTTTGTGTCTTTCTCAATTTCTTTCAGGAGTATTCTATAGTTTTCCGAGTACAGATTCTTTGCCTCTTTGGTTAGGTTTATTCCTAGGTATCTTATGGCTTGGGGTACAGTTGTAAATGGGATCAATTCCTTACTTTCTCTCTCTCCTGTCTCATTACTGCTATGTAGAAATGGAACTGATTTCTGTACATTAATTTTATATCCTGCCACATTGGTGAATTACTGTATGAATTGCAGCAATTTTGGGGTGGAGTCTTTGCAGATGACATGATACTCTATGTGGAAAACCCAAAAGAGTGAGCATTTTGATATTTCACTTTGTTCAAAATATGTGTCTATTTCTTTTTTTTTTAAGATTTTATTTATTTCTTTGACAGAGATAGATCAGAAGTAGGCAGAGAGAGGAGGAAGCAGGCTCCCTGCTGAGCAGAGAGCCCGATGTGGGACTCAATCCCAGGATCCTGAGATCATGACCTGAGCCGAAGGCAGAGGCTTTAACCCACTGAGCCACCCAGGCGCCCCATGTGTCTATTTCTAAAGGAAGAAAATGCTGATCATCAGGAAAAAAAAATTAAAACAGGAAAATAAGGCACAACACAGCAAAATAAGGCACAACACAGCACTGACACTTATCACCTACTCACTTGACCAGTTCATGTTATAAAATAAAGATCAGCAAATATTAGGAACCTATAGGACAAAGGAAATTCTGGTTACCAAGATAAAAAGAGAACAACACAGGTGAAAGCCATATAGACTAGTTTTGCAATTTGTGTTTTCTATAAAGTAAATCTTAGAATTTTCTTTATTCTACCTATTTATTCTAGAAAGAAGGCAATGAGAAATGTTGGAATTTAAAAACTCCTTTAGGAATTCCTTCTTGTTCTCAAACAAATTTAAGATTGAAAAGACCAAGTGAACATAGTTGCAAAACAAAATTAATTGTTAATTTACAAAAAGAACATTAAAATGATAAAAATAGATCAATATGTAATATGAACTATATTATTGATATAGGTCTATCTATGTGAGTAGTAATTAGTGTCTCTGGCTTCACTAGTGTTTCCCATAAATTAGGATGTTTACTTTTATTTACCACCAAGATAATTCTAGTCTTATATTTTCATGATTGGAAACACATTTATTTCTGCAGAGCATATTTAAAATAATGCACCTTAAGAATAAAATAATTAAGCTATTCTTAAGGTCTCTAATTGTGTTGGGTCTTTAATTTCCATCAAAGCCTTACCAAACAAAAAAGTATTTTAAAGACCTCAAAACTAAAACTCAAAATTAGATATTTCACTCCTAAGAGCACACAATCTTGGAAACTGGAACATGGTGTCTCAATATGTAAATCCAAATATAATTACTGTGTTGCTTAGAAACATAATTAAGAGAGCTACTGCACATATTGACAATTTGGATACAGGTACGGGTCTTACATATAGGCACTCAAGAGGGGAATTTTAACAAAGAACTGTGAATACAATTTTCCTTATCAAGAGAAGTTGTGTAAATTATTTGTGACAGACTGAGTGTATATTGCAAAAATGCACATAGGAAAAAGTTCCATTGCTTCATTTATTGGGACTACTAATATGAATATTAAAATTTTTAAATCTTCAATTCCTCTACTATTAAAATACTCTTTTTTTTTTTGGTCTTGTTTCTCAATGGTAGAGTAGATTTTGCTTAAAGAAAATAAAAGCAGCATGAGAAACCATACAATGATTACAGAGTTCATACTCTTGGGCATCTCACATGACCCACAGCTTCAGGTTGTAGACTTTATCTTTTTATTTATGGCTTATGTATTAAGTGTCACTGTAAAAAAAAAAAAAAACCATCATCATCCTCACCTGGATAGAATGACATCTCGAGACTCCTAAGTTTCACTTCCTGCAGAATTTCTTCTTCTTAGAAATCACATTTATCAATTTCTCTATCCCCAGATTTGGGGGGCAATCATTACAAATGCCAAGACCATTTCCTATAACAATTGTTTAGCTCAACTATTTTTCTTCATCTTCATGGGTGTTTCTGAATTTTTTCTTCTCACTGCCATGTCTTTTGATCATTACGTTGCCATCTGCAAGCCTCTTCATTACACCACCATCATGAGCAAAAAAATCTGTACCCTGCTTGTCTTTGGGTCCTGGCTAGCAGGATTTCTTACCATTTTCCCACCACACATCTTCATCCTCCAGCTAGATTTCTGTGCTTCCAATGTAATTGATCATTTCTCTTGTGACTCTTTCCCTATCTTACAACTCTCATGCTCAGAGACATGGCTTTTAGAGATGATTGGTTTTACTTTGCTTTTGTCACTCTGCTCTTTACTTTAGCATTCGTGATTCTCTCCTACCTGTGCATCCTTAGCACAATCCTGAGAATCCCACCCACTAGTCAGAAGAAAAGGGCTTTCTCCACGTTCTCCTCTCACTTGATTGTCATTTCCATCTCTTATGGGAGCTGTATATTCATGCATGTCAAGCCTTCAGCAAAAGAAAGAGCATCACTGACCAAAGGAGCAGCTATTCTCAACACCTCAATTGCCCCCATGTTGAACCCTTTTATTTATACCCTGAGGAACCAGCAAGTAAAACTAGTTTTCCAAAACTTGCTGCATAAAGTACTGTTTTCTAGAACCTAATGAAAGCATGTATTAACATGAATAGATGTTATTGTGAAGATCCAATAAAGGGCAAATAAGATTTCAACTTCTAGAGTATCCTCCAATATCCATCTCAAAGATACCTGCAATGTTGTGTTCATTTCCTTAAGCTTACTGTTAAACCTGAAGTAACTTTGCTGTGTCTTTCTTTCAAACACTCTATAGGTTCCATTTCCTCATTGATTTACAATACCAAATAGAGCATTAGTGGCTATAAAGCAAGAATCACTTTCCTGAGTGTTCCAAATAATAAAAATACTTATTTTTACTGTAAAGACTTGAGTAAATGCTCATTTCATTGATGTATTTTTAAATTTTTTGTTGTTCCTAATATCACATTTTCTTATACTTCTTACATTTTTTTTCTTAAAGTTATAAAAGGTATGAAATAAATTATGTAACAACTATATTTTGTGCACACTAGATGCATATCTGGCCAGTTCTTCCCACTCAGTTGAGTGTTTATTTCACAGCTTACAGGTTATTTTATAGTCACACATCTTTTGCTTTCTAGTTATGCTTAGGGCATGTGTTATGTCCTTTTTATGTACTACCCTTGTTTAACTGTGTTATTATTATTTTTTAAAGATTTATTTATTTGAGAGAGAGAGAGAGAACATGAGCAGGGAGAAGAAGAGAGACAGAGGGAGAGGGACAAGCAGACTCTCTGCTGAGTGGGGAACCTGATGTTGGGCTGAATTCTAGGACCCTAAGATCATCACCTGAACTGAAGCCAGATGCCTAACCAACTGAGCCACCAGACACCCCATTTCTGTGTAATTTGTTTAAATATGCAACAGATGAAGAGAGAGGCAGTCACCATTACACCTATGCCACGTGAGTGTTTGATAGGAATTTTTAAATAATAATATCTCTTCTATAGAGAACAATTATTCTGTGCCATATGCTCAACCATTTATGTCCTTAAAAATATCATGTTTAGGGGTGCCTCGGTGGCTCAGTGGGTTAAAGCCTCTGCCTTCGGCCCGGGTCATGATCCCAGGGTCCTGGGATCAAGCCCCACATCGGGCTGTCTGCTCCGCAGGGAGCCTGCTTCATCTTCTCTCTCTCTCTCTCTGCCTGCCTCTCTGCCTACTTGTGATCTCTGTCTGTCAAATAAATAAATAAAATCTTTAAAAAATATATCATGTTTAAACTTCACAGATATATGGCAACATAGATTTATTATCCCTGTTACAGGTGTGCAAAGTGATAATTGGAAAGTTTGAGTAATTTTCCAGGGGTCTTGAGGTATAACAGCCAATGTGATAACTGGCTTGTAAAACAAAACAAAGAGACAAAAGTTTGTGTTTCTTTCATGCATATTTAAAATTGTGGGAACCTGAAAATATCTATAGCTTTTACTTAGGACCTGCACAATTTTATTGGTGTTTTACACTCACATTATATCATTTAGGCATGATTATATTATTATAGTCATGTCAGGGAAGGTACTAATTCCTAATATTATACTTGGCATATAAATTAGAATTTTATTTTGTTTTATTTTATTTTAAGATTTTATTTATTTATTTGAAAGAAAGAGTAATGAGTGGATGAGGCACAGAGGGAAAACTAGGCTCTACACTGAGCAGGAGAGCCAGATGCAGGGTTTGATCCTGGGACTCTGGGATCATAACCTGAGCTGAAGGCAGACACTTAACCGACTGATCCACCCAGGCACCCCTACATTAGAATTTTAATCAATCAAAACAAGAAACTCTTCAACATCTATTGCTGGTGAGCCACAGAGCAAGGAGAAAATATATAAAGTATTAGTAGTAATACTAAACATTCTTATTGGAAGGCAGATGAAAAATATGGAGTAAAGAATGGACTTAGTACTATGCAATAGATGATCTGTTTTAAAAAATGGCATGGGGTAGATATGCATTCAGTAGAGATATGCATTAGGAACTAGGTTTTATCTATTAATCTCTGAAAAATAATATCAAGGGAAACAAACTTTACCTAGTGTGGTTGTTTGTTTGCTTTTTTCTTTTTCTGCCTCATGGGACACTGTCCCACAAGCTTCATTTTCAAATTCAATATTATTGTGTATGATGTTTTATATTCTTTAGTGTTTTGTGTATAGTCCTATTCTGGCAATTTTGATTCACTGAATTATTCCCAGTGAGCCAGCAGCAGAGAAAACAGATAAAACAATAAGTAGTTTATGCTACATAAAATCTATGTAGAAACCATGCCAGACAGTTTTAAAACACCTTTTGATATTTTTTTTCCTCATCTATTTGCTCCGTTCTCATTCTCTGTACTCTAAGAAATATACTTCCTCTAAATAAAATGGAAAATTTAAGACAAAAACATTAGCAGCAGAAAGCAAAATGGTTCACTGAGAGGAAGTGTGTCTGGGAATGCTGGGTTTCCCTGGATTACAACAATGACAGCTGCTAATATTTTTTTATGTTCCAGCCATTCTGCATGTCCGTGAGCCTGTATGAAAATCAGAGGTAAGTCTGATATATAGAAAGCAATGGAATCTCCAAACTATATCATTGCATCATTACTTATCAGCTCAACCTTTAACTAGATTAAATAGAGTATACTGGAGTTCTATTTTGCAAGTGGGTATAGAAGTCCATGTTTTGTTTTATTAATCAATTTTTCATTCTCTATTAAATAAAAAGCAGGATATTACCATCTCTGTGCCTGTTTTTCTAAACAGGCTAGGTAGTACCTTCTTTAAGAGAATAGACTTTAATTTTAGGTAGTCCCTGATTACATCGAACAGTTGTTAGTTATATGAATATATCTAAGGTACAAAACCAAACTGACCCCAGTTCTTCATTTGGGAATAAAGATAAAGTTGCATAAGTGTGTCATGATGAAGACTGAATGAGATAGAATATATAAATCTTTAGTATGCCATTGGAATACATAATGCCTTTCTTTAAACACAGTTACTAAGAATATTCTGCCCAAAGTTGGAAATCAATTCTAACTATAAGAAGATAAATAAACCAGGTCTTCTTAAAGCATATTTAGTACCACATGGTTTATACAGCACTTTCATTTATATTATTTCAATTAATTCCCAAAATATGCTTGAAATTTCATGTACAAGGTAAAGAGAGAAAATGGATGCCTAAGGAAATGAAGTACCATTCAAAATCACAAATCTATTAAGTGGCCCATTTATATTTTTAACCCACATTTTTCTAACTGCAGATCCCATATACTTTCTGCAATAGCAATTTATCTTAGAGTGTCATAAGTAAGAAATTAATAGGATTTTTATATCATGATCTTATTATGAGTTTATGTATTTTTCCTTTTTTATTTGATTATTGATGACTAAATAGAGAATGGAACAGTGGTGTTTTCAGAATGAAACCTTGAAGGTACTTCGTGGCCATCTTATTTAACAAATACGAAGTATTATTGCTAACTTTCATTTTGAATAGCTCAAAGAGTATGCCTCAGGGGTTCTTAGAAGCAGTTCTTGATTTTGACCAAATGGGTGGAAGATAATTTAAGCTGAACCTAAACCATGTTCTTCTAAGGGAAATATGGATCTCTGTTCAGAAGTAAAAAGATGGGCTAAATTCTTAGAGATATCCTTCATACTCTGCATGAGTACATCCTTGGGATGGCTTCAGGCTTGGGGAATCATATGCACCTCCTTAAACATTGAGGTTTTTTCTCCCCAAAACCTGCTGAATGAAAGAATGAATGAATGAATAACATCCATCAGGCTTAGTTGATGTTGGTAAATGAATACTGTCCATTGAATTTTCATTAACATTTTTACACAAGTAGTATAGTATACCTCCCTCAATTCTGTAATATTGGATCATTTTCTCTGGCAGTTTCTTTAACTATGTTCTGTGCTCTTACAAAATTGACCTATTAATACTGATTTGCAGTGTTGTTCACATGAACCCTTCCTTATCTATTAATACCTTCTTTCTTAGCTTTTCATATATTCCCTCAAAGTTTTAATCAGTAACCAAAATATGTAAGGCAGTCATGGTATTATTTTTCATAACAGTCTTAAAATTGATAGGAAATCTAAAAGGAAAAAAGAATATGCAAAAAAATGAAATAAGGGTAAAAATACAGTGCAGATTTACATTATTACCTATGGAAGATTAATAATATAATTTTTTTTTTACCTTGGATCTCCAATTTCAATAAAGTAGTTCAGAAATTTCAATCTTGTGATTTAAAGCAAATACAGCCTATTTATTGAAAATGCATTCCAGGTGTTATGAAAAGCTAGTGCTATCAATGAAAAACCCTGATGAAGGAAGAGAGATGCTGGTGAGCAAAATACAGTTAATTAAAGGAATGAATGCTAAAGAAATTTAATGAAAGTAATTTTAAAATAATGTCTTATAATTTTTTTTAATTATATACCAAAAATAATGGCTTCTTCTATATGTCCTTTGTCATAATTTACTTGATATGGGGATTTTAGGCCCAGTGAATATTTACATCTTGAAAAGTAGGTAAACTAAGAAAACATCTCTTGGTTTGATTTTTTTTTATTATTATTGTGTTTTGTTAGTCACCATATAGTACATCATTAGGTTTTGATGTAGTGTTCCATGATTTATTACTTTCGTATAACACCCAGTGCTCCATGCAATCTGTGCCCTCCTTAATACCCATCACCAGGCCCATCCATCCTCCTACCCTTGTCCTTTCTAAAACCCTCAGTTTGTTTCCTGGAGTCCATAGTCTCTCATGGTTCATACCCCCACTCCATTTTCTCCCTCTTCATTTTTCCCTTCCTCCTCTTAATGTCCTCCATGCTATTCCTTATGATCCACAAATAAGTGAAACCATATGATAATTTAATTTAATTTAATTTCTCTGATGACTTATTTCACTTAGCATAATCTCCTCCAGTCCCATCCATGTTGATGTAAAAATTGGGTATTCATCCCTTCTGATGACTGAGTAATATTTCATTGTGTATATGAACACATCTTGTAAAACAAAGATTCAACCTACATACTACACAGCCAAGAATTGGGCATACAATAGAGAACTTCACCTGATGGGTGTCTGTGATGCAAGAACAAACTCAAAATGAATGCATGAATGAATGAAGAAGACAAATGTTTATTTTAAGCCTCCTATGATATGACTCTTCCAGACACTGGACTGTGTTGCAAAGGCCTTGAAGGTCAGACTCTGTCCTTATTTTCAGACATACGCAACATAGTGGAGGTATTCACAGGATATTTCAGCACAGATGTGTCATGGACTAGGAAGAATCACTGAAAGATTTTTATGAGACTCACACAAAGAGTAATAAACCTGTTGTTGTGGGAATAAGGAAGAAGATGATTTGAAGTGTCACTGAAATCTGCTACCAACAAGGCTGCCTACATACACATATTCTATTTAACGCAAGTTTCACAGTCATTGTCAGAAAGTCTACTCTTACCGAGGAATAGCAGAGAATCAAAGTGGGTATCAGTAGCCTTTAGTAGCAATGATGAAGTGTTACAAATATCTAACATGCCTCAAATGTGATGACCATATCTTAGTTGAGTGAAAGCAGTGAATTGTTGAAGGTGTGATGGAGTGCAGGAGACAGATAAACCATGGTGAGGAGAGGTCACCATGTACACAAAGTGGAAAAGCAAAGCTAAAATTCATTTGCCTAGAGCCTCCCAGATACTGTACAACCAGATGATTCCACCTGACTTTTTTGTTGTTGTCATTGCTCCTATGTGATTTTCTTGCTGTTACTTTATTCATTACTATTACTTTAAGACAAAGCTTTTAATATAGGACAACATCTTAATCCTAAAGCTTTTCACCAAGGGATTTCTCCATTGAGCAATGCTTATATAGCTTTTTTTAAAAAATATTTCTTTCTTTATATATTTGACACAGAGAAAGAGAGGAAGAGAGAGAGAGAGCACAAGCAGGGGGAGAGGCAAAGGGAGAGAGAGAAGCAGGCTCCCCATTGAGCAAGAAGCCTGATGTGGGGCTCAACCCCAGGACCCTGGGTCATGGCTGAGCTGAAGGCAGCTGCTTAACTGACTGAGCCACCCAGGTGTCCTAATCCTTATATAGCTTTTTTTCATGTAAAGCATTTTTCCAAATGCTTCACATATTAACTCATTTAATACTCACAATAACTTTATAAGAAAGGCCTGCATAGAAGACATGAACAGACATTTCTGCAAAGAAGACATTCAGATGGCCAACAGACACATGGAAAGTGCTCAACATCACTTTGGCATCAGGGAAATGCAAATCAAAACCACAATGAGATACCACTTCACACCAGTCAGAATGGCTAAAATTAACAAGTCAGGAAATGACAGATGTTGGCGAGGATGAGGAGAAAGGGGAACCCTCCTACACTGTTGGTGGGAATGCAAGCTGGTGCAGTCACTCTGGAAAACAGTATAGAGGTACCTCAAAAAGTTGAAAAATAGAGCTACCCTATGACCCAGCAATTGCACTACTGGGTATTTACCCTAAAGATACAAAGGTAATGATCCGAAAGGGCACATGCACCCAAATGTTTATAGCAGCAATGTCCACAATAGCCAAACTATGGGAAGAGGCTAGATGTCCAGCAACAGATGAATGGATAAAGAAGAAGTGGTATATATATACAATGGAATACTATATACAATGGAATACTATGCAGCCATCAAGAGAAATGCAATCTTGCCATTTGCAAAGACATGGATAGAACGAGAGGGTATTATGCTGAGCGAAATAAGTGAATCAGAGAAAGACAATTATCATTTGATCTCTTTGATATGAGGAATTTAAGAGGCAGGGAGGGAGGTTGTGGGGGGCAGGGAAGGAAAAAATGAAACCAGATGGAATTGGGAGGGAGACAAACCATAAAAGACTCTTGATCTAATGAAACAAACTGAAGGTTGCTGGGGCAGTGGAGAGGTAGGGATAGGGTGGCTGGGTTATGGACATTGGGGAGGGTATGTGCTATGGTGAGTGCTGAGGAGTTTGTAAATCTGATGATTCACAGACCTGTACCCCTGCAGAAAATATTACATTATATGTTAATTAAAAAAAAAAAAAGAAAGAAAGGCCTGCATACAGAAGAATAAATTGTATTTATAGAAGAAATGCAGACATAGTTTCAGGCCTAGTAATTAGCTTGGACTCATGACTAGATATCCTCACTCTTCCTTATGGAAATAACTATGGTAATATCATTTAATATAAAAAAAGAAATTAAAATGTACTATCTTAAAACCACATACAAGTAAAGAAATTAAACTATTTACCTGAGTTTTATTGGGGAATGTTTACCTAACTCTTTAGTTGGGGGACATACTTCAATAATAATAGTAATAATTATTATTTTCAATAGAAAGAGAAGTCATTTGTATACGAATACAGGTCATAATAATTATATATGGGCTGAAACATCAAAAACTATGGCAAGGGATTCAGATGGGATTAAACTCAGTTCTAAACTCTCCAGCTTAAATTATTTCCTGCCTCTTTCCCCCCTCTATCTCTAAATTCTAAGGTTGCTGGTGGCAATGACAAGTATATCTGACCAGTGAAATAGGAAGAGTTGGAAAAGCTGAGTGTTAGCAAAAGTTGATCAATGTCTAAGGACAAAACACTCAGAAGTCATTAAAAAATACAGGCTCTTTCCCATTTCTGAGGATTCTCAATGTAATTAAGCTTTAACTTACAGAGAGTGGGAAACAAGTAAATAATCAGAGCAAGAGCACAAAGATGGTCTTTGCTGAGAAAAAAAACCTCATGGGCACATCTTTGAAAGCTACCACGTGTTATTTGGAGTCAGAAAAGCCTGAGAAAACTCTTTGCTCTAGCCCTTTTAGCTCTGTGGTATTGAATATTTTCAAACTTTCCTTAACTGGAGATTTCACTGGTAAAAGAGAAGAAATTAATGGATCCTTGTTATTATCAGTTCAATTAAATTCTCATCTGTAGATAGAAACATGTAGTTATTTCAGCCAAATTCTGGCTCCACACTTAGACCTTTGCTAATCCTCTCTTCAAATTTGTTCCTTGTGTTTTCTCCTACAAGTCTGGCAGGAGAACAACAAATAAACAACTGCAGAATGAAAAACCACACAGAACTAACAGAGTTCATCCTCCTGGGTCTGTCATATGACCCGCAGCTTCAGGGAGTGATCTTCGTCTTTCTGTTCATCACCTATGTGCTCAGCATCACTGGGAACCTGACCATTATCACCCTTACCCTGCTGGATGCTCACTTCCAGACACCCATGTATTTCTTCCTCAGAAACTTCTCCTTATTGGAGATTTCATTCACCACTGTCAGCATACCCAAGTTCCTGGGCACCCTGATTACAGGAGATAAAACCATTTCCTTTATTGATCGTATTCCTCAGTTGTTTTTTCATTCTTTGGGAGTCACTGAATTGTACCTCCTGGCTGCCATGTCCTATGACCGTTATATTGCCATCTGCAAACCTCTGCATTACATGACCATCACGAATCCCAGAGTCTGCATACTCCTTGTCTTCTCTTCATGGCTGATTTCATTCTTAATTGTATTCCCTGCACTCATGTTGCTCTTAAACCTTAACTACTGTAGGTCTAATATTATTGACCATTTTATCTGTGACTATTTTCCCCCATGCAACTTTCTTGTTCAAACACAAAATTCCTAGAGATAATGGGGTTTTCCTGTGCTGTGTTTACTTTAATGTTCACTTTGGCATTAATATTTCTATCCTACATATATATCATCAGAACAATTTTAAGAATTTCTTCTAATAATCAGAGGACAAAGGGCTTTTCCACCTGTTCATCCCACATGATTGTCATCTCCATCTCCTATGGCAGCTGCATTTTTATGTAATTAAACCCTCAGCAAAAGACAAGAGTGTCTCTGAGCAAGGGAGTTGCTGTGCTAAACACCTGAGTAGCCCCCATGTTAAACCCTTTTATCTACAGTCTAAGGAATGAGCAAGTCAAGCGAGCCTTCATGGACAGGACAAGGAAGATTGTATTTTTCTCAAGCAAATGAAATACTATGGTACATGAATTAGTCACACCCATTGCAGGCAGTGTAAAATATACAAAAATGATGTGTTCGTTGTGGCAGCACATATACTAAAATATGCAAAAATGAAGTCTGAGCAACTTCTTCAATTTACAATGACCTTCCTGTCATCCTATTCATTACTTCTTTCTCACAGTTTACAAGTACATTTAATATATTTCCCATTCAATTGGTATAACTTCATATGCCTGTCTGGTTTTTGTTCTTCTGAACCCATTGTTAGTTGAAACTTCTTGAACACTAATTATTTTAATTCAGAAAGGTGTACTTTGAGATTTATTTGGGAAAACAACTATCACCCAGAATGGAAGGGATGTTGTATAATTATTGATATGATATTTTCCTTATTCTATACAAACAATATAATCTTTCATTTTCATTGATTTTGTCAGAAATCCCTTCGCCATCTTGCAGTTCCTCTAGGAAAAATTTTTCAAATGCCATATGATTTTCTGAAAATTGTGAATGTTTTCATTTAAAAACCAAAAAATATTGCTTACCTAAGAGTATGTCCATATAATCAACCTATTGCTAAAATTAAAAAAAGCATAGATCTTTAAGAACATAAATAGACCTCCATATTTCCAAATCCCATAATGACTCAGTAGATATAGACAGATATACAGGGTAGATACATGCATGCATACATCCACAGATACAAAAATACTGTAGAAATTAGTGAAGAAATAGCTGTTTTAGATGTGTAGGATAAGTTCACTTTCTCTATTTCCATGGAATGTCAGCTCTGAGTTCATATACAATGGAATATATATGTATAGCTTTTTTTAGTTTTGGACTAGTTTGAAACTGGGCATGTATCTAAATTTTTAATGCTTAAACTGCAAAATCATTTAAGTTTTGTAGAAAATAAATACTTCATAACAGAGCAAAACTTAGAATTTCAGCAGTTAAAATACTCGTCCACTCATTCAGCTTTAAGTATTAGGTGCCCAAGGTATTTTGGACGATGTGTGTATATGCATGTGTGTGTGTGGGTGTGTGGGTTTGAGAAAGTGAAAGAAGATTATGGATAGAATGAAGTATTCTAAATAAACTATTATTTAGTAATATAATATATACTATAATCCTAATTAGTGCTGCACCATTCCTAATGATCTTTATGCAATATATTCAACTGAGAAATATAGCACAGGACTTATTGAGCTGGGCTCTTTCCATAGTTTCACTATTGTGGTCATTGGGGTCTAAGTACCCCTTCAGATCCTTACCTTTGTATCTTTGGCTAAGTGCCTAATAGTGCAATTGCTGGGTCATCAGTAGTGCAATTTTTGACTTTTTGAGAAACCTCCATACTGTTTTCCAGAGTGACTACACCACCTAGCATTCCCACTAAGAGGGTAAGAGGGTTACCCTTTCTCTGCCACCTCACCAACAACTCTCATTTCCTGAGTGGTTAATTTTAGCCATTCTGACCAGTGTAAGTGGTATCACATTGTGGTTTTCATTTTTATTTCCCTGATGCCAAGGGATGTTGAGCATTTTTTCATGTGTCTTTTGTACATTTGTATGTCTTCTTTGGAGAAGTGTCTGTTCATGTTTTCTGCCCATTTCTTAATGGGATTATTTGTTCTTTGGGTGTCGAGTTTGATAAGTTCTTTATAGATTTTGGATACTAGCCCTTTATCTGATATGTCATTTACAAATATCTTCTTCAATTATGTTGTTTGTCTTTTGGTTTTGTTGAATGTTTCGTTTGTTGTGCAAAAGCTTTTTATCTTGATGAAGTCCCAATAGTTCATTTTTGCCTGTTTCCCCTGCCTTTGAAGACAAGAAGTTGCTGTGGCCGAGGTCACAGAGGTTGCTGCCTGTGTTCTCCCCTGGGATTTGATGGATTCCTGACTCACATTGAGGTCTTTCATCCATTTTCAGTCTATTTTTGTGTGTGATGTAAGGAAATGGTCGAGTTTCATTCTTCTGCATATGTCTGTCCAATTTCCTCAACACCATTTGTTGAAAAGACTGTGTTTTTGCCACTGCATATTTTTTCCTGCTTTGTCAATGATTAGTTGACCATAGAGTTGAGGGTCTCTATTCGGGGTTCTGGGTCCTCTATTCTGTTCCTTGATCTATGCATCTGTTTTTGTGCCAGTTCCATACCATGTTGCTGAGTACAGATTTGTAATAAAACTTGAAGTCTGGAATTGTGATGTCACCAGCTTTGGTTCTCTTTTTCAACATTCCTTTGGCTAGTCAAGGACGTTTCTGGTTCCATACAAATTTTAGGATTTTTTGTTCCAGCTCTGTGAAAAAAGCTGATGGTATTCTGACATGGATTGTGTTGAACGTATAGATTGCTCTAGGTAGCATACACATTTTAACAGTAGTTATTCTTCCATTCCATGAACAGAGTGGTTTTCCTTTTCTTTGTGTCTTCCTCAATTTCTTTCATGAGTGTTCTATAAATCTGTGAATATAGACACTTTGCCTCTTTGGTTAGGTTTATTCCTAGATATCTTACTATTTTTGGTGCGTTTGTAAATAGGATCAACTCCTTAATTTCTCTTTCTTATCTCATTGTTAGTGTATAGAAAAACAACTGATTTATGTGCATTGATTTTCTGTCCTGCCACTTTGCTGAATTCCTGTTTGAGTTCTAGTAATTTGAGGGTAGAGTCTTTTGTCTTTTCCATGTAAAGTATCATGTCATCTGTGAAGAGAGAAAGTTTGACTTACTCCTTTTCAATATGAATGTCTTTTATTTCATTTCATTGTCTGATTGCTGATGCTAGTACTTCTAAGTGTATGTTTAACAACAGTGGTAAAAGTGGACATCCCTGCCATGTTCCTGACCCTAGGGGAAAATCTCTCAGTTTTTCCCCATTGAAAATGATTTTTGCCTGGGCTTTTCGTATATGGCTTTTATGATATTGAGGTATATTCCCTCTATCCCTATACTGTGAAGAGTTTTAATCAAGAAAGAATGCTGTACTTTGTCAACTGCTTTTTCTGCATCTACTGAGAAGATCATATGGCTCTTGTCCTTTCTTTTATTAATGTAGTATATCACGTTGATTGATAGGTGGATGTTGAACCACCCTTGCAGCCCAAGAATAAATCCCACCAGCTGAGACCTGATTTGTGAATCAGTATATGATCTGTTCTGGAGAATGTTCCATGTGCACTCAAGAAGAGTGTGTATTCTGATGTTTTAGGATGGAATGCTCTGAGTATATTTGTGAAGTCCATTTGGCCCCATCTGTCATTCAAAACCTTTGCTACCTACTAGATGATCTATCCATTGCAATCAGTGGGGTTTTAAAATTCCCTATGATTGTTGTATATTATCAATATGTTTATACTCATCAATGTTGTCGCATATCCTTACAAAAGAAAAAAAGAGAAAGAGAGAAATGAACAATGATAAAATGGTCAGAGCTTGTCCTGCTGAGCCTTTCTGATGATCCTGATCTTCTGGTTGAGGTTTTACCTTTCTTATTTATCACATACATATTATGTGTCACTGGCAACCTGGCTATCATTACTTGGTAGACTTCCATCTATAGCCCCCTATGTGTTTCTTAGCTGAAACTACTCTATCTTAGAAATCTCATTTACCACTGTATGCTGTATGTATTTGTAGATTTCTGGGGACAATCATCACCAAGCATAAAATCCTTTCTCATAAGAGTTGTACCGTCCAATAATTTTTCTTTATCTTCATGGAGGTGAATGAATTTCCCATTCTAATTGCCATGTCCCTTGATCCCTCTGTTGCTATTTGTAAACCTCTTCATTACACCACCATCATTAGCAGGAAACTGTACATCCTGTTTGTGCTCTATGCATGGCTGGGCAGGTTCCTGACCATTTCTCCAGGTGTTATTTTTCTGCTCCAGCTGGAGAAGAGAGCATCCAATATCATGGATAACTGCCTATGCGTATCTTTTGCTTGTATAACTATCTTGTCAGATACATGTTTCCTAGAAGTAATCTGTTTTTCCCTAGTTTTGGTTACTTCGCTATTTACTTTAGCACTGTGATTTTGTCCTAATATACATCACACATGCCAGTGAGAGAAAAAAATTTTATTCCACTTATATTTCTCACCTGATTGTCATTGCCATTTCCATATATGCTAATTTACTCAGCAGGGAGAAAAGGGCCTTCATTGACCAAAGAAGTAGCTATTCTCAATAACTCTGTTGACCCCATGCTGACCTCCTTCATTTACTCCCTAAGGAGCTGGAATGATACAAACCTTCAAAGATTTGACCCTTATAGTACTGTCTCATACAAAGAAATCAAAGTTCTGATTAATATGAACTAATGTTATTATGAAGATTTAACAAGAGAAAAGTGAAGTTTAAAATTTCTAATCTGCTATCTTCTTATATCAATGTCACAGCTACAGGAAATGCTGAGATTATTTGTTAAACATTCTTTACATCATGCCTGAGTTGTGTCTTCCTTTAAAGTATCTGTAGGTTTCATGTAAGTGATTTATAATTATGAATATAAAGTCAGAGGTTATGAAACATCAATCATTTTGCTTACTATTATAAATAATAAAAATATTATATAAAAACACTAATTCCAAAAGATATATGCACCCCCACATTTTTACAGTATTCAAAATGCTCAAAATATGTAAGCAGCCTAAGTGTATGTTTATAGATGAATAGAGAAAGAAAAAATATATATATATATACCTATACATATACATATACACACAATAAGATATTACTCAGCTATAAAAAAAAAAAAAGAATGAGATCTTGCCATTTACAGCATCAAGCAACACAGAGTATACTCTGCCAAGTTAAATATGCCAGATAGAGAAAGACGAACACCATATACTTTCACTTAAATGTAGAATCCAAAAAGCAAAACGAACAACTAAACCAGAAAACAAAGCAGAAACAGACCCATCAATACAGAGAACAATACAGAGAACACATATGATGACAAAATCACAAATGCCAGATGAAAGATGTTGGAGCCATGGGCACAATGGGGGAAGAAGAGTGGGAGGTACAGGCTTCTAGTTATGGAATAAATAAGTCACAGGAATAAAATGTACAGTGGAGGGAATGTAGTCAATGCTATTGTAATCCTGTTGTATGGTTACAGGTGATAACTACTCTTATGGTGAGCATAGCAGAATGTATAGACTTGCTGAACTGCAATGTTGTACACCTGAAGCTAATGTAACATTGTGTGTCAGCAATACTCAATAAAAACAAACAAACAAATAAAGCATCATTGATGAATGAGTAGAAGTGAACTGAGGTGCCAAAGGGGAAACACCTTATGTGACTGTGAACATCCTAAAGGAGAAGTAAAAGTAAGATTATTAAAACAATAAGGAAAGAAAACCACAGGTATTCTGGAATGGAAAAGGTGAGGGTGGATGGGGTGAAGTGAAATTGCAGAAAAGAGTCAAATACTACTGTGCTTTGGCCTTGCTGAAATTAGACACTTATATTGAGGATACTAAGAAACCTTTCTTCTTTTCCTGAAAAATGAGAAGTATGAATTTCTCAGACCCATGTTCTCTGAGCTAGAAACATTATTTGCAGGGGATACCATGGCTTTGGTGTTTTAAGTGACTCACTGTCCAACCTCCCATGTTGTCCCTAGCCTAATGATATTAGAGAAGTTGACCATTTGTTTTAAAAAGCAAAAAAAAAAAAAAAAACAAAAAAAAAAAACCAAAAAAAACCAGATTCATATCTTACATATGAATAAATTCTGGATGAATTAGGAAGCAAATGGTAACAGCAGAACCATAGAAACAGTGAGCACATGAATGTGTGGAAAGGTGCTCTAAGAAGAATAGGTCACCAAGAATTCATGATACTTTTTTTTTTTTTGAGTAGAAGCAACTCATAAATAAGTTAAGGAGAGGTTCTGAAAACTTGATTCAACAAAAGAAATTCACCATGGGTTTATATCCAAGTACATAAATATCTCCTACTATTAAGTAAGACATAATCCCCAAAAAGTGAACATGAGATAGGAATAGACAATTCATGAATGAGAAATAGTAAAGTATGTAAAAGTATGTAAAAAAAAAGTATGTAAAGTATGTATGTATGTATGTAAAGTATAGTAAAGTATGCGAACTGAAATAAGTGTGTCAGAGAAAGACAAATACCATATGATTTCAACTCCTAAGTGGAATTTAAGAAACAAAGCAAATGTGCAAAAGTAAACAAAATAGAGAGAGACAAACCAAGAAAGAGACTCTTAAACTTTAGAGAACAAACTGATTTTACTAAAGGAGAGGTAGGTAGGGGAATGGGTGAAATAGTTAATGCAGATTAAGGGGAACACTCCTTGGAATGAGCACCAGCTGTTGTAGGGAAGTTTTGAGTTACTATAGTGTACACCTGAAACTAAAACTGCACTGTATGTTAACTAACTGGAATTTAAATAAAAAGTTTTAAAAAATGTGATTATAAACTTAAGTATAGAAGCATATGGGGATTTTGCTGTGTTTTAGCCATCGAAACTCCACTGTTTATAATCTTTCTCTCAAGCAGCATCTTCTTTAATTATGCTATAAGTGTCTGTAAACTTAAGTGTAGACACATATGGGAATAGCCCTGTGCTTATTATACACCCTATACTCATTCTTTCAAGTAGCATGTCTTTCATTAAGATATAAATGTCTGTAAACTTAAGTGTGTAAGCATATGGAGATTGCCTCATGCTTAACTAATTGAAATGGCTCTATGTTTGATCAATTGTTCAAGTAAAATCTACTTTCATTATAATATATGTGTTTGTAAACATATCTGTAGGAACATGTGGATTACCCCTGTACTTAACTCACTAAAGCTACATTAGGTACAAAAAATGTTCAACCTTGGGTGAGCCTGGGTGGCTCAGTCAGTGTCTCAGTTTGGCTAAGTGTCTCAGTTTGGCTGAGATCATAATCTCAGGGTCCTGGAATAGATCCCCATCTAGGACTCCCTTTTCAGCAGAGTCTGTTTCTCTCTCAACTCCTTGCTGGTGCTCTCTCCTGCTATCTCCATCTCTTCCTTTTTTTTTTTTTTCCTTAAGATTTTATTTTTATTTATTTATTTAATAGAGACACAAATAAGTCAAGCAGAGTAGAGACACAAATTGAAAGGGAACACAAGCAGGGGGAGTGGGAGAGGGAGAAGCAGGCTCCTTGCTCAGCAGGGAACCCTATGTGGGGCTCGATCCCAGGACCCTAGGTTCATGACCTGAGCCGAAGGCAGATGCTTAATGATTGAGCCACCCAGGTGCCCCTCTCTGTCTCTTTCTCTCAAATAAATAAATAATATCTTTTTAAAAGAATTTTCAACAGTAAACATTTTTCTGTTAAGAACTTCCTATGTCCTAACTAGTCTGTAAGCACTTTCATTCATTATTTCATTTAATCTTTAGGATATCCTAGGAGTTAAGACTATTAGTCTTCTCATTTTATGAGTAGAGTAATTAATGCTCAGAAAGGTTAATTAATTTTTCCAAGTTTACAAATATATTGTGTCTCTTTACCCTTAATATCTGGGCTCTGTGATCTGCTCTTTACATGACTGTCTTTAGTAGTAAGTGTATTGTGGCTTCATTTCATCTTTCCATTTGCAAAATATGTAAGTGATTTCTAATATCTGTGATGCTTGGCTTGCAATGGTGTTTATTCTTGTGTGTGGGAGGGAAATTTTGAAATATCTATCAGAATTTAGTACTCACATATATGTTCTAGCAGTACTTGTACATATGCAAGGAAATGCATGCAAATGGATTTAGCATTGCAGCTAATGATGTGATATTGGTAGCAACTGATTTCCTAAAACTTAACTAACAATGAAACTGCCAAGTTATATACAAGTCTCCTCTGGTATTCTCTGCAATTCACTCTTATAATTAAAAATGAAAAGTTAAAGTTTCAAATACTCTTCTGAGTTTTGAAGATTTTAAAATGCTTCTTTGATAGGAGAAGATGGTGTGGTGGGAAGACCCTGAACATGCCTCCTCCCCAGACCACACCAAATTATGCCTATTAGTAGTACAATTCCTCCTGAACAACTAGGGCTGACTGAACAGTTTCTGAGCAACCAAGACAAAGACAAAGGCAAGATCACAAAATAAACAGGGAGACACAGTAATAAAGGGATCCCCCACCCCTTTACTGGTAACATAAGTGGGAGGGATAGTACTGAGGGACTGGGAATAGACTCCTCTGTCCTTGGGCAACAACAACAACAAAAAAAGATGTAATTCTAAAACACCAAAGAGCTGCAGTGTTGCTATCTCTCATCTACCTTAAAAGCCCAGACTGGACTAGGATCTGCATCCAGTGGCCTGAGACCTTAGTGAGCAATCCCTATCAAAATACCAATAGCATTTTTCACAAGAACAGATAATCATAAAATGTGTATGGAACCACAGAAGACCCCAATAGCCAAAGCAATCCTGAGAAAGAACAAAGCTGGAGGTATCCCAATCCCAGATTTCAAGATATATTAAAAAGGTATAGTAATAAAAACAGTATGGTACAAAAGTAGACACATAGATCATTAGATCAATACAACAGACTACAGATCCAAGAAATAAACCTGTGATCATAGGGTCAATTAATCTATGGAAAGGAGATAGGAAAATACAGTGGAGAATTTTCAATAAGCAGTGCTGGACAGTTACATGTAAATGAATGAAAACGGCCACTTTCCAATACCATGTACTCAAATTAAAAAAAAAATCTAAAAAAAATAAACTCAAAATGGATTAAAAACCTAAATGTGAGACCTGGAACCATAAGTAATCTTAGAAGAAATCACAGGCAGTAATTTATCTGGCATCGACTGTAACAACAATTTTCTAGATATATCCCCTAAGATAAAGGAAACAAAAACAAAAACAAACTATTGGGACTGCAGCAAAATAAAAAGTTGTTACACAAAAAATGAAACCATCAACAAAACAATAACTTTACCTACTGAATGACAGAAAATATTTGCAAACAATATATCTGATAAGGGTTTAATTCCAAAATACATTAAAGAACTTATGAACTCTACACCAAAAAAGCAAACAATCTGTTTAAAAAATGGGCAGAAGACCTGAACAGACATTTCCCCAAAGACATATAAGTAGCCAACAGACACATGAAAAGATACTCAACATCATGAATCAATAGGGAAATACAAATCAAAACCACACTGAGACGTTACCTTATACCAGTTAGAATTGCTGAAGTCAAAATGACAAAAATAACATGCTGATAAGATGCAGAGAAAAAGGACCCCACATGCACTGTTGGTGAGCATGTAAATTGTTACACCTACTGTGGGAAACATGAAGTTTCCTCAAAAAATTAAGAATTTAAGGAATTTAGGTCAAAAGTTATTTTTGACCTAATGATTTTATTATTGGGTATTTACCAGCCCCCCCAAAACCCACTAATTTCAATAATATACTCACCTCTATGTTTATTGCAACATCATTTACAATAGCCAGGAAATGGACAACTTAAGTATCTGTCAATAGACACAATAGATGATTGGATAGGGAAGACATGATTTTATATATATATATATAATATATATATATATAGTTATATATGTAATTATATATAATATATACAATTGTGTGTATGTATATACATATATATAAAATAGGGTGATATACATATATTTTGTGTGTATATTCTGTATATATGTATATATATACACACATATATAATGGAATAATACACAGCCATAAAAAAGGGTGGGATCCTGCATTTGAAATAACATGGATGGATGTAGAAGGTATTATCATAAGTGAAATAGCTCAGACTGAGAAAGACAAATACCATATGATTCTCCTCATAGTGGCTACTTTTTAAAAAAATGAATAAACAGGGCACCTGGATGGCTCAGTCGGTTAAGTGTCTGCCTTCAGCTCAGGTCATAATCTGAAGAACCTGGGATGGAGGCCCACGTGAGACTCCCTGCTCAGTGGGGAGTTTGTTTCTCCCTCTCCCCTGCCTCTGCCCCTGCTCATGCTCTCTCTCACTCTCTCTCTCTCAAATAAATAAATAAAATATTTTAAATAAATAAATAAATAAATAAATAAATAAATAAACAAACAAATAACAAAAAGCAGAACCAAACATGTAAACATGGAGAACAAACTGATGGTTGTCAGAGGAGAGGTGGGTTGGCAGTTGGGTAAAATGGGTGAAGGGGAGAGGGAGAATCAGGCTTTCAGTTATGTAATAAGTAAGCCATGGGAGTAAAACACACAACATAAGGGATACAATCAATGATACTGTAATACCAGTGTAAGGGGACAGATGGTAGCTAGACTTGCCATGAACATAACGTAATGTATAAACTTGTCAAATCACTAAGTGTGTACCTGAAACTAACTTAACAATGTAATTCAACTATATTCATGTTTTAAAAAAAATAATAATAACAAAAAAAGAAAGAAGAGGTATGTTTGTTGAGCACAGATCAGACATTTTCAAGGGAATAATGAGATCTAGAACTGGTCGCATGGATTGTGGATATAGTAAGCAGGTTAGGGCTGAGAGTTGACAAGATAAAGGATTTCTAAAGAGGCTTTTAGATCTGGCAGAGGATTTAATCCTGAATAGTTTTTGGAAGAAGGTGGGTAATAGACTAACACTAAAGTCTGAAAATGTTTTTTGGGTTTGGTTTTTGTTTTGGGTTTTTTTTTTTTTTTTACAATGAATTTGGTAATTGAGACATTTTCATTTCAAAGCCCTATTTTCACTTTAAAGTTAGTAACAAAAATACTCAACAAAAATAAATAAATAAAATAATTTACTTATTCATTCTACTTTTTACAGGTGGAGGTGTATCAATTAAAAAAGTCTGGCTGCTACTTTTGGTGAAGGGTCCACTACTGTGTAGCTCAGCCCTATATTTAACCATTCCCAAAGGAACTGAGAATAAACTATCTCCTGAGTGTAGACTGAGCTCCATGGGCATATCAGGAAAATTAAGTACAGACAAAGGGAAACTAGCCTGATTGTGCTGCTCGTAAGTACACTTTTGCTTTTATGTCACTATATTGCTAGCTTTCTAGGAAGATACAGTCATGCCATCACTTTACTTCTTGAGTTTATCTCTTTTTGCAACTTTTCCTTTCTTCACTCTGGTCTTTCAGGGATTTATACAATGACCAGAGAAAATAAGATTGTTTAGTATTTGGATACTATTCAGTCAATCTTCATCTTATCCAGGGAGCTATGAAATATCTTACCTTCCAGTCATAGGGTTTTGCCCCCTGGAAATCTCTTAAAGAACTCACAGGCTTACAATAGTACTTCTTGGAGTTCAGTTAGAACAATGTTTATGGTAATATGGAAAGATAAAAATGATAAAAAGAAATTCCTTGGCTTAGAGCAGAGGCTATAGAAAGCTTGTGTACAATCAAGTCTGCATTTTCTCAGTGTGAGAGGCTTTTACATGACAGAGGCAAGGGTAAACTCATGACAAAAACCTCCTGAAGTAGATTATGATTGCACTGCCTCTCACATTTTTTTTAAAAGATTTTATTTATTTGACAGAGAGAGACACAGCAGGAGAGAGAGCAGAAGCAGGGGGAGTGGGAGAGGAAGAAGCAGGCTTCCCCACCACACAGGGAGCCTGATGCGGGGCTCAATCCCAGGACTCTGGGATCATGACCTGAGCCAAAGGCAGACACCCAACCACTTTGCCACTCAGGCACCCCTGCCTCTCACATTTTAAGTAAATTAAGAAAATCTGGGGTTATATTTATGACTTGAATCATTAGACATAACAAAAAGTAAGTATGTCCCATACTTGTCAGTGAATGTGCTTATCTCCCATTCCAGAGGTTATTTTGTTGAAATAAATTGAGGGATCCCCAAGTTATCACATTAGTATATTTATAATTACGAATTTTATGATTTAATATTTCAGTCATTTTTCAAACTATGGTAGCAGTCTCTGTCTTTTGATCTGACAGTTTTGCTGGTGTCTTATAACAAAAATGTGTTTATTCCTAAAGAAAGAGAACATTGATTGTCAGGAAATATTAAAAGAAAAAAAAGAGGCACAATATAAGCTTGACACTTATCCCCTACAGAAAGAATATAATACAGCAAATATTATTGAGAACTTATAGCATAGATAAAATGCTGGTTTCTAAGAATAAAGACAGAACATGATGGATGAAAGTCATACAAGATTACATTTTTTTTTATCATAAAAAGACTTTACAGTTTTCTTCATTGAACATTTCTCCAAAGCCAAATTCATTAAATTTAGTAAAATAGAAACTTATTTTGGTTAACTGGTTTTTTTTAACTGAAACAAAATGAGCTTTATTTTTTAATAATTTTTTTAAATTTTCTTACTATGTTCAGTTAGCCAACATATAGATTACATTTTTTTAAGGATTTTATTTATTTATTTGACAGGAGAGAGAGCACAGCAGAGGGAGCTGGAGGCAGAGGGAGAAGTAGGTTCCTAACTGAGCAGGGAGCCAGATGCCAGACTAGATCCTAGGACCCTGGGAGCATGGCCTGAGCCGAAGGCAGATGTATAACTGACTGAGCCACCCAGGTACCCCATATTGATTACATTTTAATAATTTATAGTTTCTATAAAGTAAATTTTACAGAGAATTTTTAATTCTACTTATTTACTCTTCTGGAAAGAAGATAATGAGATATTTTGTGATCAAAAAATTCCCTTATGAACTCCTCTTGTCCTCAAATATGGAGAGTAACAAAACAGAGTGAACATAGTTCAAAATGAAAAACAAAAGGAAGTCAATTGTTAATTTATTTAATTTTTAATTTTTTTTTGGCTCATATTTTTTTTTAGTTTTTTAATTTATTTTCAGGGTAACAGTATTCATTGTTTTTGCACCACACCCAGTGCTCCATGCAATCCGTGCCCTCTCCAATACCCACCACCTGGTTCCCCCAACCTCCCACCCCCCGCCCCTTCAAAACCCTCAGATTGTTTATCAGAGTCCATAGTCCTTCATGGTTCACCTCCCCTTCCAATTTCCCTCAACTCCCTTCTCCTCTCTAACTCCCCTTGTCCTCCATACTATTTGTTAGGCTCCACAAATAAGTGAAACCATATGATAATTGACTCTCTCTGCTTGACTTATTTCACTCAGTATCATCTCTTCCAGTCCCGTCCATGTTGCTACAAAAGTTAGGTATTCACGCTTTCTGATGGAGGCATAATACTCCATAGTGTATATGGACCATTAATCTTCCTTATCCATTTGTCCGTTGAAGGGCATCTTGGTTCTTTCCACAGTTTGGCGACTGTGGCCATTGCTGCTATAAACATTGGGGTACAGATGGCCCTTCTTTTCACTACATCTGTATCTTTGGAGTAAATACCCAGTAGTGAAATGGCAGGGTCATAGGGAAGCTCTATTTTTAATTTCTTGAGGAATCTCCACACTGTTCTCCAAAGTGGCTACACCAACTTGCATTCCCACCAACAGTGTAAGAGGGTTCCCCTTTCTCCACATCCCCTCCAACACATGTTGTTTCCTGTCTTGCTAATTTTGGCCATTCTGAGTGGTGTAAGGTGGTATCCCAATGTGTTTTTAATTTGAATCTCCCTGATGGCTAGTGATGATGAACATTTTTTCATGTGTCTGATAGCCATTTGTATGTCTTCATTGGAGAAGTGTCTGTTCATATCTTCTGCCCATTTTTTATATGATTGTCTGTTTTGTGTGTGTTGAGTTTGAGGAGTTCTTTATAGATCCTGGATATTAACCTTTTGTCTCTATTGTCATTTGCAAATATCTTCTCCCATTGCGTGGGTTGCCTCTTTGTTTTGTTGACTGTTTCCTTTGCTGTGCAGAAGCTTTTGATCCTGATGAAATCCCAAAAGTTCATTTTCGCTTTTGTTTCCTTTGCCTTTGGAAACATATCTTGAAAGAAGTTGCTGTGGCTGATATCGAAGAGGTTACTGCCTATATTCTCTTCTAGGATTCTGATGGATTCCTGTCTCACGTTGAAGTCTTTTATCCATTTTCAGTTTATTTTTGTGTACAGTGTAAGAGAATGGTCAAGTTTCGTTCTTCTACATATAGCTGTCCAGTTTTCCCAGCACCATTTATTGAAGAGACTGTCTTTTTTCCACTGTATATTTTTTCCTGTTTTGTCGAAGATTATTTGACCATAGAGTTGAGGGTCCATATCTGGGCTCTCTACTCTGTTCCACTGGTCTATGTGTCTGTTTTTATGCCAGTACCATGCTGTCTTGGTGATCACAGCTTTGTAGTAAAGCTTGAAATCAGGTAACGTGATGCCGCCAGTTTTATTTTTGTTTTTCAACATTTCCTTAGTGATTCAGGGTCTCTTCTGATTCCATACAAATTTTTGGATTATTTGCTCCAGCTCTTTGAAAAATACCAGTGGAATTTTGATCAGAATGGCATTAAAAGTATAGATTGCTCTAGGCAGTATAGACATTTTAACAATGTTTATTCTTCCAATCCAAGAGCATGGAATGGTCTTCCATCTTTTTGTGCTTCTTCAATTTCTTTCATGAGTGTTCTGTAGTTTTTCGAGTACAGACCGTTTACCTCTTAGTTAGGTTTATTCCCAGGTATCTTATGGTTCTTGGTGCTATAGTAAATGGAATCAATTCTTTAATATCCCTTTCTGTATTTTCATTGTTAGTGTATAAGAAAGCCACTGATTTCTATACATTGACTTTGAATCCTGCCAAGTTGCTGAATTGTTGTATGAGTTCTAGTACTTTGGGGGTGGAGTCTTTTGGGTTTTCCATATAAAGAATCATGTGAAGAGAGAGTTTGACTTCTTCATTGCCAATTTGGATACCTTTTATTTCCTCTTTGTTGTCTGATTGCTGTTGCTAGGACTTCTAATACTATGTTGAACAAGAGTGGTGAGAGTGGGCATCCTTGTCGTGTTCCAGATCTCAACGGGAAGGCTGCAAGCTTTTTCCCATTGAGGATGATATTTGCTGTGGGACTTTCACAGATTTTATGAAGTTCAGGAATGTTCCCTCTATCCCTATACTTTGAAGCATTTTAATCAGGAATGGATGCTGGATTATGTCAAATGCTTTTTCTACATCAATTGAGAGGACCATGTGGTTCTTCTCTCTTCTCTTATTAATTTGTTCTATCACATTGATTGATTTGCGAATGTTGAACCATCCTTGTAGCCCCGGAATGAATCCCACCTGGTCATGGTGGATAATCTTTTTAATGTGCTGTTGGATCCTGTTTCCTAGGATCTTGTTGAGAATCTTAGCATCCATATTCACCTGTGATATTGGTCTGAAATTCTCCTTTTTGGTAGGGTCTTTGCCTGGTTTGGGGATCAGGGTAATGCTGGCTTCATAGAAAGAGTCTGGAAGTTTTCCTTCTGCTTCAATTTTTTTAAACAGCTTCAGGAGAATAGGTGTTATTTCTTCTTTGAAAGTTTGTTAGAATTCCCCAGGGAATCCATCAGGTCCTGGGGTCTTGTTTTTTGGGAGGTTTTTGATCAGTGCTTCAATCTCGTTACTAGATATCGGTGTATTCAGGTTGTTGATTTCTTCACGGTTCAATTTTGGGAGTTTATAGTTTTCCAGGAATGCATCCATTTCATCTAGGTTGCTTAGCTTATTGGCATATAACTGTTGATAATAACTTATGATGACTGTTTCTACTTCATTGGTGTTAGTTGTGATCTCTCCCTTTTCATTCATAATTTTATGAATTTGGGCTTTCTCTCTTTTCTTTTGGATTAGTGTGGCCAATGGTTTATCGATCTTATTGATTCTTTCAAAAAACCAGCTTCTAGTTTTATTGATATGTTTTACTGTATCTCTGGTTTCTACCTCATTGATATCAGTTCTAATCTTGATTATTTCCCTTCTTGTGTGTGGAGTTGGTTTGATTTGTTGTTGATTCTCCAGTTCTTTAAGGTGTAGAGACATCTGGTGTGTTCTGGATTTTTCACTTTTTTTGAGGGAGGCTTGGATGGCTATGTATTTCCCCCTTAGGACCGCCTTTGCTGTATCCCATAGGTTTTGGACCGAAGTGTCTTCATTCTCATTGGTTCCCATGAATTGTTTCAGTTCTTCTTTGATCTCCTGGTTGATCCAAGCATTCTTAAGCAAGGTGGTCTTTAGCTTCCAGGTGTTTGAGTTCCTTCCGAACTTTTTCTTGTGATTGAGCTCCAGTTTCAAAGCATTGTGATCTAAGAATAAGCAGGGAATGATCTCAATCTTTTGGTATCGGTTGAGTCCTAATTTGTGATCCAGTATGTGGTCTATTCTTGAGAAGGTTCCATGTGCGCTTGAGAAGAATGACTATTCTGTTGTTTTAGGGTGGAATGTTCTGTATATATCTATGAGGTCCATCTGGTCCAATGTGTCATTCAATGCTCTTGTTTCTTTATTGATTTTCTGCTTCGATGATCTGTCTGTTTCTGAGAGAGGCGTGTTAAGATCTCTTACTATTAATGTATTCATATCAATATGACTCTTAATCTTGATTAACAGTTTTCTTATGTAATTGGCTGCTCCCATATTGGGGGCATAGATATTTACAATTGTTATATCATCTTGGTGGATAGTCCCTTTAAGAATGATGTAGTATCCTTCTGTATCTCTGACTACAGTCTTTAGTTTAAAATCTAATTTGTCTGATATGATAATCGCTACCCCGGCCTTCTTTTGAGGCCCATTGGCATGAAAGATGCTTCTCCATCCCTTCACTTTCAGTCTGGGTGTATCTTTAGGTTCCAAATGGGTCTCTTGTAGACAACATATGGATGGGTCCTGTCGTTTTATCCAATCTGCAACCCTGTGCTGTTTTATAGGTGCATTTAGGCCATTCACATTGAGAGTGATTATTGATAGATACGTTTTTATTGACATCGTGTTACCTTTGAAGTCTTTCTTTCTGTAGATTGTCTCTATATTTCTGTTCAATGCTATTCTTAGGAAATTTCCTCTTTTATAGAACCCCCCTTAATATTTCCTGTAGTGTTGGCTTAGTGGTTGCATACTCTTTTAAGCCTTTCTGGTCTTGGAAACTCTTTATCTCTCCATCCATTTTGAATGTCAGTCTTGCTGAATAAAGTATTCTTGGCTGCATGTTCTTCTCATTTATTGCCCAAATATATCTTGCCTGCCCTTTCTGGCTTGCCAGGTCTCTGTGGACAGGTCTGACGTTATTCTGATGGGCTTTCCTCTGTAAGTAAGGAGCCTCTTTGTCCTAGCGGCTTTCAAGAGATTATATCTACAATTATGATTCCTCAATTTGATTATCAGGTGCCTTGATGTTTTTCTGGAATCTATAATCTTGGGTGGAGACTCTTCGGCCTCTAGTACATGAACGCTGGTTCCATTCATGAGATTGGGAAAATTTTCATGAAGAACTTGTTCCACTGTATCTTCTAGAGTTCTTTCTTTCTCCTCCCCTTCAGGGATTCCAATAATTCTGACGTTGGAACATTTCATGGCATCATTTATTTCCCTGATTCTGTTTTTGTGGCTTCTAAACTGTTTGTTCCAGGCTTCCTCCTGATCCTTTCTCTCTATCTGTTTGTCCTCCAGATCACTAATTCTATCTTCTGTCTCAGTTACCCTAGCTTTGAGAGAATTCAGATTAGATTGGAACTCATTGAGAGCATTGTGAACCTCATCCCTGGTAGCTTTCAGCTTTGCCCTAACATTGTGAACATCAACTCTGGTTGCTTTCAGTTCGGCCCTAATAATTCCATTTGGTCATCCATGGCTTCCTCCAACCTAGCTATTGCCTGGATAATTGTTAGCCTAAATTCTCTTTCTGACATATTGTCTATGTTGATAGCCATTAGCTCTGTTGCAGAAGGCCCATACTCTGTATTTTTCTTCTGTTGGGCATTCCTTCTCCTAGTCATTTTGGTGAGGGATGGCTGAACAGATGTAGCTGGATGTATTGACCGTGGTGCAGTCAAGGTGCACCCTGGAATGCTTCTGAGCAATCAGGATTCCCCACCCAAATGAGAGAAAAAAGAAAAGAAAAAGAAAAAAAGAGAGAGAAAGAGACAGGAAAGAAAGGGAAGATAAAAGAGAAGGTTCAGCTCAAATGGGCCCCAAGGTTAGATTTACGAAGTATACAAATAAAAACAGACAAACAAAAAGACTGATAAAAGTATATGACAAGATGGGCGCCTGGGTGGCTCAGTGGGTTAAGCCGCTGCCTTCAGCTCAGGTCATGATCTCAGGGTCCTGGGATCGAGTCCCGCATCGGGCTCTCTGCTCAACAGGGAGCCTGCTTCCCTCTCTCTCTCTCTCTCTCTGCCTGCCTCTCTGTCTACTTGTGATCTCTCTCTGTCAAATAAATAAATAAAATCTTTTAAAAAAAAGTATATGACAAGAGAAAAAAAATTATATATATATATTTGTAATATGTATATATGCAAATAAAGGAAGAACCTCGTCAAAAAGAACCCCAAGTGTAAAATTTATATACTAGCAGGACAAACACAAAAACACAGAAACAATGGTGGAAGAAAGAGATGGGAGAGTGGTTATAAATTCTCAGTGTGGGCGAGGAAGTTTATTTTGATTCTTCCTGGATGTATCTTGATATCTTTGTTAAAGGACTCAACTTTCCTAAGATAAAGGGGGATTAAAAATTGGTTTACCTATAGGGGTAGCATTGATTGGGGAAAGGGGATTACCTTGATGTTTAACTCTATATGAATATTTGAAAATAAAAGTAAAAAAGGAATAAACTATACTAAACTAAAATTAAAAAAAAGAAATTTAAAAAATAGAAATGCAAAAGAAAAACACAGGTGTATGTATCAAAAAGTTCAGGTTAGAATGTTATTATGGAATTTGATGTACTGGACATCTCACTGTGATGATAAATATGTTAAAAATTAGCTATATAAAAAAAATGACCCAGAATAGTGGGAACAAATTAAAAATAAAAATTGTCCTATGAAGTAGTGGTGGTTGCTCTCTCGCTCTCTCTCTTTTTTTTTTTTTTTCTTTTCTGGTTGCTTTTCTGGGGGAGGGGCCTGCCACGTGGGTTTTCATTCAATGATGTTCTCTGAGTTAAGTCCTCCTGCCCCCCTCAAGGGGGTGGGCTCTGAGGAAACTGTTTTTTTCAGGCTTTTGTTCTCTGGAGGTTTTTATGTTTGTTCACTTTTTTTTTTTTTTTCTCTCTCTCTCGCCTTGACCGCTTTTGATGGTTTTTGTAGGTTGCAGGATTTTTTGCTTGTACCCAAAACCACAGCAGCGGTGGCTGTCTGGGCAGCTACAGACTGCCAGAGAGGTTCCAAGCAGTGATCGCACACTGAGATTTTCCTGCTGGCCCGGGCTGGGAGTGCCTGATCTTTCCGGGTCTGAGAGCACCGGGCTGGTGCCTGTGCGCACCTCTCTCAGGGGAGGGCGAGGGGCATGACTCGGACTCTGATAGCATGGCACAGCACTCGTGTGGGGACTGCAAAAAGGCTGTGCTTCTGCCAGCTGGCGAGGCTCCCAGCCCCTCACGGGAGCCGGACCCCAGGTGCTCTCAGGCACGCTGGTGGCTCAGGGACCAAGACCTGGTTTGTCCGCTACACTCTTTCTGGTTCTGTGCCAGGGGTGGCTGTCCTGGGTCTGGGGGACTTAAGCCCCTGTCCCTAGCTGCCCCGATTCCCACAACATAGACAATTCCCACAATTTACCCCCCCCCCCCCCGCAATCCTTTGCTCTTTTTGAGTGCTTTCTACCAGACTCCAAGTTAATGCTGGTCCCCAGACGCAGGGCACTCTCGCACTGGGATATTACTTTCCAATGGGTCGCCTCTGGTGGCTCCCTCCCCCTTTTGTTTATCTTCCGATATCAGTCCGACATTCCCACTCCCCTTTACCTGCCCACTGGCGACTTATGCTCCTGTAGAGATCCAGACGTGTATAATTCTGACCTCAGGCTGATTTTGTGGGTGATCAGAGTTCTTTGGAAGGTAATCAGCTCACTTTAGGGTACAAGTTGAAAGGGTGCCTCCTCTTCCCAGCCATCTTGTCTCCCCCTCCTCAATTGTTAATTTAAATAAAGAACTTGAAGATGATATGAATGGATCACTATGTTGTGAAAACTATGTTATTTATATGACTTCTTTTATGTATTAAATGATATTTCTGGCTTCTGTTCTTTCACACAAATAAAGAATTTTACTCTCATTTACAGCCAAGGCAATTCTAGTCTCATATTACTAAGACAGGAAATACATTTATTTCTTCTGGTCACATTTAAAAAGTATATATGTTAAGAATAACAATAATCGTGTTCTTATTAAGCTCAGGAATTATAACAGAGACATCAGCTTCCACCAAAATCAGAAGATGAAGTTTCTAAGTGGCATCAAAGTTAAAACTCAGAATTAGGTATTTCAGTCCTAAGAACACACAATCTAGGAAACTGGAAAACAATGCTTCAATAGCTAAATTACAGATGTGATAACTAGTATTGCAGGAATTAATTTCCTTTGCCTCTGGAGACATATCTAGAAAAATGTTACTGTGGCCAATTTCAGAGAGATTACTGCCTGTGCCCTCTGCTAGGATTTTTATGCTTTCAGGTCTCACATTTAGATCTTTAATCCATTTTGAGTTTAGTATTGCGGATGGTGTAAGAGAGTGGTATATTTTCATTCTTCTGCATGTAGCTGGCCAGTTTACACCACAATTTGTTGGAGAGACTCTCTTTCTTCCCACTGGATGTTCTTTCCTGCTTTATGGAATGAAGACACTCTTAACTGTAGAGAACAAACATGATTACCAGAGGGGAGATGGGTGGGGGAAACAGAGAAATAGGGGATGGGGATTAAGGAAGGAGTACAAGGGTCCTGATGAGCACTGGGTGATGTATGCAATTGTTGAATCACTATATTGTACAAGTGAATTGAATATAACAGTGTGTGTTACCAACACTGGAATCAAATAAAATAAAAATTAAGAAATAAAAATTAAGAAATATGTTGCATTGGGGCACCTGAGTGGCTCAGTGGGTTAAAGCCTCGGCCTTCAGCTAGCGTCATGATTCCAGAGTCCTGAGATGGAGCCCCACATAGGGCTCTCTGCTCAGCAGAGAACCTGCTTCCTCCTATCTCTCTCTCTGCCTACTTGAGATCTCTGTCTGTCAAATAAACAAATAAAATCTTAAAAAAAAAGAAATATGTTGCATATATAGACAGTTTGCTTACAGGTACAGGTGTTATGTAAAGTCACTCATGAGGGGACTTTTAACATAGACCTATGAATATGGTTTTCCTTTTCAAGAGAGGATGTGTAAAATACATGTACTTTAACAGACTGAGTGGATATTGCAAAACTGCACACAGGAAAAAAGTTCCATTGCTTCATTTCATTGCAGCTAATAATATGAACATTAAAATTTTTAAATCCTCAATTCCTTTACTATTCAAATACTCTTTCTTTTTGTCTTGTTTTCCAACAGTAGATTTTGCTTAAAGAAAATAAAAAGCAGCACGAGAAACCCTACAGTGATTACAGAGTTTATACTCGTGGGCATCTCACATGACCCACAGCTTCAGGTTGTAATCTTTATCTTTTTATTTATGGCTTATGCATTAAGAGTCACTGGAAACCTAACCATCATCATCCTCACCTTGATAGACTGTCATCTCAAAACTCCTATGTATTACGTCCTGCAGAATTTCTACTTCTTAGAAATTACACTCACCAGTGTCTCTCTCCCCAGATTTTTGGGGGCAATCATGATGAATATCAAGACCATTTCCTATAAGAATTGTTTAGCTCAACTATTTTTCTTCATCTTCATGGGTGTTTCTGAACTTTTTCTTCTCACTGCCATGTCTTTTGATCATTATATTGCCATCTGCAAGGCTCTTCATTACACCACCATCATGAGCAAAAAAGTCTGTACCCTGCTTGTCTTTGGGTCCTGGCTAGGAGGATTTCTTACCATTTTCCCACCACTCATGCTCATCCTCCAGCTAGATTTCTGTGCTTCCAATGTAATTGATCATTTCTCTTGTGACTATTTCCCCATCTTACAACTCTCGTGCTCAGATACATGGCTTTTGGAGATGATTGGTTTTTACTCTGCTTTTGTCACTCTGCTGTTCACTTTGGCATTAGTGATTGTCTCCTACCTGTGCATCCTTAGCACCATCCTGAGAATCCCATCTTCTAGTCAGAGGAAAAAGGCTTTCTCCACGTGCTCCTCTCAATTGATTGTCATTTCCATCTCTTATGGGAGCTATATATTCATGTATGTCAAGCCTTCAGCAAGAGAAAGAGCATCACTGACCAAAGGAGTAGCTATTCTCAACTCCTCAATTGCTCCCATGTTGAACCCTTCTATTTATACCCTGAGGAATCAGCAAGTAAAACAAGCTTTCAGAAACTTGCTTCATAAAGTACTGCTTTCTAGAAAAAAATGAAAAGATGTATTAACATGAATAGATGTCATTGTAAAGATCCAATAATGGACAAATAAAATTTCAACTTCTATAGTATCCTCCAATATCCATCTCCAAGATACTTGCAAGGCAAAGCACTTTAATTTTTCTTTTAAACCAAAAGTAGCTATGTTATGTCTTTCTTTCAAACCGTCTGTAGGTTCCATTTCCTTATTTAGTTACAATTCTATACAAAAAGGCAGTGGCTAATAACACACCTAATTTTGCTGATTGCTATGAATAATACAAATATTGTATATGGTAATAGCTAAAGGAATAAACAGTTTAATCAATTTACTCTTACATGTTATTTTGTTCCTGATATTGCAATTTCTCTCTTAAAGTTATAAAAAATGAAATATATTATCTGCAACAACTATATTTTTTTACATAATATCTGCAGTGTTTGTCCAATTCCTCCCTTCAGGTATAGGCTTGAATGTTTACTTTACTGCTTATAAATTATTTGAAGGTCATATTCTTCTATTTTGTAGTTATGCTTAAGGTATATGTTATGTCTTACTTTATATATTCTCCTTGTTTATCTGTATTATATTTAAAAATATGAGATAAATGAGTATTTAGGCAGTCACCATTACAATCATGCCACCTGGAAGACTAATAGGAATTTCACAAATAATAATATCTCTTTTGTAGAGAGCATTTATTCTATGCCATATACTCAACCAGATATGTCCTCAATCATACCGTATTTAGTTTTCAAATCTATATGGCAAATTAGAGTGATTATCTCTTTTTCACAAATGTGTAAATTGAGAGGTTGTTTTTTGCCTGAGGTCTTGGGCTATAACAGCCAATATAATAACCTGATTTGAAAATGAAACAAAATAAAATGACTAAAAACTTATACTTGTTCTATTTTACATTTTCTAAACTCTTATGGACCTGCATATATTGCTTAGCTTTTACTAAAAACAGGCACAACTTTATTTGTGTTTTACACTCACATCATAACATTTGGGGATGATTATATTATCATGGTCCCGTCAAGGAAGGTGCCAATATACACTGGAACATTAACCAATCAAAACAAGAACCTCCTCAACTGACATTGCTGGTGAACAACAGAGTGAGAAGGAAAAAAAGTATAAAGCACTAGCAGTATTAGAGTAGCAAAAATTCTTCTTGGAAGGCAGATTAAAGTTAATAGACGTGGGGTGCCTGGGTGGCTCAGTGGGTTAAGGCTCTGCCTTTGGCTCAGGTCATGATCCAAGGGTCCTGGGATCGAGCCCCACATCGGGCTCTCTGTTCGGCAGGGAGCCTGCTTCCTCCTCTCTCTCTCTCTCTCTCTCTTTGCCTGCTTCTCTGCCTACTTGTGATCTCTGTCTGTCAAATAAATAAAATATTTTAAAAAATAAGTTAATAGAGGCAATGAAAGACTTAGTACAATGTGGTAGATTACCAGTTTTTAAAAATGTCATGCTGTAAAGGCACTTTTGGTAGAGTTCTGAAGTATGAATTGAGATACATTTTTGGTAATCTCTGTGTGAAAAATAATTTCTGTCAGTATGTTTGTTTCTCAAGAGAAAAAGATCACATTTAAAATGGTTGTTTGTTCATTGTCATTTTTTCTGTCTCATTGGACACTCTCCCCCAAGCTTCTTTGTCAAATCTCAATTCTAATGTGTATTATGTTTTATATTTCTTAGTATTTTGTGTGAAGTCCTGTTCTGGCAATTTTGATTCACTGAATTATTCCCTGTGAGCATCCGCAGAGAGAACAGATAAAACATTACATAACTCATGATACATAAGATCTGTGTAGAAACCACATCAGTTTTAAAATACTTTCTGATGTTTTTTTCTCTTTCATACAGCTGCTCCTCTCTCACTCTCTATACTCAAGAAATAAGAGGAAACTTAGGACAAAAACATTAACAATAGAAAGCAAAGAGGTACACTAACAGGAAATGTGGTCAGGAATGCTGGTTTCCCTGGATTGCAACAATGGCAACTGTTAGTATTTTTTATGTTCTGGCCATTCTGCATATTAGTGAGCCTGTATGAAATCAGAGGTAAGTCAGACATATAGAAGGCAATGGAGTCTCCCAAACTGTGTCATTGCTTCATTACTTATCAGCTCAACTTTAAATCAAATTAAATAGGATATATTGTAATTTCATTTTCAACTGGATTTATTTTTTAAAATGTAAAAGGGTGTTAGTATATTTGTCTTTATTATATAATTTATTCATTCTCAAATAAAAGGAAGAAATTATCATCTCTGTGGCTGTGTTTCTAATGGAATATAGGTTATGTAATACTTTCTTTAAGAGAACAGACTTTAGGGGCGCCTGGGTGGCTCAGTGGGTTAAGCCGCTGCCTTCGGCTCAGGTCATGATCTCAGAGTCGTGGGATCGAGCCCCGCATCGGGCTCTCTGCTCAGCGGGGAGCTTGCTTCCTCCTCTCTCTCTGCCTGCCTCTCTGCCTGCTTGTGATCTCTCTGTCAAATAAATAAATAAAATCTTTAAAAAAAAAAAGAGAGAACAGACTTTAATTTTAGGTAGTCTCTGATATATTGAACACTTGTTAGCTACACAAATATATCTAAGTTACAAAACCACAGTACCTTAGTGCTTCATTTGGGAACAAGATAAAGTTCTATCAGGGTGTCATAAAAGTTAGTGAGACAGAATATAAAAGTCCTTAATATTTCATTTGAATAAATAATGCCTTTGTACAATCACAGTTACTATGAATATTCTGTCCAAAGTTGGAAAACAATTCCGACTAAAAGAAGATAAATAAACCAGCTCTTCTTAAAGCATATTTAGTGCCACATGGTTTATACAGCACTTTCATTTATATTATTTCAATTAATTCCCAAAATGCCCTTGAAATTTTACATACATGGTAAACCGAGAAAACAGATGCTTAGAGAAATTAAGTACCATCTAAGGTCATAAATCCATTAAACAGCCCATTTGAATTTTTAGCCCATGTTTCTCTAACTGCAGAGCCCATAAATTTTCTGTAATAACAATTTACTTTAGAGTATCCCAAGTAAGAAATTAATAGGATTTTTATACCATGATCTTGTTATGAGTTTATGTATTTTTCCTTTTTTATTTGATTATTGATGACTAAATATAGAATGGAACAGTGATATTTTCAGAATGAAACTTGAAGGTACTTTGTGGCCATCTTACTTAACAAATATGAAGTATTATTGCTAACTTTCATATTGAATAGCTCAAAGAGTATGCCAAAGGGGTTCTTGATTTTAACCAAATCAGGGGAAAATAATTTGTTGAACCTAACCCATGTTCTTCCAGGGGAAATACGGATGTGTGTTCAGAAATAAAAAGATGGGCTAAATTCTTAGAGATATCCTTCATACTCTGCATGAGTACAGACTTGGTGTGGCTTCAGGCTTGAGGAATCATATGCACCTTGTTAAACATTGAGGTTTTTTTCTCCCCACAGCCTGCTGAATTAATGAACAAATAAATGAATGAATGAATGAATGAATGAATAACATCTGTGTTGGTAATGTTGGTAAACATTAGGTGATGTTGGTAAATGAATATAGTCCGTTGATTTTCATTAATATTTTTACATAATAGTATAGTATGCTTCCCCCAGGTCTGTGATATTAGATCATCTCTTGGTAGAGTTGTTTTAAGCCTATATTCATGGATGCTAGAAAATTGGCCTTTAAGTACTCCTTTTCAGTAATGGTCACATAAACGTTTCTATATATATTAATACCTTCTTTCACAGCTCTTCATACATTCCCTCGTATGTTTCATCAGTAGCCAAAATGTGTAATTCAGTCAAGTTATTCTTTTTCAGAAAGTGTTAAAATTGGTAGGAAAGTGAAGAAAATAAAGAATATGCAAAAAAACTTGAAATAAGGTTAAAAATGCAGTGCATTGACACATTATTACCTATGGAAGAGTAATAATATGCCTTTTTAAAACAGTATCTCCAAAGCCAGTAAATTTAGTGCAGAAATTTCAATTTGGGGATTGAATTGAAATTCAATTCAAATGAAACCAAATATTGCCTATTTGATGAGAATGCATATGGAGGCTCCCAGGTGTTATGAGAAACTAGTGCTTCCTAGGAAAAGCTAACCCTGATGAAGGAAGAGTATTGTTACTGAACAGGAGTAAAGTTAACTAAAAGAACGCATTCTAAAAAAATTTAATGAAACCTATTTTGAAATAATGTTTAATGATTTTTTTAATTATATATCAAAAGTTGGGGCTGCTTCTACATGTCCTTTCTTATAAAAGAAAGGGGAAAACATCTTGTAAAACAAAGACACAACCTATGTAATATGCAGCCAGGAATTGGGCATACATTAGAGAACTTCACCTGATGGGTGTTTGTGATGCAAGAACAAACTCAGAATGAATGAGTGAATTAAGTAGACAAGTGTTTATTTTAAGCTCCCTGTGACTTCCAGGCACTGGACTGTGTTGGAAAGGCTTTGAAGGTCAGACTCTTCCTAACTTTCAGACATGCACAGCATAGTGGGGGAGTTCACAGATTTCAGCACAGATGTTTGTGGTTTGGGAAGAATCAGTCAAAGATTCATAAAATCTCCCCTGTAGATGAAAGCATATAGGTTTTTTGCCAAATTCTGTCTCCAAACTTGTACCTCTGCTAATCCTCTCTTTGAGGATTTCTTCCTTGTGTTTTCTCGTAGAAGTCTGGCAGGAGAACAACAAATAAGCAACTGGAGAATGAGAAACCACACAGAACTAACAGAGTTCATCCTCCTGGGATTGTCAGATGACCCGCAGCTTCAGGGAGTGATCTTCCTCTTTCTGTTCATCACCTACATGCTCAGCATCACTGGGAACCTGACCATTATCACCCTTACCCTGCTGGATGCTCACCTCCAGACACCCATGTATTTCTTCCTCAGAAACTTCTCCTTATTAGAGGTTTCATCCACCACTGTTAGCATACCCAGTTTCCTGGGCACCCTGATTACAGGAGATAAAACCATTTCCATTAATGATTGCATTGCTCAGTTATTTTTTTTCATTCTGTTGGGAGTCACTGAATTTTACCTCCTGGCTGCCATGTCCTATGACCGTTATATTGCCATCTGCAAACCTCTGCATTACATGACCATCATGAATCCCAGAGTCTGCATACTTCTTGCCTTCTCCTCATGGCTGATTTCATTCTTAATTGTATTCCCTGCACTCATGTTGCTCTTAAACCTTAATTACTGTAGGTCTAATATTATTGACCATTTTACCTGTGATTTTTACCCCCTGCTGCAACTTTCTTGTTCAGACACAAAATTCCTAGAGATAATGGGGTTTTCCTGGTCTCTGTTTACTTTAATGTTCACCTTGGTAATAATAATTCTGTCCTACATATATATCATCAGAACAATTTTGAGGCTTCCTTCTGCTAGTCAGAGGACAAAGGCCTTTTCCACCTGTTCATCCCACATGATTGTCATCTCCATCTCCTATGGAAGCTGCATTTTCATGTATATTAAACCCTCAGCAAAAGACAGAGAGTCTCTTAGCAAGGGTGTTGCTGTGCTAAACACCTCAGTAGCCCCCATGCTGAACCCCTTTATTTACAGCCTAAGGAATCAGCAAGTCAAGCGAGCCTTCATGGACAGGGCAAGGAAGATTGTATTTTTCTCAAGCAAATGAAATGTTATGGTTTTACAAATTAGACACATTACAGGGCAATTTAAAATATACAAACACGAAATTTGAGCTACCTTTAAATCACAGTGGTCTTCCTGCTATCCTTAAGAATAGATATTTAACATATATACTTTTGTAGCTATGCTGCTAAATACATCTCCATATTTCCAAAATCCATTATGACTCACCAGATATAGGTAGATATACAAGTAGATGCAGACATACATACATACATACATGCATACATACATACACACACATACACCTACTGTAGAAAATAGTGAAGAAATACTGTCTTAGATATGTAGAATAAGTTCAATTTCTCTAATTCCATGGTGTAAGCTTTGCTTTCTGATGATGCTGAAATACATATGTATAGCTCCTTTCTAGTTTTGGACTAGGTTGAAACTGGGCATGTGTCTAAATTATTTGATGCCTAAAAAGCAAAATCATTTAAGTTTTATATAAAATAAAATCTTCATAACAGAGCAAAATTTTCCATTTCATATAAAGTTAGAATTTCACCTGTTAAAATACTCCTCCACTCACTCTACTTAAGGTGTTAAGTGCCTAAAGTATTTTGGAAAGATGTAAGTGTGTTTCTGTATGTGTGTGTGAGAGAGAAAATGAAAGAAAATTATGGATACAATAAAGTATTCTAAATAATATAAACCACTATTTAGTAATAGAAAATATACTATAGAGAGGAGTCAAGATGGCGGAGAAGTAGCAGGCTGAGACTACTTCGGGTAGCGGGAGATCAGCTAAATAGCTTATCTAAAGATTGCAAACACCTACAAATCCAACGGGAGATTGAAGAGAAGAAGAACAGCAATTCCAGAAACAGAAAATCAACCACTTTCTGCAAGGTAGGACTGGCGGAGAAGTGAATCCAAAGCGACGGGAAGATAGACCGCGGGGGGAGGGGCCGGTTCCCGGCGAGCGGCAGAGCAATGGAGCAAAATCAGGACTTTTAAAAGTCTGTTCCGCTGAGGGACATCGCTCCAGAGGCTTAACTGGGGTGAAGCCCAGGCTGGGTAAGCGCGGCCTCAGGTCCCGCAGGGTCGCAGAAGGATCGGGGGTGTCTCAGTGTCGCAGAGCTTACTGGTATTAGAACGGGGAAGCCAGCTGCAGAGACAGAGCCGAGGAGTGACTCTCAGCTCAGGGTTGCCTTGAAGCGGTCGCAGGCTCGGTCAGCTCGGAGCGCGGCCGGAGGCCAGGGTGACGGGAGTCATTTGGCGCTGTTCTCTGAGGGCGCACTGAGGAGTGGGGCCCCGGGCTCTCGGCTCCTCCGGGCCGGAGACCGGGAGGCCGCCATCTTTATTCCTGTCCTCCGGACTCTACGGAAAGCGCTCAGGGAACAAAAGCTCCCGAAAGCGAACCTGAGCAGATGACTCAGCACGCCCCGGGTAAGGGCGGTGCAACTCCGCCTGGGGCAAAGACGCTTGAGAATCACTACAACGGGCCCCTCCCCCAGAAAATCTACGGGAAACCCAGCCAGGACCAAGTTCACCTACCAAGGAGAACGGCGGAATTCCAGAGGAGAAGAAAGCAAAGCACGGAACTCATGGCTTTCTCCCCATGATTTTTTAGCCTTGCAGTTAATTTAATTTTTTTTCTTTTTCAATTTTTTTTTTCTTTTTCTCTTCTTCTGCTAAATTTTTTTTAACTTTTACCGTTTTCTTTTTTTAACGTTTTTTAAATAGTTTATCTAATATATATATATTTTTTCCTCTTTTTATATTTTTTCTTTATCGGCTTTGTTTTTTTTAATAGTTTTTTTTTTCTTTCTTTCTGAACCCCTTTTTATCCCCTTTCTCCCCCCTCACAATTCAGGATCTCTTCTGATTTGGCTAAAGCATATTTTCCTGGGGTTGTTGCCACCCTTTTAGTATTTTACTTGCTCCTTCATAAACTCTTATCTGGACAAAATGACAAGGCGGAAAAATTCACAACAAAAAAAAGAACAAGAGGCAATACCAAAGGCTAGGGACCTAATCAATACAGACATTGGTAATATGTCAGATATAGAGTTCAGAATGATGATTCTCAAGGTTCTAGCCGGGCTTGAAAAAGGCATGGAAGATATTAAAGCAACCCTCTCGGGAGATATAAAAGCCCTTTCTGGAGAAATAAAAGAACTAAAATCTAACCAAGTTGAAATCAAAAAAGCTATTAATGAGGTGCAATAAAAAATGGAGGCTCTCACTGCTAGGATAAATGAGGCAGAAGAAAGAATTAGCGATATAGAAGACCATATGACAGAGAATAAAGAAGCTGAGCAAAAGAGGGACAAACAGCTACTGGACCACGAGGGGAGAATTCGAGAGATAAGTGACACCATAAGACGAAACAATATTAGAATAATTGGGATTCCAGAAGAAGAGGAAACAGAGAGGGGAGAAGAAGGTATATTGGAGAGAATTATTGGAGAGAATTTCCCCAATATGGCAAAGGGAACAAGCATCAAAATCCAGGAGGTGCAGAGAACCCCCCTCAAAATCAATAAGAATAGGTTTACACCCCGTCACCTAATAGTAAAATTGACAAGTCTTAGTGACAAAGAAAAGATCCTGAAAGCAGCCCGGGAAAAGAAGTCTGTAACGTACAATGGTAAAAATATTAGATTGGCAGCAGACTTATCCACAGAGACCTGGCAGGCCAGAAAGAGCTGGCATGATATATTCAGAGTACTAAATGAGAAAAACATGCAGCCAAGAATACTATATCCAGCTAGGCTATCATTGAAAATAGACGGAGAGATTAAAAGCTTCCAGGACAAACAAACTGAAAGAATTTGCAAATACCAAACCAGCTCTACAGGAAATATTGAAAGGGGTCCTCTAAGCAAAGAGAGACCCTCAAAGTAGTAGATCAGAAAGAAACAGAGACAATATACAATAACAGTCACCTTACAGGCAATACAATGGCACTAAATTCATATCTCTCAATACTTACCCTGAATGTTAATGGGCTAAATGCCCCAATCAAAAGACACAGGGTATCAGAATGGATAAAAAAACAAAAACCATCTATATGTTGCCTACAAGAAACTCATCTTAAACCCGAAGACACCTCCAGGTTTAAAGTGAGGGGGTGGAAAAGAATTTACCATGCTAATGGACATCAGAAGAAAGCAGGAGTGGCAATCCTTATATCAGATCAATTAGATTTTAAGCCAAAGACTATAATAAGAGATGAGGAAGGACACTATATCATACTCAAAGGAACTGTCCAACAAGAAGATCTAACAATTTTAAATATCTATGCCCTAACGTGGGAGCAGCCACTATATAACCAATTAATAACAAAATCAAAGAAACACATCGACAAGAATACAATAATAGTAGGGGATTTTAACACTCCCCTCACTGAAATGGACAGATCATCCAAGCAAAAGATCAACAAGGAAATCAAGGCCTTAAATGACACACTGGACCAGATGGACATCACAGATATATTCAGAACATTTCATCCCAAAGCAACAGAATACACATTCTTCTCTAGTGCACATGGAACATTCTCCAGAATAGATCACATTCTTGGTCCTAAATCAAGTCTCAACCGGTATCAAAAGATTGGGATCATTCCCTGCATATTTTCAGACCACAATGCTCTAAAGCTAGAACTCAATCACAAGAGGAATTTGGAAAGAACCCAAATACATGGAGACTAAACAGCATCCTTCTAAAGAATGAATGGGTCAACCAGGAAATCAAAGAATAATTGAAAAAATTTATGGAAACAAATGATAATGAAAACACAACAGTTCAGAATCTGTGGGACACAACAAAGGCAGTCCTGAGAGGAAAATATATAGCGGTACAAGCCTTTCTCAAGAAACAAGAAAGGTCTCAGGTACACAACCTAACCCTACACCTAAAGGAGCTGGAGAAAGAACAAGAAAGAAACCCTAAACTCAGTAGGAGAAGAGAAATCATAAAGATCAGAGCAGAAATCAATGAAATAGAAACCAAAAAAACAATAGAACAAATCAACGAAACTAGGAGCTGGTTCTTTGAAAGAATTAATAAGATTGATAAACCCCTGGCCAGACTTATCAAAAAGAAAAGAGAGAGGACCCAAATAAATAAAATCATGAATGAAAGAGGAGAGATCACAACGAACACCAAAGAAATACAGACAATTATAAGAACATACTATGAGCAACTCTACGCCAACAAATTTGACAATCTGGAAGAAATGGATGCATTCCTAGAGACATATAAACTACCACAACTGAATCAGGAAGAAATAGAAAGCCTGAACAGACCCATAAGCAGTAAGGAGATTGAAACAGTCATCAAAAATCTCCAAACAAACAAAAGCCCAGGGCCAGACGGCTTCCCGGGGGAATTCTACCAAACATTAAAGAAGAACTAATTCCTATTCTCCTGAAACTGTTCCAAAAAATAGCAATAGAAGGAAAACTTCCAAACTCATTTTATGAGGCCAGCATCACCTTGATCCCAAAACCAGACAAGGATCCCAACAAAAAAGAGAACTACAGACCAATATCCTTGATGAACACAGATGCAAAAATTCTCGCCAAAATACTAGCCAATAGGATTCAACAGTACGTTAAAAGGATTATTCACCACGACCAAGTGGGATTTATTCCAGGGCTGCAAGGTTGGTTCAACATCCGCAAATCAATCAATGTGATACAACACATTAATAAAAGAAAGAACAAGAACCATATGATACTCTCCATAGATGCTGAAAAAGCATTTGACAAAGTACAGCATCCCTTCCTGATCAAAACTCTTCAAAGTGTAGGGATAGACGGCACATACCTCAATATTATCAAAGCCATCTATGAAAAACCCACCGCAAATATCATTCTCAATGGAGAAAAACTGAAAGCTTTTCCGCTAAGTGTCAGGAACACGGCAGGGATGTCCGTTATCACCACTGCTATTCAACATAGTACTAGAAGTCCTAGCCTCAGCAATCAGACAACAAAAGGAAATTAAAGGCATCCAAATCGGCAAAGAAGAAGTCAAACTCTCACTCTTTGCAGATGATATGATACTCTATGTGGAAAACCCAAAAGACTCCACTCCAAAACTGCTAGAACTTGTACAGGAATTCAGTAAAGTGTCAGGATATAAAATCAACGCACAGAAATCAGTTGCATTTCTCTACACCAACAACAAGACAGAAGAAAGAGAAATTAAGGAGTCCATCCCATTTACAATTGCACCCAAAACTATAAGATACCTAGGAATAAACCTAACCAAAGAGACTAAGAATCTATACTCAGAAAACTATAAAGTACTCATGAAAGAAATTGAGGAAGACACAAAGAAATGGAAAAATGTTCCATGCTCCTGGATTGGAAGAATAAATATTGTGAAAATGTCTATGCTACCTAAAGCAATCTACACATTTAATGCAATTCCTATCAAAGTACCATCCATTTTTTTTCAAAGAAATGGAACAAATAATCCTACAATTTATATGGAACCAGAAAAGACCTGGAATAGCCAAAGGAATATTGAAAAAGAAAGCCAAAGTTGGTGGCATCCCAATTCCGGACTTCAAGCTCTATTACAAAGCTGTCATCATCAAGACAGCATGGTACTGGCACAAAAACAGACACATAGATCAATGGAACAGAATAGAGAGCGCAGAAATAGACCCTCAACTCTATGGTCAACTCATCTTCGACAAAGCAGGAAAGAATGTCCAATGGAAAAAAGACAGCCTCTTCAATAAATGGTGTTGGGAAAATTGGACAGCCACATGCAGAAAAATGAAATTGGATCATTTCCTTACACCACACACGAAAATAGACTCAAAATGGATGAAGGATCTCAATGTGAGAAAGGACTCCATCAAAATCCTCGAGGAGAACACAGGCAGCAACCTCTTCGACGTCAGCCGCAGCAACATCTTCCTAGGAACATCACCAAAGGCAAGGGAAGCAAGGGCAAAAATGAACTTTTGGGATTTTATCAAGATCAAAAGCTTTTGCACAGCAAAGGAAACAGTGAACAAAACCAAAAGACAACTGACAGAATGGGAGAAGATATTTGCAAATGACATATCAGATAAAGGGCTAGTGTCCAAAATCTATAAAGAACTTAGCAAACTCAACACCCAAAGAACAAATAATCCAATCAAGAAATGGGCAGAGGACATGAACAGACATTTCTGCAAAGAAGACATCCAGATGGCCAACAGACACATGAAAAAGTGCTCCATATCACTCGTCATCAGGGAAATACAAATCAAAACCACCATGAGATATCACCTCACACCAGTCAGAATGGCTAAAATTAACAAGTCAGGAAATGACAGATGCTGGTGAGGATGCGGAGAAAGGGGAACCCTCCTACACTGTTGGTGGGAATGCAAGTGGTGCAACCACTCTGGAAAACAGCATGGAGATTCCTCAAAATGTTGAAAATAGAACTACCCTATGACCCTGCAATTGCCCTGCTGGGTATTTACCCTAAAGATACAAACGTAGTGATCTGAAGGGGCACGTGCACCCGAATGTTTATAGCAGCAATGTCTACAATAGCCAAACTATGGAAAGAACCTAGATGTCCATCAACAGACGAATGGATAAAGAAGAGGTGGTATATATACACAATGGAATACTATGCAGCCATCAAAAGAAATGAAATCTTGCCATTTGCGACGACGTGGATGGAACTAGAGGGTATCATGCTTAGTGAAATAAGTCAATCGGAGAAAGACAACTATCATATGATCTCCCTGATATGAGGGAGAGGAGATGCAACATGGGGGGTTGAGGGGGTAGGAGAAGAGTAAATGAAACAAGATGGGAATGGTGGGGAGACAAACCATAAGTGACTCTTAATCTCACAAAACAAACTGAGGGTTGATGGGGGGAGGGGGTTGGGAGAGGGGGTGCGGTTATGGATATTGGGGAGGGTATGTGCTATGGTGAGTGCTGTGAAGTGTGTAAACCTGGCGATTCGCAGACCTGTACCCCTGGGGATAAAAATATATGTTTATAAAGCTGTAAAAAAAAAAAAAAGAAATAAGAAAAAAGAAAGGATGAATACCCAAGTTTTGTAGCAACATGGACGGGACTGGAAGAGATTATGCTGAGTGAAATAAGTCAAGCAGAGAGAGTCAATTATCATATGGTTTCACTTATTTGTGGAGCATAAAAAATAGCATGGAGGACAAGGGGAGATGGAGAGGAGAAGGGAGTTGAGGGAAATTGGAAGGGGAGGTGAACCATGAGAGACTATGGACTCTGAAAAACGATCTGAGAATTTTGAAGGGGTGGGGGGTGGGAGGTTGGGGGCACCAGGTGGTGGGTATTGTAGAGGGCACGGATTGCATGGAGCACTGGGTGTGGTGCAAAATAATGAATACTGTTATGCTGAAAATATAAAAAATTAAAAAAAAAGAAACTCACAAATATAATTTATTCTTCCTTCTTTTTTTCTTACCTATTGTACTTTTTAATGCTTTATAGGAACAAATGATCAAAAGTTTTTTTTTCAGCTCTCCACATTCTGTGTCTTCTTTGCCTTTGCTGTTTCATTATATGACAAAAAAATGCATTTTTTTCATATAATGCATTATTTGCTTCAGGGGTACAGGTCTGTGAATCATCAGTCTAACACAATTCACAGCACTCACCATAGCACATATCCTCCCCGATGTCCAACACTCAGCCACCCTACGCCTCCCTCCCCACTCCCCAGCAATCCTCAGTTTGTTTCCTGAGATTAAGGGTCTCTTACAATTTCTTCCTAATTCTTATAGTGAAAATCATTCAGATGTTATTTCTGAAAAGACTTTCAAAGCAACTACATTTCAGGCATGCACTAGCCATTTGGATTAGTAGAATAGACAGTCACCACCTTATAAGATTTTGAGCGACAGATAAAAAGGTAGACATTTAGGTATGGAATTATTAATCCTTTATAAAAACATATACCCAGGGCCATATGAATATAAAATATAGGACTGCTCACAGCACTTTCAATAATGCAGTAAGAATTCCAAGTAAAAGTAAAAAATATAATTAAATGGATATCCTGGGCAAAGAGAATAAGATTGCAAATGACAGTTGTTAAAGTGAGCGAAGTGAATGGGAATAATGTGGATAGAAAGAGAGAACTGAAAGGAGTCATTACTTCTCTTTTATGCTTTTCATGAGAAGCTGATTTTATTGACTCAATTCATTATGCACAGAAAAAAGTTATGCTATAAAACCAATACTAGTGTTCCTCATATGGATATTCCTTTTTTTTTTTTTTAGTGTTAGCACTAAGGTTTATCAAGATGTACCTTAGTACAGGTGCTAGGGCTTGCACATGATGCTTTTGATGTATAAAGCCCAGACCTCCTGTCAATTCTTCTTGAGCAACAACACCTGGAAGTTGACAGCTACGTGGATGTTGCACACAAGCACGTCATCTGCCATCTTCATGTGACCAACAGTCACTGCCAGACATAGCAACTTCTTCATCTGGAATTGGACTGTGAACTTTACTTCATTACTTTGGGCCCCATGTTCTCATTGTGGGTTGAGAATGGAAGGGAAATTGCCAGCTTTATTCAGGCCTGGACCCAAAACTTGTGGAATCTGCTTGATCAGAGATTCTGAAGCCAAAAAGGCATCACACTTCTTGGTCATATTCTTGACTAATTTTTTATTCTTGTTGAGTTTCTTCAGTGTCTCAGTGTCCATGTGGGGAATATCCACAATCATGGACTCATCACAGTGCTGCTAGTCCCCCAAAACTTGGGGCAGGGAGTGGAATTGAGCCCGAGTGTCCTGAGAAGCATTTGTCTTTCTGTGAGTTGTAGTTCTTCAAGCTGATCTGCAGCTCCACAATCTTCAGAAACTTCCCACACCACCAGTACAGGGTGTCACTTGGAGACTTTGCTGCTCATGGTGACTCATGACACAATAACCAGACGAAAAGAGCAACATTATATGTTTTAAACTCTGTTTAACATTTTACCTACCCCCCACAAGATATTAACAATCCTTTTAAATGAATATGCTTTCTTCTCCTTTTAAAGAATGAGACAGATATTCATAGGGAACAAATAATGTATATATGGCCAATATGCATCTGAACAGTGATTCAGATCAATGCTGTGCCCCCAAAGAAGCCATTGTACCAATTGCTGGGGGAGGTGAGAAATCTTGCAACATGTACATATACCAAAAAATCTTAGAATGTCAGAATAGGTTGCTATTTTTTCCACAAAAGCCCTTCCTTCACATGAGTACTAAATAAGCTCACCAAAAATACCAGGTTTGGCTTACGGAGATTTCTCCCCAAAATAACATATTTTAGGAAATTAAAATTCAGAAGACAACTACTCTTTTGGAATTAAACTGAATCCCTAAATTTAAATGCAGAAAATTGCTTTCACTAAAGAAGCTTAGAATCCCAAACTCTTCCATTGGTAATCTCAAATGTAACATATGTCTGTATGAAAATATAATCTCTCATTGGCAAGAGTTTCTGTCATTTTTGGATTGAGCAGAGTTATCCACAGCAACAACAACCACAGCCATAACCATAGAATATGGGATTAACAACTGATTCTCTCACTGATAGATAATACTTAGTCGTTTTCCATCAGTCTGATTTGAGTCACAGTAAGTCTTTGTATACTTAAATAATCAGATCTCTTTGGTGTTCATCATGTCCTATACCACTCTGTCTGATGGTAGATCTCCAAAACTAAAGTCCTCAAATTCGCATTGCCCTCTTTGCTCCATCTATAAAATTGGCTTTGTATTGCTGTAATTTATAGTCAAATAGGATTACATGTGTTTTGTGATACAGTATGCTTATCAATATGATTAGAAGTTTTCACCTATACTGGAATGTCATCTTTCTCGATGCTAGATCTTCACAGACTATGAACATTTTGCTAGAAAATGGGATACTTTGCACCAAACTAGGCATTAAAGAAGATAGCTTAGTCTAATACATTGAGGACTCTTTTTTCTCTCCAGGTCACACTTATATAACAAAACATAACCTCTATTTTGGAAAAGTGTACAGAAACATAGAGGAGAAATATAAGCATATGGAAGTATACCATGTGATTTATTCCAAGGAAGAGTAAACAACAGGTGTTTAGAAATAACATGGTATCCTAATCTCACATACTCTGGGAGGGTAAATAAAAATTTCCTTTGAAAACTGATACCAAAGGATAATTTGGAAGGACCAATTGACTTAATCAAAGAGTAGTCCTGGAAGAGAAGACAGCCCTTGAGGAAAAATAGAAGAGGAAGAAAAAAAAAGAAAGAAAGAAAAGAAAGACAGCCCTGTAGAGAAGAGAAGAGAAGAGAAAGGAAGGAAAGGGTAAGGAAGAGAGAGACTTTGAAAAATATGAAGAATACAAGCAGCAATGTTTGTGGAATTTAAGTAGGCAGAAAGAAAGGCAAGGAATATGTAAGTGATAAAATGAGAAAATAAGGAAGGTCCTGTCCATGAAGAACCTTACAGGCTATACGCAAGAGACTAATCTTCATCAATAAATAGTTAACACTAGAAGGGAAAACGTCTTGGAGAAGGACCATGATTTCACTTTGAATTCATGGCGTATGAAGTGTCGTGGAACAGACAACTGGAAATGTGCACTTAGCAATTGTTTTATTTGGAAATAAAAAAAATTTGGCCTTTGGAATGCATATAAATGAGAATAAAATCAATTGCATGAAGTGAAATCCTCTTGGAGAGCATGCAGTAGGAAGAAGAACAAAGAGCAAACAAGAAAAGAGGGGTCTCAAGACAAAATATTGGGGAACAGAAATACTTCATAGGTGAATAGAGAATGAGGAGACTGTAGGTCAGTAAAAAGAGAGATATTAGGGTGCCTGGGTTGCTCAGCTGATTGGGCAATTGCCTTCAGCTTAGGTCATGATCCTAGGGTCTTGGGGTCGAATCCCTCATCAGGCTCCCCCTGCTCTACAAGACTTGCTTCTCCCTCTCCCTCTGCCTGCTACTCCCCCTGCTTGTGTTCTATCTCTTTCTGTCAAATGAATAAATAAAATTTTAAAAAGAGAGAGAGAGTCAGGAAGAAAATCAGGATGTAGGCATGGAATCAATTTGAAGCATGATGGAATCTTAACTTAAAAAAATATTATGGGGATGTCAGGCAAAAGAACTACAAAAAATATGCCAATGACTTCAATAGTAATAATGTTCCTGTGGGTTGTTAGAGTAGTGGGAGGTTGGACATGAAAGATGCAGAGCCTTAAGACCTAAACAAAGTAGGGGTAAGATGAGAAGGTGGAGATGATAGTATCTTTTTGAAGAAAATTAAAAACACAATTAAAGATTCACAGCCTGTGGGGAGTCTGAGTAGCTCAGTTGGTTAAATGTTCCAATCTTGATCTCAGCTCAGGTCATAATCTCAGGGTAGTGAGACTGAGCCCCGAATTGGTCTCTGCACTGGGACATGGAACTTGCTTAAGATTCTCTCCCTCCCTCTTCTGACACTTGTACTCCCTCTCTAAATATAAAAAAAGAAAAAAGGTGCATAGCCTTGGAAGACTGTATTTATTGGTATTAAACATAGATTGCATTTCAGGGCTTTTGAGAGATATGGAGCCACAGACAACTGAAAAATAACATGTAGGCATATGAAGATATTCCTTCTCTGACTCTATAGATAAAGCAGCTGTATATCAAACTATCTTTGAGTTAAGAATAAGGAATAAAACAAGATAGGAATAAAGAAAAAAGGGAAAATCACAGGGGTCCAGTGTTGTGTTTTGTTTTCATTGTTGTTTGTTTTCCAGCAGAAATGCATCGTACCCTTAAAACAATCCTTTGATAATAACAACTGAAGAGAAGTCATGGTCTTTGTTATCTGGATATCATATATATCCAAGATTTGTCTTGGCTAAACAACATTTAAGTACACATTAAGTAAAATCACCTTTTTTTTTTTTGCTCTAACTTATTTGTAAATCCAATCATGTGATGAATTACAATCTACATGTACATCTGCACATTTTGAGGGGCAAAGAATGATCTGAGAAAATGTTACATTGTTTTCCAGAAACATGAACTCTAAGGAATAATCTTTACTGCTCAGATGTGGAATATTCAGGAAGACTAACTGGAATAGGTGGTAATATTGATTATGATGTGAACATTGAGAAAAAAAAACATAGACTTGGTTTGCTGGGCTTTATATTCATCTTTTGCTACAGAATTCAATATTGATCTCCTTATAAAATCTCTTTTATTTTCAGATGTCAAAAGTTAGTGATATGGAACTACACAGCAATAACAACTTTTATCCTGCTGGGACTGACCGATGACCCACAACTGCAAATCCTACTTTTTATCTTTCTATGTGTTCACCTATATCTTGAGTGTAACAGGGAACCTGGCAATTATAACCCTCACATTGGTAGAATCTCATCTTAAAAACGCCTATGTACGGGGAGAAGTCAAGATGGTGGAGAAGTAGCAGGCTGAGACTACTTCAGGTAGCAGGAAATCAGCTAGATAGCTTATCTAAAGACTACAAACACCACACATCCAATGGGAGATCAAAGAGAAGAAGAACAGCAATTCTAGAAACAGAAAATCAACCATTTTCTGAAAGATAGGACGGGCAGAGAAGTGAATCCAAAGCGACAGAAGTGAATCCAAAGTGATGGGAGATAGACCGCGGGGGGAAGGGGCCGGCTCCTGGCAAGTGGCGGAGCAACGGAGCACAAAATTAGGACTTTTAAAAGTCTGTTCCACTGAGGGACATCACTCCAGAGGCTTAACCGGGGTGAAGCCCACGCGGGGTCAGTGTGGCCTCAGGTCCCGCAGGGTCACAGAAGGATTGGGGGTGTCTGAGTGTCCCAGAGCTTACAGGTATTAGAACAGGGAAGCTGGCTACAGAGACAGAGCTGAGGAGTGAGCTCTCAACTTGGGGTTACCTTGAACCGGTCACAGGGTTGGTGAGCTCAGAGGCGGCCGGAGGCCAGGCAAACGGGAGTAATTGGGCGCTATTCTCTGAGGGTGCACTGAGGAGTGGGGCCCTGGGATCTCGGCTCCTCCGGGCCGGAGACTGGATGGCTGCCATTTTCATTCCCGTCCACCAGAGCTCTACGGAAAGCGCTCAGGGAACAAAAGCTCCTGAAAGTGAACCCGAGCTGATTACTCAGAGCGGCCCCTGGTAAGGGCGGTGCAATTCTGCCTGGGGCAAAGACACTTGAGAATTACTACAACAGGCCCCTTCCCCAGAAGATCAACGAGAAACCAGCCAGGACCAAGTTCACCTACCAAGGAGTGCAGTTTCAATACCAAGGAGAGCATCGGAATTCCAGAGGAGGAGAAAGCAAAGCACGGAACTCATGGCCTTCTCCCCATGATTCTGTAGCCTTGCAGTTAATTTAATTTTTTTTCTTTTTCAATTTTTTTGCTTTTCTTCTGCTAAATTTTTTTAAACTTTTGCCCTTTTCTTTTTTAACGTTTTTTAACTAGTTTATCTAATATATATCTATATTTTTTTATATTTTCTTTATTCGTTTTCTTTTTTTAATTGTTTCTTTTCTTTCTTTCTTTTTATTTTTTTCTTTCTGAACCTCTTTTTATCCCCTTTCCCCCCCCCCCCCCACGATTTGGGATCTCTTCTGATTGGTTAAAGCATTTTTTCCTGGGGTTGTTGCCACACTTTGGTATTTTATTGCTCCTTCATATACTCTTATCTGGACAAAATGACAAGGCGGAAAAATTCACCACAAATAAAAGAACAAGAGGCAGTACCGAAGGCTAGGGACCTAATCAATACAGACATTGGTAATATGTCAGATCTAGAGTTCAGATTGATGATTCTCAGGGTTCTAGCTGAGCTTGAAAAGGCATGGAAGATATTAGAGAAACCCTCTCGGGAGATATAAAAGCCCTTTCTGGAGGAATAAAAGAACTAAAATCTAACCAAGTTAAAATCAAAAAAGCTATTAATGAGGTGCAATCAAAAATGGAGGCTCTCACTGCTAGGATAAATGAGGCAGAAGAAAGAATTAGCGATATAGAAGACCAAATGACAGAGAATAAAGAAGCTGAGCAAAAGAGGGACAAAGAGCTACTGGACCACGAGGGGAGAATTCGAGAGATAAGTGACACCATAAGACGAAACAACATTAGAATAATTGGGATTCCAGAAGAAGAAGAAAGAGAGAGGGGAGGTAGAAGGTATATTGGAGAGAATTATTGGAGAGAATTTCCCCAATATGGCAAAGGCAGCAAGCATCAAAATCCAGGAGGTGCAGAGAACCCCCCTCAAAATCAATAAGAATAGGTCCACACCCCATCACCTAATAGTAAAATTTACAAGTCTCAGTGACAAGAGAAAATCCTGAAAGCAGCCCGGGAAAAGAAGTCTGTAACATACAATGGTAAAAATATTAGATTGGCAGCAGACTTATCCACAGAGACCTGGCAGGCCAGAAAGAGCTGGCATGATATATTCAGAGCACTAAACGAGGAAAAACATGCAGCCAAGAATACTATATCCAGCTAGGCTATCATTGAAAATAGAAGAGAGATTAAAGCTTCCAGGACAAACAAAACTGAAAGAATTTGCAAACACCAAACCAGCTCTACAGGAAATATTGAAAGGGGTCCTCTAAGTAAAGAGAGAGCCTAAAAGTAGTAGATCGGAAAGGAACAGAGACAATAGATAGTAACAGTCACCTTACAGGCAATACAATGGCACTAAGTTCATATCTCTCAATACTTACCCTGAATGTTAATGGGCTAAATGCCCCAATCAAAAGACACAGAGTATCAGAATGGATAAAAAAACAAAACCCATCTATATGTTGCCTACAAGAAACTCATTTTATTTAAACCCGAAGACAACTCCAGATTTAAAATGAGGGGATGGAAAAGAATTTACCATGATAATGGACATCAGAAGAAAGCAGGAGTGGCAATCCTTATATCAGATCCATTAGATTTTAAGCCAAAGACTATAATAAGAGATGAGGAAGGACACTATATCGTACTCAAAGGATCTGTCCAACAAGAAGATCTTACAATTTTAAATATCTATGCCCCTAACATGGGAGCAGCCAACTATATAAACCAAATAAAATCTAAGAAAAACCAACCACTAATATCATTCTAAATGGAGAAAAACTGAGAGGATTTCCGCTAATATCAGGAACACGGTAGGGATGTCCACAATCATCACTGCTATTCAACATAGTCCTAGAAGTCCTAGCCTCAGCAATCAGACAACAAAAAGAAATTAAAGGCATCCAAATTGGCAAAGAAGTCTAACTATCACTCTTTGCAGATCATATGAAACCATATGTGGAAAACCCAAAAGACTCCACTCCGATTCTGCTAGAACTTGTACAGGAATTCAGTAATGTGTCAGGATATAAAATCAATGCACAGAAATTAGTTGCATTTATTAACACCAACAACAAGACAGAAGAAAGAGAAATTAAGGAGTCAATCCCATTTACAATTGTACCCAAAACCCGTAAGATACCTAGGAATAAACCTAACCAAAGAGGCAAAGAATCTATACTCAGAAAACTATAAAGTACTCATGAAAAAAAAATTTAGGAAGATACAAAGAAATGGAAAAATGTTCCATGCTCCTGGATTGGAAGAACAAATATTTGGTAAAATGTCTATGCTACCTAAAGCAATCTACACATTTAATGCAATCCTTATCAAAATCCCATCCTTTTTTTTTTTTCAAAGAAATGGAACAAATAATCAAATAAACAAATAAAATGTATATGGAATCAGAAAAGACCTTGAATAGCTAGAGGAATATTGAAAAGAAAGCAAAGTTGGTGACATCCCAATTCCAGACTTCAAGCTCTAGTACAAAGCTGTCAACATCAAGACAGTATGGTACTAGCACAAAAATAGACACTGCTTTTGTTCAATGGACACTGTTCTGTTCAATGGAGCAGGATCGAGAGCCCAGAAATAGATCTTCAACTCTATGGTCAAGTAATCTTTGACAAAGCAGGAAAGAATGTCCAATGGAAGAAAGACAGTTTCTTCCACAAAAGATGTTAGGAAAATTGGACAGGCACATTCAGAAAATGAAACTGGACCACTTCCTTATACCACACACAAAAATAGACATAAAATGATGAAGGACCTCAATGTGAGAAAGGAATCCATCAAAATCCTTGAGGAGAACACAGGCAACAACCTCTTCGACCTCAGCCATAGCAATTTCTTCCTAGAAACATCACCAAAGGCAAGGGAAGCAAGGGCTAAAATGAACTATTGGGACTTCATCAAGATCAAAAGCTTTTGCACAGCAAAGGAAACAGTTAACAAAGCCAAAAGACAACTGAGAGAATGAGAAAAGATACTTGCAAATGACATATCAGATAAAGGGCTAGTATCCAAAATCTATAAAGCGCTATCAAACTCAACTCCCAAAGAACAAATAATCCAATCGAACGGGCAGAGGACATGAACCCACATTTCTTCAAAGAAGACATCCAGAGGGCCAACAGACACATGAAAAAGTGCTCAACATACTTGGCATCAGGGAAATACAAATCAAAACCACAATGAGATACCATCTCACACCAGTCAGAATGGCTAAAATTAACAAGTCAGGAAATGACAGATGTTGGCAAGCATGTGGAGAAAGGGGAACCCTCCTCCACTGTTGGTGGAAATGCAAGCTGGTGCAACCACTCTGGAAAACAGCATGGAGATTCCTCAAAAGTTGAAAATAGAGCTGCCCTATGACCTAGCAATCCCACTACTGGGTATTTACTGTAAAGATACAAATGTAGTGATCCGAAGGGGTACATGCACCCAAATGTTTATAGCAGCAATGTCCACAATAGCCAAACTATGGAAAGAACCTAGATGTCCATCAACAGATATTGGATAAAGAAGCTGTCCTGTATGTACACAATGGAATACTATTCAGCCATCAAAAGAAATGACATCTTGCCATTTGTGATGATGTGGATGGATCTAGAGGGTATTATGCTTAGTGAAATATGTCAATCCTCTGAGAAAGACAACTTTCATATGATCTCCCTGATATGAGGAAGTGGAGATGCAACTTGGGGAACTTGGTGGTAAGAAAAAAATAAATGAAACAAAATGGGATTGGGAGGGAGACAAACTATAAGAGACTCTTAATCTCACAAAACAAACTGAGGGTTGTGATGGGGAGAGGGTAGGGAGAGGCTGATGGGGTTATGGACATTGGGGAGGGTATGTGTTATGGTGAGTGCTGTGAAATGTGTAAACCTGGCGAATAACAGATCTGTATCCCTGGGACTAATAATACATTATATATAATAAAAAAATTAAAAAATTTTGAAAAGTGTCATTGCTGATTTTTGGCATCTAGTTCTGTTTTTTGTAGAGTCAAATCTATCTTTTTTTGTTTTTTTTTTTTTAAATTTTTAAACAGCATTATTGAGATATAATTGACATTCAATAAGCTGTACATATTTAAAGTGCACAATTTTATACGTTTTGATATATTGTATGTTCCCAAGAAAATAACACCATAATCGCAATCATAAATATATCAATTATTCTTCAAAGTTTTCTTGTGCCCCTTGTCAACTCCTTCCTTCTTGGCCCCACCTCCCTACCCTCACTGCTGCTTTTTATAGCCAACCATTTTTCATCTGGCTTATTTTATTCAACATTAGTTTTTGAGATTCATCCAACATTATTATGTGTATCTATAACTCACTCCTCTTATTTCTGAGAAAAATTCCATTTGTGGATATATCATAATTTGCTTACTATTCACCTGATAAAAGATATTTTGTCATTTTAGTTTTAAGGCACTTACAATATAAAGCTGCTATGAGCTTTTATGCACAAATTTCTCTAATGACATATCCTTTCATTCATTGTAGATTGGATAAAAACCTAGGAGTGGAATGGCTGGGGCATACAGAATGTATATGTGTAACTTTTTAAGAAACCAGTTTTCCAAGTAGTCACACGATTTTACAGTCCCACCAGTGATGTAGGAGTCTTTTCCTTCCTTCCTTCCTTCCTTCCTTCCTTCCTTCCTTCCTTCCTTCCTTCCATGTCTCTTTTCTTTCTAAGACTTTATTTATTTATTGGATAGAGAAAGAGAGAGACAGACAGTGAGAGAGAACCAGAGTAGGAAGGAGAGGGAGGGAGCCTAATTGGGACTTCATTCCAGCACTCTGGGTTCATGACCTGAGCTGAAGGCTGACACTTAACTGACTGAGCCACCCTGGCACCCCTTATGGTCCATTTATTTTGTATGATCAATTTTTATACTTTTAGACATTCTAGTAGGTGTTGTGGTATTTCCTTGTGATTTTAATTTTTGTACACCTAATAGCTAATGTGTTCATTACCTTTTGGTGCATTTAGTTGCCATCTGTATATTTTCTTTGGTAAGGTATCTGTTTAAATCATTTGCCTATTTTTAAATTGGGTTGTGAGTGTTCTTATTTTTTTTTATTAACATATAATGTATTGTTTAAGGGGTACAGATCTGTGATTCATCAGTCTTATATAATTCACAGCACTCCCCATAGCACATACCCTCCCCAATACTTTTTTTAATTTTTACATTTTTTTTTAGGAGGCAGTTCCCTCATTGAGATGTAACATGAGGGCTGGGTGGATGTTCATGTTCAGTTTCACATTAAGCCCTGCCAATACCAATACGAGCCTGGTAAAATTGGTTGCACTTAGTCATATTGCCTTATTGCTGATGAATGGAATTCAGGTCCATTTCAGCCCCACTGATACCTTTCCAGTGAAAGAAGGGCTGTGGCTCATACAGCACTCATTGCCTGAGTAGGGATGGATGATTACCTCCATGCCAGGCCTCACTGCCACCAGCAAGGAGTGTGGGGAGGTACAGTTCTAACCACTTTGTTGCTCTAGGCTCCTAGTAAGGCTCTGTTGATAGGAGAAAGCTCTTTATAAGCATTAGGTCATATTTTTACAGCTCTGTGGCACAGCTTTAATTATTATTACTGTTTGCAAGATAAATCAAAATACTAGAGTCCTTCAACTTGTGTAATGTGGTGCCTCTGGGAAGTGGTGAAGTTTGGATTGAAATGAAGATCCCTGACTCTAGTGGTTGTTCTCTAGTTTTCATCATTGTACGGTTGTATTTTATGATTGTATATGCAAGTTGTTGAATGTTAGGTACACAGAGTAAAGCAAAGTCCAGTGTTAAAGAGACACCCTGACCTCCCTCTGCTCCCCTGAAAGCAGAAGTGATTATTTTATGGGGGAAGAGTAAATATCTCTGATAAAATTCCACTTAACATTAGTAATGCTGATATACTAAATTCTCTATAACAGGTTTGCTATTCTTTTTCTTCAAACTCATAGAGCAGTATAGCTGTTATTAATTGGTGCCATAAGACTCAAGTATTGTTTTGGGGTGCCTGGGTGGCTCTGTTTTTTTGTGTCTGCCTTCAGGTCTGGTCATGATCCCAGAGTCCTGGGATTAAGTTTGCATTGGGCTCCTGCTCAGTGGGGACCCTGCTTCTCTCTCTCCCTCTGCCTGCCTCTCTGCCTACTTGTGCTCTCTTCCTATGAGATGAATAAATAAAATCTTAATAAAAACACACTCAAGTATTGTTTGGAGGATAGTTGTGCTTATTCTCTTATAGGGTTAAACACATGGTAAAATCAGAAAGGATCCATACTATTGTACATTGTCATAAACAAAACAAAACATATCTGGACTTAGTAAGGAGAGAGTTTATTCTAAAAAGATTATTGTAAGTATGAAATCATACTGCAATAGGGGTAACTATTGCAATAGGAAGAATATTATAACCATGAGATTTGCCAAATGTCTCAAAGGTAGGGAAAAGTAGCTCTTCTGTACACAGAGGAACCCCACAAGCAGGATGTGGGAAAGTGGGATGATAGGTATGGGGAAATGGGAAGAAAAGTTAGCTATCTGATTAGGCATAGATTGGGAAGTGACCAAAGAAAGATTGCCCAAGGCAGTGACAGTTGTGCTGAACTCTGAAGGATGGATAAGATTTATCTAAAGTACCAGCAAAAAACTAAAAACATACAAACAAACAAAAAGCATTTCTAGAATGAAAAAACATTTTTAAGGCATTGTGACAGTCACTCCAACCATCAGCAAACACCACCCTATCAGCTTAACAGCTATTAACTTTGAGAAAGAACAATCAATCCATCAGCAAAAAGGTTATAACTCACTGAAAGCTAAATGGTTAGCTTTTTATTAAAACAATAAAGTGTTTTTATTTATTTATGAAAATTTCAGGATTATGTATTTTTTTTAATTTTTTCTTTATTTTTAAAATTTCTTTTCAGTGTTCCAGAATTCATTATTTATGTACCACACCCATTGCTCCTTGCAATACGTGCCCTCTGTAATACCCACTCAGGCTCACCCAACCTCCCACTCCCTGCCCCTCCAAACCCTCAGATTGTTTTCCAGAGTCCACAATCACTCATGGTTCCTCTCCCCCTCCAATTTTCCCCCAACTCCCTTCTCCTCTCCATCTCCCTATGTACTCCATGTTATTTCTTATGCTCCACAAATAAGTGAAACCATATGATAATTGACTCTATCTGCTTGACTTATTTCACTCAGCATCATCTCTTCCAGTCCCATCCATGTTGATACAAAAGTTGGGTATTCATCCTTTCTGATGGAGGCATAATACTCCATAGTGTATATGGACCACATCTTCCTTATCCATTTGTCCGTTGAAGGGCATCTTGGTTCTTTCCACAGTTTGGCGACCGTGGCCATTGCTGCTATGAACATTAGGGTACAGGTGGCCCTTCTTTTCACTCCATCTGTATCTTTGGGGTAAATATCCAGTAGTGCAATGGCAGGGTCATAGGGAAGCTCTATTTTTAATTTCTTTTTTTTTTTTTTTTTTTTTTTTTTTTTTTTTTTTTTTTGTTTGTTTTGTTTGTTTTTATTTGACAGAGAGATCACAAGCAGGCAGAGAGGCAGGCAGAGAGAGAGGAGGAAGCAGGCTCCCCGAGAGAGCAGAGAGCCCGATGCGGGGCTCGATCCCAGGACTCCGAGATCATGACCTGAGCCGAAGGCAGCGCTTAACCCACTGAGCCACCCAGGCGCCCCTATTTTAATTTCTTGAGGAATCTCCACACTGTTCTCCAAAGTGGCTACACCAACTTGCATTCCCACCAACAGTGTAAGAGGGCTCCCCTTTCTCCACATCCCCTCCAACACATGTTGTTTCCTGTCTTGCTAATTTCGGCCATTCTGAGTGGTGTAAGGTGGTATCCCAATGTGTTTTTAATTTGAATCTCCCTGATGGCTAGTGATGATGAACATTTTTTCATGTGTCTGATAGCCATTTGTATGTCTTCATTGGAGAAGTGTCCTGTGTATATCTTCTGCCCTTTTTTTTTTATATGATTTTCTGCTTATTGTGTGTTGAGTTTGAGGAGTTCTTTATAGATCCTGGATATCAGCCTTTTGTCTGCACTGTCATTTGCAAATATCTTCTCCCATTCCGTGGGTTGCCTCTTTGTTTTGTTGACTGTTTCCTTTGCTGTGCAGAAGCTTTTGATCTTGATGAAGTTCCAAAAGTTCATCTTCGCTTTTGTTTCCTTTGCCTTTGGAGACATATCTTGAAAGAAGTTGCTGTGGCTGATATCGAAGAGGTTACTGCCTATATTCTCCTCTAGGATTCTGATGGATCCTGTCTCATGTTGAGGTCTTTTATCATTTTGTCATTCCATTATTTCATATTCCATTATGTCACTTACTGGTGTAAGTTGGTATCTCGATGTGGTTTTAATTTGAATCTCCCTGATGGCTAGTGATGATGTATTGGAGGGGGAGATGAGCCATGAGAGACAACGGACTCTGAAAAATAGTCTGAGGGTTTTGAAGGGGTGGGGGGTGGGAGCATGGGGGACCAGGTGGTGGGTATTATGGAGGGCACGTATTGCATGGAGCACTGGGTGAGGTGCATAAACAATGAATTCTGGTACACTGAAAAGAAATTAAATTAAAAAAAGAAAGAAAATATTTCATTTATTTGAGAGCGAGCACAAGTGAGAGAGAAAGTATCAGTGGGTGGTGGCGGGGGCATGGGGGGAGGAACAGAGGGAGAGGGAGAAGCAGACAGCTCGCTGAGCAGGGAGCCCAAGGTGGGGCTCAATTCCAGGACCCTGGGATCATGACCTGAGCTTAAAAGCATCCACTTAACCCATTGAGTCACCCAGGCGCACACACACATATATATTTTTTAAAGTAAAATACCTATGAGGGCAATTTCAATCTATCATTCAAATTTAGGACTACAATATTTTTATGAAACTCCTTCTACCATATACATATTATAAGTTATATATTTATTAATAAAATAAAGATATATCTATCTATCTTTAATTTAAAGTGTTATTTATTTGAGAGAGAGAGAGCATACGTGTGGCAGGGGGAGGGTAGAGGGAGAAGGAGAAGCAGACACTCCTGCTGAGCAGGGACCTTGGCACAGGGCCTCAATTCCAGGATTCTGGGATCATGACCTGAACTGAAGGCAGATGCATAACCAACTGAACAACCCAGGCACCCCTTTTTATATTCTTATCTCATAATTAGAACCCTGGCTATTGATGGAATTAGAGAAGATTCTAATATTGTATTAATCATCATTTGCTTCTTTTCCTCACGCTGCCATAAAACAGTGTTAAATAACAGTGACAGCACTACTATTCACCATATTATTCCTACCTAGGAACAACTTAAGATTTTTTTTAAGCTATTGTTTTTGCTCTTAGATTGAATCCCACTTGGACATACAGTTCAAATATAGCACTTAAGATCTCTTGGAACAATTCCACACCATTTGGTTATCTCACTAACTAAATATATATTTAATATACTTATTCCAGTCAGTGTAATGGCTTATGCCAGTAGGATACACATTTCTTTCCACTCCTTTAAACAATTTTGACTTGCTTTCTAAGGATTCCTGAGACAGATTCACGGAACCATTGAAAGTGAAACTAGAGGGGTGCCTGGGTGGCCCAGTCAGTGAACCTCTGACTATTTGTTTTGGTCCAGGTCATGATCTCAGGGTCATTAGATCCAGCCTTGCCTTAGGCTTAGTGCTCAGTGAGGAGTCTGCTTGGGATTCTCTCTATGCTCCCCATTGGCCGTCCCCCCACTCTCTCTCTCTTTCCCTCTCACAAAAATAAATATTTTTTTAAAAAAATATTAAATAGAATTGAAATTGAAACATAATATTGAATATTGGCTAAATAAGAAGTCTAGAAAGCATCTTCAGAGGTTTTGTTCTTAACACATCAGTATTATGGGGGTGTCTGGGTGACTCAGTCAGTTGAATGACTGACCCACTCTTGGTTTTGGCTCAGATCATGATCTCAAGATTGTGGGATGGAACCCTGAGTCAGTCTCCATGCCCATCATGGAGTTTGCATCAGATTTCCCCCTCCTCCCTCTCTGTCTCTCTGTTCTACCACTCACACCCACTCTCTTTCTCTGAAATAAATAAAATCTTTTAAGAAAAGTTGATATCTTACCCCTTTTGAAATTTTTACCATCAAGTAAATATGAATGGGGATTAATTAATACCTCTGATAAACTAGTCAATGGCAATTTCTTTGATGTTCCAGGTAAGAAAATAACTCTATTTTTAAAAATACATGAGATTGAAGTCTCAAAGGATGTCCCTTTGGCAGTCTGAGAGAGGACCTTTTGACTGGTTGCACTTCATTTCAGATATTTTAAATTAAAAAAAAAGGGGGCTCCTGGGTGGCTCAGTGGGTTAGGCTGCTGCCTTCGGCTCAGGTCATGATCCCAGGTCCTGGGTTCGAGCCCCACGTCGGGCTTTCTGCTCAGCAGGGAGCCTGTTCCTCCTCTCTCTCTGCCTGCCTCTCTGCTTACTTGTGATTTCTCTCTGTCAAATAAATAAATAAAATCTTTTAAAAAATAAATTAAATTAAAAAAAAAACTAAATTCTTTCTGCTCTGCTGGATGGAAGTCTCCCTTAGTAATGCATTAATTTTGATAGTCTGTTTTTTTTTTAATCTTATGTGTTTATTCACTTATCTTTAGTTAAAGCCCTTTAAAAGTCATTAGAAAATATATTCAGAGAGTACACCAAGAAATTTGCTCGCGTTGATCATGTTACCGTGTTTCTTTTTCCTTTATTAAATTGTTCAGAATGAGTTGTTCATATTTATTTTAATATATTAGAGGAAAGAAAAAGACTTTAATTATGTTATGGGCAATATCTAACTCAGCTTGATAGTAACACTGAAATACTCTTCTGGCACTACTCATTCATTCTTGACAAATTAACTAGAGTCATGTGAAATCTCTCCCTGAATGAAACAAAATCCACAATGACCTCCACTGAGTAATTGGAATAATTATTTTATTGGAAATTGTCTTTTACTGTTCCTTCATAATATTTTAGGTGACCATTTTCCTGGAGAAATCACAATTATTTACATTTATTCATTTCATCAAGGATGAGAAGATCAGTTTTTATAATTCATTACAGTTGTGTATAGAAACAAATCAAGAAAAAAAGAAAGCACCAAAGTACATTTAATAATATTTTCAGAAATGATAACTCTCATATCTTTAGGGTTTTTGCTGAATATTAACACATAACCTTTATACTTTTAGTTTATTAATCAGCCATCTATAATTTGAATGAGGAAGGAAACTAATAAATTATTAATAAATATGACATCAAAACTTACCATTAACTCATATTTTTGACATTATAGGGTTAGTTTATTTATTACAGAATGTATATATTTTTGTCATTAAAAAGGGATGGATTGGGGTGCTGGGTGGCTCAATGGGGTTAAAGCCTCTGCCTTCCACTGGGATCATGATCCCGATCCCAGGGGCTGGGATGGAGCCCTGCATCAGGGCTTTCTGCTCAGCAGGGAGCCTGCTTCTCCCTGTCTCTCAGCCTGCCTCTCTGCCTACTTGTGATCTATGTCTGTCAAGTTAGATGAATAAAATCTTTAAAAAAAAAAAAACAAAATGAAAGGCATGGATTAAAAGGAAGATAAGCCACTTAGTGGATTTGTGACTTTGGATGTTACTAAAATTTCTTCAGCTTCATTTTTCTTCATTTGACATGGAGTTAAAATGTAAGGAGTGTTTTGAGAATTAATTCAACTAATATAAGTGAACACACTCTAAATTTATGTGACACTAGGATATATAAATAGCTGCTTTATTTATTTTTGTTTTAGTTGGCATTAATTTTAAATGTTGGGAAGGATGCTCATGGGAGTTATGATTTTTCAAAGGCAATTTATTTCAGTGATATTTAGACTTTTATTATTTATCTCACTTAGTCCTTAAACACAGTATGACAGTTTTATTCTCTTATTCTATATTCCCATTGGAGAACTGAGGCTCGTAGAGATGGTATACCTTACACAATTCACCTAGCTAGCAAGTGTCAAATATAATCTTGGGCTTCCTGAAATTAAAGTCTGTCCTCTTGAACACAATACCCACAACCTATCTCCATACAGCAACACACATAACCATAGTAACTTCCTGTTCTTAACTGAAAATGAATTGATTGATATAGTAAACAAAATACACTGTCCTGTTTTTATACTTTTAATATATCCAGTTGCAAATCCTAACTCCAATATACTCCATTTAATTTGATTAAAAGTTGAACTAATTATTATTAACTAAAATTAAAAGTTGAACTAAATTATTAACTAAGTGAGTTAATAATAAGGCTTGAGAGACTTTCACTGCCTTCTGTATGCCAGGCTTAACTTTGTTTTTCATACAGGTTCCAAACTGTGTTTGTGAACAGGCAATCTGTATTGCCTGTAATAGTAAAATATTGGCAATCTCATCATTGTCATCTAGGGGAACAAGCATTTCTGATAGCCTTCCTTTTCCATTGAACAATGATGTTTTCTATCATCAATATTTTTGTCTTGTTCTTCCCATTTTGTCCCAGGAGGAATATACATATTTAACTATAGAGAGTAAGAAAGACCAAATATATAAAGGACAAAAAAAAAAAATAAGAAAGTGTGTTAAAACTTTTTGACATGATTTTTACACAGATTTAACTTGTGCAGAGTAGTTAATATGTTATGTGTTCCCTTGCTCAAGGGAAATAATTCAGTGAATAAAAATTGCCAGAAAAGGGGGCACCTGGATATTTCAGTGGGTTAAGCCTCTGTCTTTGGCTCAGGTCATGATCTCAGGGTCCTGAGATCAAGCCTCACATCAGGATCTCCACTCAGTGAGGACTCTGCTTCCCTCCCTTCCCACCTGCCTCTCTACCTACTTGTGATCTCTGTTGTCAAATAAATAAATAAAATCTTTTGAAACAATTGCCAGAACAGAAATGTGTACAAACATTAAAGAATATAAAACATAGTACACATTAGTATTGCCATTGAAACAGGAAGCTGAGAGACTGTCCAATGAGATAGGAGAAATAAAACCCAACAGTAAGCAACAACAACAAGCACTAAGTGTGAAGTTTGTTTCCTTTGACATTACTTTTCAGACAGAGATTAGTAACCAAATATCTTAATTCCTAATGCAGATCTCTACTGAAGGCATCTTTATTCAACGGCATGTTTTTTAAACTGGTGATCTACCACCATGTACTAAGTCTATTCATTCACTCCATTTTTTTTTTAAATTATTTCTTTTCAGCGTAACAGTATTCATTGTTTTTGCACCACACCCAGTGCTCCATGCAATCCGTGCCCTCCATAATACCCACCACCTGGTTCCCCCAACCTCCCACCCCCCGCCCCTTCAAACCCTCAGATTGTTTTTCAGAGTCCATAGTCTCTCATGTTTCACCTCCCTTCAAATTTCCCTCAACTCCCTTCTCCTCTCCCTCTCCCCTTGTCCTCCATGCTATTTGTTATGCTCCACAAATAAGGGAAACCATATGATAATTGACTCTGCTTGACTTATTTCACTCAGCATAATCTCTTCCAGTCCCGTCCATGTTGCTACTAAAGTTGGGTATTCATCCTTTCTGATGGAGGCATAATACTCCATAGTGTATATGGACCATATCTTCCTCATCCATTCATCTGTTGAAGGGCATCTTGGCTCTTTCCACAGTTTGGCAATTGTGGACATCACTGCTATGAACATTGAGGTACAGATGGCCCTTCTTTTCACTACATCTGTATCTTTGGGGTAAATATCCAGTAATGCAATTGCAGGGTCATAGGAAGCTCTATTTTTAAATTCTTAAGGAATCTCCACACTGTTTTCCAAAGTAGCTGCACCAACTGCATTCCCACCAACAGTGGAAGAGAGTTCCCCTTTCTCCACATCCTCTCCAAGACATGTTGTTTCCTGTCTTGTTAATTTTGGCCATTCTAACTGGTGTAAGGTGTTATCTCAATGTGGTTTTATTTGAATCGATGGCTAGTGATGATGAACATTTTTTCATGTGTCTGATAGCCATTTGTATGTCTTCATTGGAGAAGTGTCTGTGTATATCTTCTGCCCCTTTTTTTTTTTATATGATTTTCTGCTTTATGTGTGTTGAGTTTGAGGAGTTCTTTATAGATCCTGGATATCAGCCTTTTGTCTGCACTGTCATTTGCAAATATCTTCTCCCATTCCGTGGGTTGCCTCTTTGTTTTGTGACTGTTTCCTTTGCTGTGCAGAGCTTTTGATCTTGATGAAGTTCCAAAAGTTCATCTTCGCTTTTGTTTCCTTTGCCTTTGGAGACATATCTTGAAAGAAGTTGCTGTGGCTGATATCGAAGAGGTTACTGCCTATATTCTCCTCTAGGATTCTGATGGATCCTGTCTCATGTTGAGGTCTTTTATCCATTTTGTCACTCCATTATTTTTAGTCTGACTTCTAATAAGAAGTTTTGGTGTCATTAATACCCCTCATACTTTAGATAATTTTTTTCTCTTACAGTATTGTTCATAACCAACAGCAGTTGAAGAAATTCTTATTTTAGTTAATGTTCTAATTTATATGCCAAGTAGAGTAATAGGAGTTAGTGCCATCTCTGACTAGACTATAATAATATAATCATGTTCAAATGAGATAGTATGAGTGAAAAGCACCATTAAAATTGTGCAAGTCCTTAGTGAAAGCTATGCAAAATATGGAGGTCTTTAGTGAGTTTCAAGTGTGTATATAATAAAGCAAATAATTTTTTGTCAGTTTGTTTTGTTTTTCAAATCAGGTTATGATACTGGCTGTTTAGTTGAAGACCTCAGGCAAATAGTGCAACTTTTTTTCAACATCTATTTACACACTTGTAAAGAAGAGATAATTAGTCTAACTTGCCATATAGCTGTGAAGATTAAGTATGATATGGTTTAGGACATATCTAGTTCAGCATATGACACAATAATAATGTTTTCTCTAGAACAGATTTTATGGAACTCCTATCAAAGTTCCTGGTGGCATGAGTGTAATGATGACTGCCTAACTATTCACCTACCATATATTAAAAATAATACAAATAAAGAAGGAGATGTGTGTAAAAAATGGCATGTCACATGCCTTAAGCATAACTAGAAAACAGAAGACTTATGATCTTCAAATCACTTGTAATAGAAACACTCAAGTCAACTAGCTGAATTGGAGAATTGGACAGAAACTGAACATAGTGTGCAAAAAATTTGGTTGTTACAGATAATTTCATATTTTTATAACTTTAGGAAAGAAAACAGTGATATTAGTAACAAAAAAATTAAGAGTTGATTAAGACAGTGTTTACTCATTCACCATTACAGTATACAACACAATACAATATTTTTATTATTCAGAACAGTCAACAAAACGACTTCTATTTTATAACCATGGGATTTCTATTTGGAACTGTAAATCAATGAGAAAGTAGAACTTGCAGACAGTTTGAAGGAAATACACAACATGGTTACTTTCAGCTTAAAGAAAGCTTAAAGAAAGCTTCAACTAAGTGCTCAGCCTTGCAAGTATATCTGATATGGATATGGGAGGATATTGTAGAAGTTGAAATTTTATTTTTTCTTTGTTGAATCTTCACGATGACATCCATTCATGTTAATATATATTTTCATTTTTTTTCTCAACAACACTGTTAAGTAAGTTTTTGTAAACTTGTTTACTTGCTAGTTCACCAGGACATAAATAAAAGGGCTCAACTTTCGGGGTGGGGGTGGCAATTGAGGTGTTGAGAAGAGCTACTCCTTTGGTCAGTGATGCTCTTTTTTTTTTTGCTGAAGGCTTGACATACATGAATATACAGCTCCCATAAGAGACGGAAATGACAATCAAGTAAGAGGAACACGTGGAGAAAGCCTTTTTCCTCTGACTAGCAGATGGGATTCTCAGGATCGTGCTAAGGATGCACAGGTAGGAGAGAATCACTAATGGCAAAGTGGAGAGCAGAGTGACAAAAGCAAAGAAAAAACCAATCATCTCCAAAGCCATGTGTCTGAGCACGAGAGTGTGTAAGATGGGTAAATAGTCACAAGAGAAATGATCATTATATCAGAAGCACAGAAATCTAGCTGGAGGATGAATGTGAGTGGTGGGGAAATGGTAGAAATCCTCCTAACCAGGACCCAAAGACAAGCAAGGTGCAGATTTTTTTTTTTGCTCTTGATGATGGTGTACTGAAGAAATTTGCAGATGGCAACATAATGATCAAAAGACATGGCAGTGAGAAGGAAAAAATTCAGAAAACACCCATGAAGATGAAGAAAAATCGTTGAGCTAAATAATCGTTATAGGAAATGGTCTTGATATTGTAATGATTTGCCCCCCAAAATCTGAGATAGAACCTGGTGAATGTAATTTCTAAGAAGGAGAAATTCTGAAGGAAGTATATATAGAAGTCTTGAGATGACAGTCTATCAAAGTGAGGATGATGATGGTTAGGTTTCCAGTGACACTTAATACATAAACCACAAATAAAAGATATAGTTGTGGGTCATCTGACATGCTAAGGGAATGAACTCTGTAATCATTGTATTATTTCTGATGCTGCTTTTTATTTCTTTAAGCAAATCTACTGTTGAGAAATAAAACAGAAAGAAAGAGGAGAATAGTAAAGGAATTGAATAGTAGAGGAATAGAACAGTAAAGTAATTAAAGATTTAAATATTCATATTTGCTCTTTTTTTTAAAGTTTTTATTTAAATTCCAGTTGGTGGGACACCTGGGGGCTCAGTGGGTTAAGCCACTTCCTTTGGCTCAGGTCACGATCTCAGGGTCCTGGGATGAGTCCTGCATCAGTCTCTCTGCTCAGCGGGGACCCTGCTTCCCCTCTCCTCTCTGCCCATCTCTCTGCCTACTTGTGATCTCTCTCTCTCTGTCAACTAACAATAATTTGCTCCAATATACCTTCTGTCCCTCTCTTTCTTTCTTCTTCTTCTGGGATCCCAATTATTCTAATATTGTTTCATCTGATGATATTACTTATCTCTTGATCCCCTCATGATCCAGTAGTTGTTTATCTCTTTTTTCTCCGCTTCTTTATTCTCCATTATTTGGTCTTGTATACCACTCATTCTCTCTTCTGCCTCATTTATCATAGCAGTTAGAGCCTCCATTTATGATTGCTCCTCATTAGTAGCCTTTTTGATTTTGACTTGGTTAGATTTTAGTTCTTCTATTTCTCCAGAAAGGGATTCTCCAGTATTTTCTATGCTTTCTTCAAGCTCAGCTAGTATCTCTACATCACTTCTGACATCTTACTAATGCCCATAATAATTAGGTCCCTGGCAGTCAGTACTCCCCCTTGTCCTTTTTTTTTTTTTTTTTGAGGTGAATTTTTCTGTGATGTCATTTTATCCAAAGAAGAATAGATGAATGAGAACAAGAGAACCAATTGCTAAAAGAGTAACAACAACTCCAGAAAAATATACACTAAACAAACCAGAAGACAGAGGAAACCAGGGGAAAAAGAAAGGGGGAAAAATAGAGTATGATCAAGCTTGTGAATAGAACAGAGACACACAATTAGATTTTGGGTGTATTTTGGTCTGTTAGAAGAAATTGCCTCCCAAAATTTTAAAGAAAGAAAAAAAAATATATATATATATGGGTAAATATGATGAAGGGATGTAATATGACTGTAAAGATGAAAATTGAAAAACATTTTTAAGAAAGAATTGATAAGAAGTTGATTGAGAAAAGAAAGAAAAAAATTTTTTTTAAAAAAGGGAGAGAATATGATCAGGCACAACACTAGAATAAGCATATACTAGATTTATGGTATATTTTCGTCTGTTAGAAATTGTATCCTAAAATTTTAAAGAAAGAAAAACATATACATATATACAAAAAATAAGGCTAAATACAGTGAAGGGATAGACTGTGATGGTAAAAATGAAAATTAAAAAGACTTTAAAAAGGAATTGATAAGATAAAATGTTGGTTGAAAAAGGAATGAAGAAAAACTCAAAAGAAAAAGAAAAAGAAAAAATGATAATTAAAGAAATTAACTTTTGAAAGACTAAAAACGGGGAAAATTTTAGGTGTACAGTTTATGACATTAAGTACGTTCACATTGTTGTGCAATGATCACCACTATCCATCTCTAGAACTTTTTCATCATCTAAAACTAAAAACTCTGTACCCATTAAACAATAACTCTGCATTCTCCCCTGCCTCCCAGCAGAGTTTGGTACCACTGTTCTACTTTCTGTCTGTATGAATTTGGCTATTCTAGATTCTTCTATAAGTAGAATCGTATAATATTTGTTTAAAAAAAAAAAGGAATCATGGGACAAAGGCCATGAATTTTATGTGCTGTATTCCTCTAGCACTGGAGTTTGGAGTTCTCATTGATTGGTAACTTGGTCTTGGCTGGATATTCGTGTTGATCTTCTCTGGGAGGGTCCTGTTGCAGTGATTCACAAATGTGTTTGCCTCAGGCAGAATTGTACCTCCCTTGCCAGTGGCCAGGTTTAGTCATCTGCTCTGGTTTGCTCTTTGTAGCTTTTGTTCCCTGAGAGCTTTTCAACATATCTTGGAGGATGAGAATGAAAATGGCGACCCTCCCAATCTCTGGCCCCAGTGGAGCTAAGAACCTCAAGGCCCCACTCTTCAGTGAGCCCTCAGAGAAAAGCGGTCAGTCATTCCTGTCTCCCTGGTCTCTGGCCACACTCCTTGCTTACACGGCCTGTGACCAAGCTTTAGTATCTCGGACATGGCCCTGTTTGGAGTTTCCAAACCCAGCAGATTCTATCATGAGTTCCCATGCCATTCCTCCCTGGGGAGGAAGGGGAGTCTCCTTGAATCTGTTGTTTTCTGGGTCCCCACTTGAAGAATAGTGGCCCTACTGTGCTACAGATCATGGTTTAGGGTAACCCAGAGCTTACAGCCCACTTCTCGGCTCTGTCTTTGCAGCCAGCTTCCCACTATGATACTTGGGAGCTTTGTCACACTCAGGCACCCCTGGTCTTTCTGCGACCCTGAGGGTCTTGAGACCACACTGTCCAGTGAGGGTTCCATACACCCCCCTTGCCACCACCCCCACACCCCGACTGCTTAGCCACTGGAGTGATGTCCCTCAGCAGAGTAGGATTCTATAAGTTCTGACTTTGTGCTCTGTTGGCTTGGTGTTTGCAAATGCCTCACATTCACTTCTCTGCATATCCTACCTTCCAGGAGGTGACTGCTTTTCTCTTCATAGGAATGCTGCTATTCTTTTCCTTGATCTCCTGTTGAGTTGTAGATGTTCAGAGTGGTTTGATAGCTATATAGATGAATTACTAGGACCAGAAGAAATTTAGGTCTCCTACTCCTCTGCCACCTTGCTCCCAATCAGTTTTATTAATTTTTTTCTTCAAAGAAGGAGCTCCTGGCTTCATTGATATGTTTCTATGATTCTTTTTTTGGGGGGGTTCTTTGTCATTTTTTGGTTCTATGTGATTTTTTGGTTCTATGTCATTTTTTTTCTGCTCTAGAATTTATCATTTCCTTTCTTCTACTGGCATTAGGGCTCATTTGTTCTTTTTCTAGCTTTTTAAGTATGAATTTAGATTGTTTATTTGAGTTTTTTCTTCCATCATATAGCAGGGCTGTATTGTTGTATACTTTCCTCCTAGAACCACTTTTTCTTTTTCCCAAGGGTTTTGGGCTAATGTGTTATCATTTTCATTTGTTTCCATATATATATGTATAGGAATGTGTATATATATATATACACATTCATATTTCTTCTCTAATTTTCTGGTTGTCCCATTCATTCTTTAGTAGGATGTTCTTTAGCCTCCATTTATTTGCAGTCTTTCCAAATTTGTTTTTGTGGGTGACTACAAGTTTCATAGTGCTCTGGTTGGGCAATATGTGAGGTATTATCTCAGTATTTTTGTGCTTGTTGACGCCCAGTTGTGACCCAGAATGTGATCTATTCTGGAGAATGTCCATGTGCACTTGAAAAGAATGTGTCTTCTGCTCATTTAGGATGGAGTGTTGTGGATATATCTCTTAAGTCCATCTGGTCCAGTGTGTCATTCAAAGCCATTGTTTCCTTGTTGATTTCTTGCTGAGCCCATCTGGGGTATTAAAGTCCCCTACTATTATTGTATTATAATCAAGGAATTCCTTTATGTTTATGATGATTTTTTTAAAGATTTATTTATTTGACAGACAGAGATCACAAGTAGGCAGAGAGGCAGGCAGAGAGAGAGGAGGAAGCAGGCTCCCTGCAGAGGAGATAGCCCGATGCGGGGCTCGATCCCAGGACCCTGGGATCATGACCTGAGCCGAAGGCAGAGGCTTTAACCCACTGAGCCACCCAGGCACCCCTGATGATTTTTTTTTTAATATATTTGGGTGCTCTGAAGTTTGGGGCATAAGTATTTATAATTGTTTGATCTTCTTGTTGGATAGACACTTTTATTATGATACAGTGCCCTTCTTTGTGTCTTTTTACAGACTTTGATTTATCTGATATAAGTATGGCTAGTTTATCTGCTATCCTTATGGTTACTCTGGCTTTCTTTTGACATCTGTTTCCATGATAAATGTTTCTCCATCCCCACACTTTCAATCTGCCTGTGTCTTTAGGTCTCAAATGAGTCTCTTGTAGGCAGCATATAGATGAGTCTTTTTTTTATTTAATCCATTCAGACACCCTAAGTCTTTTGATTGGAGCATTTAGTCAGTGAATAATTCATTCAGAGTAATTATTTAGTCAGTAAAGCATTTAGTCAGTGAATAATTACATTCAGATTAATTATTGATAGATATGAATTTAGTGCCATTTTATTACCTGCAAACTCATTGTTTCTGATGGTTTTCTCCATTGCTTTCTAGTTTTTGTCACTTTTGGTCTTTCTTCCCCAGTCAAAGAGTCCCCCTTAATATTTCTTTCACAGCTGGTTTTGTCTCCATGAACTCCTTTAATTTATGTTTGTCTGGGAAACTCTTTAACTCTCCTTTTATTCTGAATGATAGCCTTGCTGGATTGAATATTCTTGGCTGCAGATTTTCCACATCAGGTACTTTCAATATACATGCCACTTTTATCTTGCCTGCCAAGTTTCTGTGGAGAGATCTGCTGCTAACCTTATTGGTCTTTGTAAGTTAGGGACTTCTTTTGTTTTACTACTTTCAGGATTTTTTCTTTATCTCTATATTTTGCAAATTTGACTACAGTGTGTCTTGGTGTTGGCCTTCTTTTGTTGATTTTAGTGGCACTTCTCTGCGTCTCCTAATTTTGGATGTTTGTTTCTTCTCCCAGATTAGGGAAATTTTCAGCTATAATTTCCTCAAATAAACCTTCTGCCCCCTTTTGCCTCTATTCTTCTTCTGGGACTCCTATGATATGAATGTTATTACCTTTGATGATATCAGTAAGTTCTCGATTTCATGATCTAAATTTTTCTTTCCCTCTTGTGCAGCTTCATTATTTTCCATAATTATGTATCAGTTATTCATTTCTCTGCTTCTTCTGTATCAGTTATTTATCTCTCTGCTTCTTCCATCCTTGCAGTCACTACATCCAGTGGGTTTCACATCTTAGATATTTCATTTTTCATTTAGGACTATTTTTTAACTTTTATATCTCTGTGGTAGGAGCCTCCCTGGAGTCTTCTATGCTTTTCTCAGGCACAATTAATACCTTTATGATCATTCTTTAAATTCTGGATCAGGCATATTACCTATATCTGTTTCAGTTTGATCCCTGGCCATGACCTTTTCTTGTTCTTTCTTTTGAGATGAATTCCTCCATCTTGGCTTTTTGTCTATGTCTCTGTCTTCTTCTGGGTGTTATGAAAGTTTCTAATGCTTCCTGCTCTGATAGTGATGGCTTTATGAAGAAGAGGTCATATAATGTCCATGCCCAGTGTTCCAGGATGTGTGTCTGGTTGTGTGCTGTGTGGATTCTGCTCCTATGTTATGGCATCTGTTTTCCTCAGGTCAGTCCTTTGCAGTGTTTCTCCTTGCCTCCAGTGGGGAGTGTCTGGACCTTTGCCAGAGTGTGGTTGAGTTTTAACCGAGTGTCTTCTGGTCTGCTTGCCAAAAGAGACCTGAGGCTATTTCCACTAGAGCTGAAGCTTTGCAGAACTCTAGTCAGTAGATGTGCTGTGTGCAGGGTTTGTGCTGGTCTGGGGCCCCACTAAGCAGGTCCTAAGGCACACTTGCTCTAGAAGAGCAGTACCAGTAGATCGCAGCACAGCATGACTTGGCTTAATCAGGTTAGGTTTCAGTGTTGGTACTGTGCTGCTTACTGAAGTTGGTTTATGCTAAGCGGCACAGGAGGAAAATGGCACCAGCCCACTCCTTTTCCCTGGAGAAGAGAGTCCATGCTTGCTTCTCCCACAGAAGCACTTTCAGAGGAGCAAATAATTCTTCCTGTTGCATCACTGACATTTTTCAGTTTGCTGAATTGATACTGTCTCTGGGTCACTTGCCTGCTTGGAGTAGCACAGTGTGCATTGGCCTATATATGAGACAGGCCTGCTGCCTTTTAAAATTCCAAATTTCAGGGACATGGTTTGGCAGGACCTGCACTGGTTCTTTGGGAAAGGGTCGTCCAGTCTGGGACTGATACTGTCATCCAAGATCATTTTAAGAAATGCTTAACTGTCCAGATGCCTGTCCATGTCTGTAATGTCTCATTTGTTCTCTAGATCCTTCTGAGGTTTCAGGGTTTTCAAAAGGAATAATATTTACTCCTAATTACCAATTAATTTAATATGTTAATGAGCTTACTAAAATTCTTTACCGACAAAATTTCTGGGAGGGAATTATTCCACTTTTCATCATCTGTCCTTTCTGTGGTCATAAGATATCAATTCTTTTTGGCTTTATATGCTGGGTGCTAATTTTCACTCTAAAAAATTCACATTGTGCAAAACTGAAGCATAAAGTAGATCTGCTCAGTGTTAAGACACATGAAATAAAGTGTTTTAAATTTTATACAGGAATGATTACATGGTGTCCTGATATTGACTATATTAAAATAATCATTAAAAGATATTTAGATAAGAACATAAAACCATCATGTGGTCCTATCAGTCACCAAGTAATGTTATAATGAACAAAAATGAATGAAACTCTTACTAAATTGTAGCAGTTTTAAAAATGTCTTCATTTATGTATTTCATATAAATTGTGTGGCTTAATGTTATTCACATATACCATTGTGCATAATTGAGATTACTTGTATAAAGCATAAATGTACCCTATTAAGGCAAAAATATATTCCTGAAAGAAAGTATTAAAGACATATTTTATGGTAACTATGACTGGTTTCGACAATGTCACTTTTAATGGCTTTTTTAATTTGTTTAAACATAAGTGCTTTGAGATTTTTCAAGTGTCTTTGCAATCTGTTTGTCCTCTGCCATCTTGTATTTATAAACAGATACTTGAAATATTGAAAATAAAGAATAATTCCAGAAGCTTCTCTATAATTTCACACAAAGGGCATATTAAACTCAACTCTATACTTTAACCCACCTTTCACTAAGGATCTAAGGTCCCAAGTTATCCTATGTATTGCTGCTTAAAGAAGTATTATTTTAACACTTACAATGAAAGAAGTTATAGTTAAAATAATGGTTTATACAATGTTTTTCCAAGCTTGGTGGGCAAGATGATATGATCTTAGTAATGTTAATGATTCAGACGAGCCATAATTTTATCTGCTTTCTTAACAATGGATGCAGGGGATTAGTTGAATGGATAAACAAAAGGTACCATGGAATTTTGTGATCTCAAGACACCAGCATTAACCTGTAGTCCAAATTAGTACATAATTTAGATATAATATTTCAGTGATAAGGGCCTGAAATCAGAGCAGAAAAATAATAGAAGAGTTAAATTTTTATAATAGTCCATAACTGCACAAGGACAAGAAAGTTAACAATTGGGTAACACAGAGCAACAATTTATCAATAGCAATATTTTTTCTCCAATCTTAGGGAAAGTATTAAAAATTCATTGTGTTGATTTAGACTGGGGCTGAGGTCTCTATCCTTCTACACCATAAGAGATGTCAGGCTTGCCTTTATGTTTTGTATCTTCTCAAAGAATGGCGACATAGAACAGCTGACCATGATTAGAATCCTTACCATTTATTCATTCAATAAGTACTTTTTAGATGTTTATTATGTGTTGGGCTTAAGCTTAGGTTTGGAGAATACAAAGATGCTAGTGACAGTTATATGTGTAATTTTCCTTTTACAGCAAAGGGTGAGAATTCTACATTATTTTAGAAATCTCAGATTCCTTTTCTCATATCTGATACAAGCAACATACCCTCCATCTCACTCATCTTCTTGTTCCCTGCAATGATCTGGAAAGACATCTCTAATATTCAATTTATATTCATTATTTAAGACTTACATTTAGTTTCTACTATAGCCAGGATCAGGGGAGTAAGTGCCCCTCACTCTGGGGTCCCAAAGGGACAGGTTTGGCCACTCACTGCTGACAAAACGCAAAGGCAAAGTAATGCATGGTGGTGAAACAAGAAAGGAATTTATTTCAGTGACACTAACTCCAGGAAGACAGTGGACGAGCATCTCAAAGACTGCATCCAAGGTACCAAAGTGCCCAAGTCCTCCCAGACTTATACAAGGGAGATGTGGGAAATGTGAGCTGGTAGGGTCAGGCAGGCAGTAAATTGAAATTGATCATTGTCTTGGAGATATTCTTGTGGAGTCTTGCTGACTGGACAGTTCTCATTGCTTGAGAGGTTACTTTCAGTTCCCATCAGGACATGTTTTGTCCTGAGGGTCTTTGCCTGAGTGAAGCAATAAAATGGAAAGAAGAATTTAATTGATTAAAAAGTTTGAGATCACAATGGAGGTAGCTGAAATCCTCTTTCACTACTTAATCCTAGAGTTCCATAAGTCATATAAATAGTTCAATTCAAATGGAAATTGGGATTATTTAATAATCTTAAATTGTTAGAGACTCTTTGAAGAAAAATTTAAAATGTTTTACTATTCCTTTGGGAGATGCGAAATTATTCAAGTTATATGAATACAGAGTGCACACTGAAGAAGGAGACTGATAGAGCTGCTACTTTAAATTCCAAAAATATTAATCTATTCATGATAAAAGTCAAGAACTTGAAGAATGTGTCATAAATATGCTCATGTTTCAGTATATTTTTGCAATAACACTTACATGATGTTTATGTGTGGGCCAAAATATTATTTAAAATTATACATTATGGGGAAACTGTTATTACATCCAGAGATCTGGAAAATTGCTTTAATATATATGACCTCATCTTCACCTGATTATGTAAGGGTAGAAGGATAATTTCCCTTTACTGTTGGCTGAGACCCTGCTGTAATAAAGGACAGATTAACTGGAGAAAAACAGAAGTTTAATAACATGTATACTTCCTGTATACATGGGTGAGATTTAAGAAAACTGAATAACTCTTTGAAATGGCCCAAGGCCACTACTTTAACATCTTCAACCAAAGACAAAAGAAGTTGTCTGGGGTGGAGAGGGAGCCAGTTGTGGGAAATTATCAGGCAAAGGGTAGTGAATGAGGGTATGGTTATTACACAGATTTAAATCATTACCTTCTCCTTTGATAAGAATTTCTAGAGACAGGATCATCCTCCACTTCCTGGCACAGAAAGGTACACCCTTATAAATGGAGATTTCTCTTATAAATGCAAATGTCTTGGGGAAAGTATCCTCTCAGTTTTCAGAACTATATCTTTGTTATTTCTTAAGAAGAAGAAGGAGAAGAAGAAGAAGAAGGAGGAGGAGGAGGAGGAGGAGGAGGAGGAGGAGGAGGAGGAGGAGGAGGAGGAGGAGGAGGAGAAGAAGAAGAAGGAGAAGAAGAAGAAGAAGAAGAAGAAGAAGAAGAAGAAGAAGAAGAAGAAGAAGAAGAAGAAGAAGAAGGAGAAGAAGAAGAAGAAGGAGAAGAAGAAGAAGAAGGAGAAGAAGAAGAAGAAAATGTCAAAATAATACCATGCCACAGAGGCACATTTTGGGGTGTTATAGTCTGCTCTCTTTAGTTATCTCTGCAAAGACCCTTTTTCCAAATAAGGTCATATCTGTATTCCAGGTGAGAATGCACTTCTGAAGGACACTTTGCTAAGCAGTACAGTACCCAAATGAAATACTATTAATAACAGTTTTAAATAATAACATACCTCCGATGAGCATAGCACTTTATATGCTTTCAATATTTTTAGCAGAATCTGCTTTTATATCAATGTCACAAGCACACTATAAGGGCATTTGCATGAGTTGTATTTCCCACAATGCCAGCTTTATTCAGTCATAAAGCAAGGTGGGAGCAGGCTTAGAATTACAAATTCAATGACATTTCAGTACACATTTAATTTGGCTTCATAAAAGCCACACAAAGCAAATCACAATACAAAGTTATATAGCAAACAAGATACAACAAGGTGTTGCAGGATTTTTTTCTCCTTTGGTGCCATGGTTCTTGATTACACCACTTTGAAGAATGAAGAGGTAGACGAGACAGAGTGGTGGGCAGCAAAACAAGGTTTATTGAGTGACAGTAAAGAAACAGTACAAAAGAGGGAGTGGACCTTACATGAGGGAGCAGGGAACCCTACATGAGGCTCTAGCCATGGGATCATGACTTGAGCTGAAAGCAGGCACTTAACTAATTGAGCCACCCAGGCATCCCTGAAGGCAGATTTTAGGATGAACTTCCTGGAATGACCTCAAAGCAGCTTCACAAAATTAACTCTTCAGGAGAACTCCTCCTCAGGAATCTAGTGCTGTTGCTAGAAAATTTAGGGTCATTTGAATCTGCTATGATCTACTCCAGCAATGTAGATGCTTAACTATAACAATGCATAAAGTTTGTATCTTTTGTGAATGTATCTGATTGGCAGAACTAAAATTAACTTTAGATTCCTAGCTTCAAGGACAACTGAAAATGTAGCCTTTGCAGCCTTTGGATATAGATAGACATATTTGACGGAGTTTGGAAAAATGCAGAATGTGTAAGTTCATAATAAAACACTGGCAGAGTAATGATGTGCAGAAGAGTAATCTAAATTACTCACATCAACATATCAAATAAACATTATTGTCATCCTCAATTAACAGATGGAGTACCACATAAAGTACTCTACAAGGACAGTTGTCCAATAGACACTGTTGTGATGCATAAAGCCAAATTACTTTTGAGTAAATTGCATGTGACTGGCTTTATGACATTTAATTAAAACTAGCATTATTTAAGATATTAATAATTGTTTTTAATTTATTAAGCCCTGGGAGGTACCAGGCATGTTTGTTAGCCTTTGTAAGCCTCGTCTAAATAAATATTTACAACTACCCTCTGAGGAAAATTCCTACTATTCTCTTTAATTTTTGATTAGAAAACTGACTCACTGAGAGTTTAACTAATTTGTCTGAGGTCACACACATGGAATTCTGTTTCTGGGGACTATATAGAGTCAATGATGGACTACATGAGCTGCTACTGATATCTAAAGGGAGCCATGTCAAGGAAGACATTGATATGTGCTAAGTAAATGACACTGTTTAAAAAATGTTATTTTTGAGTAGCATTGTGATTTTTCACTATTGTCTATATGAAAATATCTCAAGAAAACATTAAAGTGTGTTACTCATGGACATCTAATCATAGAGTTCCATCTGGCACCTTAATGATTAAAAGATAGAATTTTGCCCTAGATGTGCCCACAGTGGAAATCCTGGGAGGTAGACCTAAAAAGAAAAGAGAGTTTCTAACTGTTGAGTAAGGAGTTTAAAAGTTGCTACCATTGTTGAAGAGGTATAACAATTTTGTCCATGGTTCTGAAAAACTAGGCATCCTGGAAAACCCAGTCATAGAAAATTATTCAAACAAGGTATCAGAGCAGAGCAATGATAATTTCAAGTAGGAGATATCAACAATTTAGATGGGAATAGGTTTTTTGAGATCTCCATCCTTTTGTTGATTAATTTAACAAATTTTTAGTAAATGACGGCACTATGGTAAGCCCTTTGGTAGGCAAAAATGAACAAAGTATCCCATTTTCTAGCAAAATGTTCATAGTCTGTGAAGATCTAGCATCAAGAAAGATGACATTTCAGTATATGGTGAAATCATCTAATCATATCGATAAGCATACTGTATCACAAAACTCATGTAATCCTATTTGACTATAAATTACAGCAATACAAAGCCAATTTTATAGATGGAGCAAAGAGAGCAATGAGAATTTGAGGACTTTAGCATTAGAGATCTACCATCAGACAGAGTGGTATAGGGCATGATGAACACTAAAGAGATCCAATTATTTAAGTATACAAAGACTTACTGTGACTCAAATCAGACTGATGGAGAATGACAAAGTATTATCTATCAGTGAGAGAATCAGTTGTTAATCCCATATTCTATGGTTATGGCTGCGGTTGTTGTGGATAACTCAATGCTCAATCCAAAAATGACAGAAACTCTTGCCACCAAGAGATGATATTATCGTACAGGCATATGTTACATCTGAGATTACCAGTGGAAGAGTTTGGGATTCTAAGCTTCTTTAGTGAAAGCAATTTTCTGCATTTAAGTTTAGGGATTAAGTTTAATTCCAAAAGAGTAGTTGTCTTCTGAAATTTTTTTTTTTAAGATTTTATTTATTTGACAGAGAGAGATCACAAGTAGGCAGAGAGGCAAGCAGAGAGAGAGAAAGAGGGAGGAGAAAGCAGGCTCCCCGCCTAGGAGAGAGCCCAATGTGGGACTCGATCCTAGCACCCTGAGATCATGACCTGAGCTGAAGGCAGAGGCTTAACCCACTGAGCCACCCAGGCAGCCCCTTCTGAATTTTTTATTTCCTAAGATACATTATTTTGGAGAGAAATCCCCATAAACCAAGCCTGGCATTTTAGATGAGCTTATTTAGTACTCTTGTGAACGAAAGTGCTTTTGTGGGAAAAATAGCATCCTATTCTGACATTCTAAGATTTTTTGATATATGTTCATGTTGCATGATTTCTCACCTCCACCAGTAATTGGTACAATGGCTTCTTTGGGGGGAACAGCTTTGATCTGAATCACTGTTCAGATGCATATTGGCCATATATACATTGTTTCCTATGAATATCTGTCTCATTCTTTAAAAGGAGGAGAAAGCATATTCACTTAAAGGGATTTTTAATATCTTGTGGGGGGGGTAGGTAAAATGTTGAACAGACTTTAAAACATACATTGTTGCTCTTTTCATCTGGTTATTGTGTCTTGAGGCACCATGAGCAGCAAAGTCTCCAAGTGACAACCTGTACTGGTGGTGTGGGAAGTCCTGAATGGGAATCAGTGCCAGTGTCAGAAGTTTCTGGAGATGGTGGAGCTGCAGATCAGCTTGAAGAACTACAACCCACAGAAGGACAAATGCTTCTCAGGCACATTCAGGCTCAAGGCCACTCATTTCAATAAACCCTAGTGCTAATTTAAAAAAAAAAAAAAGAAATATAATATCCATATAAGGAACACTGGTATTGGTTTTATAACATAACTTTTTTCTGTGCATAATGAATTGAGTCAATAAAATTAGCTTCTCATGGAAAGCATAAAAGAGAAGTAATGACTCCTTTCAATTTTCTCTTTCTATCCACATTATTCCCATTCACTTCGCTCACTTTAATACCTGTCATTTGCAATCATTATTCTCTTTGCCCAGGATATCCATTTAATTATATTTTTTTACTTTTACTTGGAATTCTTACTGCATTATTGAAAATGCTGTGAGCAGTCCTATATTTTATATTCATATGGCCCTGGGTATATGTTTTTATAAAAGATTAATAATTCCATACCTAAATGTCTTTTTTATCTGTTGCTCAAAATCTTATAAGGTGGTGATGGTCTATTCTAATAATCCAAATGGCTAGTGCAAGCCTGCTATGTAGTTGCTTTCAAAGTCTTTTCAGAAATAACATCTGAATGATTTTCACCATAAGAATTAGGAAGAAATTATAAGAGACCCTTAATCTCAGGAAACAAACTGAGGTTTGCTGGGGAGTGGGGAGGGAGGCGTAGGGTGGCTGGGTGGTGGACATTGTGGGGGGGGTTATGTGCTGTGGTGAGTGCTGTGAATTGTGTTAGACTGATGATTCACAGACCTGTACTCCTGAATCAAATAATGCATTATATAAAAAAAAAATGCAACAGCAAAGGCAAAGAAGACACAGAATGTGGAGAGCTGGAAAAAAACTTGATCATTTGTTCCTATAAAGCATTAAAAAGTACAATAGGTAAGAAAAAAAGAAGGAGGAAGATATTATATTTGTGAGTTTTCTATTCCTGCTTATAGTAAGCTGTTAATGTCCACATAATAGGTATTAAATATTGTTATTGGTTTTTCTTATAGTTTACCTAGTTTGTGCATGAACTTAATTTGTCAAATATATCCAGTGTTTCCTAATGTAAGTTGGTAAATTCCTGAAAAAGTCTTAGAAATCTAGACTGTGGTCATTGATATAAATGCCTTCAAAATAGATCTGCGATAGTAATAGATATGGTGTGGTAGCAGGTTAAATGGAGTGTAAGATGAATGAATGATCTACAATGTTGTTTGAGGGTAAAGGGAGTCTTGCTGGAGAGTCTTAGAGAGTATCATAATCCTATTCTCAAAAACCCTTCTTACTGGGGGCCTGGGTGGCTCAGTTATTAAACATCTGCTTTCAGCTCAGGTCAAGATCCCAGGGTTCTGGGATTGAGCCCCATATCAGGCTCCCTGCCTGGCAGGAAGCCTGCTTCTTCCTCTTCCACTCCTACTGCTTGTGTTCCCTCTCTCACTGTCTCTCTCTGTCAAATAAATAAATAAATATTTATTTTAAAAAAGCAACATTCTTACTGAGGAAATAGTGTGACTTTTTTTTAAGATTTTATTTACTTTGACAGACAGAGATCACAGAGAAGCAGGCAGAGAGAGAAGAGGAAGCAGGCTCTCTGTTGAGGAGAGAGCCCAACGCGGGGCTTGATTCCAGGACCCTGGGATCATGACCTGAGCTGGAGGCAGAGGCTTTAACCCACTGAGCCACCCAGGCGCCCCTATGTGGCTTTTTTGAAAAAAAACATATGTGGTAATGAACGAGAAATAAAACATAGGCGAAAACTGAGATAACAGCCAAAGCAGACAAGGTTTGTCTTATGCATGTGACTTTAGGGTTAAAAAGAATCAACGTTAAGCAATTATTGAGAAACTGACACTAATTGTGCTAAGGCAGGAAAACTGTTATTTTCCTTGATGATGATAACATTACCTGGCCGATAGCTTCTCATGTTTAAGTTGCTGCATTGATCAAATTAAATTTAAATTTCATGTTGTTTTTCTCCCCACTAGAATCTAAGTTAGAACAAGAATCCTCTGTCTTCATCACTCTATCCCCAAAGCCTGCCGTAAGTAAGAAAAGCCTGAATGAGCTCATTAAACATTACAAAGTCTTTTTAATGTAACAATCCTAATATTGAACAGGAGCTTTTTTTTAAGATTTTTTTATTTGATAGACAGAGATCACAAGTAGGCAGAGGCAGGCAGAGAGAGAGGGAGAAGCAGGCTCCCTGCTGAGCAGAGAGCAGGATGCAGGACTCTGATCCCAGGACCTTGGGATCATGACCTGAGCCAAAGGCAGAGGCTTTAACCCACTGAGCCACTCTGGCACCCCAAGAACATGAGCTTTTATTCATAAACTATTACAAGTGAATGTCAGGGTGAAGATGAAAGTAACCCAATTAGTCTGGGTTTTGAGATGAAAGTGATTCAAATGCCAGTTCTGAAAGCTGCAATCTCTGTACATTGAACTTTCAACCTCAATTTCATCATGTTCATTTACCTATAAACTGGAAGTAATAATGTTCACTTTCTAAGAAGTTTTGTAAAATAAATACTGCATGTGATTTGCTTAACACAGAGTAGTGTGTAGAATATTATCAGTAGATGTTTTTTCTCTTCCGTACCTCCCAAAACCCTAAAGTCCGTTCTAGATGCCACAAATAAAGCTCAGTTCTCCAGAAAGGTGAATTTCCAATGGCTTATCATAGTTTCATCCATTTTATACGTTTGGTGTATTTTTACATTGTCTGTTCTTTGCCTATTTTTTAATTTTTGATCTGCCTAAGGAAAAATACTTCTAAGAGAGATTAGTCATTAATAGCACCCCAAAAAGTTGTTGGCAGGATTAAATGAGTCAATACAAAGAAAACAATAGCTCTAGAAGGTAGGAATTGCTGAAAATTTTTATGTTATCTTCTACCCCCTTCTACCTCCTTTCTCTTCCTCCTCATTAGCATCTTAATTATTATAAATGGTATAAATATTTTTTAGTATGTATGAGTCTCTAATCTTTTAATATTTTGAAGTACATATTTGTCTTTTATTCCCAGTCCTCTGGTGATTGTGTTTACTTGATTTCATGGAAATGACAAAGAGAATCAGAGTTTTCTAATAACATTAATTTCTATTACTGGGTAAGAATGAAAAGTTCAGAAATCCACATCTATCCTGACACTCTTTCCATCAAACTAAATGCTCAGTGTCTCTTCAAAGGCAAACCACTACCATTCAAAATCATAATCATTAACCCAGATGTTTTACTGCATTGAACCCAGAATTTACAGAAAATTCTGAAACAATATTCAGTTCATCAAATGTATTGAGGTCAAGGATTGGGAAACTTTAATATGGGAGTGGAAAAATGGGGAAAATACATAACTCTAGTAAAGGAAAGGGAGTTTTGAGAAAGTGTGAATAATAGTATTTACAAGAACGTCATCCTTTTAATGCTCCTTATACTTTCATTTACTGGAGAAAAACATAACCTTTTGGATAGTGTCTTTAAAGGCTTGCTTTACTTGCTGGTTCCTGAGGGTATATATAAATGGATTCATCATAGGAGCGACAGAACTATTCAGAATAGCCACTCCTTTGATCAATGATGCCTTTTCTTTTGCAGAAGGGTTGGCATACATGAATATGCAGCTTCCATAAGAGATGGAAATGACAATCATGTGTGAGGAACATGTAGAAAATGCCTTTTTTCTCTGATTGGCAGAGGGGAGGTTCAGAATGGTTCTAATAATGAACATGTAGGACAAAATTATTAGTGCAGAAGTGGAAAGCAGAATCACTATGGCAGAGTAAAAACCGATCACTTCTAAGAGCCATGTGTCTGAACAAGATAATTGCAAGAGGGGAAAATAATCACAAGCAAAGTGATCAATGACATTGGAACCACAGTAATCTAACTGGAGAAAAAGAATAACTAGTGGGAAGATATTTAAGAATGCTGCTAGCCAAGCACAAAAGACAAGTAAAATGCAGACTCTTTTGTTCATGATGGTTGTATAATGCAAGGGTTTTCAGATGGCAACATAGCGGTCATAGGACATGGCAGTTAGAAGGTAAAACTCAGTTATACCCATGAAGGTGAAGAAAAACAACTGAGCTGTACAATTATTGTATGAGATCGTCTTATCTCTGGTGATAATTGTGCCTAGAAATCTAGGAATACAGACAGTTGTATAGGATATTTCTAATACAGAGAAGTTCCTGAGGAAGAAATACATGGGGGTCTGTAGATGGGAGTCAACCAAGGTGAGAGTGATGATGGTCAAATTACCAGTGACACTTAATATATATATGTGATAATTAAGAAGAGAAAAACATAATCTGAAGCTGTGGGTCATCTGATAGCCCTAGAAGAATGAATTCTGTGGGTACTGTGCGGTTTTTCATTGCCGATCCTTTCTTTCCCACTTTAGAACAGAAACTGTATGTTCCCCTATAGGACATATAGGACATCTGATAGCCCTAGAAGAATGAATTCTGTGGGTACTGTGCGGTTTTTCATTGCCGATCCTTTCTTACCCACTAGAACGGAAACTGTATGTTCCCCTATAGGACATAAAAAGTTAAAACAGGATTGAAGTTAGAGTACAGAATCTTAAATATATCCACAGTGATGAATAATCTATGAAACCCAAAAACAAATGTTTTCCTTCAGCAACTCTCCAATTTCTACTGGACCTCACGTTCAAGTAATACATATTATTTGAAGTTAAATACTGATTTCTTTTTGTTGAAAATGCACTGTCATGGGCCATGGATAAAAAAATCTTATTCTAACATTTAAGCAGAAGCTACTTATTTTAATGTTTTTAAAAAATAATATTCTAATTATTCTTGAAAATATTTAGCTCCTTTTATAAAAAAACATGAAAATATTCTAATTGATATTTTTCTTTTCCTCGATATTCTAAAAACTACTCTGGATTATGGATAATCTAAATACAGGGTTTCAAATCTCACAGGAGTTATTTGGGCCCACCTCCACATTTCATATTTGGAGACCTATATAGTTTAGGAAACTTCCACAAGTTTACACAATTAGTCACCATAGTAATCATCTCACTATACACGTGCAAGTTTATCCATGGGAATGTTGGCATTCCCTCATAAATTACTTTCTTAAGAGTTTGGTTGATGCTATCACACTCTTATCAGTTTTTTTTTTGCTTTATTGATAAAAAGATCTAATGGACAAGAAGGTAACCTTCCATTAGTAAATTAAATAGTTGCCTAGAGTAGTTGAAATCATTCAATGCATAATCCTTTTCTTTTCCTTTTTCTTTTTTTTTTTTTTTTGTTATAGAATACTGCTATGGAAAATGAACAAGTGGATGGTCAAAATAACATCAACTGGGAAGCAGATAGTCTTTCCAATTTTAAATATAATCCTTTGTATGTGACAGAGTACATTTTTAAATTAGGTAAAAATGAACAATCCAAGATTTATTTCTGTGTTCCTGCTTTAGGATTTTATTAATAGTCTCTTGGTAGTAAGCAATTATTTAATTTTTAATATTGAAATGGTTGTAAATCCACAAACATATATGCAAACATGATCTTTAAAACATTTAAAATGAAGATTCCATATATTATATTGAAGAATAAAAAATTTACTTACTTCCTGATTCTTCTTGATGACCTAGTCTCAAATTTTAACAACTGATTTGCTTAAACATTTACACAATTTCAGAGCGGGTAAATCGAGTTAGCAAAATATTTGGTTTCTACTGTGCTCTCCAAACAAGTTTAACTTTTTCATGGTTCTTAGGGATTATAATTCTCTTTGAATCACAATATCCTTCATTCCTGATATTATAAAATGCTGACAACATTTTATTATAATTCAACTCATTCTTGCTTTTCATCTCTCTCTCAAACTCTACATACAATTCAGTTACACCTAGGTTGCCTAGTACTTTCCCATTTGGCTCTGTTCATATAATACAAAGCACTATTTATTCAATTATTTTTCTTTCTATTCATGCAAATATTTAAAATCAATATTTTGTAATTCTATGATTATACGCCTATAAAACCTAAGTAATATTTTCCTTAAGTTCATGGACTGTTATATTTTCCTGCAAACACTGTTTTGAGAAACAAAAATATGGAATGTTCTTCATGTCTGCCATACAAATGGAACTGGACTTATTTTATCTGTGACTTTTTGATGGTCTGGGGTAATTCATTAAGTAAATAGAGTGCCAAGGATAAGAATCCTTAAAGACAGAGGTGAATCATTTTTATAAATATTGATTAAGAAGTACAAACATTGGGGCGCCTGGGTGGCTCAGTGGGTTAAGCCGCTGCCTTCGGCTCAGGTCATGATCCCAGGTCCTGGGTTCGAGCCCCACGTCGGGCTTTCTGCTCAGCAGGGAGCCTGCTTCCTCCTGCCTCTCTGCCTGCTTGTGATTTCTCTCTGTCAAATAAATAAATAAAATCTTAAAAAAAAAAAGAAGTACAAACAGCAAAATGACTCAGGTAAATGGGTAAATATACAAATGACAAGATCCTAAGTATGTGAAAGCTTGATTTAGAATTTCACTCTTCTATTGCTTCTCGGCCTTTTGGCTAAGATCAAGTGTAGAATTTCACTCTTCTGTGATTGCATAAGGAACCCACATTTTTCTTCCAGAAACTGGGCTTGTCTTCAGTAGAATTAGTGTGCTGATATCTTTTGAATTTTGGCTATCTAGAGAAGAATTCTTTATCAGGATGAAATGGTGGAAAACACTGCTGTGGATTTCTAGTATGACTGATTGTCTTCTGAAATGGACAACCTCTTAAAGACCGATGAGGAGGTTTATACCTACATCGACCCTTTGAATTTAGGGAAGCCATTCCCAAGCCCCTCCCTAATGTGGCTTTTGTTGCCTTTTGACTACTTTCTTCACTGTGTTATTTACTTCCATTAAACAGTTATTTATATTTGTGCATATGACATCTTCTCATATTGAGAATATTTGTGAATCAATAAAATAAATATCTGGAAAGCTGGCATTGGATATTTTGACTTGTTTATTTCCAGAATTCCTTCAATGACAGATATCATTTTTATTACCTGAAGGATAATATAGTATAGAGATATAGGAGCGCCTCAATGGCTCAGTGGCTTGGGCCTCTGCCTTCGGCTTAGGTCATTGTCTAAGGGTCCTCGGATTGAGCCCCACATCAGGCTCTCTGCTCAGCAGGGAGACTGCTTCCCCCTCTCTCTCTGCCTGGCTCTCTGCCTACTTGTGATCTCTCTCTCTGTGTCAAATAAATAAATAAGATAAGAAGAAATACATATGAAAATACCATATGTACACATATGTGTAATATAAATTTATATTTAACAATTTATCTTTATTTTCTTCGCAGTTATAAATGTGGGCATAAAACGTGTGCATTTAATACAGTAGTGCAGTAGTAGGGCAGATTATCACTATTTGTGGGAGGCAGGATGCAGATTATTTACAAGATTGAAAGATGAGAGTATTTGAAAGTGGGACAAAAGAAAGAAGTGAGAAGGATGAACAAACCACTGACTCACACATAGGAAAATACGTAGATGCTCAGATGTGTTAAATTTATTACTGCTACACATTAAAATAAGCATTGAAAATATTTATTCAAGATATTTCAGTGGAGATGGTGAAACTGATTCTCTACTTGTGAAAATTCTATTCCTTTGCCTTTAGTTTTGTATTCAAATAGCAATTCTTTTTATATTTTACTCAGAGCTTTTATTGATTACCAGGCACTGACCATAAAATTATCTCATTTTTTCAAACAGGCAGACAATACAAAACCATCTGAGGTCAGTGCTATTATTATTCAGGAAAAGAAAGATTCTGAGGCAGAAAGAATTTAAAGTGTCTGGTGTTCACCATTTGTGTGTTTCTGAGCAACACAATCTTTAGTGTCTCACAGGAAAAGGGAATGAATTTCTATCTCACAAAACACTGTACTTCATGAAATATCCTATTAGACATGTTTCTTCTCCATATCTTTTCTCAAACTCCTAGATACCGGATTGTCTCTCTCTTTCCTCCTCGATCAATCACCCTCTCACTCTCTTTCTACCCTTACTGCTTTATTCCTAGTTCCTAATAGCTGTCTATTTTCTTTTCTTTCTTTTCTCTAAGCCTCAGAATAATTTACTTTTAATGAAGACGGATTACACCTGTTACCCTCCTATCCACAAGCTAGTAGGCATCTGCTTTTTAATAATGTGTCAATTACCTCCATGTATTCTGAGGTTGATGAGTGACTATGTTTTAAGTCAATGAAACATCGTTCAAGCTACAGGTTTCACTCTCCTCAGAGAGTGGAAGATGGATTTTAATTACAAATAATGGTTTGCTGTAACATGTTCTAAATCAAATATGAAATTTGTTAAATCAAATGGTTAAGGGATCCAAATCTTTTAAGACTTTCTCTAAAACCTGAACTGGAATCCTATTACTTGTTACTTCCAGTATGCATTACTAATCATTTTCAGTGATATATTATCATGCTCTTGTGGAGGTAAGCCCCTCCACTAGATGTCTGGTTGGCCTCGTACTTACTGACTACCATCATTTAATTGAGCTATTATTCTATAGGTTGAATTTTTAGTCTCAGAAGTCTGTTGATTGACAGATGATGTTGGACCTGATAAGTTACTAGGTGTAACCCATATAGTTAAGAGAATCTTTTTTGTGTGTGAAAAAAAATAAGGGTTTTCATCATGGAAGTTCCTACCATTAGAAATTTCTAATGCAAATCTTAACAAGAACTGTTCTCAATAACTTCATGAAAAATCAATACACATCAAATAAACTGATTTTTGCATAGTTGTCAAAAGGCCTACTGTAAAATAAAAGATGAAAATGAACACCAAATGCCTTAGAAAATATTCAATTAATTATTCCTTTGTCATACAAAATACTGAGTTTTGATAAAATGCACATTTTATATGATCACTGTTTTAAAAGCTAACTCAGTGTTATGCACATTGTTACATGTGTTTATGTTGGGTAAAATATAAGTCAGAACACTACGGCATTGGAACATTTTAAATTATTCAAATGTATTTATGTATTCAAAAAATGTTTATCGAATGCCACTACCTGGCAGATGCTGGTTCTAAGGGAAGAGTATTAGTGATTCTGGTTAAAAATCTAACAACTGCATCTCAGGGGTGGAGATGAGGGGTGATCTGTAGAGCTGATCCTAAGATGTGAAGTGTGCTTGTCTGTCTCACATTGGCAGGTTTCAACAAACTGATGTGGGCTTTCTGAGTGCAGGTAATTGAGAAGACACAGCACAACCAGCAGGTCCCCTGCTGCGGGGACCACAGCATTTTGTCTACAGAGGCGGACAGAGATCTCTGCTCTCCTAGAGTGAGGAATGTGAGAGAAAGCAGACAATAAGCACGTGAACATGATTGATTCTCAAATTATAGGGTCTTTTATAAATTAGTAATATTTTTGTTAAAGGAAGAGAAAACTGAAAAACCTTGGAACTGGGGGCTACTATAATTTTATGTAGAGAAATTGGGGGAGGCCTATTGAGGTGACATGCAGCTATCTGGAGAGGGTGTGTCTGGTTTAAGAACCATCTAGTGTAAATGCACTAAGGCTTTAAGAGGAAAACATACTGTGATTTGCTAGAAAAGATTATTTTTTTCTTCCTTTCCAATATTAGTAAATTTATTGGTGCTTGTCTGCTAGTCTCCTGGATAGAATATGCAGTTAGTATTGAATAAACCACAGTGATGTGAGCTTGTAACTGAATTTTGTTTAAAATGATTTTTCTATGAACAAAAGATACCAGAAACAAATAAGGTTTTGCATCCTTGCACTTCAATGAATTGTATGTGTAAGCTATTATATCAAAGAGCCAGAAAAGGTATGAGAGAACTTAAAATCTTAGGTGTTGATTCTCAAGAAGAGTAGTGTTAAAGTCAAGTATTTTAAATACACTACTAAGGTGGCTCGGGGTGGTTCCGTGGGTTAAGCCTCTGCCTTCAGCTGAGGTCTGGATTTCAGGGTCCTGGGATGGAGCCCCGCATCGGGCTCTCTGCTCAGCAGGGAGCCTGTTTCCCGACCCCCTCTCTCTACCTGCCTCTCTGCCTACTTGTGACTTTTCTCTCTGTCAAATAAATAAATAAAACCTTAAAAAATTAATACACTACTAAGAAACAGTAAATGTACTCATATCTGGTACTAGGATTATTTATGTCTTCAGGCTTTTTTAAAGAACTGATATAGTTTATGTGTTAATTAAGGCGTTGCTAGAAATAAGGGCTACTTCAGTTTCCCATAAATACAGTGTGACTTCATAATTGCATTTTAAATTGGTAAATTATATGGCACAGAAAATTTTAAACTGGGACTTGAAAAATACTTTGAGACCTCAAAAAGAGTAATATATTCACTTTCTTAGTGATAGTTTTTTACATAGTTACTAAGTATGCTATCATATGGAGAGGATAGTACATGTAATATTCCAGTAAGACTAAGTTATTTACAGTTTTTTGTAGAGTAAAATAATAATAATGTTAAACATGACTATTTTCTGAATTCCTTCAAGAATGTTTCTTGGTGAAATCATAAAACAATTTTAACTCGTTGATCTTACAGTGTCTTTTTGTCTTTCTTTGATCTTTCTAAGTTTCATTGTGGAAAAAATTGGTATTTAAAAATATTAGAAGAAGGAAATGAGGTCAGTCTCATAGGAGTGAAAAGACTATCTCAAAGGAAGGAAATGCATGAGGAAAGTGATTGGAATGAAGTGGACAATATATATATATATCTCAGTATTTCTCAAATATCCTCAGTATACTGCTGGCAACAGAAATACAAGTAATGAAACAGAACTCTAGTAAGACTACGTGGATATTCATAGACCTTTGTGGGGCCCTGTTTCCTATTTACTTGTTCTTGACTATGTCTCTAATTTATGACAACATTTTTATTTTTTTTTTATTTGCTTGAGAAAAATACAATCTTCCTTGCCCTGTCCATGAAGGCTCGCTTGACTTGCTGGTTCCTTAAGCTGTAAAGAAGGGGTCAGCATGGGGGCTACTGAGGTGTTTAGCACAGCAAACCCTTGCTCAGAGACACTCTGTCTTTTGCTGCTGGAATAATGCACATGAAATGCAGCTGCCATAAGAGATGGAGATGACAATCATGTGGGATGAACAGGTGGAAAAGGCCTTTGTCCTCTGACTAGCAGAAGGAATCCTCAAAATTGTTCTGATGATATATATGTAGGACAGAATTATTAATGCCAAAGTGAACAGTAGAGTAAACACAGCACAGGAAAAACCCACTGTCTTTAGGAATTATGTGTCTGAACAAGAAAGGTGTAGTAAGGGGAAATAATTACAGGTAAAATGGTCTATAACATTGGACTTACAGTAATCAAGCTGCATGAACAGCATGAGTGATGGGAATATGATTAAGAATGAAATCAGCCATGAAGAGAAGACAAGGAGTATGCAGGACTCTGGGATACATGACTGGTCATGTAATGCAGAGGTTTTGCAGATGGCAGTGTAAAGGTCATGGGACATGGCAGCAAGAAGGTAAAATTCAGTGACTCCCACAGAATGAAAAAACAAAACAAACAAAACAGAAACAAAAACAAACAAACAAACAAAAAAAACTGAGCCATGCAATCATTAAAGGAAATGGTTTTATCTCCTGTAATCAGGGTGCCCAGGAACGTGGGTATGCTGACAGTTGTGAATGAAAACTCTAGCAAGGAGAAATTTCTGAGGAAGAAATGCATGGGAGTCTGGAGGTGGAAATCCAAAAGGGTAAGGTGAGCATATAGGTGATGAGCAGAAAGACAAAGATCACCCCCTAAAGCTGTGGGTCATCTGACAATTCCAGGAGGATAAACTCTGTATATCCTGTGTTTTTTTTTTATTTTATTTTTTATAAACATATATTTTTATCCCCAGGGGTACAGGTCTGCGAATCGCCAGGTTTACACACTTCACAGCACTCACCATAGCACATACCCTCTCCAATATCCATAACCCCACCCCCCCTCTCCCAACCCCCCTCCCCCATCAACCTCAGTTTGTTTTGTAAGATTAAGAGTCACTTATGGTTTTGTCTCCCTCCCAATCCCATCTTGTTACATTTATTCTTCTCCTACCCCCTCAACCCCCCATGTTGCATCTCCTCTCCCTCATATCAGGGAGATAATATGATAGTTGTTTCTCCGATTAGTTGATATAGTTGTTTAGTGAAATAGTTGTTTAGTTGATATAGTGATAGTTGTTCTCTGATGACTTATTTCACTAAGCATGATACCTCTAGTTCATCCACGTCGTCGCAAATGGCAAGATTTCATTTCTTTTGAGGGCTGCATAGTATTCCATTGTGTATATATACCACATCTTCTTTAACCATTCGTCTGTTGATGGACATCTAGGTTCTTTCTATAGTTTGGCTATTGTAGACATTGCTGCTAATAAACATTTGGATGTTTGGATCACTACGTTTGTATCTTTAGCATAAATACCCAGGAGTGCAATTGCTGGGTCATAGGGTAGTTCTATTTTCAACATTTTTGAGGAAACTCCATGCTGTTTTCAGAGTGGTTGCACCAGCTTGCATTCCCACCAACAGTGTAGGAGGGTTCCCCTTTCTCCACCATCCTCGCCAGCATCTGTCATTTCCTGACTTGTAATTTTAGCCATTCTGACTGGTGTGAGGTGATATCTCATGGTGGTTTTGATTTGTATTTCCCTGATGCCGAGTGATATGGAGCACTTTTATGTGTCTGTGGCCATCTGGATGTCTTCTTTTGCAGAAATGTCTGTTCATGTCCTCTGCCCATTCTCTTGATGGATTATTTGTTCTTTGGGTGTTGAGTTTGCCTAAGTTCTTTATAGATTTTGGACACTAGCCCTTTATCTGATATGTCATTTGCAAATATCTTCCCATTCTGTCAGTGTCTTCGGTTTGTTCACTGTTTCCTTTGCTGTGCAAAGCTTTTGATCTTGATAAATCCCAAAAGTTCATTTTTGCCCTTGCTTCCCTTGCCTTTGGTGATGTTCCTAGGAAGATGTTGCTGCGGCTGAGGTCAAGAGGTTGCTGCCTGTGTTCTCCTCGAGGATTTTGATGAATTCCTTTCTCACATTGAGATCCTTCATCCATTTGAGTCTATTTTCGGTGTGTGGTGTAAGGAAATGATCAATTTCATTTTTTCTGCATGAGGCTGTCCAATTTTCCCAACACCATTTATTGAAGAGGCTGTCTTTTTTTCCATTGGACATTCTTTCTGCTTTGTCACAGATGAGTTGATCATAGAGTTGCGGGTCTATTTCTGGGCTCTCTATTCTGTTCCATTGATCTATGTGTCTGTTTTTGTGCCAGTACCATGCTGTCTTGATGATGACAGCTTTGTAATAGAGCTTGAAGTCCGGAATTTGGGATGCCACCAACTTTGGCTTTCTTTTTCAATATTCCTTTGGCTATTCGAGGTCTTTTCTGGTTCCATATAAATTTTAGGATTATTTGTTCCATTTCTTTGAAAAAAATGGATGGTACTTTGATAGGAATTGCATTAAATGTGTAGATTGCTTTAGGTAGCATAGACATTTTCACAATATTTATTCTTCCAATCCAGGAGCATGGAACATTTTCCCATTTCTTTGTGTCTTCCTCAATTTCTTTCATGAGTACTTTATAGTTTTCTGAGTATAGAGTCTTAGTCTCTTGGTTAGGTTTATTCCTAGGTATCTTATAGTTTTGGGTGCAATTGTAAATGGGATGGACTCCTTAATTTCTCTTTCTTCTGTCTTGTTGTGGTGTAGAGAAATGCAACTGATTTCTGTGCATTGATTTTATATCCTGACACTTGACTGAATTCCTGTACAAGTTCTAGCAGTTTTGGAGTGGAAGATCTTTTGGGTTTTCCACATAGAGTATCATATCATCTGCAAAGAGTGATAGTTTGACTTCTTCTTTGCCGATTGGATGCCTTAATTTCCTTTTGTTGTCTGATTGCTGAGGCTAGGACTTCTAGTACTATGTTGAATAGCAGTGGTGATAACGGACATCCCTGCCGTTGTTCCTGACCTACGGGAAAGCTTTCAGTTTTTCTCCATTGAGAATGATATTTGCGGTGGGTTTTTCATAGATGGCTTTGATAATATTGAGGTATGTGCCGTCTATCCCTACACTTTGAAGAGTTTTGATCAGGAAGGGATGCTGTACTTTGTCAGATGCTTTTTCAGCATCTATGGAGAGTATCATATGATTCTTGTTCTTTCTTTCATTAATGTGTGTATCACATTGATTGATTTGCGGATGTTGAACCAGCCTTGCAGCCCTGGAATAAATCCACTTGGTCGTGGTGAATAATCCTTTTAATGTACTGTTGAATCCTATTGGCTAGTATTTTGGCAAGAATTTTTGCATCTGTGTTCATCAAGGATATTGGTCTGTAGTTCTCTTCTTTGATGGGATCCTTGTCTGGTTTTGGGATCAACTGATGCTGGCCTCATAGAATTAGTTTGGAAGTTTCCTTCTATTTCTATTTTTTGGAACAGTTCAGGAGAATAGGTATTAGTTCTTCTTTAATGTTTGGTAGAATTCCCCCGGAAAGCCATCTGGCCCTGGGCTTTTGTTTGTTTGGAGATTTTGATGACTGTTTCAATCTCCTTACTGCTTATGGGTCTGTTCAGGCTTTCCATTCTTCCTGGTTTCAGTTGTGGTAGTTTATATGTCTCTAGGAATGCATCCATTTCTTCCAGATTGTCAAATTTGTTGGCGTAGAGTTGCTCATAGTATGTTCTTATAATTGTCTGTATTTCTTTGGTGTTCGTTGTGATCTCTCCTCTTTCATTCATGATTTTATTTATTTGGGTCCTCTCTCTTTTCTTTTTGATAAGTCTGGCCAGGAGTTTATCAATCTTATTAATTCTTTCAAAGAACCAGCTCCTAGTTTTGTTGATTTGTTCTATTGTTTTTTTGGTTTCTATTTCATTGATTTCTGCTCTCATCTTTATGATTTCTCTTCTCCTGCTGGGTTTAGGGTTTCTTTCTTGTTCTTTCTCCAGCTCTTTTAGGTGTACGGTTAGTTTGTGTACCTGAGACCTTTCTTGTTTCTTGAGAAAGGCTTGTACCGCTATATATTTTCCTCTCAGGACTGCCTTTGTTGTGTCCCACAGATTCTGAACCGTTGTGTTTTCATTATCATTTGTTTCCATGAATTTTTTCAATTCTTCTTTAACTTCCTGGTTGACCCATTCATTCTTTAGAAGGATGCTGTTTAATCTCCATGTATTGGGTTCTTTCCAAATTTCCTCTTGTGATGAGTTCTAGCTTTAGAGCATTGTGGTCTGAAAATATGCAGGGAATGATCCAATCTTTTGATACCGGTGAGACTTGATTTAGGACCAAGAATGTGATCTATTCTGGAGAATATTCCATGTGCACTAGAGAAGAATGTGTATTCTGTTGCTTTGGGATGAAATGTTCTGAATATATCTGTGATGTCCATCTGGTCCAGTGTGTCATTTAAGGCCTTTATTTCCTTGTTGATCTTTTGCTTGGATGATCCGTCCATTTCAGTGAGGGGAGTGTTAGAGTCCCCTTCTATTATTGTATTACTGTCGATGTGTTTCTTTGATTTTGTTATTAATTAGTTTATATAGTTGGCTGCTCCCACGTTAGGGGCATAGATATTTAAAATTGTTAGATCTTCTTGTTGGACAGTTCCTTTGAGTATGATATAGTGTCCTTCCTCATCTCTTATTATAATCTTTGGCTTAAAATCTAATTGATCTGATATAAGGATTGCCACTCCTGCTTTCTTCTGATGTCCATTAGCATGGTAAATTCTTTTCCACCCCTCACTTTAAACCTGGAGGTGTCTTCGGGTTTAAGATGAGTTTCTTGTAGGCAACATATAGATGGATTTTGTTTTTTTATCCATTCTGATACCCTGTGTCTTTTGATTGGGGCATTTAGCCCATTAACATTCAGGGTAAGTATTGAGAGGTATGAATTTAGTGCCATTGTATTGCCTGTAAGGTGACTGTTATTGTATATTGTCTCTGTTTCTTTCTGATCTACTACTTTGAGGGTCTCTCTTTGCTTAGAGGACCCCTTTCAATATTTCCTGTAGAGCTGGTTTGGTATTTGCAAATTCTTTCAGTTTTTGTTTGTCCTGGAAGCTTTTAATCTCTCCTTCTATTTTCAATGATAGCCAGCTGGATATAGTATTCTTGGCTGCATGTTTTTCTCATTTAGTACTCTGAATATATCATGCCAGCTCTTTCTGGCCTGCCAGGTCTCTGTGGATAAGTCTGCTGCCAATCTAATATTTTACCATTGTACGTTACAGACTTCTTTTCCCGGGCTGCTTTCAGGATCTTTTCTTTGTCACTAAGACTTGTCAATTTTACTATTAGGTGACGGGGTGTGGACCTATTCTTACTGATTTTGAGGGGGTTCTCTTGAACCTCCTGGATTTGATGCTTGTTCCCTTTGCATATTGGGGAAATTCTCTCCTATAATTCTCTCCAATATACCTTCTGCTCCCCTCTCTGTTTCCTCTTCTTCTGGAATCCCAATTATTCTAATGTTGTTTCGTCTTTATGGTATCACTTATCTCTTGAATTCTCCCCTCGTGGTCCAGTAGCTGTTTGTCCCTCTTTTTGCTCAGTTCTTTATTCTCTGTCATTTGGTCTTCTATATCGCTAATTCTTTCTTCTGCCTCATTTATCCTAGCAGTGAGAGCTCCATTTTTGATTGCACCTCATTAATAGCTTTTGGATTTCAACTTGGTTAGATTTTAGTTCTTTTATTTCTCCAGAAAGGGTTTTTATATCTCCCTGAGAGGGTGCTTTAATATCTTCCATGCCTTTTTCAAGCCCGGCTAGAACCTGAGAATCATCATCTGAACTCTATATCTGACATATTACCCATGTCTGTATGATTAGGTCCCTAGCCTTTGGTACTGCCTTCTTGTTCTTTTTTTGTTTGTTGTGAATTTTTCGCCTTGTCATTTTGTCCAGATAAGAGTATATGAAGGAGCAAGTAAAATACTAAAAGGGTGGCAACAACCCAGGAAAATATGTTTTAGCAAAATCAGAAGAGATCCCAAATCGTGAGGGGGGAGAAAGGGGATAAAAAGGGGTTCAGAAAGAAAAAAAAAACGAATCTATTAAAAAAAGATAGCGATAAAAATATGAAAGAAAAAAAAATATATATATATATCTTAGACTAAACTATTTAAAAAACGTTTAAAAAAGGAAAACGGTAAAGTTAAAAAAAATTTAGCAGAAGAAAGAAAAAAAAATTGAAAAAGAAAAAAAAATTAACTGCAAGGCTAAAGATCACTTGGGAGAAAGCCATGAGTCTCCATGCTTTGCTCTTTCTTCTCCTCTTTGAATTCCGCCGCTCTCCTTGGTATTGAAACTGCACTCCTTGGTAGGTGAACTTGGTCTGGCTGGGTTTCTCGTTGATCTCTCTGGGGGAGGGCCTGTTGTAGTGATTTCCAAGTGTCTTTGCCCCAGGAGGAGTTGCACCGCCCTTACCCGGGGCTGGGCTGAGTAATCCGTTCGGGGTTGCTGGGTTTGCTTTCTGGAGTTTTTGTTTCCTGAGCGCTTTCGGTAGAGTTTGGAAGCTGGGAAGGAAGATGGCGGCCTCCCGGTCTCCTGCCCAGAGGAGCGAGAGCCCGGGGCCCACTCCTCAGTGCACCCTCAGAGAACAGCCCCCCAATTGCTCCCTGTCACCCTGACCTTGGCCGCGCTCCGAGCTGACCAAGCCTGCGATCGGTTCCGGAACCCCGAGTTTTAGACCCTCACTCTCGGCTCTGTCTCTGTAGCCGGCTTCCCTGTTCTAATACCGGTAAGCTCTGGGACCCTCAGACACCCCAGATTCTTCTGTGACCCTGAGGGACATGGGCCGCGCGACCCGCTGGGCTTCACCACAGTTAAGCCTCTGGCGCGACGTCCCTCGCGGAACAGACTTTTAAAGTCCTGATTTTGTGCTCTGTTGCTCTGCCACTTGTGGGAGCCGGCCCCTCCCCCCCGCGGGTCTATCTTCCAGTTGCTTTGGATTCACTTCTCTGCCAGTCCTTTCCTTTCAGAAAGTGGTTGATTTTCTGTTTCTAGAATTGCCTGTCTTCTTCTCTTCAATCTCCCGTTGGATTTGTAGGTGTTTGCAATCTTTAGATAAGCTATTTAGCTGATCTCCCGCTACCTGAAGTAGTCTCAGCTGCTACTTCTCAGGCATCTTGACTCCTCCCTCTTTTTTTTTTTTCTTCTTTTGTGTAAACTAGAGGAGAAAACACAAACAGAAGGATTAGAGAAAGGGGATTGCATATGGGAAGCCACTGGAATTTGTCTCTGGAAGTAAACTAATTTAATTTAGTTTAATTTATTTAATTTAATTAATTTAATGTAGGAGAACTTTAAGACAACTTAATAAAAGTAGGTGACATGTTTTAAAATAAGTTTTTACCATCTGCCACACTCTGTGTTTTACATAGAATGTTTTTTCAAAAACCTTTATTTCACTGATTGGGAATTGATTCTAAAAAGATTTTTAAAAATCTTATCCCCATTACATACCCTACATGAGAAGAACAGGAATTTTAACCTAGATTTCTCTGAATATTTGATAACTGGAATAGAAATGCTTCCTGTTGACTCTTCAGAGTAATTCCCTGAAGGATTCCCTTCCCATTGAGAAAATCTTTGTCCTCTTCCAACCACAAATTGTCTCATTTCCTCATTTCTGTCACCTAATTCCCTGTATTATTACTTAGTAGTATAACATAGGAAAGACAGTATGTTTGGAGGGAGGTCACTCAAATGGGGATGTGACCAAAATTTGAAAGTCAGTGAAGTTCAATTTTTAACACTGTGACAAAATTCCCAAGTTTTCACTCTGGTTCACATTCTTCTTTTCCAACCTTCTATTCCTCATCTGAAGCCACAGTTAATGAATTCTTTGACATGATGTCCTTGGACTTTGGACAGCACAGAGTTGACAGAAGGCATTGGTAGAATTTAGGTCAATCTACACATTCATGAGCTAAAGAAACAATGTATTTATATCTAAAATTATTTTATAGAACATTTTTTCCTTCAGAGTTTCTTCTATCTAAATGTTGTTGGTATTATTCTTTATATATGAATTCTGCTTTCTATCCCATATTATAATTTTATATTTTTCCTTTTATCTACATGAGTATTCAGTTATAAAGCTTTATTATGTCAACACCTTGGAGTATAGGATAAGACAGCACATGAAATCCCTTTGTATTCTTTTCCTGAATAATAATGGCAATAATAATACAATGCATTTTAAAGCTAAATTTTTCTCAATAAATCAAACCAGTCCATTATCATATCCCTCATTCTGTGCATTCTCACTAAATAGTAAAGTGTTAAATTCAGAGTCATTAAGGAAGTTTTGCAATAGGATATTTAGTTTAAGATGTAGAATTATTGATTACTGGTATATAATACATCATAATACCGTGAAGTTTCTTGATCTTTTTTTCCCCTTACATGTCTGAGTTCTCTTTTCATTCACTTCACACTGTTTAGCAAAAAAATGTTGCTGTTGATTATTTAAGGCAAATTCCAACTGAGATGGATAGTACTAATGCTATGGCGAAAGCATGTGAAAGTCACAGAAAATGAACATTTCTTTTGCTATTTCTCAGGACTGGAAAAAGCAGGCTGAAGAGCTTTTAAACAGACATCACAGTCACATATTTTGTAAACAAACATATGGCAATTCAAGTGTATGATCGATATTTCAATCATAACAGTCATTGTTCTCAATGAACAATCCTCTATCATTAACACTGTGTGTACACTCTTTGATTTGTAAGTTATTTCTGTGATGTTTTTGGTAGAGTGATGAAAAATATATCCAAGACTCTAAAACATCATTTCAAGCTTTCCTTCCTAACTACTTATCCACGTTTCTTTTACCCAGTCACATGTAACTTATGTTCCCAAGATTTGTAGTCCCATTTGCTCCTTTCTTTTCAATGAATTCTACTCTGTCATGGATATCTAATTGTTGAATGAAGTGTGTCATTCATTGAAAGTGAAAATTAACATATTGTATAAACAAGCTACTTGCTATTTTGTTAAATAAAATAGCTGGAAATGATTTTTAGGACACTTCTGACATTCCATATACATTTTGAAAAAAGAATAATAGCATTCCCCAGATTGTCCAATTTAAAGAAACAACAAATTTTAAAACCTACTAAAGATGAAGAGATTGTTTTCTTTATTTTTGTAGTAAAAAGCATCATGATTCCACAATATAATTGGAAACTAACTTTACCATCCTGCACTCTCTTCTTAATTTAAAGAGAGAGAATTCTTTAACTCTGTGTGTTAAATTCTCTCTTTGTAAGTTAAATCTCCTTAAAGAAAGGTGCGAACACATATATTCAAGGAAATTTTCATCCACAAATTAGTACACAATTTTCCAATTCTCTCTCTCTCTCATGTGACACTCCTTTTCTTGGTGTTAGATTTAGATGTGAGGCTAATTTGTCAGAGAAGAGAACAAAATATTGGTTTAACGTGGTATCTTGTAATAATTCAGGTTTGTAACAACCACTAACTTTTTTTTTTGTGGAATGATTCACTCTATTCCTGACCATGTTGTCAGTAAACTGATTACTTTAGTAATGTCTCAGAACTTTCCTCAAATTTGATCAGAATCTTGTTTCCCTCAGTCCCCTGAAAAAAAAAAAATCACCTTGTTTTTTTCCTAGTAGAAAGGGAGAATTTGGATCCCAAATCAGATCAAAGCATCAACCAGTATGAATAGGAATAATGAAAGAAAAGCAGTAATCATATAAATTACTCTCAAAATCTATAGGTTTTCATAGAGATATTCTACATATATCCTGATTATCTCAATTTGTTAACTAGGTATCTATATTTGGGTATAATTTTTAATTGTAAAGAAGGAAAGGAATTCTTAAAAAACATAAACATCAGAACTTAATATTTATTAATAAGGAATGATATTATTCCTTATTATTTATAAGGAATGATAAAGCCCACTTGTGGGCTTTGCCTTCAAAGAGAAATGGATTAAAAATGCAACTCATGGGCGCCTGGGTGGCTCAGTGGGTTAAGCCGCTGCCTTTGGCTCAGGTCATGATCTCAGGGTCCTGGGATCGAGTCCCGTATCGGGCTCTCTGCTCAGCGGGGAGCCTGCTTCCCTTCCTCTCTCTCTCTGCCTGCCTTTCTGCCTACTTGTGATCTCTCTCTGTCAAATAAATAAATAAAATCTTTAAAATAAAATAAAATAAAATAAAAGAGATTTAAAAAAAATGCAACTCATAGTATTGTGACTTTGGACAAGTTACTTAATCTCTCTGAATTTTACTTTTTCCTTCATTTAAAAAATAGGAATAATAATTCATGGAATATTCACGGGGACTAATTTAAGAAAAAGTAAAATTAAATCATACAAAATTTGTATAAAATGTACTCCCAAACAGTGGTTAATATTATCTTATTCTCCCAAAAATAAAGTCAATGAACATATTTGAGGAATATAGCCCCACTTTAAACACCAAAACCATTTTTGAGACAGTGAAAGACTGTATGCACTTATCTCATTTACTCAGTATGAGTTATCTATGTTAATTTGAAGAAACTGACAATGAAAGAGATTAAGTATAATAAGTAAGATCAGACATCAGATGTTAGATGATAGTAGAATTAGAATTCCTAAGTCTTTCTGCCTGAAACCAGAGTATTTACTACTTATTAAACACGTATTCAATGAGGAAGATCAAATTGAGAGACAATAATTTTATGAAAATTAATAGAGGAATGTGGGGCACCTGGGAGGCTCAGTGGGTTAAAGCCTCTGCCTTCAGCTCAGGTCATGATCCCAGGGTCCTGGGATGGAGCCCTGTGTCTGGCCTTCTGCTCAGCGGGGAGCCTGCTTCCCTTCCTCTCTCTCTGCCTGCCTCTCTGCCTACTTGTGATCACTGTCTGTCAAATAAATAAATAAAATCTTTAAAAAAGAAAAGAAAATTAATAGAGGAATGAATTATTATGACAAACAGGAAATGTAACATACTCATTTTTCATAATCCTTGGTAAATACAGCTGACATAAGAAACCCAAATTATTCTATGTATTCCAATATAAAGTTAAGGTAAACATTAATGAATCAGTGCTAAGAAAAAGAAATTTTCCATTGCCTACAAATTTACAATCTTACCTCTATTTGTCACACAAATGACATCATCAGCTGGTTGAAATGGTTAAAAAAAAAAGCAAATTTACAACTATTTCAGTTTTAGTTTAAGAGATTCAGTATTTTAAAAATCAGTCTTTCTCAATACATTGGAGTTACTTTATTTCTGTAGCTAATATTCTTTTATACACTTTCCCCTAGCTATGGGAGCAAAAATAGTGAAGAGAAGTTAGATTTGGAGTTACGTTGGACCTTTTGGAAGAAGATTCCATGTGGATTGTCTCTTGCCTAAAGCACATGTTTTATTTACCATATATATCCATGTCTCAGAGCAAATACTCCAATGAATCAAATGTGCCAACAAAGGCCTAGAAGAAAATACATTAAGGATTGTACAAATGTTATCAACAGTTGCACCAATATTGGAACAAGAAACTTTTGGGATAATGCCTAAAGAGATAAAAAGGGCAAAGGAATCAGCCAGAAGCACATGGAATATTTTGCATATAATCTAAATGAGAAATAACTAAATGTGCACAGTTTTGGGGGGACATTTCCTGAATTTCCTAAATCAGGATTTCTCTCAAGAATAGAATCTCCTATTTCTTCTTTTGCTGAGTAAAATACTGAGATGACTTAATTTCATATGAAAACATTACATTTTTATCAGATACTAAAACATCTCCATAAAAGTGGCACTCCAAGCTAGTAAGTATCAAATAAATTATTCAAAAACACTAAATATAGAATGATAAGGAGAATGGGATAGAGTTCAGTGCTCAGTGATTTCCCATTGAAAGGCATGAAAAACTATGGATTAAATACTCATTGAACTCTTCAATCTTTTCCAAGAATCACTTGAAGTCATTCTCCCATCATAGTAATGGTGCTAATTCTTGAGTAGCATCTACTACCCAGAAATTCCCTTTCCATTTGAAAGATGTGCTGGGTTTATCCCTGTAATTAATGGAAACATAAAATCTAGGAAATGGGCAGGATTTTACAATTCTGATTTTTTTCTGTCTCATTTTAGAAAATTATCAAAAAAGCAGTCTGTTGAATCAATCACTATTTTTTTTCCTTCAACATTAATATTCCTTCAATATCTTCATTGATCTGCTACATTTAAATAGTATACAATGCACTGGGAATAAAACGGAATCAAAATAGATAAGATTTCTATTGCCACACAATTACCAAAAATCAAGGTAAAGCCAAATGAGAGAAAATGTTCTGAAAGTTATAAAGTAACCTATCAGTTCAGAACATTTTTTAGTACACCAAACCATTTTTTAATCAGCAAATTTACTCCATTATACCAAATAATGTATACTATTGAACTCATTATTTTTAGTCATTTTTCAAATATGAAATTGTACAAAATTGTACTTTTAATATTTTCTGACTTTTCTGTTGATTCCCATTTCACCAAAAGTTGCCCCAAAGTAGTGATTTTTTGCTTGTTAAATATTCTAAATTATTCTGATTCAACCACAGTATTTAATAAATTATGTGATCCAAGTAATTTGAGAGTGATGATCTAATTGTTCATATCAAAGTTAATCAGTAAAATCAGCATATCATTAAGAAGAGCTATTTTAAGAGATACCTAATTTCTATTGAAGTTTTCATATATACATAAGTTTATTACTTTCAGGACTTAAAACTTCTAAAAAATATTTTTAGTTTGATATATAAGTGTCTATGATATATAAGAATATCAATGGAAGGCAGTGTATCACAAGGATTTTTTTTTTAATGGAGTTTTAGATCCAAGAGAGATAGGTTCAAATTCAAGCTTTGTTATTTATTCACATTAAAGGCCTTTCTTTCTCCATTTCTTTTTTTTTTTAATTTCTTTTTTTAAAGACTTTATTTATTTATTTGATAGACAGAGATCACAAGTAGGCAGAGAGGCAGGCAGAGAGAGAGAGAGAGACCAGGAAGCAGGCTCCCTGCTGAGCAGAGAGCCTGATGCAGGATTTGATCCCAGGACCCTGGAATCACGACTTGAGCCGAAGGCAGAGGCTTTAACCCACTGAGCCACCCAGGCACCCCTCTTTCTTCATTTCTAAAAATGTTTAACAATGTAAATTTTTAGCGAATTAAATAAAACATAATATGTGGAGCTCTCTGTTTCTATAAGAAGAAGTAGCTTGAGACAGATCAATAGTCATGCAAGGAATGTATAGAAATGTGAGATTAAACAGAAAAATAATGTGGTTTAAGACATATGACACCTTCAGTTTGCAGTTCTGCATGTAAGAAGTCACAAATCACCACCTGGGTATAACAATAAGTAAAAAGAGGAACAGCCTGAAAAATCAACTCATTTTGGATCCTTAGAGCAGGCAAATCACTGCCCTCAAGATTGAAAATCAGACAGATAAGTATAAGAAGTGAAGGTTTAAGGGAACAGAGGCTCATGAGCAGGAACTGCCATAAGGTCTAGCACTAGAGTAGGAAAACCTGAAGTATAATGTCAGAAAAATCACCTCATGCTTCTTCATAGGAAGAGGAAAAGGAACCATTTTGAAATACATGAGAGTGCTGTGCTCTTAAGAGAGCCAGCCCTCACAGAAATCTAGCTGACCAGAGCCTAACCTGCTGGGACACTATAGAGTTTAACTGACCCCAGACAAGGAAATACCCAACTCCAGTATCCTCTAGACTTCCGTGTGGGAAAAAGGAAATACCCAACTTCAGCCCACTCTAACCTTCCTGTTCTATTTAAGTAGGGAGAAAAAACTGAGAAACACTCATGAAGTTTACTGTCCAGAGGCCGAGGCTCACTAAGACACTGAGCTCTAACCATAGGACTATAGAATCCGTCCCCTTCTCCCATGCCTAACCGTAACAATTTCTTTTTCCTTTTTTTTTCTTTTATTGTGATTTTTAAATTAACATATAATAATAACATATAATTAACATTATTTGCCCCAGTGGTGCATGTCTGTGAGTCACCAGTCTTACACAATTCACAGCAATCGCCATAGCCCATACCCTTCCCAATGTCCATCACCCAGCCACCCTATCTCTTCTCCCACACCCCATACAATCCTCAGTTTCAAGAGTCTCTTAGAATTTGTCTCCCTCCCTGGTCCCATATTATTTCATTTTTCTCTCCCTTTCTCCCACAACCTCCTGCCCAGCATCTTAAATTCCTCAGAGAGATCATATGATAATTGTCTTTCTCTTATTGATTTATTTCACCAAGCATAATACCCTCTAGTTCCATCCACATCATTGCAAATGGCAAATGGCAAGATTTTTTTTTTTTTTTGAGACCATCACATTTCTAAAGGTCTACTTGTTCTGGTTTTGTTTTTGTTTTTGTTTTTGTTGTTATTGTTGTTTTTTTCCCAGTGCATTGTATCTGGGTGTCAAGAAAAGAGTACAAACATAACAAAGGTAAAAAAAAAATTGGAGAGACAGAGAATGATTCAGAATGAGACATGGAAGAGGTGTTAGAATGTTAAGACTGGAAATTTGAAATAAATGTGATTAATATTGCAAGGGATCTAATGGATAAAGTAGATGAAATGTAAGAACAGAAGGGAAAGATAAGCAGAGAGTTACAATCCAAAAACCCCATACAAAAAACAACCACAACCACCACCACCACCAACAACAAAAACAATTCCTGAAGAAATAAAGAATTCATTGGAGAAAATAAATTAAATGTGTGTGTTGTCAATATCCAGGCTGGACAGAATTGTTAAGAGAAATGCTTTAGAAAGAAGGAAAATAATATAGTTTACTATGTCAGAGATTTACATAATGTAAGAAAGAGCACTGCAGAAAGAAGAGTCTAAGGTAAAATAAAAAAAAAATATTTGTTAACTTAGAACACATGACATATTCTAGGTATTGTAGGCTGCTGAGAACAAGAAGGATCGAGGTGGCAAGATGTTGCTTCAAGGACCTGAGGTAACATAGAAACAGAGTGAGCAAGAGATTACGAACTCCATGAAATAAGAAAATAAGGAAACGTGCAAAATCTTCAAATTGGGAAGATCTCCATGGACGTGTGAGAAGGCACATCCTTGGAAAAGGTCTGAGAGGACCCCAGAATTTTGTGGACTGAAGCTGGACTGAAGGGTGATGGTCTTCCTCTGTACAAATCCAGGTTTATAAGACTGTGAGAGGCCGTTGTTTTCTCAAATGTATCAACCCAAAGGTGCAAGAAACATGAAGAAACAGAGAAAAATTCTCTAATCAAATAACAAAATCTTAATTAGCAGAGTCTAGAGAAATATAAGGACATCTGACAAATTATTCAAAATAACTGTCATAAGATACTCAATGAATTAGGAAAGTGGCATGTGTTTTAGTTTTATTGCATTTGCTTCAAATCTTTAACAGGTATAAATAGTTTTTTAAAGATTTTATTTATTTATTTGACAGAGCGAGTGAGAGCAAGAGAAGGCTCAAGTAGGCAGACCGGTGGTCAGAGGGAGAGGGAGAAGCAGGCTCTCCGCTGAGCAGGGCACCTGATGCGGGACTCCATCTCAGGACCTGGGATCATGACCTGAATGGAAGGCAGATGCTTAACTGAATGAGCCACCCAGGTGCCCCAAGTATAAATACTTAAAAAAATGGTAGAGAACATGGAAATTCTATAAATACTACGTAATATCATGATCAATATTTACCCTGTAATATGCACTAAATTTCACAAAATACAAAGCTCTACATTTAAAGTGCAAATCACAACTACTTATTACTTCTAAGAACGGAATTTCATATACAATAGTTTGGGAGTGTGGATTTTTTAAATTAGCATATAATGTATTATTGGCCCCAGGTGTACAGGTCTGTGAATCATCAGGCTTACACATTTCACAGCACACACCATAGCACATACCTTCCCCAATGTCCATAACCCGGCCACCCTACCCCTACCCCCTCACCTCCAGCAACTCTCAGTTTGTTGTGAGATTAAGAGTCTCTTTTTTTAAGTGTTAAGAGATCATCAATGAACTACTTGAAAACACACAGGAGATCATACACTAATTTTGAAACTATACGTGCCACTTAGGGAATTTATTAACAGAATTAATACTATTTTCCATATCGTGCTGTAGGGTATGTATTATAGAAATACACTTCATTTCCACAAAGTTTTGTAGGAGAAATAAAGTTTACCATATTTTAAAATAAGTCAATAAACAATGCATTGAAGAAACTTTGGTACGGAAGTGGAAGAAATGAGCCGGGAAAATATTTAACTATAATGGGGCATATGAGAGACTATAAGAAGAAGCATACTGATATAGATATTTAGGAATTTCAGGATTTTACCTAGTTACTCTTTAGACTCTCCTTCCCCCCCGCCCCAGGAGAAATATTTCATTTACTTGAAGAAAATACTACTTTATGGACCACATCTCTGAAGGCTTGTTTTACTTGCTGGTTTCTCAGAGTGTAAATGAAGGGGTTTAGCATGGGGGCAACAGAGGTGTTGAGAATAGCTACTCCTTTTGTCAATGATGCCTTTTCTTTTGCAGAGGGATTAGCATACATAAATATACAGCTTCCATAAGAAATGGAGATGACAATCATATGAGAGGAACATGTGGAGAAAGCCTTTTTTCTCTGACTGGCAGATGGGATTCTCAAAATCGTTCTGATAATATACATATAAGATAAAATCACCAGTGCCAAAGTGAATAGCAGAGCAACCAAAGCAAAGTAAAAACCAATCACTTCTAGGAGCCACGTATCTGAACAGGATAGTTGTAGAAGGGGAAAATAGTCACAGGCAAAGTGATCGATGACATTGGAAGCGCAGTAATCCAGCTGGAGCAGAAGCATGAGGGGTGGGAAGAGGTCAGGAACCCGCCCAGCCACGCAGCGAGCACAAGCACTGTGCAGAGTTCCTGTTCATGATGGTGTGTAATGAAGGGGCTTGCAGATGGCAACATAGCGGTCGTAAGACATGGCAGTTAGAATGTAAAATTCTGTCACCCCCATGAAAATAAGGAAAAAGAGTTGGGCTGCACAGTTGTTATAGGAAATAGTTTTATCCCTGGTGATAATTGCTCCCAAAAATCTAGGAATACACACAGTTGTAAATGAGATTTCTAAGAAGAGAAGTTTCGAGGAAAAATACATGGTGTCTGTAGATGAGGGTTCCACCAAGGTTAGGGTGATGATAGTCAGGTTTCCAGTGACACTAATAAGTATGTGATAAATAAGAAGAGAAAAATCACAATCTGAAGGTCAGGATCATCAGAAAGGCCTAGCAGGACAAACTCTGTGATCACTGTGTGTTCATTTCCTCTCTCTTTCTCTCCCTCCTTCTCTCTGTCTCCTGTTTCTTTAAAGATATCTAGATGGCAAAAGCATTAAAGGGAGGACATGAAAGGTGTAATTCATGATGATCAATATCACCGTCACTGATACAATTATAAATATATTCTATACTTCATGTTGATCTTATTTTGATCCTCTTGTTTGCATTTGGTTATAATGCATATTTGTGAGCTTTGCTTTATTAGTTTTCTTATTTGAAATGTAGCAGAAGTTTGTTAATCTTCAAGCAATAATCTTTCTTTTGTGATGTATTTACAAGTTATACCACCACCTAAAAACAGAAATGTTCTTAATTCCATCACAAGGTAAAAGTGAAAGAAGGCTTAAGTAACAATCTTATACATCTTATGACATAAGAAATCAATTAATGATTTTCTTAGCAAGTAATTTATCACCATTAATTATTTAATTTAATCATTAATTTTATTTTATATATTAATAATTTGGGGTATAATTTTCAAGATAGTGTGAGAATGTTGTATACATATATAGTAGCATATTATACATACTTACTGTATGAGAGAGTTAATAGCCTTATTATTTTATTTAACAAATAAAGAACGTATTCACTTACTCATTTATTGTTTTTTCTTGTAATTCCATCAAAATTAATGTTTCACTAATTTTTCATTAATTTTCATATCTTCTGTGACTTGCTAGAAATATACATACAAAATATTTTTATTTTGAGCTTAAAGGGAGCTGCACTTTTTTTTTTAATTTACACTGAACCACAAATTTGGAAAGTAACTACTTGCCTCAGATATTAGCAGTTCTGTCACCCCAGATTGTTGCCCAGTGCATATTCCATTTGAACATCCTTCTTTCTGAGCTATTAGCTTTATGAAAAACAATTTGGTTCTCTTGTAATTCTGTCTCACACTTATCTTTTACATGAGAACAGTGATCCATAAGGATATTTCAGAACATACAGGAAAATGTCTTCTATTTGTACTAACATACAAGTAATTCCCAGTTGTGCTGGATATCCTGTGCTATAGATTTTGATTATTAAATTTATGACAGTTATCTCCTTTATATTTTAAGAGTCAAATTTGTGCTGTGAAGAACAGCATGCAAATCATTGCTTCTCTGCCAGACTACAGCAAAGTTCACTCTGATCAAATTTGATTCGATTTGATTAGATTTCCTTTGATGGCTCAAAGGAAACAGTTCAGGAAATAAATACAAAATGTCAGAAACCTTAAAAAATATGGAAATAATATGATAGTCCTCTTCAATAATGTTGATCTAAAAACCTAGGAAAGCACTAATTAAAGAGAGGACTGAGAAGGATATAACATCATTGGTGTATGAGTGCAGATTCTTAAACTAGATTGATTTCCCTCCACTTGCACTTATAGCTCAAATTTTCCAGGTCAATTTGTTTTGACCTCAAAAGAAAGTTGTTCATTGATCTCATGGGAACAAGACCAAGTCCAGGTCAGACTGTATATTTATAGACCATGAGGGATTCCTGGAAGCCATCCTTGCATTTCTCAGTAGCCTTTTAATTCTTCTCTATAGTGAATCTCCCTTGAGAATGGTTGTGTTCATCTTTGTATTCCACAGAGGACCTAAAATCTTGACTTCTACAAGATAATTACTTCCATTAATCACAACTTCTTAATATTTTGTGAGTGATAAAAACTGTTGTGAAATCTTTTTTATAAAAATAAACTCAATCTAATTTATTTTTAATCATCTGGAAATATAAATCTTTCTAAATATGCCCTTTTTATTATTTATCCTTAGACTTTCTCAATGTTGAAGCATTGAGAAGCAGGGTTATTTCATAATTCTAAGTTAAATAATAACTATTATAAGGCACATATTGTGGTTACATTTTTTAAAAATGCTAATATACATGTTAATTTAACCCTCAGTACAAATAGTAATATTTAATTGCAGTGTCAATTTGCCCATCTAATTTTTAAACTTGGCCTTTATATTTATTTGTCTTATCTTTAATATTCTAATGAGAAATATCACCAAGTACTAATATTTTATTTATTTGAAATTCTGGATAGTGAATTATTATTGATTTTTAAATGTCATTTTTTATATTTCCCAAATATTTTGATAATAAAAATTATACTACATGTAATCAGTTAAAAGTAAGGCATACATTTGTTATATAATTATATAAGCTAATAATACACATTAAATAATAACTATTTAATATTAAATAAGTGCTGTATATCTTAAAAAAAATAACAAGACATACGTACTTTAACATAAAAAATACAATTGTCAGTTTGTATAATCAGATAATGACATAGTCACCTATACAGAAGTAGATCACAGTTGGAATGCAAGACTTTTCGGAAATTACTTACTGGAGGAGAGGAATTAGAACAGAGTGGGGAGGAAAATGCAGGCATAACTGAAATTTATGACTGTGAATACTGTGTTAAGTTATTTAAAGGATCAGTCAGTAAAGAAGAATGCTGGCAGATGTGGCTTTATATCATAGGGAGTGATACCCTTGTCCACTTCATTTATAGTTTTTTCAGCTATGTTGCGCTAGAATTAACCTATATAACATTGTGTAAGTTTGAAGGGAACAATGTGTTGATTTTAGACACTTGTGCATTGTGAAATGGTTACCAAGGTAGGGTTAGTTAGCCCACCTTTCACTTGTATATTTACCTTTTCTTTTTTGTGGTGAGAACATTTAAGCTTTACTCTCTCAGCAACTTTAAGTATATAATATGGTAATCTTGTAGATCAGTTCTGTTGCAAGAATGAAATGGTGTCATGTTTTTACCCTAGAAGCCCAATTAATAGGCAACAAGAAACTCTCTCATATTCATGGGGGGCACAGATGCAGTAATGCTCATTTGACTGTATTCTCATTCCCAGGATTTCCTGTAATCGTTATTTAGATTCTTAATCCAGGTTTAGATTTGGGGACTTTTCTTTTGCAAAAATTTAGGTTTGGGAATTTTTTTGCAACTATCAAGAGGAGACACATGTTTAGTCTTCTTTTTTTATTCTTAGCAGCTACTGTTGATCAATGGCTGGATCCTTTTATTCATGATGTGATGCAAAATGGCTATGTTCTTAATCTGTTATTTACCATTTGCTTATTCATTGTTACAGTTTACACGAGAAAGCCTGGGTGAATACCTATTTCATTTCTTATCTGTAGTCAGAGTTGGTTGTCTAGGATCTTTTTGTTGGTATCTTTAGGAATACATGGCTCTATAAATTTTGTATTTATAGATTTTGTAGGTCATATTAGTGATTGACATATGTATTTCAAGGGAGATTGAAATTGTCATCCCTCTCTCTTTGGAGTCCTTTACTCAGGGGGGAGACCCTTCTCTTTTGGACTGTACACATTTCCTCTTTGAGAGTTTCCTTTGCATCTTGTAGGACAAGTGTTTCCAGGCTCATACTACACTTTTCTGTATTAGAACTGGACTGAGTCATTTCTCCAAAGAGGCCTCATTATGTTGGTTAGGAAATGTGAATCAAGGTAAGAAACTGGGTATTAGCTGTGAAAATTACTATGAGTTTGATCATCCTTTCTAGGTATTTTCAGTGGATAGGGCCAGCACACAGAATTTTTAAAAAAGATTTCATTTATTTATTTGAGACAGAAAGAGCACAAGTGAGAGAAAAAGAGGGAATGGGGGGGAATGGGGGGAAGAACAGAGGGAGAGGGAGAAGCAGACTGCTCACTGAGCAGGGAGCCCTAGGTGGGGCTCAATTCCAGGACGCTGGGATCATGACCTGAGTTAAAAGCAGCTGCTTAACCCACTGGGTTACCCAAGAACCACACACACGTATATATATATATTTTTTAAGTAAAATACCTATGAGTGTAATTTCAATCTATCATTCAAATTTAGGACTACAATATTTCTGTGAAACTCCTTCTACCATATACATGGATATATATATATATATATATATATATATATATATATATATATATATTAATATGATAAAGATATATATATCTATATCTTTAATTTAAAGTGTTATTTATTTGAGAGAGAGAGCATAGGTGTGGCAGGAGGTAAGGGTGGAGGGAGAAGGAGAAGCAGACTCTCATGCTGAGCAGGAACCTTGGTGCAGGGCTCAATCCCAGGACTCTGGGATCATGACCTGAACTGAAGGCAGATGCATAACCAACTGAACAACCCAGGCACCCCTTTATATATTCTTTATCTCATAATTAGAACCCTGGCTATTGATGGAATTAGAGAAGATTCTAATATTGTATTAATCATCATTTGCTTCTTTTCCTCACGCTGCCCATAGAGCAGCATTAGAATAATAGTGACAGCACTATTCACCATATTATTCCTACCTAGGAACAACTTAAGATTTTTTTAAGCTATTGTTTTTGCTCTTAGATTGAATCCCACTTGGACATACAGTTCAAATATAGCACTTAAGATCTCTTGGAACAATTCCACACCATTTGGTTATCTCACTAACTAAATATATATTTAATATACTTATTCCAGTTCAGTGTAATGGCTTATGCCAGTAGGATACACATTTCTTTCCACTCCTTTAAACAATTTTGACTTGCTTTCTAAGGATTCCTGAGACAGATTCACAGAGCCATTGAAAAGTGAAACTAGAGGGGTGCCTGGGTGGCCCAGTCAGTTGAGCCTCTGACTATTTGCTTTGGTCCAGGTCATGATCTCAGAGTCATTAGATCCAGCCTTGCCTTAGGCTTAGTGCTCAGTGAGGAGTCTGCTTGGGATTCTCTCTATGCCCCCCATTGGCCCTCCCCTCCACTCTCTCTCTCTTTCCCTCTCACAAAAATAAATATATTTTTAAAAAATATTAAATAGAATTGAAATTGAAACATAATATTGAATATTGGCTAAATAAGAAGTCTAGGAAACATCTTCAGAGGTTTTGTTCTTAACACATTGATATCATGGGGTGCCTGGGTGGCTCAGTCGGTTGAATGACTGACCCACTCTTGGTTTTGGCTCAGATCATGATCTCAACATTGTGGGATGGAACCCTGAGTCAGTCTCCATGCCCATCATGGAGTTTGCTTCATATTTTTCCCCCCTCCCTCTCTGTCCCCTCTGTTCTGCCAGCTCACACCCACTCTCTCTCTCTGAAATAAATAAAATCTTCTAAGAAAAGTTGATATCGTACCCTTTTGAAATTTTTACCATCAAGTAAATATAAATGGGGATTAATTAATATCTCTGATAAACTAGTCAATGGCAATTTCTTTGATGTTCCAGGTAAGAAAATAACTCTATTTTTAAAAATACATGAGATTGAAGTCTCAAAGGATGTCCCTTTGACAGTCTGAGAGAGGACCTTTTGACTGGTTCCGCTTCATTTCAAGTATTTTAAAATAAAGAAAACTAAAATAATTCTTTCTGCTGTGCTGGATGGAAGTCTCCCTTAGTAATGCATTAACTTTGATAGTCTGTTTTTTTAATCTTATGTATTTATTCACTTATCCTTTGTTAAAGCCCTTTAAATGTCATTAGAAAAATATATTCAGAGAGTACTCCAAAGAAATTTGCTCTATTGATCATGTTACTGTGTATCTTTTTCCTTTATTAAATTGTTCAGAATGAGTTGTTCACATTCATCCTAATATATTAGAGGAAAGAAAAATAATTTAATTAATGTTATGGGCAATATCTAGCACAGCTTGATAGTAACACTGGAATACACTTCTGGTACTACTCATTCATTTTTGACAAATTAACTAGAGATCATGTGAAATCTCTCCCTGAATGAAACAAAATCTCCACAGTTGACTTCACTGAGTGACTGGAAGAATTATTTTATGGGAATGTCTTTCACTGTTCTTCATAATTATTTTAGATGATCATTTTCCTGGAGAAATCACAATTATTTACATTTATTCATTTCATCAAGGATGAGAAGATCAGTTTTTATAATTCATACAGTTGTGTATAGAAACAAATCAAGGAAAAAAGAAAGCACCAAATTACATTTAATAATATTTTCAGAAATGATAACTCTCATATCTTTAGGGGTTTTTGCTGAATATTAACACATAACCTTATACTTTTAGTTTATTAATTAGCCATCTATAATTTGAACAAGGAAGGAAACTAAATAAATTATTAATAAAATTATGACATTAAAACTTACCATTAACTCATATTTTTTACATTATAGGGTTAGTTTATTTATTACAGAACATATATTTTTTTGTCATTAGAAAGGGATGGATTGGGGTGCCTGGGTGGCTCAATGGGTTAAAGCCTCTGCCTTCCACTGGGATCATGATCCCAGGGGCCTGGGATGGAGCCCTGCATCAGGGCTTTCTGCTCAGCAGGGAGCCTGCTTCTCCCTGTCTCTCAGCCTGCCTCTCTGCCTACTTGTGATCTCTGTCTGTTAAGTAGATGAATAAAATCTTTTAAAAAAGAAAAAAAAGAAAGGCATGGATTAAAAACGAAAAAAGAGCCACTAAGTGGATTTGTGACTTTGGATGTTACTAAAATTTCTTCAGCTTCATTTTTCTTCATTTGACATGGAGTTAAAATGTAAGGAGTGTTTTGAGAATTAGTTCAACTAATATAAGTGAACACTCTATAATTTATGTGACACTAGGATATATAAATAGCTGCCTTATTTATTTTTGTTTTAGTTGGCATTAATTTCAAACTTTGGGAAGGATGCTCATGGTAGCTGTGATTTTCAAAGACAATTTATTTCAGTGGTAATTAGGAGTTTTATTATTTATCTCACTTAGTCCTTAAACACAGTTATGAAAGTTTTCTCTTATTCTGTATTCCCATTGAAGAACTGAGGCTCGTAGAGATGATATACCTTACACAAATTCACATAGCTAGCAAGTGTCAAATATAATCTTGGGCTTCCTGAAATTAAAAAGTCTGTCCTCTTGAACACAATATCCACGGCCTATCTCCAAATTGCAACATACATAGCCATAGTAACTTCCTGTTCTTAACTGAAAATGAATTAATTGATATAGTAAAACAAAATATACTGTCCTGTTTTTATACTTTTTAATATATCCGGTTGCAAATCCTAATTCCAATATACTCCATTTAATTTCATTCAAAGTTGAACTAATGAGTCAATAATAAGGCTTGAGAGACGTTCACTGCCTTCTGTATACCAGGCTTAACTCTGCTTTTCATACAGGTTCACAAACTCAGATTGCCTGTAATAGTAAAATATTGGCAAATCTCATCATTGTCATCTAGGGGAGCAAGCATTTCTGATAGCCTTCCTTTGCCATTGTACAATGATGTTTTCTATCATCAATATTTTTGTCTTGTTCTTCCCACTTTGTCCCAGGAGGAATATACATATTTAACTATAGAGAGTAAAAAAGAGCCAAATACATAAAGGACAAAAAAGAAAAATCAGTAGGTGTGTTAAAACTTTTTGACATGGCTTTTACACAGATTTAACTTGTACAGAGTAGTTAATATTTTATGTGTTCCCTGGCTCAAGGGAAATAATTCAGTGAACCAAAATTGCCAGAAAAGGGGGCACCTGGGTGTCTCAGTGGGTTAATCCTCTGCCTTTGGCTCAGGTCATGATCTCAGGGTCCTGGGATCAAGCCCCGCATCAGGATCTCTACTCAGTAGGGAGCCTGCTTCTCTCCCCTCTCTCCCTGCCTCTCTACCTACTTGTGATGTCTGTCTGTTAAATAAATAAAATCTTTTAAAAATTGCTGGAACTGGAATGTGTACAAACGCTAAAGAATATAAAACATAGTACACATTAGTATTAAAGTTGAAACAGGAACCTTGAAGAGACAGTGTCCAATGAGATAGGAGAAATAAAACCCAACAGCAAGCAACAACAACAAGCACTAAGTGTGAAGTTTGCTTCATTTGACATTACTTTTCAGACAGATTAGCAACCAAATATCTTAATTCCTAATGCAGATCTCTACTGAAGACATCTTTATTCAATGGCATGTTTTTTAAACTGGTGATCTACCACCTTGTACTAAGTCTATTCATTCACTCCAGTATTTTTTTTTTTTTTAGTATTTCATTGTGGTTTTAATTTGCGATTTTTTAAAAATTTTTATTTTTTATAAACATATAATATATTTTTATCCCCAGGGGTATAGGTCTGTGAATCGCCAGGTTTACACACTTCACAGCACTCACCTTAGCACATACCCTCTCTCCATCATTTTTAATCTGACTTCTCATAAGAAGTTTTGGTATCATAATACCACTAATATTTTAGATTTTTTTCTCACTCACACTATTGCTCACCACCAACAACAGTTGAAGAATTTCTTATATTAGTTAATGTTCTAATTTATATGCCAAGTAGAGTAATAGGAGTTAGTGCCATCTCTGACTAGATTATAATAATATAGTCATGTCTAAATGAGATAGTATGAGTGAAAAGCACCAAGAAAATTGTGCAGGTCCTTAGTGAAAGCTATGCAAAATATGAAGGTCTTTAGTGAGTTTCAACTGTGTATTTAATAAAGCAAATAATTTTTTGTCAGTTTGTTTTGTTTTTCAAATCAGGTTATGATACTGGCTGGTATAGCTGAAGACCTCAGGCCAATAGTGCAACTTTTTTGAACATCTATTAACACACTTGTAAAGAAGAGATAATTAGTCTAATTTGCCATATACCTGTGAAGATTAAATATGATGTGGTTTAGGACATATCTAGTTCAGCATAAGGCACAATAATGTTTTCTATAGAACAGATTTTTATGGAATTCCCATCAATTGTCCTTGTGGCATGAGTGTAATGAACTGCCTAACTATTCACCTACTATATATTTAAAAATAATGCAGATAAAGAAGGAGAGTATGTAAAAAATGGCATGTCACATGCCTTAAGCATAACTAGAAAACAGAAGACATATGACCTCAAATCATTTGTATTAATAGAAACACTCAAGCCAACTTGCTGAATTAGAGAATTGGACAGACACTGAAGATAGTGTGCAAAAAATATGGTTGTTACAGATAATTTCATATTTTTTATAACTTTAGGAAAGAAACTGTGATATTAGTATCAAAAAAACTAAGAGTTGATTAAGACAGTGTTTACTCATTCACCATTACAGTATACAACACAATACAATATTTTTATTATTCAGAACAATCAGCAAAATAAGTTATACTTTATAATCATAGGATTTCTATTTGGAACTGTAAATCAGTGAGAAAGTGGAACCTACAGACAGTTTGAAGGAAAGACACAACATGATTATTTTCAGTTTAAAGAAAGCTTCAACAAAGTGCTCAGCCTTGCAAGCATCTCTGAGATGGATATGGGAGGATATTGTAGAAGTTGAAATTTTATTTTTTCTTTGTTGAATCTTCACGATGACATCCATTCATGTTAATATATATTTTCATTTCTTTCTCAACAACACTGTTAAATAAGATTTTGTAAACTTGTTTTACTTGCTGGCTCACCAGGACATAAATAAAAGGCTTCAACGTGGTGGGGGGCAATTGAGGTGTTGAGAATAGCTACTCCTTCAGTCAATGATGCTCTTTTTCTTGCTGAAGGCTTGACATACATGAATATACAGCTCCCATAAGAGACGGAAATGACAATCAAGTAAGAGGAACACGTGGAGAAAGCCTTTTTCCTCTGACTAGCAGATGGGATTCTCAGGATCGTGCTAAGGATGCACAGGTAGGAGAGAATCACTAATGGCAAAGTGGAGAGCAGAGTGACAAAAGCAAAGAAAAAACCAATCATCTCCAAAGCCATGTGTCTGAGCACGAGAGTTGTAAGATGGGTAAATAGTCACAAGAGAAATGATCAATTATATCAGAAGCACAGAAATCTAGCTGGAGGATGAATGTGAGTGGTGGGGAAATGGTAAGAAATCCTCCTAACCAGGACCCAAAGACAAGCAAGGTGCAGATTTTTTTTTTTGCTCTTGATGATGGTGTACTGAAGAAATTTGCAGATGGCAACATAATGATCAAAAGACATGGCAGTGAGAAGGAAAAAATTCAGAAACACCCATGAAGATGAAGAAAAATCGTTGAGCTAAATAATCGTTATAGGAAATGGTCTTGATATTTGTAATGATTGCCCCCCAAAATCTTGAGATAGAGACACTGGTGAATGTAATTTCTAAGAAGGAGAAATTCTGAAGGAAGTAATATATAGAAGTCTTGAGATGACAGTCTATCAAAGTGAGGATGATGATGGTTAGGTTTCCAGTGACACTTAATACATAAACCACAAATAAAAAGATATAGTTGTGGGTCATCTGACATGCCTAAGGGAATGAACTCTGTAATCATTGTATTATTTCTGATGCTGCTTTTTATTTCTTTAAGCAAAATCTACTGTTGAGAAATAAAACAGAAGGAAAGAGTAGAATAGTAAAGGAATTGAATAGTAGAGGAATAGAACAGTAAAGTAATTAAAGATTTAAATATTCATATTTGCTTCTTTTTTTAAAGTTTTTATTTAAATTCCAGTTGGTGGGACGCCTGGGTGGCTCAGTGGGTTAAGCCACTTCCTTTGGCTCAGGTCACGATCTCAGGGTCCTGGGATTGAGTCCTGCATCAGTCTCTCTGCTCAGCGGGGACCCTGCTTCCCCTCTCTCTCTGCCCATCTCTCTGCCTACTTGTGATCTCTCTCTCTTTGTCAAATAATAATAATTTGCTCCAATATACCTTCTGTCCCTCTCTTTCTTTCTTCTTCTTCTGGGATCCCAATTATTCTAATATTGTTTCATCTGATGATATTACTTATCTCTTGATCCCCTCATGATCCAGTAGTTGTTTATCTCTTTTTTTCTCCGCTTCTTTATTCTCCATTATTTGGTCTTGTATACCACTCATTCTCTCTTCTGCCTCATTTATCATAGCAGTTAGAGCCTCCATTTATGATTGCTCCTCATTAGTAGCCTTTTTGATTTTGACTTGGTTAGATTTTAGTTCTTCTATTTCTCCAGAAAGGGATTCTCCAGTATTTTCTATGCTTTCTTCAAGCTCAGCTAGTATCTCTACATCACTTCTGACATCTTACTAATGCCCATAATAATTAGGTCCCTGGCAGTCAGTACTCCCCCTTGTCCTTTTTTTTTTTTTTTTGAGGTGAATTTTTCCGTGATGTCATTTTATCCAAAGAAGAATAGATGAATGAGAACAAGAGAACCAATTGCTAAAAGAGTAACAACAACTCCAGAAAAATATACACTAAACAAACCAGAAGACAGAGGAAACCAGGGGAAAAAGAAAGGGGGAAAAATAGAGTATGATCAAGCTTGAAAATAGAACAGAGACACACAATTAGATTTTGGGTGTATTTTGGTCTGTTAGAAGAAATTGCCTCCCAAAATTTTAAAGAAAGAAAAAAATATATATATATATATATGGGTAAATATGATGAAGGGATGTAATATGACTGTAAAGATGAAAATTGAAAAACATTTTTAAGAAAGAATTGATAAGAAGTTGATTGAGAAAAGAAAGAAAAAAAATTTTTTTAAAAAGGGAGAGAATATGATCAGGCACAACACTAGAATAAAGCCATATACTAGATTTATGGTATATTTTCGTCTGTTAGAGAAATTGTATCCTAAAATTTTAAAGAAAGAAAAACATATACATATATACAAAAAATAAGGCTAAATACAGTGAAGGGATAGACTGTGATGGTAAAAATGAAAATTAAAAAGACTTTAAAAAAGGAATTGATAAGATAAAATGTTGGTTGAAAAAGGAATGAAGAAAAACTCAAAAGAAAAAGAAAAAGAAAAAATGATAATTAAAGAAATTAACTTTTGAAAGACTAAAAACGAGAAAAATTTTAGGTGTACAGTTTATGACATTAAGTACGTTCACATTGTTGTGCAATGATCACCACTATCCATCTCTAGAACTTTTTCATCATCTAAAACTAAAACTCTGTACCCATTAAACAATAACTCTGCATTCTCCCCTGCCTCCCAGCAGAGTTTGGTACCACTGTTCTACTTTCTGTCTGTATGAATTTGGCTATTCTAGATTCTTCTATAAGTAGAATCGTATAATATTTGTTTAAAAAAAAAAGGAATCATGGGACAAAGGCCATGAATTTTATGTGCTGTATTCCTCTAGCACTGGAGTTTTGGAGTTCTCATTGATTGGTAACTTGGTCTTGGCTGGATATTCGTGTTGATCTTCTCTGGGAGGGTCCTGTTGCAGTGATTCACAAATGTGTTTGCCTCAGGCAGAATTGTACCTCCCTTGCCAGTGGCCAGGTTTAGTCATCTGCTCTGGTTTGCTCTTTGTAGCTTTTGTTCCCTGAGAGCTTTCAACATATCTTTGGAGGATGAGAATGAAAATGGCGACCTCCCAATCTCTGGCCCCAGTGGAGCTAAGAACTCAAGGCCCCACTCTTCAGTGAGCCCTCAGAGAAAAGCGGTCAGTCATTCCTGTCTCCCTGGTCTCTGGCCACACTCCTTGCTTACCCGGCCTGTGACCAAGCTTTAGTATCTCTGGCACATGGCCCTGTTTGGAGTTTCCAAACCCAGCAGATTCCTATCATGAGTTCCCATGCCATTCCTCCCTGGGGAGGAAGGGGAGTCTCCTTGAATCTGTTGTTTTCTGGGTCCCCACTTGAAGAATAGTGGCCCTACTGTGCTACAGATCATGGTTTAGGGTAACCCAGAGCTTACAGCCCACTTCTCGGCTCTGTCTTTGCAGCCAGCTTCCCCACTATGATACTTGGGAGCTTTGTCACACTCAGGCACCCCTGGTCTTTCTGTGACCCTGAGGGTCTTGAGACCACACTGTCCCAGTGAGGGTTCCATACACCCCCCTTGCCACCACCCCCACACCCCGACCGCTTAGCCACTGGAGTGATGTCCCTCAGCAGAGTAGGATTCTATAAGTTCTGACTTTGTGCTCTGTTGGCTTGGTGTTTGCAAATTGCCTCACATTCACTTCTCTGCATATCCTACCTTCCAGGAGGTGACTGCTTTTCTCTTCATAGGAATGCTGCTATTCTTTTCCTTGATCTCCTGTTGAGTTTGTAGATGTTCAGAGTGGTTTGATAGCTATATAGATGAATTACTAGGACCAGAAGAAATTTAGGTCTCCTACTCCTCTGCCACCTTGCTCCCAATCAGTTTTATTAATTTTTTTCTTCAAAGAAGGAGCTCCTGGCTTCATTGATATGTTCTATTGATTCTTTTTTTGGGGGGGTTCTTTGTCATTTTTTGGTTCTATGTGATTTTTTGGTTCTATGTCATTTTTTTTCTGCTCTAGAATTTATCATTTCCTTTCTTCTACTGGCATTAGGGCTCATTTGTTCTTTTTCTAGCTTTTTAAAGTATGAATTTAGATTGTTTATTTGAGTTTTTTCTTCCATCATATAGTAGGGCTGTATTGGTGTATACTTTCCTCCTAGAACCACTTTTTCTTTTTCCCAAGGGTTTTGGGCTAATGTGTTATCATTTTCATTTGTTTCCATATATATATGTATAGGAATGTGTATATATATATATACACATTCATATTTCTTCTCTAATTTTCTGGTTGTCCCATTCATTCTTTAGTAGGATGTTCTTTAGCCTCCATTTATTTGCAGTCTTTCCAAATTTGTTTTTGTGGGTGACTACAAGTTTCATAGTGCTCTGGTTGGGCAATATGTGAGGTATTATCTCAGTATTTTTGTGCTTGTTGACGCCCAGTTGTGACCCAGTATGTGATCTATTCTGGAGAATGTTCTCCAGGACATTCTATCCAGGATGGAATATTCTGAATCTATCTGTTAAGTCCATCTGGTCCAGTGTGTCATTCAAAGCCATTGTTTCCCTGTTGATTTCTTGCTGAGACCATCTGGGGTATTAAAGTCCCCTACTATTATTGTATTATTATCAAGGAATTCCTTTATGTTTGTGATTATTTTTTTTATATACTTGGGTGCTCCCAAGTTCAGGGCATAAGTATTTATAATTGTTTGATCTTCTTGGATCGACACCTTTATTATGATATAAGGCCCTTCTTTGTATCTTGTTACAGTCTTTGATTTATCTGATATAAGTATGGCTAGTTTATCTGCTATCATTATGGTTACTCTGGCTTTCTTTTGACATCTGTTTCCATGATAAATGTTTCTCCATCAGCTCACTTTCAATCTGCAGGTGTCTTTAGGTCTCAAATGAATCTCTTGTAGGAAGTTTATAGAGGGGTATTTTTTTTTAATCCATTCAGACACCCTAAGTCTTTTGATTGGAGCATTTAGTCCATTTACATTCAGAGTAATTATTGATATATATGCATTCAGTGCCATTATATTACCTGTAAATTCTTTGTTTCTGGATGTTTTCTCCATTCCTTTCTAGTTTTTGTCACTTTTGGTCTTTCTTTTCCAGTCAAAGAGTCCCCCTTAATATTTCTTTCACAGCTGGTTTTGTCGCCATGACCTCCTTTAATTTATGTTTGTCTGGGAAACACTTTAACTCTCCTTCTATTCTGAATGATAGCCTTGCTGGATTGAATATGCTTGGCTGCAAATTTTCTGCATCGGGTACTTTGAATATACATGCCACTTTCATCTTGCCTGCCAAGTTTCTGTGGAGAGATCTGCTGCTAACCTTATTGGTCTTTGTAGGTTAGGGACTTCTTTTGTTTTACTACTTTCAGGATTTTTTCTTTATCTCTATATTTTGCAAATTTGACTACAGTGTGTCTTGGTGTTGGCCTTCTTTGTTTATTTTAATGACAAATCTCTGCGCCTCCTGAATTTGGAAGTTTGTTTCTTCTCCCAGATTAGGGAAATTTTCAGCTATAATTTCCTCAAATAAACCTTCTGCCCCCTTTTGCCTCTTTTCTTCTGCGACTCCTATGATACAAATGTTATTACCTTTGATGGTATCAGTGAGTTTTCGATTTCATAACCTAAATTTTTCTTTTCCCTCTTGTGCAGCTTCATTATTTTCCATAACTATATATCAGTTTTTCATTTCTCTGCTTCTTCCATCCTTGCAGTCATTACATCCAATGGGTTTCACATCTTAGTTTTTTTTTCATTTTTCATTCAGGGCTGACTAATTTTTAGCTTTTCTATCTCTGTGGTAGGGGCCTCCCGGAGTCTTGTATGCTTTTCTCAAGCACAAGTAATATCTTTATGATTATTCTTTAAATTCTGGATCAGGCATCTTACTTATATCTGTTTCTGTTTGATCCCTGGCCATGACCTTTTCTTGTTCTTTCTTTTGAGATGAATTCCTCCATCTTGGCTTTTTGTCTATGTCTCTGTCTTCTTCTGGGTGTTATGAAAGTTTCTAATGCTTCCTGCTCCTGATATTAACAGATTTATGAAGAAGAGTTCATATAATGCCCATGTCCAGTGCTCCAGGATGTGTCTCTGGTTGTGTGCTGTGTGGACTCTGCTCCTATGTTAAGGCAGCTCTTTTCCTCAGGTCAGTCCTCTGCAGTGTTTCTCCTTGCCTCCAGTGGGAGTGTCTGGACCTTTGCCAGAGTGTGGTTGAGTTTTAACCAAGTGTCTTCTGGTCTGCTTGCCAAAAGTGACCTGAGGCTATTTCCACTAGAGCTGAAGCTTTGCAGAACTCTAGTCAGTAGATGTGCTGTGTGCAGGGGTTTTTGCTGGTCTGGGGGCCCACCAAGCTGGTCCTAAGGACCTGCACTGGTTCTTTGGGAAAGGGTCTTTCCAGTCTGGGACTGATACTCTCATCTAAGATCATTTTAAGAAATGCTTAATGTCCAGACGCCTCTCCAAGTCTGTAATGTCTCATTTGTTCACTAGATCCTTCTGCAGTTTCAGAGTTTTCAAAAGGAATAATATTTACTCCTAATTACCAATTAATTTAATATGTTAATGAGATTACTAAAATTCTTTACTGACAAAATTTCTGGAATTATTGGAATGGAATTATCCCACTTCCTATCATCTGTCCTTTCTGTGGTCATAAGATATCGATATTTTTTTTTTTGGCTTCTGCCTTTATATGCTGGATGCTAACTTTCACTCTAAAAAATTCACATTGGGCAAAACTGAAGCATAAAGTAGATCTCCTCAATGTTAAGACACATGAAATAAATTGCTTTAAATTTTGTACAGGAATGTTTATGTGGTGTGCTGATATTGACCATATTAAAATAATCATTAAAAGATATTTAGATAAGAACACAACACCATCATGTGGTCCTATCAGTCACCAATTATTTATGTTATAATGAACAAAAATGTATGAAACTCTTACTAACTTGTAGCAGTTTTACAAATGTCTTCATTTATGTATTTCATATAAATTGTGTGGTTTAATTTTATTCATATATACCATTGAGCATAATTGAGATTACTTATATAAAGCATAACTGTACCCTATTAAAGCAAAAATATATTCCTGAAAGAAAGTATTAAAGACGTATTTTATGGTAACTATGACTGGTTTAGACAATGTCACTCTTAATGGCTTCTTTAATTTGTTTAAACATAAGTGCTTTGAGATTTTTCAAGTGTCTTTGCAATCGGTTTCTCCTCTGCCATCTTGTATTTATAAACAAATACTTGAAATATTGAAAATAAAGAATAATTCCAGGAGCTTCTCTATAATTTCACACAAAGGGCATAGATAAACTCATTTCTACACCTTAACCCAACTTTCACTAAGGATCTAAGGTCCCAAGTTACCCTATGATTTGTCACTTAAAGCAGTATTATTTTAACACTTAAAATGAAGCAAGTTATAGTTAAAATAGGGGTTAATACAATGTCTTTCCAAGCTTGGTTGGCAAGATGATATGATCTTAGTAATGTTAATGATTCAGGCTAGCCATAATTTTATCTGCTTTCTTAACAATGGATGCAGGGTGATTAGCTGAATGGAAAAACAAAAGGTACCATGGAGTTTTGTGTTCTCAAGACACCAGCATTAACCTATAGTCCAAATTAGGACATAATTTAGATACAATATTTCAGCGATAATGGCCTGAAATCAGAGCAGAAAAATAATAGAAGAGTTTAAATTTTTATAATAGTCCATAAGTGCACAAGGACAAGAAACTTAACAGTTGGGTAACACAGAATAACAATTTCTCAATAGCAACAGATTAATTTGTGGACAAGTGAATTTTTTCTCTAATCTTAGGGAAAATATTAAAAATTCATTGTGTTGATTTAGACTGGGGCTGAGTTCTCTATCCTTTTACACCATAAGAGATGTCAGGCTTGCCTTTATGTTTTGTATCTTCCCACTGAATGGTGACATAGAACACCTGACCATGATTAGAGTCATTACCATTTATTCATTCAATGATAGCTTCTTAGATGTTTAGTATGTGTTGGGCTAAGCTTAGTTTTGGAGAATACAAAGATGCTAGTGATAGCTGTATGTGTAATTTTCTTCTTACAGCAAAGGTGAGAATTCTACATTATTTTAGAAATCTCAGATTCTTTTTCTCGTATCTGATACAAGCAACATACCCTCCACCCCACTCGTCTTCTTGTTCACTGCAATGATCTGAGAAGACACCTCTAATATTTAAATTATATTCATTATTTAAGACATATTTATTTTCTACTGTAATCAGGATGCAGAGGAGTAAGTGCCCCTCACTCTGGTGTTCCAAAGAGACTAGGTTTGGCCACTCACTGCTGACAAAATACAAAGGCAAAGAAATACATGGTGGGAAGACAAGAAAGGAATTTATTTCAGTGACACTAACACCAGGAAGACAGTGGACTAGCATCTCAAAGATTCTGTCCAAATTGCCAAAGTCCTCCCAGACTTATACAAGGGAGATGTGGGAAATGTGAGCTGGTAGGGGCAGGCAGGCAGTAATTGAAATTGATCATTGTCTTGGAGATACTCTTGTGGAGTCTTGCTGATTGGACAGTTCTTATGGCTTGAGAGGTTAATTTCAGTTCCCATCCTAGAAAACCCAGTCATAGAAAATTATTCAAACAAGGTATCAGAGGAGAACAATAATAATTTCAATAAATTCAACAATTTAGATAGGAATAGCATTTTTGAGATCTCCATCCTTTTGTTGATTAATTTAACAAATATTTTGGTGAGTGACGGCACTATGGTAAGCCCTTTGGTAGGCAATAATGAACAAAGTATCCCATTTTCTAGCAAAATGTTCATAGTCTGTGAAGACCTAGCATCAAGAAAGATGACATTCCAGTATATGGTGAAACTTCTAATCATATGGATAAGCATACTGTACCATGATGCTCATGTTCTATTTGACTATAAATTTCAGCAATACAAAACCAATTTTATAGATGGAGCAAAGACGGCAAAGTGAATTTGAGGACTTTAGCGTTGGAGATCTACCATCAGACAGAGTGGTATGGGGCATGATGAACACCAAAGAGATCTGATTATTTAAGTATACAAAGACTAACTATGACTCAAATCAGACTGATGGAGAATGACAGTATTATCTATCAGTGAGAGAATCAGTTGTTAATCCCATATTATATGGTTATGGCTGCAGTTGTTGTTGTGGATATCTCAGTGCTCAATCCAAAAATGACAGAAACTCGTGCCAACAAGAAATGATATTATCATACCATCATATGATACATCTGAGATTACCAGTGGAAGAGTTTGTCTAAGCTTCTTTAGTGAAAGCAATTTTCTGCATGTAAGTTTAGGCATTTAAGTTTAATCCAAGAGAGCAGTTGTCTTCCGAATTTTTAATTTCCTAAGATACGTTATTTGGGAGAGAAATCCCCAAAAGCCAAACCTGGCATTTTAGATGAGCTTATTTAGTACTCTTGTGAAGGAAGCACTTTTGTGGAAAAAATAGCATCCTATTCTGACATTCTAAGATTTTTTGGTATATGTTCATGTTGCAAGATTTCTCACCTCCCCCAGCAATTGGTACAATGGCTTCTTTGGGGGGCACAGCTTTGATCTGAATCACTGTTCAGATGCATATTGGCCATATATACATTATATGTTTTCTATGAATATCTGTCTCATTCTTTAAAAGGAGAAGAAAGCATATTCATTTAAAGGAATTGTTAATATCTTGTGGGGGGTAAGCAAAATGTTAAACAGAGTTTAAAACATACAATGTTGCTCTTTTCATCTGGTTATTGTGTCATGAGGCACCATGAGCAGCAAAGTCTCCACGTGACACCCTGTACTGGTGGTGTGGGAAGTCTTGGATGCAAATCAGTGCCAGTGTCAGAAGTTTCTAGAGATGGTGGAGCTGCAGATCAGCTTGAAGAACTACAACCCACAGAAGGACAAATGCTTCTCAGACACATTCAGGCTCAAGTCCACTCTCTGCCCCAAGTTTTGGGGGACCAGCAGCACTGTGATGAGTTCAAGATTGTGGATATTCCCCACATGGACACTGAGACACTGAAGAAACTCAATAAGAATAAAAATATTAGTCAAGAAGATGACCAAGAAGTGTGACGCCTTATTGGCTTCAGAATCTCTGATCAAGCAGATTCCACAAGTTTTGGGTCCAGGCCTGAATAAAGCTGGCAATTTCCCTTCCATGCTGACCCACAATGAGAACATGGGGCCCAAAGTAAATGAAGTAAAGTCCACAGTCCAATTCCAGATGAAGTTGCTATGTCTGGCAGTGACTTTTGGTCACATAAAGATGGCAGATGATGAGCTTGTGTGCAACATCCACTTAGCTGTCAACTTCCAGGTGTTGTTGCTTAAGAAGAATTGACAGGAGGTCTGGGCTTTATACATCAAAAGCATCATGGGCAAGCCCCAGCACCTGTACTAAGGGACACCTCGATAAACCCTAGTGCTAACATTAAAAAGAAAGAAAGAAAGAAAGAAAGAAAGAAAGAAAGAAAGAAAGAAAGAAAGAAAGAAATGTAATATCCAAATGAGAAACACTAGTATTGGTTTTATAGCATAATTTTTTTCTGTGAATAATAAATTGAGTCAATAAAATCAGCTTCTGATGGAAAGCATAAAAGATAAGTAATGACTCCTTTCAGTTCTCTCTTTCTATCCACATTATTCCCATTCAGTTCGCTCACTTTAATACCTGTCATTTGCAATCATTATTCTCTTTGCCCAGGATATCCATTTAATTATATTTTTTACTTTTACTTGGAATTCTTACTGCATTATTGCAAATGCTGTGAGCAGTCCTATATTTTATATTCATATGGCCCTGGGTATACATTTTTATAAAAGATTAATAATTCCATATCTAAATGTCTACCTTTTTATCTGTTGCTCAAAATCTTATAAGGTGGTGATGGTCTATTCTAATAATACAAATGGCTAGTGCAAGCCTGCAATGTAGTTGCTTTCAAAGTCTTTTCAGAAATAACATCTAAATGATTTTCACTACAAGAATTAGGAGGAAATTATAAGAGACCCTTAATCTCAGGAAACAAACTGAGGTTTGCTGGGGAGTGGGGAGGGAGGCGTAGGGTGGCTGGGTGGTGGACATTGGGGAGGGTATGTGCTATGGTGAGTGCTGTGAATTGTGTTAGACTGATGATTCACAGACCTGTACCCCTGAAGCAAATAATGCATTATATATATATATAAAAAAAATGCAACAGCAAAGGCAAAGAAGACACAGAATGTGGAGAGTTGAAAAAAAAATTTTGATCATTTGTTCCTATAAAGCATTAAAAAGTACAATAGGTAAGAAAAAAAGAAGGAAGAAGAAATTATATTTGTGAGTTTCCTAATCTATAATTATAATATATTATATATAATTATATATAATTATAATAAGCTGTTAATATCCACATAATAGGTATTAAATATTGTTATTGGTTTTTCTTTTAGTTTACCTAGTTTGTGCATGAACTTAATTTGTCAAATATATCTCAGTGTTTCCTAATGTAATTGATAAATGCCTCAAAAAGTCTAGGAAATCTTGTATGTGGTCATTGATATAAATTCCTTCAAAATAGATCTGAGATAGTAGTCAATATGGTGTGGTAGCAGGTTAAACAGAGTGTAAGATGAATGTATGATCCACAATGCAGTTTGAGGGTAAAGGGAGCCTTGCTGAAGTCTTGGAGACTATCATAGTCCGATTCTCAAAAATCTTACAGGGGCACGTGGTTGGCTCAGTAGTTAAGTGTCTGCTTTCCACTCAGATCATATTTCCAGGGTCCTGGGATTGAGCCCCACATCAGGCTCCCTGCTTGGAGGGAAAACTGCTTCTCCCCCTTCCACTCCCCCTGCTTGTGTTCCCTCTTTCACTGTGTCTGACTCTGTCAAATAAATAAATAAATATATTTTTTAAAAATCTTACTGAGGAGATAGTGTGACTTTTTTATTAAACAGATGTGATAATGACCAAGAAATAAAATAAAGATGAAAATTAAGATAATACCCAAAACAGACAAGATTTGTCTTATGCATGTGACTTTAGGGTTAAAAAGAATCAACGTTTAGCAATTATTGTGAAACTGACACTAATTGTGCTAAGGCAGGAAAACTGACATTTTCTTTGACAATGATAACATTACCTGGCCGATAGGTTTCTCATGCTTAAGTTGCTGCATTGATCAAATTAAATTTTAATTTCATGTAGTTTTTCTCCCCCAGTAGAATCTGAGATAAGTCAGAGCAAGAATCCTCCTTCTCATCACTGATCCCCAAAGCTTGCCATAAGTAAGAAAAGCCTGAATGAGTTCATTAAACATTACAAAGTCCTTTAATGTAACAATCCTAACATTGAACATGAGCTTTTATTCATAATTTATTACAAGTGAAAGTCAGGGTGAAGATGAAAGTAACCCAACTAGTCTGGGTTTTGAGATGAAAGGAAAGTGACTGAAATGCCAGTTCTGAAAGCTGCAATCTCTGTACTTTGAAATTTCAACCTCAATTTCATCATGTTCATTCACCTATAAATCAGAAGCAATAATGTTCGCTTTCTAAGAAGTGTTGTAAAATAAATACTGCATGTGATTTGCTTAATACAGAGTAGAGCGTGTAGAATATTATCAGTAGATGTTATTTCTCTTCCGTACTTCCCAAAACCCTAAAGTCAGTTCTAGATGCCACAAATAAAGCTAGGTTTTCCAGAAAGGTGAAATTCCAGTGGTTTATCATAGTTTCATCCATTTTATATGTTTGGTGTATTTTTACATTGTCTGTTCTTTGCCTATTTTTTAATTTTAGGAGGCATTTGATCTGCCTAAGGAAAAATACTTCTGACTAAGAGAGATTAGTCATTAATAGCACCCCAAAAAGTTGTTGGCAGGATTAAATGAGTCAATACAAAGAAAACAATAGCTCTAGAAGGTAGGAATTGCTGAAATTTTTTATGTTATCTTCTACCCCCTTCTACCTCCTTTCTCTTCCTCCTCATTAGCATCTTAATTATTATAAATGGTATAAATATTTTTAGTATGTATGAGTCTCTAATCTTTTAATATTTTGAAGTACATATTTGTCTTTTATTCCCAGTCCTCTGATGGTTGTATTTACTTGATTTCATGGAAATGACAAAGAGAATCAAGAGTTTTCTAATAACATTCATTTCTATTACTGGGTAAGAATGAAAAGTTCAGAAATCCACAATATCCTGACACTCTTTCCATCAAACTAAATGTCAAGTGTCTCTTTAAAGGCAAACCATTACCATTCAAAATCACAATCATTAACCCAGATGTTTTACTGCATTGAACCCAGAATTTACAGAAAATTCTGAAACAATATTCAGTTCATCAAATGTATTGAGGTCAAGGATTGGGAAACTTTAATATGGGAGTGGAAAAACGGGGAAAATACATAACTCTAGTAAAGGAAAGGGAATTTTGAGAAAGTGCGAATAATAGTATTTACAAGAACGTCATCCTTTTAATGCTCCTTATACTTTCATTTACTGGAGAAAAACATAACCTTTTGGATAGTGTCTTTAAAGGCTTGCTTTACTTGCTGGTTCCTGAGGGTATATATAAATGGATTCATCATAGGAGCGACAGAACTATTCAGAATAGCCACTCCTTTGATCAATGATGCCTTTTCTTTTGCAGAAGGGTTGGCATACATGAATATGCAGCTTCCATAAGAGATGGAAATGACAATCATGTGTGAGGAACATGTAGAAAATGCCTTTTTTCTCAGACCTGCAGAGGGCAGGTTCAGAATGGTTCTAATGATGAACATGTAGGACAAAATTATTAATGCCAAAGTGGAAAGCAGAATCACTATGGCAGAGTAAAAACCGATCACTTCTAAGAGCCATGTGTCTGAGCAAGATAATTGCAAGAGGGGAAAATAATCACAAGCAAAGTGATCAATGACATTGGAACCACAGTAATCTAACTGGAGAAAAAGAATAACTAGTGGGAAGATATTTAAGAATGCTGCCAGCCAAGCACAAAAGACAAGTAAAATGCAGACTCTTTTGTTCATGATGGTTGTATAATGCAAGGGTTTACAGATGGCAACAAAGCGGTCATAGGACATGGCAGTTAGAAGGTAAAACTCAGTTATTCCCATGAAGATTAAGAAAAATAACTGAGTTGTACAATTATTGTATGAGATCGTCTTGTCTCTGGTGATAATTGTGCCCAGAAATCTAGGAATACAGACAGTTGTAAAGGATATTTCTAATACAGAGAAGTTCCTGAGGAAGAAATACATGGGGGTCTGTAGATGGGAGTCAACCAAGGTGAGAGTGATGATGGTCAAATTACCAGTGACACTTAACACATATGTGATAATTAAGAAGAGAAAAATCATAATCTGAAGCTGTGGGTCATCTGATAGTCCTAGAAGAATGAAATTTGTGGGTACTGTGCGGTTTTTCATTGCTGATCCTTTCTTCCTCCCTTTAGAGCAGAAACTGTGTTCCCCTGTAGGACATAAAAAGTTAAAACAGGATTGAGGTTAGAGTACAGAATCTTAAAAATATATCCACAATGATGAATAATCTATGAAACCCAAAAGCAAATGTTTTCCTTCAACAACTCTCCGATTTCTACTGGACCTCACATTCAAGTAATACATATTATTTGAAGTTAATTACTGATTTGCTTTTGTTGAAAATGCACTGTCATGGGCCATGAATAAAAAAAATTTTGTGCTAACATTTAAGCAGAAGCTACTTATTTTAATGGTTTTTAAAAAATAATATTCTAATTATTTTAAAAAAATATTTAGTTCCTTTTAATAAACATGAAAATACTCTAACTGACATTTTTCTTTTCCTCAATATTATAAAAACTAGTCTGGATTATGGATAATCTAAATACAGGGTTTCAAATCTCACAGGGGTTATTTAGGCCTACCTCCACATTTTATATTTGGAGACCTATATTGTTTAGGAAACTTTCACAAGTTTACACAATTAGTCACCATAGTAATCATCTCACTGTAGAATGTGCATGTTTATCCATGGGAATGTTTTGTTGACATTCTTTCATAAAATTACTTTCTTAAGGGTTTGGTTGATGCTATCACACTCATCATTTTTTTCTTTTGCTTTATTGATAAAAAGATCAGAAGGACCTTTTAGTAAATTAAATAGTTGCTAGAGTAGTTGAAATCATTCAATGCATAATCCTTTTCTTTTCCTTTTTTTTTTTTTTTTGTTTACACTACCGCTATGGAAAATGAACAAGTGGATGGTCAAAATAACATCAATTTGGAAGCAGATATTCTTTCCAATTTTAAAAATAATCTCGTTTTTGTGACAGAGTACATGTTTAAATTAGAAAAAAAATGAACAATCCAATATTTATTTCTGTGTTTCAGCTTTAGGATTTTATTAATAGTCTCTTAGTAGTAAGCAATTATTTAAATTTTTTTAAGATTTTATTTATTTATTTGACAGACAGAGATCACAAGTAGGCAGAGAGGCAGGCAGAGAGAGGGGGAAGCAGGCTCCCCACCGAGCAGAGAACCCGATGCGTGGCTCCATACCCGGACCCTGGGAATATGGCATGAGCCAAAGACAGAGGCTTTAACTCACTGAGCCACCCAGGCGACCTAGCAATTATTTAATTTTTAATATTATAATGGTTGTAAATCCACAAACATATATGAAAACATGATCTTTAAAACATTTAAGTAAAATGAAGATTCCATATATTATATTGAAGAATAAAAAATTTACTTACTTCCTGATTCTTCTTGATGACCTAGTCTCAAATTTTATCATTTGATTTGCTTAAACATATACACAATATCAGAGCTGGTAAATCGAGTCAGCAAAATATTTGCTTTCTACTGTGCTCTCAAAACAAGTGTGTTGATTTTACTTTTTCATGGTTCTTAGGGATTATAATTCTCTTTGATTCATGGTATCCTTCATTCCTGATACTATAAAATGCTGACATTTTATTATAATTCAACTCATTCTTGCTTTTCATCTCTCTCTCAAACTCCACAAGGAAATTCAGTTACAAAAAGGTTGCGTAGTACTTTCCCATTTGCCTCTGTTCATATAATACAAAGCACTATTTATTCAATCATTTTTCTTTCTATTCATGCAAACATTTAAAATCAATATTTTGTAATTCTATGATTATACGCCTATAAAACCTAAGTAATATTTTCCTTAAGTTCATGGACTGATATATTTTCCTGCTCTATTTTCCTGCAAACACTGTTTTGAGAAACAGAAAATATGGAATGTTCTTCTCTATGTCTGACATACAAATGGAACTGGGCTTATTTTATCTGTGTATTTTTGTTGGCCCAGGGGAATTCATTAAATAAATAGAGTGCTGAGGAGAAGAATCATTAAAGACAGAGATGAATCATTTTTATAAATATTGATTAAGAAGTACAAACAGCAAAATGACTCAGGTAAATGGGTAAATATACAAACGACAAGATCCTAAGTATGTGAAAGCTTGATTTAGAATTTCACTCTTCTAATGCTTCTCGGCCTTTTGGCTAAGATCAAGTGTAGAATTTCACTCTTCTGTGATTGCATAAGGAACCCACATTTTTCTTCCAGAAACTGGGCTTGTCTTCAGTAGAATTAGTGTGCTGATATCTTTTGAATTTTGGCTATCTAGAGAAGAATTCTTTATCAGGATGAAATGGTGGAAAACACTGCTGTGGATTTCTAGTATGACTGATTGTCTTCTGAAATGGACAACCTCTTAAAGACCGATGAGGAGGTTTATACCTACATCGACCCTTTGAATTTAGGGAAGCCATTCCCAAGCCCCTCCCTAATGTGGCTTTTGTTGCCTTTTGACTACTTTCTTCACTGTGTTATTTACTTCCATTAAATAGTTATTTATATTTGTGCATATGACATCTTCTCATATTGAGAATATTTGTGAATCAATAAAATAAATATCTGGAAAGCTGGCATTGTATATTTTGACTTGTTTATTTCCAGAATTCCTTCAATGAAAGATGTCATTTTTATTACCTGAAGGGTAATATAGTATAGAGATATAGGAGCACCTCAATGGCTCAGTGGCTTGGGCCTCTGCCTTCGGCTTAGGTCATTGTCTAAGGGTCCTCGGATTGAGCCCCATATCAGGCTCTCTGCTCAGCAGAGACAATACACAGATGCTGAGATGTGTAGAATTTATAACTGCTACACATTAAAATAGGCATTGAAAATATTTATTCATGATATTTCAGTGGAGATAGTGAAACTGATTCTCTACTTGTGAAAATTCTATTCCTTTGCCTTTAGTTTTGTATGCAAATAGCAATTCTTTCTATATTTTATTCAGAACTTTTATTGATTACCAGGCACTGACCATAAAATTATCTCATTTTTTCAAACAGGCAGACAATACAAAACCATCTGAGGTCAGTGCTGTTATTATTCAGGTAAAGAAAGATTCTGAGGCAGAAAGAATTTAAATTGTCTGATGTCCACCATTTGAGTGTTTGGAGCAACACAATCTTTAGTGACTCACAGGGAAAGGGAATGAATTTCTATCTCACAAAGCACTGCACTTCATGAAATATCCTATTAGACATGTTTCTTCTCCATATCTTTTCTCAAACTCCTAGATACGGGATTGTCTCTCTCGTTCCTCCTTGATCACCCTCTCACTCTCTAACTTTCTACCCTTACTGCTTTATTCCTAGTTCCTAATAGCTGTCTAGCTTTTCTCTAGGCCTTGGAATAATTTACTTTTAATGAAGACTGATCACACCTGTTACCCTCCTATCCACAAGCTAGTAAGCATCTGCTTTTTAGTAATGTGTCAATTGCCTCCTTGTATTCTGAGGTTGATGAGTGACTATGTTTTAGGTCAATGAAACATCATTCAAGCTACCAGGTTTCACTCTCCTCAGAGAATGGAAGATGGATTTTAATTACAAATAGTGGTTTGCTGTAACATGTTCTAAATCAAAAGATAAAATCTATTAAATCAAATTGTTAAGGGATCCAAATCTTTTAAGACTTTCTCTGAAACCTAAACTGGCATCGTATTACTGAATATTTTCAGTATGTATTACTAATCATTTTCAGTGATAAACTGTCATGCTTTATAGGGAAGCCTCTCCACAAGATGTCTGGATGACCTCCTACTTACTGACTACCATCATTTAATTGAGATATTATTTTATAAATTGAATTTTTAATCTCAGAAGTGTATCGATTGACAGATGTTGTTGGACTTGATAAGTTACTAGGTGTAACCCATATAGTTAAGAGAATCTTTTTTGTGTGTGAAAAAAAATAAGGGTTTGCATCATGGAAGTTCCTACCATTAGAAAGTTCCAATGCAAACCTTAAAAAGAATTGTTCTCAATAACTTCAATACGCATCAAATAAATTGATTTTTGCATAGTTGTCAAAAGTCCTAATGTAAAGTAAAAGAGGAAAATGAACACCAAATGCCTTAGAAAATATTCAATTAATTATTCCTTTGTCATACAAAATACTGAGTTTTGATAAAATGCACATTTTATTCGATCACTGTTTTAAAAGCTAACTCAGTGTTATGTACATTATTACATGTGTTTATGTTGGGTAAAATATTTAGTCAGAGCACTAGGGTGTTGGAACCATTCTAAATTATTCAAACGTATTTATATATTCAAAAAATGTTTTTCAAAAACCCACTAAATGGCAGATGCCCGTTCTAAGGGAGGAGTATTAATGACTTCTGGTAAAAGTCTAACAACTGCTTCTCAGGGGGTGGAGTGAAGGGCTGATCTGTAGAGATGATTCTAAGATGTGAAGTCTCTCACATGGCAGGTTTCAACAAACTGATGTGGGCTTTCTGAGTGCAGAATTGAGAAGACACAGCACAACCGGCTTTTGGGAAGTGTCTAGGCAGGCCCTGCACCCTGCTGTGGGGACCACAGCATTTTGTCTACAGAGGGGACAGAGATCTCTGCTCTCCTAGAGTGAGGGAATGTGAGAGAAAGCAGACAATAAGCAGTGAACATGATTGATTCTCAAATTATAGGGTCTTTTATAAATTAGTAAATATTTTGTAAAGGAAGAGAAAACTGAAAAACCTTGGAACTGGGGGGCTACTATAATTTTATGTAGAGAAATTGGGGGAGGCCTTATTGAGGTGACATGCAGCTATCTGGGAGAGGAGTGTGTCTGGTTTAAGAACCATCTAGTGTAAATGCACTAAGGCCTTAAGAGGAAACATTATGTGATTTGCTAAGAAAGATTTATTTTTTTTTCTTCCTTTCCAATATTAGTAAATGTTTTGGTACTTGTCCTGCTAGTCTCCTGGATAGAATATCCAGTATAGTACTGAATAAACACAGTGATAGTGAGCTTGTAACTGAATTTTGTTAAAATGATTTTTCTATGAACAAAGTATACCATGAAACAAATAAGGTTTTGCATCATTTGCACTTCAGTGAGTTGTATGTGTAAGCTATTATATCAAAGAGCCAGAAAAGGTATGAGAAACTTATAATCTTAGGTGTTGATTATCAAGAAGAGTAGTTTAAAGTCAAGTATTTAAATATACTACTAAGGGGTGCTGGGTGGCTCAGTGGGTTAAGCCTCTGCCTTCAGCTGAGGTCTGGATTTCAGGGTCCTGGGATGGAGCCCCGCATCGGGCTCTAGCAGGGAGCCTGTTTCCCGACCCCCTCTCTCTGCCTGCCTCTCTGCCTACTTGTTACTTCTCTCTCTGTCAAATAAATAAGTAAAATCTGTTTTAAAAAATAAATACACTATTAAGAAACAGTAAATGTGAGGCGCCTAGGTGGCTCAGTGGGTTAAAGTCTCTGCCTTTGGCTCAGGTCATGATCCCAGGGTCCTGGGATCGAGCCCCACATTGGGCTCTCTGCTCAGCAGGAAGCCTGCTTCCTTCTCTGCCTGCTTCTCTGCCTACTTGTGATCTCTGTCTGCCAAATAAATAAATAAAATCTTAAAAAAACATATTAAAAAAAAGAAACAGTAAATGTACTCATATTTGGTACCTAGGAATATTTATGTCTTCAGGCTTTTTTAAAGAACTGATATGATTTATGTGTTAATTAAGGAGTTGCTAGAAATAAGGGCTACTTCATGTTTTCAATAAATAAGTGTGACTTTATAATTGCATTTTAAATTGGTAAATTATATGACACAGAAAATTTTAAACTGGGTACTTGAAAAAGTACTTTGAGACTCTCAAAAAAACTAAATATATCACTTTCTTAGTGATAGTTTTATACATAGTTACTAAGTATGCTATCATATGAAGTGGATGGTACATGTAATATTCCAGTAAGACTAAGTTATATTTATAGTTTTCGTATAGTAAAATAATAATAACGTTAAACATGACAATATTTTCTGAATTCCTTCAAACAATGTTTCCTGGTGAAATCATAAAACAATTTTAAGGGGCGCCTGGGTGGCTCAGTGGGTTAAGCCGCTGCCTTCGGCTCGGGTCGTGATCTCAGGGTCCTGGGATCGAGTCCCACGTCGGGCTCTCTGCTCGGCAGGGAGCCTGCTTCCCTCTCTCTCTCTCTCTGCCTGCCTCTCTGTCTACTTGTGATCTCTCTCTGTCAAATAAATAGATAAAATCTTTAAAAAAAACAATTTTAACTCATTTATCTTACAGTGTCTTTTTGTCTTTCTTTGATTTTCTGTTTTATTGTGAAAAAATTGGTATTTAAAAATATTTAGAAGGAAATGAGGTCAGTCTCATAGAGAGTGAAAAGACTATCTCAAAGGAAAGGAAATGCATGAGAAAGTGATTGGAATTTAAGTGGAAATATATATATATTCAAATATATGTATATATTTGATATTTGGATATATATCTACAGATGTATATATGTATTTCACAGTATTTCTCAAATATCCTCAGTATACTGCTGGCAATAGAAATATAAGCAATGAAACAGAACTCTAGTGAGACTATGTGGATATTCATAGACTTTTGTGGGTCCCTGTTTCCTATTTACTTGTTCTTGACTATGTCTCTAATTTATGACAACATTTTTTTTTATTTGCTTGAGAAAAATACAATCTTTCTTGCCCTGTCCATGAAGGCTAGCTTGACTTGCTGGTTCCTTAAGCTGTAAATAAAGGGGTTCAGCATGGGGGCTACTGAGGTGTTTAGCACAGCAACACCCTTGCTCAGAGACACTCTGTCTTTTGCTGCTGGATTAATGTACATGAAAATGCAGCTGCCATAAGAGATGGAGATGACAATCATGTGGGATGAACAGGTAGAAAAGGCCTTTGTCCTCTGACTAGCAGAAGGAATCCTCAAAATTGTTCTGATGATATATATGTAGGACAGAATTATTAATGCCAAAGTGAACAGTAGAGTAAAAACAGCACAGGAAAAACCCACTGTCTCTAGGAATTTTGTGTCTGAACAAGAAAGGTGTAGTAAGGGGAAATAATTACAGGTAAAATGGTCTATAACATTGGACTTACAGTAATCAAGCTGTATGAACAGCATGAGTGATGGGAATATGATTAAGAATGAAGCCAACCAAGAGGCAAAGACAAGGAGTATGCAGACTCTGGGATTCATGATGGTCATGTAATGCAGAGGTTTGCAGATGGCAACATAACGGTCATAGGACATGGCAGCCAGAAGGTAAAATTCAGTGACTCCCAACAGAATGAAAAAAAACAACTGAGCCATGCAATCATTAAAGGAAATGGTTTTATCTCCTCTAATCAGGGTGCCCAGGAACTTGGGTATGCTGACAGTTGTGAATGAAACCTCTAGCAAGGAGAAATTTCTGAGGAAGAAATACATGGGAGTCTGGAGGTGGGAGTCCAGCAGGGTAAGGGTGATAATGGTCAGGTTCCCAGTGATGCTGAGCATGTAGGTGATGAGCAGAAAGACAAAGATCACTCCCTGAAGCTGCGGATCATCTGACAATCCCAGGAGAATGAACTCTGTTATTTCTGTGTGGTTTTTCATTTCGTTTCTTCTTTTGTGTAGACGAGAGGAGAAAACACAAACAGAAGGATTAGAGAAAGGGAATTACATATAGGAAGCCGCTGGAGTTGGTCTCTGGAAGTAAACTAATTTAATTTAGTTTAATTTAATTTAATTAATTTAATGTAAGAGAACTTTAAGACAACATAATAAAAGTAGGTGACATTTAAAGTAAATTTTTACCATGTGCCACACTCTGTGTTTTACATAGAATGTTTCTTCATAAAACCTTTATTTCACTGATTGGCAACTGATTCTAAAAAGATTTTTAAAAATCTTATCTGCAATACATGACCTACATGAGAAGAACAGGAATTTTAACCCAAGTTTTTCTGAATATTTGATAACTGGAATAAAAATGCTTCCTGTTGACTGTTCAGAGTAATTCCCTGAAGGATTCCCTTCCCATTGAGAAAATCTTTGTCCTCTTCCAACCACAAATTGCCTCATTTCCTCATTTCTGTCAGCTGAATTAGGTGTATTATTACTTAGTATTATTAGTATTAGTATTAGCATTATTACTTAGAAGTATAACATAAAAAAGACAGTATGTTTGGAGGGAGGTCACTCATATGGGAATGTGACCAAAATTTGAAAGTCAGTGAAGTTCAATTTTTAACACTGTGACAAAATTCCCAAGTTTTTACTCCGGTTCACATTCTTCTTTTCCAACCTCCTATGCCTTATCTGAAGCCACAGTTAATGAATTCTTTGACATGATATCCTCGGACTATAGAGAGCAGAGTGGACATAAGGCACGGTAGAAATTTAGCAGGTCGATTTACACATTCTTGGGCTAAAGAAACAATGTATTTATATCTAAAATTATTTTATAGAACATTTTTTCCTTCAGAGTTTCTTCTATCTAAATGTTGTTGTATTATTCTTTATATATGAATTCTGCTTTCTATCCCATATTATAATTTTATATTTTTCCTTTTATCTACATGAGTATCCAGTTATAGAAGCTTTATTATGTCAACACCTTGGAGTATAGGATAAGTCAGCACATTAAATCCCTTTATATTCTTTTCCTGAATAATAATAACTTTAATAATACAATGCATTTAAAGTGAAGTTAAATTTTTCTCAGTAAATCATACCAGTCCATTATCATATCCCTCATTCTGTGCATTCTCACTAAATAGTAGAGTGTTCAATTCAGAGTCATTAAGGAAGTTTTTGTAATAGGATATTTAGTTTAAGATGTAGAATTTTTGATTACTGGTATATAATACATCATAATACTGTGAAGCTTCTTGATCTTTTTTTCCCCTTACATGTCTGAGTTCTCTTTTCACTCACTTCACACTGTTTAGCAAAAAAATGTTGCTGTTGATTATTTAAGGCAAATTCCAATGCTACTGGGAAAGCTTGTGAAAGTCACAGGAAATGAACATTTCTTTTGCTATTTCTCAGGACTGGAGGAAGCAGGCTGAGGGCTTTTAAACAGACATCACAGTCACATATTTTGTAAACAAACATATGGCAATTCAAGTGTATGATCGATATTTCAATCATAACAGTCATTGTTCTCAATGAACAATCCTCTATCATTAACACTGTGCGTACACTCTTTGATTTGTAAGTTATTTCTGTGATGTTTTTGGTAGAGTGATGAAAAATATATCCAAGACTCTAAAACATCATTTCAAGCTTTCCTTCCTAACTACTTATCCACGTTTCTTTTACCCAGTCACATGTAACTTATGTTCCCAAGATTTGTAGTCCCATTTGCTCCTTTCTTTTCAATGAATTCTACTCTGTCATGGATATCTAATTGTTGAATGAAGTGTGTCATTCATTGAAAGTGAAAATTAACATATTGTATAAACAAGCTACTTGCTATTTTGTTAAATAAAATAACTGGAAATGATTTTTAGGACACTTCTGACATTCCATATACATTTTGAAAAAAGAATAATAGCATTCCCCAGATTGTCCAATTTAAAGAAACAACAAATTTTTAAGCCCTACTAAAGATGAAGAGATTGTTTTCTTTATTTTTGTAATAATTAGAAGTAGTAAAAAACACCATGATTCCACAATATAATTGGAAACTAACTTTACCATCCTGCACTCTCTTCTTAATTTAAAGAGAGAGAATGCTTTAATTCTGTATGCTAAATTCTCTCTTTGTAAGTTAAAACTCCTTAAAGAAAGATGTGAACACATATATTCAAGGAAATTTTCACCCACAAATTAATACACAATTTTCCAATTCTCTTTCTCTCTCATGTGACACTCCTTTTTTTGGTGTTAGATTTAGATGTGAGGCTAATTTGTCAGAGAAGAGAACAAAATATTGGTTTAATGTGGTATCTCAAGTAATAATTTGGTTTTATAACAATGACTAACTTTTTTTTCTGGAATGATTCACTCCATTCCTGACCATGTTTGCTGACAGCTAATGTCATGCAAGAACTTTATGGTGACTGAATATAAAAAAACCTCATGAAGGACCAATTTAGTTTCTTTTTTTTTTTTTTTCAGATTATTACTTTAGTAATGTCTCAGAATTTCCTCAAATTGGATCAGAATCTTGTTTCCCTCAAGTCCCCTGGAAAAAAATTACCTGTTTTTTCCTAATAGAATGGGAGAATTTGGATCCCAAATCAGATCAAAACAGTATGAATAAGATAACAGATCAACCAGTATGAATAAGAATAATAAAGGAAAAGCAGTAATCATATAAATTACTCTCAAAATCTGTAGGTTTTCATAGAGATATTCTACAAATATCCTGATTATGTCAATTTGTTAAGTAGGTATCTATATTTGGGGATAATTTTTGATATAAAGAAGGAAAGGAATTCTTAAAAAACATAAACATCAGAACTTAATATTTATTTATAAGGAATGATATTGGGGCACTTGTGGCTTTGCCTTCAAAGAGAAATGGATTAAAAATGCAACTCACAGTATTGTGACTTTGGATAAGCTACTTAATCTCTCTGAATTTTACTTTTTCCTTCATTTAAAAAATAGGAATAATAATTCATGGAATATTCACGGGGACTAATTTAAGAAAAAGTATAATTAAATCATACAAAATTTGTATAAAATGTAGTCCCAAACAGTGGTTAATATTATCTTTATTCTCCCAAAAATAAAGTCAATAAACATATTTGAGGAATATAGCCCACTTTAAACACCAAAACCATTTTTGAGACAGTGAAAACTGTACACACTTATCTCATTTACTCAGTATGAGTTATCCATGTTAATCTGAAGAAACTGACAATGAAAGAGATTAAGTATAATAAGTAAGATCAGACATCAGATGTTAGTTGATAGTAGAATTGGAATTCCTAAGTCTTTCTGCCTGAAACTAGAGCATTTACTACTTATTAAACATGTATTCAATGAGGAAGATCAAATTGAGAGACAATAATTTTATGAAAATTAATGGAGGAATGAATTATTATGACAAACAGGAAATGTAACATACTCATTTTTCATAATCCTTGATAAATACAGCTGACATAAGAAACCCAAATTATTCTATGTATTCCAATATAAAGTTAAGATAAACATTAATGAATCAGTGCTAAGAAAAAGAAATTTTCCATTGCCTACAAATTTACAATCTTACCTCTATTTGTCACACAAATAACATCATCAGCTGGTTGAAATGGTTAAAAAAAAAAGCAAATTGACTACTATTTCAGTTTTAGGTTAAGAGATTCAGTATTTTAAAAATCAATCTTTCTCAATACATTGGAGTTACTTTATTTCTGTAGCTAATATTCTTTTACACACTTTTCCCTATAGCTATGGAAGCAAAAATAGTGAAGAGAAGTTAGATTTGGAGTTACTTTGGACTTTTGGAAGAAGATTCTATGTGGATTTTCTCCTGCCTAAAGCACATGTTTTATTTACCATATATACCCATGTCTCAGAACAAATACTCCAGTGAATCAAATGTGCCAACAAGGGCCTAGAGGAAAATACACTAATGATTGTACAAATGTTATCAACAGTTGCAACAATATTGGAACCAGAAACTTTTGGGATAATGCCCAAAGAGATAGAAAGGGCATAAGAAGAAGCACATGGAATATTTGGCATATAATCTAAATGAGAAAATAACTAAATGTGCACAGCTTTTTTGGGAAAATTCCTGAATTTCCTAAATCAGGATTTCTCTCAAAAATAGAATTTCCCATTTCTTCTTTTGCTGAGTAAAATACTGGGACAACTTAATATTATATGAAAACATTAGATTTTTATCATATATTAAAACATCTCCATAAAAGTGGGACTCCAAACTAGTAGGTATCAAATAAAGTATTCAAAAACACTGAATATAGAATGATGACAAGAATGCAGGGAATGATCCCACTCTTTTGGTACTGGTTGAGACCTGATTTGTGACCCAAGATGTGATCTCTTCTGGGGAATGTTCACTAGAGAAGAATGCATATTCTGTTGTTTTGGGATGGAATGTTCTGAATATATCTACAATGTCCATCCAGTGCATCATTTAAGGCCTTTATTTCCTTGTTGATATTTTGCTTGGATGATCTGTCCATTTCAGTGAAGGGGGTTTTAAGTGCCCTTCTATTATTGTATTATTATTGATGTGTTTCTTTGATTTTTGTTAGTCATTGGTTTGTTTAGTTGGCTGCTCCCATGTTAGGGGCATAGATATTTAAAATTGTTAGATCCTTTTGTTGGACAGACCCTTTGAGTATGATATAGTGTCCTTCCTCATCTCTTATTGTTTTCTTTAGCTTAAAATCTAATTTATCTGATAAACGGATTGCCACCTCAGCTTTCTTTTGATGTCCATTAGCATGGTAAATTCTTTTCCACCCCCTCACTTTAAATCTGGAGGTGCCTTTGGGTCTAAAATGAGTTTCTTGTAGACAGCACACTGATGGGTTTTGTGTTTTTATCCATTCTGATACCCTGTGTCTTTTGATTGGGGCATTTAGGCCATTTACATTCAGGGTAACGATTGAAAGATATGAATTTAGACATGCTATGCCATTGTATTGCCTGTAAGGTGACTGTTACTGTATATTGTCTCTGTTCCTTTCTGGTCTATTACTTTTAGGCTCTCTCTTTGCTTAGAGGACCGCTTTCACTATTTCCTGTGGACTGGTTTGGTGTTAGCAAATTTGTTTCGGTTTTGTTTTTCCCTGGAAACATTTTATCTCTCTTTCTATTTTCAATGAGAGCCTAGCTGGATATAATATTCTTGGCTGCCTATTTTTCTTGATTAGTGCCAGTTTACTGACAGTCCTTTGTGGCCTGCCAGGTCTCTGTGGATAAGTCTCCTGCCAATCTAATATTTCTACCATTGTATGTTACAGATCTCTTGTCTGGACCTGATTTCAGGATTTTCTCTTTGTCACTGAAACCTGTAAGTTTTATTATTAGATGACAGAGTGTGGATCTATTTTCATTGATTTTGAGGGCCATTCTCTGTGCCTCCTGGATTTTGGTGTTTGTTCCCTTCATCAAATTAGGGAAATTCTCTGCTATAATTTGCTCCAATATACCTTCTGCTCCTTTCTCTCTTTCTTCTTCTTCTGGGATCCCAATTATTCTAATATTGTTCCATCTTATGCTATCATTTAACTCTCAAATTCTCCCCTTGTGGTCCAGTAGTTGTTTGTCTCTCTTTTGTTCAGCTTCATTATTCTCCATCACTTGGTCTTCTATGTCACTAATTCTCTCTTCTGCCTCATTTATCTTATCATTAAGAGCCTCTTTTTGATTACACCTCATTAATAGCTTTTTTGATTTCAACTTCATTAGATTTTAGTTGGTTTATTTCTCCAGAAAGGGATTCTCTAATATCTTCCATGCTTTTTTCAAGCCCAGCTAGCACCTTGAAAATCCTCAATTTGCACTCTAGTTCTGACATATTACTAATGTCCGTTTGATTAGGTTCCTAGCATTAGATACTGCCTCTTTTTCTTTCTTTCTTTCTTTTTTTTTTTTTTTTGTGGTGCATTTTCATGCTTTGTCATTTTATCCAGATAAGAATAGTTGAATGAGAGAACAAAATACTTAAAGTATAGCAACGACTCCAGAAAAATATACACTAACCGAATCAGAAGAGACCTAAAACTCGGGAGGAGAAGAATGGGGGGAAAGCAGAAAATGTGTGTGTGTGTATATATATATATATATATATATATATATATAAAATACTGAATAGAACAGAGCTACACATTTGATTTTGGTGTATTTTCTTCTGTTAGAAGAAACTACCTCCCAAATTTTAAAAAAAAGAAAAGAATATATAAACACACACACACACACACACACACACACACATATATATATTTGATATATATATTTAAAATATTTTATTTATTTATTTGACAGACAGAGATCACAAGTAGGCAGAGAGGCAGGCAGAGCGAGAGGGGGAAGCAGGCTCCCCACTGAACAGAGAGCTTGATGCGGGGCTTGATCCCAGGACCTTGAGATCATGACCTGAGCCAAAGGGAGAGACTTTAACCCACTGAGCCACCCAGGCACCCCAAATTTTTAATAGCACAGGTAAACCCTTCAGACAAGTTCAGGTTAAAAAGTCACATGTGAATTCTATATAACACAGTCATAATATATAATAGCTTACCGTATTTTGAAAAGAAATTTATATGTACTAATGTTTAAGGTCTAAGATAGACTGTTAGCTGAAAAATGCAAACTATACATTTATATTTACATAAAGAAAAATGAACCCGTATAGTTTCTAATGTTCAAATATATACATATATAAATATCTTGATAAAGGCCTAGAAGGTACAGACCTATTTATAACAATGATAACAATGATTATCATTGAGGAGGGGAGGGGAACTGGCTTAGGGCAAGTAGGGACTTCAGCTTTACTGGTATTGTTTGAAATGTTTTAATAGCAGGAATGTGAGAAAACAGACAAAAGCCTATTACCAATTCATAGAATCCCTTGAGCCTTACTTGAATATTGACCATGGAAGGAGTAGCGATCTATTTAGTCTTACACAGATAAGGGTGTATGTGTTGGTCCTTGCAAGGAGGGAGCAATGTGTATATATATACACATATATATGTGTGTGTGTATACACACACACACACACACACACACACATACAATAAGGGTATGCATGATGAAGGGATGGAATATGACTATAAAGATGAAAATTTAAAAAGATTCTAGGGGAGGAGTCAAGATGGCAGAGGAGAAGCAGGATTTTCAGGTTGCAGGAATTCAGTTAGATAGTTATCAAACCATCCAAATACCTACAAATCCAACAGGAGATCAAAGAGAAGAAGAGAAGAAATTCTAGAAACAGAAAATTGACCCCTTTTTGGAAGGTAGGACCTGTGGAAAAGTGAATCCAAAATGATGGGAAGATAAACCACAAGGGGAGGGTCCAGCTCCTGCCAAGCAGCAGAGCAACAGAGCACAAAATCAGAACTTTTAAGTCTACTCCATTGAGCGACATCACTCCAGAGACTAAGTGGAAGTGGAGCCCTTGCAGGGACAGCATGGTCTCAGGTCCCACGGGGTCACAGAAATATCGGGGATCTCTGAATGTAACAGAGCTTGCAGGTATTAGAGCAGGAAACCAACTACAGAGACAGAGACAAGGAGTGAGCTCTTAGCTTGGGGTTACCTTAAACTGTAATCTGTGGCACAGTTAGGCCACTGTTCTTTGAGCAGGGACTCCACATGTGGCAGATCCAGGAAGACACCCCCTGTAAGAGCAGAGTGGCAGGAATCTGCTGGGTTTGGAGACTCCAAGTGGGGTTGTGTGCACATTGTTGCTAGTGGCAAGTTCGTATGCTTTTTTTTTTTTTTTTTTAGTTTTTTTTTTCAGCATAACAGTATTCATTATTTTTGCACCACACCCAGTGCTCCATGCAATCTGTGCCCTCTACAATACCCACCACCTGGTGCCCCCAACCTCCCACCCCCCACCCCTTCAAAATTCTCAGATCATTTTTCAGAGTCCATAGTCTCTCATGGTTCACCTCCCCTTCCAATTTCCCTCAACTCCCTTCTCCTCTCCATCTCCCCTTGTCCTCCATGCTATTTGTTATGCTCCACAAATAAGTGAAACCATATGATAATTGACTCTCTCTGCTTGACATATTTCACTCAGCATAATCTCTTCCAGTCCCGTCCATGTTGCTACAAAACTTGGGTATTCATCCTTTCTTTTTTCTTTTTTTTTTTTTTTTTACAGCTTTATAAACATATATTTTTATCCCCAGGGGTACAGGTCTGCGAATCGCCAGGTTTACACACTTCACAGCACTCACCATAGCACATACCCTCCCCAATATCCATAACCCCACCCCCCTCTCCCAACCCCCTCCCCCCATCAACCCTCAGTTTGTTTTGTGAGATTAAGAGTCACTTATGGTTTGTCTCCCTCCCAATCCCATCTTGTTTCATTTACTCTTCTCCTACCCCCTCAATCCCCCATGTTGCATCTCCTCTCCCTCATATCAGGGAGATCATATGATAGTTGTCTTTCTCCGATTGACTTATTTCGCTAAGCATGATACCCCCTAGTTCCATCCACGTCGTCGCAAATGGCAAGATTTCATTTCTTTTGATGGCTGCATAGTATTCCATTGTGTATATATACCACATCTTCTTTATCCATTCGTCTGTAGATGGACATCTAGGTTCTTTCCATAGTTTGGCTATTGTAGACATTGCTGCTATAAACATTCGGGTGCACGTGCCCCTTCGGATCACTACGTTTGTATCTTTAGGGTAAATACCCAGCAGTGCAATTGCAGGGTCATAGGGTAGTTCTATTTTCAACATTTTGAGGAACCTCCATGCTGTTTTCCAGAGTGGTTGCACCAGCTTGCATTCCCACCAACAGTGTAGGAGGGTTCCCCTTTCTCCGCATCCTCGCCAGCATCTGTCATTTCATGACTTGTTAATTTTAGCCATTCTGACTGGTGTGAGGTGATATCTCATGGTGGTTTTGATTTGTATTTCCCTGATGCCGAGTGATATGGAGCACTTTTTCATGTGTCTGTTGGCCATCTGGATGTCTTCTTTGCAGAAATGTCTGTTCATGTCCTCTGCCCATTTCTTGATTGGATTATTTGTTCTTTGGGTGTTGAGTTTGCTAAGTTCTTTATAGATTTTGGACACTAGCCCTTCTGCTAAGGTCAGGAACACGGCAGGGATGTCCGTTATCACCACTGCTATTCAACATAGTACTAGAAGTCCTAGCCTCAGCAATCAGACAACAAAAAGAAATTAAAGGCATCCAAATCCCCAAAGAAGAAGTCAAACTATCACTCTTCGCAGATGATATGATACTCTATGTGGAAAACCCAAAAGACTCCACTCCAAAACTGCTAGAACTTCTACAGGAATTCAGTAAAGTGTCAGGATATAAAATCAATGCACAGAAATCAGTTGCATTTCTCTACACCAACAACAAGACAGAAGAAAGAGAAATGAAGGAGTCCATCCCATTTACAATTGCACCCAAAACTATAAGATACCTAGGAATAAACCTAACCAAAGAGACTAAGAATCTATACTCAGAAAACTATAAAGTACTCATGAAAGAAATTGAGGAAGACACAAAGAAATGGAAAAATGTTCCATGCTCCTGGATTGGAAGAATAAATATTGTGAAAATGTCTATGCTACCTAAAGCAATCTACACATTTAATGCAATTCCTATCAAAGTACCATCCATTTTTTTCAAAGAAATGGAACAAATAATCCTAAAATTTATATGGAACCAGAAAAGACCTCGAATAGCCAAAGGAATATTGAAAAAGAAAGCCAAATTTGGTGGCATCACAATTCCGGACTTCAAGCTCTATTACAAAGCTGTCATCATCAAGACAGCATGGTACTGGCACAAAAACAGACACATAGATCAATGGAACAGAATAGAGAGCCCAGAAATAGACCCTCAACTCTATGGTCAACTCATCTTCGACAAAGCAGGAAAGAATGTCCAATGGAACAAAGACAGCCTCTTCAATAAATGGTGTTGGGAAAATTGGACAGCCACATGCAGAAAAATGAAATTGGATCATTTCCTTACACCACACACAAAAATAGACTCAAAATGGATGAAGGATCTCAATGTGAGAAAGGAATCCATCCAAATCCTCGAGGAGAACACAGGCAGCAACCTCTTCGACCTCAGCTGCAGCAACATCTTCTTAGGAACATCACCAAAGGCAAGGGAAGCAAGGGCAAAAATGAACTTTTGGGATTTTATCAAGTCAAAAGCTTTTGCACAGCAAAGGAAACAGTTAACAAAACCAAAAGACAACTGACAGAATGGGAGAAGATATTTGCAAATGACATATCAGATAAAGGGCTAGTGTCCAAAATCGTATGCTTTTTTCATGGCTGAGTAATATTCTGTTATATATGTTGCAACATCTTTATCCTTTCCTCTGTCAATATACACTTGGATTGCTTCTGTATCTTGACTATTGTGAATAATGTGGCACAAAATATAGGGTGTAGGCAGCCAAGGACTGGGCTAGAGTTAAGAGACCAAACCAGGCCCCAACTCACGCCTCCTTGAAACCCAGGGGCTAATAGCCCCGTGGGTGGAAAAGTTGAGCAGCGCTTGAGAAAGGGCCTGAGCTATGGATCCTAAGACTCGCTGACGTGGTTGCCTGCATGTGCTTATCTGGAATGGGCAAAACAGGCCTGCTCATTAAATCATTGTGGGATTGTGCTGTCCTTGCACGGGACATAAACTACACCATTGTAAGATTGTGCTGTGCTTGCATAAACTATGACTTGAGCCACTTTGAAGATAGTGCACCTGGTTAAAGAATTATCTGAAGACAGAGACCACTGGCATCAGAGGGTCTGCTATTCGTCCTTGGGAAATAGATAATGGGAAAGCTTGAAGGGTTTTCTGTGCATGTTGCAAATTCTTTAGTAATCAGCTAAAAATAGATACTTTCTTATAATTGTTTCTGTTAGCTATATAATGCCTCACAGCCTTGAATAAAATTGGCACTGCTTGGACATCATCCACTTTGCCCTCCTGTCCTCATCTCTTTGTGTCTCGTCTTTGTCTCACCATCCTCTTGCCCTCTCGACCCTGGTCGTGTTGTCGCGCTGGCTGCGACAACAGGGGCTTTATATTTTTTGGAATTAGTGTTTTGATAGAACATTTTGATTAATCAAAATAGTTGGCAAATGATTTACGTTCCATAACTACTGGTTTTATATTCATAATCATAAATCCCTGACATGGAACATACAGATAGTTTTAAAGGAAGACACAATTCATGTTATCATGTAAACACAATTCATGTGTTAATAATTATTAACACACTATGTTATCAAGAGTGTTTAGCAAATGAGCTCAGCATTTTCTGTAGCTGTGACATGAATATAGGAAAATGATACAAATTAGTTTAAATTTCATTTTCTTTTATTGAATCTTCATGATAACATTCATTCATACACCCAAAACTTTGATTTGTTTGTATGAAATGGTACTTCAAGGACCAAATCTTTGAAGGTCTGTGTACTTTTTGGTCCCTTAGGGTGTAAATAAAAGTGTTCAACATGAGGACAACAGAATTATTGAGAATAGTTACTTCTTTTGTCACTAATGCCTTTTTTTTGCATAATAATTAGCATATATGGAAATAGAAATGGCAATCATGTGAGTCGAACAAGTAGAGAAAAACATTGTTTTTCTCTGACTAGGAGATGTGATGTATATGTAAGACAAAATCACCAACACCAAAGTAAATAGCAAAGTACCCCAACCAAGCAAAAGCCAGTTACTACAAAGAGCCATGTATCTGAATGAGACAGTTGCAAAAAGGAAAGATAGCCACATGCAAAGTGTTCAATGACATTGGGAACACAGTAATCCAGCTGAGTAATCCAGTATAAGTGGTGGGAAAATGGTCAGAAACTTGCCCAGCAATGCACATAGCATAAACAGGTTACAGAGTTTCCTGTTCTCGATGGTTGTATAATGAAGGGGCTTGCAAATGGCAATGATAGTGATCAAAGGACATGGCAATTAGAATTTTAAACTCAGTTACTCCCATGAAAATAAAGAATAGTTGGGCAACATAACTGTTATTGGAAATATTATCCCTGGTGATTATTACCCCCCAGAAATCGAGGAATACATGTAATTGTAAATGAGATTTCTAAGAAAGAGAAGTTCTAGCTAAGAAATGCAGAGGCCTCTGTAGATGAGACCTCACCAAATTAGGGTGATGATAGTCAGGTTTCCATTGACACTTAACATGCTTGTGATAAATAGGCAGAGTAAAATCAGAATCAGAATCAGGATCATCAGAAAGGCTCAGCAGGACAAACTCTGATCATCGTGTGGTGGTTTATTTCTTTCTCTTCCATTTTTATTTCTTTTAAAGATATGAGACAACACTGATGAATCTGGAGGACATTACCCTAAGTGAAACAAGTGGAAGGACAAAAAAATGCATGATTCCACTTATATGAGGTGTTAAAATCAGTCTATCTCATGGAAATGGAGTAGAATGGTGACTGTCTTAGGATGGAGCAGGGTTGGCAATGGGGAGTTGCTATTAGCTGGTATAAAGTTCAGTTTTGTAAGAAGGATAGGTTTTCAAGATGTTGAAGATGAATACTGTTGAAGAACATTGTTTGCTGTACACATTTTGCCTACAGTTAACAATACTATATTGTGCCTTTAAAAATACAAGTGGGTAAGTCTCGAGTTAAGTGTTCTCACCACTTTATAAATATAATTTGTGCTTATTCACAACCATAGCAGTTAACTATACAGACCAATGTTAATAATAATAGCTACTATTTATTGATAGCTAATTATGCTATGTGCTTGAAAGGTTCATTCCCATCCCTATGGTACATTTTATATGCCAGATTTATCTGACACCTGATTTACCACTGGAAAAATATATGTTGAGAGGTCATAGAAACCCTAACTTTGTCAACTATTTGCCTTCTTTCACATACAAAATATACTTCAGATAAAATGAAATTGAGAAACCATTCATGAGTTTTCTATTACATTTTGAATACCCTTCAATTTTCTATTACTTATTTTAATTTTTTCTCTCCAACTCCTATGCTGCATTTCTCAGTTGAATATTTTACACAGAAATCATTAGGAATCAGAAATCATGGAATGAGTTAGGATTATAGTATATTTTCTATTACTAAATAGTCATTTATATTATTTAGAATACTTTATTGTATCCATAATTTTCTTTCATTTTCTCTCTCACACACATAGAGAAACACACATACATCTTTCCAATATACTTTAGGCACTTAATACCTTAAGTAGAGTGAGTGGAGGAGTATTTTAACGGGTGAAATTCTAACTTTATATGAAATGGAAAATTTTGATCTGTTATGAAGATTTTATTTTATATAAAACTTAAACGATTTCACTTTTTAGGCATCAAATAATTTAGACACATGCCCAGTTTCAATGTACTAAACTAAACTTCAAAACTAGTTTTAGTTCAAAAACTAAAAAGGAGCTATGCATATATATTTCAGCATTATCAGAAAGCAAAGCTTATACCATGGAATTAGAGAAATTGAACTTATTCTACATATCTAAGACAGTATTTCTTCACTATTTTCTACAGTATGTGTGTATGTGTGTATGTATGTATGCATGTATGTATGTCTGCATCTACTTGTATATCTACCTATATCTAGTGAGTCATAATGGATTTTGGAAATAAGGAGATGTATTTAGCAGCGTATCTACAAAAGTATATATGTTAAGTATCTATTCTTTTTTTAACAATAGATAAATTATATGAACACACCCTATTTAGTGAGCTATGTTTCATGGTTTTTAAATGAAATCTTTCATATTTTTCAAAAAATCATATGGCATTTGAAGAATTTTTTTTTTCCTAGAGAAACTGCAAGATGGTGAAAGGATTTCTGACAAAGATCACTGAAAATCACAAAATTGTGTTTTCTGTAGAGAGTAAGGAAAATATCACATCAAAAATTACAGTGCCTCCTCCATTCTGTGTGATAATCATTTTCCTAAACAAAATGCAAAGTAAATTACATTGACAAATTAAAACAATTAATAATCAAGACGTTGCAACTAATCAAAGTTTCAGAAGAATGGGAACAAGAAAAACAAAGTTATTTCATCTGAATGGGAAATATATTAAATGTGCTTATAAACTCTTAGAAAGAAAGAATGAATAAGGATAGCAGGAAGACCACTGTCATTTAAAGGTGGCTCAAATTTCATGTTTGTATATTTTAAATTGACCTGCAATGTGTCCAATTTGTAAAACCATAACATTTCATTTACTTGAGAAAATACAATCTTCCTTGCCCTGTCATGAAGGCTCGCTTGACTTGCTGGTTCCTTATGCTGTAAATAAAGGGGTTCGGCATGGGGGCTACTGAGGTGTTTAGCACAGCAACACCCTTGCTCAGAGACTCTCTGTCTTTTGCTGCTGGATTAATGTACATGAAAATGCAGCTGCCATAGGAGATGGAGATGACAATCATGTGGGATGAACAGGTGGAAAAGGCCTTTGTCCTCTGACTAGCAGAAGGAAGCCTCAAAATTGTTCTGATGATATATATGTAGGACAGAATTATTATTACCAAGGTGAACATTAAAGTAAACAGAGACCAGGAAAACCCCATTATCTCTAGGAATTTTGTGTCTGAACAAGAAAGTTGCAGCAGGGGGTAAAAATCACAGGTAAAATGGTCAATAATATTAGAACTACAGTAATTAAGGTTTAAGAGCAACATGAGTGCAGGGAATACAATTAAGAATGAAATCAGCCATGAGGAGAAGGCAAGGAGTATGCAGACTCTGGGATTCATGATGATCATGTAATGCAGAGGTTTGCAGATGGCAATATAACGGTCATAGGACATGGCAGCCAGGAGGTACAATTCAGTGACTCCCAAAAGAATGAAAAAAAAAGAACTGAGCAATGCAATCATTAAAGGAAATGGTTTTATCTCCTCAAATCAGAGTGCTTAGGAACTTGGGTATGCTAACAGTGGTGGATGAAACCTCTAATAAGGAGAAGTTTCTGAGGAAGAAATACATGGGTGTCTGGAGGTGAGCATCCAGCAGGGTAAGGGTGATAATGGTCAGGTTCCCAGTGATGCTGAGCATGTAGGTGATGAACAGAAAGACGAAGATCACTCCCTGAAGCTGCGGGTCATCTGACAATCCCAGGAGGATGAACTCTGTTAGTTCTGTGTGGTTCTCATTCTCCAGTTGCTTATTTGTAGTTCTCCTGCCAGACCTCTAGGAGAAAACACAAGGAAGAAACTTGAAGAGAGGATTAGCAGAGGTCCAAGTTTGGAGACAGAATTTGGCAAAAAAAAACCTATGTGCTTTCATCTACAGGGGAGATTTTATGAATCTTTGACTGATTCTTCCCAACCCACAAACATCTGTGCTGAAATCTCCTGTGAACTCCTCCACTATGCTGTGCACGTCTGAAAGTTAAGAAGAGTCTGACCTTCAAAGCCTTTGCAACACAGTCAAATTCCTGGAAGTCACAGGGGCTTAAAATAAACACTTGTCTACTTAATTCACTCATTCATTCTGAGTTTGTTTTTGCATCACAGATACCCATCAAATAAGTTCTCTATTGTATGCCCAATTCCTGGCTGCATATTACATAGGTTGTGTCTTTGTTTTACAGGATGTTTTTCCCCATCTGGAGTAATTTATAAAAAGGACATGTAGAAGAAGCCCCAATTTTTTGACATATAATTTAAAAAAAACTTCATTAAACATTTATTCAAAATAGTCTTCATTAAATTTCTTTAGAATGCTTTCTTTTAATTAACTTTACTCCTTCTCAGTAACAATACTATTCCTTCATCAGGATTTGCTTTTTCTAGGAAGCACTAGTTTCTCATAACACCTGGGAGCCTCAATATGCATTCTCATCAAATAGGCAATATTTGGTTTCATTTGAATTGAATTTCAATTCAATCCCCAAATTGAAATTTCTGCACTAAATTTACTGGCTTTGGAGATACTGTTTTAAAAAGGCATATTATTACTCTTCCATAGGTAATAATGTGTCAATGCACTGCATTTTTAACCTTATTTCAAGTTTTTTTGCATATTCTTTATTTTCTTCACTTTCCTACAATTTTAACACTTTCTGAAAAAGAATAACTTGACTGAATTACACATTTTGGCTACTGATGAAACATACGAGGGAATGTATGAAGAGCTGTGAAAGAAGGTATTAATATATATAGAAACGTTTATGTGAGCATTACTGAAAAGGAGTACTTAAAGGCCAATTTTCTAGCATCCATGAATATAGGCTTAAAACAACTCTACCAAGAGATGATCTAATATCACAGACCTGGGGGAAGCATACTATACTATTTATGTAAAAATATTAATGAAAATCAAAGGACTATATTCATTTACCAACATCACCTAATGTTTACCAGCATTGCCAACATGGATGTTATTCATTCATTCATTTATTCATTCATTAATTCAGCAGGCTTTGGGGAGAAAAAAACCTCAATGTTTAACAAGGTGCATATGATTCCTCAAGCCTGAAGCCACCCCAAGGATGTACTCATTCAGAGTATGAAGGATATCTCTAAGCATTTAGCCCATCTTTTTATTTCTGAACACAGATCCATATTTCCCCTAGAAGAAGATGGTTTAGGTTCAAATAAATTATTTTCCACCCATTTGGTTAAAAATCAAGAACCCCTTCTAACAACCCCTAAGGCATATACTTTGAGCTATTCAAAATGAAATTTAGCAATAATACTTTGTATTTGTTAAATAAGATGGCCACAAAGTACTTTCAAGTTTCATTCCAAAAATATCACTGTTCCATTCTTTATTTAGTCATCAGTAATCAAATAAAAAAAGGAAAAATACATAAACTCCTAACAAGATCATGGTATAAAAATCCTATTAATTTCTTACTTGGGACAATCTAAGGTAAATAGCTGTTACAGAAAGTTTATGGGATCTGCAGTTAGAGGAACATGGGCTAAAAATTCAAATGGGCTGTTTAATGGATTTGTGACTTTAGATGGTACTTAATTTCCCTAAGCATCTGTTTTCTCGGTTTACCGTGGATGTAAAATTTCAAGGGCATTTTGGGAATTAATTGAAATAATATAAATGAAAGTGCTGTATGAACCATGTGGCACTAAATATGCTTTAAGAAGAGCTGGTTTATTTGTCTTCTTTTAGTGGAATTTTTTCCAACTTTGAGCAGAATATTCATAGTAACTGTGATTGTACAAGGGCATTATTTATTCAAATGAAATATTAAGGACTTTTATATTCTATCTCACTAACTTTTATGACACCCTGATAGAACTTCATCTTTGTTCCCAAATGAAGCACTAGGATACTGTGGTTTTGTACCTTAGATATATTTGTGTAGCAACAAGTGTTCAATATATTAGAGACTACCTAAAATTAAAGTCTGTTCTCTTAAAGAAAGTACTACATAACTTATATTCTATTAGAAACACAGCCACAGAGATGATAATTTCTTTCTTTTATTTGAGAATGAATAAATTATATAATAAAGCAAAATATACTAACATCCCTTTACATTTTTAAAAATAAATCCAGTTGAAAAATGAAATTCCAACATATCCTATTTAATGTGACTAAATGTTGAGCTGATAAGTAATGAAGCAATGACACAGTTTGGGAGACTCCATTGCCTTCTATATGTCCGACTTACCTCTGATTTTCATACAGGTTCACTAACATTCAGAATGGCCAGAACATAAAAAATACTAGCAGATGGCATTGTTGCAATCCAGGGAAACCAGCATTCCTGAACACATGTCCTCTTAGTGTACCTCTTTGCTTTCTATTGTTAATGTTTTTGTCCTAAGTTTCCTCTTATTTCTTGAGTATAGAGAGTGAGAGAGGAGCAGCTGTATGAAAGAGAAAAAAACATCAGAAAGTATTTCAAAACTGTCTGATGTGGTTTCTACACAGATCTTATGTAACATGCGTTACGTAATGTTTTATCTGTTCTCTCTGCCGATGGCTTACAGGGAATAATTCAGTGAATCAAAATTGCCAGAACAGGACTTCACACAAAACACTAAGGAATATAAAACATAATGCACTTTAGAATTGAGATTTGACAAAAAAGCTTGGGGACAGTATCCAATGAGACAGAAAAAATAACAATGAACAAATAACCATTCTAAATGTGATTTGTTTCTCTTGAGAAACAAACATACTGACAGAAATTATTTTTCAGACAGAGATTACCAAAAAAGTAACTCAATTCATACTTCAGAACTCTACCAAAAGTGCCTTCACACCATGACATTTTTAAAAACTGGTAATCTACCACATTATACTAAGTCTTTCATTGCCTCTATTGACTTATTTTTTAAAATATTTTATTTATTTGACAGACAGAGATCACAAGTAGGCAGAGAGGCCGGCAGAGAGAGAGAGAGAGAGAGGAGGAAGCAGGCTCCCTGCCAAACAGAGAACCTGATGCGGGGCTCGATCCCAGGACCCTTGGATCATGACCTGAGCCAAAGGCAGAGCCTTAACCCACTGAGCCACCCAGGTACCCCACCTCTATTAACTTTAATCTGCCTTCCAAGAAGAATTTTTGCTACTCTAATACTGCTAGTGCTTTATACTTTTTTTCCTTCTCACTCTGTTGTTCACCAGCAATGTCAGTTGAGGAGGTTCTTGTTTTGATTGATTAATGTTCCAGTGTATATTGGCTCTTTCCTTGACCAGACCATGATAATATAATCATCCCCAAATGATATGATGTGAGTGTAAAACACCAATAAAATTGTGCCTGTCTTTAGTAAAAACTAAGCAATATATGCAGGTCCATAAGTGTTTGGAAAATGTAAAGTAGAATAAGCATAACTTTTTAGTCATTTTATTTTGTTTCGTTTTCAAATCAGGTTATTATATTGGCTGTTATAGCCCAAGACCTCAGGAGAAAAACTCAACCACTCAATTTAAATATTTGTGAAAAAAAGATAATCACCCTAATTTGCCATATAGCTTTGAAAACTAAATACAGTATGATTGAGGACATACCTAGTTGAGTATATGGCATAGAATAAATACACTCTACGAAAGAGATATTATTATTTGTGAAATTCCTATTAGACTTCCAGGCAGCACGAGTGTAACAGTGAATGCCTAAATACTCATTTATCTCATATTTTTAAATATAATACAGATAAACAAGGAGAGTATGTAAAATAAGACATAACATATACCTTAAGCATAACTACAAAATAGAAGATATATGACTTTCAAATAATTTATAAGCAGTAAAGTAAACATTCAAGCTTATACCTGAAGGGAGGAATTGGACAAACACTGCAGATATTATGTAAAAAAATATAGTTGTTGCAGATAATATATTTCATTTTTTATAACCTTAAGATAAACTGCAATATCAGTAACAAAATAATATTTTAGAGTAAGTTGATTAAAATGTTTACTCCTTTAGCTATTACCATATACAATATTTGTATTATTCTTAACAATCAGCAAAATTAGGTATGTTTTATAGTGACTGCCTTTCTGTATAGAATTGTAACTCAATAAGGAAACAGAACCTATAGAGGGTTTGAAAGAAAGACATAATGTAGCTACTTTTGGTTTATTAAAAGAAAAATTAAAGTGCTTTGCCTTACAAGTATCTGTGAGATGGATATTGGAGGATACTATAGAAGTTGAAATTTTATTTATCCTTTATTGGGTCTTCACAATGACATCTATTCATGTTAATACATATTTTCATTTGTGTCTAGAAAGCAGTACTTTATGAAGCAAGTTTCTGAAAGCTTGTTTTACTTGCTGATTCCTCAGGGTATAAATAAAAGGGTTCAACATGGGGACAATTGAGGTGTTGAGAATAGCTACTCCTTTGGTCAATGATGCTCTTTCTCTTGCTGAAGGCTTGACATACATGAATATACAGCTCCCATAAGAGATGGAAATGATAATCAAGTGAGAGGAGCACATGGAGAAAGCCTTTTTCCTCTGACTAGAAGATGGGATTCTCAGGATGGTGTTAAGGATGCACAGGTAGGAGACAATCACTAATGCCAAAGTGAACAGCAGAGTGACAAAAGCAAAGTAAAAGCCAGTCATCTCCAAAAGCCATGTATCTGAGCACGAGAGTTGTAAGATGGGGAAATAGTCACAAGAGAAATGATCAATTACATTGGAAGCACAGAAATCTAGCTGGAGGATGACCATGAGTGGTGGGAAAATGGTAAGAAATCCTCCTAGCCAGGACCCAAAGACAAGCAGGGTACAAAATTTTTTGCTCATGATGGTGGTGTAATGAAGAGGCTTGCAGATGGCAACGTAATGATCAAAAGACATGGCAGTGAGAAGAAAAAATTCAGAAACACCCATGAAGATGAAGAAAAATAGTTGAGCTAAACAATTGTTATAGGAAATGGTCTTGATATTCGTAATGATTGCCCCCCAAAATCTGGGGATAGAGACACTGGTGAATGTGATTTCTAAGAAGTAGAAATTCTGCAGGAAGTGATACATAGGAGTCTTGAGATGACAGTCTATCAAGGTAAGGATGATGATGGTTAGGTTTCCAGTGACACTTAATATATAAGCCATAAATAAAAAGATAAAGATTACAACCTGAAGTTGTGGGTCATCTGAGATACCCAAGAGAATGAACTCTGTAATCATTGTATGGTTTCTCATGCTGCCTTTTATTTTCTTTAAACAAAATCTACTGTTGGGAAACAAGACAAAAAGAAAGAGTATGTGAATAGTAAAGGAATTGAAGGTTTAAAATTTCATATTAGTAGCTCCAATGAAATGAAGCAATGGAACTTTTTTCCTTTCGTATTAGTAATGTTCATATTAGTTATGTTCATATTAGTAGCTCCAATGAAATGAAGCAAGGGAACCTTTTTCCTGTGTGCAGTTTTGCAATATCCACTCAGTCTGTTAAAGCACATATATTTTACACATCCTCTCTTGAAAAGGAAAACCATATTCATAGGTCTATATTAAAAGTCCCCTCATGAGTGAATTTACATAACACCTGTACCTGTAAGCAAATTGTCTATATATGCAACATATTTCTTAATTTTTATTTCTTAATTTTTATTTTATTTTAATTCGTGTTGGTAACACATACTGATAATTCAATTCACTTGTACAATATAGTGATTCAACAATTGCATACATCACCCAGTGCTCATCAGGACCCTTGTACTCCTTCCTTAATCCCCATCCCCTATTTCTCTGTTTCCCCCACCCATCTCCCCTCTGGTAATCATCAGTTTGTTCTCTACAGTTAAGAGTGTCTTCATTCCATAAAGGAGGAAAGAACATCCAATGGGAAGAAAGAGAGTCTCTCCAACAAATTGTGGTGTAAACTGGCCAGCTACATGCAGAAGAATGAAAATATACCACTCTCTTACACCATCCGCAATACTAAACTCAAAATGGATTAAAGATCTAAATGTGAGACCTGAAAGCATAAAAATCCTAGCAGAGGGCACAGGCAGTAATCTCTCTGAAATTGGCCACAGTAACATTTTTCTAGATATGTCTCCAGAGGCAAAGGAAATTAATTCCTGCAATACTAGTTATCACATCTGTAATTTAGCTATTGAAGCATTGTTTTCCAGTTTCCTAGATTGTGTGTTCTTAGGACTGAAATACCTAATTCTGAGTTTTAACTTTGATGCCACTTAGAAACTTCATCTTCTGATTTTGGTGGAAGCTGATGTCTCTGTTATAATTCCTGAGCTTAATAAGAACACGATTATTGTTATTCTTAACATATATACTTTTTAAATGTGACCAGAAGAAATAAATGTATTTCCTGTCTTAGAAATATGAGACTAGAATTGCCTTGGTTGTAAATGAGAGTAAAATTCTTCATTTGTGAGAAAGAAAACAGAAGCCAGAAATATCATTTAATACATAGAAGAAGTCATATAAATAACATAGTTTTTACAACATAGTGATCCATTCATATCATCTTCATGTTCTTTATTTAAATTAATAATTGACTTCTTTTTTTTTTCATTTTAAACTATGTTCACTTTGTTTTGTTACTCTCCATATTTGAGGACAAGAGGAGTTCATAAGGGAATTTTTTATCACAAAATATCTCATTGTCTTCTTTCCAGAAGAGTAAATAAGTAGAATTAATAAAATTCTCTGTAAAATTTACTTTATAGAAACTATAGATTATTAAACTGTAATCAATATAGGGCACATGGGTGGCTCAGTCAGTTATACATCTGCCTTTGGCTCAAGCCATGCTCCCAGGGTCCTAAGAACTAGTCTGGCATCAGGCTCCCTGCTCAGTTAGGAACCTACTTCTCCCTATGCCTCCAGCTCCCTCTGCTTGTGCTCTCTCTCTCTCTGTCAAATAAATAAATAAAATCCTTTAAAAAATGTAATCTATATGTTGGCTAACTGAACATAATAAGAAAATTTTTAAAAAATTATTTAAAAAATGAAGCTCATTTTGTTTCAATTAAAAAAAAAAACCAGTTAACCAAAATAAATAAGTTTCTTTTTTAGTAAATTCAGTGAATTTGGTTTTGGAGAAATGTTCAATGCAGAAAACTGTAAAGTCTTTTTATGATTAAAAACATGTAATCTTATATGACTTTTATCCATCATGTTCTGTCTTTATTCTTAGAAACCAATATTTTATCTATGCTATAAGTTCTCAATAATATTTGCAGTATTATATTCTTCCTGTAGGGGATAAGTGTCAAGCTTACATTGTGCCTCTTTTTTTCTTTTAATTTTTTCCTGACAATCAACTTTTCTTCCTTTAGGAATAAACACACTTTTGTTATAAAACACCAGCAAAACTGTCAGATCAAAAGACAGAGATTACTACCATATTTTGAAAAATGACTGAAGTATTATATCATAAAATTAGTAATTATAAATATACTAATGTGATAACTTGGGGATCCCTGCAATTTATTTCAACAAAATAACCTCTGGAATGGGAGGTAAGCACATTCACTGACAAGTATCGAACATACTTACTTTTTATTATGTCTAATGATTCAAGTCATAAATATAACCCCAGATTTTCTTACTTTATTTAAAATGTGATAGGCAGTGCACTCATAATCTACTTCAGGAGGTTTTTGTCATGAGTTTACCCTTGCCTCTGTCATGTAAAAGCCTCTCACACTGAGAAAATGCAGGCTTGATTGCACACAAGCTTTCTATAGCCTCTACTCCAACCAAAGGAATTTCTTTTTATCACTTTTATCTTTCCATATTACCATAAACATTGTTCTGAACTGAACTCCAAGAAGTACTATTGTAAGCCTGTGAATTCTTTAAGAGATTTCCAGGGGGTAAAACCCTATGACTGGAAGGTAAAATATTTCATAGCTCCCTGGATAAGATGAAGATTGACTGAATACTATCCAAAGACAAAACAATTTTAACTTATCTGGTCATTGTATAAATCCCTGAACGACCAGAGTGAAGAAAGGAAAAGTTGCAAAAAGAGATAAACTCAAGAAGTATAGTGATGCCGTGACATGCATCTTCCTAGAAAGCTAGCAATGCAGTGACATTAAAGCAAAAGTGTACTTGCCAGCAACATAATCAGACTAGTTTCCCTTTGTGTGTACTTATTTTTCCTGATATGCCCATGGAGCTCAGTCTACACTCAGGAGATAGTTTATTCTCAGTTCCTTTGGGACTGGTTAAATACAGGGCTGAGCTACACAGTAGTGGACCTTTCACCAAAAGTAGCAGCCAGACTTTATTAAATGATACACCTCCACCTGTAAAAAGTAGAATGAATAAGCAAATTATTTTATTTATTTATTTTTGTTGTGTATTTTTGTTACTAACTTTAAAGTGAAAATAGGGCTTTGAAATGAAAATGCCTCAATTATCAAGTTCATTGTTAAAAAAACAAACCCAAGAAACATTTTCAGACTTTAGTGTTAGGCTATTGCCCACCTTCTTCCAAAAACCATTCAGAATTAAATCCTCTGCCAGATCTAAAAGCCTCCTTTATCTTGTCAACTCTCAGCCCCAACCTGCTTACTATATTCACAATCCATGGAACCAGTTCTGGATCTCATTATTCCCTTGAAAATGTCTGCTCTGTGCTCAATAAACTTACCTATTCTTTCTTTTTTGTTATTAATTAAAAAAAAAACATGAGTATAGTTGACTTACACTGTTAAGTTAGATTCAGGTACACACTTAGTGATTTGACAAGTTTATACATTATGCTATGTTCATCACAAGTCTAGCTACCAACTGTCCCCTTACACTGGTATTACAATATCACTGATTGTATTCCTTCTGTTGTGTGTTTTACTCCCATGACTTACTTATTCCATAACCGAAAGCCTGTATCTCCCTCTCCCCTTCACCCATTTTACCCAACCCCCAACCCACCTCTCCTCTGACAACCATCAGTTTGTTCTCCCTATTACATGTTTGGTTCTGCTTTTTGTTGTTTGTTTATTTGTTTATTTAAAATATTTTATTTATTTATTTGAAAGAGAGATAGTGAGAGAGAACATGAGCAGGGGCAGGGGAGAGGGAGAAGCAAACTCTCCTACTAAACAGGGAGTCCCATGTGGGCCTCCATCCCAGGTTCTTCAGATTATGACCTGAGCTGAAGGCAGACACTTAACTGACTAAGTCATCCAGGTGCCCTGTTTATTCATTTTTTTAAAAAGTAGCCACTATGAGAAGAATCAAATGGTATTTGTCTTTCTCAGTCTGAGCTATTTCAAATATGATAATACCGTCTACATCCACTCATGTTATTTCAAATGCAGGATCTCACCCTTTTTTATGGCTGTGTATTATTCCATTTTGTGTATATATATATATATATATATACACACATACACTTATGTATGTATACACATATATATATACAGAATATATACATAATATATGTATATCACCTTATTTTATATATATGTACATACATACACAAAACTGTATATATTATATATAATTTTATATATATATATATATATATATATATATAAAATCACCTCTTTCCTATCTATCTCTTGTGTCTATTGACAGATACTTAAGTTGTCTCATATCTTGGCTATTGTAAATAATGTTACAATAAACATAGAGGTGCATATATTATTGAAATTAGTAGTTTTGGGGGGGCTGGTAAATACCCAATAATAAAATCATTAGGTCAAAAAGTACTTTTGACCTAAATTCTTTAAATTCTTAATTTTCTGAGGAAACTTCATAATGTTTCCCACAGTAGGTATAACAATTTACATTGTCGCCAACAATGCATGTGGGGTCCCTTTTCTCTGCATCTTATCAGCACGTTTTTTGTTGTTGTTGTTGTTTTTGTCATTTTGACTTCAGTCATTCTAACTGGTATAAGGTAACATCATCTCAGTGTGGTTTTGATTTGTATTTCCCTATTGATTCATGATGTTGAGCATCTTTTCATGTGTCTGTTGGCTACCTATATGTTTTGGGGGAAATGTCTGTTCAGGTCTTCTGCCCATTTTTTAAACAGATTGTTTGCTTTTTTGGTGTAGAGTTCATAAGTTCTTTATGTATTTTGGAATTAAACCCTTATCAGATATATCGTTTGCAAATATTTTCTGTCATTCAGTAGGTAAACTTATTGTTTTGTTGATGGTTTCATTTTTTTGTGTGTGTAACAACTTTTTATTTACCTGCAGTCCCAATAGTTTTTGTTTTTGTTTCCCTTATCTTAGGGGATAGATCTAGAAAATTGTTGTTACAGTCGATGTCAGAGAAATTACTGCCTGTGATTTCTTCTAGGATTACTTATGGTTCCAGGTCTCACATTTAGGTTTTCAATCCATTTTGAGTTTAGTTTTTTTAGAATTTTTTTTAAGTTTGAGTACATGGTATTGAAAGTGGCCAATTTCATTCATTTACATGTTACTGTCCAGCACTGTTTATTGAAAATACTATTCTTTCTCCACTGTATTTTCCTATCTCATTTTCATAGATTAATTGACCCTATGATCATAGGTTTATTTCTTGGATCTATAGTCTGTTGTATTGATCTAATGACCTATGTGTCTATTTTTGTACCATACTCTTTTGATTACTATACCTTTGTAATATATCTTGAAATCTGGGATGGGGATACCTCCAGCTTTGTTCTTTCTCAGGATTGCTTTGGCTATTGGGGTCTTCTGTGGTTCCATACACATTCAATGATTATCTGTTCTTGTGAAAAATGCTATTGGTATTTTGATAGGGATTGCTCACTAAGGTCTCAGGCCACTGGATGCAGATTCTAGTCCAGTCTGGGCTTTTAAGGTAGATGAGAGACAGCAACACTGCAGCTCTTTGGTGTTTTTAAATTATATCTTTTTTTTTTTCTTGCCCAAGGACAGTGGAATCTATTCCAAGTCCCTCAGATTTATCCCTCACACTTATGTTCTCAGTAAGGGGGTGGGGGCTCCCTTTGTTCTGTGTCTCCTGTTTATTTTGTGCTTTTGCCTTTGTCTTTGTCATTGGTTGCTCAGAAGCTGTTCAGTCAGCCCTAGTTCTTTTGGAGGAATCGTACTACTAATAGGCATAATTTGGTGTGGTCGGTGGAGGAGGCATGTTCAGGGTCTTCCCACCACACCATCTTCTCCTATCAAAGATGCATTTTAAAATCTTGAAAACTCAGAAGAGTATTTGAAACTTTAACTTTTCGTTTTTAATTATAAGAGTAAATTGCAGAGAATACCAGAGGAGACTTGTATATAACTTAGCAGTTTCATTGTTGGTTAAGTTTTAGGAAATCAGTTGCTACCAACATCACATCATTAGCTGCAGTGCTAAATTCATTTGCATGCATTCCTTTGCATATGTACAAGTACTGGTAGAATATATATGTGAGAACTAAATTTTGATAGATATTTCAAAATTTCCCTCCCACAGACAAGAATAAACACCATTGCAAGCCAAGCATCATAGATATTAGAAATCACTTACATATTTTACAAATGGAAAGATGAAACGAAGCCATAATACACATACTACTAAAGACAATCATGTAAAGACCAGATCACAGAGCCCAGATATTAAGGGTAAAGAGACACAATATCTTTGTAAACTTGGAAAAATTAATTAACCTTTCTGAGCATTATTTACTCTACTCCTAAAATGAGAAGACTAATAGTCTTAACTCCTAGGATATCCTAAAGATTAAATGAAATAATGAATGGAAGTGCTTACAGACTAGTTAGGATACAGGAAGTTCTTAACAGAAAAATGTTTACTCATTTAATTTTATATTCCCCAACTATTAGAGGGGTTGAACATTCTTTTAAGTAGATATTATTTATTTATTTGAGAGAAAGAGACAGAGAGGGGTGCCTGGGTGGCTCAGTCATTAAGCGTCTGCCTTCGGCTCAGGTCATGAACCTAGGGTCCTGGGATCAAGTCCCACATTGGGCTCCCTGCTGAGCAAGGAGCCTGCTTCTCCCTCTCCCACTTCCCCTGCTTGTGTTCCCTTTCTATTTGTGTCTCTATCAAATAAATAAATAAAAATAAAATCTTAAGGAAGAAAAAAAAAAAAAAAAGGAAGAGACCAAGATAGCAGTAGAGAGCACCAGCAGGTTGTAGAGGGAGAAACAGAGTCCAAGGTGGGGATCTATCCCAGGACCCTGAGATTATGATCTCAGCCAAACTCAGACACTTAACTGACTGAGCCCCCCAGGCTCACCCAAGGTTGAACATTTTTTGTACCTAATGTAGCTTTAGTGAGTTAAGCATAGGGGTAATCCACGTGTTCCTACAGATATGTTTACAAATACATATATTTTAGTGAAAGAAGATTTTACTTGAACAATTGATCAAACATAGAGCCATTTCAATGAGTTAAGCATAAGGCAATCTCCACACGCTTCCACACTTAAGTTTACAGACACTTATATCTTAATGAAAGACATGCTACTTGAAAGAATGATTATACGGTGTATAATAAGCACAGGGCTATTCCCATATGTGTCTACACATAAGTTTACAGACGCTTATAGCATAATAAAAGAAGATGCTGCTTGAGAGAAAGATTATAAACAGTGTTATTTAAATTCCAGTTAGTTAACATACAGTGTAGTTTTAGTTTCAGGTGTACACTATAGTAACTCAAAACTTGCCTACAACACCTGGTGCTCATTCCAAGGAGTGTTCCCCTTAATCTGCATTAACTATTTCACCCATTCCCCTACCCACCTCTCCTTTAGTAAATATCAGTTTTTTCTCTAAAGTTTAAGACTTTCTTTCTTGGTTTGTCTCTCTCTATTTTGTTTACTTTTGCACATTTGTTTTGTTTCTTAAATTCCACTTAGGAGTTGAAATCATATGGTATTTGTCTTTCTCTGACACACTTATTTCAGTTCATATACATTAGAGAGATTGAACATTTTTAAAAATTCTATTTCTCATCCATGAATTGTCTATTCCTTTCTCATATTCACTTTTGGGGGATTATGTCTTATTTAATAGTAGGAGATATTTATGTACTTAGATATAAACCCATGGTGAATTTTTGTTGAATCAAGTTTTCAGAACCTCTCCTTAACTTATTTATGAGGTGCTTCTACTCAAAAAAAAAAAAAAAAAAAAAAAAAAGTATCATGAATTCTTGGTGACCTATTCTTCTTAGAACACCTTTCCACACATTCATGTGCTCACTGTTTCTATGGTTCTGCTATTCCCATTTGCTTCCTAATCCATCCAGAATTTATTCATATGTGAGATATGAATCCTTTTTTTTTTTTTTTTTTTTTTTGCTTTTAACTAAATGGTCAACTTCTCTAATATCATTAGGCTAGGGACAACATGAGAGGTTGGACAGCGTCACTTAAAGCACCAAAGCCATGGTATCCCCTACAAGTAATGTTTCTAGCTCAGAGAACATATTGTTAGGGTCCCTGATCAAAGGAACAAGACCGACACAAAGCGAAAATTAAGCAAAGCTTTATTTCGCGCCAAGCATCGAAAATCAAACCGAACAGTCAGGGCCATCTCTTACAAAGAGGCGACGACACCAGGACACCAATTCGGATGATTCCCCTACCCCACGGCTCCCCTGGCAGAGGCGGCTCCCCTGGCAGAGGCCGCTCCCCGCAACCACGATGCTCCCAACAACTACTCTTCCTGACGGCGCTGCTCCTGACAACTACCCGCCCTGCCGCACAGACTAACCTTTATAGAGGTGGTTGAGCCCGGCCCACACACAGGTAGCCAATGAGACTGCAACACACAGGGAAAACTGCACAGTCACGCTTGGTCAGCAATACGGTGGCCAATTGAATTCCAATTCACCGTAGCAAATATATGTGCGCCCCACTGATTGGATGTCTCCATCCGGCTGGCCCGCCCCTATATCCGGGGTTTGCAAGTTAGTTCCTCTCAGAGGGGCAGGGTCAATCCAAACTTACAAGGAAAGGGCTCCCTCTGGCCAAGCAGACCCCTACAATATGTCTGAGAAATTCATACTAGTCATTTTTCAGGAAAAGAAGAAAGATTTCTTAGTATCCTCAATATAAGTGTCTAATTTTAGCAAGGCCAAAGCACAGTAGTATTTGACCCTTTTCTGCAATTTCACTTCACCCCATCCACCCTCACCTTTTCCATTCCAGAATACCTGTGGTTTTCTTTCCTTATTGTTTTAATAATCTTACTTTTACTTCTCTTTTAGGATGTTCACAGTCACATAAGGTGTTTCCCCTTTGGCACCTCAGTTCACTTCTACTCATTCATCAATGATGCTTTATTTGTTTGTTTTTATTGAGTATTGCTGACACACAATGTTACAGTATCTTCAGGTTTATGACGTTGTAATTCAGCAAGTCTATACATTGTGCTATGCTCACCGTAAGAGCAGTTATCACCTGTCACCATACAACAGGATTACAATAGCATTGACTACATTCCCTCTGCAGTACATTTTATTCCTGTGACTTATTTATTCCATAACTAGAAGCCTGTACCTCCCACTCTTCTTCACCCATTGTGCCCATGGCTCCAACATCTTTCATCTGGCATTTGTGATTTTGTCATCATATGTGTTCTCTGTATTGTTCTCTGTATTGATGGGTCTGTTTCTGCTTTGTTTTCTGGTTTACTTGTTTTTTTTCTTTTTGGATTCTACATATAAGTGAAAGCATATGGTGTTCGTCTTTCTCTATCTGGCATATTTCACTTGGCATAGTATACTCTGTGTTGCTTGATGCTGTAAATGGCAAGATCTCATTCTTTTTTTTTTTATAGCTGAGTAATATCCCATTGTATGTATATGTATATGTATATGTACATTTTTCTTTCTCTATTCATCTATAAACATACACTTAGGCTGCTTACATATTTTGAGCATTTTGAATACTGTAAAAATGTGGGGGTGCATATATCTTTTGGAACTAATGTTTTTGATATAATATTTATATTATTTATAATAGTGAGCAAAATGATTGATGTTTCATAACCACTGACTTTATATTCATAATTATAAATTACTTAACACAGAACCTACGGATACTTTAAAGGAAGACACAACTCAGCCATGATGTAAAGAATGTTTAACAAATAATCTCAGCATTTCCTGTAGCTGTGACATTGATATAAGAAGATAGCAGATTAGAAATTTTAAATTTCATTTTTCTCTAGTTAAATCTTCATAATGACATTACTTCATATTAATCAAAACTTTGATTTCTTTGTATGAGACAGTACTATAAGGGTCAAATCTTTGAAGGTTTGTATCTTTCTAGCTCCTTAGGGAGTAAATGAAGGAGGTCAGCATGGGGTCTTATTGAGAATAGCTACTTCTTTGGCCAATGAAGCCCCTTTTCTCCCTGCTGAGTAATTAGCATATATGGAAATGGCAATGACAATCAGGTGAGAAATATAAGTGGAATAAAACTTTTTTCTCTCACTGGCATGTGTGATGTATATTAGGACAAAATCACAGTGCTAAAGTAAATAGCAAAGTGACCAAAACAAGGGAAAAACAGATTACTTCTAGGAATCATGTATCTGACAAGATAGTTATACAAGCAAAAGATACGCATAGGCAGTTATCCATGATATTGGATGCTCACTTCTCCAGCTGGAGCAGAAAAATAACACCTGGAGAAATGGTCAGGAACCTGCCCAGCCATGCATAGAGCACAAACAGGATGTACAGTTTCCTGCTAATGATGGTGGTGTAATGAAGGGGTTTATAAAAAGCAACAGAGGGGTCAAGGGACGTGGCAATTAGAATGGGAAATTCATTCACCTCCATGAAGATAAAGAAAAATTATTGGATGGTACAACTCTTATGAGAAAGGATTTTATGCTTGGTGATGATTGTCCCCAGAAATCTACAAATACATACAATGGTAAATGAGATTTCTAAGATAGAGTAGTTTCAGCTAAGAAACACATAGGGGGCTGTAGGTAGAAGTCTACCAAATAATGATAGCCAGGTTGCCAGTGACACATAATAGGTATGTGATAAATAAGAAAGGTAAAACCTCAACCAGAATATCAGGATCATCAGAATGGCTCAGCAGGACAAGCTCTGACCATTTTATCATTGTTCATTTCCCTCGTTCTCTTTTTTCTTTTGTAAGGATATGCGACAACATTGATGAGTACAAACACATTGATAATAATACAACAATCATAGGGAAGTTTTTTTTTTTTTTTAATCATAGGGAACTTTAACACCCCACTGATTGCAATGGATAGATCATCTAGTAAGTAACAAAGGTTTTGAGTGACATATGGGGCCAGATGGACTTCACAAATATATTCAGAGCATTCCATCCTAAAACATCAGAATACACACTCTTCTTGAGTGCTCATGGAACATTCTCAGAACAGATCATATACTGGTTGACAAATCAGGTCTCAGCTGGTACCAAATGATTGGGATCATTCCCTATATATTTTCAGAGCACAATACTTTGAAACGTGAACTCAAAAACAAGAGTAAATTTGGAAAGAACTCACATACATAGACACTAAAGAGCATCCTACTAAAGAATGAATGGGTCAACCAAGAAATTAAAGAAGAATTAAAAAAAATGTGGAAACTAATGAAAGTGAAAACACAACTGTTCAAAACCTTTGAGATGCAGCAAAGGTGGTCCCAAGAGGGGAGTATATAGCAGTACAAGCCTTTCTCAAGAAACAAGAAAGGTCTCAAATACACAACCTAACCTTACACCTAAAGAAGCTGGGGGAAAGAATAGCAATAAAGCCCAAAGCCAGGAGGAGAAGAAAATAAATAAAGTTTAGAACAGAAGTCAATGAAATAGAAACCAAAAGAATAGTAGGGCAAAACAATGAAACTAGAAGCTGGTTCTTTGAAAGAATTAATAAGATGATAAACCCCTGACCAGTCTTATCAAAACACAAAGAACCCAAGTAAATAAAATCACGAATGAAAGAGGAGAGAGCACAACCAACACTGAAGAAATACAAACAATTATAAGAACATATTATCAGCAACTATATGCCAACAAATTTGGCAATCTGGAAGAAATGAATGCTTTCCTAGAAATGTATACACTATCAAAAGTGAACAGGAAGAAATAGGAAACCTGAACAGACCCATAACTAGCAAGGAAATTGAAGCAGTCAAACAAGAGTCCAGGACCACGTGGCTTTCCAGGGGAATTCTACTAAAACGTTTAAAGAAGAAATAATGCCTATTCTACTGAAGCTGTTTCAAAAAATCAAGATGGAAGGAGAGCTTCCAAACTTTTTCAATGAGGCCAGCATTACCTTGATCCTAAAAGCAGACAAAGACCAAAAAGTAGAATTACAGACCAATATCCATGATGAACATGGATGCAATAATTCTCACCAAGATCCAACAGTACATTAAGATCTAACCAAAAGGATCTGCCAAAAGGATCCAAAAGTATACATTAAAAGGATAAATCACCACAATCAAGTGGGATTTATTCTTGGGCTGCAAGAGTGGTTCAACATCCACCTATTAATCAACGTGATACACTACATTAATAAAAGAAAGGACAAGAGCCATATGATCTTCTCAATAGATGCAGAAAAAGCAGTTGACAAAGTACAGCATTCTTTCTTGATTAAAACTCTTCACAGTGTAGGGATAGAGGGAATATACCTCAATATCATAAAAGCCATATATGAAAAGCCCAGGCAAAAATCATTTTCAATGGGGAAAAACTGAGAGATTTTCCCCTAAGGTCATGAACATGGCAGGGATGTCCACTTTTACCACTGTTGTTAAACATACACTTAAAAGTACTAGCATCAGCAATCAGACAATGAAATGAAATAAAAGATATTCATATTGAAAAGGAGTAAGTCAAACTCTCTCTCTTCACAGATGACATGATACTTTACGTGGAAAAGACAAAAGACTCTACCCTCAAATTACTAGAACTCAAACAGGAATTCAGCAAAGTGGCAGGATATAAAATCAATGCACATAAATCAGTGTATTTCTATACACTGACAATGAGACAAGAAAGATAAATTAAGGAATTGATCCTATTTACAATTGCACCAAAAATAATAAGATATCTAGGAATAAACCTAACCAAAGAGGCAAAGTGTCTATACTCACAGAATTATAGAACACTCATGAAGGAAATTGGAGGAAGACACAAAGAAATGGAAAACCGCTCTGTTCATGGAATGAAAGAATAACTACTGTTAAAATGTCTAAACTACCTAGAGCAATCTATATATACGTTCAACACAATCCATGTCAGAATACCATCAACTTTTTTCACAGAGCTGGAACAAATATCCTAAATTTTGTATGGAACAGAAACGTCCTTGACGAGCCAAAGGAATGTTGAATAAGAGAACCAAAGCTGGTGACATCACAATTCCAGACTTCAAGTTTTATTACAAATCTGAGCTCATCAACACAGTATGGTACTGCCACAAAAACAGACACATAGATCAAGGAACAGAATAGAGAACCCAGAACCCAGAATAGAGATCCTCAACTCTATGGTGAACTAATCTTTGACAAAGCAGGAAAAAATATGCAGTGGCAAAAACACAGTCTTTTCAACAAATGGTGTTGAGGAAATTGGACAGACATATGCAGAAGATTGAAACTTGACCATTTCCTTACATCACACACAAAAATAGACTGAAAATGGATGAAAGACCTCAATGTGAGTCAGGATCCATCAAAATCCCAGGGGAGAACACAGGCAGCAACCTCTGTGACCTCGGCCACAGCAACTTCTTGTCTTCAAAGGCAAGGGAAACAAAGGCAAAAATGAACTATTGGGACTTCATCAAGATAAAAAGCTTTTGCACAACAAAGGAAACATTCAACAAAACCAAAAGACAAGCAACATAATTGAAGAAGATATTTGTAAATGACATATCAGATAAAGGGCTAGTATCCAAAATCTATAAAGAACTTATCAAACTCAGCACCCAAAGAACAAATAATCCAATTAAGAAATGGGCAGAAAACATGAACAGAAGCTTCTCCAAAGAAGACATACAAATGCACAAAAGGCACATGAAAAAATGCTCAACATCCCTTGGCATCAGGGAAATACAAATGAAAACCATAATGTAATACCACTTACACTGGTCAGAATGGCTAAAATTAACCACTCAGGAAATGACAGTTGTTGGCGAGGTGGCAGAGAAAGGGAAACCCTCTTACCCTCGTAGGGGAATGCAAGGTGGTGTAGTCACTCTGGAAAACAGTATGGAGGTTCCTCAAAAAGTTAAAAATTGCACTACTGATGACCCAGCAATTGCACTATTAGGCACTTAGCCAAAGATACAAAGGTAGTGATCCAAAGGGGCACTTAGACTCCAATGTCCACAATAGTGAAACTATGGAAAGAGCCTGGTTCAATCAGTCCTGTGCTGTATTTCTCAGTTGAATATATTGCATAAAGATCATTAGGAATGGTGCAGCACTAATTAGGATTATAGTATACTTTATATTACTAAATAATAGTTTATTTAGAATAGTTCATTCTATCCATAATCTTCTTTCACTTTCTCACACACACACACCCCCACACACACATGCATACACACACATCATCCAAAATACCTTAGGCACCTAATACTTTAAGCTGAATGAGTGGACGAGTATTTCAACTGCTGAAATTCTAAGTTTTGCTCTGTTATGAAGTATTTATTTTCTACAAAACTTAAATGATTTTATGGTTTAAGCATTAAAAATTTAGATACATGCCCAGTTTCAAACTAGCCCAAAACTAAAAAAAGCTATACATATATATTCCATTGTATACGAACTCAGAGCTGACATTCTATGGAAATAGAGAAAGTGAACTTATCCTACACATCTAAAACAGCTATTTCTTCACTAATTTCTACAGTATTTGTGTATCTGTGGATGTATGCATGCATGTATCTGCCCTGTATATCTGTCTATATCTACTGAGTCATTATGGGATTTGGAAATATGGAGGTCTATTTATGTTCTTAAAGATCTATGCTTTTTTAAATTTTAGCAATAGGTTGATTATATGGACATACTCTATTAGGTAAGCAATATTTTGGTTTTTAAATGAAAACATTCACAATTTTCAAAAAATCATATGGCATTTGAAAAATTTTTCCTAGAGGAACTGCAAGATGGAGAAGGGATTTCTGACAAAGATCAATGAGAATGAAAGATTATATTGTCTGTATAGAATAAGGAAAATATCATATCAATAATTATACAACATCCTTTCCATTCTGGGTGATAGTTGTTTTCCCAAATAAATCTCAAAGTACACCTTTCTGAATTAAAATAATTAGTGTTCGAGAAGTTTCAACTAACAATGGGTTCAGAAGAACGAAAACCAGGCAGGCATATGAAGTTATACCAATTGAATGGGAAATATATTAAATGTACTTGTAAACTGTTAGAAAGAAGTAATGAATAGGATGACAGGAAGGTCATTGTAAATTAAAGAAGTTGCTCAGACTTAATTTTTGCATATTTTATATATGTGCTGCCACAACGAACACATCATTTTTGTATATCTTAAACTGCTTGCAATGGGTGTGTCTAATTCATGTACCATAGTATTTCATTTGCTTGAGAAAAATACAATCTTCCTTGCCCTGTCCATGAAGGCTCGTTTGACTTGCTCATTCCTTAGACTGTAGATAAAAGGGTTTAACATGGGGGCTACTGAGGTGTTTAGCACAGCAACACCCTTGCTCAGAGACACTCTGTCTTTTGCTGCTGGATTAATGTACATGAAAATGCAGCTGCCATAGGAGATGGAGATGACAATCATGTGGGATGAACAGGTGGAAAAGGCCTTTGTCCTCTGACTATTAGAAGGAATTCTTAAAATTGTTCTGATGATATATATGTAGGATAGAAATATTAATGCCAGAGTGAACATTAAAGTAAACACAGCACAGGAAAACCCCATTATCTCTAGGAATTTTGTGTCTGAACAAGAAAGTTGCAGCAGGGGAAAATAATCACAGGTAAAATGGTCAATAATATTAGACCTACAGTAATTAAGGTTTAAGAGCAACATGAGTGCAGGGAATATGATTAAGAATGAAATCAGCCATGAAGAGAAGACAAGGAGTATGCAGACTCTGGGATTCATGATGATCATGTAATGCAGAGGTTTGCAGATGGCAATATAACGGTCATAGGACATGGCAGCCAGGAGGTAAAATTCAGTGACTCCCAACAGAATGAAAAAAAATAACTGAGCAATGCAATCATTAAAGGAAATGGTTTTATCTCCTGTAATCAGGGTGCCCAGGAAACTGGGTATGCTAACAGTGGTGAATGAAACCTCTAATAAGGAGAAGTTTCTGAGGAAGAAATACATGGGTGTCTGGAGGTGAGCATCCAGCAGGGTAAGGGTGATAATGGTCAGGTTCCCAGTGATGCTGAGCATGTAGGTGATGAACAGAAAGACGAAGATCACTCCCTGAAGCTGTGGGTCATCTGACAATCCCAGGAGGATGAACTCTGTTAGTTCTGTGTGGTTTCTCATTCTCCAGTTGCGTATTTGTTGTTCTCCTGCCAGATCTCTAGGAGAAAACACAAGGAACAAATTTGAAGAGAGGATTAGCAAAGGTCTAAGTGTGGAGCCAGAATTTGGCTGAAATAGTACATGTTTCCATCTACAGATGAGAATTTACTTGAACTGATAACAAGGATCCATTAATTTCCTCTCTTTTACCAGTGAAATCTCCAGTTATAGCAAGTTTGAAAATATTCAATATTACAGAGCTAAAAGGGCTAGAGCAAGGAGTTTTCTCAGGCTTTTCTGACTCCAAATAACACGTGGTAGCTTTCAAAGATGTGCCCATGAGGTTTTTTCCCATCGAAGACCATCTTTGTGCTTTTGCTCTGATTGTTTACTAGTTTCCCATTCTCTGTAAGTTAAAGCTTAATTACATTGAGAATCCTCAGAAATGGGAAAGAGCCTGTATTTTTTAATGACTTGTGAGTGTTTTGTCCTTTTGCTAACACTCAGCTTTTCCAACTCCTCCTATCTCACCAGTCAGATATACTTGTCATTGCCACCAGCAACTTTAGAAGTTAGAGATAGAGGGGAGAAAGAGGCAGGAAATAATTTAAGCTGGAGAGTGTAGAACTGAGTTTAATCCCATCTGAATCCCTTGCTATAGTTTATAATGTTCCAGGCTATCTGTAATTATTATGACCTGTATGCGTATACAAATGCCTTCTTTTTCTATTGAAAATAATAATTATTACTATTATTATTGAAGTATGTCCCCCAGCTAAAGAGTTAGGTAAACATTCCCCAATAAAACTCAGGCAAATAGTTTCTTTACTTGTATGTGGTTTTAAGATAGTACACTTTAATTTCTTTCTTTTATATTAAATGATATTACCATAGTTATTTCCATTAGTAAGAGTGAGGCTATCTAGGCATAAGTCCAAGCTTATTACTAGCCTGAAACCATGTCTGCATTTCTTCTATAAATACAATTTATTCTTCTGCATGCAGGCCTTTCTTTCTTTCTTTCTTTTTTTTAATTAGTATATAATGTATTATTTTCCACAGGGGTACAGGTCTGTGAATCATCAGGTTTACACATTTCACAGCGCTCATCATAGCACATACCCTCCCCAAAGTCCATAAGCCAGCCACACTATCCATAGCTCCCCACCGCCCTAGCAACCTTCAGTTTGTTTCATTAGATTAAGAGTCTTTTATGGTTTGTCTCCCTCCCGATCCCATCTGGTTTCATTTTTTCCTTCCCTGTCCCCCACAACCTCCCTCCCTGCCTCTTAAATTCCTCATATCAAAGAGATCAAATGATAATTGTCTTTTTCTGATTGACTTATTTCATTCAGCATAATACCCTCTAGTTCCATCCATGTCTTTGCAAATGGCGAGCTTGCATTTCACTTGATGGCTGCATAGTATTCCATTGTATATAGTATTCCATTGTATATATATACCACTTCTTCTTTATCCACTCATCTGTTGATGGACATCTAGCCTCTTCCCATAGTTTGGCTATTGTGGACATTGCTGCTATAAACATTTGGGTGCACGTGCCCCTTAAGATCACTACCTTTGTATCTTTAGGGTAAATACCCAGTAGTGCAATTGCTGGGTCATAAGGTAGCTCTATTTTTCAACTTTTTGAGGTACCTCCATACTGTTTTCCAGAGTGACTGCACCAGCTTGCATTCCCACCAACAGTGTAGGAGGGTTCCCCTTTCTCCGCATCCTCGCCAGCATCTGTCATTTCCTGACTTGTTTTTTTTGTTTGTTTGTTTTTTTAAAGATTTTATTTATTTATTTATTTGACAGACAGAGATCACAAGTAGGCAGAGAGGCAGGCAGAGAGAGAGAGAGAGAGGAGGAAGCAGGCTCCCTGCGGAGCAGAGAGCCCGACGTGGGGCTCGATCCCAGGACCCTGGGATCATGACCTGAGCTGAAGGCAGAGGCTTTAACCCACTGAGCCACCCAGGTGCCCCAAAAGCTCCTGACTTGTTAATTTTAGCCATTCTGACTGGTGTGAGATGATATCTCATTGTGGTTTTGATTTGTATTTCTCTAATGCCAAGTGATGTTGAGAACTTTTCCATGCATCTGTTAGCCATCTAAATGTCTTCTTTGCAGAAATATCTGTTCATGTCTTCTATGCAGGCCTTTCTTATAAAGTTATTGTGAGTATTAAATGAGTTAATATGTGAAGCATTTGGAAAAGTGCTTTACATGAAAAAAAAGCTATATAAGGATTAGGGTGCCTGGGTGGCTCAGTCAGTTAAGCATCTGCCTTCAGCTCAGGCCATGACCAAGAGTCCTGGGATCAAGCCCCACATCAGGCTCCTTGCTCAATGGGGAGCCTGCCTCTCTCTCTCCCTTTGCCTCTCGCCCTGCTTGTGCTCTCTCTTTCCCTCCCTCTCTTTCTCTGTGTCGAATATATAAATAAAGAAATAAAAAAAAGCTACATAAGGATTGTTCAATGGAGAAATCCCTTGGTGAAAAGCTTCAGGATTAAGATGGAGTCCTGTATTAAAAGCTTTGTCTTAAGTAATAGTAATGAATAAAGTAACAGCAAGAAAATCACATAGGAGCAATGACAACAACAAAAAAGTGAGGTGGAATCATCTGGTTGTACAGTATCTGGGAGGCTCTGGGCAAGTGAATTTTAGCTTTACTTTTCCACTTTGTGAACATGGTGACCTCTCCCCACCATGGTTTATCTGTCTCCTGCACTCCATCATACCCTCAACAATTCACTGCTTTCATTCAGCTAAGATATGGTCACCACATTTGAGACATGTTGGATATTTGTAACACTTCATCATTGCTACCAAAGGCTACTGATATCCACTTTGTTTCTCTGCTGTTCCTCAGTAAGAGTAACCTTTCTGACAATGACTGAAACTTGTGTTAAATAGAATATGTGTATGTAAGTAGCCTTGTGGGTAGCAGATTTCAGGAACACTCCAAATCACCTTCTTCCTTATTCCCATAACAATAGGTTTATTACTCTTTGTGTGAGTCTCATAAAAATCTTCCAGAGATTCTTCCTAGTCCATGTCACATCTGTGCTGAAATATCCTGTGAATACCGCCACTATGTTGCGTATGTCTGAAAGTTAGGACAGAGTCTGACATTGAAAGCCTTTGCAACACAGTCCAGTGTCTGAAAGAGTCATATCATAGGAGGCTTAAAATAAACATTTGTCTTCTTCATTCATTCATTCATTTTGAGTTTGTTCTTGCATCACAGACACCCATCATGTGAAGTTCTCTATTATATGCCCAATTCTTGGCTGTGTAGTATGTAGGTTGAATCTTTGTTTTACAAGATCTGTTCATATATACAATGACATATTACTCAGTCATCAGAAGGGATGAATACCCAATTTTTACATCAACATGGATTGGACTGGAGGAGATTATGCTAAGTGAAATAAATCGTCAGAGAAATTAAATTAAATTATCATATAGTTTCACTTATTTGTGGGTCATAAGGAATAGCATGGAGGACATTAAGAGGAGGAAGGGAAAAATGAAGGGGGAGAAAATGGAGTGGGGAATGAACCATGAGAGACTATGGACTCCAGGAAACAAACTGAGGGTTTTAGAAGGGACAGGGGTAGGAGGATGGGTGAGCCTGGTGATGGGTATTAAGGAGGACACAGATTGCATGGAGCACTGGGTGTTATACAAAAGTAATGAATCATGGAACACTACAACAAAACCTAATGATGTACTGTATGATGACTAACAAAACACAATAAAAAAAAAAACAACCCATGATGTCTTTTCTGAGTTTACCTACTTTTCAAGATATATGTATTCACTGGGCCTAAAATCCCCATATCAAGTAAATTATGACAAAGGACATATAGAAGAAGCCATATTTTGATATGTAATTAAAAAAATTATAAGACATTATTTTTAAATTACTTTCATTAAATTTCTTTAGCATTCATTCCTTTAATTAACTGTATTTTGCTCACCAGCAGTTCTCTTCCTTCATCAGGGTTTATCATTGATAGCACTAGCTTTTCATAACACCTGGAAGTCTTAAAATACATTTTCAATAAATAAGCAATATTTGGTTTAAATCTCAAGATTGGAATTTCTGCACTATTTTATTGAAATTGGAGATCCAGTTTAAAAAAGTATATTATTACTCTTCCATAGGTAATAATGTGCCACTCCTCTGTATTTTTACCCTTATTTCATTTTTTTTGCATATTCTTTTTTCCTTTTAGATTTCCTATCAATTTTAAGACTATTCTGAAAAATAATACCATGACTGACTTACATATTTTGGCTACTGATTAAACCTTTGAGGGAATAAATGAAAAACCAAGAAAGAAGGTATTAATAGATAAGAAAAGGTTCCTGTGAACAACACTGAAAATCAGTACTAATAGTTCAATTTTGTAGGAGCAGAGAACATACTTAAAGAAACTGTCAATGAAAATGGTCCAATATCACAGAATTGGAGGAGGTATACTATACTACTTGTGTAAAAATGCTAATGAAAATTCAATGAACAGTATTCATTTACCAACATCAACTATGCCTGATGGATATTATTCATTCATTCATTCTTTCATTCAGCAGGCTTTGGGGAGAAAAAACCTCAATGTCTAACAAGGTGCATATGATTCCTCAAGCCTGAAGCTATCCCAAGGATGTACTCATGCAGAGTATAAAGGATATGTCTAAGAATTTAGCCCATCTTTTTATTTCTGAACAGAGATCCATATTTCCCTTGGAAGAACATGGTTTAGATTCAGCTTAAATTATCTTCCACCCATTTGGTCAAAATCAAGGACCGGCTTCTAAGAACCCCTGAGGCATACTCTTTGAGTTATTCAAAATGAAAGTTAGCAATAATACTTCGTATTTGTTAAATAAGATGGCCACGAAGTACCTTCAAGGTTTCATTCTGAAAACAACACTGTTCCATTCTCTACTCAGCAATAATCAAATAAAAAAGGAAAAATACATAAACTCATAATAAGATCATGGTATAAATATCCTATTAATTTCTTACTTATGACACTCTAAGGTAAATTGCTATTGCAGAAAGTATATGGGCTCTGCAGTTAGAAAAATGTGGGTTAAAAATATAAATGGGCCACTTAATAGATTTGTGATTTTGAATGGTACTTCATTTCCTTAGGTATCCATTTTCTCTCTTTACCTTGTACATGAAATTTCAAGCATATTTTGGGAATTAATTGAAATAATATAAATGAAAGTGCTGTATAAACCATGTGGTACTAAATATGCTTTAAGAAGAGCTGGTTTATTTATCTTCCTATAGTTAGAATTGATTTCCAACTTTGGGCAGAATATTCCTAGTAACTGTGTTTAAAGAAAGGCATTATGTATTCCAATGGCATACTAAAGATTTATATATTCTATCTCATTCAGTCTTCATCATGACACACTTATGCAACTTTATCTTTATTCCCAAATGAAGAACTGGGGTCAGTTTGGTTTTGTACCTTAGATATATTCATATAACTAACAACTGTTCAATGTAATCAGGGACTACCTAAAATTAAAGTCTATTCTCTTAAAGAAGGTACTACCTAGCCTGTTTAGAAAAACAGGCACAGAGATGGTAATTTCCTGCCTTTTATTTAATAGAGAATGAAAAAATTGATTAATAAAACAAAACATGGACTTCTATACCCACTTGCAAAATAGAACTCCGGTATACCCTATTTAATCTAGTTAAAGGTTGAGCTGATAAGTAATGATGTAATGATATAGTTTGGGAGACTCCATTGCTTTCTATATGTCTGACTTACCTCTGATTTTCATACAGGCTCACGAACATGCAGAATGGCTGGAACATAAAAAATATTAGCAGCTGTCATTGTTGTAATCCAGGGAAATCCAGCATTCCCGGACACACTTCCTCTCAGTGAACCACTTTGCTTTCTACTGCTAATGTTTTTGTCTTAAATTTTCCATTTTATCTAGAGGAAGCGTATTTCTTTGAGTACAGAGAATGAGAAAGGAGCAAATAGATGAGGAAGAAAAAATATCAAAAGGTGTTTTAAAACTGTCTGGCATGGTTTCTACATAGATTTTATGTAGCATAAACTACTTATTGTTTTATCTGTTCTCTCTGCTGCTGGCTCACTGGGAATAATTCGGTGAATCAAAATTGCCAGAATAGGACTATACACAAAACACTAAGGAATATAAAACATCATACACAATAATATTGAATTTGAAAATGAAGCTTCTGGGACAGTGTCCAGTGAGACAGGAAAAAAAAAAAAGCAAGCAAGCAACCACACTAGGTAAAGTTTGTTTCCCTTGATATTATTTTTCAGAGATTAATAGATAAAATCTAGTTCCTAATGCATATCTCTACTGAATGTGTATCTACCCCATGCCATTTTTTTAAGATTTCATTTATTTATTTGACAGAGAGATCACAAGTAGGCAGAGAGGCAGGCAGAGAGAGAGGGGGAAGCAGGCTTTCTGCTCAGCAGGGATGCTGAGGCAGATGTGGGGCTTGATCCCAGGACCCTGAGATCATGAACTGAGCCGAAAGCAGCGGCTTAATCCACTGAGCCACCCAGGCGCCCCAACCCCATGCCATTTTTTTAAAAACAGATAATCTCTTGCATAATACTAAGTCCATTCTTTACTCCATATTTTTCATCTGCCTTCCAATAAGAATGTTTAGTATTACTACTAACACTTAATATATTTTCTCCTTGCTCTGTTGCTCACCAGCAATAGATGTTGAAGAGTTTCTTGTTTTGATTGATTAAAATTCTAATGTAGGGGTGCCTGGGTGGATCAGTCGGTTAAGTGTCTGCCTTCAGCTCACGTTATGATCCCAGAGTCCCAGGATCAAACCCTGCATCTGGCTCTCCTGCTCAGTGTAGAGCCTAGTTTTCCCTCTGCGTGTCATCCACTCATTACTCTTTCTCTCAAGTAAATAAATAAAATCTTAAAATAAAATAAAACAAAATAAAATTCTAATTTATATGCCAAGTATAATACTAGGAATTAGTACCTTTCCTGTCACGACTATAATAATATAATCATGCTTAAATGATATAATGTGAGTGTAAAACACCAATAAAATTGTACAGATCCTAAGTAAAAGCTATAGATATTTTCAAGTTCCCACAATTTTAAATATGCATGAAAGAAACACAACTTTTTATCTCTGTTTTGTTTTACAAGCCAGTTATCACATTGGCTGTTATACTTCAAGACCTCTGGAAAATTACTCAACCTTTCCAAGCATCACTTTGCACACCTGTAACAGAGATAATAACTCTATGTTGCCATATATCTGTGAAGATTAAACATGATATTATTTAGGACATATATGGTTGAGCATATGGCACAGAACAATTGTTCTCTATAGAAGAGATATTATTATTTAAAAATTCCTATCAAACACTCGTGTGGCATAGGTGTAATGGTGACTGCCTATATCTTCATCTGTTGCATATTTAAACAAATTACACAGAAATGGGGTGTCTGGTGGCTCAGTTGGTTAAGCATCTGGCTTCAGTTCAGGTGATGATCTTAGGGTCCTAGAATTCAGCCCAACATCAGGTTCCCCACTCAGCAGAGAGTCTGCTTGTCCCTCTCCCTCTATCTCTCCTCTTCTCCCTGCTCATGTTCTCTCTCTCTCTCTCAAATAAATAAATCTTTAAAAAATAATAATAATACAGTTAAACAAGGGTAGTACATTAAAAGAACATAACACATGCCTTAAGCATAACTAGAAGGTAAAAGATGTGTGACTATAAAATAACCTATAAGCTGTGAAATAAACACTCAACTGAGTGGGAAGAACTGGACAGATATGCAGCTAGTGTGCACAAAATATGGTTGTTACATAATTTATTTCATACTTTTTATAGCTTTAAGAACAAAAATATAAGAAAAAAAGAAAATGTGATATTAGGAACAACAAAAAATTTAAGAATAAATCAATGAAATGAGCTTTACTCAAGTCTTTATAGTAAAAATAAGTATTTTTATTACTTGGAACACTCAGGAAAATGATTCTTGCTTTATAGCCACTAATGTTCTATTTGGCATTGTAAATCAATAAGGAAATGGAACCTATAGAGGGTTTGAAAGAAAGACATAACACAGTTACTTCAGGTCTCACAGTAAGCTTAAGGAAATGAACACAACATGGCAGGTATCTGTGAGATGGATATTGGAGGATACTCTAGAAGTTGAAATTTTATTTGCCCTTTATTGGATCTTCACGATAACATCTATTCATGTTAATACATACTTTCATTAGTTTCTAGAAAACAGTACTTTATGCAGCAAGTTTTTGAAAGCTTGTTTTAATTGCTGGTTCCTCAGGCTATAAATAAAAGGGTTCAACATGGGGGCAATTGAGGTGTTGAGAATAGCTGCTCCTTTGGTCAGTGATGCTCTTTCTTTTGCTGAATGCTTGACATGTATGAATATACAACTCCCATAAGAGACGGAAATGATGATCAAGTGAGAGGAGTAATTGGAGATAACCCTTTTCTTCCGACTAGCAGGTGGGATTCTCAGGATCATACTAAGGATGTACAGGTAGGAGAGAATCACTAATGCTAAAGTAAAGAGCAGAGTGACAAAAGCAGAATAAAACCAATCATCTCTAAAAGCCATCAACTCTCTGAGCATGAGAGTTGTAAAATGGGCAAATAGTCACAAGAGAAATGATCAATTACATTGGAAGCACAGAAATCTAGCTGGAGGATGAACATGAGTGGTAGGAAAATGGTAAGAAATCCTCCTAGCCAGGACCCAAAGACACACAGGGTGCATATTTTTTTGCTCATGATCATGGTGTAATGAAGATGCTTGCAAATGACAATGTATCAATCAAAAGACATGGCAGTGAGAAGAAAAAATTCAGAAATACCCATGAAGATGAAGAAAAGTAGTTGAGCTAAACGATTGTTATAGGAAATGGTCTTGGCATTTGTAATGATTGCCCCCCAAAATCTGGGGATAGAGACACTGGTGAATGTGATTTCTAAGAAGGAGAAATTCTGCAGGAAGTGAAACTTAGGAGTCTTGAGATGTCATTCTATCCAGGTGAGGATGATAATTTTTTTTTTTCAGTGACACTTAATATATAAGCCATAAATAAAAAGAAAGATTACAACCTGAAGCTGTGGGTCTTGTGAGATGCCCAAGTATGAACTCTGTAAACATTGTATGGTTTCTCATGCTGCTTTTATTTTCTTTAAGCAAAATCTACTCTACTATTGGGCAACAAGACTTTAAAAAAAAGTGTATGTTAATAGTAAAGGAATTGAAGATTTAAAAATTTTAATGTTCATATTAGTAGTCCATATGAAATGAAGCAATGGAACTTTTTCTTGTGTGCATTTTTGTCTGTCACAAATAATATACACAACCTCTCTTGATAAGGAAAATTGTATTCACAGTTCTATTAAAATTCCCCTCTTGAGTGCCTTTATGTAAGACCCGTACCTGTACCCAAATGGTCAATATGTGCAGTAGCTCTCTTATGTTTCTACAGCAACACAGTAATTATATTTGGATTTACATATTGAGACACCACGTTCCAGTTTCCAAGATTGTGTGCTCTTAGGAGTGAAATATCTAATTTTGAGTTTTAATTTAGAGGCCTTTAAAATACCTTCTTGTTTTATAAAGCTTTGATGGAAATTAAAGACCCAACATGATTAGAGATCTTAAGAATAGCTTAATTATTTTATTCTTAAGGTGCATTCTTTTAAATATGTTCTGCAGAAATAAATGTGTTTCCAATCACAGAAATATAAGACTAGAATTATCTTGGTTGTAAATAAAAGTAAACATCCTAATTTATGGCAAACACTAGTGAAGCCAGAGATACTAATTAATACTCACATAGATAGACCTAGATCAATAATATAGTTCATATTACATATTGATCTATTTTTATCATTTTAATGTTCTTTTTGTAAATTAACAATTAATTTTGTTTTGCAACTATGTTCATTTGGTCTTTTCAATCTTAAACATGTTTGAGAACAAGAAGGCATTCATAAAGGAGTTTTTAAATTCCAACATGTCTCATTGCCTTCTTTCTAGAAGAATAAATAGGTAGAATATAGAAAATTCTAAGATTTACTTTATAGAAAACACAAATTGTAAAACTAGTCTATATGGCTTTCACCTGTGTTGTTCTCTTTTTATCTTGGTAAACAGAATTTCCTTTGTCCTATAGGTTCCCAATATTTGCTGATTTTATTTTATAACATGAACTGGTCAAATGAGTAGGTGATAAGTGTCAGTGCTGTATTGTGCCTTATTTTCCTGTTTTAATTTTTTTCTGATGATCAGCATTGTCTTCCTTTAGAAATAGACACACATTTTGAGCAAAGTAAAATATCAAAATGCTCACTCTTTTGGGTTTTCCACATAGAGTATCATGTCATCTGCAAAGACTCCACCCCAAAATTCCTACAACTCATACAGTAATTCAGCAATGTGGCAGGATACAAAATTAATGTACAGAAATCAGTTCCATTTCTAAACACTAGTAATGAGACAAGAGAGAGAGAAAGTAAGGAATTGATCCCATTTATAATTGCACCCCAAACCATAAGATACCTAGCAATAAACCTAACCAAAGAGGCAAAAAATCTGTACTCAGAAAAATAGGTTACTTCTGAAAGAAATTGAGAAAGACACAAAGAATTGGAAAAACATTCCATGCTCATGGATTGGAAGAACAAATTATGTTAAAATGCCTGTGCTACCTAGAGCAATCCATACAGTCAATGCAATGCCTATCAAAATACCATCAACTTTTTTTCACAGAGTTGGAACCAATAATCCAAAAATTTGTATGAAACCAGAAAAGACCCCAAATAGCCAAAGGTATGTTGAAAAAGAAAACCACAGCTGTGGCAAAACAATTCTTTTTTTTTTTTTTTTTTAATTTATTATTTGACAGAGAGTGACACAGTGAGAGAGGGAACACAAGCAGAGGGAGTGGAAGATGGAGAAGCAGCCTTTCCACAGCAGGGTGCCCGACGCGGGGTTGGAACCCGATGCGGGGCTCGATCCCGGGGATCATGGGATCATGACCTGAGCCGAAGGCTGACGCCCAACGACTGAGCCATCCAGGTGCCCCGGCAAAACAATTCTTGATGTCAAGCTCTATTTCAAAGCTGTAATCATCAAAACAGTATGGTACTGGCAGAAAACAGATCAAAGATCATGATAGAGAACCCAGAAATGGACCCCCAACTATATGGTCAACTAATCTTTGACAAAACAGGAAAGAATATCCAATCGAAAAAGGACAGCCTCTTCAACAAATGGGTGCTGGGAAAATTGGACAGCCACATGGAGAAGAATGAAAATGGACCCTTTCCTTACACCATACACAAAAATAGACTCAAAATGGATGGAAGACCTCAGTGTGAGACAGAAGTCCATCAAAATCCTAGAGAAGAACACAGGCAGCAACCTCTTCAACCTTGACAGCAACAACTTCTTGCTAGACATATCTCCAAAGCCAAGGGAAACAAAAGCAAAAATGAACTATTGGGACTTCATCAAGATCAGAAGCTTTTGCACAACAAAGAAAACAGTCAACAAAATCAAAAGACAAAGGACAGAATGAGAGACGGTATTTGCAAGTAACATATCAGATAAAGGGTTCGTTTCCAAAATCTGTAAAGGATCTAACAAAATCAACACCCACAGAGCAAATAATCCAGTCAAGAAATGGGCAGACATTTCTGCAAAGAAGACATATAAATGGCCACCAAAAACATGAAACATGAAAAAGTGCTCAACATCATTTGGCATCAGGGGAATGCAAATCAAAATCACAATGAGATACCACCTCACACTATTCAGAATGGCTAAATTAACAAGCCAGGAAACAAAAGGTGTTGTTGAGGATACTGAGAAAGGGGAACACTCCTACACTGCAAACTGGTGTAGCCGCTCTGGAAAACAGTATGGAAGTCCTTCAAAAGTTGAAAAAGGAGATACCCTATGACCCAACAATTGCACTATTGGGTATTTGCCCCGAAGATAAAAAGGTAGTGATCTGAAGGGGTACCTGCACCTCAATATTTATAGCAGCAATGTCCACAATAGCTAAACTATGGAAATAGCCCAGATGTACTCAACAGCTGAATGGATAAAGAAGATGTGGAATATTATATGGTGGAATATTACAAAGCCATCAAAAAATGAAATCTTTCCATTTGCAGCAACATGAATGGAACTAGATGGTATTATGCTAAATGAAATAAGTCAGTCAGAGAGAGACAACCACCATATGATCTCACTGATATGTGGAATTTAAGAAAGAAGACAGAGGATCATAGAGGAAGAGAGGAAAAAAAATGAAACAAGGTGAAACCAGAGAGGGAGATAAACCATAAGAGACTGTTAATCTTAAGGAAACAAACGGGGGGTTGCTGGAGAGGAGAGGGTGGCAGGATGGGGTTACTTAGTGATGGACACTGGGGAGAATATATGTTGTAATGAGCACAGGGTATTATATAAGACTGATGAATCACAGACCTGTATCCCTGAAACAAATAATACATCATATGTTAATTAATTGAATTTAAATAAAACAAAAAAATCAAAACAAGAAAAACAAAACAACAAAAATAAACAAAAAATTAGAAATAGTAAATATGTTAAAGTGATAATTTGGGGATCATTGCAATGTATTCCAAAAAATAACCTTTCGAATGGGAGAAAGATAAAAATATATTTATTAGCAAATACAGAACATACTTAATATATGATATGTCAATGATTCCAGACAGAAATATCATCCCATATTTTCTCAATTTACTCAAAATGTGAGAAGAAATGCATTCATAAGCTACTTCTAGAGACTTTTTGTCAGGAATTCACTCTTCCACTCTTACATAAATGCCTCTCACACAGAGAAAATACAGGCTTGATTGCTTCGATTGGTTGTTGTTGAGTTTTCTAGAACCTCTCCTATAATTAAAGAATTTTTCTTTATCTCTTTTATCTTCCCATATAATCATAACCATTGTTGACCTAAATTCTAAAAAGCTACTATTGTAATCCTGAGATTTCTTTATGTAAATTTCCAGGGAATACTGCTTCATGACAGAAATGTAAACCACTTCAAAGTTCTCTGCGTAAGATGAGGATTGAAAACTATCAAAAGATGAAACAAATTTACCTTCGCTAGTCACTATATAAATGAATGAAAGGCCATAATAAAGAAAGGCGAGGTGCAGGAAAGATGGGCCCAAGAGGTATAGTGATGTCATGATGTACACATTCCAGAAAGCAAAGCAATATAGTGGGATAAAAGCAAAAGTATACCTACCAACGTATCCAATCAACTTAGTTGCCCCTTGGCTATATTGAATTTTTCTAGTATGCCTGTAGCACTCAGTCTTCACTCAGGAGATAATTTTTCTCAATTCCTTTGGGTTCATTAAATACAGAGCTGAGTTCCAAAATTTCCTTGAGGGTAGCACTCAGGTTTTATTCATTTATACATCCCTATCAGCACAAAGAAAAATGAATGATTCAAGAAAAAATTGTAATATTTTTATCTTGATAAAATCCCAAAAGTTCATTTTTGCCCTTGCTTCTCTTGCCTTTGGTGATGTTCCTAGGAAGATGTTGCTGCGGCTGATGTCGAAGAGGTTGCTGCCTGTGTTCTCCTCGAGGATTTTGATGGAGTCCTTTCTCACATTGAGATCCTTCATCCATTTTGAGTCTATTTTCGTGTGTGGTGTAAGGAAATGATCCAATTTCATTTTTCTGCATGTGGCTGTCCAATTTTCCCAACACCATTTATTGAAGAGGCTGTCTTTGTTCCATTGGACATTCTTTCCTGCTTTGTCGAAGATGAGTTGACCATAGAGTTGAGGATCTATTTCTGGGCTCTCTATTCTGTTCCATTGATCTATGTGTCTGTTTTTGTGCCAGTACCATGCTGTCTTGATGATGACAGCTTTGTAATAGAGCTTGAAGTCCGGAATTGTGATGCCACCAACTTTGGCTTTCTTATTCAATATTCCTTTGGCTATTCGAGGTCTTTTCTGGTTCCATATAAATTTTAGGATTATTTGTTCCATTTCTTTGAAAAAAATGGATGTTACTTTGGTAGGAATTGCATTAAATGTGTAGATTGCTTTAGGTAGCATAGACATTTTCACAATATTTATTCTTACAATCCAGGAGCATGGAACATTTTTCCATTTCTTTGTGTCTTCCTCAATTTCTTTCATGAGTACTTTATAGTTTTCTGAGTATAGATTCTTAGTCTCTTTGGTTAGGTTTATTCCTAGGTATCTTATAGTTTTGGGTGCAATTGTAAATGGGATGGACTCCTTAATTTCTATTTCTTCTGTCTTGTTGTTGGTGTAGAGAAATGCAACTGATTTCTGTGCATTGATTTTATATCCTGACACTTTACTGAATTCCTGTACAAGTTCTAGCAGTTTTGGAGTGGAGTCTTTTGGGTTTTCCACATATAGTATCATATCATCTGTGAAGAGTGATAGTTTGACTTCTTCTTTGCCGATTTGGATGCCTTTAATTTCCTTTTGTTGTCTGATTGCTGAGGCTAGGACTTCTAGTACTATGTTGAATAGCAGTGGTGATAACGGACATCCCTGCCGTGTTCCTGACCTTAGCGGAAAAGCTTTCAGTTTTTCTCCATTGAGAATGATATTTGCGGTGGGTTTTTCATAGATGGCTTTGATAATATTGAGGTATGTGCCGTCTATCCCTACACTTTGAAGAGTTTTGATCAGGAAGGGATTCTGTACTTTGTCAAATGCTTTTTCAGCATCTATGGAGAGTATCATATGGTTCTTGTTCTTTCTTTTATTAATGTGTTGTATCACATTGATTGATTTGCGGATGTTGAACCAGCCTTGCAGCCCTGGAATAAATCCCACTTGGTCGTGGTGAATAACCCTTTTAATGTACTGTTGAATCCTATTGGCTAGTATTTTGGGGAGAATTTTTGCATCTGTGTTCATCAAGGATATTGGTCTGTAGTTCTCTTTTTTGTTGGGATCCTTGTCTGGTTTTGGGATCAAGGTGATGCTGGCCTCATAAAATGAGTTTGGAAGTTTTCCTTCTATTTCTATTTTTTGGAACAGTTTCAGGAGAATAGGAATTAGTTCTTCTTTAAATGTTTGGTAGAATTCCCCCGGGAAGCCGTCTGGCCCTGGGCTTTTGTTTGTTTGGAGATTTTTGATGACTGTTTCAATCTCCTTACTGGTTATGGGTCTGTTCAGGCTTTCTATTTCTTCCTGGTTCAGTTGTGGTGGTTTATATGTCTCTAGGAATGCATCCATTTCTTCCAGATTGTCAAATTTGTTGGCGTAGAGTTGCTCATAGTATGTTCTTATAATTGTCTGTATTTCTTTGGTGTTCGTTGTGATCTCTCCTCTTTCATTCATGATTTTATTTATTTGGGTCCTTTCTCTTTTCTTTTTGATAAGTCTGGCCAGGGGTTTATCAATCTTATTAATTCTTTCAAAGAACCAGCTCCTAGTTTTGTTGATTTGTTCTATTGTTTTGCACAGCAAAGGAAACAGTGAACAAAACCAAAAGACAACTGACAGAATGGGAGAAGATTTTTGCAAATGACATATCAGATAAAGGGCTAGTGTCCAAAATCTATAAAGAACTTAGCAAACTCAACACCCAAAGAACAAATAATCCAATCAAGAAATGGGCAGAAGTCATGAACAGACATTTCTGCAAAGAAGACTTCCAGATGGCCAACAGACACATGAAAAAGTGCTCCATATCACTCGGCATCAGGGAAATACAAATCAAAACCACCATGAGATATCACCTCACACCAGTCAGAATGGCTAAAATTAACAAGTCAGGAAATGACAGATGCTGGCGAGGATGTGGAGAAAGGGGAACCCTCCTACACTGTTGGTGGGAATGCAAGCTGGTGCAACCACTCTGGAAAACAGCATGGAGGTTCCTCAAAATGTTGAAAATAGAACTACCCTATGACCCTGCAATTGCACTGCTGGGTATTTACCCTAAAGATACAAACATAGTGATCCGAAGGGGCACATGCACCCAAATGTTTATAGCAGCAATGTCTACAATAGCCAAACTATGGAAAGAACCTAGATGTCCATCTACAGACGAATGGATAAAGAAGATGTGGTATATATACACAATGGAATACTATGCAGCCATCAAAAGAAATGAAATCTTGCCATTTGCGACGACGTGGATGGAACTAGAGGGTATCATGCTTAGTGAAATAAGTCAATCGGAGAAAGACAACTATCATATGATCTCCCTGATATGAGGGAGAGGAGATGCAACATGGGGGGTTGAGGGGGTAGGAGAAGAGTAAATGAAACAAGATGGGATTGGGAGGGAGACAAACCATAAGTGACTCTTAATCTCACAAAACAAACTGAGGGTTGATGGGGGGAGGGGGTTGGGAGAGGAGGTGGGGTTATGGATATTGGGGAGGGTATGTGCTATGGTGAGTGTTGTGAAGTGTGTAAACCTGGCGATTCGCAGACCTGTACCCCTGGGGATAAAAATATATGTTTATAAAGCTGTAAAAAAAAAAAAAAAAAGAAAGAAAGAAAGAAAGAAAGAAAGGATGAATACCCAAGGTTTGTAGCAACATGGACGGGACTGGAAGAGATTATGCTGAGTGAAATAAGTCAAGCAGAGAGAGTCAATTATCATATGGTTTCACTTATTTGTGGAGCATAACAAATAGCATGGAGGACAAGGGGAGATGGAGAGGAGAAGGGAGTTGAGGGAAATTGGAAGGGGAGGTGAACCATGAGAGACTATGGACTCTGAAAAACGATCTGAGAATTTTGAAGGGGTGGGGGGTGGGAGGTTGGGGGCACCAGGTGGTGGGTATTGTAGAGGGCACAGATTGCATGGAGCACTGGGTGTGGTGCAAAAATAATGAATACTGTTATGCTGAAAAAATAAAAAAATTAAAAGAAAATGCAAATAAAACTGTAAGGAAAAAAAATTGTAATATTTTTAAAAATCAGAAGGATATTTGAAACTCACTTTTTAAATGTTTAGTGTTAAGTGTTATATAGACTTAATGCCATGAGAAATAAGTGTCAGAGAATCAATTACCATATCAGTGGTATATAATGACAGTGGAATGACTCTTATGTTTCTAAGTCATCCTCCATTTGCCCTCAAATCTTCAAATTAACAGGTATCAAATATTTATAGTGCATTCTATCAGAAATTTCATACACACTCAATATCCACAGAATGGGAGCACAAATTTTTTTAATACAGTAATACAATTTTGCTACAGAAAATATTCAGCAATTTTTCTCCCCACCCCCCCTTTTTTTTTCAGTTAACAATATGTAATGGGTATCATTCCTTGTCAACTTATACAGCTGGGACTCATTTTTTTAAAGATTAAGTGAAATCATAAATGAAAGTCATTCACTCTCACATATGTTATTTTCCTTGCTGGAAGTTGTTTCCTTGGCATCTTAACTCACTTCTAATCACTATCAATGCTAATTTATTGTTTGTTTATATTGAGTATAACTGACACACAACTATTAGTTACATTAGTACATTAGTTACATTGTTATATTAGTTTCAGGAAGAAAGCATAAGGAATAGACAAGCTTATACATTATGCTATGTTGACCACAGTGTAGTTATGATCTTTTACCAATCTTATTACAATAGGATTGGCTGTATTCTTTGTGCTGTATGTTTTATTCGTGTGACTCATTTATTCTATAACTGGAAGCCTGTACCTCTAAATTTTCTTCAGCCATATTGTCTCCTCTCCCCTCTAGCAACCACATGTTTGTTGTCTGTATTTATGGTCTGTTTCTGCTTTTTGTTTGTTTGTTCATTTGTTTTTGTTAATATTAGTTAAATTGTACCCTTTAATGCAGTCTTCTTGATTCTCTGGTTTTCTCAAATGTATGTAAATCCCTGTGTTACATCTTCATAGTAGTAAGTGTATTTTAATTGTTAATGAGTGTTATTCTTGCTAGAATAAGTTTCATGTTACGCATGTGGTTATTTAAATTTAAGTGTGAATCCAACAAATGAGGTTTAAAGGGAACATATCTCAACTTAATAAAGGCCATATATGAAAATCCTACAGCTAATTTCATCCTAAATGGGGAAAAACTGAGAGCTTTTCCTCTACAGTTAGGAGCAAGAAGGAATGTCCACTCTCACGACTTTTATTTATCATAGTACTGGAAATCCTATCCACAGGAATCAGACAACAAGAGAAATAAAAGGAATTGAAATCTGCAAGGAAGACGTAAAACTTTCTCTATTCACAGATGACAAGATGCTCTATGTACAAAACCTGAAGGACCCCGTGAAAAACTCCCTAGAACTGATACACAAATTCCTAGAACTGATACAAAATGTTGCAGGATAAAAAAAAAAAAAATCAATGCCCAAAAATCTATTGCATTTCTAGAAACCAATAATGCATCAGCAGAAAGAGAAATCAAGGGATAAGTCCCAGTTACACTACTTATTAATATTATAATTTGTTACCAACTTTTTCACTTTTCTTCTTCTCTCCTTCAAGAGAAGCTCTTGAATATATCCTATATATAGGATATATTTTATCCTGTAATGTAATGTAATTTTCAACCAAGTTGCCAAATGTATTAGAAATAACATGAGGCGGTTACATGCATTTAAGCATTCATAATGTCAGGATCTTGATATAGTGTCCTACATAGTGTGGGTAAGATGAACAAAAGGGTGCAAAACAAATCTCTTCTCTTCATCTTTTTTTTTTCTTTTTAAATATTTATTTATTTAATTTAGAAAGAGCGAAAGAGTGAGCACAGTTGGGGGAGGCACAGATAGGGAGGGAGCAGACTCCCCACTGAGAGCAGATCCTATGGGGATTGATCCCAGGACCCATTGGATCATGACCTGAGCTAAAACCAAGAGTTGGTTGGTTAATTGATTGAGACACCAGGGGCCTGCATCTCATTTCTGCTACATTGCCCCCAATATTGATATCACAATAGAGAGATATCACTGGTAGAGCCAGTGAAAAAAGCACTCATTTGCAATTTCTGAGACTCCTTTTTTGGTTATTTTCAAAGTATCTGCATTAAACTTTCTGTTGCCAACTCAACATCACATTATATTCTCTCAGTTGTTCTCAGTGCTGTGGAGAAAACTGGGATGCTATTTCTGAGAGTTCCCCTCCATTTTTCTAATTTATGATTTGTCAGGGATAGGACTTGGTAAAAAAATTTGGAGGTTGGAAGGGAAGCAGAGGATATTGCTTTCCACTTTGTACCCAGATTGGTGCATATAACCTAGATTCATAGTGGATTTTCAAAAGAACTTGAGAACTACCAACTTTATTGCCAACATTATAAGTAGATGCTTTCTCAGAAATAGCTGAGTCACTATGATTTCCCATTAAGCTTTTTGGAAGCATTCTCTCAGGGCTTCAACCTACTTTGGTATTAGTAGCCTCAACATTCTCTCTAGTGCTCAAAGTTTGCCTTCCATAGCTATCTCTTTCATTATTTTCAAAAGCTAAAATTCCTCCAATATCTTCTTTCTTTCCAAAGGACTTACAGAAATCCTACCTTCACCTGAATCCTGACTGACAAGTGATCCATGCTGTAAGAATGTGCAAATTTATGATTTCTTATAATTACAACATTTTGTGATTCCATATATAACTGGCAGTATAGCCTTAAACCAAATATACTGATTCATGAGATGGTAGCTAAAACAGTGTATTATTCCACAGCAACTCTTTGTGGGTGTAAACCCCAAAAGATCAAGTAGCTACTAGCTCAAAGGAGAAAAGTAGGTTGAGTCTTGCAACATGCTGCATCAAAAAGAAGAGCAGAAGATATTAATTAGCAGTTGGGATAAACAAAATGGTGAATGGTGTTCCTCTTACTTTTCTCTAAAGACAATTCCTGTAATTCTGTAATTCAAACTGCCATAGAGAATGGGAATTGAGGAGTAGAGTCACCAAGGCATAGGGGACGAACCTCCCTGCCCCAATTAATTTTCCTTTGGCAGATACTTCTGTTCAGAAGAACAATTCGGGAGGATACAGGCTTTTAGGGATTGGCATTTCAGAATATGGTGTGTACTTGATATTACAATGATCAAATCAAATGATTCTGTCTTCCAGAGAGATTCCTCAGAGAATAAGAACACCAATATGTGGGAACTGGGGAGGGAAAGCCAGCTAAGACAGAAGGATGACAGAGATTCTGAATTTGCTAAGCCAAATGTGCTAAATGTAGATTTGGTCAAATTGCATGAGCAAAAAGGAAAGAACTTAAGGAGGCACACAATAAAATGGGTGAATCTCCAAAACATGGCTGAGCAAGAGAAACCATGATTTCTTTTATAAGAAATTCCAGAAAAGGAAAAGTGATTTCTGTGACCAAAAGACATCTGTGTTTATCTGAATCCACTAGCAGGCATGGAGACCAGAAGGAATAGCTGGGAAGAGGCCAAAGAAATTATTAAGTATGATGCAAATATTCTGTACATGCTTTGTCAATAGCTATACAAATTTGTTGGATTTAAATGATTATATTTGCTTTTATGTAAGACATACTTAATACATTTGTTTACATTGACATGACTAGAATATCAGAAATCTTTAATTTATAAATGGTTTAAAATATGGAAAGATTCCCCAAACACAGAAATAAATAAATCATACCTTGAATTTCTTCCAAGAATCACTTTCATTATTATAATATAAATGAATCTAAGCAAAGTCTGGGGTTCAATTATTTCTACACAGAACAATAACTGACAAAATTTATAAATATTACATGTTGCAATCAACTTCTTCCAAAGTCCTGTTCATATTGACCCTTTTACCTCTTCCTATGATTCAAAAAATGTTCTATATGGTATGTAGAGTGATAAATCCTTTCCAGGAAAATTTTCTGTTTACTTTGCCCAGAACCATCAGAGAAATCCGTATCCATGGCATCTCTAGCCTTATGAAATGTGTTTCTAAAAGTGTAAGACTTGAAAGTCAGAATTACTCCTTAATTCATGTCCTGCAGAATAGTGGTTTTAGGAGTCATGAAAACAACATTAACCATATTGCACATCTCCATGAGAGCTCTGGAATGGTCAGGTGCTTATCAATGAACAACAATATTTTGAAAGGAATAATTTCTGAGCATTAAGTCTCAACAGTGAGCTTAAAATCTTTAATAAACCATGTTATAAAGAGAATTGCTGCCATCCAGGCTCTGTTATTCCATTTATAGAACTCCAGAAGAGTAGATTTAGCATAATTCTTAGACCTAGGTTTTTCAAAATGGTCAGTGAACATTGGCTTCAATTTAGAGTCACTAGCTTCCTTAGCCTTAACAAAAGAGTTAGCCTAGACTTTGAAGCTTTGAAGCCAGGCATTGGCTACTCTTCTCTAGCTATAAAAGTGGTAGATAGAATCTTCATTCACTATAAATCTTTTCATCTACATTGAAGGTATGTGGTTTAGTGTAGTCACCTTCTTTAATTGTCTTAGCTAGATCTTCTGGATAATTCACTTCAGGTACTACATCAGTCCTTGCTGCTTCACCTTTTACTTTTGTGTTAGGTAGATGGCTTCTTTCCTTAAACCTCATGAGAAAACCTCTGCTTGCTTTGACTTTTTTTCTATAGCTTCCTCACCACTCTTAGTCTTGATAAAATGGAAGAGAATTAGGTCCTTGGTTTGCATTAGGCTTTGGTTTAATGAAATACTGTGGCTTGTTTGATCTTCTATCTAGTAGACTAAAACATTCTCCCTATCAGCAGTAAGGCTGCTTCTGCCTTTCTTATAACTCAAGTGTTCACTGGAATAGCACATTTAATTTCCTTCAAGAGCTTTTTCTTATCTCTTTTTTTTTCTCTTTCTAAAGATTATTTATTTGTTTGAGAGAGTGATCAGGAGAGAGAAAGGGAAAAAGAATCTGAAATAGGTTCTACACTGAGCTGGAGAGCCAGACACAGGGCTCAATCCCACAACCACAAGATCATGCCCTGATCAGGAACCAAGAGTCAGATACTTAGCCAACTGAGCACCCAGAACCCCAAGAACTTTATCTTTGTATTCACAGCTTGGCTAACTAGTGCAAGAGAACCAGGTTTTGTCCTATCCTGGCTTTTTGTATGCTTTCTTCATTAAGCTTAATCATTTCTAGCTTTTGACTTAAAGTGTGAGATGTGATTCTTCCTTCCACTTGTACACTTACAGGTCCTGTGGGGTCATTATTTAGTCCAGTTTCAATATTGGTGTGTGTGTCAAGGAATAGAGAGGCCAGAAGAGAAGGAGGGAGAAGGGGAAACAGCTGGCCAGTGGGGCAGTAGGAACACACAGAGCATTTGGTGATTAGAGTTGCTGTCTTATGTGGGCAGTGTTTATGGTGTCCCAAAATAATTACAATGGCAACATCAAAGATCACAATCACAGATCACCATAACAAATATACTAATAATGAAAAATCTTATCATTTTGTGAGCATTACCACAATATAATACAGAGGTGTGCAAATGTTGTTGGAATATGGCACTAATAGACTTGCTTAATGTAGGATTATCACAAACCTTCAATTTGTAGGAAACATAGAACATGGATAGTACAGCAAAGCAAAAGACAATAAAATGAAAATGAATAAAATTTACCTACATTACATTTTGTTTATACATTCATCACTTGAAGTTTACTAGTTTTTTTCTTATGCATGATGTGTCTATGAAAATGTGTGTTGAAGTTCTTGTGTGAACGTGTGTTTTCAGTTCCTAGAAGTAGAATTTCTGGATTATATAGTAACTCTATATTTATCTTCTTGATAAGCTGCCAAATTTTCTAAGTGGCTGTACATTTTACATATGCAATAGCAGTGTATGAAGGTTTCAAATTCTGTATATCACTTGTTATTTTGTACAGTTGCACTTATGTAGAGTATACATAATGTACATATACATATATGTACACACACACACACACACACACACACACACATGCAGACACCCATACAAATACATATTATAACTGTCTTACTGGCTGTAAAGTGGTAGTACTGTTCTTGAACATCTTTTCATGTGCTTTTTTCCTGTTGTATATCTTCCTTAAGTCCCTTGTCTATGTTTTGTTAAGTGTTTGTTCTTTCTTATTGTTCAGTGATAGGAGTTATTTTAAGTGATTTTAACCGGGTAGTACAACATTGTACCAAGAAATTAACAAAATTTTTAAAAAATTAAAGAAGTCCTAAATAAATAACGACAAACTATGTATGTGCGTATGTATTGGAGAGTAGACCTGACATTGAATTAGATGGTAATAGTTCCCAAACTAATCCACAGATTCAACAAAATCGTTATTAAATTTTCAGCTGCTCTTTTTGCGTAAGTGAGCAATTTGATCCTAAAATTCATATGCAATTGTAAGGGACCCTGAAGAGCCAAAACAATAGTGAAAAAGGAAGGAAGTTGAAAGAGTCATCTTTTCCAATTTCATAACTTATTATAAAAGTACAGTGACAGAGAGAGTGTGATACTGGCATAGCAACTGACCAATAGCACAAAGGAATAAAACTGAGAGTCCTATAATAACCTATACATTTATGGTCAATTGATTTTTAACAGGTATCCCAAGATTATTGAATGGGGAAATGATAGCCTTTTCAGCAAATCATGTTGTGATAACTATTTTCATGCAAATGTGACTTTAATCTCTACCTGAAACTGTACGGAAACATTAACTCAATAGAAACCAAAGACCTAATCATCAGATATAAAACTAGAAATTTCTTAGAATAAATGGTAGGTGTACCTCCTTGCAACTTTGGGTTAAGCAATGGTATTTTATATATGATACCAAAAGCACATGCAACAAAATAAACACTAAAAAAAAATGACTTCATCAAAATTTAAAATTCTGTAACCAAAGGACACTGTAAAAAAAAATGAAAAGACAACACAAAAAATGAGGAAAACATTCTCAAACATTATCTAATAAAGGTCTAATATTTTTTTAAAGAGCTTACTGGAAAGCTTTGGGGGCTTGAATATCATAACATGAATTTATTCCCTTATAGTTACTTTAGAAAAGAAGAGGCTTAACAGTGTTGGCTTAAAATAATAAAATAAATCAGAACATAAACCTGAACTTAGATTGTTTTCTTCTCAGAGTCACATGGATAGGAGTTACAGCATTAAATACCCTAATGATTTTTGCAATCATAATTCTCAGGTGGCATAATATACCCAATATGGAACTCTATATATTTCATGGATTTCTTTGTAGGTACCTTTTTTTTTTTTAATCTGACCAGATACCAATAATACTGCCTTCTTTAAAAATATTGAATATATCAGGGAGTATGTGCAGGAATGGGTAGAATGAAGGTTTAAGGAAGCTACATTTTAGTTTTTATTAATAGATTTTTTTTAAAGATTTTTTATTTATTTATTTGACAGAGAGAGATCACAAGTAGACAGAGAGGTAGGCAGAGAGAGAGAGAGAGAGGGAAGCAGGCTTCTTGCTGAGCAGAGAGCCCGATGTGGGACTCGATCCCAGGACCCTGAGATCATGACCTGAGCCGAAGGCAGCGGCTTAACCCACTGAGCCACCCAGGCGCCCCAACATTTTAGTTTTTAAAATCTTTTTCCATTTATCCCATATAGCCAAATGTTCAACCATTCCTTGCAGTTTGTTTTCCTAATATCTATGGAACCATTTCCCAGAGCTTCAGATTCATTAACACTATTGCATTTCAATTCTCAAGTAACTCATTTAGTTTGAAGTATTAGCCATTTAACTTGTCTTCCTGACTCTAACATCCAAAAACCCATCCTCAATAAATTTAACATAATAATCTTAATAAAATAAAAATCTGCTCACATAGGTTTTTATATCAAAAAAGAAAACTCTCATAGGAACCACCGACAACAGAATCACCTGTAGTCCATGTTTCTATACTTTACTCCAGCTAAGTTAAAAAGACATTTTAGGGGGGCACCTGGGTGGCTCACATGGTCAAGCATCTGCCTTCAGCTTAGGTCATGATCTCCTGGTCCTGGGATCCGGCCCAATGTCCTGCTCAGCAGTGAGTTTGTTTCTCCCTCTCCCTCTGCCTCTTCCCCAGCTTATGCTCATTCTGTCTCTCTCTCTGTCAAATGAATAAATAACATCTTAAAAAAAAATTTTAAGGATGAGAATATTGTCTTTGCCATTAAATAAGCCAACCAGGTGTGTGATTGTTACTCACTCCAAATTTTCAGGTCTTACTGACATACCAGATAAAGTTCAGTTACATTTTAGAACATAAGAGCTATTTATGAGTTGAAGCCTACCTTCTTTTCTTGCTTTGTTGAAAACATTTGTGTGACATTTGAAGAATTTCCTAGAGTTCCAATAGTAGTGCATGTTGTTATATTGATGTCTGTATACTTATTTAAAAATTTTATAATGAATATCTATTTAAAATCATTTTTTTGAGGAGGTCAAAACCATGTTTTGTAGAGTGAAAGAAATTTCACATTTGTGTTGATAACTCAAGTGAATACTCATACTTTAGCACAGGACTATTAATCATAGAGTAGGAGGAAAAGATGAATTGTGGTGACAGGTGTGGTTAAATATTATGAGGTATAAATATTAGATGGACTATTTGAAGAATAGATTAAGAAAGCTTATAAAAGGAGTCAAAATTTTTATTTACTTTTTATCTAAGATTTTAAAATTAAATTTCCTCTTCATTTTTTGAAAAAAGAGAAAATCTTTTGGAGTGTATCCTTGAAGGCTTCTTTCACTTGCTGGTTTCTGAGAGCATAAATGAAGGGGTTTAATAAAGGGGCAACCGAGGTGTAAATAACAGTTACACCTTTGGATAAAGTCACCCTTTCCTTCGCTGTTGGTTTTATGTAATTAAAGATACAGCTACCATAAGTAAGGGAGACTACAATCATATGAGAAGAACAAGTAGAAAAAGCCTTTGTTCTTTTCTGAGCAGAGGGGAGTTTTAGAATGGTCTTGATAATGTATGTGTAGGAAAGAATTACTAAAGGCAACGTGATCAGGAGTATTCCAATAGCTAAGGCAAATGAAAGCAATTCCAGTAAATGAGTGTCAGTACAGGAAAGCTGCAGCACGGGGGAAGTGTCACACATGAAATGATCAATTACTTTGGAAGCACAGAAATCCAGTTTCAATCCCAAGGCCACTGGTGGAAATGTAAACAGAAAGCCAATTGTCCATGAGCTGAATAGTAGTTGGTAACACACTTTGTTGTTCATAATGATAGGGTAATGGAGGGGTTTGCAGATTGCTACATACCGGTCAAAACACATGGCAGCCAGTAGGTAAAATTCTGTAATTTCTAATAAGAGGAAAAAGAATAACTGAGATGCACAACTATTGTAGGAAATTATTTTGTTTTTAGTCATTAGGCTTATCAGGTATCTGGGAATACAGACTGTTGTCAATGAGGCTTCCAAGAAGGAGAAATTTCGGAGGAAAAAATACATGGGAGTCTTGAGGCGGGGATCTAGCAATGTTAGAAGGATGATGGATAAGTTCCCAATCACACTCAACACATAGTTTAGGAAGAAAAATATAAAAATTACAGTTTGCACTTGTGGGTCATCAGTCAATCCTAGGAGAATGAACTTGATCTCTCTTGACTGATTCCTCATTTCTGATTTGAATATTATGAAATAGATATAAGAAAACAACTCCAGAAGTGGAAATAAGAGGAGTTTTTTAAAAGGTACAGACAGAAAAAAACAAAAACACATAGTCAGAAATGTAAATAAGTTTAAAAAATGATCTAATTTCACAAGACAGTTGATACTTAAAACTATAGCATAGATCAACCTAGGAATCTCTAACAGATGATTCCTTTTAAACCTTAGTTATGGTAACAAAACTACTTAATTTTTTCTTTTTTCTATTGGAACTTAAAAGATAACTTAAATTTTAGGTGATCATTTCCAAATGAGCTGAATTCTGTTTCAGTATTCTAAATTCTTGACTTTAAATGTATTTTCTATGTATATCTTAAAAATTATTGAAAAAATTCTTGTAACATTTAGAAAATTAATACCAATGTTTATATGTAATATTCTTCAAAAATTCTTAGCTCATTAAAACACTTAAAAATTTGTAATATATAGAAATAATCACAGTTATATATTTTCTCTATGATTGAAATATTCTGATATATATTATTATTTTGTTCTGATGCAGTACTTCTGCATTGTTCCTTTATCTCATTTCACTTAATTATTCTTTTTCTTTCGTTTCAAATGCATCAGTCTTCTCATATCAGTTGCATTTAATCATGAAGCTTTGACTATTGTATCTACATAAAAACAGAAAAGTAAATGACAGTTCAAAAGTTACCTGGATTACCTGACTTTTACTTGTGAGAATGCTTTCATTTATGATCTAGATATTTACTGAAAATTTTAAGTGACTTACCATATTTCAAATACATTCATATAATTTTCCCCTTATAGGAATATGGTAGAAACAGTGGTGAAAAATAAATGATGACTATTCTCTCTCAAGAAGGATTCTAAAAACATATGCATTCTCAAAATTATATGCATCTGTTAATTACTTTCACTTCCACTGCTACTCATTAAAATGACAGAATCCAGATATTACATATAATTAGAATCCTCTTTCAGGCTAGGTAAGATTCATTTTCTGTCTTCTTTTCTTATATATTGAAATGAAGCTGAATGTCTCCATAAAAATTCTAAATGGAAATGTAATGTTGTAAATGAAAAGATGTTTTGGAAAATCCCTCATATGAAAGGAACCCAAATTTTGTAACAAAGAATTCTTGCTTCATATTGTGCACTAACAAAAGGCACAGTTTTATCACTTTTCTCAAAAGACACACAAGGGATTAATTAAAAAAAAGAAGAAGAAGAAGAAAAGAAAAAGAAATGACCTCTGGAGACTCATGTCAGAAATATCAGTTATGTAAGAAATAAAACAACCACCAAAACAAACAAACAAAAAAGGAAAGAAAGAAAAACTGAATTGTTTTAAGCACAAAACTGAATTTCTTTAACTATAAGACAAAACAGATATGCTCCCAAAAGAGAACTAGAAATATTTTAAACTCTATACTTAATGCCAAAAGAATTTCAGATATTCCAGTTCCTTGGGAAAGTATGATCATTTCTACACATTAAGGTGGTTTATCCCAAAAGGAAACTCTCTCTTGCTTTCTTAGTCAATGTTAGGATTTCACTAACTTGTGACCTATGCCCCAAATTGGAGGTCGTTAACAATACTTAAACGTTTTGCTATTTTTTAAATTTTGAAACAATATAAAATATAACAAAAAAAAACCCAACAAATAGACAATGAGCATCTTTTAATCCTGCACCATTTGATGCTCTGTCAATATTGTAGTATGTGTTTATATCAAAAAAGTATATTCTAGAAAAACATGCTGTAACCATTAGTGTCAGGACATTAACAATGATACATTATCAACATGAAGTTCTCCAATCCTATTTAAGTTTCACCCATGACTAAAAATTTTCCTTATAGAAAAAATACAATTTAAAAGTACATGTTTATTTAATTACCATGTTTTAGTCTCCTTTAATTTGGAAAACTCCCTAGTCTTTCCTTAATTTTCAAGAACGTTGGTTAATAATTTCTTTTTTTCTTTTTTCCTTTTTCTATGTTTTCTTCTTTAAATTGACTCTAAGTACATTTTTTAAAAATTTAAATCCAGCGTAGTCTATATATACTGTTATATCAGTTTTAGGTGTAAGATACAGTGATATATCAATTCTATACATTACTCAGTGCTCTTCAAGGTAAGCGTGGTCTTTCTCCCCTTCACCTATTTCAGCCATTCCCTCACCCACCTCTCCTCTGATACCCATCACTTACTTGGTTCTTGTAAGTTAAGATCAGTTTTTTGGTATCCCTCTCTCTTTTTTTCCTTTGTTCACTGGTTTTGTTCCTTAAATTCCACATGTGAATGAAGTCAAATGGAATTTGTCCTTCTCTGACTTATTTTGCTTAGCATAGTACACTCAATATCCATCAATGTTGATTCAAATGGCTAGATTTCATTCTTTTTTATAGCTAAGTTACACACACACACACACACACACACACATTATATCTTCTATTGTATTTCTCTTTTATATCTTCTTCCTAATCCATTCATCTTCTGAATCTTCTTTATCCATTCAAATCTTCTTCAGCACATCTTCTTTATCCATTCGCCTATCCATGCACACTTGAGCTGCTTCTATATTTTGGCCATTGTAAATAATGCTGCAAAAGCATAGAGGTGCACATATCTTTTCAAATTACTGTTTTCATATTCTTTGGGTAAATGCCCACTAGTGGAATTCATGGATCATATAGTAGCTCTATTTTTTAAGTTTTTAATAAACCTCCCTACAGTCTTCATCAGTGGCTGCCCCAGTTTGCATTTCAACCAACAATGCATGAGTAAGGTTCTTTTTCACCACGTCCTCACAAACATATTGTTTCTTTAGTTTTTGATTTTAGACATTCTGACAGGTGTGAGATCATATGTCATTTTAATTTGATTTACCTTTCCTTAATGATGAGTGATGTTGAACATCTTTTCATGTGTCTGATGACCATCTGGATGTCTTTGGAGAAATGTCTGTTCATGTCTTTTGCCCATTTGTTAATTGAATTGCTTGTTTTTCAGTGTTGAGTTGTATAAATTCTTTGTATACTTTAGATACTAACCCTTTATTAATATGTTATTTGCAAATATCTTATCTCCTTTGGTAGATTGTCTTTTAGTTTTATTGATTATTTCCTTCACTGGGCAGAAGCTTCTAATTTTGGTGAAGTCTCAATAGTTTATTTTTGCTTTTGCTTCTGTGCCTCAGGAAACACATCAGGAAAAATATTGCTATAGCCAATGTCAGAGAAATTACTGCCTGTGCTCTCTTCTAGGATTTTTATGGTTTCAGGGTCACATTTAGGGCTCAAATCCATTTTTTTGTTTGGTGAAAGAAAATCCTTTTTTTGGGGGGGGTGTAAGAAAGTGGATTCCTTTCCTTTTTTTGCATATGGCTTTCCAGTTTTCTCAACCTGCAAAGACTTTTCCCATTATGTATTTGTGAAAGAATAATTGAATCATGGGTTTATTCTGGGGTTTTTTATTCTGTTCCATTGATCCATATGTCTACTTTACTGCCAGTACAATACTGTTTTGATTACCACAGCTTGGTAATATAACTTGAAGTCTGGAATTATGATAACTCCAGTTTTGTTCTTTTTTAAGTTTGCTTTGGCTATTAGGTGTGTGTGTGTGTGTGTGTGTGTGTGTGTGTGTGTGGTTCCATACAAATTTTAGGTTTTGTTTTATTTATTTATTTATTTTTTAATTTGGATTGTGAAAATGCTGTTACTATTTTCATAAGGACTGCATAAAATGCTTAGATTGCTTTGGGTAGTATAAGACATTTTAATAATATTTCTTCTTCCAACCCATGAGCATGGACTATCTTTCCATTGATTGTGTCATTTTCAATTACTTTCATCAGTGTTTTACAGTTTTCAGAGTAGGTCTTTCACCTCCTTGGTTGAGTTTCTTCCTAAGTATTTTATTATTTTCAGTGTAGTTGTAAATGGGATTGTTTTCTTAGTTTCTTCTTCTGTTGTCTCATTATTGTATATAGAAACACAACATACTTCTGTACATTGATTTTGTATCCTGTGAACTTAGTGAATTCATTTATTGGTTCTAGTCATATTTTGGTGGAGTTCTAAGGGTTTTCTCTGTGTAGTATCATGTCATCTCCAAGAAGTGAGTTTCACTTCTTCACCAATGTACATGAATTTTATTCCTTTTTCTTGTCTGATTGCTGTAACTAAGACATCTAGTACTATATAGAATAAATTGTGACACTGGATATTCTTGACATCATCCTGACCTTAGGAGAAAAGGTCTCAGTTTTTCCCCATTGCGTATGATGTTAGCTGTGGGTTTTTGAATATGGTGTATGTTTTGTTGAGGTATGTTCCTTCTACATCTATTTTGTTGAGAGTTTTATCATGAATGGATATTATACTTTGTCAAATGCTCTTTTTGCATCTATTGAAATTATCTTTTATTTTTATTCTTTCCTTTGTTGATGTGATGTATGATGCTTGATTGACTTGCAAATATTGAATCATCCTTGCATCTCAGGTATAAATCCCACTTGATCATGTTAAATAATTTTAAAAATATATTTATGGATTTGATTTGCTAATATTGTGTTGAGGATTTTTGCCTCTATGTTCATCAGAGATATTGGCCTGTAGTTTTCTTTTTTGTAGTGTCTTTATCTGGAATTGTTATCAGCATAATGATGGCCTCATAGACTGAATGTGGAAGCTTTCCTTCTTCTTCTGTTTCTTCAAAAAGTTTGAGAAGAATAGGTCCTAACTCTTTTTTAAATATTTTCTGGATTCACCTGTAAAGCCATCTGGTCCTGGACTTTTCATTTTTGGGGATTCATTTTATGGATTCAGTTTTGTTAGTTCTAATTTGTCTGTTCAAATTTTCTAATTCTTCCTGTTTCTCTTTTTGTAATTTATATGTTTCTAGGAATTTATCCATTTCTTTTAGGTTTCCCAAATTTGGGGCATATAATTTTTCATAATATTCCCTTGTAATTCTTTGTATTTCTGTGGTGTCAGTTGTAATTTATCCTCTTTCATTTGTGATTTTATTTGAGTCCTCTTTTTTATGATTAGTCTGGCAAAATGTTTTTTTTTTTACTTTATTGATTTTTTTAAAAAACACAGCTCCTAGGCTTCCTTCCTTAACTTCCTTCCTTTGCTTCTTCCTTCCCTCCCCCTCCCTCCTTCCCTTCTTTCTTTCTTTCCTTCCCTTCCCTTCCCTTCCTTTCCTTTTCTTTTCTTCTTTCCCTCCCTCTCTTCTTTCCTTTCTTCATAATTTATTTAGTTCTGTTTTATTTTTGCTCTAATCTTTATTATTTCCTTCCACAGAGTTTGAGTTTTACTTATTCTTACTTTTCTGGTTTCCTTACATGGAATGTTAGGTTGTTTGATATTGTTCTCACTTCTGAGGTAGGCCTGTATTGATCTAACTTTCCCTCTTAGAACTACTTTTGCTGCATCTCAAAATTTGAAACAGTGTTTTCATTTTCATTTGCTTTCTTGTATTTTTTGATTTCTTGTTTTATATCTTGGTTGTAGGATTTATTGTTTAATAACATGTTATTTAACCCCCATGCGTTTATGTTCTTTCTAGGTTTTTTCTTGTGGTCGATTTCTAGTTTCATAACATTGTGATCAGAAATGATGCATGGGAGGAGTCAGGATGGCGGAGAAGTAGCAGACTTAGACTACATCAGGCAGCAGTAGATCAGCTAATAGCTTATCTAAAGATTGCAAACACCCACAAATCCAACGGGAGATTGAAGCGAAGAAGAACAGCAATTCTAGAAACAGAAAATCAACCACTTTCTGAAAGGTAGGACTGGCGGAGAAGTGAATCCAAAGCAACAGGAAGACAGGCTGCGGGGGGAAGGGGCCTGCTCCCAGCAAGTGGTGGAGCAATGGAGCACAAAATCAGGACTATTAAAAGTCTGTTCCACTGAGGGACATCGCTCCAGAGGCTAAACCGGGGTGAAGCCCACACGGGGTCAGCGTGGCCTCAGTTCCCACAGGGTCACAGAAGGATCGGGGGTGGGTGAGTGTCACAGAGGTTGCAGGTATTAGAACGGGGAAGCCAGCTACAGAGACAGAGCTGAGGAGTGAGCTCACAGCTCGGGGTTACCTTGAACAGGTCGCAGGCTCAGTGAGCTCCGAGCACGGCCGGAGGCCAGGCAGATGGGAGTAAATGAGCACTGTTCTCTGAGGGCCCACTGAGGAGTGGGGCCCCGAGCTCTCAGCTACTCTGGGCTGGATACCGGGAGGCCGCCATTTTCATTCCCGTCCTCCAGAACTCTATGGAGAGCGCTCAGGGAACAAAAGCTCCCGAAAGCAAACCTGAGCAGATTACACAGCCGGGCCCCTGGTAAGGGCAGTGCAATTCCGCCTGGGGCAAAGACACTTGAGAATCACTACAACAGTCCCCTCCCCCAGAAGATAAACAAGAAATACAGCCAGGACTAAGTTCACGTACCAAGGAATGCAGTTTCAATACCAAGGAGAGCAACGGAATTCCAGAGGACGAGAAAGCAAAGCACGGAACTCATGGCTTTTGCCCCATGATTCTTTAGTCTTGCAGTTAATTTATTTTTTTCCTTTTTCAATTTTTTTCTCTTGTTCTGCTAAATTTTTTTTAACTTTTACTCTTTTCTTTTTTAACGTTTTTAACTAGTTTATCTAATATATATATATATATATATATATATATATATATATTCTTTTCTTTTTTATATTTTTTCTTTGTTTTCTTTTTTTAATTGTTTCTTTCTTTCTTTTTTTTTTTTCTTCCTGAACCTCTATTTATCCCCTTTCTCACCCCTCACGATTTGGGATCTCTTCTGATTAGGTTAAAGCATATTTTCCAGGGGTTGTTGCCACGCTTTTAGTATTTTACTTGCTCCTTCATATACTCTTATCTGGACAAAATGACAAGGCGGAAAAATTCACCACAAAAAAAAGAACAAGAGGCAGTACCGAAGGCAAGGGACCTAATCAATACAGACATTGGTAATATGTCAGATATAGAGTTCAGATTGACAATTATCAAGGTTCTAGCCAGGCTCGAAAAAGGCATGGAAGATATTAGAGAAATCCTCTCGGGAGATATAAAAGCCCTTTCTGGAGAAATAAAAGAACTAAAATCTAACCAAGTTGAAATCAAAAAAGCTATTAATGAGGTGCAATCAAAAATGGAGGCTCTCGCTGCTAGGATAAATGAGGCAGAAGAAAGAATTAGCGATATAGAACACCAAATGACAGAGAATAAAGAAGCTGAGCAAAAGAGGGACAAACAGCTACTGGACCACGATGGGAGAATTCGAGAGATAAGTGACACCATAAGATGAAACAACATTAGAATAATTGGGATTCCAGAAGAAGACGAAAGAGAGAGGGGAGCAGAAGGTATATTGGAGAGAATCATTGGAGAGAATTTCCCCAATATGGCAAAGGGAACAAGCATCAAAATCCAGGAGGTGCAGAGAACCCCCCTCAAAATCAATAAGAATAGGTCCACACCCCATCACCTAATAGTAAAACTTACAAGTCTTAGTGACAAAGAGAAAATCCTGAAAGCAGCCCGGGAAAAAGAAGTCTGTAACATACAATGGTAAAAATATTAGATTGGCAGCAGACTTATCCACAGAGACCTGGCAGGCCAGAAAGAGCTGGCATGATATATTCAGAGTACTAAATGAGAAAAACATGCAGCCAAGAAAACTATCAAGCTAGGCTATCATTGAAAATAGAAGGAGAGATTAAAAGCGTCCAGGACAAACAAAAACTGAAAGAATTTACAAATACCAAACCAGCTCTACAGGAAATATTGAAAGGGGTCCTCTAAGCAAAGAGAGGCCCTAAAAGTAGTAGATCAGAAAGGAACAGAGACAATATACAGTAACAGTCACCTTACAGCAATACAATAGCACTAAATTCATATCTCTCGATAGTTACCATGAATGTTAATGGGCTAAATGCCCCAATCAAAAGACACAGGGTATCAGAATGGATAAAAAAACAAAACCCATCTATATGTTGCCTACAAGAAACTCATCTTAAACCCGAAGACACCTCCAGATTTAAAGTGAGGGTGTGGAAAACAATTTACCATGCTAATGGACATCAGACAAAAGCAGGAGTGGCAATCCTTATATCAGATCCATTAGATTTTAAACCAAAGACTATAATAAGAGATGAGGAAGGACACTAAATCATACTCAAAGGATCTGTCCAACAAGAAGATCTAACAATTTTAAATATCTATGCCCCTAAGGTGGGAGCAGCCAACTATATAAACCAATTAAAAACAAAATCAAAGAAACACATCAACAGTAATACAATAATAGTAGGGGACTTTAACACTTCCCTCACTGAAATGGACAAATCATCCAAGCAAAAGATCAACAAGGAAATAAAGGCCTTAAATGACACACTGGACCAGATGGACATCACAGATATATTCAGAACATTTCATCCCAAAGCAACAGAATACACATTCTTCTCTAGTGCACATGGAACATTCTCCAGAATAGATCACATCTTGGTACATAAATCAGGTCTCAACCGGTATCAAAAGATTGGGATCATTCCCTGCATATTTTCAGACCACAATGCTCTAAAGCTAGAACTCAATCACAAGAGGAAATTTGGAATGAACCCAAATACATGGAGACTAAACAGCATCCTTCTAAAGAATGAATGGCTCAACCAGGAAATTAAAGAAGAATTGATAAAATTCATGGAAACACATGATAATGAAAACACAACAGTTCAAAATCTGTGGGACACAACAAAAGCAGTCCTGAGAGGAAAAAATATAGCGGTACAAGCCTTTCTAAAGAAACAAGAAAGGACTCAGGTAGACAACATAACCCTACACCTAAAGGAGCTGGAGAAAGAACAAGAAAGAAACCCTAAACCCAGCAGGAGAAGAGAAATCATAAAGATCAGAGCAGAAATCAATGAAATAGAAACCAAGACAACAAAAGAACAAATCAACAAAACTAGGAGCTGGTTCTTTGAAAGAATTAATAAGATTGATAAACCCCTGGCCAGACTTATCAAAAAGAAAAGAGAAAGGACCCAAATAAATAAAATCATGAATGAAAGAGGAGAGATCACAACGAACACCAAAGAAATACAGACAATTATAAGAACATACTGTGAGCAACTCTACACCAACAAATTTGACAATCTGGAAGAAATGGATGCATTCCTAGAGACATTATAAACTACCACAACTGAACCAGGAAGAAATAGAAAACCTGAACAGACCCATAACCAGTAAGGAGATCGAAACAGTCATCAAAAATCTCCAAACAAACAAAAGCCCAGGGCAAGATGGCTTCCCAGGGGAATTCTACCAAACATTTAAAGAAGAACTAATTCCTGTTCTCCTGAAACTGTTCCAAAAAATAGAAATGGAAGGAAAATTTCCAAACTCATTTTATGAGGCCAGCATCACCTTGATCCCAAAACCAGACAAGCATCCCATCAAAAAAGAGAACTACAGACCAATATCCTTGATGAACACAGATGCGAAAATTCTCACCAAAATACTAGCCTATAGGATTCAACAGTACATTAAAAGGATTATTCACCACGACCAAGTGGGATTTATTCCAGGGCTGCAAGGTTGGTTCAACATCCACAAATCAATCAATGTGATACAACCCATTAATAAAAGAAAGAACAAGAGCCATATGATACTCTCCATACATGCTGAAAAAGCATTTGACAAAGTATAGCATCTACACATTTAATGCAATTCCTATCAAAGTACCATCCATTTTTTTTCAAAGAAATGGAACAAATAATCCTAAAATTTATATGGAACCAGAAAAGACCTCGAATAGCCAAAGGAATATTGAAAAAGAAAGCCAAAGTTGGTGGCATCACAATTCCGGACTTCAAGCTCTATCACAAAGCTGTCAACATCAAGACAGCATGGTACTGGCACAAAAACAGACACATAGATCAATGGAACAGAATAGAGAGCCCAGAAATAGACCCTCAACTCTATGGTCAACTAATCTTCGACAAAGCAGGAAAGAATGCCCAATGGAAAAAACACAGCCTCTTCAATAAATGGTGTTGGGAATATTGGACAGCCACATGGAGAAAAATGAAATTGGACCATTTCCTTACACCACACACGAAAATAGACTCAAAATGGATGAAGGACCTCAATGTGAGAAAGGAATCCATCAAAATCCTTGAGGAGAACACAGGCAACAACCTCTTCAACCTCAGCCGCAGCAACATCTTCCTAGGAACACCGCCAAAGGCAAGGGAAGCAAGGGCTAAAATGAACTATTGGGATTTTATCAAGATCAAAAGCTTTTGCACAGCAAAGGAAACAATTAACAAAACCAAAAGACAACTGACAGAATGGAAGAAGGTATTTGCAAATGACATATCAGAAAAAGGGGTAGTGTCCAAAATCTATAAAGAACTTAGCAAACTCAACACCCAAAGAACAAATAATCCAATCAAGAAATGGGCAGAAGACATGAACAGACATTTCTGCAAAGAAGACATCCAGATGGCCAACAGACACATGAAAAAGTGCTCCATATCACTCGGCATCAGGGAAATACAAATCAAAACCACCATGAGATATCACCTCACACCAGTCAGAATGGCTAAAATTAACAAGTCAGGAAATGACAGATGCTGGCGAGGATGCGGAGAAAGGGGAACCCTCCTACTCTGTTGATGGGAATGCAAGCTGGTGCAACCACTCTGGAAAACAGCATGGAGGTTCCTCAAAATGTTGAAAATAGAACTACCCTATGACCCAGCAGTTGCACTACTGGGTATTTACCCTAAGGATACAAACGTAGTGATCCGAAGGGGCACGTGCACCCGAATGTTTATAGCAGCAATGTCTACAATAGCCAAACTATGGAAAGAACCTAGATGTCCGACAACAGATGAGTGGATAAAGAAGAGGTTATATACACACAATGGAATACTATGCAGCCATCAAAAGAAATGAGATCTTGCCATTTGTGACAATATGGATGGAAATAGAGGGTATCATGCTTAGCAAAATAAGTCAATTGGAGAAAGACAACTATCATATGATCTCCCTGATATGAGGAAGTGGAGATGCAACATGGGGGGTTAAGTGGGTAGGAGAAGAATAAATGAAACAAGATGGGATTGGGAGGGAGACAAACCATAAGTGACTCTTAATCTCACAAAACAAACTGAGTGTTGATGGGGGGAGGGGGATTGGGAGAGGCGGGGTGGGGTTATGGATATTGGGGAGGGTATGTGCTATGGTGAGTGCTGTGAAGTGTGTAAACCTGGTGATTCACAGACCTGTACCCCTGGGGATAAAAATATATGTTTATAAAAAATAAAATTAAAAAAAAAAAAAGAAAAGAACCCTACAGCTTGATTCCAGAGAAAATGGGAAAAAAAGGAAGAAAAAAAAAGTTTGATTTTAAAAAGATAAAAAATATTAAAGAGAGAAAAGAAAATGAAAAAAAAAATGAGCAAACAAACAAAAAATTTAAACCTAATTGTAAAGGAGCTGGGAAAAAAGAATAAGGCAAAAAAAAAAAAAAAAGGAAGGAAGAAAGAAAGCAAGAAAGAAAGAGGAAAGAAAGAAGAAAGAAAGAGGGAAAGAAAGAAAGAAAAGTAATTCTGCCTGTCCTATTTCCAGTGGAACTGAAGGGAATGGTGCGGGACACTGTAGATCAGCAAAGAGTGAATGCAGCTTCCTGCCCGTACTGCTCTTTTGGGTGAAAGGCCTACTGTGCTGTCAATCCTGCTCCCATAGAGAAAGGACTTAATCAAGCACAGGGCAGCAGGTTTGATGTAAGTGGCTTCCACCTGCTTGTTGATTTTCGAGGAGTCACAGCATAGAATCTGTGAAAAGCATAGAAACCGGGAACTGCTGTGTTGCTCTCTGATGTACGACAGTGCGGTAGCAGGGTTAAAATGGTGACACTCCATTGTCTAGTCCTGGACAGGGGCTCTTAATTCCCCTCTGTTCAGGAAGCCCTCACACTAAAGCAAGGGCCATCTTGTCCAACGATACAGCTCTCCTGCATCTGTCTCTGGTGTGGATGGGGTTCAAAATTCCAAATCCCATCCACTCCCTCCTCTGTATTAGAGGGTCACTGCACTTTTTGTCCCAGAAAACCAGTCCCCTGGCTGGTCAGTTCACAGATTCTATGCTCTGACTCCTCGAAAATCAACAAGCAGGTTATCCCCCCTCAGCACACCTTAGTCTCTTACAGTTGGAAGTCCATTTGCTGGCACCTGAAGGATCTTTGTCCTTGGAGAGGATATATACCCTCTTCCAAATGTACTCTGGGAAGGGGAATGATCTCTCCCAGTGAAACCCTTGAGATCCCTACACCACTTTGTGCACTCTCCTTGGCCAAAGCAGTCCTTTTTTCCAAGAGCAGAAGATATAGCTCTGCTCTGGTAAAAGCCTAGCATTTCCAGAAACTCAGAATTTGAGCTATGCTCACTGTTTGCAAACAAATAAAACAAAACAAAACAAAAACAAAAAATGAAACAAACAAAAAAGCACTGTGTCACTCAGTTCCCCCAGCTCCCAATCTGTGGTCTGAGGGGTTTCTTGTGAAATCACAACGCTGCACTCTCTCAATCCCCCTCTCCCTCTCTCTCTTTTCTCTTCCTATGGAAAGTGTTCCCCCCCTCTGTAGCAGAACAGGTTTTCTCTCCCCCAATTCACTCCCACTCACCTCATGCCTGCCATGCTGTCTCCCTCCAAATATGGAAATCTTTCTTTCAATCCTCAAATCATTTTCATGAGTGTTCCAAGTGATCTGACTTCAAGATAGCTGTATTCCAGGGATGAGAAAAGCCCAGATCTCCCTACTTCTCTGCCATCCTAACTCCTGAACACCCCCCACCCTGGCATTTTTCAAACTGCTGCTAATATGTAGGGCTAATTGTTGTGCTGTCTCTTTAAGGATAGGAACTTAGCTTTCTATTTTCCTCCAGGCTCTCCCACCACCTAGCCACTGATTTTTAAAATTCCAAGTTGTAAGATCTCATGAAATTCAGTCCCTCTGGTTTTCATAGCCAAATATTGTAGGGATTCATCTTCTCCTTCCAGGCTCCCTAGTGTGATAGTCTATTTGTCTCCTTTCTCCCCACCTATGGGTCCCAGGGTCTGTTTAGCTCGCCACCTGTCTTTGCCCTTCCTACTCTCTTCCATATGGTCTCTTCTCTACCTTTAGTTGTGGAGTTTGTTCTGCCAGACTTGGGGTCATTCTGGATTATTTACATGATGCCAGTGTTATCTAATTGTATTCATGAAATGAGGTGAGTTTAGAATCCTCCTACTCTGGCATCTTTCTTGCCTTTTGAACCACATTGTCATAATAACATTTTTTTCCCTTATTCTATGTATTTTCTCCTTCTAATATCCAATCAAATATATGTCAGAACATCTCTTATGTACATTGTTTTGTGAACTCTTTCTTATTTATATTATCTTGCCTTTCTACACTGTATTCAAAACAATTCATTCAGAAGTATTTTCCTATTGACACATTAATCCCTTGAATACATAAATCAGTGGTTTAAACTATACATAAAATTGCATTTCAATCATTTTAACTCTCATTTCATAAATCCTATTTTTTCCAAAACGTTTTCTTAAAAAAAAAAAAAAAGAGTTTCAGGGATGCTTGGGTGGCTTAGTTGGTTAAGTGTCTGTCTACCTTTAGCTCAGGTCCTGATTCCAGGGTCCTGGAATCCAGTTCTGCATCTGGCTCCTTGTTCAGTGGAGAACCTCCTTCTCCCTCCACCTGCTCTTCACCCTGATGAATAAATAAATAAATAAATAAATAAATAAATAAATAAATAAAATATTTTTTTAAAATATTTTTATTTTTAAAGTAAATATTTTATTTATTTTCTCTCTCTGTCTCCCTGGTGAATAAATAAATAAATAAATACATAAATAAAATATTTTTTAAAAAGTCTCATGTCTTTGGAAAGCTGAGAGTTTGAAAGATACAGGTTATTGAGTTGTGTTTTAAACCAATGAAAGAGGGTTGAGGAGAGAATGGAAAGTAAAAAAATAGTGAGGGTAATAATAGCTAAATGTAGGCAAAAATTGATGCTTTTTCAAATTCAGATGAAGAAACAAGCAAGGAGACGTTTAGTAGGAATAGAATATTTTTAGGAATGTTATCTCAATGGAAACACTAGTCCAGCTTTTAGTTAATAATATCATGAATAATTTAAAAGTCCTAATAAATAAGAGTGCATTTGTTACTACAATTTTCAAATTGTGGCCAGCTAATTAAAAGTAAATAAACAGAGATTTGTTAGACAACCTGAAAATCTGATTATGCCATACTTAGAAAAAGAGAGCACTAAAAATGAGAAATAGAGTCCATAATTAGGAAATTCCATTTGAAATATTTAGAAAAAAAAGAAAAAAACATTTCTGCAAAGAACTTATTATTATAGGAGAATTATCTGTACCTTTTAGAGACTCTAATCACAGGTTAATGCCATAATCACTTAACCTAAAATAATGCTGAGCTTAAAAATATGGATGTCATATTCATAGTATAACAAAGATAAACATTTTTATTGGAGAAAGGATTTTATACCATTTTTTTAATTAACCAAAAGTTGAGCTGTTTCTTGAGATAAAGCATGGGAGTTTCCATGGATTCTTTTGATTAACAAATAAAAACTTTTCAGTCATGGGAATTTTATTTATATTCTGGAAGACTAAACTGATAAATGAACACAAGTAAGACTAAGACCATAGTCAGATAAAGAAGTCCATACTATTCCAATTTATTTTAGAAAAATTAATTTAAACATATAAATTCATGGGCAAACCAACTGGTAAGTTTGGTACAACCTTAGAAATTTTAAGCCAAAAGATATTAAAAAACAGAAGATTACAGGAACTTTAGGTAAGGATGACTACAAGCCGGGGTAAAATAGTACTGTTAGTACTCTTACTTTGTATTCAGAGTGCTCAAAATGTAAACCACATCTCAGGACTGTCCAGATTAGGCTTAAAACATAGGTGTAGAAGATATTAAGATTACTCATTGGCGTAATGAATACTAATGCTTCGTGAGTTTACATTTTCACTAATCTTTTTAGCTGTACATCTCTCAAACTGATTTTAGCTTCATTGACCTAGCTCTTCTACTGTGCATAATGAATAATAATATTAATATCTTCTATGGTAAATAAGTACTAGTAGTTATATAACTAAAGTGCGGCTTCCCAATGGTGCACAGGAGAAGAATGGGGCACAAACAAATCAGTTGCAAGAGAATGGGAGCGGGCATGACAGTAGAAAAGACTGTTGCCCCAAACAACTCCTCAGTCTCATATTTATTACAAAGTGGGTAATAACCAACAAAGCCAGAGTATATTACACATTGACCATGAGTCTTGTAAATACATAAGAAGAAAGGTAAAATATGTCTGGTTTCATAGTACATGACCTATAGTGAGCAAGCCCAAATGAAAGGATTGTCTGACTAACTGCTGATGCTCTCTGGGGCAGGGGACATAACAGAAAAATGAAGCAGGCAGCATTCTGTCCTAGCAGCCAGGCATTCCCAACTGCTAGGTTTCCATGAAGCAGGCCTTGATCTGACCTGAGTGAGCCATGCATCCCAGCTGCTGGGCTTCAAGGATGGATATTGTCCTCTCTCCCAGAGGCCTGTTGTCAGTACATGTTTTTCTTAAGGATATTATCTAAGCATGCTTGGTAACTAGTATAATTTCTCACAGTTTATATTTTAAGCAGTACTTTGTTCTGAGGGATGGTTACACTAAAGCATCTTTGGATTGCTTAATGATAAAAATAATGGCTTAACTTGGAAGTATGTTTAAAGCAAAGTCATTTGCTTTGACCCATAGCAAGGTTGAAAAAAAGAAAAACAAAAAAACACTTTGAGAGCCTTAGGTTTTAATCTTATTAAATTGTCTCAATATATGTATCTTGTATTCTTTTCTGTGCTTTTTTTTAATTTCTAAAATTAGATAATCTTCCTGGATCATTAGATTTATTTTCTCAAAATAAAGAAACTACACATATAAAGGATCATGGAAAAATGTAATCAATGGTTTATCTGTTATTCCTGAAATCATTCTTGATTCAAATATCTTTTAAGATCTAGTCCATTAATGAACTATACAGAGTATTTAGATAATCATTTTCAAACATATTCAAAACAAGACCCATAGTTAAGATAAAAAGAAATAAAAAATGGCCTAATATACATATATTTTTATTAAAAATGAAATATGATATAGATGTATGAAGATGTTTTTTATTATACTTAATATTATCATAAAGTTTTACAGGTGAGGTAAACATAACACCAGGGGAGGTAGGCGCAAGGCAAGATTTATTAAAGGCACTCTCTGGTGAAGTTTTGGGGCTCAGGAGAAGGGGAGCCAAGGAAGTCACTCTGGGAGGAGGTTGGCACTCTCCGGCAAGGTTCCTAGACTCTGGAAAAGGGAGCCAGGGAACTTCATGCTGGGAGGGAATGGGCAGGGTCTTTTATCAGGCCATGGCAGGGCATGGGTTCACATCCATACATGGTAAGGTATTTGGTGATCAGAGGGTATGGGTGGGGGTTCCTGATGCTCTTGTTTCCTGCATAGATATCAACTTACCTATAGAGACATGACCTGGGCATACATCCTTTTGGCAGGAGAGTCAAGGGTTAAGGAAGGGGGAGGGGGGCTGGAAGATAGTGGCCCCAAAGGTCATTTCTATTGTTCTTCCTGCATTTGGAGCCCCCGACCCAACAATTATAACACTCTGTTTATGACATAGAAAGTTTTTTAAAATCCTAGATTCAAATCCTAGATTATGATCTATGGTTCAAAAATCCGTAAGTAAATATTTATTTTAATTCTACTATTTTGGTTTTACTGGGGTAGCTATATATGTATATATTTTTGTCTCTTCAAAAACTGATGTTGGGAAAACTGGTCAGCTATTTGCAGAAGAATGAAATTACACCACACACAAAATTAAACTCAAAACAGATTAAAGATCTATATGTAAGACCTGAAAGCATAAAAATCCTAGAAGAGAGCACAGGCAGTAATCTCTCTGAAACTGGCCAAAGGAACATTTTTCTAGATATGTCTCCAGAGGCAAAGGAAATATATTTCTGCAACAATCGTTATCATGTCTATAAATATTCAGACACTGTTCTCCAGTTTCCAGGATTGTGTGCTCTTAGGGCTGAAATGCCTAATTCTGAGTTCTAAGTTTGATGTCATTTACAGACTTCATTTTCTTCCTAGATTTTGTTGGAAGCTGATGACCCAGTCACTCTTCTTGAGCGTAATAAGAGCTATGATTATTGCTATTCTTAATATATATTCTTTTAAATGTGACCAGAAGAAATAAATGTGTTTCCTGTCTTAGAAATATAAGACTATAATGGCCTTGGTTGTAAATAAAAGCAAAGTTCTTGTTTTGTGGGAAAGAAAACAGAAGTCAGAGATACTAATATTCACATAGATAGATCTATATCAACATATAATTTCTACAGCATGCTGGTCCATTTATATCATTTTTATATTTCTTATTTAAAATAACAATTGCCTATTTTTTTTTATTTTTTCTTTTCTTTTTCTACTATGTTCATCCTGCCTTTTTACTCTCAAATTTCCCCGAGGACAAGAAGGAATTCATGAAGGAGATTTTTTTAAAGATTTTATTTATTTACTTGAGAGAAAGAGACAGACAGAGAGAGAGAGAGCAGGGGAAGTAGGGAGAGGGAGAAGCTGACTCCCTGATGAGCTGAAAGCCCCACCCAGGGCTAGATCTCAGGACCCTGGAATCATGACCAGAGCTGAAAACAGATGTTTAACCATCTGAGCCATCAATGTGCCCTATAATAAGGGAAGTTTTTGATGACAAAATATCTCAATATCTTCTTTCTATAATACTAAAACATAGAATCAATAAAAATTCTCTCTAAAACTAACTGTGTAAAAACCACAAATTGTTAAAATGTAATCTATATGACATTTATCCATCATGTTCTTTCTTCATTCTTAATAACAGCATTTTGTCTATGCTCTAAGTTCTTAATAATATTTGCTGTATTATTTTCTTCCTGTGGGATTGATGAAGTTCTAGAACCTAGGTGAGGTTCGGTGGGCTGAGGTCCGGAGCCGATGACCAAGAAAGAATTCTTGAGACATCTTTGGTGCAAAATGGTGTTTTATTAAAGCAGGGGGACAGAACCCATGGGCAGGAAGAGCTGCTGCCCCGGATTGTGAGAAATGGCAGGTTATGTACCTTGTGGTTGGGGGGAAGGGGAGGGGAAGGCAGGTTTCAATGGAACTTTCATATACTAAAGAGGGCCTACAAGGTGCCAAGATATAGGAGGCCTACCGGAGGCCTTGCCCTTGTGGCTTGATCACTGTTGTCTTTAGGCCAGCCATTAACATCAAGATAGTTGGGAGATTCTTGGTGGGATGTCACAATCCTGCTATCAATCATCTTTGTTAGTGAGATTTAGGTTCAGAAGAGATTTAACTATATTTACATTCCCTTCTACCTCAGCCTCCTTCAGTTTTGTTTATGGTGGGGAAGGTGACATTAGAGTTTGAGAACTGAGTTATTTGCCTCTGGAAATTTGTGCTATTGATAAGGTAACTTCTTTGTTTGTAGATCTCTAGGACATTTGTAAACCAAGGGAGACTCCTGTCTTACAGGATTATGATCTCTGCAAGTTAACTATTTGTTTCTTGTTTATGGCAGTCAGGGGTGCCTGAGGAATGCTACACATATTACCAAGGGGGAGTGGATGGAGAGGGGGTGCAAGGTGCCAGCTTTTGCTTTGTCTTCAGCCAAAGACAAAAAAAAGATATTTTTCTGATCAGCATTCTTTTCATTTAGGAATAGACACATATTTGTTATTAGACACCAGCAAAAGTGGCAGATCAAAAGGCAGAGATGATTAGTGTATCTAAACAATGACTGAAATGTTAAATTATAAAATTAGTGATCCTAAATATACTGATGTGATAACTTGAAGACCTCTGTAATTTATTTCAGCAAAATAACCTTTGAAATGGGGGAGAGATAAATACATTCATTAACAATATGAAACATACTTTCTTTTTGCTATTTTAATGATTCAAGTCATAAATATAACCACAGATTTTCATAATTTACTTAAAATGTGAGAGGCAGTGCACTCATAATCTACTTCAGGAGGTTTTTGTCATGAGTTTACCCTTGCCTCTGTCATGTAAAAGCCTCTCACACTGAGAAAATGCAGGCTTGATTGCACACAAGCTTTCTATAGACTCTGCTCTATGCAAAGGAATTCCTTTTCATCACTTTTATCTTTCCATATTACCATAAACATTGTTCTGAACTAAACTCGAAGAGGTACTATTGTAAACCTGTGAATTCTAAGAGATTTCCCAGGGGTAAAACCCTATGACTGGAAGGTAAAACACTTCACAGCTCCCTGAATAAGATGAAGATTGAATACTATTCAAAGACAAAACAATTTTACCTTCTCTGGTCATGGTATAAGTCCCTGAGAGACCAGAGTAAAGAAAGGAAAAAGTGCAAAGAGAGATAAACTCAAGAAGCATAGTGATGCCCTGACAGGTATCTTTCCAGACAGCTAACAATATAGTGAAGTAAAAGCAGAAGTGTATTTACCAGCAACCCAATCAACACGGTTTCCCTTTGTCTATACTTATTTTTCCTGATATGCCCATGGAGCTCAGTCTACACTCAGGAGATAGTTTATTCTCAGTTCCTTTGGGACTGGTTAAATACAGGACTGAGCTGCACAATAGTGGACCCTCCACCAAATGTAGCACCCAGGCTTTTTAAATTTATACATCTCCATCATTATAAAATAAGCAATAAGCAATAAATAAATAAGCAATTCATTATTGTTGTGTATTTTTAGTATTATCTTTAAAGTGAAAACAGATCTTTGAAATGAAAATGTCCCAAACAGTTACCTAATTTATTGCCCAAAAAAACAAAAAACAAAAAACATTATCAAACTTCAGTGTTAGGCTATTGTCCTATTTCTTTCTTTCTTTCTTTCCTTTCTTTTTTTTTTTTTTTTGTGGTAATTTTTCTTTTTCTTTCTTTTTAAAAATTTTTTATTTATTTTTAAAATTTCTTTTCAGTGTTCCAGAATTCATTGTTTATGCACCACACCCAGAGCTCCATGCAATACGTGCCCTCCATAATACCCACCACTAGGCTCACCCAACCTCCCACCCACTCCCCTACAAAACCCTCAGTTAGTTCCTCAGAGTCTATGGTCTCTCATGGTTCTTCTTCCCCTCCAATTTACCCCAACTCCCTTCTCTCTATCTCCCCATGTCCTCCGTGTTATTCCTTATGCTCCACAAATAGGTGAAGCCATATGATAATTGACTCTCTATGCTTGACTTATTTCACTCGGCAAAATCTCTTCCAGTCCTTTCCATGTTGATACAAAAGTTGAGTATTCATCCTTTCTGATGGAGGCATAATACTCCATAGTATATATGGACCACATCTTCTTTATCCATTCATCCATTGAAGGGCATTTTGGTTCTTCCACAGGAGACTGTGGCCATTGCTGCTATGAATACTGAGGTACAGATGGCCCTTCTTTTCACTACATCAGTATCTGTGGGGTAAATACCCAGTAGTGCAATTGCAGGGTCATAGGGAAGCTCTATTTTTAATTTCTTAAGGAATCTCCACACTGTTTTCCAAAGTGGCTACACCAACTTGCATTCCCACCAATAGTGTAAGAGGGTTCCCCTTTCTCCACATTCTCTCCAACACATGTTGTTTCCTATCTTGTTAATTTTGGCCATTCTAACTGGTGTCAAATGGCTAACAGACGCATGAAAAAATGTTCATCATCACTAGCCATCAGGGAGTTTCAAATTAAAACCACATTGAGATACCACCTTAGACCTGTTGCCCACTTTCTTTCAAAAACCATTCAGGATTATATCATCTGCCAGATCTAAAAGTCTCATTAAAAATCCTTTATCTTGTCAACTCTCAGCCCCAACCTACTTAGTATATCCATACTCCATGCGACCCAATCTGGATCTCATTATTCCCTTGAAAAATACCTGCTCTGTGCTCAACAAACTTTGCTTTCCTTTTTTTTTCTTATGCTTTCTTTTGTAAGTTACTAATTTTTTTAAAAAGCGAGTATAGTTGACACACAATGTTATGTTAGCTTGAGGTGTACCACTTAATGATTTGACAAGTTTATACATTATGCTATGTTCACCACAAGTGTAACTACATCTGTCCCGTTACACTGGTATTATAGTATCATAGATAGTATTCCTTCTGTTGTGTGTTTTACTCCCATGACTTATTCATTCCATAACTGAAAACCTATATCTTCCTCTCCCTTCACCCACTTTACCCAACCCCTCACCCACTTCTCCTCTGGCAACCATCAGTTTGTTCTCCATATTTACACATCTGATTCTGCTTTTTGTTTATTTATTATATTTTTTAAAGAAATCACTTATGAGGAGAATCATATAGTATTTGTCCTTCTCAGAGTTATTTCACTTAGAATAATACCCTCTTTGTGTACTCCCATGTTGTCTCATGTGGCAAAGAAAAAAAATAAACAAAACTCTCATCCTTTTTTATTGCTGCATACAATTCATGTATCTATCTATATCTCACCTCTTCTTTTTCCATCTTTCTACTGATATTGATTTCTATTATAATAATGTTGATTTCTATTATAAATAATGCTGCAGTAAACATAGTGGTGCAAATATCTTTTCAATTTACTGTTTTGTTTTGTTTTTTCCTTTTTCCCAGGGGGGGGTGTCTAAATACCCAGTATGGAATCATTAGATCATAATGCATTCCTATTCTTAATTTTTTGAGGAAATTCCGTAATGTTTTCCACAATGGCTGTACCAATTTACATTCTCACCAAGTACATTTGGGTCCTTTTTCTCCACATGCTTGTCAACGTGTGTTACTTTTTGACATTTTGATTTTAGCCATTCTAACTGGTATAAGGTGACATCCCAGCATGGTTTTGATTTTTATTTCCCTGATAATGAGTGATGTTGAGCATCTTTTCATATGTCTGTTGGCCATCTATATGTCTTCTTTGGAGTGATGTCTATCAGATCCTCTGCCCATTCAATGAGTTTGTTTGGGTTTTTTGGTGTTCATTTGTGTAAGTTCTTTATATATTTTGGATATTAACCCCTTATCAGGTATATCATTTGCAAATATCTTCCCCCTTTCAGTACACATTATTTTTGTTTTGTTGTGCAACAACTTTTTATTTTGATGTAGTCCCAATAGTTTATTTTTGCTTTTGTTTGCCTTGCCTTAGGGGACATATCTAGAAAATGTTGCTATAGTTGATGTCAGACAAATTACTCTCTGTGATTTCTTCTAGGATTATTCATGGTTCCAGGTCACACATATAGGTTTAATCCATTTTGAGTTTGCCTTTTGGTTTTGATTTTATCATATTTTTTTTAGATTGAATGTGAGGTGTTAGTAGTCCAATTTCATTGTTTTATGTAACTGTCCAGGTTCCTAGCACTGATGTTTGAAAATATAGTTTTTCCTCATTGTATTTTCTTGTCTCCATTGTCATAGATTAATTGGCCATAGAATCATAGCTTCTACTTCTGAGGTCTCTATTCTCTTGTATTGATCTATGTTTCTAGTTTTGTGCCAGTACCATACTGTTTTGATTACTATACCTTTGTAGTATATCTTGAAATCTCGGATTGGGATGCTTCTTGCTTTGTTTTTTTTCTCAGGATTTCTTTGGCTATTTGAGTCTTCTGTGGGTCCCTACACATATTAGGATTATTTGTTTTTGTGAAAAATGCTTTGGTATTTTGATAAGGACTGCTCACTGAGGTCTCAAGCCACTGGACCCAGATCCTAATCTAGTCTTTGCTTTTTGGATAGATGAGGAGAGAGGGTCTCTGCAGCTCTTCAGGTTTTTAAAACTGTGGCTTTTTTTCTGTGCCCAAGGAAAGAGGAATCTATTCCCAGTCCCTCGGTACTATCCCTCCTCACTTATGTTTCCAGTAAAGGCGGGGGGGGGGGGGGCTCCCTTTGTTATTGTGTCTCCCTGTTTATTCTGTGCTCTTGCCTTTGTCTTTGTCTTTGGTTGTTCAGAAGCTGTTCAGTCAGCCCTAGCTCTTCTTCAGGAGGAATTGTACTACTAATAGGTGTAATTTGGTGTGATCTATGGAGGAGGTATGTTCAGGGTCTTCCTATCTCACCATCTTCTCCATTCAAAAGAACATTTTAACATCTTGAAAAGCCTCAAGAATACTTGAAACTTTAGCATTTCATTTTTAATTTAAGGATAATATATGCCTAATGTAATGAGAAAATAATTGCAAAGAATGAAGTATCAAATCAGTAGTATTTGGGAAATATAGAATGGCCCTTTGATTTTTGATCAATCCTCACTCACTTTTTCAGTATAACTGGGATTACACATTTATAGTATATTCTACCAGAGTTTTCTTTCTGTCAGATGTTTTTATATATATTCCCTCACACAGTCACATCCATACACTCAGACTTGTCTGTTTCCTTATATAATATGGTAATACATATTTACTATAGAAAATATTCTGTAAGTTTCCTTTTTTTAGTAAACAAAGTGTAGTAGATATCATTCATGGTCAAATTATCATCCATTTATAATTGCATAGAATAACAGAGGAGATTTCTGTATAATTTAGTAGTTTCATTGTTGGTTATATTTGAGGAAATCAGGTTGGTACCAATGCACATTATTAGCTACAGTGTTAAAGCTGTTTGTATGCATTCATTTGCAAGTATATAAGTATTTGTACAGCATTTATGGGAGGACTGGATTTTTTTAAAAATATATTATTTATTTATTTTCAGAGAAAGAATGAGAGAGTGAGAGTACAAACAGGGGGAGCGGCTCACAGATGGAGAAGCAGGTTCCCCACTGAGCAAGGAGCCTGAATCCCAGGATGCTGTAATCATGACCTGAGCTGAAGCCAGATGCTTAATCGCTGAGCCACACAGGTATCCCTGTGAGTAATAAATTTTGATAGATATTTCAGAATTTCTCTTCCACAGACAAGAATAAAGATGTTTCGTTGCATGCTAACCATCATGGATATTGAAGATCATTTGCACATTTTAAAAATGGAAAAGCAAAAATGATGTCATAGCTCACCTAATAATAAAGACAGTATTGTAAAGAACAGATCACATTGCCGAGATTTTGAGGTTAAAGAGATCCAATAACTTTATAAACTTGCAAAACTTATCCAACCTGTCTTAGCATCAATTACTCTTTTCATAAAATGAGAAGACCAACCATTTGCCCACCTAGGATATTGTAAAGATTAAAGGAGATAATGAATGAAAGCACTTACAGACTAGTTAGGATACAGGAAGTTCTTAGTAGATGAATGTTAAAGACTCCTTTAAATTTCATATTCTCCAATTGTTAGAGAGGTTGATTTTTGTTTTTTAACCTAATGTAGTTTTAAAGAGTTAAGCACAGGGCTATTCCATATGCTCCAATACATATGTTAGAAACACATATATTTTAACAAAAGAAGATTTTACTTGACAGGTGGATCAAACAGTGTCATTTCAATGACTTAAGCATAAGGCAATCTCCATATGCTTCTACACTTAAGTTTACATACACTTACAGCTTAATAAAAGAAGATGTTGCTTGAAAGAAAGATTATGAACAGTGGAGTTTCAATGAGTTAAGCACAGCGATATTCCCATGTACTTCTATACTTAAGTTTACAATACTTTTATCTTTCTAAAAAAGTTTTTATTTCTATTCCAGTTAGTTAATACACAGTGTAGTATTAGTTTCAGATCTACACTATAGTGATTCAAAACTTCTATACAAAACCCAGAGCTCATCACAAGTGCACTCCTTAATTCACTTCACCTATTCACCTCGTCCACCTCTTCACCTATTCACCCTACCCATCCACCTCTCCTCTGGTAACCATGTTTGTTCTGTATTATAAGAGTCTGTTCCTTGATTTGTTCCTATCTTCCTCTTTTTTTTTCCCTTTGCTCATTTTTTCCCTTAAATTTCACATATGAGTAAAATTATATGGTATTTTTCTTTCTCTGACACACTTATTTCAGTTTGCATAATATTTAGAGTGATTCAGCATTTTAATAATTGTATTTCTCATCCATGAATTGCTTATTCATAACTCTTGTTCACTTTGGGGGTTATGTCTTCCCATTTACTAGTTGGAGATATTTATATATTTGGATATAAACTCATGCTGAATTTCTTTTGTTGAATCAAGTTTTCAGAATCTCTCCTTAACTTATTTATGAGGTGCTTCCACTCAAAAAATTGTATCATGAGTTCATGGTGACCTATTCTTTTTAGAGTACTTTTTTACACCTACTTCAAAATCATGTAAATAGTCATTCATGTTTACTATTTCTATGGTTTTGAACTTCCCATTTGCTTCTTTAATCCACCCAGAATTTGTTCTTATATAAGATATGAATCTGTTTTTGTTTCTTTTAAACAAATAAATCAACTTCTCTAATATCATTAGGCTAGAGACAACATGAGAGTTTGGACAGTGAGTCACTTAGAGCACCAAAGCTATGGTATCCCCTGCAAGTAATGTTTCTAGCTCAGAGAACATGGGTCTGAGAAATTCATACTTCTCATTTTTCAGGAAAAGAAGAAAGGTTTCTTAGTATCCTCAATATAAGTGTCTAATTTTAGCAAGGCCAAAGCACAGTAGTATTAGACCCTTTTCTGCAATTTCACTTCACCCCATCCACCCTCACCCTTTCCATTACAGAATACCTGTGGTTTTCTTTCCTTTTTTGTTTTAATAATCATACTTTTTCTTCTCCTTTAGGGTGTTCATAGTCACATGGTCTTTTCCCTTTGGCAATTCAATTCAAATCTACTCATTCATCCATAACACTTTGTTTGTTTGTTTGTTTGTTTGTTTTTGTTGAATATTGCTGACACACAATGTTACATTAGATTCAGGTATACAACATTGCAATTCAGCTAGTCTATACATACATTGTGCTATGTTCACCATGAGAGTAAATACCATCTGTCACCACACAGCAGGATTACAATAGCATTGACTACATTCCCTTTGCTGTACCCTTTATTCCTCTGACTTTTTATTCCATAAGTAGAAGCCTGAACTTCCCAATCCTCTTCACCCATTTTGCCCATTCCCCCAACAGCTCCCATCTGGTAACCATCAATTAGTTCTCTGCATTGATGGGTCTCTTTCTGTTTGTTTGCTGGTTTACTTGTTCATTTTGCTTTTTTGATTCTACTATAAATGAAAGCATATGTTATTTGTCTTTCTCTATCTGGTATATTTCACTTGGCATAGTATCCTCTATGTTCATCAAAGTTGGAAATGGCAAGATCTCACCCTTTCTATAGCCAAGTAGTATTCCATTGTGCGTGTGTGTGTGTGTATACATATATATATATATATATATATATATATATATATATATATATATATATCCTCTTCCTTATTAATCTGTCAACATACCCTTGGATTGCTTCCATACCTCGGATGTTACAAATAATGCTGCAAAAAATGTAGGGGGGGGTGCATATATCTTTTGGAATTAGTGTTTTTGATAAAATATTTTTGTTTTTTTACAATGGTAAGCAAAGTGATTTGTGTTCCAAAACTACTGGTTTTATATTCACTATTATAAGTCACTAACATGAAACTGACAGTTTTAAAGAAAAACACAACTCAACCATTTTTATGAATTTGTCCACTTCTTCCAAGATACCCAGTTTGTTAGCATATAATTTTCCATAGTGTTCTCTTATAATTGTTTGTTCTGCAGTGTTGGTTGTGATCACTTCTTTATTATTCATGATTTTATCTATTTGGATCCTTTCTCTTTTCTTTTTGTTAAGTCTGGCTAGCAGTTTATCAATTTTATCAAGTCTTTCAAAGAACCAGCTCTTAGTTTCATTTGTTTGTCTTTATACCATTTATTTCTGCTCTAATCTTTATCTCCATTCTGCTACTGTTAGGCATTATTTGCTCTTCCTTTTTTAGCTCCTTTAGGTGTAAGGTTACATCATATATTTGAGACTTTTCTTGCTTCTCAAGGTAAGCATATACTGCAATAGACTTCCCTCTTAGAACTGATTTTAATACATCCTAAAGGTTTTGGGCTTTCATACCTTTAATTTCATTTGCTTCCATGTATTTTTTTTTAAGATTCTTTTGTTTGTTTCAAGGGGGGTCAGGCAGAGTGAGAGGGAGGGAATCCTCAAGCAGACTCCCTGCTGAGTGTGGAACCTGACTTGGGTTTTGATCCCAGGATCCTGAGATCATGACCTCCAGGATCCTGAGATCATGACCTGAGCCAAAATCAAGAGTTGAATGCTCAACTGACTAAACCACTCAGGTGTCCCCTGTGTATTTTGTTAATTCATCTTTAATTTCCTGGTTAACCCATTCATTTTTTGGTAGGATGTTCTTTAATTTCCATGTAATTGAGTTCTTCTTGAATTTTTTCTTGTGGTTGACTTCCAGTTTCATAGTGCTGTGGTCTGAAAATATGCATGGTATGATCTCATTCTTTTTGCTCTTGTTGAGGGCTGATTTGTCAGCCAGTACGTATTGTATTCTGGAGAATGTTCTATGTGCATTTGAGAAGAATGTGTACTCTGTTGTTTTAAGATGAAATGTTCTGAATATATCTGTTAAGTCCATCTCATCCAGTGTGTCATTCAAAGCCATTGTTTCCATGTTGAGTTGCTGCTTACCTGATAAATCCCTTGTTTTAAGTGGGGTGTTAAAGTCCCCTATTATTTTTGTATTATCATCAATGAGGTTTTTTATGTTTGTTATTAATATATTCAGGTGCTTCCAAGCTGAGAGCGTAAATATTTATAATTGTGAGATCTTTTTGATGGTTAGACCCCTTAATTTGGATATAATGCCCTTCTTCATCTATTATTATGGTTTTATTTTAAGATCTAGTTTGTCTGATATAAGCATGGTTACTCCAGCTATCTCCTGACATCCATTTGCATCATAGGTGGTTTTCCATCCCCTCACTTTCAATTTGCAGGTGTCTTAAGGTCTAAAATGAGTCTGTTGTAGGAAGCATAAATATGGATTTTTTTTCTACTTTTAATTTTTTTATTTTTTTCAGCATAACAGTATTCATTATTTTTGCACCACACCCAGTGCTCCATGCAATCCGTGCCCTCTACAATACCCACCACCTGGTGCCCCCAACCTCCCACCCCCCACTCCTTCAAAATTCTCAGATCGTTTTTCAGAGTCCATAGTCTCTCATGGTTCACGTCTTTAAGCAGGCTCTCTCCCTACCACTGCAACACATGTCTTAAACTTTCTTGAACCATTCTCCAGGGCTTCAACATGAGGTCTTTGGTGTTCGTTTCCTCAACATTCTCTCTGGTGCTCAAACTTTTCCTTCCTTATGTCTTTTGTTATTTTTAAAAGCTATAATTCCTCTATTATCTCCTTTCTTTCCAGAGTCCTTACAGAAATCCTGCCTTCACTTGAACCCTAAGTGATGTAAGACCCTGCTGTAAGAATTTGCAAAGTTATGATTTCTTATAATTTTGTGATTCCATATATAACTGACAGTATAGCATTAAACCAAATATGCTGATTCATGAGAGGTTAGCAAAGACAGGAGGTAAGACAATATATTATTCCTCAGCAACTCTTTGCAAGCATAAACCCCAAAAGATTAAGTAGCTACTAGCACAAAAGAGAAAAGTAGGTTGAGTCTTGCAATATGCTGCATCAAAAAGGAGAGTAGAAGATGTTAATTAGCAAGGAGAAGGGTAGGGGTTTGGGTGAGCCTGGTCATGGGTATTAAGGAGAATGTGTATTGCATGGAGCACTTGGTGTGTAGTGCATAAACAATGAATCTTGGAACACTGAAAAAAATTAAATTTAATTTAAAATAAAGGAAGTTGGGATGAGATGCCAGAAAGTGCAACAAAATGGTGAATGGTGTTCCTCTTCATGTATCCTTCTTACTTTTCTCTAAAGACAGTTCCTGTAATTCTGTAATTCCGACTGCCATGGAGAATGGGAATTGAAGAGTAGAGTCACCAAGGCATAGCGGACTAACCTCCCTGCTCCAATTAATTTTCCCTTGGCAAACACTTATTTCAGAAGGACATAATGGGAGGATACAGGCTTTTAGGCATTGGCATTTCAGAATATGGTGTGCACTTAATATTACACTGATCAAATCAAATGATTCAGTCTTGTAGAGAGATTCCTCAGAGAATAAAAACACCAGCACATGGGAGTGGGGGAGGGAAAGCTGGTTATGACAAAGGATGCTAGAGATTCTAAATTTCCTACATCAAATATGTTAAATTTAGATTTGGCCAAATTGCATGAGCAAAATGAAAGAGATTAAGGATACACACAATAAATTGGGTGAGCCTCCAAAATATGGCTGAACAAGAGAAACCAGACTTTAAATCTCACAATTTCTGATTTCTTTTATAAAAAGTTCCAGAAAAAGCAAAAATAATGTGTATGGCCAAAGGGCATCAATGGATACCTGAATCCAATGGCTGGCATGGGGAGTATAGGGAATGGCTCTGAAGACACAAAGGGAATTTTTTAATATAATGTGGATATCCTAAATATGCTTTGTCAGTGTTGTCTACATATATTGGATTAAAATTATTGTACATGCTTTTATGTAAGGTACAATAATATATTTCTTTACATTTGACATAACTGTAATTAATCAATAATATTTAATTTATGGATGGTTTAAAGTTTGGGAAGACCCCGAAACACAGATATAAATAAATCACACCTTGAATTTCTTCCAAGATTTACTAACATTTGTATAATATAAGTGATTGTGACCAAAGTCTGAACTGCAATTATTTCTATACAGAACTGTTAAAATTTATAAATATTATATATCGCAATCAACTTCTTCCAAACTCCTGTTCATATTGACCGTTTTTGACTCCTTCCTATGAATCAAAAAATGTTCTTAGTGACATCAAGAGTGGTAAATCCTTACGAGAAAATTTTCAATTTACTTTGCCCAGATCCATCAGAGAAATCAGTATCCATAGCGTCTCTAGCTTTATGAAATTTCTAAGATTATAAGACTTGAAAGCCAGAATTACCCCCTTAATCCACATACTGCTGAATGGTGGTGTTAACAGTCATGAAAACAATATTAATTGTGTTGTACATCTCCATTAGAGCTCTGGAATGGTCAGGTGCTTGTCAATGAACAACAATATTTTGAAAGGAATCTTTTACTGAAATGTAGGTCTCAACAGTAAACTTAAAATATTCATAAGCCATGTTTGTTTATAAACAGAGGTAGTGTCATTCAGGCCTTGTTATTCCATTTATAAATCTCAGGCAGAATACATTAAGCATAATTTTTAAGAGGCCTAGAACTTTCAGAATGGTCAATGAACATTGGCTTCAATTTAGAACCACAATCTGCAATAGCCTTAACAAGAGTGTCAGCCTAGCTTTTGAAGTTTTGAAGCAAGGCATTAGCTACTCTTTATCTTTAAGTCCTAGATGCATCTTCATCCACTATAAGTCTTTTTCATTTGCATTGAGTGTATGGTTTAGTGTAGTCACCTTCATTAATTACTTTAGCTAGATCTGGATAACTCACTTAAGCTACTACATCAATCCTGCTTACCTTGTACTTTGTGTTATGTAGATGGCTTTTTTCCTTAAACCTCAAATGTGTGCTTGCTTCAGATTTTTTTTTTCTGTAGCTTCTTCACCTCTCTCAGTCTTCATATAATTGAAGAGAATCAGGGCCTTGCTCTAGATTAGGCTTTGGCTTAAGGAATATTGTGTTTGATTTGATCTATCCAGGTCAATAAAAATTTCTCCCTATCGGCAATAAGGATGCTTCACTTTCTTATCACTTATGTCTTTCACTGAAGTAGCACTTTAATTTCTTTCAAGAGATTTTTCTTGTATTCACAACCTAAGTGGTACAAGAGATATAGCTGTTGGCCTATCTTGGCTTTTTATTGTGTCTTCCTCATTAAGCTTGATCATTTCTAGCTTGACTTAAAGTGAGAAACATGATTCCTTCTTTTACACGAACACTTCCAGGTCACTTTAGGGTGATTATTTAGCCTAATTTCAATATTTGTGCATGCCAAGGAATAGAGAGGCCAAAAGAGAGGGAGAGAGAAGGGGGGAGAGCTGGTCAGTGGAGCAGTCAGAACACACATAGCATTTGCTGATTGTGTTGCTGTCTTATATGAGCAGCATTCATGGTGTTCCAAAACAATTACAATAGTAACATCAAAGGTCACAGATCACCATAACAAATATAATGATGAAAAAACTTGAAATAATGTGAAAATTACTACAGTGCAATACAGAGATGAACAAATGCTGTTGGAAAAATGGCGCCAGTAGGCTTGATTGATGCAGGATGTCATAAACCTTCAGCTTGTAGGAAATGCAGTTATGCAAAGTGCAACAAAGCAAAGCACAATAAAATGAGAATGAATAAAATATACCTGTACCACATTTTGTTTACCCATTTATCACTTGAAAGTTACTTATGTTTTTTCTACTTTTTGACTCATGCATGATGTGTCTATGAAAATGTGTGTTGAAATATTTGTGTGAACATATGTTTTCAATTCCTAGAAGTAGAATTTCTGGCTTATATGGTAACTCTATATTTACCTTCTTGATGAGATACCAAACTTTTCCAAATGGCTACACATTTTACATTCCCACCAGCGGTGTATGAGGATTCCAAATTCTGTACCTCATCACTTGTTCTTCTGTACAATAGCACTTCTTACTTTTTGTGATATATATAACCAACATATATGTACCCATATATGTGCAGGCACACACACATACACATACATATACACATATGTAACTGTCCTAGTGGTTGTAAAGTGGTATGTCACTGTGGTTTTGACTTATATTTTCCTAAATACTACTATTCATTTTTTTTAAGATTTTATTTATTTATCTGACAGACAGAGATCACAAGTGGGCAGAGAGGCAGGCAGAGACAGAGAGAGGGGGAAGCAGGCTCCCTCCTGAGCAGGGAGCCCGATGTGGGGCTTGATCCCAGGACCCTGGGATCATGACTTGATCCCACGGCAAAGGCTTTAACTCACTGAGCCACCCAGGTGCCCCAATACTACTATTCTTGAACATTTTTCCATGTGCTTTTACACATGTTTATATCTTCTTTAAGTCCTTTGTCTATATTTTGTTGAGTGTTTGTTTTTATATTGTTCAGTTGTAGGAGTTATTTTATGTAAATTTAACTGTGGAAGTGCCACATTCTATCCAAGAAAATAACAAAACTTTTAAAAAAAATAAGGATGCCCTAAATAAATTAAAAAAAACTCATATTATTTGATAGGAGACTTGCCATTGTTAACTAAGATGGTAACAGTTTCTAAACTGACCCACAGATTCAATATAATTTTTATTAAATTTTCAAGTGCTCTTTTTGCATAAATAAGCAATCTAATCCTAAAATTCATATGGAATTGCAAGAGGCCCTGAATAGCCAAAACAATATTGAAAAAGAGGAATAAAGTTGAAACAGTCATACTTTCCAACTTCAAATTTCATATAAAGCTACAGTGATCAAGAAAGTATGATACAGGCATAGCAATTGAGAAATAGCTCAAAGGAATAGAACTGAGTCTATTATAGACCCATACATTTATGGTCAATTGATTTTTTTTAAAGATTTTATTTATTTATTTGACAGATGGAGATTACAAGTAGGCAGAGAGGCAAGCAGAGAGAGAGGGAGGAAGCAGACTCCCTGCTGAGCAGAGAGCCCGATGAGGAGCTCCATCCCAGGACCCTGAGATCATGACCTGAGCCGAAGGCAGAGGCTTAACCCACTGAGCCACCCAGGCACCCCTGGTCAATTGATTTTTAACTAGAGTGCCAAGATTATTCAAAGGGGAAATAATAGCTTTTTCAACAAATCATGTTGTGGTAACTATTTTCATGCAAAAGTTGACTTTAATCTCTACCTCAAACCATACACAAACATTAACTCAATAGAAACCAAAGACCTAAAAGTAAGATATAAAACTATAAAGTTCTTAGAATAAACAGCAGGTATACATCCTTGCAACTTTGGATTAAGCAATGATGTTTTAAATATGACACCAGAAGCACAAGCAAGGAAATAAAAAATAAATTAAAAAATTTACTTCATCAAAATTAAACATTTTATGAACTAAGGACACTATCAAGAAACTGAAATGACAACCCAAAGAATGAGAAAAATAAAAACCAAATCTAATAAGGGTCAAATAATTTTTAAAGTGCTTATTGGAAAGCTTTGAGGGCCTTGAATATAATAACATGAACTTATTCCCTTGTAATTGCCTTAGAAAGGAAGATGGTTAACAATGTGGCTTAAGGGGTGTCTGGGTGGCTCAGCGGTTAAGTGTCTGCCTTTGGCTCAGGGACCTAACCCCACAGGAGCCTTCTCATCCTTTTCCTTCTGCAGCTCTCTCACTCTCTCTCTCTCAAATAAATAAAATCTTTAAAAACAAAAACAGTGTTGGCTTAAAATAGTAAAACAAATCAGAACACAAACCTGAGTTTAAATTGTTTTCTTCTCCGGGCCACATAGATAGGATTACAGTATTAAGTAGTTTTTTTCACTCATATTCTCTGATAGCACATTATATCCAATACAGAAAGCATTATAATTCATGGATTTCTTTGCACGTCCATTTTTATTTTTATTTTTTTATCTGACAGGATACCGTTAATACTCACTTCTTCAAAAGCATTTTAAGTATGAGTGAGTACGTGCAGGAATGGGGAGAAGGGAAGGCGAAGGGAGACCCAAATCATTTTTCAATATTTTTTCCATGATCCCATATAACCACGTGTCGAACCATTCCTCTTTTTTTTTTCTAAATATCTCTAAAACCATTTCCTGCAGCTTCAGATTCATTGACATTATTACATTTCAACTCTCAAATAACCCAGTTAGTTTAAAATATAAGCCTTCCAACTTGCCTCCTAGATGCCAATATCCAAAAACCCATCCTCAACACATTTAACATAGTATCTTTATGAGGTAAAATCTGCTTGCATAGGTTTTTATATTAAAAAGAAAACTCTCAAAGGTACCACCTGCATTAGAATAACCTACTATCCATGTTTCTATATTGTACTCCAGGTAAATTGAGAAAAGACATTTTAAGAGTGAGAACATTGACTTGTGTGTGTGATAAAAAAATCATGTGTGTGATTCTTAGTCATTTCACATTTTCAGGTCTCTAAACCTACCAAATAACGTCCTGTTACATTTTAGAACATATGATTTTTATGACTTGAAGACTGCTTTTTTTTCTTTCTGTGTTGAAACAGGTGAGTCACATTTGAAGAACTTCCTAGAGTTCCAGTAGTGTATACTGTTATATTGATGACTGTATTATTCTTTAAAATTCTAATGAATATCTATTTAAAATCATTTTTGAGGAAGTCAGTACCATGTTTTGTAGAATAAAAGAAATTTCACATTTGTATTGATAACTCAAGATAATACTCTACTATAGCACAGAAAGGAATGCATCTAAACATAAAGAGAAGTAGGAAGGAAAAGATGCACTGTGCTGAAATGTTTGGTTAAAATGTTGTGAGTTGAAAAAATATTATGAGATGAACTAATTGAAGGACAGAATAAGTAAACTTATCAGATGAGTCAAAATGTTTATTTACTTTCTTCTTCAAGGTTTTAAAATTAAATTTCCTCTTCATTTTTTGAAAAAAGAGAAAATCTTTTGGAGTGTGTCCTTGAAAGCTTGTTTCACTTGCTGGTTTCTGAGAGTATAAATGAAAGGGTTTAATAAAGGGGCAACTGAGGTATAAATAACACTTACACCTTTGGATAAAGTTACCCTTTCCTTTGCTGTTGGCTTTATGTAATTAAAGATACAGCTACCATAAGTAAGGGAGACTACAATCATATGAGAAGAACATGTAGAAAAAGCCTTTGTTCTTTTCTGAGCAGAGGGGATTTTTAGAATGGTCTTGATAATATATGTGTAAGAAAGAACCAGTAACAGCAACGTGACTAGGAGATTTATAAGAGATAAGACAAATGAAAGTAATTCCAGTAAATGAGTGTCAGTGCAGGAAAGCTGCAGCACGGGGGAAGTGTCACACATGAAATGATCAATTACTTTGGAAGCACAAAAATCCAGTGTCAGTCCTGAGGCCAATGGTGGAAATGAAAGCAGAAAGCCAACTGTCCATGAACTGAATAGAAGTTGGTAACACACTTTGTTGTTCATAATGATGGGGTAATGTAGAGGTTTGCAGATTGCTACATACCGGTCAAAAGACATGGCAGCCAGTAGGTAAAATTCTGTAATTTCTAGTAAGAGGAAAAAGAATAACTGAGATGCACAACTATTGTAGGAAATTATTTTGTTTTTAGTCATGATGCTTATCAGGTATCTGGGAATACAGACTGTTGTCAATGAAGCTTCCATGAATGAGAAATTTCGGAGGAAAAAATACATGGGAGTCTTGAGGCAGGGATCTAGCAATGTAAGAAGGATGATGGTTAAGTTCCCCACCACGCTGAACACATAGTTTAGAAAGAAAAATATAAAAATCACAATTTGCAATTGTGGGTCATCAGTCAATCCTAGGAGAATGAATTCGATCTCTCTTGACTGATTCCTCATCTCAGACCTGAGTACTATTAAATAGAGATAGGAAGACAACTTCAGAATTGGAAAAAAGAGGATTTTTACAAAAGCTACTGGCAGAAAAAAAAAAAAAAAAACGTAGTCAGAAGTGTAAAGAAGTTTAAAAAATTGATCCAATTTAACAGGATAGATGATACTTAAAACTGTATTAGCCTTGGTCAATCTAACTGATTGATGCATTTAAGTGACAGTTATGATAAGAACACTACTAAACTTTTTCTTTTTCCCTATTTGAACTTGAAAGATCATTTAAATTTTAGCTGATTATTTCCGAATGAGGTAAATTCTCTTTCGTGTCTAAATAGAACAAAAGCTTGACCTTAAGTGTATTTTCTATGTATAGCTTAAAAATCATTGAAAAATTTCTCATAACATCCAGAAAATTAATACCAATATCTATATGTAATTTGCTCTTCAAAAAATTTTAGCTCATTAAAACACTTAAAAATTTGTGAAATAATGGAAGTAATGACAGTTACATACTATTTCTATGATTGAAATATTCAGATAGATACCATTATTTTGTCCCGATGCAGTACTTCCCCATTGTTCCTTTATCTCATTTCACTTAATTATTATTTTTCATTCATTTCAAATACATCAGTCTTCTCAGCAGTTGCATTTAATCATGAGGTTTTGACTGTTACATCTACATAAAAATAGAAAAGTAAATGACAGTTCAAAAGTCAATGGATATTACCTGACTTTTACTTGTGGCAATGCTTTCATTTATGATCTAGATATTGACTGCAAATTATAAGTGACTTACCATATCTAGAATACATTGATATAATTTTCTCCTTATGGGAATATGGTAGAAACAGGGGTCAAAAGTAAATGACGAATATTCTATCTCTAATAATATTACAAAAAATTTAATAGTTTAAGAGGAAAATTAATTCCAAAGCATTTCTGAAGAAAGGTTCTAAAAACATAGATGCATTCTGGAAATTATATTAATCTGTTAATAACTTTCACTTTCACTGATGGTCATTAAAATGACACGACCCAGATATTACAAATAACTAGAATCCTCTTTCAGGCTGGATGAAATTGACTTTCTGTCTTTTTTCTTATATATTAAGATGAAGGTAAACGTCTCTAAAAATACTAAGTGAAAATCTAATGCTCTAAATGAAAAGTGATTTGGGGAAATCCCTCATACGAAAGGAACCCAAATTTTGTAACAAAGAATTCTTGCTTCAAATTATGAACTAACAAAAGGAACAGTTTTATTACTTTGCTCATAGGATACACAGGGGATTAATTTTAAAAAGAAGAAGAAAAAGAAAAGAAAAAGAAATGCCCTCTCGAGACTCATATCAGGAATATCAGTTATGTGAAAAATAAGACAACAACCAAAACAAACAAAAACGGAAGAAAATAAAAACTACTTTGAAATGCCTTAGGCACAAAACTGAATTTCTTTAACTACAAAACATATTCTCCCAAAAGAGAACTAGAAGTAATTTAAACCCTATACTTAATGCCAACAAGAATTTCAGATATCCCAGTACCCTGAGACAGTATGACTATTTCTACACATTAAGAGGGTTTAGCCCAAATGGAAACTGTTCACTTGCTTCCCCAGTCAATAGTGGGATTTCATTAACTAGTGAATTAACTATGCCCCAAATTGGAGGTGTAGGGCAGTACTTAATATTTTGCTATTTTTTAAATTTTGACATAAAAAATAAAGAAGAAAATCAACAAATAACCATGAAGATCATTTATTCCCGGATCATTTGTTGATCCATCTGCTATTCGATATAATAGTATGTGTTTATAACAAAAAAGAATATTCTACTAGATAAGCATGATATAGCCATTAGTGTCAGGGCATTAACATTCGTAGATTATTAATGTACTTCTCCAATGCTATTTAAGTTTCACCAGTGACTAAAAGTTTTTTTTAATAGAAAATAATACAATTTAGACTTATATGTTAATTTAATTACCATAATGTTTTAGTTTCCTTTAATTTGGAAAATTCTGTAGTCTTTCCTTAACTTCAAGAATATTGATTGAAAATTTTTCTTTTTTTTTCTTCTTTAAATTAACTCTAAGTACATTTTTTAAAAATTTGAATCCAGTATAGTCTATCTACAGTTTTATATTAGTTTCAGGTGTACAATGGAGTGATGCATTAATTCTGTACATTATGCAGTGCTCTTCAAGGTGAGTGTGATCTTAATCCCCTTCTGTACATGCACACTTGAGCTGCTTCTATATTTTGGACATTGTAAATAATCCTTCAAAGGCAGAGTGCACAAATCTTTTTAATTACTATTTTCATATTCTTTGGGTAAATGCTCAGTTGTGGAATTAATGGGTCATAGAGTAGCTTTATTGTAAGTTGTTAGGAAGCCTCATATTGTCTTCAACAGTGGCTACATCAATTTGTATTTCCATCAATAATGCACAAAGTTTCCTTTTGAATTTGTTTTTGTGTTTGATATAAGAATGTGGAGCAGTTTCTTTCTTTTGCATGTAGCTTTCCAGTTTTTCCAATTCCATTGGTGAAAAAGACTGTCCTCCCACTTCTTACTTTTGCCCTCTTTGTCAAAGAGTAATTGTACCATGGGTTTATTTCTGAACTTTTTATTCTGTTCCATTGATCTGTGTCTACTTTCCTGCCAATACCATACTGTTTTGATTACTATAGCTTTGTAATATAACTTGAAGTCCAGAGTTGTGATAACTCCAATTTTGTTTTTTTTCAACTTGCTTTGGTTATTTGGGTTTGTGATTTTGGTGGCACCCCTATCTAAAACAATTTTTAGAGCTGTTTGTTGTAGTTTTGTGGAACATGCTGTTAGTATTTTGATAGGGATTGCAGTAAATGTTTAGATTGCTTTGGGTAGTATAAACATTTTAACAATATTTGTTCTTCCAGCCCATGAGCGTGGAATACCTTGCCATATGGTTGTATCATCTTCAATTCCTTTCATCGGTGTTTTACAGTTTTTAGAGTACAGGTCTTTGATCTTATTGGTGAGGTTTTTTTTTTCTTAAGTATTTTATTATTTTTGGTGTAATTGTAATTGAGATTGTTTCTGTCCATATGATTTATCCATTCATGTAAATAGGGTGTGAAAGTTGCCTACTATTATTGTATTATTATTGATTCGTTCCTTTATGTTTGTTATTAACTGCTTTGTGTATTTGGTGCTCCCATGTTGGGCACATAAATACTTACAATTGTTATATTTTCTTGTTGGATTCTTCCTGGTGTAATTAATTAGCATTAATTAGCATAATTTGCCTCTTTTTACAGTATTGGTATTAAAGTCTATTCTATCTGATACAAGTATTGTTACCCCAGCTTTCTTTTCACAACCATTTGCATGATAAATGAACAATATATATTTCTTTGAGTACAGAGAGTGAGAAAGGAGCAAATATATGAAGAAAAAAATCAACAAGGAAACAATAGCATTGATGACACATTGGATGGACCAGATGAGTTTAGCAGTTGTATTCAGACTATTCCAGCCTAAAACAACAGAATACACATTCTTTTCAAGTGCACACTGACTACTCTCTGGTATAGATCACAGGTTAGGCCACAAAAGAAGTCTCAACAAATTAAAAAGGATCAAAGTCATACCACAATGCTGTGAAACTAGACCACAACACTATGAAACTACAAATCAACCACAAGAAAAAAAAGTGAAAAGAACAGGAATACATGGAGGTTAAATAATGTGTTACTAAATAATAAATGGGTCAACAAAGATAGCACACAGAAATAAAAAGAAAAAAATCATGGAGACAGTGAAAATGAAAACCCAATGGCTTAAACCTTTGAGGTGCAGCAAAGGTGAATCTAAGAGGAAAAAAATATCAGAAGGTGTTTTAAAACTGTCTGGTATGGTTTCTACACAGATTTTATGTAGCATAAGCTACTTACTGTTTTATATGTTATCTCTGCTGCTGGATCACTGGAAATATTTCAGTGAATCAAAATTGCTAGAGCAGGACTGCTCATAAAACACTAAAAAATATAAAAGATCATATACATAAGTATTGAATTTGATAAGGAATCTTGGGGACAGTGTCCAATGGGACAGGGAAAAAAAAAAACCAACAACAAGCAAACAACCACACTAGGTAAAGTTTGCTTCCCTTGACAATATTTTTCAGAGATTAACAACCAAACATCTAGTTCCTAATGCATATCTCTACTGAATGTGCTACTCCCCCATGCCAATGTTTAAAAACTGATAATCTACTACATAGTACTAAGTCCATTCTTGTTTTTAATTTAAATTCAATTAGCCAACATATAGTAGTGCATCATTAGTTTTGAGGTAATGTTCAATGATTCATTATTTGGTATATATTTGGTATGAGCACCGGTATAACACCCAGTGCTCATCCATCACGTGCCTGCTTTAATGCCCATCATCCATTTATCACATCCTCCCATCCCCCTCCCTTCAGCAACCCACAGTTTGCTTCCTAGAGTTAAGAGCCTTCAGAAAGGATGAATACCTACCATTTGCATGACATGGATGGAACTAAAGGGTATTATGCTAAGTGAAATAAGTCAGAGAAAGACAATTATCATATGTGGTTCCATTGTTTACTTAATATTTTTAATCTGTCTTCCAATAAGAAAGTTTGGTACTATAAGAGTGCTAATACTTCATACATTTTTTCCTTCCCACTCTGTTGCTCACCAGCAATGGACCTTGAAGAGCTTCTTGTTTTGTTTGATTAGAATTTTAATGTGTTTGCCAAGTATAATATTAGGAATTAGTACCTCCCCCAACTAGACTATAGTAATATAATCATGCCCAAATGATATAATGTGAGTGTAAAACACCAATAAAATTGTGCAGGTCCTAAGTAAAAGCTATAGATTCTTTCAGGTTCCCACAGTTTTAAATATGCTTGAAATAAACACAACTTTTTGTCTCTGTTTTGTTTTACAAACCAGTTACTACATTGGCTGTTATACCTCAAGATCTAAGGCAAATTACTCAACCTTTCCAAGCATCACTTTGCAAACCTATAACAAAGATAATCAGTCTATGTTACTATATAGCTGTGAAGATTAAACATGATATTATTTAGGACATACCTGGTTAATTGTTCTCTAGAGAAGTGATATTATTATTTTTTAAAAGATTTTATTTATTTATTTGACACAGAGATCACAAGTAGGCAGAGAGGCAGGCAGAGAGAGAGAGGAGGAAGCAGGCTCCCCACTGAGCAGAGAGCCCAATGCAGGGCTCGATCCCAGGACCCTGGGATCATGACCTGAACCGAAGGCAGAGGCTTTAACCCACTGAGCCATCCAGGTGTCCCAGAAAAGATATTATTATTTATGAAATTCCTATCAAACCCTCATGTGGCATAGGTGTAATGGTGACTGCCTACATCTCCATCTGTTATATATTTAAACATATAATACAGATTTGGGAAGCCTAGTGGCTCCATTGGTTAAGTGTCTGACTTCAGTTCAGGTGATGATCTCAGGGTCCTAGAATTGAGACCCACATCAGACTCCCCACTCAGCTTATCCCTTTCCCTCAGACCCTCTTCTTCCCCTGTTCATACTCTCACTCTTTCTCAAATAAAATGTTTATTTTTTATTTTTATTATTTTTAAAGCTTTTATTTATATATTTGACACAAAGAGAACACAAGCACGGGGAGCAGCAGGCAGAGAAGCAGGCTTCCTGCTGAGCAAAGGTCTGATGCAAAGGCTTGATCCCAGGACGCTGAGATCATGACCTGAGCTGAAGGCAGCAACTTCACCAAGCGAGTCACCCAGGAGCCCCTAAAATCTTAAATAATAATAATAATAATACAGTTAAACTAGGGTAGTACATAAAAAAGATATAACACATGCCTTGAGCATAGCTAGAAAGGAAAAGATGTATGACTTTTAAATAATTTATAAGCAGCAAAATAAACACTCAACTGAGCATGAAGAACTGGACAGATACTGCAGTTTGTGTGCACAAAATATGATTGTTGGATAATTTATTTCATACTTTTTATGGCTTTAAGAAAGAAAATGTAAGAAAAAGAAAGAAATGTGATATTAGTAACAGAACACAAGATTTTAGAATAAATCCATGAAAAGAGTGTTTACTCAAGTCTTTACAGTAAAAATAAGTGTTTACATTATTTGGAACAATCATGAAAATGATTATTGTTTTATAGCCACTGATGTCCTATTTAGTCTTACAAATCAATGAGGAAATGGAACTTATAGAGGGTTTGAAAGAAAGACACAACAAAGTTACTTTAGGTTTAAAAGAAAGCTTAAGGAAATGAGCACATCACAGCAAGTTTTTGGGAGATGGATATTAAAAGATACTCTAGAAGTTGAAATTTTATTTTCCCTTTATTGGATCTTTGCAATGACATCCATTCATGTTAATACATATTTTCATTTGTTTCTAAAAAGCAGTACTTTATGCAGCAAGTTTTTGAAAGCTTGTTTTACCTGCTGATTCCTCAGGGTATAAATAAAAGGGTTCAACATGGGGACATTTGAGGTGTTGAGAATAGCTACTCCTTTGGTCAGTGATGCTCTTTCTCTTGCTGAAGGCTTTTTTTTTTTTTAATCATTTTTTTAAATTTATTTTCAGCATAACACTATTCATTGTTTTTGTACCACACCCAGTGCTCCATGCAATCCGTGCCCTCTCTAATACCCACCACCTGGTTCCCCAACCTCCCACCCCCCCACCTCTTCAAACCCTTCAGATTGTTTTTAGAGTCCATAGTCTCTCATGGTTCACCTCCCCTTCCAATTTCCCCCAACTCCCTTCTCCTAACTCCCCATGTCCTCCATGCTATTTGTTATGCTCCACAAATAAGTGAAACCATATGATAATTGACTCTCTCTGCTTGACTTATTTCACTCAGCATAATCCCTTGACATACATGAATATACAGCTCCCATAAGAGATGGAAATGACAATCAAGTGAGAGGAGCACGTGAAGAAAGCCTTTTTCCTCTGACCAGCAGAAGGAATTCTCAGGATTGTGTTAAGGATGCACAGGTAGGAAAGAATCACTAAGGCCAAAGTGAAGATCAGAGTGACAAAAGTGTAGTAAAAGCCAATCATCTCTAAAAGCCATGTATCTGAGCATGAGAGTTGTAAAATGGGGAAATAGTCACAAGAGAAATGATCAATTACATTGGAAGCACAGAAATCTAGCTGGAGGATGAGCATGAGTGGTGGGAAAATGGTAAGAAATCCTCCTAGCCAGAACCCAAAGACAAGCAGGGTACAGATTTTTTGGCTCATGATGGTGGTGCAATGAAGAGGGTTGCAGATGGCAATGTAATGATCAAAAGACATGGCAGTGAGAAGAAAAAATTCAGAAACACCCATGAAGATGAAGAAAAATAGTTGAGCTAAACAATTGTTATGGGAAATGGTCTTGATATTCGTAATGATTGCCCCCAAAAATCTGGGGTTAGAGACACTGGTGAATGTGATTTCTAAGAAGGAGAAATTCTGCAGGAAGTAATACATAGGAGTCTTGAAGCGACAGTCTATCAAGGTGAGGATGATGATGGTTAGGTTTCCAGTGACACTTAATATATAAGCCATAAATAAAAGATAAAGATTACAACCTGAAACTGTGGGTCATCTGAGATGCCCAAGAGAATGAACTCTGTAATCATTGTATGGTTTCTCATACTGTTTTTTATTTTCTTTAAGCAAAATCTGTTGAGAAACAAAACAGAAAGAAAGAGTGTGTGAACAGTAAAGGAATTGAAAATTTAAGAGTTCCTATTACTAGCTCCAATGAAATGAAGCAATGGAACTTTTTTCCTGTGTGCAGTTTTGCAATATCCAGTCAGTCTGTTAAAGCATAAATATTTTACACATCCTCTCTTGAAATGGAAAACCGTATTCACATGTCTATGTTAAAAGCCCCCTCATGAGTGACTTTACATAATACCTGGACCTGTTACCAAATTGTCTACATGTGCAATATATTGCTTAATTTTTATTTATTTATTTTTAGTTTAATTTCAGTATAGTTAACACACAGTGTTATATTCATTTCAGTTGTATAATATAGTGAGTCCACAATTGCATACATCACCCAGTACTCATCAGGACATGTGCACTCCTTAATCCCCACCCCCTATCTCTCCCTTTCCCCCACGAACCTCCCCTCTGGTAATCATCAGTTTGTTCTCTACAGTTAAGAGTTCCTTGGTTCCTTGGTTCCATACTTCACATTGGATACTCCAATGGGGAAAAAAAGCAGTCTCTTCAACAGATGGTTTTGTAAACTGGTCAGCTACGTGCAGAAGAATGCAACTACACCACTTTCTTACACCATACACAAAACTAAACTCAAAATGGATTAAAGTTCTAAAAGTTGAGACCTGAAAGCATAAAAATCCTAGAAGAGGGCACAAATAGTAATCTCTCTGAAATTGTCCATAACAACAATTTTCTAGATATGTCTCCAGAGGTAAGAGCAATATGTTTCTGCAAGAATCGTTATCACGTCTAATTTAGATATTGAGACACTGTTTTCTAGTTTCCAAGGTTGTGTGCTCCTAGGACTGAAATGTCTAATTCTGTTTTAACTCTGATGCCATTTTTGAACTTTGCTGTCTTCTAAGATTTTGGTGGAAGCTGAAGACCCAGTCACAATTTCTGAGCTTAATAAGAGTTATGATTATTGTTATTTTTAATATATATTCTTTCAAATGTGACCAGAAGAAATAAATGTGTTTCCTGTCTTAGAAATATAATACTAGAATTGCCTTGGTTGTAAATGAGAGTAGAATTCTTTATTTATGTGAAAGAAATCAGAAGCCAGAGATATTATTTAATACATAGATGAAGCCATACAAATAACATAATTTTTACAGCAAACTGGTACATTTATGTCATCTTCATGTTCCTTATTTAAATTAACAATTGACATACTTGACTTTTTTTTTTCTTTTTAATCTATGCTCACTTTGTCTTTTTGCTCTCCAAATTTTTCTGAGGACAAGAGGAGTTCATAAAGGAATTTTGTGATGACAAATATTTTCTTGTCTTTTCTCCAGAAGACTAAACAAGTAGAATCAATAAAATCTTTGTAAAATTTACTTTTAGAAACCACAAATTATTAATATGTTTATCTGTATGACTTTTATCCATCATATTCTGTCTTTATTCTTAGGAACCAGCATTTTATCTATGCCATAAGTTCTTGATAGTATTATCAAGTATTATCAAGTATTTTTTTTTTTCTATGGGATGAACTGGGTAAGTCTGTAGGGGATAAGTGTCAAGTTTGTATTGTGCCTTTTTTTCTTTTAATTTTTCTTGACAATCAACATTCTCTTCTTTTAGGAATAGACACATATTTGGTATAACATACCAGCAGAATTGGCAGATCAAAAGGCAGAGATTGTTCCTGTGTTTTGAACAATGACTGAACATAATGAATTTTACAATTAGTAACTGTACATATACTAATTTGATAACTTTGGGAACCCTGCAATTTTTTTTAAAGATTTTATTTATTTGACAGAGAGATCACAGGTAGGCAGAGAGACAGGCAGAGAAGGGGGGGAAGCAGGCTCCCCGCTGAGCAGAGAGCCCGATGTGGGGCTCCATCCCAGGACCCTGATATCATGACCTGAGCAGAAGGCAGAGGCTTAACCTACTGAGACACTCAGGTGCCCCAATCCCTGCAATTTATTTTAACAAAATAACCACTGGAATAGAAGAGAAATGAGCACATTCATTGACAAGTGTAGAATGTACTTATTTTTTTGATATGTCTAATGATACAGGTCTTAAACATAACCCCAAATTTTCTTAATTTACTTAAAATGTGAGAGGCAGTGCATTCATAATCTATTTCAGGTTTTTGTCACGAGTTCACCCTTGCCTCTGTCATGTAAAAACCTCTCACATTGAGAAAATGCAGGCTTGATTGCATGCAAGGTTTCTATAGTTTCTGCTCTAAGCAAAGAAATTTCTTTTTATCGCTTTTATCTTTCCATATTACCGTAAACATTGTTCTGACCTGGACTTCAAGAATTACTATTGTAAGCCTGTGAGTTCTTTAAGAGATTTCCAGGGAATAAAGCCCTCTGACTTGAAGGTAAAATATTTCACAGCTCCCTGGATAAGATGAAGATTGACTGAATACTATCCAAAGACAAAACAATTTTACCTTTTCTGGTCATTGTATAAATCCCTGAGAGACCAGAGTGGAGAAAAGAAAAGGAGAGATAACCTGAGAAGTATAATGATGCCATGACATGCATCTATCCAGACAGCTAACAATATAGTGACATAAAAGCAAAAGTATACCTACAAGCTGATCCAATCAATCTGGTTTCCCTTTGTCTGTACTTATTTTTCTTCATATTCCTATGGAACTCAGTTGAATACTCAGGAGATAATTTATTCTCTGTTCCTTTGGGACTAGTTAAATATAGTGCTGAGCTGCATAGTAGTGGACACTTCAGTGAAGGTTGCAGCCAGATTTTATTAATTTATACATCTCCTCCTATATAAAGTAGAATGAATAAACAATGTATTTTTGTTGTGTACTTTTATTACTAACCTTAAAATGAAAATAGAGCTCTGAAATAAAAATGTCCAAACAGTTACCAGATTTGTTATAAGCAAAAATCAAAAACCCCAAAACATTTTCAGACATCAGTGTTAGACTATTGCCCATCTTCTTCCAAAAACAATCCAGGATTAAATCCTCTGCCAGATCTAAAAGCCTCTCCAGAAATCCCTTATACTTTCAACTCTCAGCCCCAACCTGCTTATTATATCCACACTCCACGTCACTAATTTTGGATCCCATTGTTCCCTTGAAAAATGCCTGCTCTGTGCTCAACAAATTTACCTACGCTTTCTTTTTTAAGTTATTACTTTTAAAAAACTGTGAATATAGTTGACACACAATGTTATGTTAGTTTCAGGTATACACTTAGTGATTTGACAAGTTTATACATTATGCTATGTTTGCCACAAATCTAGCTACCATCTATCCCCTTACACTGGTTTTATAATATCATTGATTGTATTCCTTCTGTTGTGTTTTACTCCCATGACTTATTCATTCCATAACTGAAAGTCAGTATCTCCCTCTCCCTTTCACCCCTTTTACCACCCCCCACCTCTCCTCTCACAACCATCAGTTTATTCTCCATATTTAAACATCTGAATCTGATTATTGTTTGTTTATAAAATTTTAAAAATAAGTCACATATGAAGAGAATCATATGGTATTTGTCTTTCTCAATCTGAGCTATTGCACTTATGATAATACCCTCTATATCTATCCATGCTGCCTCAAATGGCAGGACCTCACCCTTTTTTATGGCTGTGTATTTTTCCACTACATATATTGTATATACATACACACACTAAGATATATATATGTACACATATACATATATATGTACATACATGTGTGTATAGATATAGATAGATATAGATATAGATGATATATCTATCACCTCTTCCCTATCCATTCATCTATTGTCAGACACTTAGGTTGCCTTCATATCTTGGTTATTGTAAATAATGTAAAATAATGTCAGTAAGCATATGGGTGTGTATATTATTCAAATTGGTGGGTTTTAAGGGGTGGAAAATACCCAATAATAAAATCATTGGGTCCTAAGGTATTTCTATTCTTAATTTTCTGAGGAACCGCCATGTTTTCTACAGTGGGTATAATGATTTACATTCTTACAAACAGCATATGTAGGGTTCTTTTTCTCCACATCTTCCCAACATGTGTTATTGTTTGTCATTTTGATTTTAGCCATGCTAAACTGGTAGAAGGTAACATCTCAGTGTGGTTTTGATTTGTATTTACTTATTGATCCATGATGTTGAGCATCTTGTCAAGTGTCTATTGGCCATCTATATGTCTTATGTATTCAGGTCATCTGCTCATTTTAAAATCAGATTGATTATTTTATTTGGTATTTGGTATCATAAGTTCTTTATATATTTTGGAATTTAACCCTTATCAGATATACTGTTTGCAAATATCTTCTCCTATTCAGTAGGTAGACTTATTATTTTGTTGATGCTTTCGTTTGTTGTGCAACAACTTTTTGTTTTGCTGTAGTCTCAGTAGTTTATTTTCGCTTTTATCACCATTGCCTATCTAGAAAATTGTTGCTATAGTCCCTGTCAGAGAAATTACTGCCTGTGATTTTTTTTCTAGGATTATTTATGGTTCCAGATCTCACATTTAGTTTTTTAATTCATTGAGATTATTTTTTTTTATTTTTTTTTAAATTTGAGTACACTGGGTTGGAAAGTAGCAGGTTTCATTCTTTTATATGTAACTCTCCAGTTTTACTAGCACTTTTTATTGAAAATACTGTTCTTTCCCCATTGCATTTTCTTAACTCCTTTTCACAGATTAAGTGACAATATGATCATATGTTTATTCTTGGGTTTATAGTCTGTTCTATTGATGTATGTGTCTGTTTTTGTGCCAGTTCCATACTATTTTCATTACTATACCTTTGGATCTAGGATTGGGATACTCGAACTTTATTATTCTTTCTCAAGATTGCTTTGGCTATTTGGTGCCTTCTGTGGTTCCATACACATTTTACGATTATCTGTTCTTGTGAAAAATGCTATTGGTATTTTGATAGGGATTGCTCACTGAGGTCTCAGGCCACTGGATGGAGATCCTAGTCCAGTCTGGGCTTTTAGGGTATATGGGGAGACAGATTCCTTCCGCTCTTTGGTGCTTTTAAACTGCAGCTTTTCCTTCTGTGCCCAAGGACAGAGGATCTATTCCCAGGCCCTCAGTACTAACCCTCCCACTTACGGTGCAGGCAAGGGGGTGGGGCCTACTTTGTTACTGTGTCTCCTGTTTATTCAGTGCTCTTGCCTTTGTCTTTGTCTTTGGTTGTTCAGAATCTGTTCAGTCAGCCCTAGTTCTTCAGGAGGAATTGTACTACTAATAGGTATAATTTGGTGTAGTCTGTGGAGGTATGTTCAGGGTCTTCTCGCCACACCATCTTCTCCTATCAAACAAAGATGCATATTAATATCTTGAAAAATCAGAAGAATATTTGAAATTTTAGCTTTTCATTTTCAATTATAGGAGTAAATGCATAGAATACCAGAGGAGACTTGTATGTAATTTAGCAGTTGCTTTATTGGTTAAGTTTTAGGAAATCAGGTTGCTACCAGTATCACATCACAGCTATAGTGCTAAATCCATTTGTATGCATTCCTTTGCATATATACAAATACTTGTAGAATATTTATGTGAGTCTAAATTTTGATAAATATTTCAAAATTTACCTCCTATAGACAAAAGTAAAAACCCATTGCATGCTAACAATCACAGATATTAGAAATCACTTACATATTTTATAAATGGGAAGACAAAATGAAGCCACACTTCACTTAGTAATAAAGACAGTCTCATAAAGACCAGATCGCAGTGTCCAAGTGTTGAGGTCAAAGAGACTCAATATCTTCGTAAACTTGCCATCTGTCACCATACAACAGGTTTAGAGTAGCATTGACTATATTCCCTCTGCTGTACCTTTTATTCCTGTGACTTATTTATTCCATAACTAGAAATCTGTACCTCTACTCCTCTTCACCCATTGTGTTCATCACCCCCAACACCTTCCATATGCCATTTGTGATTTTGTCCTATATATATGTTCTCCATATTGTTCTCTGCACTGATGGGTTTGTTTCTGCTTTGTTTCCTGGTTTACTTGTTCATTTTGCTTTTTAGAGTCTACATATAAGTGAAAACATTTGGCCTTTGTCTTTCTCTATCTGGCATATTTCAATTGGCATAGTATTCTCTGTGTCTATCAATGTAAATGGCAAGAACTCACCCTTCTTTATAGCTGAGTAATATTCCATTACACACACACACACACACACACACACACACACACACACACACAACCACTTCTTTCTCTATTCATCTCTCAACATACACTTAGGCTGCTTCCATAACTTGACTATTGTGAATAATGCCACATAAAATGTGAGGGTGCATAAATGTTTTGGAATTAATGTTTTTGATAAAATATTTTTATTATTTATAATACTAAGCAAATGATTTATGTTCCATAACTACCAGTTTATAGTCACAATTATAAATCATTTACATGGAACCTACAAATACTTTAAAGGACACAACTCAGCCACTTTCCTGATATATAGAGTATTTAGCAAATGAGCTCAGCATTTCCTATAGTTGTGACATGGATTTGGGAAGATAGCAGATTAGAAGTTTAAAATTTTTTTCTCTTGTTAAATCTTCATGATACCGTTAGTTCAGATTAATCAGAATTTTTTGATTTCTTTGTATGAGACAGTACTTCAAGGACCAAACCTTTGAAGGTTTGTGTCTTTCTGGTTCCATAGAAAGCAAATGAAGGAGTTCAGCATGGCACCAACAGAGTTATTGAGAATAGCTACTTCTTTGGTCAATGAAGTCCTTTTCCCCCGCTGCTGAGTAATTAGTATATATGGAAATGACAATGACAATCATGTGAGAAATATTAGTGAATTAAACATTTTTTTTCTTTCACTAGCAGATATGATGTATATTGGGCAATATCACAAATGCCAAAGTAAATAGCAAAGTAACCAAAACAAAGGAAAAGCCAATTACTTCTAGGAGCCATGCATCTGAGAAGATAGTTGTACAAGCAAAAGATAGGCACAAAGTTGTGACATTAGACACACATTTATCTAGCTGGAACAGAAGCATAGGGAAGGGGTAGGGAAATGGTCAGGAACTTACACAGCCATGCATAGAGCACAAACAGGAAGTATAGTTTCCTGTTTATGACGGTGATGTAATGAAGGAGTTTACAGATGGCAAGAGAGTGGTCAGAGGACAGAGCAGTTAGAATGGGAAATTCATTCACCTCCATGAAGATAAAGAGAAATTGTTGGACTATATAACTGTTATGAGAAAGGATTTTGTCCTTGGTGATGATTGTCCCCAGAAATCTACAAATACATAGAGTGGTAAATGAGATTTCTAAGATAGAGTAGTTTCATCTAAAGAAACACACAGATGTCTGTAGATGGAAGTCTATGAAGTTTAGAGTAATGACAGCCAGGTTGCCAGTGACACGTAATATGGATGTGATAAATAAAAAGAGTAAAATCACAAGCAGAAGATCAGGATCATCAGAAAGGCTGAGCAGGACAAACTCTGATCATTGTATGGTTGTTCATCCCCCCCCCTTTTTTTTCCTTTTTTTAAAGATATGTGACAACATTGATGAGTCTGGAGGAGTTTAGGTTAAGTGAAATAAGTCAGTCACAGGAAAACAAAAATTGCATAATTCCACTTATATGAGGTGTTATAATTAGTCTATCTCATGGAAATGGAGAGTAGAAAATTGGTTACTTTGGGATGGATCAGGGTGGGCAACGGGGAATTGATATTAACTGGCAGGAGTTCAGTTCTGTATGGTAAATAAGTAGCAAAGATTTTGAAGATGAATATTGTTGAAGAACATTGTTTTCTGTACTACATTTTGCTTAAAGTTAACAGTACTGTATTGTAGATAGTCCAAGATGGTGGATGATTAGGACACATTAGTTTTTGTCTGGCCCCAGGAATTCAGCTAGATAGCTTTCAAAGCATTCTGAACACATGTGAACTCAACAAGAGATCTAAGAAAAGAAGAGCTGCAACTCTACAAATAGAAAAGTGACCAATTTCTGCAAGGTAAGAGATCTGGAGAAGTGAATCTGAGGTGATCTATGGGTTGATAAACTGAGGAGGGAAGGAGACTTCATCAGCCAGCTACTGGAAAACAATATAGCAGAGAGCCTAAAATCAGAACTTTTAGAAGTCTGCTCCATTGAGGGCCATCCCTGTCTGAAAGGTGGTCAGGTGGTAGAAACAGGGTAGGATACTTGGTGGCACAGTGTGGTCTCAGGATCCCCAGAGTCACAAGAAGACCAGGCTGTGGCAGAGTTCCCAGACATCAGAGCAGGGAAGCTGGCTGCAATCAGTGAGCCCAGGAATGGACTCTCAGGTCAGGTTGCCATATACCATGAAGAGCAGCATGGCTGACCCACCGCCCTTCAAGCAGGGGCCCCGCAAGAGGCAGAACTATTGTGAGACCCCCTTTCCACCTGTGGAAGGAGTGGCATGAGTGTGAACCACAGGAGTCTGCAGGGTTTGGAGACTCTAAATGGGGTTACATGCCTGGGTTAGAAATGCGCTCTCACAGGCTGGGTGGGCACTAAGAGTGGATAAAGACCAGGGAGATGGGAGTGATCGACTACTTTTATCTGAGGGCACACTGAGGAGTGGGGCCCTTTTCTTTAGTCTCTGGGGATGGAGACTGGAAGGCTGCCATTTTCATTCATATCCTCTAAAGAGGTAGGGAAAGCCTTCAGGGAACAAAAGCTACAGGGAACAATCAGAGCAGATTACTTAGCCTGATCCCTTGGCAAGGGCAGTGCCAGTGTGTCTGGGGCAAATAAATTGGAGATTCAGTGATCTCAGGAAGAACAGCAAGAACATTTGGCTCAGACCAGGTTTACAGATTATAGGTAATTGCAAAACTCCAGTGCTAGGTGAAAACAGTATATAGAATTCATGGTTTTCAACACAATTCTTTTATCTTTCAATTTTAATTTTTTTCTACTTCCCTGTTCAACCAATTTCTTATTTTGCCAACTCTTTTTTTTTAAAGGACTTTATATATTTATTTGACAGACAGAGATCACAAGTAGGCAGAGAGGCAGGCAGAGAGAGAGGAAGGAAGCAGGCTCCCTGCTGAGCAGAGAGGTTGATTCGGGGCTCGATCCCAGGACCCTGAGATCATGACATGAGCTGAAGGCAGAGGCTTAACCCACTGAGCCACCCAGACACCCCTTACAACTCTTTTTCAAAAATCTTTTTAACATTCATTTTCACACTTACATTCTATTCTTTTATTATATTTAATTTTATTTGTGTGTGTGTGTGTGTGTGTATTTCTTTTTTACAATTTTGGGATGCAATTTCTTCTAAGAAACAGGTAACAGATACACCAAGAATGTAGTATATAGCAATACAAGCCTTTCTCAAGAAACATGGAAGGTCTCAAATAGACAATTGAAACTTACACCTAAAGTTGCTGGAAAAACAACAGAAAATAAAGCCTAAACCCAGGAGGAGAATAAAATTAATAAAGATTACAGCAGAAATCAATGAAGTAGAAACCAAAAGAGCTGTAAAATAGATCAGCAAAACTTGCACCTTGTTCTTTGAAAAAATTAAAAACCCCTGACCAGACTTATCAAAAAGTAGGAGAAAGGACCCAAATAAATAAAATATTGAATGAAAGAGAGAGATCTCAACCAACACTGAAGAAATACAATTGTAAGAACACTTTAGTAGCAACTATATGCCAATAAATTAGGCAATGTGGGAGATATAGATGCATTCCTAGAAATGTATATCCTACTAAAACTGGAAAAGTAAGAAACTGAACAGACACATAACCAGCAAGGTAATTGAAGCAGTAATCAAAAATCTCACAACAAACAAGGGTCCAGGACTGGATGGTTTTCCAGGGGAATTCTACTAAACACTTGAAGAAATACTATTCTTCTCAAAGAAAGCCTATTCTTCTGAAGCTTGTTCAAAAAATAGAAATGGAAGGAAAACTTCCAAACACTTTCTATGAGGCCAGGATTACCTTGATCCCAAAATCAGAGAAAGACCCTACCAAAAAGGAGAATTACAGACCAATATCCCTGATAAACACGGATGCAATAATACTCACCAAGTTACTAGCCAATAGCACCCAAAAGTGCATTAAAAGGGTAATTCACCTCGACAAAGTGAGATTTATTCCTGAGCTGCAAGTGTGGTTCAACATCCACAAATCAGTCAACATGATATACTACATAAATAAAAGAAAGGACAAGAACTGTATGAGCCTCTTAATAGATGCAGAAAAAGTATTTGATAAAGTACAGAATGCTTTCTTAATTAAAACTCTTCACAGTCTAGGGGTAGAGGGAACATACCTCAATATCATAGAAGCCATATACAGAAAGCCCAGACAAATATCATTCTCAATGGGGGAAAACTGACAGCTTTTCCCCTAGGGTCAGGAACATGGCAGGGATGACCTCTCTCACCACTATTGTTCAACATAGTACTAGAAGTCCTAGTCTCAGCAATTAGACAACAAAAGAAACAAAGGACATCCTAACTGGCAAAAAAGTCAGACTCTCACTCTTCATAGATGGCTTAATATTCAATGTGGAGGACCCAAAAGACTCCACCCCCAAATTACCAGAACTTATGCATGAAATCAGAGTGGCAGGATATAAAATAAATGCACAGAAAACAGTTGAATTTTATACACTAACAATGAGACAGAAGAAAGAGAAATTAAAGAGTGGATCTCATTTACAATTGCACCAAGAACCATAAAATACATAGGAGTAAACCTAACCAACAGGCAAAGGATCTTTACTCAGAAAACTATGGAGTACTCACAAAAGAATTTGAGGAAGACACAAAGAAATGGAAAAACACCCCATGCTCATGAACTGGAAGAATAAATATTGTTAAAATGTCTATGCTACCTAGAGCAATCTACACATTCAATGCAATCTCTATCAAAATACCATCAACTTTTTTCACTGAGCTGGAAAAAAAAATCCTAATATATATATGGAACCAGAAAAGACCCTGAACAGCCAAAAGAATGTTGTAAAAGAAAACCTATATTACAAATCTGTAATCATTCAGATGCTATGGTAGTGGCACAAAAACAGACACATATGTTGTCTTTTGTATGCTATTGGCTATTGGAAGAGAATAGAGAACTCAGAAATGGACCCAACTCTATGGTCAAGTAACCTTCAACAAAGCAGGAAAGAATATCCAGTGGCAAAAAGACTTTTGTTGAAAAAGTCTTTCTATTGGGAAAATTGGACAGCCACATGCAGAAGAATGAAATTTGACCATTTTCTCACACCATACACAAAGAGACTCAAAATGGATGAAAGACTTGGATGTAAGACAGAATTCATCAAAATCCTTAAGGAGAACTCAGTCAGCAACCGCTGTGACCTCAGCCACCACAACTTCTTGCTAGACAAATCTCCAAAGGCTAAGAAAGACAATGGCAAAAATGAACTCTTGGGACCTCATCCAGATAAAAAACTTTTGCACAAGAAAGGAAACAGTCAACAAAACTGAAAGAGAACCTACAGAATGGGAGAAAATATTTTGCAAATGTCTTATCAGATAAAGGGCTTGTATCCAAAATCTATAAAGAAATCATCATACTCACACCTAGAGAACAAATAATCCAATCAAGAAATGGATAGAGGACACAAATCAACATTTCCCTAAAAAAGACTGTAAAATGGCCAACAGACACATGAGAAAATGCTTCACATCACTCAGCATCAGGAAAATACAAATCAAAACCACAATGAGATACCATCTACAGCAGTCAGAATGGCTAAAATTAACCATTCAGGAAATGACAGATGTTAGGGAGGATAGAGAAAGAGGAACCCTCTTACACTGTTGGTGGGAATGTGAGCTGGTGTAGCCACTCTGGAAAATAGTTTGGAGGTTCTTCAAAAAGTTAAAAATAGAGGTACCCTATAACCCAGTAATTGCACTATTAAGCATTTACCTCCAAAGATACAAATGTTGTGATCTGAAAGGGCACCTGTACCCTAATGTTTAAAACAGCAGTATCCACAATAGCCAAACTATGGAAGGATCCCAAATGTCCATCAAGAGATAAGTGGATAAAGACCACGTGGGGCATTTATACTATGGAATACTACTTAGCCATCAAAAAACATAAAATCTTGCCATTTGCAATGACATGGATGGAACAAGAGGGTATTATTCTAAGCAAAGTAAGTCAATCAGAGAAAGACAGCATATGATCTCACCCATATGTGGAATTTAAGAAACAAAATGGAGGGGACGCCTGGGTGGCTCAGTTGGTTAAGCAGCTGCCTTCGGCTCAGGTCATGATCCCAGCGTCCTGGGATCGAGTCCCACATCGGGCTCCTTGCTCATCAGGGAGCCTGCTTCTCCCCTGCCTCTGCCTGCCATTCTGTCTGCCTGTGCTTGCTCTCTCTCCCTCTCTCTCTCTGACAAATAAATAAATAAAATCTTTAAAAAAAAAAGAAACAAAATGGAGAATCACAGGGAAAGAGAGGAGAATATAAAACAAAGTGAAATCAGAGAGAGACACACAAACCATAAGAAACTCTTAATCATAGGAAACAAACTAAGGGTTACTGTAGGGGAAAGGGGTGAGGGGATGGGGTAACCAGGCAATGGACATTAAGGAAGACACGTGATGTAATGAATACTGGGTATTATATAAGACTGATGAATCACTGACCTTACCTCTGAAACTGATGAAACATTTTATTTTAATTAACTGAATTTAAATAAAAATGAAAGAAAATATTACTGTATTATGCCTTTAAAAATACAAATGGGTAGATCTTAAGTGTTCTAACCACTTTACAAATATAATTTGTACTTATTCACAACCATAGTAGTTAGCTATATAATTCCATATTATTAATAATCACTACTATTTATTGATAACTAATTACACTATGTGCTTGACAGACTCATTTCCATCCCTATAGTACATTACGTGTGCCAGATTTATCTGACATCTGACTTACCAGTTACCATTTGACTTACTAGAGGGAATCCTCTATTGAGAGAGGCTATAAAAACCCTGTTGTCAACTACTTGCCTTCTTTCACATACAAATTATACTTCAGTCAGGATGAAATTGAGAAACCAATCATACATTTTCTCTTATATTTTGAGTTCCCTTTAATTTTTTATCACTTATTTTATTTTTTTCTTAACAAATCCTGTGCTGTATTTCTCAATTGAATACATTTTATAGGGATAATTATGAATATTGAATGACTAATTAGGATTGTAGTATATTTTTTATTAATAAAAAGTGCTTTCTATTACTTAGGAAACATTTTCATATCCACAATTCTTATTTAACCTACACGAGTGCATGCACACACACACACACACACACACACACACACACACACACAAAACCACACATACATATCATCCAAAATACTTTAGGCACTTAATACATTCAGTAGAATGGAAGAGTATTTTTACAGATGAAATTCTAATTTTATATGAGATGGAAAATTTTGTTCTGTTATGAAGTTTTTATTTTCTAAAAACATGAGTGATTTTGTTTAGGCATTAAGTAATTTACATACATGCCCAGTTTTAAACTAGTCTAAAACTAGAGAAGGAACTATACATCTATAGTCTAGCATAGTGAGAAAACGGAGCTTACATTCCATGTAATTAGAGAAAGTGAATGTATTCTATTGATCTCAAACAGCTTTTTCCTCACTTTTTCTGCAGTATGTTTGTATGTATGTATGTACGCATGTATCTACCTATATACCTATATATTACAAGAGTCATTATGGGTTTTGGAAATATGGGGATCTTTATACTGTTAAAGATCTATGCTTTTTTGATTGTCTGTTTAATATTTTATTTATTGATTTGACACAGAGAGATTCAGTGAAAGAGGGTACACAAAGAGGGGAAATGGGAGAGGGAGAAGCAGGATTCCAGCCAAATAGGGAGCCTGATGCTGGGCTCCATCCCGGGACCCTGGGATCATGACCTGAGCTGAAGACCGATGCTTAACAACTGAGCCACCCAGGCACCCCAGATCTATGCTTTAAAAAAAAAAAAATCGATAGTTAAATTATATGGATATACCCTATTAAGTATGCAATATTTTTTTATTTTAAAATAAAAGCATCCACATTTTTCAATAAATCATATGGCAATTGAGGAATTTTATTTCCTAGAGAAACTGTAAAATATTGAAGGAAGTTTCTGACAAAGATCAATGAAAATGACAAGATTATATTGTCTGTATTGAGTAAGAAAAATGTCATATCAATATTTATACAGTGTCTCATCCATTCCAGGTGATAACTGTTTTCCTAAACAAAACTCAAATACAATTTTCTGAATAAAACAATTATTGTTCAAGAAGTTGCAACTAACAATGGGTTCAGAAGAATGGGAGCCAGAAAGTCATATGAAGTTATTTCAGTTGAATGGGAAATATATTAAAAGTGCTTGTAACCTGTTAGAAAGAATGAATGAATGAATGAATGAATAAGGATAACAGGAAGACCACTGTGATTTAAAGCTGGCTCAAATTTCATGTTTTGTATATTTTAAATTGCCCTGCAATGTATCTAATTTGTGACACCACAACATTTCATTTGCTTGAGAAAAATACAATCTTCCTTGCCCTGTCCATGAAGGCCCATTGACTTGCTGGTTCCTTGGGCTGTAATTAAAGGGGTTCAGCATGGGGGCTACTGAGGTGTTTAGCACAGCAACTCCCTTGCTCAGAAACACTCGGTTTTTTGCTGAAGGTTTAATATATATAAAAATGCAGCTTCCATAGGAGATGGAGATGACAATCATGTGGGATGAACAAGTGGAAAAGGCCTTTGTCCTCTGACTAGCAGAAGGAATCCTCAAAATTGTTCTGATGATATATACATAGTACAGTAATATCGATGCCAAAGTGAACATTAAAGAAAATGGAGACCAGGAAAAACCCACTATCTCTAGGAATTTTGTGTCTGAACAGGAAAGTTGCAGCAGGGGAAATAATCACAGTTGAAGTGGTTAGTAATATTAGACCTACAATAATTAAGGTTTAGGAGTGACATGAGCACAGGGAATATGATTAAGAATGAAATCACCCATGAAGAGAAGACAAGGAGTCTGAAAACTGTAGGATTCAAATTAGCAAAGTTCCAAATATGGAGCCAGAATTTGGCTGAAATAGTATGTCATTTCGTCTACAGGTGAGATTTTAAGTGAACCGAAAATAGCAGTGATCCATTAATTTCCTCTCTTTTACCAGTGAAACCTTCAGTTAAGGCAGGTTTGAAAATAGTCAATATCACAGAGCTTGAAGGGCTAGAGCAGGTAGTTTTCCCCATCCTTTCTGACTCCAAATAACACCTGTTAACTTTCGGGAATGTGAGGTTGGGCTTCTTCCCAGTGAGAATAAGCTTAGTGCTCTTGCTCCAATTGTTTACTAGTTTCCCATACTCTGTAAGTTAAAGCTTAATTACATCGAGAATCCTCAGAAATGGGAAAGATCCTGTATTTTTTAATGACGTGTGAGTGTTTTAGCCTTAGCCATTGATCAACTTTTGCTAACACCCCGCTTTTCCAACTCCTCCTACTATCTCACGGGGCAGATATACTAGAGTCATTGCCTCCAGCAACCTTAGAAGTTAGAGATCGAGGGGAGAAAGAAGCAGAAAATAATTTAAGCTGGAGAGTGTAGAATAGAGTTTGATCACATCTGAATTCCTGGTCATATTTTATGATGTTTCAGCCTACATGTAATTATTGTGATCTGTATACCTATAGAGATATTTATACTATTTCATATTCTCTTTCTATTTAAAACCATATGAATTACTGCTATTAGTATGGAAGAATTTCCCTAAGTTAAAGAGGTAGGAAAGCACTCTCCTAGAAACTTGGGTGAATAGTTTAATTTCTTTACTTGTATGTGTTTTCAAAGGAATAGGTTTAATTTCGTTTTTATTTTCATTTTTTGTTTTTCATTATTATTACTTATTAAAGATTTTATTTCTTTATTTGACAGAGAGAGAGTACAGTGGGCAGAGCAGATGGCAGAGGGAAGGGAGAAGTAGGCTCTCTGCTGAGCTGGAAGCCCCATGCGGGGCTCAATCCCAGGACCCTGAGATCATGACCTGAGCTGAAGGCAGCTGCTTTAACCAACTGAGCCACCCAGGTGCCCCATAATTTCCTTTTAAAAATATTAAATGATATTACCATAGTTATTTCCATAAGGAAGAGTGCAGATATCTGGGTTCAAATCCAAACCACTTGACTGGTCGGAAACCATGTATTCTTTGTACAGCATGAACTGGACTATTTATTTTTAATTTTTTTTTTAAATTTCAGTCTCTTATGTTTTTTTTTCCTGACAATCAGATATGTCTTCCCCTAAAAAAGACATATTTTTGTGACACATTTCAGCAAAATTTGCATATCAAAAGGCAGAGTCTGTTAGAATATTTTGAACAAACTGAAATACTGAATATTAAATTAGAAATAGTAAGTATGTTAAAGTGATAATTTGGGGATTCCTGCAATATATTCCAAAAATAGTCTTTTGAATGAGAGAAAGATAAAAATATATTTATTGACAAATAAGAACATATTTGATTTCAGATATGTCTAATGATTCCAGACAGAAGTATAATCCCAGATTTTCTTAATTTACTTAAAATGTGAGAGGCAATGCATTCATAAGCTACTTCTGGAGACTTTTTGTCAGGAATTCATCCTTCCTCTCTTATGTAATATCTCTTTCATTTTTTCATATAAACATAAACATTATTCTGACCTAAATTTTAAAAAGCTACTATTGTAACTCTGAGAGTTCTTTAAGTAAATTTCCGGGGAATACTGCTTTGTGACTAAAATGTAAACCGTTTTAAAGCTCTATGGATAAGATGAGGTTTGAATACTATCCAAAGATGAAACAAATTTACCTTCTCTAGTCACTGTATAATGAATGAAAGGCAGAATAAAGAAAAGCCAGATTCAGGAGAGATGGGCCTAAGAGGTAGAATGATGCCATGAAGTACATCTTTCAGAAAACTAAGCAATATAGTGAGATAGAAGCAAAAGTATACCTACCAGCATATCCAATCAACTTAGTTTCTCCTTGGTTGTATTTAATTTTTCTCATATGCACATGACACTTTGTCTTCACACAGGAGATAATTTATTCTCAACTCTTTTGGGTTCATTAAATACAGAGCTGAGCTCCAACTCTTCACTGAGGGTAGCACTCAGGTTTTTTCATTTATACATCTCTACTAGCATAAAAAAGAATGAATGTATCAAAAAAGAATAGCAATAATTTAAAAATCGGAAGGGTATTTGAAACTCAGTTTTTAATATTTTAATTTTAAGTGTATAGACTTAATACTATGAGAAGTAAATGTCATGATATTTAATAAATAAAAGAAGTAAATGATTAATTATAAATCAATAGTATATAATGAGAGATGGAATGGCACTTATGTTTCTAACGGATCCTCCATTTGCCCTCAGATCTTCAAATTAACCAGTATTAAATATTTACAGTCCATTAATTCAGAAATTTTGTTCACAAACACAGTCATATTCACACACTCAGAGAGCACATTTTTAATATGTAATATGTAATGCAATTTTACTACAGAAATATTCAGCAATTTTTTTCCAGTTAACAATATGTACTAGATATCATTCCTTGTCAACTTACAGAGCTGGGACTCAGCCTTTTATAACAAATTCACAGACTACCAGAGGAAACTTCTAATAATTTAATAGTTTCATTATTTACTGAGATTCAAGGAATTAGCTTGCTATTAATTTCACATCATTAGCTAAAATTCTAAGTCTATTTTTATACATTCATTTGCATATATTCAACTACTAGAATAAAATATATGTAAGTACCACATTTGGATAAATACTTCAAAATTGTCCTCCTACCAACAAAGAATGAGCCCTTTTTATTGGATCCTAGCCATCACAGATATTAGAAATCATTTCCATATTTTATAAACAGAGACAAAAATGAAGCCACAATTCACATAATGAGATATCATAAGGATCAGATCACAATTCTTAGATTTTGAGGTTAAAGAGACCCAATGATTTTGTAAAGTTGCAAAATTTATTTAACTTGCAAAATCTATTCAACCTTTCTATCAATTTCTGTACTCACAAAATGAGAGGGCTAGTACTCTTAACTCATAATTTATTATAAAGATTAAGTGAAATAAATCATGAGTGGAAGTCATTCTCTCTCACACATGTTGTTTTCTTTGCTGGAAGTGGTTTCTTAGGCATCTCAATTCATTTCTAATCATTCATCAATGCTAATTTATTTGTTCTTTTTTTATATTGAGTATAAATGACACACAACTATTAGTTACATTAGTACATTAGTAATATTGTTATATTATGATCAGATGGAAAGCATAATGAATTGACAAGTTTATACATTATGCTATGTTCACCACAAGTGTAGCTATGATCTGTTACCAAAGAAACTGGACCACTTTCTCACACAGTATACAAAAATAAATTCAAAATGGATAAAAGACTACATGTGAGACCTGAAACCATAAAACTTCTGGAAGAGAGAATAGGCAGTAACCTTTTTGACATTGGCTATAGCAACATTTTTCTAAATATATCACCTGAGGCAAGGGAAACAAAAGACAAAATATACTATTGGGACTACATAAAAATAAAAGGTTTCTGCACAACAAAAGAAACAGCCAACAAAACTATAAGGCAATCTATGGAATGAGAGAAGATATTTGTAAGTGCCATACCAATAAAGGGCTAATATCCAAAATATATAGAGAACTTATAAAACTCAAAACACCAAAAAGGAAAAATCCAATAAAATAATGGGCAGAGGACATGAATAGATACTTTTCCAAAGAAGGCATCCAGATGGCTAACAGACACATGAAAAGAAGCTCAACATCACTCATCGTTAGGGAAATACAAATCAAAACTAGAATGAGATATCATTTCACACCTGTCAGAGTGGCTAAAATAAATAGTACAAGAAAAACAAGTGTTCATTAGGATGTGGAAAATGGGGATCCCTCCTGCACTTTTGTGACGAATGCAAATTGGTGCAGCCACTCTGGAAGACAGTATGGCAGTTCCTCAAAAAGTTAAAAATAGAACTGCCCTATGATCCAGCAATTGCACTACTAGATATTTACCCAAAGAAGACAAAAAATTCTAACTCAAAGGGCTACGTGGACCTATATTTGTAGCAGCACTAGCTGTGATAACCAAATTCTAGAAAGAGTCCAAATTTCCACCAAATGCTGAATGGATAAAGAAATGGTGTATATACACAATGGAATATTACTCAGTCATAAAAAACAATGAAACATTCCCATTTGAAATGATATGGATGGAACTAGAGAATATTATGTTACGTGACATAAGTCATTCGGGGAAAGACAAATACCATATGATTACACTTGTATGTGGAATTTAAGAAACAATAAATAAGCAAGGGGAAAAACAGATGGAGTAAAGCAAACCAAGAAACAGACCCTCAACTGTAGAGAACAAAGTGTTGGTTACCAGAGGGGAAGTGAGTTGGGGGGATGGGTGAAATAGGTGATGGGGATTAAGGAGTGCACTTCTGATTAACAACAGTTGCTGTATGAAAGTGTTGAGCCACTGGGTCGTACACCTGAAACTCATATTAAGATATATGTTAACTAACTGGAACTTAAATACAGACTTAAAAAGAAAAACAAATAAACATAAATACAAAAATATAACTGATTTATTAATGAATAAATGAACAACTGTTCTCCTTCAGGATCTGAGATTTACTAAGTAAAGATAATTCATTTTCTAAATTATTGTAGTGGTCTTATTCTCGTTGGACATTCTAGAACTTAAAATATATATATTTTTTTAAAAGATTTTATTTGTTTGACAGAGAGAGCACACAAGTAGGGGGAGCAGCAGGCAGAGGGAGTGGGAGAAGCAGGCTCCCCACTGAGCAGGGAGCCCGATGCTGGGCTCAATCCCAGGACCTGGACTCATGACCTGAGCCAAAGGCAGATACCTAAGTGACTGAGCAACCCAGGCACCCCTAGAACTTAAAATTACACCTGTGCTAGCTTCGTGGAAAATTATACTACATTGGTAATAATATAATTTATTAGCCTATTTTTATCACTTTACTGCTCATTCTTCCTTTAACAGAAACTCATCTATTCTACCCTGTAGAGATGTAATTTTCAACTAGATTGCCAAAGGTATTGGAAATAACATGAGTGGATAACACCCATTTAAGCATTTATAATGTTAGGATCTTCACATAGAGCCCTATATAGTGGAGGTAATTTGAACAAGAAGATATAAAGTCTCTCTTTCTCTTTTTTTTTTTCCCTAAAGACATTTATTTATTTATTTATTTATTTATTTATTTATTTATTTTTAGAGGGAGAGAAAGTGGGACAGAGTAAGGTTAGGGACAGAAGGAGAGAATCTTCAAGCAGGCTCTCCACTAAGTGTTGATCCTGACATAGGGCTCAATTCCACAATGCATGAGATCATGACTTGAGTTGAAACTCTTGGTCCCTGAGTCACCTAGGGACCGTGCATCTCATCTCTACTAAGCTGCTCCCAATACTGATATAACACTTCAGGCAGAGCCAGTGAAAAAAGAAATAATTGGCAATAGAAGGACTTGACTTTCATTGTTTTCAAAGCACTTGCATTGAGCTATCTGTTGCCAACTCAACATCACATAATACGTTCTTAGTTGTTCTCGCAGTGCTGTAGAAAAACTGGGATGCTATTTCTGAGGGTTCCCTTCCCTGTATGGTCTTAATTTTAATTTCTCAGTGATAGGACTTGGCCAAAAATTTGGAAGTTGGAAGGGAAGTGGAGGCTATTGCTCTACGGTTTGAAGCTAGGCTGGTGCGTGCAGGCTAGATCATAGTGGATTTTCAGGAAGTGTCTGAAAACTACCAATTTATTGCTAAGATATAGGTAGATGCTTTTTCAGAAATAACTGAGACTCACTGTGATTTCCCATTAAGGTTTCTTGAAGCATTCTCACAGGGCTTCAACATTAGATGTTTGGTGTTAGTTTCCTCAACATTCTCCTTGGTGTTCAAACTTTTCCTTCCATAATCATCTCTTTCATTATTTTTAAAAGCTATAATCCCTCCATTATCTCGTTTCTTTCCAAAGTGTTTACAGAAATCCTACCTTCACCTGAATCCTGACTGATATAGGACCCATGCTGTAAGAATTTGCAAATTTATGATTTCTTATAGTTACACCATTTTGTGATTCTATATATAACTGGCAGTATAGCCTTAAGCCAAATATGCTGATTCATGACAGGTTAACAAAGATGAGAGGTAAGACAGTGTACTATTCTATAGGAAGTCTTTGGGTATAAAGCCCAAAAGATCAAGTAGATACTAGCACAAAGGAGAAAAGTAGGTTGTCTTGCAACATGCTGCATCTAAAAAGAGAGTAGAAGATGTTAATTAAGAAGTTGGGATGAGATGTCAAAAACAGCAACAAAATGGTGAATGGTGTTTCTTTTCATGTATCCTTCTTACTTCTTATATGTATCTTGTCCTCTAAAGACAATTGGTGTAATTCTGTAATTCCAACTGCCATGGAGAATGGTAATTGAGGAGTAAAGTCAACAATGAATAGGGGAATAACCCCCATGCCCAATTAATTTTCCTTTGACTCTTATTTCAGAAGGACATTATAGGAGGATATATGCTTTTAGGGACTGGCATTTCAGAATGTAGTGTGTACTTGATTATGACATTAATTGAAACAAATCATTGAGTCTTGTGGAGAGATTCCACAGAGAAAAAGAACACCAATGTGTGGGTGGGGAGGGAAGGCTGGCTATAACAAAAGGATGCCAGAGATTCTGAATTTGTTAAATCAAATATGGTAAATTTAGATTTGCCAAATAGCATTAGCAAAAAGGAAAGAATTTAAGCATGCATAGAATAAAATGGGTGATCCTCCAATTATGAAATTAAATTTCCCAATTTGTGATTTCTTTTATAAGAAATTCAAGAAAAAGTAAAAATAATTGAAGTGGCCGAAAGACTTCTGAATCTGAATCCAATAGTAGGCATGGAAAGTAAAGGGAATGACTCTGAAGAGGCCAGGAAAATTATTAAGCATGATACAGATATTCTATATATGCTTTGTCAATTGTTGTCCAAATTTATGGGATTAAAATGATTGCATATGCTTTTATATAAGATACATTAATAAATTTCATTACATTGACACAACTAGAATGAATCAGTAATGTTTAATTTATAAATGGTTTAAAATATGGGAAGATTCCCCAAACACAGAAATAAATAAATCATTCTTTGAATTTCTTCCAAGATTCAGTCTCATTGGTATAATAGAAACGATTCTGATGAAAATCCGGGGTTCAATTTTTTTCTACACAGAAAAATAACTGATATTTATAAATACTACATGTTGCAATCAACTTTTTCTAAACTCCTGTTCATGTTGACTCTTTTGGCCCCTTGCTATGAATCTTGAATGTTCTTAGTGGCATCTAGAGTGGTAAAGCCTTTCCAGAAAATTTTCCATTTATTTTGCCCGTATCCATTAGAGAAATCAGTATCCATGGCATTTCTAGCCTTATGAAATGTATTGCTAAAACTATAAGACTTGAAAGTCAGAATTACCCCTTGATCCATGAGCTTCAGAATGATTGCTGTGTTAGCAGTCATGAAAACAACATTAACCATATTGTACCTCTCGATCAGAACTCTTGAATGGTCAGGTGCATTGTCAATGAGCAGCAATATTTTGAAAGGAATCTTTTACTGAGGAGTAGGTCTCAACAGTGGCTTAAAATATTTAGTAAACCATGTTGTAAACAAAGGTGCTGTCATCCAGACTTTGTTATTCCATTTAGAGAGCACAGGCAGAGTAGTGTTAGCATAATTCTTAGGCATAGGTCTTTCAGAATGATCAATGAGCATTGGTTTCAATTTAGAGTCACTGGCTGCCTTAGCCTTAACAAGAGAGTCAGCCTAGACTTTGATGCTTTGAAGTCAACTCATCAGCTCTTCTTTTCTATCTATAAACAGCCTAGATGGCATCTTCATCAACTATAAGTCTTTTTCATCTGCATTGAAAGTGTGTGGTTTAGTATTGTCGCCTTTATTAATTATCTTAGCTAGGTCTTCTGGATAACTCATTTCAGGTACATCAGTCCTTGCTGCTTCACTGCATACTTTAATGTTATGGAGATGGCTTCTTTCCTTAAACCTCATGAGCCAATCTCTGCTCGCTTCAGACTTCTTTTTCCCCGTAGCTTCCTTACCTCTTCCTGACTTCACAGAATTGAAGAAAATTGGGGCCTTCCTCTGTGGTAGGCTTTGGTTTAAGGGTATACTGTGGCTGGTTTGGTATTCTATCCATACCACTAAAACTTTCTCCACCATAATAAATATAATAATAATGAAAAAGCTTGAAATATTGTGAGAATTACCAACATGTGATACTGAAAGGAACAAATGCTGTTGGAAAAATGGCACTATTAGAATGCTTAATGCAGGATTGTCACAAATGTTCAACTTGTGAGAAAAGTAGTATATGCAAAATACAACAAAGCAAAGCACCATAAAGTGAAATATACCTGTACCACATTTTTTTTTATCCACTCATCACTTAAAGGTTACTTGTGTTGATTCTGCTTTTTGGCTCTTACGCCTGATCCTCTGTGAAAATGTGTGTTGAAATATTTGCATGTACATATGTTTTCAATTCTTAGAATTTCTGGGTTATATACTAACTCTGTGTTTACCTTCTTGATTAGCTGCCAAAATTTTCCAAGTGGCTGCATGTTTTACATTCCAACCAGCAGCATATGGGGTTCTTAATTCTGTATATCATCACTTGATGTTATGTACAATAACACTTGTTTTTTGTGTTATATATAATCAACATATATGTACTCACACCCACACAGTCACAAACACATACACATACTTAATTGTCCTAGTAGCTGTGAAGTGGTATGTCATTGTAGTTTTGAATTATATTTTCCTAAAGACTACTGTTCTCGAGCATCCTTTCAAGTGCTTTTTGTCTGTTTGTATATCTTCTTTAAGCCCTTTGTCTATATTTTCTTGAGTGTTGGTCTTTTTTATTGTTCAGTTGTAGGAGTTATTTTATGTAAATTTAACCATGAAAGTGAAACACTTGTACCAAAAAAAAAAAAAAAAAAAACACAACTTAAAAAAAAAAGTCCTGGGATGCCTGGGTGGCTCAGTTAGTTAAGCAGCTGCCTTCAACTCAGGTCATGATCCCGGCATCCTGGGATCGAGTCCCACATCGGGCTCCCTGCTCAGCAGGGAGCCTACTTCTCCCTCTGCCTCTGCCTGCCACTCTGTCTGCCTGTGCTCACTCTCTCTGACAAATAAAAAAATAATATCTTAAAAAAAAAGTCCTAAATAAAGACATCCCATGTTATTGGTTAGTACACTTGACATTGTTAATTAAGATGATAACAGTTCCCAAAGTGATCCGATTCAATGTAATCCTTATTAAATTTTCAACTGTTCTTTTTGCATCAATAAACAATCTAATCCTAAAACTCATATGGAATTGCAAGGGACCTTGATAGCCAAAACAATATTGAAAAAGAGGAGCAAAATTGAAAGAGTCATACTTTCCAATTTCAAAAATTAATATAAAGGTACGGTGATCAGGACGATGTGATACTGGTACAGCACCTGAGTTTTACCTCAAAGTAATAGACCTGTGCATTAATGGTCAATTGATTTTTAACAAGGGTGTTGTTTAATGGGGGAAATAATAGCCTTTTGAACAAATCATGTTGGGGCACCTGGGTGACTCAGTGGGTTAAGCCGCTGCCTTCGGCTCAGGTCATGATCTCAGGGTCCTGGGATCGAGTCCCGCATCGGGCTCTCTGCTCCGCAGGGAGCCTGCTTCCCTCTCTCTCTCTCTCTCTCTGCCTGCTTCTCTGCCTACTTGTGATCTCTGTCTGTCAAATAAATAAATAATAAAATCTTAAAAAAAAAAAAAAACTTTGAACAAATCATGTTGTGATAACTATTTACATGCAAATTGTGACTTGAATCTTTACCTTAAACCATATACAAACATTAACCCAGTAGAATCCAAAGACCTAAATGTAAGATATAAAACTATAAATTTCTTAGAATAAATGGTAGGTATACATCTTTGCAACTTTGGATTAAGCAATGGTTCTTTTACATATGCCCCTGAAAACACAAGCAACCAAATAAAAAATAGAAAAACTTGACTTCATCAGAATTAAAACTTTTGTGACCAAAGGACACTACCAGAAAAGTGAAATGACAACCCAAAGAATAAGAAAAATACTCATAATCCAAATCTAATAAGGGTCTAGTAGTTTTTAAAGAGCTTAATGGAAGGCTTTGAGGGCCTTGAATATAATAACATGAACTTACTTCCTTGTAATTGCCAGCGAAAAGAAGATGGTTAACAGTGCTGACTTAAAGTAGTAATATAAATCAGAATACAAACCTGAACTTATTTTTTTTTCCTTAGGGCCACATGGATAGAAGTTACTGCATTAAATACCATAATGATTTTTTTCACTCATATTTCTCTGATGGCATATTATATCAATATGCAACTCATTATATTTCACGGTTTTCTTTGTAGGTTTATATTTTGTTTTTATCTGAGGGCATACCAGTAACACTCCCTTCTTTAATAGCATAAAAACATGAGTAAGTCCACATCGGAGTAGGCAGAAAGGAAGTTGAAAGACGATGTAACTCATTTTTAAAAATCTCTTCCATCTATCTCATATATCTCATATATCCAAATGTTCAACCATTCCTCTCAGTTTGTGTTCCAAATTTCTCTGGAGCCATCACCTGGAGCTTCAAATTCATTCACACTATTGCATTTCAACTCTCAAATAACTCACTTAGTTTAAAACATTAGTCCTCCAACTTGTCTCTCAGATTCCAATACCCAAATACCCAATCACGATACATTTAACATAGCAATGTCTATAAAATAAAAAACTGCTCACATAGGTTTTGATATTAAAAAAGGAAACTGTCAGGGAAACCACCTGTATTACAATTACCTAGAGTCCATGTTTCTACACTGTACTACAGGTATATTGAAAAGACATTTTAGGAATGAGAACTTTGACTTTGTTTTGAAGTAATCCAAACAGGTGTGTGATTCTTATTCACTCCAAATTTTCAGGTCTATAGTAGACCTACCAGATGAAATCCTGCTCCATTTTAGAACATATGTGCTTTTTATAACTTGAAGCCTGCCTTTTTCCTTCCTTGTTGAAAACAATCGACTTATATTTGAAGTGCTTCCTAGAGTCCCAGTGGTAGTACATGTTGTTATATTGATGTCTGTAAAATTTTATTAAAATCTTATGATATATATCAATTTAAAATTGGGTTTTTTTTTTCAGGAGGTCAGTACCATGTTCTGGAAAATAAAAGAAATTTCATATTTGTGTTGATAACCTAATAGATGACTCACCTTGATCTCTGAAAGGAACTATGATAGTAAAGAGAAGTAGGAAGGAAAAGATGCACTTCGCTGAAAAGTTTGGTTAAAATATTGTGGGGTGAAAAAATATTATGAGGTGAACTAATTGAAGGACAGAATAAGTAAACATATAAGTCAAAAATTTTATTTACTTTTTTATCTAAGATTTTTTTAAATTAAATTTCCTCTTCATTTTTTTGAAAAAAGAGATAATCTTTTGGAGTGTGTCCTTGAAAGCTTGTTTCACTTGCTGGTTTCTGAGAGCATAAATGAAAGGGTTTAATAAAGGGGCAACCGAGGTGTAAATAACAGTTACACCTTTGGATAAAGTCACCCTTTCCTTTGCTGTTGGCTTTATGTAATTAAAGATACAGCTACCATAAGTAAGGGAGACTACAATCATATGAGAAGAACAAGTAGAAAAAGCCTTTGTTCTTTTCTGAGCAGAGGGGATTTTTAGAATGGTCTTGATAATATATGTGTAAGAAAGAGTCACTAAAAGCAAAGTGACCATGAGTGTACAATAGCTAAGACAAATGAAAGCAATTCCAAGAAATGAGTGTCAGTGCAGGAAAGCTGCAGTACAGGGGAAATGTCACACATGAAATGATCAATTACTCTGGAAGCACAGAAATCCAGTGTTAGTCCCACAGCCAATGGTGCAAATGAAAGCAGAAAGCCAACTGTCCACGAACTAAATAGAAGTTGGTAACACACTTTGTTGTTCATAATGATGGGGTAATGTAGAGGTTTTCAGATTACTACATACCGGTCAAAAGACATGGCAGCCAGTAGGTAAAATTCTGTAATTTCTAGTAAGAGGAAAAAGAATAACTGAGATGCACAACCATCGTAGGTAATTATTTTGTTTTTAGTCACAATGCTTATCAGGTATCTGGGAATACAGACTGTTGTCAATGAAGCTTCCATGAATGAGAAATTTCGGAGGAAAAAATACATGGGAGTCTTGAGGTGGGGATCTAGCAACGTAAGAAGAATGATGGTGAAGTTCCCCATCATACTCAATACATAGTTTATAAAGAGAAATATGAAAATCACAATTTGCAGTTGTGGGTCATCGGTCAATCCTAGGAGAATGTACTCCATCTCTCTTGACTGATTCCTCATTTCAGATTTGAGTCTTATGAAATAGACATAGGAAAACAACTCCAGAAGTGGAAATAAGGATTTTTTTAAAAAGCTACAGAAAAAAAAAAAAAAACATAGTAAATATGTAAATAAGTTAAAAGGCTGATCCAACTTAATAAGAAGACAATACTTAAAATTATAACATTTATCAACCTAGGCAGCCCCTACCTTATTGTTCCATTTAAGTAACAGCTATGTTAACAACAATATTAAATTTTTCCTTTTCTCTATTTGAACTTAAAAGATAATGTACATTTTAGCTAATCATTTCCAAATGAGCTGAGTTCTCTTAAAGTGTCTAAATAGAACATAAGCTTGACTTTAAATGTGTTTTCTACGTACAGCTTAAAAATTTTTGAAAAGTTCTTGTAACATCTAAAAAATTAAATGAATGTCAATTCGCAATGTTTATTCAAAAATAATGCTTAAATATATGTGAAATATAGAAACAATGAGTTATATATTTCTCTATGATTGAAATTTCATGATATATACCATTATTTATTTTTCCACGATGCAGTTATTCCCCATTGTTTTTTTGGTCTCATTTCACTTAATATTATTTTCTTTGGTTTCTAACACATCAGTGTTCTCATATCAGTTGTATTTGATCATGAAGTTTTGATGATTGAATCTACATAAAAATAGAAAAATATATTACAGTTCAAAAGTCAGTGGATACTACCTGACTTGTACTTGAGGTATTGCTTTCATATATGATCCAGATATTTATTGCACACTATAAGTGACTTACCATATCTAGGAGACATTGGTATAATTTTCCTCCTATGGGAATACGGTAGAAATGGGTCAAAAATAAATGATGAGGGGTGACTGGGTGGCTCAGTGGGTTAAAGCCTCTGCCTTCGGCTCAGGTCATGATCTCAGGATCCTGTGATCGAGCTCCGCATTGGGCTCTCTGCTTGGAGGGGAACCTGCTTCCTCCTCTCTCTCTCTGCCTGCCTCTCTGCCAACTTACGATTTCTCTCTGTCAAATAAATAAATAAATAAATCTTTTAAAAAGGATTTAAAAAAATAAAAATAAATGATGAACATTCTTTCTCTTATAACATTATAAAAAATTCAATAATTTAAGAGGAAAGTTAATTCCAAAGCTTTTCTCTAGAAGGAGTCTAAAGAATAATATGCATTCTGGATATGATATGCATCTGTTAATATCTCTCACTTTCACTTACACTCATTACAATGATGACCGAGATATTACAAGTAATTCAATTAGAATCTTCTTCCTGGGCAGGTAAGATTCATTTTCCATCTTCTTTTCTTATATTTAAAATGAAGGTAACAGTTTCCATAAAAATTGTAAGTGAAAATATAATGCTTTAAATGAAAATGGATTTTGGGAAATCCCTCATATGTAAGGAACCCAAATTTTGTAAAAAGAAATTTTGGCTTCAAATCATGCACTAGCAAAAAGGCACAGTTTTATCATTTTGCACATAAGAGACACAGGGGATTAATTAAAATTTAAGAAAAAAAAAGGAAAGAAAAAGAATTATCCCCTGGAGATTAGTGTCAAGAGGAATACCAGTTATGTAAAAAAATAGAACAACAACAAGAACAACAACAAACCAAAGAAGGAAGGACATAAAAATTATTATGAATTGCTTTAAGCACAAAGTGAATTTCTTTAACTACAAAACAGATAATCCCCCAAAAGAGAATAAGAAATAATTTAAACTCTATACTTAAGCCAACAAAAATTTCAGATATTCCAGTACCCTGGACTCTATGACCATTTCTACACATTAAGAGGGTTTATTCAAAAAGGAAAACTTTCTCTTGCTTCCTCAATCAATGTTGGGAGGATTTCATTAACTTGTGGCATATACCCCAAATTGGAGGTTTAGGGTAGTACTTAAATGTTTCATTATTTTTATAAATTTTGAAACAATATAAAATATAAGAAAGAAAACCAGCAAATAACCATGAGGATCTTTTATTACACCATTTGATGATCCATCTGCTGTTCAATATAATAGTATGTGTTTAAAACAAAAAAGAATATTCTACTAGATAAGCATGCTATAACCATTAGAGTTAGGACATTAATAATGCTATATTATTAACATGTACTTCCCCAATGCTATTTAAGTTTCACCAATGACTAAAAGTTTCCTTTATACAAAAAAATACAATTTAGAATTACATGTTAATTTAATTACCATAATGTTTTAGTCTCCTTTAATTTGGAAAATTCTGTGGTCTTTCCTTAACTTTCAAGAACATTGATTGAAAATTCTTTTTTTTCTTTTTTTTTTCTCTTCTTTTTCTTCTTTATATTGACTCTAAATATATTTTTAAAATTTTTAAATCAATGTAGTCTACATACAGGGCTATATTAGTTTCAGGTGTACAATACAGTGATTCATCAATTCTATACATTACACAGTGCTCTTCAAGATAAGTGTGATCTTAATCCCCTTCACCAATTTCACCCATCCCCCCAGGTTACTGTCACTTTGTTTTTGATAGTTAAGTGTCAATTTTTTGGTATGTCTCTCTCTCTCTTTTTTGTTCACTGTTTTGTTTTGTTTGTTTTCTTTTGTTTGTTTTTGCTTGAATTCCACGTGTGCATGATATCAAGTGTTATTTGTTCTCCTCTGACTGACTTATTTTGCTCAGCATTATACATTCTAGATCCATCCTGATTTGCATTTCTGAAATGATGAGTGATGTTGAGCATCTTTTCATGTGTCTAATGCCATGTGGATATGTTCTTCGGAGAAATGTCTACTCAAATCTTCTGCCCATTTGTTAATTTATTGTTTGTTTTTTAAGTTTTGAGTTGTATAAGTTCTGTGTATACCTTGAATACTAACCCTTTATTAGATATGTCATTTGCAAATATCTTTTCCCTTTTGGTAGATTGTCTTTAGTTTTATTGATTGTTTCCTTTGCTATACAGAAACTTTTTTATTTTGATGAAGTCCCAAAAGTTTTGTTTTGTTTTGTTTTGTTTTTGCTTTTGTCTCCTTGCCTCAAGAAACATATCAGGAAAAATGTTGCTATAGCCAATGTCAGAGAAATTACTTCCTGTGTTCTCTTCTAGAATTTTTTTATGGTTTCAGGTGTCACCTTTAGGTCTTTAAACTTTTTTTTTTTTTTTTTTGGTAAGAAAATCCATTATTCTTGTTTGGTGTAAGAAAATCATCCAGTTTCATTCTTTTGCATATAGTTTTCCAGTTTTCACAACCCCATGGGTAGAAAAGATTGTTTTCTTATTGCATACTTTGGCCTCCTTTGTCAAAGAGTAATTGAATCATGGGTTTACTTCTGGGCTTTTTATTGTCTTCCATTGATCTATGTGTCTACTTTCCTGCCAGTACCATATTGTTTTGATTATTATAGCTTTGTAATATAACTTGAAGTCTGGAATTGTGATAACTCCATTTTTTTTTCCTTTTCTAGATTCCTTTGCTTATTTGTTTTTTTTTTTGTGGTTTCATACAAATTTTAAGCTTTTTCCCTAATTTTGTGAAAAATGTGGTTAGTATTTTGATAGAGACTGCTTTAAATGTGTAGATTGCTTTGGATAGCATAGAGGTTTCAACAATATTTAGTCTTCCAACCCATCAGGATGGAGTATCTTGCCATTTGTTTGTGTCCTTTTCAATTTCTTTCATCAAGCTTTAATAGTTTTCTGAGTACAGGTCTTTCACCTCTTTGATTAAGTTTGTTCCTTAGTATCTTATTTTTACAGTAGTTGTAAATGAGGTTGTTTTCTTAATTTCTCTTTCTGTTGCTTCAATATTGGTATATAGAAATACGACAGATTTCAGTACATTGATTTCGTATCCTATGATCTTAGTGAATTCATTTATCAGTTCTAGTAATCTTGGAATTTTGGGGGATTTCTCTATACAGTGTCATGTCATTTGCAAAGAGTGAGTTTTACTTCTTCACCAATTTATGTGACGTTTATTCCTTTTTCTTGTCTGATTGCTGTGATTAGGATATCTAGTACTATGTAGAATAAATGTGATGAGAGTGGATATCATTGTCATGTTTTTGACTTTTGGGGAAAAGCTCTCAGTTTTTTCCCATTGAGTGTGATGTTAGCATTGGGTTTTTGTATAGGGCCTTTATTTTGTTGAGTTATGTTCCTTCTACGTCTATTTAGTTGAGGGTTTTATTATGAATGAGTATTGTACTCTGTCAAGTGCTTTTCTGCATCTATTGAAATGACTTTGATTTTTATCTCTTTCCTTGTTCATGTGATGTATGACATTGATTGCTTTGCAAAAATTGAAATATGCTTCCATCTCAGGAATAAATCCCACTTGACCATGGTGAATAATTTTTTAAATGTATTTTTGGATTTGATTTGGTAATATGATGTTGAGGATTTTTGCATCTATGTTCATCAGAGATATTGGCCTCTAGTATTCTTTTTTTAGTGTCTGTATCTGGTGTTGGTATTGGAAGAATGCTGGTCTCATAGAACAAATTTGGAAACTTTCCTTCCTGTTCTATTTCTTGGAAAAGTTTGAGAAGAATAGGTCTTAACTTTCCATTAAATGTTTGGTAGAATTCACCTGTGAAGCCTTTGGTCCTGAACTTCTGTTTGTTGGGATTTTTTAAATTATTGATTCAATTTTATTGCTCATAATTGGTCTATTCAAATTTTCTATTTCTTCCTGTTTCAGTTTTCATAGTGTGTATGTTTCTAGAAATTTATTCATTTCATTTAGGTTGCTCAATTTCTTGGCATATAATTTTCCAAAATATTCTTTTAAAATTCTTTGTATTTCTGTAGTGTCAGTTTTTTTTTTAATAGATGAGTGTAACTAAGGGCTTGTCAATTTAATTGATTATTTCCAAGAACTAGCTACTGTTTTTTTTTTTTCTTTTAGCTTCTGTTTTGTTTATTTCTGCTCTAAGCTTTATTTCCTTCCTTCCACTGCACTTATGTTTTACTTATTCTTTTTTTCTGGTTTCTTTAGAAGTAATGGCAAGTTGTTTGAGATTTTTCTTGCTTCTTTATGTTGGCTTGTGCTAGTATAAACTTCCTTTTTAAAACCACTTTTGCTATATCTCAGAGGTTTGAACCATTGTATTTCATTCTCATTGTCTATAAAATTTTTGATTTCTTGTGTGCTATCTTGTTTGACCCATTTATTGTTTAGTAGCATGTTATTTAACCTCTGTGTATTTATGTTCTTTCAAGGACTTTTTTGTGGTTGATTTCTAGTTTCTTAGCTTTACGGCAAAAAAGATGCATGGTATGACTTCGATTTTTTTAATATGTTGATACTATTTTTCTCGCCAAGTTTGTGATCTATTCTGGAGAATAGTCAATGTGCACTTGAAAAGAATGTATATCCTGCTGTTTTAGGATGGAATATTATGAATATACCTGTTACAATCATCTAGTCCAATGTGTCATCAAAGCCACTGTTTTCTTGTTGACTTTCTGTCACTATGATCTATCCAATAATGTAAATAGGGTGTGAAAGTCCCCTACTGTTATTGTATTACTCTTGATTAGTTCCTGTATGTTTCCTACTCACTGCTTTCTGATTTGGTTGCTCCCATGTTGGGTGCATAAATATCTACAATCATTATATCTTCTAGTTGGATTGTTCCTTTTAGAATTATCTAGTGTCTTTTGTGTCCTGTTACAGTCTTTGTTTTAAAGTCTATTTTTTCTGGTATGAGTATTGCTACCCCAGATTTCTTTTCACAACCATTTGCATGATAAATATTTCTCCAAACTCTCACTTTAAATGTGCATGTGTCTTTTTGCCTGAAATGAGTCTCTTAAGGGCAGCATATAGATGGGGCTTGCTTTTTAATCCATTCCATCACCCTGTGTATTTGATTGGAGAGTTTAATCCATTTACATTTATTGTAACTATTGATAGATGTGCACTTTTTGCCATTTTGTTTCTTGTTTTGTGATTGTTTTTGTAGTTCTTCTCTGTTCCTTTCTTATCTTCTCTCCTGTTCTGCTGGCTTTCTATAGTTACCTACTTGGATTCCTTCCTTGTTATTTCTTGCATATCTATTACTGGTTTTTAGTTTGTGTTTACCATCAGCTTTTACATCTTCTGCATATAGCAGTCTATATTAAGTGATAGTCACTTACGTTTCAATGCATTCTTAACTCCCTCTCACATTTTAGGAATGTGGTGTCATTCATTACATCCTTTCATTTGTGAGTCCCTGACTGATTTTTACAGATACATTTATTTTTACTGCTTTTGCCCTTTTTACTATTTTCCTCTTACTTAAGGTCTTTGTTTTCCACTCAAAGAGTACCCTTTAACATTTCTTGGACAGCTGGTTGAGTTGTCATAAACTCCTTTAACTTTTGTCTGGGAAACTCTATCTCCTCTTCTATTCTGAATGTTAGCATTGATGGGTAGAATATACTTAGCTGCAGGTTTTTCTGTTTTTTGTTTGTTTGTTTGTCTGTTTTGTTTTTGTTTTTGTTTTTGTTTTTAGCCCTTTGAATATATCATGCCACTTTCTTCTGGCCTGCAAAATTTCTGCTGAATCATTAGCTCATAACCTCTTAGGGGTTCTTTCATATATTACTGTCTTCCTTTCTCTTGTTTGCTTTAAAATTCTTTCTTAATCACTACTTTTTGCAATCTTAATTAGTATGTATCTTTGTGTGGACCTCCTTGGGTTGATTTTTTTGGAGTATCTCTGTGCCTCCTAAGTGTGGATTTCTGTTTCCTACCCCAGATTCAGGAAGTTTTCAGTTACTATTTCTTCAAATGAATTTTCTTCTCCCTTTTCTCTCTACTTCTGAGATTCCTATAATGCGAGTGTGATTACACTTGATGTAGTTGCTGAGTTCCCTTAGTCTATTCTTATTTTACATATATATATATATTTTTCCATCTGCTCAGGTTGATTATTGTCCATTACTCTGTCCTTCAGGTCACCAATGTTGGTTGACTTAATCTACTCTGTTACTTATTCCATGCAGTGTTTTTAAATTTCACTTATTTTTTCTTAAACTCTGATTGTTTCCTTTTAATATTTTTGTTAAGGATCTCACAGAGGGTCTCCACTCTTTTCTCAAGTCTAGTAAGTATCTTTATGATCATAACTTGAAATTCTATATCAGGCTTATTACTTATGTACATTTCATTTAGGTCTCTTGCTATAGTTATGTTCTGGTCTTTCATCTCAGATATATTCATTCCTCTGCCTCATCATTTTTTCTTACTTTCTGTTTTCTTGTGTTAGGAAAGTCTGCTACTTCTCCTGCTCTTAACAGTAATATCTTTATGAAGAGGAGATCCTGTATGCCCTAAGGGGATTGTCCCCTATTCACTGGAACCTGGATGAGAGGGGTCTCCTATCTGTGCTCCATGTATCTTGCTATTGTATGTTGGCCACTTCTTCCTTCACTCCAATAATCTTAGTGGCTCTCTTTGCCTCTTGTGGGCAGTGTTGTCTCCCTGTGGTATTAATGGATCAATCTGGGGCTGCCTTGGGCTGAATTTAGTCAGACCAGGTGTTTGTCAGAGATGCAGTAGCACCAAACTGCAAGGGGATTTCCCTGTGCTGTCCCTGAGAAGCTTTCATTGGTGGGTGGGGCCTGCAATCAGTCCAACTGTCTTCTCCCAGCCCACTGATAAGGGTGTCTGAGGGATGTGTGCTTATATTCCCTTGACTCCAGGGCACTTTGGAGTGGTACTGGCCCCTGTCAAATCTGCTTGAACCCTGCTGTGCTTGTGCCTGGTTTAAATGGGCTCTGGCCAAGAACATATTGGAGGAAGTGGGGCGTGCAATGTCTGCAAAGTTTACATGCTAGTGAAAGAGGACATGTTGCCATTTACAGTCAGTAATTAATGAAAGATATAAATTTAGTGCCCGTAAGTTAGCTGTTCCTATGGATTGTCTCTGCTCCTCTCTAGTCCTTGTTACCTCCTGCCTCTTCTATGATTGGGATATTATTTTGCTTATGGAATCACCAAGTTCCCTATGTCTACCTTAGTGATCAACTAGCTTTATTCAGGTTCTTTTCAGGTTCTTTTCAGGTTCTTCTTTTCAGGTTCATTATTTTCCATAATCTTACCTTCTATATCACATATGTTCTCCTGTGCTTCTTTAATCCTTGTAGTGATTATATCTACTCTGTTTGCATCTCTGTTGTAGCATTTTTTTTTTATTTCAGCCTGACTAGTTTTTAGATCTCTGCAGCAAGGGTTTCTCTCATGTCTTGTATGCTTTTTTCAAGTCCTTCTAGTAGTCTTATGACTGGTGATCTAAATTCTTGTTCAGATATATTGCTTATATCTGCTTTGAGCAAGTCTCTGGCTGTGATATCTTCCCGACCTTTCTTTAGGGGAGAATTCCTCCATCTTGTCATCTTGGCTAAGTTTCTATCTTTTGCATGTCATAAAATGTTGTTACCTCAGAGTAGTGCTAAATTAAAAAGAGGTCATACAGTGTCCAGGGCCTGGCACTTTGGGAAGTGTTTCTGGTGTATGCTGTGTACACTCTGCTGTTGTGTTTTGGCTGTTCTCTCCCACTGGTCAGTCCTCTGCAGAGTTCCTTTTTGCTTGCAGTGGGGAGTGTTTTGGCCATTATCTAGGTATGCATTGATTTGTTTGTTGAAAAAGCCTAGGAAAAAAGTAAGAAAGAAAAAGAAAAAAAAAAAAGTTGTATGTGTGGGGAAGGCTGATCCAAAAAGAAAATGAAGCAGAACAACAATGACAACAACAAAAAAAACAACAGACACTCAAAAATACTATAGACTGATTCCAAAGAAATAGGAAAAAAGGGAAAACAGAAGAAGAAAAGAAAAAAGCATCCTGAACAAAAATAAAATAGAACTAAATTGAAGTGAGAAAAGGAAATAATAACCAAACAAAAAACTGTAAGCCTGATTACAAAGGAAAAATAAAAAATAAAATAAAATAAACAATAAGACAAAAGAAAAAAAAAATACTGCCCAGTCCTATTTTCACCAGAAGTGAAGGGGATACATTGGGACAATTTGTTCAGTAGACTTGGTGAATGCAGCATCCTGTCTGTTTTGCTCCTCTGTGTGGGAGGGGGAGAGGTCCACTGAACTGGGTCTCTCCAAAAGACACTAGGGGAGCTCCATTCCTTGCCTCTACCTACTTCTGGAGGCAACTGGTGTTCTTTGGTTTGTGGTCACATTATCAAATCTCTGCCTCTGTGTTTAGATTGCTTTCTCTTCTTTCTGTCTCAAATATCTCTCTACCTCTCTTTTAATAAGGATACTTGTAGTTACATTTAAAACCTATGTGGATAAACCAGGATAATCTCTCCATTTTAAGATCTTTAACTTAGTCATATCTGCAAAGATTTTTTTTTTTTAATTGGGTAATATTTGCAGGTTCCAAAGATTAGGTCTCCTTATTTTAGGAGACCATTATCAGTCTACCACTTTCAGCGCGATCCCAGGATCCTGAGATCACAACCTGAGCCAAAGGCAGAGGCTTAACCCACTAAGCCACCCAGGTGCCCTGGGAATGGTTATTTAAAACCTGATACCTGGTACACTGATTAATGTAGGAAAAAAAGGGAGTATATTGAATTTAAATATGAATCTGTTCCAGTCAAGTATGTTATTTACTTGGAGTTTACAAGCTTGTCATGAAAATGAGTAGGTCTTTGAGGGAATTGCCCCTTGAGAGGCAAGCACTGGAATCTGTCTCCCCACTTAGACAACATTTCCACTGGTAATATCTGTCTGATATAATCAGTTTAGAACTCTAGGGTTTAGTGAAGTCCTCTAACTTCTAAAGGAAGGCTGGGATGATAAACTACTGTTAATTTAGGTAATTTTAGATCTTAGCACAGTAGCAGCGACCCATCCCATTGCCCCAGCTGAGGAACTGAATATTTAATTTTTAATTTAATATTTATTACATTAAGTTTAAGTGTTTATATCCACTGTGGCCTGTGGCTATCCTATTGGACAGCACAAATCTAAGTAATCTTACTAGTAGTCTAATAAAAAGAAGTCAAGTCACATCCAGATATATTTGGTAGATTATTGAGATAGAATTAACTACAAAAAAAAGGTCACCATTTGGGGAGTATATAGTTTGATGAACTCTGACAAACATATATAATCGGGCAACCACCATTACAATCAAGATATAAAATATTTCCATTATCCTACACAATTTTCTCATGACACTTTTGTAGTCAGTCATTTCTCCCATCAGCCCCTAAAACCATTGATCAGATTTCTAACCCTATAGTTCAGTGTTTTTCAGAATTATAGAAATAGAATCACAGAATATGTAGACATTGTATATGGCTTCTTTCACTTAGTGTATTATTTCGAAGACTCAATTATGTTTTTTTATCTAATTTATTGCATTGTATGTATATGCCATAATTTTTTAAACTACTTACCAGATGATGGAAATTGGATTATCTCCAGGTTTGGGCATTGTAATAAAGTGTATTTAATGGCTAAAATTCAGTTCACTTGAAGGATCAAAATAATTTCACCAACCATCCAATTGAAACCTCAACCTACTAATATGATAAAATGTTATGCTTGTTACTTATAAATAAATACACTACCAGGTGCCAGAGTTTAAAATAGTTTTACAATAAAGTCTAAAATTACTTCTGTTGCTAATTGGAAGCAAAGCTGTGTCTTGGGCTTGTACAAACCAGCTTGGGATTTTTCCATGTTGCCCCAGGACTGTGAACTGCTGATGATCCTGTTAAATATTTCATCCATTATTCTAAATTATTAATGATATTCCTCTGGGATACTTTCACTTCAGCTTTTGTTTAAGGTAGATTACAATGGTGTTTTTTATACCAGTAATTAGTATTTTTGGAACTTTGATCCTATGGATGAGTTTTTTTTTTTTCCCTCTTTGCTTTATTTCAGTAGAACCCTTGAATCTGCAGTAAATAGAAAATGATAAAGCTGCAGCATTTCATAAGTGGATAGAAAGCAATATGGAGTCTCAGAATGGTTGCTTAACATTCATCAGATGATGCCCCGAGTTTTTTTTAGTTGCCTCACTTTATTTTACTTTAATGTATAACTACTGATTTTGAGGCTTTGAATGACAGCAACTATAGCAACCAGCTTTCACAAAATGTAAGTTACCTGGAAAAGAAGATGGACGTCCATTAAAATTATTAATACTTGAGTTCTGAACTTCAAAGTGAGTATAAATTTAAGGGATGTGGAAATTCTTTACAGAAGGACCATATTTTCATGGTCCCTGCCACAAAAATCATTGATAGGAAATATTCAGCTTATAAAATAAAATATGATGGTAAGAGAGTAAAATCATCATTAATTGTGTTAACATAAGTCTCTGGCATGTGCATATAAGGGGACACTAGATGCAGTAGATGCCAGAAGGTAAGGGGACTATAATTTTAACTTGACTTCAAACTCAGAAATTAAGTTAAGTGCACAAGTCCCATTCAGGGAGTTGAATTTGACTACACATTTTTAAGGTTTACAGGTTTGTTTGTTTGTTTTTTTTAAATGGTTGTGTATTAACAGATGTTGTAATCTATTTTATTCATATATAGTTACATGTAACTTTCATTTCCTCTGATTCTCTTCATCAATTATTTTCCTGAGTAAAATAATTTGGAAAAAATGCTGAGCATCTTTTTTCTAAAATCTGAAATACCATAGTTCTAGAACAGTCTGTTAGATCCACGTGGTAACAGAAACTGTATGCTAACTCCTGGACCATAGCTTTTCAAATAAGAATAGAGCAAGATGGGAGTTATAACAAGGATATAAACGTATATTTTTATATAAAACTTTGTGGCCACACAGTAGTTGAAGATTGCAAGGCTTCAATTGCCATTAAAAATACTAAAGCTATTCCCTAAAACCTGTTTCAGAAAAACACATTGAGCATGGAACAGTTTTATCTTTCCCCAAATAAGAAAAACTAATATATATGCAGCAATATTAATAAGACAAATGCAAAAGAATAAAAATAACAGAGTGCTTTAGCAAACCATATCCTTTATAAGTCTGCAGGTAATGCATATAATGAGACAGACTAGCATGTTTCACATAAAAGAGAATAGTATGACATGGAAATAAGTAGAATTCTTATACTTAAAAAAAACGGGTTAATACTATGTTAGGGAGGGAAAATGTTACCCTAATATTCAAGATTCTTTTGGCTGGTTTAAGAATTAAAGTGACATGAGACAGATTAATAGGAGAAAATGAAATTAATTACAAATACATGGGGTGGCTCCATGAGAATATGGGAATAATAGGCAGGCAATTGAGTCTTATATGCCATTCTGGTCAAAGAAGTATGTGGAGGTCTGGGACTTCAAAGGGAAGGAAGACAATTCAAAGGAAAACAAAAAAAGAGTAAATGTTTAAGGAGCAAATGTCTGCTGGGCCACATGGAAACAATGGGCTATACAGAAGAATTTTAACAGACTTTACTAAGTTCCTCCTTCTCTATCACACCTACTTCATATTACATTGTAGTTGTTTATGGTGATGGTTCCTTTTTGGAGCAGGGAGCATTATCTAAATTTGGAGCATTATCTAAATTCTTTCAGACATTTGAGGAGGAGGTAAAAGGTTGTAAAAGGGAAAAAAAAAGGAGGTAAAAGGAAAAACATTCTGAGTCTTCCATTTCTCAAAAATAATTAGCTTAAATTGATGATCATGCCAAAGAGACACATTTTGGGGTGGCAGATTTCACTTCCCTACAATAATTTCTATTAGTATTCAACAATTCTGCAAAGAATATGGGGAAAGTAAAATAAAAAGGAGTGACCCAAATTATGTAGACACATGTAGGAAGCTCAAAAAGGTTAATTAAAAAAATACAGAATATTTTTTATTAAAATATCTTGTTTGGAGGAGGAGTCAAGATGGCGGAGAAGTAGCAGGCTGAGACTACTTCAGGTAGCGGGAGATCAGCTAAATAGCTTATCTAAAGATTGCAAACACCTACAAATCCAACGGGAGATTGAAGAGAAGAAGAACAGCAATTCTAGAAACAGAAAATCAACCACTATCTGAAAGGTAGGACTGGCAGAAAAGTGAATCCAAAGCGACGGGAAGATAGACCGCGGGGGGAGGGGCCGGCTCCCGGTGAGCGGCGGAGCAACGGAGCAAAATCAGGACTTTTAAAAAGTCTGTTCCGCTGAGGGACATCGCTCCAGAGGCTTAACTGGGGTGAAGCCCAGGCGGGGTCAGCGCAGCCTCAGGTCCCGCAGGGTCACAGAAGGATCGGGGGTGTCTGAGTGTCGCAGAGCTTACCGGTATTAGAACGGGGAAGCCGGCTACAGAGACAGAGCCGAGGAGTGACTCTCAGGTCGGGGTTGCCTTGAACTGGTCGCAGGCTCCGTCAGCTCGGAGCACGGCCGGAGGCCAGGGTGACGGGAGTCATTGGGCGCTGTTCTATGAGGGCGCACTGAGGAGTGGGGCCCCGGGCTCTCGGCTTCTCCGGGACGGAGACCAGGAGGACGCCATTTTCATTCCCGTCCTCTGGAACTCTACGGAGAGTGCTCAGAGAACAAAAGCTCAGGGAACAAAAGCTCCCGAAAGCAAACCCGAGCGGATTACTCAGCGCGGCCCCGGGTAAGGGTGGTGCAACTCCACCTGGGGCAAAGAAGCTTGAGAATCACTACAACAGGCCCCTCCCCCAGAAGATCAACGGGAAACCCAGCCAGGACCAAGTTCACCTACCGAGGAGTGCAGTTTCAATACCAAGGAGAGCGGCGGAATTCCAGAGGAGAAGAAAGCAAAGCATGGAACTCATGGCTTTCTCCCCATGATTTTTTAGCCTTATAGTTAATTTAATTTTTTTTTCTTTTTCAATTTTTTTTTCTTTTTCTCTTCTTCTGCTAAATTTTTTTAACTTTTACCGTTTTCTTTTTTAACGTTTTTTAAATAGTTTATCTAATATATATATATATTTTTTTTTCCTCTTTTTATATTTTTTCTTTATCGGCTTTCTTTTTTTAAATAGTTTCTTTTTTTTTTTGAACCCCTTTTTATTCCCTTTCTCCCCCGTCACAATTTGGGATCTCTTCTGATTTGGCTAAAGCATATTTTCCTGGGGTTGTTGCCACCCTTTTAGTATTTTATTTGCTCCTTCATAAACTTTTATCTGGACAAAATGAAAGGCGGAAAAATTCACAACAAAAAAAAGAACAAGAGGTAGTACCAAAGGTTAGGGACCTAATCAATACAGACATTGGTAATATGTCAGATATAGAGTTCAGAATGACGATTCTCAAGGTTCTAGCCGGGCTTGAAAAAGGCATGGAAGATATTAAAGCAACCCTCTCGGGAGATATAAAAGCCCTTTCTGGAGAAATAAAAGAACTAAAATCTAACCAAGTTGAAATAAAAAAAGCTATTAATGAGGTGGAATCAAAAATGGAGGCTCTCACTGCTAGGATAAATGAGGCAGAAGAAAGAATTAGCGATATAGAAGACCAAATGACAGAGAATAAAGAAGCTGAGCAAAAGAGGGACAAACAGCTACTGGACCACGAGGGGAGAATTCGAGAGATAAGTGACACCATAAGACGAAAGAACATTAGAATAATTGGGATTCCAGAAGAAGAGGAAACAGAGAGGGGAGCAGAAGGTATATTGGAGAGAATTATTGGAGAGAATTTCCCCAATATGGCAAAGGGAACAAGCATCAAAATTCAGGAGGTTCAGAGAACCCCTAGCTAGGCTATCATTGAAAATAGAAGGAGAGATTAAAAGCTTCCAGGACACGCAAAAACTGAAAGAATTTACAAATACCAAACCAGCTCTACAGGAAATATTGAAAGGGGTCCTCTAAGCAAAGAGAGACCCTAAAAGTAGTATTTCAGAAAGAAACAGAGACAATATACAATAACAGTCAACTTACAGGCAATACAATGGCACTAAATTCATATCTCTCAATACTTACCCTGAATGTTAATGGGCTAAATGCCCCAAGCAAAAGACACAGGGTATCAGAATGGATAAAAAAACAAAACCAATCTATATGTTGCCTACAAGAAACTCATCTTAAACCCGAAGACACCTCCAGGTTTAAAGTGAGGGGGTGGAAAAGAATTTACCATGCTAATGGACATCAGAAGAAAGCAGGAGTGGCAATCCTTATATCAGATCAATTAGATTTTAAGACAAGGACTACAATAAGAGATGAGGAAGGACACTATATCATACTCAAAGGAACTGTCCAACAAGAAGATCTAACAATTTTAAATATCTATGCCCCTAACATGGGAGCAGCCAACTATATAAACCAATTAATAACAAAATCAAAGAAACACATCGACAAGAATACAATCATAGTAGGGGATTTTAACACTCCCCACACTGAAATGGACAGATCATCCAAGCCAAAGATCAACAAGGAAATCAAGGCATTAAATGACACACTGGACCAGATGGACATCACAGATATATTCAGAACATTTCATCCCAAAGCAACAGAATACACATTCTTCTCTAGTGCACATGGAACATTCTCCAGAATAGATCACATTCTTGGTCCTAAATCAAGTCTCAACCAGTATCAAAAGATTGGGATCATTCCCTGCATATTTTCAGACCACAATGCTCTGAAGCTAGAACTCAATCACAAGAGGAAATTTGGAAAGAACCCAAATACATGGAGACTAAACAGCATCCTTCTAAAGAATGAATGGGTCAACCAGGAAATTAAAGAAGAATTGAAAAAATTCATGGAAACAAATGATAATGAAAACACAACGGTTCAGAATCTGTGGGACACAACAAAGGCAGTCCTGAGAGGAAAATATATAGCGGTACAAGCCTTTCTCAAGAAACAAGAAAGGTCTCAGGTACACAACCTAACCCTACACCTAAAGGAGCTGGAGAAAGAACAAGAAAGAAACCCTAAACCCAGCAGGAGAAGAGAATGCAATTCCTATCAAAGTACCATCCATTTTTTTCAAAGAAATGGAACAAATAATCCTAAAATTTATATGGAACCAGAAAAGACCTCGAATAGCTAAAGGAATATTGAAAAAGAAAGCCAAAGTTGGTGGCATCACAATTCCGGACTTCAAGACAACTGACAGAATGGGAGAAGATATTTGCAAATGACATATCAGATAAAGGGCTAGTGTCCAAAATCTATAAAGAACTTAGCAAACTCAACACCCAAAGAACAAATAATCCAATCAAGAAATGGGCAGAGGACATGAACAGACATTTCTGCAAAGAAGACATCCAGATGGCCAACAGACACATGAAAAAGTGCTCCATATCACTCGGCATCAGGGAAATACAAATCAAAACCACCATGAGATATCACCTCACACCAGTCAGAATGGCTAAAATTAACAAGTCAGGAAATGACAGATGCTGGCGAGGATGCGGATAAAGAGGAACCCTCCTACACTGTGGGTGGGGATGCAAGCTGGTGCAACCACTCTGGAAAACAGCATGGAGGTTCCTCAAAATGTTGAAAATAAAACTACCCTATGACCCTGCAATTGCACTGCTGGGTATTTACCCTAAAGATACAAACGTAGTGATCCGAAGGGGCACGTGCACCCGAATGTTTATAGCAGCAATGTCTACAATAGCCAAACTATGGAAAGAACCTAGATGTCCATCAACAGACGAATGGATAAAGAAGATGTGGTATATATACACAATGGAATACTATGCAGCCATCAAAAGAAATGAAATCTTGCCATTTGCGACGACGTGGATGGAACTAGAGGGTATCATGCTTAGCGAAATAAGTCAATCGGAGAAAGACAACTATCATATGATCTCCCTGATATGAGGGAGAGGAGATGCAACATGGGGGGTTGAGGGGGTAGGAGAAGAGTAAATGAAACAAGATGGGATTGGGAGGGAGACAAACCATTAAGTGACTCTTAATCTCACAAAACAAACTGAGGGTTGATGGGGGGAGGGGATTGGGAGAGGGGGGTGGGGTTATGGATATTGGGGAGGGTATGTGCTATGGTGAGTGCTGTGAAGTGTGTAAACCTGGCGATTTGCAGACCTGTACCCCTGGGGATAAAAATATATGTTTATAAAGCTGTAAAAAAAAAAGAAAAAAGAAAGATCGAATACCCAAATTTTGTAGCAACATGGACGGGACTGGAAGAGATTATGCTGAGTGAAATAAGTCAAGCAGAGAGAATCAATTATCATATGGTTTCACTTATTTGTGGAGCATAACAAATAGCATGGATGACAAGGGGAGATGGAGAGGAGAAGGGAGTTGAGGGCAATTGGAAGGGGAGGTGAACCATGAGAGACTATGGACTCTGAAAAACGATCTGAGAATTTTGAAGGGGTGGGGGGTGGGAGGTTGGGGGCACCAGGTGGTGGGTATTGTAGAGGGCACGGATTGCATGGAGCACTGGGTGTGGTGCAAAAATAATGAATACTGTTATGCTGTAAAAATAAAAAAATTTAATAAAAAAAATATCTTGTTTGTTTTTGTCATGTTTTGCTTTGTTGTATTTGTTATATATACTGAAAAACAACTGTCCATTTTTATATAGCAAAGCCAGTGAAGAAAATTTAATAATAATTGTGTACTCTAGGTGCAGAAAAAATTTCACTTTACCGAATTAATGGAAATCAGTGCTGCTTAGTCATTGACTATCACAGGATTTGTAATATAAATGTAAATCCTGATTTTGCAAATCACCCTGATACACGCTCTGAAACACAGAACAACATAGTGTATCTGCACAGGTGGAATAAAAAAAGATAGAAAAATACATTTAAAATTACTCATATTCTTTTATTTAAATTACTCATGCAAAGTTGTGTCCATTAAGGAGGAATAGGTAAAAAATGCATATTATCCAAAGAAAATATTCAATTTCCAGAGAAAAAATTGTGAGAAATATTATAATAAAGAGAACTAATAGATGAAAAAGAACTTTCATCTTTTTCATCTATTAATGATGTCATAGCATGTAATTATGTGTCATCACAAATTTCAGACTGGAGAAATCCTTTCTAAATAGTTAAATTTGAGAATATATACCTTTTTCTTGCATTAAATAAATATATAAATATTTAGGTTAACATATATGTTTAGTTAAGATGTGTAATTAGTAAATATACATTTATTTAGTTTGTATATATTCAGGTTAATTTCTATATAATTAAGTTAATTTATATACACAGGCTTATTTATATGTATTTAGGTTTATATATATTTATATATAGGTTAATGTGTGTGTGTATATATATATGAAAATTTATATTACACTACGATATATTCATGTGTATGTTTAATTTTTTGTCTTTTTTTTCTTATGTATATTTGGGGTTTTTTTTAAAGATTTTATTTATTTATTTGACAGACAGAGATCACAAGTAGGCAGAGAGGCAGGCAGAGAGAGAGGAAGGGAAGCAGGCTCCCTGCTGAGCAGAGAGCCCGATGCGGGACTCGATCCCAGGACCCTGAGATCATGACCTGAGCCGAAGGCAGTGGCTTAACCCACTGAGCCACCCAGGCGCCCTCTTATGTATATTTGTTAAGGTTCATATTAAGAGAAATGAAAAACAAATCAATGGAAATAGAGTTCATTCTCCTGGGACTGACAGATGACGCACAATTGCAAATTGTGATTTTCATGTTTCTCTTTCTTAATTACACATTGAGCCTGATGGGGAACTTAATCATTATCCTCCTCACCCTGCTAGATCCTCGCCTCAAGACACCAATGTATTTCTTTCTCCGTAATTTCTCATTTTTAGAAATCATATTCACAACAGTATGTATTCCCAGATACTTGATAACCATTGTGACTAGAGAAAAAACCATCTCATATAATAATTGTGCAGCTCAATTGGTTTTTATTCTTTTACTGGGAGTTACAGAGTTTTACCTTCTGGCTGCTATGTCCTATGACCTCTATGTTGCCATCTGTAAACCCTTGCATTACCCAATCATTATGAACAGCAGAGTGTGCTATTGGCTTGTACTTTCCTCTTGGCTAACCGGATTCCTAATCCTCTTTCCTCCTATGCCTATGGGACTCAAGCTCAATTTCTGTGCTTCCAAAATAATTGATCACTTTATGTGTGAAACTTCTCCTATCCTGCAGATATCCTGCACAGATACACGTGTCCTAGAATTGATGTCTTTTATCTTTGCTGTAGCGACCCTTGTGGTCACATTGGTGTTAGTGATTCTCTCCTACACTTGCATCATGAAGACCATTATAAAATTCCCTTCAGTATAGCAAAGGACCAAAGCTTTTTCCACTTGTACTTCCCATATGATTGTTGTCTCCATGACTTATGGGAGCTGCATCTTTGTGTATATTAAACCATCTGCCAAAAAAAGGCTGACTGTATCCAAAGGCGTAGCTTTGCTGTATCTCAGTTACCCCTTTAACCTAAGGAACCAGGTGAAAGAAATCTTCTGGGATATGTTACAAAAGATGTGTTTTTCAAAAAAGCAATTGTAATGAATTTACAAATCACAGCCTTGCTATAAAAACAAAAAAAAATCATTCATTTCTTTTTTTTAAGATTTTGTTTATTTATTTGAGACAGAGATAGCATAAGCAGAGTGGAGGCTGAAGGGAGAGGGAGAAGCGGGCTCCCAGGGAGCCTGATGAAGGGCTTGATCCCAGGACCTGGATGCTCAACTGACTGAACCTCCTAGGCACCCTCATTCATTTCTTCTGATTGTGTTTTTCTGCCTCATTACTTATCTGCTACGGACATTGTCTTGGAGAATCTTGCAGCTAAGTTCCACCGTAACATTTTATTATTCCTAATGAAAACACCTCTCAAATCTGTACCACAAACTTTAAATAGCATTTCTTTATTGTATATTAGCTTCTAGAAACCATGACTTTTAAAAAATATGCCTTTTATAAGTATAATTTGCTATACTTAGTTGTTAATTAAACATCTATTATGTATCTCCCTTATTTCAGACATTGCGAAGTGCTCCATCCTTATATTTAAGAAGTTTGTCTTACTTAAAGGAGATAAACACATAACTTTAATACTAGTACATAGTGTATAATTAGTGTTTTAATAAAGGACTATTAAAATATTATGGGGCATATTGTATAGTTTGAGTTATTTTGGAGTTCTGGGAGGCCTTTTAGGAGAAATTAATAGTGAGACTGAAAATATACATAAGGAAAGAAGACTTAAGTCTAAATATATGCAAATAACACAGATGTATTAAATAACCACATGCACTTGAGGAATTAGTATATCTAATGTTTAAAACAAGATTTTTGAGATATTCAGCCTGGTTTCAGTAAAGTTTCCTTACAACTACAATGTCGACTACTTCACAGAATACATAAAATTTTTGTGTCTCAGAATTTCCATATATAAAGTAGGATAATGTTTTTAAAGATTTTATTTCATTTATTTTAGAGAGAGTGTGTGTGTGTACAAGAGCAGGGGGAGAGGCAGAGAGAGAGGAAAGTGGACTCCCCGCTGAGCCTAGAGCTGATGTGGACCTTGATCTCAGGACCCTGAGATCATGATCTGAGCCAAAACCAAGATGGATGCTTAACTGACAAAGCCACCCAGGTGCCTGTTTAGCACCCAGTAAAAGATATTGTTTATTCTGAACAATTCAAGCATGTGGTCAACTAGTACTTAATATGGTATTATACAGGTAAAGGTAACAAGAATTTTGGAGTTACACCTGGTATTTAAGTAATGTTGAAATGTTTCGTGAAGAATCACTTTGGTAGACTTTTAAACATAATTTACGGTTATAATTCCTGCCCTTTCATTCCTATGTCTGGAATACAACCAGTATATCCTATGTTAGCCGTCTGTTTTCTAAAATTGTTATGAAATAAATTCAGTGTTTTTCATAGCAATGTAGTGTCAAATTATTACCTGATATAAGGTTTGTTTGCCAAAATCTTTCTCTCAATTCCAGCTTGTTTTCTACCTAGAAAAACTATGTTAATTCTGACCTGAAGAAAATATGCACAGGCTCTATTCCTTTGGCAACAATAGTGTGCATCTCCATATTCAAAGATTCAGCAAACTTCCATCTAGGAAAGATACATTTCCTTTGTGTAGGTATTCCACCCTTACTTTTGGTTTAGGGAAGTGATAGAAGAATATCTTTCATCTATTTCACTCCTTTTCTTCAGGGTAATTAGGTTAATACTTCCATCTGTTTATAAACCCTATATATATACATCTGACCGCAATTGTTGGTGACTGTTTTTATACTCTGATCTGCAAAAAAAAACTTTGTATTTGGTCTTTTTATAGTAATTCATGGACAATAAGGAATTCTCATTTGACTTACAAATTTGCAAGCTATTTCTTAAATTTATTATTGAAAGTATGATTACTCTTAGTTTCATTCAATGATTCTGAGAATCTTCTAAGACTACTAAATATATTTTTTCTAATGCTCTATTGTTATAATTCTATTTTCCATTTCTTTGGAAGCTTCATAATTAGGAAATTCAGTCCCTCTAAAAACAAGATTATTGTTTAGATCATTAAAACAGTAAACTTATTTGAACCCTTTTATTCAACAATAAAGTCTCATTATTCAAATAGTTTAAATATAACTATTGAGATCGTTAAGGAAGTCTTCCCAGAGTCTGTAAAGTACTAGTTCGAAGATAAACATTGGTTTAAGGAACAAGAAGAAAAAGTTTGTCTGCATCCACGCCAGTGTAAAACAACTGTGCTGTACAACTGTTGTAAGAAATGGTCTTATTGATGCAGGCAGACTGGGTCCAAGGACCCAGGGGAGGGTCCCACAGGATCAGCCAAGAGGGTCCTTGACTTCCCACAGGATAGAACTCAAATGTGAGCCAGAGAAAGCAGAAACAGAGTTTATTGACTAGTGTAAGTGACAGACAGAATAGTAGACAGAGTGACTGGCAGACTTGGAAAGGAAAGGAGAATGAGTCTTTTTGCTGTTTTTTGGGGCTAGGCGTTTATATTAGAAAATTGTCTAGGGTGTGTGTTTCTCCAGGAATCCAGGGAAAAGTGAGCAGCAGGTGAATAACAGGGATTTTTCTATGAATTACCAAAGATAAGGGTGTTGATGCTGGTGTCAGCAAAATTCGTTTGAAGCTAATGTCCTGGAACGTGTCTGGAATCTGGCTCTTTTTGGATGTTACCAGGTGTTTGGGGGAGTAGGACAAAACCCAGAAAATGTTGAATGTTCTTCTTCTCCCTTGAGGTGGGAACATAGCTTCTTTGGCTTGTTCAAAGGTGATACATGAAACTTGAGTAAACGGGTCTTTAGCATATAACAGCAGAGATGGAGTCTTTCTGAAATGGAATCCCTTCAGCTTTCCTACTTCCTTATTACCTGTTGTTATACTGACAAGAAATTTGGGGATGCATAGTTGTGAATGATATTTCTAAAAATTAGAAATTCTGGAAAAAGAAATACACAGATGTCTTTGGATCAGAGTCCATCAGGGTGAGGGTGATTATGGTTGGATTCCCAGTGACACTCAAGATGTAGGTAAAGACAAAAATAAAGAGGAGAAAAAATAACCACTTATAATTTCAGATCATTGGTCAGTCCAAGAAGAATAAAAGGTGTGGTTTCTCACAGCTGATTTCTATGAAGAAGGGGGATTAATGGGAGGAGAAGAGGGAAAAAAATGAGAATTAAAGAGAAAAGGTTACAGAGATACCTACTCTCTTAATATCCTCATAAACACATTGCTGTGGACACCCAACCACCTTTAATATTCTGTTAGTCAGCAGTAACATCCCCTAAATCTTCACTCATATAATTTTTACTCAAAAATTCACTAACTCTATCAAACTCTCTGAATTTGTTTTCTTTTAATCCAAGGTTCACAAAAAGATAACACATTGCATTAATAGAGCCGCATAAAGATAAAGCAAAGAAAGAAACCAAAGAAGCCTGTATTTTGGGGTGCCTGGGTGGCTCAGGTAGTTAATCATCTGCCTTCAGCTCAGGTCATGATCCCGGGGTCCTGGGATTGAGTCCTGCATTGGGCTCCCTGCTCAGAGGGGAGTCTGCTGCTCTCTTTCCCTTGACTTCTCCCTCTGATTGTACTCTCTTGCTCTCTCTGTCAAATAAATATATAAATAAAATATATTTTTAAAAAGTCTATATCTCTATTACTCTTCATGATAGCCTTTGCTATTCTCAAGTCAGATTTCAGTGGACTCCACCTTTTAACATAACACAAACTTGACCTAAACATCTCTAGCCTACATATGGTGCCAAACTTTTCCATAGTGACTACACAATTTTATGTTCCCACTAACAATATAAAAGCATTCCAATTACTCCACATTGTAGTGTGCTTTGATACTGGGATATGTGAGTCTTCTCACTTTTTCCTTCTTTTCAGGATGGGTTTGGATATTCAGGTTTCCTTGCAGTACTATTTGAATCTGAGAATCAACTTTTCCGATTTTTTTTTGTTTTGTTTTCCATTTTTGAAAAAAAGTAATACTATTAGAATTTGATAGAAATTGAACTAAATCTATAAATTGTTTTGGGTGGTATCAATAGTATTCTAAGAAACTATGAACATGGAATGCTTGATGCTATCTGTTTTAGAATGTAATTAATTATTAAGTGAATTTTAATAGATATAAACTTTTTTGGATTATTCTTATTTGAGTTTTGGCAAATTGTTTCTTTCAAAGAATGGTCACTTTCATTCAGGTTATCAAATTTTAGAATTGTTCATAGGGCTTCCTTATTTTTATCCTTTTAATTGCCATATCCTACAGTGGAAACAGTTAACTGATTATAGATTTTTCTTCTTTTCTAGTAGATACATTGATGCTATAATTCCCTCTAAGCATTGCTTTCACTGCATCCCACAAACTTTAATAAATATTTCTTTTCATTTATTTAAAAATGTTTAAATTTCTTCCCATTTAGTTCTCCCTCCCTTCCCTTATGGTCCTCCATGCTATTCCATAGCAAATGAATCACTGAACACTACATCAAAAACTAATGATGTACTATATGTTGTTTAATTGTACATAATAAAAAATAAAAATAAATAAATAATAAATATAGAAGTTTTAAATTTCTCTAGAGATTTCTTTTTTGATCCATGTGATATTTAGAAGTGTTATTTAATCTATACATAATTTAAGATTTCTCATTCATTCTTTTTATTATTTCTAGTTTAATACCATGTCATTTGAAAGCCAATATTGTATCAGTTCTAGTCTTCAAAATTTTTAAAGTGTGTTTTAGGGCCCAGAATGTGATCTGTCTTGGTGAGCTTGGGAAAAAAGGTATATAGCTGTTGTTGGTTGAAATAGTCTATAGATGTTGATTACATACAGTTGATTCTTGGTGTTGTGGAGTCCAACTGTGTCCTTACCAATTTTATGCCTGGTACTTCTGCCCATTTTGAATAGAGTTGTTGAAATTTGTAACTATGATAAGGATTTGTCTATTTCTCTTTTCAATGCTAATATTTTTTTTTCTCATACTGTTTGATGTATTTGTGTGTATGCATGTTAAGGATTACATCAATATATTTTCTAATGTTAATGAGAATTTTACAAGTAAACCCCACTTGATCATTGTATACTATCATTTTTATATGTTATTGGATTTAATTTTTATATATTGTTTTAGAATTTTTTATCTGTATTCATAAGTAATATTTTCTGAATTTATTTTTTCTTTTAATTCCTTGTCTATGTTTTTGTGTCATGATAATGATGGCTTAGGGATGAATTGAGTATTCTGTCTTCCAGTTTTTTGGAGACTGTGTGTATAGTTGGTATTTTTAGAAATTTTTGGTATAATTCATAAGTGAATCTAAACCTAGATTTGTGTATGTGTGTGTGTGTGTGTGTGCTGGGGGGAAAGATTTCTAACTATGAATCATTTACTTTAGCTATTATAGAGTTCTCCACTTATAAATTCCTTCTGACTACTTTAGAAGTTTATGGTTTACAAGGATTTTATCAATTTCATATAAATTATCTATTTTTGCCAAAAACTACTTCATATTATGTCATTATTCTTTCAATATCCACAAGATCTGTAGTGAAGTCATATTATAGTCCTAACATCAGTAATTTGTGTCTTCTATTTTTCCCTGATGAACCTAATTAGAGATATATCAATTATATTTATGTCCTAAAGATTTGACTTCTGCTTTCATTGGTTTTTGCTATTGTTTTCTGTTTTCTGTCTCAGAGAGTTTTTCTTTAGTGATTCAGTGGATATGGCATAGTATTCAGCACTTACTGAAACAATTAAATATCCAAATACCATTAAGTGAACTTTGATCTGTGCCTCAAAGTATGTTAAGAGATGAATCTAGTTCCCATGAACTAATATAACTTGATACAAGTTGGTAGCACATTTTTCTGGGCATAATGATTAAGTGACTCAGTGGGTTGCAGACCACAAAAGAGTAGTCATAGGACATATGAGCACACAATTCTGAAGCTCCCAAAAAGATGAAGAAAAAATAATTGAGTTGTACCAACACTCTAGGGAAATGTTTACTCTTCGGTCAAGGGAGTTATCAACAATTTAGGAATATAAATCAGTATTAGTGAGATTTCCAAGAAGGAGAAATTTTGACAGAGGGAATACATTAAAACATTTAGGTAGGGATTTGGCAGAGTGATATTCTCCATCATGTTCAACATTATACTTTAGAAATAGAAAGAGGAAAATAAAAATTTACAGAAAAGTCTCCTCTATTTTTCTAATCCAAATGAACTCCATATCCATTGAGTGATTATTTACCCTCTATGACTCTTATCCAAACTTTCCAATAAAAGTGATTAAACTGTGGGAGGTTGGCGGTGGCTGGGCTAAATGGGTGATGGGTATTAAGGAGGGGACTTGTGATAAGTACTTAAGTGCACTTACATGTAAGTGATGGATCACTAAACTCTATCTTGAAACCAATTTTACTATATATGCTAAATAACTAGAATTGAAATAAAAAATGCAAATAAAAATAATTAAGTTAAACTTACTAAACTGTAATGTTATTACAAGGTGATTTTTTAAAAAATGCAGACAACCAAAGAAAGACACTTTTTCAGAATCTTATCACAATCAAGTATTTTTTCCTGCATAAAATATTAGCTATATCATGTAACAGATCAGCTTAGCTATTATCATATCCTGAGAGATATTCTCTCTTTTGAAACTTATATAGTTCCTATTTGCCAAAATGAAATTTACCTGATTATTTTTAATTTGACTCCATACTATATGAATATTTTAAAATGTCAGGACATGCAAATCATTACAATTATATTTTCTGTTGATATTCAAGAAAAAGTAATGACTAAAGTACATTCTAAATGTCAGTGTCAACTATAACCCATTTCCAAAAGCTTCCCTCAACAATAGATTTTTGTCATGTTTTTCCAATGCCATACTTTCATATTTAAGTTATAAATCCTGAGTATTATTCTATACCTTCACTCTATACAGAAAAAGTCATTCATTTATTATTTTATATCATTATATTTTTTGCTAACTGTATTAATCTACTTAGTTATTTATCATTTGATATTAAGTCCAGTAAATGACATGATAATTTTCTAAATCTATGCCATGTATGGGAAGAAACAATTATAGGAAAGATAAATAAAAGAGAAAAAATGTTATCCTTAGTTTCATCTTTCAAAATGATACAAGAATATGTGTGATTAATAATTTACAATTTCTTCAACACATTTGTACTCATGAAATCATCAGAAGTTGATGTGCATATTAGGATGATTCTCAAACCAGGCTTAGGTATTTGCTGAAATTATTAAGCTGCTCCATCCTTCATGAGGCAGGTATGTTCAATAATTTCTTATGATTGTTAGTATATTATTTGTCAGGTTTAACTGAAATATTTATAATTGCTCATAATTCTCTAACACAAATTAAACTAGTTTCAATGGAATATACTCTAATGCACAATGCTATTTTTTTTAGTTTTATTTAGTTTTTTAGAGATTTACTTATTTTAGAGAGAATGAGAGAACAAGAGTGCATGATAGGAAGGGCAGAGGGAGAGAATCTTTAAGCAGACTCCCCACTAAGCATGGAGTGTGACATGGGGCCTGATCTCACAACCCATTAAATCATTACTTGTGCCAAAATCAAGGGTGGACGCTTAATTGACTGAGCCATTCAGATGCCCCCACAATCTTTTCAAAATAAACTAATATTTTCTAATTTGATCATCAACACTAATGGTTATTCTCTGCCACAATTATCTTTTCATTTCATTAAATAGAGTGTGTAGCAATAATTCAAAAGATATAAATAATTCAAATTATTCAAAAGATATGTTCAAAAATATATAATTCAACAGTAATTCAAAAGATATAAATAAATATCAGTTTTAAGTAGGTTGTAAATAGGTACAAATAAAGAGTTGTAATAACTTTTACATTGCATGTTACATTAAATATAAAATAAATAAAATACTTCATATTCTTGACTAGAATTCAAAGCTAACAGAGACAGATTGAAAACTTAGCTCCATTTCTTTCAGATACTCACATGGAAAGGATGTGATGGGAAAAAAGTATCTCTTGCAGGACATAAAGAAAATTAAATTCTTTGGAACAAAGATTTTTCTGCCACTAATGCTTAAGAAGAGATAAAGATGAATATCAAAGGCATAAAAGCAAAAAAAAACATAACAAACCAGAAGAAACTGTGTATTGGAAGCTACTACTAGATATATTGATATTATTAGGGATTTCTTTGTTCATTTTCTTTATATAAAATGCAACAGGAATTCATTTGCTTGAGAAGGAAACAATCTTGTGTATCATGTTCAAGAAGGCTTTTTTCACCTGCTGGTTCCGCAAAGTATAGATGAAAGGATTCAAAAGTGGAGCCACGGAAGTATTGAGCACTGCAATTCCCTTGGAAAAAGATACTCTTTGTTTGACTGATGGTTTAACATACATGAAGATGCAGCTGCCATAAGAAAGGGATATCACAATCATGTGAGAAGAACATGTTGAAAAAGCTTTTTTCTTCTGATTAGTTGAAGGGAATTTTAGAATTGTTAAGACAATAAAGGTGTATGATATTATCACCATTACCAATGTGACCACGAGTGTCATCGACGCAGAAATGAATCCCACGGTTTCAATGAGCTGTGTGTCTGAGCAGGAGATCTGCATGAGGGGAGTTGTATCACAGTAGAAATGGTCTATAATTTTGGAGGCACAGAAATCAAGATTTACGCCTAAGAGGAGAGGTACAAAGATGGTAAAGAATCCAGCAAGCCAACAACAGAAGAGAAGTTGAATGCAGACCTTACTGTTCATGATGGTTGTGTAATGCAGGGGCTTACAGATGGCAACATAGCGGTCATAGGACATAGCAGCCAGCAAGTAAAATTCAGATGCACCAAGAAGGAAGGCAAAAAACACTTGAGTTGCACAACAATTAAAGGAAATGGTTTTGTCTCCAGTTGCCATAGTAACCAATAATTTAGGGATGCATGTAGTAGTATAGGAAATTTCTAGGAAGGAAAAATTCCGAAGGAAAAAATACATGGGGGTCTTGAGGTGAATATCCACCAGGGTAAGCGTGATGATGGTCAGATTGCCAGTGATGCTCAGCAAATAGGTGAGAAGCAGAAAGACAAATAACACAACTTTCAATTGTGGGTCATCAGTCAAACCTGCCAGGATAAACACTATCGCTTGTGTGTGGTTTCCCATTACTGTCCTCTACTTTTCCAGTTCTAAACAGAAAAGAAAAACAAAGAAATTGACAATCCCAGTGGAAAAATAAGAGTGATTTAAGTGTCTAAAATAAAGTTAGCAAGCGACATTTCAGATAGAGGAGCACAATGCTCATTCAAGTTTTGAATTTGGATATGCCAGGAAGTTTGCATTTTCAGAGTATCTGGACAGCGAATTTCATCTTCAGTTTGTAATTCTACTGGAGAATAACCTATATGATGATAGAAATTGTTGATTTTTCAAGGAAATAAATTTGATGGAAATTAGAGGGACATATCAAACATAGAAAAATGTTTTTCCTCTCTTGAATTACCCAATTGGAATGGATGCCATTTCTTGTTCAATTAAAAGGTTTGCATACTAGAAGCAAAGTGATATCTGTCATTAAAAGTACAGCAGCCCATTTATTGCATTTAACACACACACACACACACACACCCCTTGCTGTCATTAATAAATAAGGCTACCATAACTTTACCATTTTCTTCAACTAATCAACTCAAATGCTTGATTCTTGTGTCATTTACTTTCATGGCTAATGAGATACAATTACAGATAAGTGACTTTGAGGCATTGTGAATATATTTATTTGCCATCCTTATTAGTGTTTCCATTTCTTAAGTATCCCCCCTTCCCAGTTTGCATCTTGAAACAAAATCAGTGGGAACAGTCTGTAATTTCAGTGTGTATATCAAAAAAGTTCAGTTTTCCTGTGCATGTTATCGTTCTGAGGATAGATCAAATAAAATAAGGTGAAAATGAGAATAAATGGTAGAGATGCAGAGAAAAATATACAAATTAGTGTTCAGGAAATTGTTTGAGATGTTAAAGGTAAAGAGAAGAGGGAGATAAAGAAAAGACTTTATAGAAACCTAGAAGGTAAGAAGGATTTAAAGAGACAGGATAATGAGTTTGATTAAAAAAAATTAGCAGAAGATTTAAAATAGGCAAATTACTAAGACAAAATTTTTTAATATAAAATACATAAATTGGTAACTAAAATATGTAACTTAGTAAGTGAAATTTTAAGGAGAAAATGTCCACCAATAAAATTCTTTCCCATCTGCTTTTGTACTTTACACTTATCATTTTATTCTTTGTCTAAAATACAGACTGAAAACTTGAACAATTTTGAGATCAGCATGGCCTAAGGGAGAGGAGGAGTGAGAGTATTTGGCACATTTCAAACACATATTGTATCTCAGAACAGTGGTGACACCAGTTTTAGGAAGCATGTATTTCCCTATCCTAATGACACTCAGCTAACTCATAATTAAAGAAATATTAACTGTAGGATACTATTTTCAACACCTGGCATACATTGAGACAATTGAATTTTCAGATTTTCTATGCTAGTCAGTTGGAAATCAGGTTTAAGTTTGAAGGAGTATATTATCCAAGTCATCACCTTAAAAGTGAAATATTTTGTGCAAGTAACTATAGGACAGATTATAGTCTATTTCTCCAAAAAAAATATTTATATCTCTAAGGAATATTTCCTTCCCTGGTGTCTTCATCATGAAGCACAATAAAATAATTAAGGTTGGCTTTGGGCACTAGATAAGACAATACTGTATGTCTTAATACCAAGGTAACACAACCATGTGGGAGCTGAAGAGGGAGAAATGGGCTCCCTGCCGAATAGGGAGATTATGGGTCTGGATCCCAGGACACTGGGATCGGGACCTGAGCCAAAGGCAGATACTCAAGGACTGAGACTCCTAGGGTCCGCCAAAACATGTTATTATTAAAAGGTATGTACAGGGGTACCTGGGTGGCTCAGTCAGTTAAGTGTCTTCATTTGGCTTGGCTCATGATCCTAGGGTCCTGGGATTGAGCCCTGCCTTAGGCTCCCAGCTCAACAGCGGGGTCTGCTTTTCCCTTTGCCTCTGACCCTCCCTGCCACTCATGTTCTCTCTCTCTCTCACATGCACTCTCTCTTTCTCTCTCTCTCAGAAATAAATAAAATCTTTTAAAAAATAAAAGGCACAACGTGGATGGAACTAGAGGGTATCATGCTTAGCAAAAAAGTCAATCGGAGAAAGACAACTATCATATGATCTCCCTGATATGAGGGAGAGAAGATGCTACATGGGGGGTTAAGGGGGTAGGAGAAGAGTAAATGAAACAAGATGGGATTGGGAGGGAGACAAACCATAAGTGACTCTTAATCTCACAAAACAAACTGAGGGTTGATGGGGGGAGGGGGGTTGGGAGAGGGGGGGGTGGGGTTATGGACATTGGGGACGGTATGTGCTATGGTGAGTGCTGTGAAATGTGTAAACCTGGCGATTCACAGACCTGTACCCCTGGGGATAAAAATATATTATATGTTTAAAAAAATAATAAAATTTAAATTAAAAAAAATAAAATAAAAGGCATATATATATAAATAAAAATAAATATATAAGGACAAATAAAAGTTGCTTCCAATTATATCTAGAGACATTTACAGGAGGATTCTAAGATTTCAAAAAATGAGATCTACTATTAAAATCACCTTACTAATGTAAAAGGAAAAGAAAGGACTATTGTTTTTCCTGGACATTCCTTTTATATTCACATAATTGTGAAGCGATCTATTATAAATTTTTCTTCATTTACACAAAATATCCCAATGGCAACAACTATAGGTATACATATACCTATAACACATAAAACAGAATTTTACTATGTCAAATTATTTCTTTGTCCAACTTTAACCTTTAAACACACCAACTATCCCCAACACACACTGTGCAAAAATTAACAAAGCTCATATTACAAAACCATTAGAAGACAATGTGTATAATGTGTACAATGATGTTTACTTGCATTAGATACTGTGAATATTTGTGAAATTTAAAAACAATTTTCAATACCAAATTTTCACTGTATTCTATCTGTCTTCTGTCATCATTTTCCCCACAATCAAAATTTAAAAGTTTAGAAAATTTAAATTAAATACTTTAATGGTAAAAACAGAACAACGTGGATTAAACATAGCTAACAGGAAATATGGTTTTTAAATTTTAGACATACCAGTGGTGCCTGGGTGGCTCAGTCCTTAAGCATCTGCCTTCAGCTCAGGTCATGATCCCAGGGTCCTGGATTTGAGCCCCACATCAGGCTCCCTGCTCAGTGGGAAGCATGCTTCTCCCTCTCCTACTCTCCCAGCTTGTGTTCCCTCTCTTGCTGTGTCTCTCTCTGTCAAATAAATAAAATCTTTAAAAAATAAATGAATAAAATAAATTTTAGACATACCTCTTCTTTTCATTTTTTTTGAGTCTTTAATCATTCTGACAAAGACCTAAAAACTCAAGCACCTTTTCAAAAGAAAATATATACACAGATTTATTCAGATAAAATGATCTCTGCTCCAATTTTTAAATCCTTTGTCATCGTACTGCAGCAACTACATTGACATTCCATTCCTCTCTGAATGGGTCTCCCTCTAGCTCACAATCTATGATTGTTTTTTCTTATGTATTTAAGATAACTTTGTAAATGGTTTCATTAGCTGTGGTTTTTTTTTTTTTGGTAGGTATTTATAGTAGTATATTAAATTTCCCCATTGCTACAATGTACTTATTTTTGCATTGAATTCTTTTCCATTTATTATCCTCAATGCCATATAAATAGTGAACATTTGATCCCATTGAATATTTATGCTTTCTGGGCCCTGAAGGAAAATATCTAAAGATGATTAAAGAATTCTCAGGAGTATATGAGATCCAAGAACACCATTCCCAAGGGATCACATATTTATATTTTATTACAAAATTCTCCCCAACTACTAAATATTGGGGCACCTGGGTGCCTCAGTCATTAAGTGTCTGCCTCTGGCTCAGGTCATGATCCCAGCTCTGCACTGGGCTTCCTGCTCAGCGGGAAGTGTGCCTCTCCCTCTTGAACGCCCCGTTTCTGTTCCCTCTCTCACTGTCTCCCTTTCCTGTCAAATAAATGAATAAAATCTTAATAAAAATAAAAATTTAAAAATATATTTTTAAAAACCTGCTTTAAAAAAAATTATTTATTTGAGAAAGAGAGACTGAGAGAGAGATTACAGGCAGGAGGGAGGAGCAGAGGGAAAGGGACAAGCAGACTCCAGTGTGAGCCAGATGTGGAACTTGATCTCATGACCCTGAGATCATGACCTGATCTGAAATCAGAAGTCAGTTGCTCAACCAACTGAGGCACCCAGGCATCCTGAAAAAAACTACTTTTTTTTTTTAAAGATTTTATTTTTATTTATTTGACAGAGAGAGATCACAAGTAGACGGAGAGGCAGGCAGAGAGAGAGAGAGAGGGAAGCAGGCTCCCTGCTGAGCAGAGAGCCCGATGCGGGACTTGATCCCAGGACCCTGAGATCATGACCTGAGCCGAAGGCAGCGGCTTAACCCACTGAGCCACCCAGGCGCCCTGAAAAAACTACTTTTAACTGTGTCTCCTGAGAATTCAGTTTAGACTTTCCCATATTATGTGATTGTTCTTCTGCATAGTCATGTTTTGAATTAAAAAATATAGATAAGGATTTAAAAGCAGGAAAAAATGTATTTCCATTGGTAATGAAAAGTGATAATATTAGTTGGAGAATTTACTAACCTGTCATAGAAAACACTGCCTCGAGTTAAATATATCACCATGAACCCTGTAGATACACCTAAGGTTTCTTTTTATACATGACCTCAGTGTCTTTTCTGAAAGGTGTCTTTTTCCAGATAATCTTTGTGATATGATCTAGTGGATCTTAAACTGATATTTCTTAATACCCAAGCATCTCCACTCCCTCTGTGTTAATGGAATATTTATCTCTGCCTATAGCTAGTCTTCCTTGCAACTTGTTGTGACCGTGTGACTAAATTATAAGCAAAGGGTGTAAGTGGAGATGTTGTGCAATTTCTATGGATTATCCTTTGTTAAAAGAAGTTTGCCCTCCTCTTGCTCTCTACCCTCTCTCACTGTTGTGATGCAGATGGGATACAAGCTGCTTAGAGCCATGAGGATAACAATCACACTAGAAATACACTGACCATTCAACAAAAGAGAGCACACCCAGGTTCTTGACACCATTGCAGGTCCTTCCACCTTAGAAACACAGTGACTTCATGGAGGAGTTTCAACATACCAGCTTGAACATTTAATGTACAAAGTACAGTATTTTTGTTTAAATCATTGTGATATTTGTCTTTCTCATATTCTACCAAATCCTTATCAAAATTGTTTCCTATATCCATGTATCTTCTCTGCCCACTTTTAAATTAAGTTATTTATATTTTTTGGTGTACACGCTGAGATTATTAACACCTTATTGGATATATCCTTTGCAAGTATCTCCTTCCGTTCATAGGTTGTCCTTTTGTTTTGTTGATGTTTTCCTTTGCTGTGCAAAGCTTTTTATTTTTGGTGTAGTCCAAATGGTTTATTTTGGCCTTTGTTTCCCTGGCTTAAGGAGACATATCCATAAATAGGTTGCTAAGGCCAATGCCCCAGAGATCACTGCCTCTGTTTTCTTTCAGGAGTTTTTATGGTTTCAGCTCTCACATCTAGATCTTTAACCCATATTGAGAGTCTTCCCGGGGCGCCTGGGTGGCTCAGCGGGTTAAAGCCTCTGCCTTCGGCTCAGGTCATGATCCCAGTGTCCTGGGATCGAGCCCCACATCGGGCTCTCTGCTCAGCAGGGAGCCTGCTTCCCTTCCTCTCTCTGCCTGCCTCTCTGCCTACCTGTGATCTGTCTGTCAAAAAAAAAAAAGAGAATCTTCCCTCCTCCTCCCTTCCTCCCTCATTTTGAGATTGTTTTTGTGTATAGTGTAAGTTGTCCAGCTTCATTCTTTGGCATGTAACTGTCCAGTTTGTCTAATACCATTCTTTGAAAAGTGTCTCTTTCCCCAGTGTACATTTTTGCCTTCTTTGTCATAGATTCATTGTCGATATATGTATGGATGTATTTCTAAGCTCTCTACCTGGTTCTGTTGATCTGCGTGTCTATTTTTGTGAATATATCATGCTGTTATGATTCCTGTAGCTTTGTAGTTTATCTCAAAATCTGTATTTGTGATAACTCCAACTTTGTTCTTCTTTTTTAGGTTGGTTTAGCTTTTTGGAGTTTTTTGTGATTGTATAGAAATTTTAGGATTATTTGTTCTAGTCTGTTAAAAAGCTATTGGTATTTTGATAAGGATTTCATTTTCATAGAGATTGAATCTATAAATTGCTGCATAAGTATTTCTTAAACACCCAATACCAATTATTTAAGTTGTGAATTTCTTAGCTCTTCAATGGAAGTATTAGTTCTAGTTATTTTACAGACTGTGTGCTAGATATATGTAGATCTTCTCAGGTCTCTTTCTATTTCTTTTATGTTCATGGTTTTGGTCATTTGAACCAAATGACCTCTGATAAGCTTGTGAACTTTTTATTGTATACCCAAAACCATATTCAAATGTTATTGGCATGGATGATGATTTATTCCTACAAGGAGGATTTTATTCATTCTGGCACACATTTAAAGCAGATAACCTTGACCAAAACAAGGAATGAGATTATTCTAATCTCTGTTCCATATTTTTTGAGAAATGGTAAATTCATTGTGCTTATTCTTAGGTGTAAGATTTCAGTGGTATTGACCCAGGCCCCTCCATACTGGCAAACCGTAAATGTCAAATATTTGTCTGCAGAGACTAGGAGACAGCAGGAATTTCTTTTTGGATTCTTCTTCAATTATCTGTGGCTTTGTATTCATGGTCTCAGGCTGCTATTGCTTGCCACTTACAATTTAACAAATGTGATTAGAGAAAAAACACCACAAAATGTCAGGTTCAAACTATGGAAAGAGTCTAGATGTCCATCAACAGATGAGTGGATAAAGAAGAGGTGATAATGGAATATTATGCAGCCATCAAAAACAAAATATTGTCATTTGCAAGGACATGGATGGAACTAGAGGCTATTATGCTAAGTGAAATAAGTCAACCAGAAAAAGACAATTATCATATGATCTCACTGATATGAGGCATTTGAGAAACAAGACAGAGGATCATGGGGGAAGGGAGGGAAAAATGAAACAAGATGAAATATAGAGGCAGACAAACCATACGAGTCTCTTAATCTCAGGAAACAAACTGAGGGTTGCTGGAGGGGAGGGGGTAGAGTGATGCGTTGGCTGGGGGAATAGACATTAGGGTGGGTATGTGCTATGGTGAGTGCTGTGAATTGTGTAAGACTGATGAATCAGAGACCTATACCCCTGAAACAAGTAATACATTTAGATGTTAATAAAAAAAAAAAAGTCAGGCTCATTCATCTTCAATTCCTTTTTATACAAGATCTTTTCTATCCAATGTAAGCCCTGGTTGGCATTGACAGATGTGGATTCCAATTTATTTCTCTCTAGCCTCATGTGAGAGAAGACAGCAAATGCCTGCCATTTTCTGCTGGGAAACTTGCCATTCATTATATAAGAAAGAGCAAGAAGCTAATAGGAAAATTATAGAATGTATGACATCCTCTCAGTCAGTATAATTTTCTCAAAGACCACAGATTCCCAAATCCTGGCTATTTTTGCTCTCTAAAGACACAGTTCTACACACACACACACACACACACACACACACACACACACACAAAATTTGGAATTAGGTGTGATGTCTCATTAGGGAAAGTGAGTAGAATACAATGACAATGAAGAGAAGGGGCTCAGATGGAGTTGGGAGAACTGGGGCTCCTGCTATTTAGGAATCAATCACAGGAAAAACCAGCAGAACTGAAAATGAGGAAGGATTGCCAATATGCTGAGAGAAGTCCACAAAATAATGTTTCCTTTAACCAGGGCAAATAAATGTTATTAAGTAGAAAGCAGCAATCAATTGTGCCAAATATTGCTGAGATATATTAAAATGACAAAACAAACAAACAAACAAAAACCCCAAAGATGGCTCATGACTCTGGAAAGGTGGAGTCTGAAACAATAGAGTTAATGGATGGGTGGGTTACAGACCAGTGAGAAGGTTGAGGAGAAAATGTGAAGTAAAAATGTAGTGATGGCACTAATAGCTAAATGTAGGCAAAGGCTGATGCTTCCTAAGTTCAGACTGGAAAACAAGCAATGAGACACTTATTAAGAAGAGAATCTTTCAAGTATTCTGATCACAGTGGAAAACTTAATTTAGCTTTTATTAAATAGTATCATAAATGAAATATAAAAATAATCAAGGTAAATAAAAGTTAAAAAGATGGCATCTGTAACTAAAAATTTCGCATAGTGACTCTTAATCTCACAAAACAAACTGAGGGTTGATGGGGGGAGGGGGTTGGGAGAGGGGGGTGGGGTTATGGATATTGGGGAGGGTATGTGCTATGGTGAGTGCTGTGAAGTGTGTAAACCTGGCGATTCGCAGACCTGTACCCCTGGGGATAAAAATATATGTTTATAAAGCTGTAAAGAAAAAAAAAGAAAAAAGAAAGGATGAATACCCAAGTTTTGTAGCAACATGGACGGGACTGGAAGAGATTATGCTGAGTGAAATAAGTCAAGCAGAGAGAGTCAATTATCATATGGTTTCACTGATTTGTGGAGCATAACAAATAGCATGGAGGACAAAGGGAGATGGAGAGGAGAAGGGAGTTGAGGGAAATTGGAAGGGGAGGTGAACCATGAGAGACTATGGACTCTGAAAACCGATCTGAGAATTTTGAAGGGGTGGGGGGTAGGAGGTTGGGAGCACCAGGTGGTGGGTATTGTAGAGGGCACGGATTGCATGGAGCACTGGGTGTGGTGCAAAAATAATGAATACTGTTATGCTGAAAAAATAAAAAAAATTAAAAAAAAATTTCGCATTATAACAAACCAATGGAAAGAAATGAGTAGAAATTTGTTAGATAATCTGAATATTGCAATTATGCTACTTTTGGGGAAAAGGAAGCCTTAATGATGAGAAATGTATTCTAAAATTTAGGAAATGACATTTGAGATTTTCAGAAAAAGACCAGAGTCTACCTAACACCAATTTTTTATGGGACAATTATCTTTACCCTTTCATACATTAATGTTCAGACAACTTAACCTTACATTATTTTTCAACTGAATAAAAATATTGGTGTTGAATTTATAGTAAGAGATAGGCAAATAAAAATTTTTAGTCAGAGCATAAGAGATTCAACTGACCAAAACGTGAGATATGTTTCCCAAGACAAAGCATGGTAGCTTCTATAAGTTTCTTTTGAGTTTCATATAAGGAGCTCTTAATCACAGGGTTTTATTTACATTTAAGAAGATTAATTGAGGAAGAACAAAAACAAGACTGTGAGCATAAGATGATGGAGAAATCCATACCTATTAGAATTTATTTTGGAAGGGCGACTGGGTGGCTCAGCGGGTTAAAGCCTCTGCCTTCAGCTCAGGTCATGATCCCAGGGTCCTGAGATTGAGTCCAGCATCAGGCTCTCTGCTCAGTGGGGAGCCTACTTCTCTTCCTCCTCTCTCTGCCTGCCTCTCTACCTGCTTGTGATCTGTCTGCAAATAAATTAATAAAATCTTTTTTAAAAAAAGAATTTATTTTGGAAAGATTAATTAAAACAGCTAATTTTATGAACAAATCTAACAAATTAGAATGATATTCATAAGATAGATGCCATTGAGGGTGCCTGGGTGGCTCAGTCATTAAGTGTCTACCTTAGGTTCAGGTTATGATCCAGTATCCTAGGATGGAGTCCCACATAGGGCTCCCTGCTGGGCGGGGAGTCTGCTTCTCCCTCTCCCTCTGCCTGTTGCTCCCCTGCTCTTGCTCTATCTCTTGCTGTCAAATAAATAAATAAAACCATTTTAAAAAGAGAGATGTCATTTAATTACTAAATAAAAAATAATAATAATGTATTGAGGATGCAGTTACCCAGAAAATTGAATGATTTAGTCTCCTTTGAAAAAATAGGCAATGGTCTAAGAAGATGATTTTTTTTTCTCTGTCACAACTGCTTTATTTCTTAACAAGTTTTATTTAAGGGTGACAACAATAACAGCAAACATTTTTTAGGGGCTTACTGTGTGCTAGTGCATCTTCTTTTTTTTTTTTTTAATTTTTTTATTTTTTCAGCATAACAGTATTCATTATTTTTGCACCACACCCAGTGCTCCATGCAATCCGTGCCCTCTACAATACCCACCACCTGGTGCCCCCAACCTCCCACCCCCCACCCCTTCAAAATTCTCAGATCGTTTTTCAGAGTCCATAGTCTCTCATGGTTCACCTCCCCTTCCAATTGCCCTCAACTCCCTTCTCCTCTCCATCTCCCCTTGTCCTCCATGCTATTTGTTATACTCCACAAATCAGTGAAACCATATGATAATTGACTCTCTGCTTGACTTATTTCACTCAGCATAATCTCTTCCAGTCCCGTCCATGTTGCTACAAAACTTGGGTATTCGTCCTTTTTTTTTTTTTTTTTTTACAGCTTTATAAACATATATTTTTATCCCAGGGGTACAGGTCTGCGAATCGCCAGGTTTACACACTTCACAACACTCACCATAGCACATACCCTCCCCAATATCCATAACCCCACCCCCTCTCCCAACCCCCTCCCCCCATCAACCCTCAGTTTGTTTTGTGAGATTAAGAGTCACTTATGGTTTGTCTCCCTCCCAATCCCATCTTGTTTCATTTACTCTTCTCCTACCCCCTCAAGATGCAACATGGGGAGAAGATGATATTTTTAAAAAGATTTTACTTATTCATTTGACAGAGAGAGAGAGAACAATCAGGGGGGGTAGCAGGCAGAGGGAGAGGAAGAAGCAGGTTGCCTGCTGATCAGGGAGCTACATGCAGGGCTCAATGCAGGGCTTGATGGGGGACTCAATGGGGGACTCAATGAGGAGTTTGTTAGGGGGGCTTGATTCCAGGGCCCAGGATCATGACCTGAGCCAAAGGCAGATGCTTAACCAACTGAGTCACCCAGGCTCCCCAGAAAGGTGATATTTTATTTGAATACTTAGAGGGCTCAGGACAGTTTATACATTTGAGACAAGAAAATTTTAGAAAGCACAAGATGTGGGAGTTTTACAAAAGTATAATGGCAAGCAGAATGAAAGTGATACTACTAATACTCTTTTACTCATCATTCAGAACACTCATTTTGTTAAGAAAATGAAGACCAGATATTTACCAGACAAGTCCATATTATCTGAAGAATAAGCTTAAGTTAAAAATTTGATAGATAACAAGATCTTCAGTTGAAGTAATGAAAACTAAGCCTTCCTGAGTTTAAGTTTCCACCAATCATTTTGACTGTGTATCTCTCAAAATGATCTTAGTCACTCTGAACTTTCTTTTGTTACTATACATAATGCTAATAATAATTATATTATAATATTGTTTCCATAATTATGTGATTTATATAGAATACCTAGCAGTGCATGCACCTAGTGGATGGTCAACAGTAATATAAATCTTATTTTTATATCATATTTATTGTCTGGCATACATCACTAGAGCAGCAAAGCTGGAACCATTTCTGGTAAAGCAGTTCAGCATTTCAGGTGGAAGCTGTCTCAAGAAGTAAGTTGTACCTGTATTTAAAAAGCTATATTACTTGTTAAAGACCAATTTAACAAGAACAGAAGCAAAAACAAAGCAAAATCCAGCAGTAGTAAACTCTTTGGCCAATCAGGATTGTGAGATCAAATGTTGCAGTTCTAGTAGACATAATATAAAGTGATATTTCATAGACAAAAAATGTAGAAGGCCGGTGGTACAACTGTCATCTGTCTGGGGTTAGGAAGAAGTAGGAATGGGAAAGTCTTAGTTTAGAAGTGCCAGACCCTTATTAAAATTTAGAGAATCTGTGATAAATAACTTGTAAGTGACAGACATCTTAAAATATGTAAGAGAAGATTTTTCAGAATAGCTCCAAGTGAATTAGTGGCTAACTTGGACAGCATGTTATTTTTTCCTTTTTTTAAATTTAAGTTTAATTAGCTGGCATATAGTACATCACTAGTTTCAGATGTAGTCTTCAATAATTCATCAGTTGCATATAACACCCAGTGCTCATCACATCATGTGACATCCTTAATACCCATCATCCAAAGACCCTATCCCCCCGGACAGTATGTTTTAAGCAAACTCATTGTATTTGGCACCTTAATAGGATCAAAATAATCAGAATATTGAGACAGCCTTAGTTTAGTTTATTCTTGTACAGCTGACCCTTGTACAATACAGATTTGACATTCACCATTCCATTTCTATGTAAATATTTTGATAAATACATACAGTACTGTAAATGTATTTTTCTTATGATTTTCTTAATAATGTTTTCTTTTATCAAGCTTATTTTATTATAATATTACAAGATATAATACATGCAATATATAAAATATGTGTCAATAAACTGGTTATGTTATCAGTAAGTCTTCCTGTCAACAGTAGTCTATTAACAGTAAACATTTTAGAGAGTCTAAAGTTATACATGGATTTTACTTTGCAAGGGGCATTGCCCCAACTGCTATGCTCTTCCGGGATCAACTGTATTAGACTGTCTCAATATGGATATACATATATGTATATGTATACATATATGTACGTGCACACATACATACATACATACATATACACATGTACATATGTACATACTATGTGTATATATGTATGTGTATACACTGTCGTGGCCGGCACGACAAATCGATCAGGAATGTGAGGGTAAGAGGATGGTGAAAAGAAATTAAGAGACAAAGAGATGGGGGCAGGAGGAGCACCAAGGAGGATATCCAATAGTGCTGAGTTTATTCTAGGCACCAAGGCATTATACGGCTAACAGAAACAACTACAAAAAGGTATCTATTTTAACTGATTACAAAAGAGTTTGCAACATGCACAGAAAATCCTTCAAGCTTTCCCATTATCTATTTCCCAAGCACCAATAGCAGACCCTCCAGCGCCAGATGTATTGACTTCAAGGCCACTCAAGACATAGTTTATGTAAGCATAGCACAATCTTACAATGGTGTAGTCTATAACCTGTGCAAGGACAGCAAGGACCAGCCAAGAATTTATGACCCCAACCAAATCATTTCTATCTGACTAGCAAACGTGTAGGAAGTCACGTAGACGAGTGCACAACACATAGCACAGATCTTTTCTCATTGCTACTTGACTTTATCGACCTAAGCCTTTTGTTCGGCTATTCAGCCTTTAAAGGAGGCACAAGTCAGGGCCTGGTTTGGTCCTCATCTCAAGCCTTATCGTGGCCTCCCACAATACACACACACACACACACACACACACACACACACACACATATATATATACATATAAAATTACAACATTCTTGAAATCATATATGTGACCCAAATATCTTTTAAGAAGCAGTTCATTCTACAAGCTTTACATAAACATATAATATTGTCCAGTTGATCATATATGTAGACTCCCTCCTGCTTATATTTTATTCAGCTCCTTAAGATAGCATTATTCAAACACACTTTCTTCTAAATAACTAGTTCCTACAGAACACACTTTAGCAAAACAATCATATATTTAATAGACAATTTCAAAGATGATCACTACCACTGATGGCTAATCTCTGTTAAAATTTTATTATAATTGGGGCGCCTGGGTGGCTCAGTGGGTTAAAGCCGCTGCCTTCGGCTCGGGTCATGGTCCCAGGGTCCTGGGATCGAGCCCCGTGTCGGGCTCTCTGCTCAGCGGGGAGCCTGCTTCCTCCTCTCTCTCTCTGCCTGCCTCTCTGCCTACTTGTGATCTCTGTCTGTAAAATGAATAAATAAAATCTTTAAAAAAATTTTTTTATTATAATTACTTTAAACATAATTATTGCCAACAAATTGTATTTTAAAAGTATAAACGAATATGTTTTATTATAAATTAATGAGTAATTTCAGTAAATAAACTCACTGCATTTAAGAAAATAAACCTGATCACAAATAAAGATAGTAATAACCTTTGAATTGTGTGTTACAATAAGTATGATTCAAATTAAACACTATTTTATAGTCTTGAGTAAGTAGGAATTATAGACAAAAGAGACAGATTGAAAAATGTGGCTCGATTTCTTTCCTATATCTAGAGGAAAAGGAAGTGAGCTGAGAAAAAAAGATATATCTCATGAAGAATATAGGAACATGAACATTAAAAGCAAAGGCTTTTGTGAATAAAACTTGAAAGAGATTAAGATGAGTATCATAGGGATAAAGGGAAAAAACAGGAAACTATGTACTGAAAGCTACTATTGAATGCACTGGTATTATATGAGACTACTTTGTTCATTTCCAGTATGTATTATGCAACAGGAAACTCATTTGTTTGAAAAATAAACAATTTTGTGTACTATATTCATGAAGGCTTTCTTCACCTGCTGGTTCTTCAAAGTGTAAATGAAAGGATTCAAAAGTGGAGCCACGGAAGTATTGAGCACTGCAATTCTCTTGGAAAAAAGATGTTCTTTGTTTGACTGATGGTTTAACATACATGAAGATGCAGCTGCCATAAGAAAGGGATATCACAATCATGTGAGAAGAACATGTTGAAAAGTTTTTTTCTTCTGCTTACTTGAAGGGATTTTTAGAATTGTTAAGGCAATAAAGGTATATGATAGTAACACCATTATTAATGTGACTACAAGTGTCACCAAGGCAGAGATGTATCCCATTGTCTCCAAGAGCTGTGTATCTGAACAGGAGATCTGCATGAGGGGAGTTGTATCACAGTAGAAATGAGCAACAATTTTAGAGGCACAGAAGTCAAGATTTAGGCCTAGAAGGAGAGGTGGAAAGATGACCAAAAAACCAGCAAACCAACAACAGAAGACAAGTTGAATGCAGACCTTACTGTTCATGATGGTTGTGTAATGCAGGGGCTTACAGATGGCAACGTAGCGGTCATAGGACATAGCAGCCAACAAGTAAAATTCAGATGCACCAAGAAGGAAGGCAAAAAACACTTGAGTTGCACAACAATTAAAGGAAATGGTTTTGTCTCCAGTTGCCATAGTAACAAACAATTTAGGGATGCATGTAGTAGTATAGGAAATTTCTAAGAAGGAAAAATTCCGAAGGAAAAAATACATGGGGATCTTGAGGTGAGTATCCACCAGGGTGAGTGTGATGATGGTCAGATTGCCAGTGATGCTCAGCAAGTAGGTGAGAAGCAGAAAGACAAATAACACAACTTTCAATTGTGGGTCATCAGTCAAACCTGCCAGGATAAACACTATTGCTTGTGTGCAGCTTTCCATTACTGACCTTTACTTTTGCAGGTCTAAATAGAAAAGAAAGGAAGAAAGAAATTGATGATCCCAATGGAAAAATAACAGTGATTTAAGTGTTTAAAGTTAGTAAAGTGATATTTCAGATAGAATACAATGCTCATTCATGTTTTGAAGATGGATATGCCAGGAAGAACTATAGTTTGCATTTCCAGAGCAGCTGTACAGAGAATTTCATCCTTAATTCAGTTCTACCAGAGAATAACCTATGTGATTATAGCAATTGTTGAGCATTTTTATATAAGAGGAAATATCACAGGGAAATTAGAGTGCGTTTTAAAACATGGAAAAATGCTTCTTCTCTCTTGATTTTATGCAAGAGTTGAGATGGATCCCATTTCCTATTCAATTAAGAGATTTTCATTCTAGAACCAAAATGATTATTATCATTAAAAGTACATCAGAAAATGTTTTCATAAAATATACAACACTTGATCCTGTCAATAAACAAGGTTACTATAGCTTTACCATTTTACTCAACTAATGAAATTCAAGTGCCTGATTCTTCTGTCATTTCTTTCATGGCTAATGAGATACAATTTCAGAGAAAATTAATATGAAATATCATGAATGGTTTTATTTTCTATCCTTCTTAGTATTTCCATCCCATCAATCTCTGTTATCATCCCTTTCTTCCAATGTTGTACTCTCAAACAAAATCAGTAGGAACAGTCTGGTAATATTGGCGTGTGTAATTAAAAAAAAAGTGCAGTTTTCCTCTAAAAGTAATGATTCTGAAAAATGAAAAAAAAATATAAATGACAGTAGTGGATATATAAGTAGATAGAAATATATAAATAGGGTTTCAGGAAATTGCATAAGCAGGGAGAAAGATAAAGATAAAGCTTATGGAAACCTAGAGATGCTATGGTTTTTAGAAATAGCATAGTGAAGGGTGCCTGAATCAGATAAGTGGCAGGCTCTTGATTTTGGCTCAGGTCATGATCTCAGGATCCCAGATTAAGTCCCACTCCATGCTCAGCATGGAGTCTGCTTCTCTCCCTCTCCCTCTGCCCTTCCCCCTGCTCTCTTTTACTTTCTCTCAAATAAATAATAAATCTTTAAAAAAAGAGAGAATAGTGAGTTTATGGGGAAAAATTAAAAGAAGTAAATGAGTAAAAATTAAAAGAAAAGTATAACAAAAATTAGTGTAATCTTAAAATTAATAATATGTAAATTAGTATTAGTAAATAAAAATTACAAGAAAATGTTTACCATAAAATTTCTTTCCATCTGCTTCTATGCTTTACACTTACCATTTTATTCTTTATCTAAAATACAGACTGAAAAGCTGAACAACTTGAGGTCAGCATGGCCTAAAAGAGATGAAGAGTATTTGGTAAGTTTCAAACACAGCAAATCACAAAAGAGTGATGACAAAATTTTAGAAGACATGTATTTCCCTATCATAAGGATATTCAAATATTTGGCTAACAAGTAATTAAATAGATATTAACTACAGATAACTATGGTTATCGCAACACATGGCATATATTAAGTGAGACAATCAGATTGTTCTGGTTTGCACATCTATCAAATTGGAGATCAGGATTAAGTTTGAAAGAGGATTTTTTCCTAAATTGTCCTCGGAAAAGTACAATCTGTACCAACAATTATAGGGCAACTTATAGTGCTTTTTTTTTTAATTAATGATTCTAAGGAAGATTTCTTTTTTCAGTATCTTCATATCAAACACGTAAAATAATTAAGGTTTAGTAATGGGACCCAGATAGAAAATATTTTCTGGTTTGAGAATTTTGTTATAATTATTTCCAATCTCTAAAACATACATTATTATTTCAAAGACATATAAATAAAAATAACCATACAAGTACAAACAAAATTTGTTTCCAGTTATACCTGGAGGCATTTATAGGAGAATTCTCAGATTAAAAAATAAGATCTGTTGTCAGTCATGTTAATAACTGAGTGGATAGAAGTAAGGACTGTTGTTTTTCCTCCACAGTCCTTTTACATTCACATAATTGTAAAGTGATGAATTATAAATTTTTCTTCATTTACACAAATTACTCCAATGGCAACAACTGTAGGGATGCTTATATCTAAATCACCTTAAGCACAGTTTTATTATATAAGGTTATTTTTTTGTCCAACTTCAACAGATACACACACCAACAATCCCCCCAACATGCATTGTACAAAAGTTAACAAGGTCACATTACAAAACTGTTAGAAATCAGACGTAGGTTAGATATTGTGAAAATTAATGAAATTTTTAAAAAGTAATGTTTTTTAATACTCAATTTTCAATATATTCTGTCTTTTTCCATGATTTTTCTTAAATCACAGTTTAAAGGTTAGAAAAAGTAGGGTTAATGCCATAATGGTAAAAATAGGAGAAAATGGGTTAAAACATATCTAATGGAAATATGGCCTTTAAACTTTAGACATACCAATTCTTTTCACCATTTGAGTCATAAGTCAGTCTGCCAAAAACACTTAAAAATTAAACACTTTTTTTGGAAACTATTAAACAGACTTATTCAGACGAGGTATCTCTGGTTTAATATTTAACTTTTTTATCATCAGGCTGAACAAACCACACTGGCATTCCATTCCTCTCTGAAGGAGTCTCCCTTCATCCCACAATCTATGATTATTTTTCTTTTCTATTCATAACTACTTTGTAAATGGCTTTAGGGCTTTTTTTCCAGATTTGTAGACTAGTATATTAAATTTCCCCATTACTTTATAGTAATTATAAATAAGTAATTACTTATTTATATATTGAATGCTTTTCTTAGTATTATTTGCAGTGCCATATAAAATTCATGAACACTTGATCCCATTGAGTATTTATACTTTCTGGGCCCTAGAGGAAAACATCTAAAGATTATGACAAGTTCCCAGAAGATATGAGATCCAAGAACACCATTCCCAAGGGTTATAAATTTATACATTATACATGAGTTCTCCCTGGGCACTAAATACTTAAAAAAATAAATTATATATATTTTGTCAAAGCTACTTTTAACTATGTCTCCAAAGCTTTCAGTTTAGATGTCCCTAATCTGAGCTTGCCCTTACACACAGATGTGTTTTGATATCCCAAATACATAGATTAAAAAATTGGAAGTTTTAAAAGCAAAGATTATTTTAGTTGGTAATAACCGGTGACAGTATTAGCTGGAGAATTTATCAGCCAGTCATAGAAAAATCTGTACCTGAAATAGCTAAAATTTTATGTCCTATATGTTATTTTGTTTCTATTCTAAATTTAGTCTTTCCTCCAAAAGTCTTTGCAAAATGATCTAGTAGATCTTAAACTTATATTTCATAACACCCATTCTTCACTTCCTCAGTATTAATGGAATATTTATCTATGTCTATAGCTAGACTTCCTTGCAACTTGTTGTGACCATGTAACTAAATTATGAGCAAAGGTTATAAGTGAAGATATGCAATTTCCATGGATTATCATTTGATGAAAGAGGTTTGTTCTTTTCCTCTTTACCCCCCTCTCACTGTTGTGATACCAGCACATGGGAAGGCAAGCCATTTAGAGCCATGAATATGAGCAACCATACTAGGAATACACTGGCTGTTCAACAAGAGGGAGTACACCCGGGTTCCTGACACCATTGCATTAACTTACAAACAAGTGACTTCATGGAGGAGTTTCAACATACCAGACTGAACATTTAAATAAGATAAAAGTAAAGTTATTATTGATTAAAGTGCTACAATATTTATCTTTCTTATATTCTACCAAATCAATGGTATATTTTTTAAGATTTTATTTATTTATTTGACAGAGAGAGAGAGAGATCACAAGTACGCAGAGAGGCAGACAGAGAGAGAGGGGGGAGCACAGAGTCCAATGTGGAGCTCAATCCCAGGACCCTGGGATCATGACTTGAGCCAAAGGCAGAGGTTTTAACTCACTGAGCCACCCGGGCACCCCCAAAACTATGGTATTAATCAAAGCCTGATATTTTACCTTGAGTCTAACAGGTTGGCCAAACATCATTTCACAGATACTGAACAGAGGGGTCCTATTGGGTCAGTGACAGAAATCTTTATTATTTATTATATATCAGGAAGCAGGTGCTTCATATTCTTATCAGTTCCCTTTCTCTGCAGAGAAGGGCACTAATGGGTATTGTGTTACACAGTGCACCTACATCTAAAGCTGAGAAATCCCTAAATTAGTAAATTCTCAGTCTTTTAAAGAGGAAAACCTTCCCAAATTTGCCCTACTAGAAGGCAATATCTTTTTTTTTTAAATTATTATGTTCAGTTAGCAGTCAAAACCACAGGGAGATACTACCTTACACCAGTTAGAATGGCAAAAAATTAACAAGACAGGAAACAACAAATGTTGTCAAGGATGTGGAGAAAGGGGAACCCTCTTACACTGGTTGGTTGCAATGGAAGCTGGTACAGCTACTCTGGAAAATAGTATGGAGATTCCTCAAAAAGTTAAAAACTAGAGCTACCCTATGTCCGAGCAGTTGCACTACTAGGTATTTATCACAAAGATACAGATGTAGTGAAAATAAGGAGCATATACACCTGAATGTTCATAGCAGCAGTGTCCACAATAGCCTAAATGTGGTAGGAGACCAGATACCCTTCAAGAGATGAATGGATAAAGAAGATACATTCAGGGGTGCCTGGGTGGCTCAGTGGGTTAAGCCGCTGCCTTCGGCTCAGGTCATGATCTTGGAGTCCTGGGATCGAGCCCCACATCGTGCTCTCTGCTCAGCAGGGAGCCTGCTTCCTCCTCTCTCTCTGCCTGCCTCTCTGCCTGCTTGTGATCTCTCTGTCAAATAAATAAATAAAATCTAAAAAAAAAAGATACATTCCTATATACAATGGAGTATTACTCAGCCATCAGAAAGGATGAATACCCATCATTTACACTGACATGGGTGGAACTGGTGGAGATTATGCTAAGTGAAAGAAGACAAGCAGAGAAAGACAATTATCACATGGTTTCACTCATATGTACATAAGGGATGTCATGAAGGACATTAGGGGAAGAGAGGGAAACTGAAAGGGAAGGTAGTATTTTTAATACACTTCTAAGGGGAAAAAAATCTACCAAATATGTTGCAAAATATTCCTGAATAGAGAATTCAGAGCAAAAGCTATCACAACATGTAGAAATGTTTCAGAATTTCCACCAACAAAATCCATCCCTCATTTCTAAACCAACTCAGCTTCTGCTGCAAATTCACCTAAGTATGTTCCTCTGTTGTCCTCTCTAATTAATCTGCAGGTCTCTTTTATCACCCCCAAGATGCCAGTCACAAGGTTCTCCAAAGGGATGCAAGCCAGTGACTAGCCCTCACACAAGTATAAACCCAAGAGTGCCTAAGGTCTCCTAGAAAGAGTTTACAATTTTGGAGGTTGGCAGCCAAGTTAAAAATCCATCATTCATATTACAGGTTAGTAATGCTTCTGACATAGCTTTCAGCTGGCTCTCAGGGCTCCCAATTCAATAACTTGTTTTTGGAGGGACTGCTTAAGTATATTTAATCCAATCTGTCCTATTTGTTCAAGCCATCAGCCATGTGACGTTAGTCTGCTCCACTATATGACTTAAAATAGGAGTGAGGAAGACATTTGGAAGTGTTTTGCCTGACTAAAATAAAAAACACAAGGAAGAACACATATTGGTGAGGATGTGGAGAAAAAGGAACCCTTGTACACTGTTGGTGGGAATGCAAATCAGAACAGCCACTGTGGAAAACACTATGGAGATTCCTCAAAAAAATAAAAAATACAACCACCATATGACCCAGCAGTTCCACTACTGGATACTTACCCAAACAATTTTAAAGCGTTAATTTGGAAGGATATTGTACCCCTATGTTTACTGCAGCACTTTTTAAAAAGAGCCAAATTATGGAAGCAACACAACCCAAGTATCCATTGATAGATTGTCACGGCCAGCATGACAAATCAACCAGGAAAACGTGAGGGCTAAGAGAACGGTGAAAAGAAATTAAGAGACAAAGAGATGGGGGCAGGAGGGACACTGAAGATGATGTCTAACAGTGCCAATTTTATTCCACATCTTACAATCATTTATAAGGCAGACCAGAATAGGAGGAGTAATACATCAGTACCTAGTCAGATGACCGCAAGTTTCTATAACAAGTTTACATTGACTACAAGCAAACCCCGTGATGTCAGGTAGTTTCGGCTAAAGCCATTAGCAAGACAATCAACCAGGGAGTGGGTTATGGGAGGTACAGAACAACAAGGACCAACTAAGAATTCATGACCCTGACCACATTGTTCCCTTCTGTAGGGGGAGTGTGTGGGAAGTTACATAGGCGAGTGCACGACACATAGCACAGACCCTTTTCTCAGTGTACTCAACGTTCCCATCTTTAACCTTGTCAAGATGTCCGGACTTTGAAGGAGGCACAAGTCAGGGCCTGGTTTGATCCTTGACTCCAACCATGCCGTGGCCTCCAACAATAGATGAATTGATAAAGAAGATACAATAATTATCTATCTTTCTAGTATCTATCATCTGTCTATCTATATATCCATCATCTATTTTCAATTGTATATACATGTACAATTGGATATTACTCAGCCATAAAAATGAATGAAATCTTGTCATTTGCAACAAGGATAGATTTAGTGGATATAATGCTAAGTGAAATAAGTCATTCAGAGAAAGACAAATAACATATGATTTCTCTCACATGTGGAATTTAAGGAACAAACAAAGAAAAAGAGACAAACAAAAAAGTAGACTCTTAACTATAGAGAATAAGCAGATGGTTATCAGAGGGTAGGTGAGTGGAGGGATGGGTGAAATAGGTGAAGGGAATTAAGAGTACACCTATCGTGATGAACAATGAAAAATGTATACAATTTCTTTTGATGGCTGCATAGTATTCCATTGTGTATATATACCACCTCTTCTTTATCCATTCATCTGTTGATGGACATCTAGGTTCTTTCCATAGTTTGGCGATTGTAGCCATTCCTGCTATAAACATTCAGGTGCACATACCCCTTCGGATCACTACGTTTGTATCTTTACGGTAAATACCCAGTAGTGCAATTGCTGGGTCATAGGGTAGTTCTATTTTCAACATTTTGAGGAACCTCCATGCTGTTTTCCAGAGTGGTTGCACCAGCTTGCATTCCCTCCAACAGTGTAGGAGGGTTCCCCTTCCTCCGAATCCTCGCCAGCATCTGTGACTTCCTAACTTGTTAATTTTAGCTATTCTGACTGCTGTGAGGTGATATCTCACCTCACCTGGTTCTGATTTGTATTTCCCTGATGCCGAGTGATATGGAGCACTTTTTCATGTGTCTGTTGGCCATCTGGATGTCTTCTTTGCAGAAATGTCTGTTCATGTCTTCTGCCATTTGCGACGACGTGGATGGAACTAGAGGGTATCATGCTTAGCAAAATAAGTCAATCAGAGAAAAACAACTATCATATGATCTCCCTGATATGAGGAAATGGAGATGCAACATGAGGGGGTTAAGGGGGTAGGAGAAGAATAAATGAAACAAGATGGGATTAGGAGGAAGACAAACTATAAGTGACTCTTAATCTCACAAAACAAATTGAGGGTTGCTGAAGGGAGAGGGGTTGGGGGAGGGGGTGGGGTTATGGACATTGGGGAGGGTATGTGCTATGGTGAGTGCTGTGAAGTGTGTAAACCTGTCGATTCACAGACCTGTACCCCTGGGGATCAAAATACATTATATGTTTATTAAAAATAAATAAATGATGAATAATCTTTTTAATGTACTGTTGAATCCTATTGGCTAGTATTTTGGCGAGAATTTTTGCATCTGTGTTCATCAAGGATATTGGTCTGTAGTTCTGTTTTTTGTTGGGATCCTTGTCTGGTTTTGGGATCAAGGTGATGCTGGCCTCATAAAATGAGTTTGGAAGTTTTCCTTCTATTTCTATTTTTTGGAACAGTTTCAGGAGAATAGGAATTAGTTCTTCTTTAAATGTTTGGTAGAATTCCCCCGGGAAGCCGTCTGGCCCTGGGCTTTTGTTTGTTTGGAGATTTTTGATGACTGTTTCAATCTCCTTACTGGTTATGGGTCTGTTCAGGCTTTCTATTTCTTCCTGGTTCAGTTGTGGTAGTTTATATGTCTCTAGGAATGCATCCATTTCTTCCAGATTGTCAAATTTGTTGGCGTAGAGTTGCTCATAGTATGTTCTTATAATTGTCTGTATTTCTTTGGTGTTCGTTGTGATCTCTCCTCTTTCATTCATGATTTTATTTATTTGGGTCCTTTCTCTTTTCTTTTTGATAAGTCTGGCCAGGGGTTTATCAATCTTATTAATTCTTTCAAAGAACCAGCTCCTAGTTTCGTTGATTTGTTCTATTGTTTTTTTGGTTTCTATTTCATTGATTTCTGCTCTGATCTTTGTGATTTCTCTTCTCCTGCTGGGTTTAGGGTTTCTTTCTTGTTATTTCTCCAGCTCCTTTATGTGTAGGGTTAGGTTGTGTACCTGAGATCTTTCTTGTTTCTTGAGAAAGGCTTGTACCGCTATATATTTTCCTCTCAGGACTGCCTTTGTTGTGTCCCACAAATTCTGAACCGTTGTGTTTTCATTATCATTTGTTCCCATAAATTTTTTCAATTCTTCTTTAATTTCCTGGTTGACCCATTCATTCTTTAGAAGGATGCTGTTTAGTCTCCATGTATTTGGGTTCTTTCCAAATTTCCTCTTGTTATTGAGTTCTAGCTTTAGAGCATTGTGGTCTGAAAATATGCAGGGAATGATCCCAATCTTTTGATACCGGTTGAGACTTGATTTAGGACCAAGAATGTGATCTATTCTGGAGAATGTTCCATGTGCACTAGAGAAGAATGTGTATTCTGTTGCTTTGGGATGAAATGTTCTGAATATATCTGTGATGTCAATCTGGTCCAGTGTGTCATTTAAGGCCTTGATTTCCTTGTTGATCTTTTGCTTGGATGATCTGTCCATTTCAGTGAGGGGAGTGTTAAAATCCCCTACTATTATTGTATTATTGTCGATGTGTTTCTTTGATTTTGTTATTAATTGGTTTATATAGTTGGCTGCTATACTCAGAAAACTATAAAGTACTCATGAAAGAAATTGAGGAAGACACAAAGAAATGGAAAAATGTTCCATGCTCCTGGATTGGAAGAATAAATATTGTGAAAATGTCTATGCTACCTAAAGCAATCTACACATTTAATCAATTCCTTTCAAAGTACCATCAATTTTTTTCAAAGAAATGGAACAAATAATCCTAAAATTTATATGGAACCAGAAAAGACCTCGAATAGCCAAAGGAATATTGAAAAAGAAAGCCAAAGTTGGTGGCATCACAATTCCGGACTTCAAGCTCTATTACAAAGCTGTCATCATCAATACAGCATGGTACTGGCACAAAAACAGACACATAGATCAATGGAACAGAATAGAGAGCCCAGAAATGGACCCTCAACTCTATGGTCAACTCATCTTCGACAAAGCAGGAAAGAATGTCCAATGGAACAAAGACAGCCTCTTCAATAAATGGTGTTGGGAAAATTGGACAGCCACATGCAGAAAAATGAAATTGGATCATTTCCTTACACCACACACGAAAATAGACTCAAAATGGATGAAGGATCTCAATGTGAGAAAGGAATCCATCAAAATCCTCGAGGAGAACACAGGCAGCAACCTCTTCGACCTCAGCCGCAGCAACATCTTCCTAGGAACATCACCAAAGGCAAGGGAAGCAAGGGCAAAAATGAACTTTTGGGATTTTATCAAGATCAAAAGCTTTTGCACAGCAAAGGAAACAGTGAACAAAACCAAAAGACAACTGACAGAATGGGAGAAGATATTTGCAAATGACATATCAGATAAAGGGCTAGTGTCCAAAATCTATAAAGAACTTAGCAAACTCAACATCCAAAGAACAAATAATCCAATCAAGAAATGGGCAGAGGACATGAACAGACATTTCTGCAAAGAAGACATCCAGATGGCCAACAGACACATGAAAAAGTGCTCCATATCACTCGTCATCAGGGAAATACAAATCAAAACCACCATGAGATATCACCTCACACCAGTCAGAATGGCTAAAATTAACAAGTCAGGAAATGACAGATGCTGGCGAGGATGTGGAGAAAGGGGAACCCTCCTACACTGTTGGTGGGAATGCAAGCTGGTGCAACCACTCTGGAAAACAGCATGGAGGTTCCTCAAAATGTTGAAAATGGAACTACCCTATGACCCTGCAATTGCACTGCTGGGTATTTACCCTAAAGATACAAACGTAGTGATCCGAAGGGGCACGTGCACCCGAATGTTTATAGCAGCAATGTCTACAATAGCCAAACTATGGAAAGAACCTAGATGTCCATCTACAGACGAATGGATAAAGAAGAGGTGGTATATATACACAATGGAATACTATGCAGCCATCAAAAGAAATGAAATCTTGCCATTTGCGATGACGTGGATGGAACTAGAGGGTATCATGCTTAGCGAAATAAGTCAATCGGAGAAAGACAACTATCATATGATCTCCCTGATATGAGGGAGAGGAGATGCAACATGGGGGGTTGAGGGGGTAGGAGAAGAGTAAATGAAACAAGATGGGATTGGGAGGGAGACAAACCATAAGTGACTCTTAATCTCACAAAACAAACTGAGGGTTGATGGGGGGAGGGGGTTGGGAGAGGGTGTGGGGTTATGGATATTGGGGAGGGTATGTGCTATGGTGAGTGTTGTGAAGTGTGTAAACCTGGCGATTCGCAGACCTGTACCCCTGGGGATAAAAATATATGTTTATAAAGCTGTAAAAAAAAAAAAAAAAAAGAAAAAAGAAAAAAGAAAAAAGAAAGGATGAATACCCAAGTTTTGTAGCAACTTGGACGGGACTGGAAGAGATTATGCTGAGTGAAATAAGTCAAGCAGAGAGAGTCAATTATCATATGGTTTCACTTATTTGTGGAGCATAACAAATAGCATGGAGGACAAGGGGAGATGGAGAGGAGAAGGGAGTTGAGGGAAATTGGAAGGGGAGGTGAACCATGAGAGACTATGGACTCTGAAAAACGATCTGAGAATTTTGAAGGGGTGGGGGGTGGGAGGTTGGGGGCACCAGGTGGTGGGTATTGTAGAGGGCACAGATTGCATGTAGCACTGGGTGTGGTGCAAAAAATAATGAATACTGTTATGCTGAAAAAATAAAAAAAAATAAATAAATGAATAAACAAATTTAAAAAAATGTATACAATTGTTGAATCACTGTATGGTACACTTAAAGTGAATATTGCACTGTCTGTTAATTTTACCGGAATTAAAATAAATTTTGAAAAGGAGTATTTTGCCTGTGGGTGAAGGTAGGTGTGTGGGGTGACTAGGAGGTGCTGGAGTGGTTCCCTATTATCTCTGTTATTTTCATCTGATGGAGGATGGCTTACCTAAAAATCAAGCAAATTTAAAATTCTTGCACTGAAGTATTTGTCTTTCGGAGAAAGGCTCCAGAGACAGTTCTTAGTGGCAAAGATCATTAATAGTCTTCTGGGGTCTAAAGTGTCCTCTTCCCTGATAATGGGTTTTCTCTCTCTCTCTCCACTTCCATAAAATCTGAGTAGTCCATTCCACACCTATAATTTCATCCGGTTTCCAGTCATACCCTTCTCACACTCAGACCCCTCATCTGGAGGAGTCAGGGGTTGAGGGACAAGGACAATTTTATAAAACTTACCAAGAATTAAGCTTGAATCTATGTGGCCATGTTACCATCTGGAATTTGTACCAACTAAACAGATTTTAGTTTTTGTTAAAGCAATAATAAAACAATGTATTGGGTGATATTATTAAATACGATAGGTCTGTGTCACAACCGAGACCCTGAGCTTAGAAAAATACCAGTACTTTAAAGAGGCTGCCAGTAAAACTACCCAGTCTTGCCCAGTGCAGGACATTATCTTAATTCCAGTTAGGAAAAAAACAAAACAAAAAAACTGCCTTCTACCCATGAAGAATAAATGATCTTTATCTCCATGGCTGAATGACATAAAAACAGTTGTAAAAGTAATGTAGAGCAAGAGCTAATACAAGATATGTAGAAAGTCTGTGAAAAATTGGCACTCAACAGTCATGACTGCACAGCTGGTTGCATGAAATACACTCTTAAGGAGGATTTTTTTTTTAATTAGCTATCTGAACTTGAAGTGTTTGAAAACAGTAAGAAGATAAGATATCAGGAATCCTTGGAATCAAGTATTGATGAGTTACTTAGATTATCACTTAGAAAGAAGCTTCTATTGGGGCACCTGGGTGGCACAGTCAATTAAATATGTGCCTTTGGCTCAGGTCATGATCCTGGGGTCTGGGATTGAGCCTTGCTTTGGGCTCCCTGCTCAGCTGGGAGCCTGCTTCTCCCTCTCCCTCTTTCCCTCCCCCTGCTTATGCTCACTCTCTCTCTCTCAAATAAATAAGTAAAATCTTAAAAAAAAAAAAAAAGAAAGAAGCTTCTTAAAAGGATAACCTTTTTCAAAGTAAATAGAGATAATACAGAACAATATGATAAGCATTTGAAATATATTCACTATCATGAATATCTATGGTGGCTATAACTAATAATGTTTTATGGCATATTTGAAAGTTGCCAAGAGAATATATCTTAAAAGATCTCATCACAAGAAAAAAAAATGTAACCATGTATAGTGACAGATTGTAACTAGACTTATTGTGGAGATGATTTTGCAGTGTATATAAATATCAAATCATCATGTTTTACACCTGAAACCAAAACAGTGTTATATGTCAACACTTCAACTGAAAAAAAAAAAAAAAAGATCAGAACCTTCTTTGTTTTCAGTAACAGCTGACATAAGGCAATAAGAGATAAGAAATTTCTTGAGGGTAGTCATGGGAACTCCATGGTTTGCTGAGTATAAATCAAGCTAAGAATTTAAAGCCACAAACTTGTCATTTTCTTTCTCTATATAGTTAGATACAACCTTCCTGCCTTGTAGCACGATAGTGAATATATTTCACATGCTTATTGGCTAACATTCAAACCTCAAAAAAGAAAACTTAAATACCAAAAAGTATTGTAGTAATTGTTCCAGTCCATTTGGACTACTATAACAAAATATCAGAAGACTCTGTGTCATACATAAAAAGAAATGTATTTCACACAGTTCTGGAGCATGGAAAACCATGTTCAGAATGTCAGTGTGGTCAGATAAGGGCCTTCTTCCAGTTTTCTGTTTTCTCATTGTATGCTTACATGGTAGAAGGAGGGGGACAGAATTCTCTGGGGTCCTTTCATAAGAGCACTAATCCTGTTAGTGGTTTCATGCCCACGATCTAACTACCTCCCAAAGGTCCTATCCCCTAATACCATCACCTTTGGAAGTTAGAATTTCAAAATATGGATTTTGGGGTACCTGTTAAGACCATAGCAATAATTCACCAATATATGTGACAATAGATTCTAAGAGTGATATACCAGAGAGAAAGTAAATATAACTCCATGTCTGGGTGAATTTATTGATATATTTTTAATGATTGAGGGGTATGTTTTTGTTTTCGTTTTGGCTCGAAATTAGGCTTTTACTTCCAGAAAGCTAGTTTACCAGCACATCATAGATCAGGGTGAGGTCTGAGTAGTGATTGTGGTTTTTCTGTTTGTTTGTTTGTTTTTTAATTTTATTTTTTATGAACATATAATATATTTTTATCCCCAGGGGTACAGGTCTGTGAATCGCCAGGTTTACACACTTCACAGCACTCACCATTGCACATACCCTCCCCAATGTCCATAACACCACTCCCCCTCTCCCAATCCCACTCCCCCCATCAACCCTCACTTTGTTTTGTGAGATTAAGAGTCTCTTATGGTTTGTCTCCCTCCCAATCCCATCTTGTTTCATTTACTCTTCTCCTACCCCCTTAACCCCCCATGTTGCATCTCCTCTCCATCATATCAGGGAGATCATATGATAGTTGTCTTTCTCCGATTGACTTATTTCGCTAAGCATGATACCCTCTAGTTCCATCCACGTCATCGCAAATGGCAAGATTTCATTTCTTTTGATGGCTGCATAGTATTCCATTGTGTATATATACCACCTCTTCTTTATCCATTCGTCTATTGATGGACATCTAGGTTCTTTCCATAGTTTGGCTATTGTAGATATTGCTGCTATAAACATTCCGGTGCACGTGCCCCTTCGGATCACTACGTTTGTATCTTTACGGTAAATACTCAGTAGTGCAATTGCTGGGTCATAGGGTAGTTCTATTTTCAACATTTTGAGAAACCTCCATGCTGTTTTCCAGAGTGGTTGCACCAGCTTGCATTCCCACCAACAGTGTACGAGGGTTCCCCTTTCTCCGCATCCTCGCCAGCATCTATCATTTCCTGACTTGTTAATTTTAGCCATTCTGACTGGTGTGAGGTGAGATCTCATTGTGGTTTTGATTTGTATTTCCCTGATGCCGAGTGATGTGGAGCACTTTTTCATGTGTCTGTTGGCCATCTGGATGTCTTCTTTGCAGAAATGTCTGTTCATGTCTTCTGCCCATTTCTTGATTGGACTATTTGTTCTTTGGGTGTTGAGTTTGCTAGGTTCTTTATAGATTTTGGACACTAGCCCTTTATCTGATATGTCATTTGCAAATATCTTCTCCCATTCTGTCAGTTGTCTTTCGGTTTTGTTCACTGTTTCCTTTGCTGTGCAAAAGCTTTTGATCTTGATAAAATCCCAAAAGTTCATTTTTGCCCTTGCTTCCCTTGCCTTTGGTGATGTTCCTAGGAAGATGTTGCTGCGGCTGAGGTCGAAGAGGTTGCTGCCTGTGTTCTCCTCAAGGATTTTGATGGATTCCTTTCTCACATTGAGGTCCTTCATCCATTTTGAGTCTATTTTCGTGTGTGGTGTAAGGAAATGGTCCAATTTCATTTTTCTGCATGTGGCTGTCCAATTTTCCCAACACCATTTATTGAAGAGGCTGTCTTTTTTCCATTGGACATTCTTTCCTGCTTTGTCGAAGATGAGTTGACCATAGAGTTGAGGGTCCATTTCTGGGCTCTCTATTCTGTTCCATTGATCTATGTGTCTGTTTTTGTGCCAGTACCATGCTGTCTTGATGATGACAGCTTTGTAATAGAGCTTGAAGTCCGGAATTGTGATGCCACCAACTTTGGCTTTCTTATTCAATATTCCTTTGGCTATTCGAGGTCTTTTCTGGTTCCATATAAATTTTAGGATTATTTGTTCCATTTCTTTGAAAAAAATGGATGGTACTTTGATAGGAATTGCATTAAATGTGTAGATTGCTTTAGGTAGCATAGACATTTTCACAATATTTATTCTTCCAATCCAGGAGCATGGAACATTTTTCCATTTCTTTGTGTCTTCCTCAATTTCTTTCATGAGTACTTTATAGTTTTCTGAGTAAAGATTCTTAGTCTCTTTGGTTAGGTTTATTCCTAGGTATCTTATAGTTTTGGGTGCAATTGTAAATGGGATGGACTCCTTAATTTCTCTTTCTTCTGTCTTGTTGTTGGTGTAGAGAAATGCAACTGATTTCTGTGCATTGATTTTATATCCTGACACTTTACTGAATTCCTGTACAAGTTCTAGCAGTTTTGGAGTGGAGTCTTTTGGGTTTTCCACATATGGTATCATATCATCTGCAAAGAGTGATAGCTTGACTTCTTCTTTGCCGATTTGGATGCCTTTAATTTCCTTTTGTTGTCTGATGGCTGAGGCTAGGACTTCTAGTACTATGTTGAATAGCAGTGGTGATAACGGACATCCCTGCCGTGTTCCTGACCTTAGCGGAAAAGCTTTCAGTTTTTCTCCATTGAGAACGATATTTGCAGTGGGTTGTTCATAGATGGCTTTGATAATATTAAGGTATGTGCCCTCCATCCCTACACTTTGAAGAGTTTTGATCAGGAAGGGATGCTGTACTTTGTCAAATGCTTTTTCAGCATCTATGGAGAGTACCATATGGTTCTTGTTCTTTCTTTTATTAATGTGTTGTATCACATTGATTGATTTGCAGATGTTGAACCAACCTTGCAGCCCTGGAATAAATCCCACTTGGTCATGGTGAATAATCCATTTAATGTACTGTTGAATCCTATTGGCTAGTATTTTGGCGAGAATTTTTGCATCTGTGTTCATCAAGGATATTGGTCTGTAGTTCTCTTTTTTGATGGGATCCTTGTCTGGTTTTGGGATCAAGGTGATACTGGCCTCATAAAATGAGTTTGGAAGTTTTCCTTCCATTTCTATTTTTTGGAACAGTTTCAGGAGAATAGGAATTAGTTCTTCTTTATATGTTTGGTAGAATGGGCTTTTGTTTGTTTGGAGATTTTTGATGACTGTTTCAATCTCCTTACTGGTTATGGGTCTGTTGAGGCTTTTTATTTCTTCCTGGTTCAGTTGTGGTAGTTTATATGTCTCTAGGAATGCATCCATTTCTTCCATATTCAAATTTGTTGGCGTAGAGTTGCTCATAGTATGTTCTTATAATTGTCTGTATTTCTTTGGTGTTCGTTGTGATCTCTCCTCTTTCATTCATGATTTTATTTATTTGGGTCCTTTCTCTTTTCTTTTTGAGAAGTCTGGCCAGGGGTTTATCGATCTTATTAATTCTTTCAAAGAACCACCTCCTAGTTTCGTTGATTTGTTCTATTGTTTTTTTGGTTTCTATTTCATTGATTTCTGCTCTGATCTTTATGATTTCTCTTCTCCTGCTGGGTTTAGGGTTTCTTTCTTGTTCTTTCTCCAGCTCCTTTATGTGTAGGGTTAGGTTGTGTACCTGAGATCTTTCTTGTTTCTTGAGAAAGGCTTGTACCGCTATATATTTTCCTCTCAGGACTGCCTTTGTTGTGTCCCACAGATTCTGAACCGTTGTGTTTTCATTATCATTTGTTTCCATGAATTTTTTCAATTCTTCTTTAATTTCCTGGTTGACCCATTCATTCTTTAGAAGGATGCTGTTTAGTCTCCATGTATTTGGGTTCTTTCCAAATTTCCTCTTGTGATTGAGTTCTAGCTTCAGAGCATTGTGGTCTGAAAATATGCAGGGAATGATCGCAATCTTTTGATACCGGTTGAGACCTGATTTAGGACCAAGAATGTGATCTATTCTGGAGAATGTTCCATGTGCACTAGAGAAGAATGTGTATTCTGTTGCTTTGGGATGAAATGTTCTGAATATATCTGTGATGTCCATCTGGTCCAGTGTGTCATTTATGGCCTTGATTTCCTTGTTGATCTTTTGCTTGGACGATCTGTCCATTTCAGTGAGGGGACTGTTAAAGTCCCCTACTATTATTGTATTATTGTCAATGTGTTTCTTTGATTTTGTTATTAATTGGTTTATATAGTTGGCTGCTCCCACGTTAGGGGCATAGATATTTAAAATTGTTAGATCTTCTTGTTGGACAATCCTTTGAGTATGATATAGTGTCCTTCCTCATCTCTTATTATAGTCTTTGGCTTAAAATCTAATGGATCTGCTATAAGGATTGCCACTCCTGCTTTCTTCTGACGTCCATTAGCATGGTAAATTCTTTTCCACCCCCTCACTTTAAACCTGGAGGTGTCTTCGGGTTTAAGATGAGTTTCTTGTAGGCAACATATAGATGGGTTTTGTTTTTTTATCCATTCTGATACCCTCTGTCTTTTGATTGGGGCATTTAGCCCTTTAACATTCAGGGTAAGTATTGAGAGATATGAATTTAGGGCCATTGTATTGCCTGTAAGGTGACTGTTATTGCATATTGTCTCTGTTTCTTTCTGATCTACTATTTTTAGGGTCTCTCTTTGCTTAGAGGACCCCTTTCAATATTTCCTGTAGAGCTGGTTTGGTATTTGCGAATTCTTTCAGTTTTTGTTTGTCCTGGAAGCTTTTAATCTCTCCTTCTATTTTCAATGATAGCCTAGCTGGATATAGTGTTCTTGGCTGCATGTTTTTCTCATTTAGTGGTCTGAATATATCATGCCAGCTCTTTCTGGCCTGCCAGGTCTCTGTGGATAAGTCTGCTGCCAATCTAATATTTTTACCATTGTTCGTTACAGACTTCTTTTCCCGGGCTGCTTTCAGGGTCTTCTCTTTGTCACTAAGACTTGTAAATTTTACTATTAGGTGATGGGGTATGGACCTATTCTTATTGATTTTGTGAGGGGTCTCTGAACCTCCTGGATTTTGATGCTTGTTCCCTTTGCCATATTAGGGAAATTCTCTCCAATATACCTTCTGCTCCCCTCTCTGTTTCCTCTTCTTCTGGAATCCCAGTTATTCTAATGTTGTTTCGTCTTATGGTGTCACTTATCTCTCGAATTCTCCCCTCGTGGTCCAGTAGCTGTTTGTCCCTCTTTTGCTCAGCTTCTTTATTCTCTGTCATTTGGTCTTCTATATCGCTAATTCTTTCTTCTGCCTCATTTATCCTAGCAGTGAGAGCCTCCATTTTTGATTGCACCTCATTAATAGCTTTTTTGATTTCAACTTGGTTAGATTTTAGTTCTTTTATTTCTCCAGAAAGGGCTTTTATATCTCCCGAGAGTGTTTCTCTAATATCTTCCATGCCTTTTTCAAGCCCGGCTAGAACCTTGAGAATCGTCATTCTGAACTCTATATCTGACATATTACCAATGTCTGTATTGATTAGGTCCCTAGCCTTTGGTACTGCCTCTCGTTCTTTTTTTTGTGGTGAATTTTTCAGCCTTGTCATTTTGTCCAGATAAGAGTATATGAAGGAGCAAGTAAAATACTAAAAGGGTGGCAACAACCCCAGGAAAATATGCTTTAGCCAAATCAGAAGAGATCCCAAATAGTGAGGGGAAGAAAGGGGATAAAAAGAGATTCAGAAAGAAAAAAAAAATGAAAAAAAGAAACAATTACATAAAAGAAAACGAATAAAGAAAAAATATAAAAGGGAAAAAATATATATTAGATAAACTAGTTAAAAAACGTCAAAAAAGAAAAGGGTAAAATTTAAAAAAATTTAGCAGAAGAAGAAAAAAAATTGAAAAAAAAATTAAATTAACTGCAAGGCTAAAGAATCATAGGGAGAAAGCCATGAGTTCTGTGCTTTGCTTTCTCCTCCTCTGGAATTTCGCTGCTCTCCTTGGTATTGAAACTGCAATCCTTGGTAGGTGAACTTGATCCTGGCTGGATTTCTTGTTGATCTTCTGGGGGAGGGGCCTGTTGTAGTGATTCTCACGTGTCTTTGCCCCAGGCAGAGTTGCACTGCCCTTTCCCGGGCCAGTCTGAGTAATTCGCTCGGGTTTGCTTTAGGGAGCTTTGGTTCCCTGAGCGCTTTCTGTAGAGTTCCGCAGGATGGGAATGAAGATGGCGGCCTCCCAGTCTCCGGCCCGGAGGAGCCGAGAGCCCGGGGCCCCACTCCTCAGTGCGCCCTCAGAGAACAGCGCCCAATTACTCCCATCACCCTGGCCTCCAGCCGCGCTCTGAGCTGACCAAGCCTGCGACCAGTTCAAGGTAACCCTGAGCTTAGAGCTTACTCCTCGGCTCTGTCTCTGTAGTCGGCTTCCCTGTTCTAATACCTGTAAGCTCTGTGACACTCAGACATCCCCGATCCTTCTGTGACCCTGTGGGACCTGAGGCCACGCTGACTCTGCATGGGCTTCACCCCGGTTAAGCCTCTGGAGCGATGTCCCTCAGCGGAACAGACTTTTAAAAGTCCTGATTTTGTGCTCCATTGCTCCGCCGCTTGCCGGGAGCCAGCTCCTCCCCCCACGGTCTATTTCCCCGTCAATTTGGATTCACTTTTCCGCCCGTCCTACCTTTCAGAAAGTGGTTGATTTTCTGTTTCTAGAGTTGCTGTTCTTCTTCTCTTCGAATCCCATTGGATTTGTAGGTGTTTGCAATCTTTAGATAAGCTATCTAGCTGATCTCCCGCTACCTGAAATAATCTCAGCCTGCTACTTCTCTGCCATCTTGACTCCTCCTCCAGTGATTGTGGTTTTAATGGAAGTGTTCAAGCCTCTGATGATGGCTATAATTTTTTGTTCAATTAGGTAACTACTTGAATTTGTGAATGACTTATCCTGATTAAAGCTGAAATATTAGAAAAATAAGTCCAAGATGTAGAATGACAGCAATATGGAACATTATTTAATGAACAGGAGGGTATTAACAACATTGAAAGGTTTTGTAATTGCTGGTCTGAAGTAAAAGCGGGAGATAATTTCATTACAGTGAGCTTCCTCATTTCACTGGAAATGATGGGACTATGGGAAGGCAGAGGTCATGTAATAGCAATTAGCTGACATTGGCAAGATGGGTACGGTTACTTATTAGTTGGTAGAATTAGACTGAATATCAAAATTGTGTGATATGCATTAGTTTGAAAAATACATCATGCTGCTCCTAAGGCTAAAATAAATAGACAATCCATTAAGTTCCTATTTGACCTACATAATTGAAAGAACTCTAGTTTGGGTGAAAGGAAGGATGGTATAGCCATCGAATGGTGTTAGACTCCTTACCCAAATAAAGACTTTAGTCTTTATTCATAGAGCCAGAACCCATTAAGGAAGTTTCCTTGAGGAAGAGTCATGCATTGATATTAGTATCTTAATCACCTTCCAATTTTCCTGAAAGGATATAAATTCATTTGTCAGGAAAACTGTCCACTGAAGAGGGTAAAATCTGGAACTTTCTGGGATTGTTTCACCTCATCTCTGAGCTAATCTTAATTATTATGATAATAAAATACCAGGGTACACACTTATTAGAGTGGAGAATAATGAGGGTGGAGAAAGTTTTATTGATAAGTGGCAGTTATGTGTTAGTCTCATTTACAGTGATTCTATTGCATGTGAAAAATCATCCTGATATATTGTTAAAAGAGATATACTCAGGACCAAGTAGAAAACCATGGAGTTCACCCTCATAAACAAATAACAAATCAAAGCATATTTCCCTGGAAAAATTGTAGTACTTGATACTACCATCAAATAAATACTTTAAAAAAATGATGCAGAAATGGTAATCCATTCCACATACCCATTTAATTAAAATATTTGCCTACCTTATCTCAGATGAATTTTAGAGGGTAACAGTAGATTCATATGCTGAATTAGATTATAACATGAAATGCAATGTGTTTTAAGTTATGGACCACTTATTGGTTTAAATCAAAACAATATTGGCACTAAATATTGAGTTATTGAATTTTAGATATTTTTTTGATTAATAGAACATAACAGGTAGATTGCATCACCTTGAAATAGTAAAACAGATAAGAAATCAGACCTTCATCCTTACTTTAGGGCCATCCCTAGCCTTTTGCTATTATTTAGACATTGGACAAGCAAACCCAAATCTGCAGCACAAGCCCACAGGCTGTTTTTGTACAGTCTTCCATCTAAGAATGGTCTTTACATTTGCAGGTTCAGAACAGGAAAGAGGAGGAGGTTGAGGGAGTAGGGAGGATAGGAGAATGGAGGAAGCATATAAGGGTATGTTAAGATATATTTTTAAAAAATGTATCAGGGACTCAGAATTTCTCAGGCAAAATTTTTTAAATACGCATTAAGAGAAATATATGATTTTATTTTACAAATAGACATATTCCAATTTTCTCTTTTATATGATAACAAATACCCATCAATCATATATGCTTTCATGAAGATATTTCTCTACCACTCTCTTCCAAAATACATGATATTTTATTTATTTTTTAATTTAAATTCAATTAGCCAATATATAGTACATCATCAGTTTCTGATGTAGTGTTTAACGATTGCGTATAATACCCAGTGCTCATATCATGTGCCATTCTTAATGCATGGTATTTTAATGGTATGTGAAAAAGTAACCAGTTTTCAAAAGAGAGTTGTAACAAGCAAAAGAAATTTAGAAATTGATTGTTTGAAATTATTGCCATAGTTATTGCTACTGAAGATTATATAAGCTCAATAATTATGAAAATTTCTCATCCACCCATTTGGAAAACTTAGAAGTATTATAATCTCTATTAAAATATTCCAAGTAAAAATTTCAGTGCACTTTAAAAATGCTTATATAAAAATAAAAGTTTAGGCAGCAGATTAACATTAGAGCAGACAGAATTGCAGTAATTCAATATCAAAAACAAATTCAAATAGAACAGAAGAATAATTACTGTGACTCCCTTCTTTTGATGTGATCAGCATGCAGTGTGAAGCATTAGTTTTGAACTATGAAGACCCTTCTTTTTAAAAATTTATTTATTTATTTATTTGACAGAGATCACAGGTAGGCAGAGAAGCAGGCAGAGAGAGATGTGGAAATAGGTTCCCTGCTGAGCAGAGAGCCTAATGCAGGGCTCGATTCCAGGACCCTGAGATCATGACCTGAGCCAAAGGCAGAGGCTTTTACCCACTGAGCCACCCAGGTGCCCCTATGAAGATGCTTCTAATTACCAAGGTCAGATAGGCTTAGAATAAGAATTTCATTTAACTTATCACATAATAAGCTGATATTTGCAAATATAATAATACATGTTATATCAAATTGAATTTTATAGTTGTACTATTAACATTAAAATTAATTTATATCATAAATCTGTATTATAAACTATATTGATTCTTTTGCTTAATGCCTTTGCTTAATTTCTATTTTTCTATTAACATGTTTAAATATTCTATACTATAGTGAATATATAATTTATAAACAAATATACAGATACTGTGAAATTCAAGTGTTTTTGTTTGTGTTTTTTTTTTTTTACTGGTAGAGTATATGATAAAGAATAATAATAATAAGCAAAAGAAATTTACAAATTGATTATTTGAAATGACTGCCATGACCTCGATTTACAGAAACAAAAGAATTCCTTATTATTTAAGGACATAGTGGTTAGTAATTCAATATCTCTAATAGTTATAGGTCAATTCCCATTTTTTATTTTGCCTTGACTCAGTGACAATTTGTGCATTTCGAGAAGTATGTGTTTCTCAGCTACGTTTCGCAAATCTAGGTGGTGCATTAACTCTATATAGAATATGTGGAAAATTGAATCTGTGAATTCCAGAACAGTGGAAAAGAACATGGAAAAATTATAGTCTCTTTTGGCCTCCTCTGAGAGAATTTTTAGAGGAAATAGATAAAATCACCAAATAAAAAGGCATATTATTTTGGCCTAAATAAGGGACAGATAAAGGGAGAGAATTAAGCTTTAGAGATTAATTAGACCACCATGAAAATTATAGCAAGAAAAATAGTTATTATTATTTTGAATATAAGAATTAAAAGTTCTATGAAGCACTTTATCCTTCTTGCTTTATTTTACTCACAACCTCAGTAATATCACTAAAATGATTCACTTCACTGAGAAAATCTCAATCTTTTTGATCATGTGCTTAAAAGCATCTTGCACTTGTTTGTTTCTCAGTGTATAAGTGAAGGGATTCAACATGGGGGCAACAGAAGTACTGAGCAGGGCTATCCCTTTTTTAAAGATAGTCTGTCCTTTGCAGAGGGTTTCACATACATGAAAATGCAGCTGCCATATGAAATGGACACAACTACCATGTGAGAAGAACATGTAGAAAAGGCTTTCTTCCTCTGTTGAGAAGAAGGTATCTTCAGTATAGTCCTGATGATGTTTGTAGGAGAGAATCACTAATATCAGTGTACCAGGAGGGTCAAAATGGCTGAGAGAAATGCCATTAAATCTATTACATCTGTGTCTGTGCAAGAGAGCTGTAATATAGGAGAAAAATCGCAGAAGAAATGATCTATAGCGTTGTCTGCACAGAAATCTAGCTGAAGACCCACAAGGAGTGGTGGAACAATTACTATAAAACCAGACAACCATGAATCAAAGACCAACAAGTTGCAGACTCTGTCACTCATGATGGTGGTGTAATGCAGGGGTTTGCAGATGGCCACATAGCGGTCATAAGACATGGCAGCCAGAAGAAAAAATTCAATTGCACCCAAGACAATAGTAAAAAAACAGCTGTGTTGCACAACTATTGTAAGAAATGGACTTATCACCTGTTGCCATACTGGCAAGAAATCTGGGGATGCAGACAGTTGTGAATGAAATTTCTAAAAATAAGAAACTTCAGAGGAAGAAATACATGGGTGTCTTTAGATGAGAGTCCAGTAGGGTGAGGGTGATTATGGTTAGATTCCCACTGACACTCAACATGAAGGGAAAAGAAGGAGAAGAAAAATGACCACTTGTAATTGTGGATTATCAGTCAGTCCAAGAAGAATAAAGGTTGTTACTGTACTGTGGTTTTTCATTGCTGACTTCCAAAAAAATAATAATTTTAAAAAGTAAGAAAAAATGAGAAATAAAGGGTATAATCTTGCATGAGATTCCTATTAGCTTGAGATTGTCCATACATGTGTTGCTCCTGCCACCCAACCTGCTTCATTGTTATGCTAGTCAGCAGTAACAGCCTCTAAAAACTTGCTCATATAATTTGTACTCAAAATTTCACTAACCGAGTGCAACTCTAGAAGTGTCATTTCTCAAGTGTCATAAATTCAGGCATTCCAAAAGGATAATATATGGCATATAAAAATAGAAACAAAGAAAAATCCAAAAAATTGTCATAATGTCTTAACTTGTGTCTTCTGTAGTTGCAATTTTTCCCCAATCTACTTAGTACAGATTAAGTTATTTTACACCATCAGGTAACTCATTCCTCTTTGCTAAACTTATCTCTTTCTCAGTTTATTACTCCTTATGATAGTATTCTGTAAAGTAGATTTCAGCTGAGGACTCCTTGCCTTTTAAAAATCAAAAACTTGACCTAAATACCCAAGTTGGGATTCAGTACTTCCACCAAACTTTCATAAATCCTTCAAGATTGAAATTTTCATGACCACTTTAGGTCTGCTTTCCCCTTTTTCCTGAAGACTTGGGTGTACTTTTGTCTCACCCACCCTGGTTATTCTTGTTTCTCTGATACGGACCCAAGTAGATAGGAAGTATATCCTCATGCATGATGACTGTGTTGTTTATGTAGCATTCTTTATTTACTTTTGCAGTAACAGAGGAAGGTTCTAGAAAACAAGCCATTTAAAAAAGATGTTATCTACTCATGCCTGGTAGTTTGTTTTAGTGTCATTGCTCTGCATGGCTCCCCTTATTGCCATGGTATCCTCTTTTCTCTTACTCATGTCCTTCTCTTCTCTTATTGACTTGTTTTGTGGTTAGCACCTTAAAATTCAGAATTTTAATAGCCTTTTCAATGTTTTTACTTTCCATCTTTTTCATACCATGCCTACATCCTCATGTTTATCATCTCAAAAGTGTATTACCAAATTTTTCTAAAGCATGACCATATTTTCCTTAAGAAGAATGTCATGTCATATATAGTTTTAAACCTATTGTATGCATTTTAAAGCTATTACATTTCACACAGTCCAGTTCAGGTGTTAAAAAATAGAGATATTTCCAATGGTTATAAATAATTACAATAGGACTAAGATTTTTTTCCTCTTTTACTTCATTCCTTTCTTACATTTTTCCTTCCCTTCCCCAGACTCCCCAATGTATCATTTATCTAAAAATGTCTACATTCTGGCTATTTAAGCATAATTTATACTCAGTGATTAAATTTTTGAAATCCAAGTTTGGTCTACTTTCCTTTTCTAAGGTCGGTCTATTTTTTAAGGTCAAAAGCATAAGAAAATGTCAGTCAACAAAGGATGAATTATATAGGGTACCAAATTATAAAGTTAGAAGTGAATTCATATATGCATACTCCCAAGCTAAATTTAAATTACAAAACTGCAAAAAAAAAAAAAACACCTAAAAAATATTGAAACTACTTGACATCATTATCTTCTTTTAACTCCAAATAAAATATTTGGTGAATGGCAATAAAATAGTCACTGTTTCTGACCATTTTTATAAGCCCAGGGACTTCTGTAACTACTTCTGCAATTTATCAGTAAGGGAGAGGAGATTCCTTTGGGATATGAAACTGGATATTTTATGAAATGTTTAAATTCTATTAAATTCAATAAGAGCAAATTTCTCAAGTTTAGTACTAATTCATTTTTCCGAAGTCATATTTTACAATATTCATAATGATCCTGTATACCAAAAACATATGTAATTATAATTATCTGAGGAAAACAACATATTCATTTAATAAAATACATTTCTGAGATTCTTTTGAATGTTATGAAGGATATCTATTCAAAGCTTGATTCCAACGAAATGAAGGTTCAAAGATTCCTTATTAGGACAAGTCAACTGAGTTATAAAAAAAAAAATTAGTTCTAACTTCATGGCATTTATTTCAATGGCTTACAAATGAATCAACTTTTTTTGTCCAGGTTCATGCAATTAATATGACTAAAATTTTTTTTTTTTTAATTCCCCAAACTTACTATATTTAGTAGCAATTTCATTCCCAACTGTCTGCTTTTGATTTGAGCCCCAGAACACAGGAAATTTCTGAATGTTGCATATCCATCATATTTTTATATTACTTTAAACTACTTTTAACTTGCATTCTTATCCAAAATACATTAACCCCAACATCTCACACTCAACTGTGTGAGCTCATAGATTTTATCAGGACAAGAAATTTATCTAATTTCATTTCTTCTTTAAAAAGCCATATCTCCAATTTATATTAAATTTGGAGGACATTTCTGTATTACATATAAAGTAAATGTATTTCTTTAAAAAAAAAAAAACTTAGAATAGGGTGGTAAAAAAAGATTTCAGTCTCATTGTCTACTTTGAGATGTTTCTGGCCTACATGAGAAGCACAATTGCTTCTTTTGTAGTTTTAGGATTTAATCATTTTTGTGTACTCTGCCATTGATCTCAAGAGGATTAAATGACAATACAATTTTTAAAAGATAGAAACATTTCCCAAGATACCGTTGTACAACTATGTCAAAAATACATGGATTATTCATTAAGTATAATCTATAAACTCATATGTAAAAAGAAGATAAAATCTTCTTTTGAGGCAGCTATATGTTGTAAGCCATAAGGAGTTTCTTGAACTTACATCTTACATATCCATAACAAATATACATTCCACACAAGAAAAAATGAAACTCTACAATTCAAATTGTGAAAAGACTTTAAGGGGATTATTACCAAAAGTTTCAATCCTGACTCAATAACGGGCTTATATTATACTTACCTAAGTTAAATCATGCAAGGCCATCTGAGTGGCAGTTTTAAAGACTTAATTAGTTTTAAGATTTGGAAGCCAAGATATTTCATCATTGACAAAGGAAATATTAAGTGTGTGATATTACCATGGCAGGATCAAAATCATAGAGATCTAGATTGAAGGGAAATTAGTTTCTCAAGACAGATAATAGGAGTCTAATGTTTACACCTGCTATCTAAGTGTCTACATCCAACAGCAGGAAATTTGGTTGATTCTACACAAAATTTTATTTCAATTCATTTTACCTATTTTTATCTCTATTGCTAAATACTTAAACTAATACTGTCTTTTATAACAAATAAACTTTAAAATTACTGCAATTTTACATATTAGATATTTAAAGATATTTCAATGAACTAAAAATATATGTGCAGAATGTACAATTATCATACTATATAACTTGGATACTTTTCACAAACTCAACATTCCTACATAAGCAGTGCTCAGATAAAGAAACAGAATTTACCAGTACTAGAGAATCCTCCCTTCTTTTTTCTTCTGGTCATTAAAGCTTAGCCACTGTTCTTACTTCCAGTGCATCAGATCATTTTTTTTTTGCCACATTTAACACAATTTAAATTTATTTCCTGAAAATTTCAATCAAACGTGCAGCACAGGTGGCAGAAATTTTGTATATTTGAAGCTGCAATGTGCCTATTCTACTCTATGCCATCATTCAGAGATTGATTTTTAAGGCTCTGCTCTCTTCAAAATATATCTACAGTCAGCTAGCAGATGGAGGAAGAGAGATTGGTGAATCACCTGGGAGATTTTATTGCTAATCCTGGAGGTCATTTTCATAATTTCCATTAAGTTTCCATTCATAAGAACCCAGTTATATAGACAAGCCAAAATGCAAAATCTCTAGGATATCTAGTCTCAACTTGTGTCCATCAAGAAATGCTTCATGATTAGACACAGAGTCTGCTACAGGTGCTAACATTCTAATCCAGTCTACTATTGTCTTCCACCTGGTCTAAATAGTAGCCTGTAATAACCTTCAAAATAATCTTTGCTTCCTTTCCATCATCCAGTTTATTTTCTGTAGAGAAGAAAAAAAGTATGTTCTCTAAAATTTAACTCAGGTTATGCTACTGAAATTATGTCCTAAAACCTATTGAATTGCAGACAATGAGTGGCCAGGAAGAATCCTTAGGATAGCTCCTCACCACCCATCTTCATCCTCTTCCACTCTTACCTTCTTTGCTCTTATCAGTTGTAACACTGACTCTCTTTTAATTCCTCAAGCTCTTTTTCACCTCTATCCCTACCTCTGCTCTCACTCTACCTCCAAATTCCAGGCCTCTAATTAAATGTCATTTCCAGAAAAAAGTCATTTTCAAAAAAGACCATATATGAGGAGGTTCTTCTTTAGAGTCTTTATTTCAGTATTTTATTCTTTACAACACTGTCAATATTAATTTTACATATCTTCCTCCTCTCTCTCACTTTCCCTTTTATATTTCTGTTCTCCTAGATAATCCTCATTTCAGAGAAGGGAGTTGTCTGCTATCTTATTTCATCCCTATATGCTTAGGATCTGGGGGTATCTGGGGTATCCCTCAAACTAACTAGAAATTGAATGTGTTGAATAATATAAAAATCGAATTTTTTGGATATGAGATTGATTCATGGTTATCCTGAAATTTTGTGCATGATGAAATAAGAAATAGATGATGTCATTAAGTAAGTTGTAGCATAATAAGAGAAAGCCTGGGAAATGACCATGGAAGAAATTTGGAGAAGAGAGGGAATAATGATGAGCTAATTTTTTAAATATTAAATTCAGGGTGTCATCTATATAAAAATATTCTGATATAGTTCTTCCCAATTTTTAGATAAAATAATCTACACTGAAAACTAATAATTCAAACTTCTTCAACTCTGGAAGCATTTGAAAATAATTTAAGATAAAATATTTTAGAATGAGAAAAATATCTGTTAAAAGGCAATGAGTTTATAGCAGCAATGGCCACGGTCGCCAAACTGTGGAAAGAATCAAGATGCCCTTCAATGGACGAATGGATAAGAAAGATGTGGTCCATATACACTATGGAGTATTATGCCTCCATCAGAAAGGATGAATACCCAACTTTTGTAGCAACATGGACAGGACTGGAAGAGATGATGCTGAGTGAAATAAGTCAAGCAGAGAGAGACAAGTATCATATGGTTTCACTTATTTGTGGAGCATAAGAAATAACAAGGAGGACATGGGGAGATTGAGAGGAGAAGGGAGTTGAGGGAAATTGGAGGGGGAGACGAACCATGGGAGACTATGGACTCTGAAAAACAATCTGAGGTTTTGAAGGGGCAGGGGCTGGGAGGTTGGGGGACCCTGGTGGTGGGTATTATGGAGGGCATGTATTGCATGGAGCACTGGGTGTGGTGCATAAACAATGAATTCTGTTACACTGAAAAGAAATTAAAATAAAAAATTGTATCTTTTTCATTAAAAAAAAGGCAATGAGTTATCAAGCTATGAGAAGACATGGGGGAAATCTTAAATGCATATTACTAAGTGAAAGAAGACAGTCTGAAAAGGTACATACTGTATGATTCCAACTATACGATATTCTGGGATGGGCAAAATTATGGAAATAGTAAAAAGACCGTGGTTACCATGGGTTGGGGTAAGGGGTTAGGGATGAATAGATGCAGACAGGATTTGTAGGACAATGAAAATTCTCTTTGTGATACCATAATGATGGATACATCTCATGCATTTGTCCAAACCCAAAGAGTGTACACACCAGGAGGGAACTGTAATTTAAACTATGGACTCTGGGTGATTATGATGAGTCAGTGTAAGTTCGTGAGTTGTAACAAATCAATCACTCTGGTGGGGATTGTTGATACTGGAGGAGACTATGCACATGTGGGTGAAAATGTTACGGGAAATCCCTGTACTTCCCTCTTGATTTTGCTGTGAACTTAAACCTGCTCCAAAATAATAATAATAGTAATAGTAAGAGTCTTAACTAAAAGAAAGAAATATGAGAGAAAAAAATCTGTTTCATATCACAAAGCATAAATAATAATAAATAATAATAAAAATAATAAAACAATCTCCAATTCCTCTTTAGTTCCTAATTGTCCTAAAGAAAGCATTACAAATGCTTTCTTTAACCTAGTTGTCTTAAAGAAAGCATCACAAATTACCCCTAAAATTGCTTATTATGACCCTAAGGAATTGTGTGTATACCAAATGACCTCATTATTGTGTTATTCTTCCTCAGAATATTAATTCAGTAAATTTATTATTTTTTATTAAAGGTATACATATTTGGGATGCCTGAGTGGCTCAGTCAGTTAAGTATCTACCTTCAGCTCAGGTCATGATCCCAGGGTCCTGGGATGGAGTCCATCCTAGGTTCCTCCTCAGAGGGGAGCCTGCTTCCCCCTCAGCTTGCCTCTCTCTCTCACTCCCTCTCTCTCTCCCTTTCTCTGGCAAATAGATAAATAATAATCTTTAAAAAAAATACACATATTCAAATTCAAAAGTCAAGAATCTTAGATTTTCTATTAATAAAAATTAGTAGCCTTCTGCCCTCAGGAGGCTTTCATGCACCTTAACTCCTATTCTCCACAGCCCTCAGCTATTAACAGGTTCATATCCTCTATTTTATACATTACTAGTTAGAAACTATTTAAATAATTATGGAAGGTGGGCACTTGAAATTCATACATTTCCCATCCTTCGTACCCACATCCTTTTTTAATATTTAATATAATTTTGAAAATAACTTTATTGTAATGATCAGTTGGATTTTTATACTAATTTACATTATTTTGACAGTGTAAAATTTTCTTCCATCTGAGCCAAATCTTGGCCTATATTCTGTTTCTTTATTTAACAATGTTCTGTTTCCACTGGGCTTCATTTTCTCATTAAAATAATTACATGGCAGATGGTAACTACACTTATTGTGGTAAGCATTTGGTAATGCATCTCAGTGTCAAATTACTGTGTTGGGCACCTAAAACCAATATGATATTGTACATCAACTATACCTCAATTATTGAAAAATTGCATAACTGATTTTGTACTCTTCAGTATTCTCTGTTCAGGTAGCTTCCTGAAGTGCAGCTACACCCTCAGTAGACTCAAATACATTTAGCAAACTCTACCTTTATTTAATTTCTTTTTTTCTCAGTTCTAAGAGTCTCTGAACTCCTTTTCCTTCCAGCATCATCAGAACTCATTGCTTTTGAGGCCTAATCCACAACTATTGGATGGAGATGCTTGTTTCCAATATGACAACATGGAGATTCATTTTACCTTTCTTCTACTCCCAAGTGTGGATAGAGTGCGAGGATATTTAAGTTTCTTCACATTGCAGTGCCCTCTTTTAAGAAAACAACCCCCAAATTATGAATGCACATTTATAAATACAGGATTAGGAACAAACATGAGATTTATTTAGGACAAAGACAGTGATAACCAGTCACACATTTAATTAAGCTATTAAAATCATAAAGTCCAGAAAATACACAATTTGCATTAACTATATGATATAGTTCTGTAATACCCTTTTTCCTTAACAAGTTTGTTGTATTTTTTATGATATTGCCACAGATTTTTTTAATTGACCATCTTAATGTGTACAGTTTTGGGCCATTTAGTCCATCCATACTGTTCTGCAACCACCACCCATATTAAGTTCCAAACATTGCTCACCCAAAAGAAAACTCTGTAGCCATTTAGCAGTTGCATTTCCCATTCCTTCTTTCACAATCCCCTGGCAAATAATCTGTTTTCTTTCTCTGTGGATGTCCAATTTTGGATACTTCATGTAAGTGGAATCATACCATTTGTGACCTCTTATGTCTGGCTTCTTTCACTTAGGATCATGATATTGAGGTATATCCACATTGAAACATGTATTAATACTTCACTTTTTTTCTCTTTGGATAATATCCCATTATACATATATATCACATTTTCTTCATCCATTCATCTGTCAATGGACATTTCAGTTGTCTCTACTTTTTTTTTTAAGATTTTTTATTTATTTATTTGTCAGAGAGAGAGGGAGAGAGAGCGAGCACAGGCAGACAGAATGGCAGGCAGAGGCAGAGGGAGAAGCAGGCTCCCTGACGAGCAAGGAGCCCGATGCGGGACTCAATCCCAGGACGCTGGGATCATGACCTGAGCCGAAGGCAGCTGCTTAACCAACTGAGCCACCCAGGCGTCCCTCTACTTTTTTACTACTGTGAATAGGGCTGCTATGAACAATAGCATACATACAAGCATTTGAGAACAAGTTATTCGGGCCAATACCTAGGAATGGTGTTATTGAATCATATGACAATTTTATGTTTAACTTTTTTTAATGGAACTCCTAAACATTCCACAAAGGGTATGTCATTTTACATTCCCTCTAACAATGCACTGGGCTTCCAATTTCTTCATATTCACACCTTTTTTTTTTTTTTTAAATAATGGCCATCCAGCAGTTCCCCACTCCCCCGCCCCAGATGGCCATAATTGAAGTATGGTTTTCATATACATTTTTTATAATGACTAATGATGTGTAGCATCTTTGCATGTCCTTGTTGGCAATTTGGAGAAATGTCTATTCAGATACTTTGCATATTTTAAAATTGGATTACTTGGGGGTTTTTTGTGTTTTGTTGTGGTTGACTTGTAATAGTTCTTTATATAGTCTGGATAATAGAACCTTATCAGATAAGTGATCTGAAAATATTCGGGTTTTTTTTTTTAATACTTCCATGGCAATGTCCTCTGATGCACAAAAGCTTTTAATTAATTAAATACTTTAAAATACTTTATTTATTTGAGAGAGAATGAAAGCAAGAGAGATCACAGAGGGAGATGGAGAGAGAAAAGCAGACTTACCATTGTGGGGAGACCCTGATGGGGGGGTTCAATCCCAGGACCCTGAGATCATGACCTGAGCTGAAGGCAGACACTTAACCCAGGCACCCCAAACTTTTAATTTAGATAGAGTCCAATTTAATTTTTTTCTTTTGTTGCTCAGGTTTTTGGTGTCATGTAGAAGAATCCACCACTAAATACAGATCAGTTAATAAGATAGACCCCAACATTTTCTGCTATGAATTTTATAGTTTTGGTTCTTACATCTAGGTCATTTGATATATTAATTTGTAGATAGTATGACCCAGGCCTCTGATATTCTTAGCATGTGGCCATCCAGTCATCCCAGCTCCATTTATGTAAAAGACTATTCTTCTCTCCATTGAATAGTCTTGTAACCTACTCAAAAATTAATTGGCCTTAGATATATGAGATTAGTGTGGACTTACCTATTCTATTTGATTTCTCTATAAAGAACTAAAAGTTCTTTCCAATTCAAGTGCTATTTATTTATCTATTTATTTATTTATTATTTTTGTCTAACTGTTCCATCTAGAACTTCCAGCACAATGTTGAATAGCAGTTGGAAAAAGTGGACATCCTTGTCATGTTCCTGATGTATGGGGGAAGGCTTTCAGTCTTTCAGCCTTGAATGAAAGCCTTTTCAGCTGTAGGGTTCTCATGAATGCTTTTCAGCAGTTTGAGGGAGTTCCTTTCTACTCTGCATTTACTGTATTTTTCTTATGAAAGGATTTCAAATCTTGTCAGAGCTTGGCTTTTCCTGCATCAATTGTAATAATCATGAGTTTTTTCCCTTTATTTCATCTTCTGTCATCTTCCATCATTGACATATTATGTAAATTCATTTTTTTTTTAGATGTTGGATCACCTTACATTCTCTCCCACTTTATCATGGTATCTTACCTTTAAATACAAGTGAATTTGCTTTCTTAGTATTTTGCTGAGGATTTTTGCATTGATATTCATAAGGGATAGAGATCTGTATTTTCTGGTATTTTTTATCTGGTTTTAGAATCAGAGTAATGCTGTCCTCATACAATCAAAGAGGAAGGGTATTATAATCTCCAGTATTTGGAAGAGTTTGAAACGGATTAGTGTTAACTCTTTAAACCTTTGGGTAAATTCATCTGGTCTTAGATAGTCTTTATATAGAGGTTTTGAATTACTGTTTCAATTTCTTCAATAACTATAGGTCTATTAGATACCTGTGTCACCTGAGTAAGTGGTAATTTGTGGATTTTATGAATTACTGTGCTTCAGTTATGCTATCTAATTTGTTGATGCACAATGGCTCAAAGTATATTCTTATACTCCTCTCTATTTCTACAAGGTCCATAGTCATGAACCAACTTTGATTCCTGATTTTAGCAATTTGAGCCTTCTCTTTTTTTTTTCTTGGTCAATCTAGCTAAAGTTTTGTCAGCTTTGATGACCTTTTGAAAGAAACATCTTTGGGATTTACTGATTTTCTCTATTTTTTCCCTTTCCTATATTTCATTTATCTCCACTCTAATATTTATTATTTACTTCTTTCTGATGGCTTTGGGATTCTTTTACTCTTTTTTTTCCTAAATCTGTAAGTTTGAACTTAGATTACTGATATGAGATCTATCTTTTTTGTTAAAGCAGATGCTTAAAGCTATAAATTTCCCTCTGTACACTGCTCTTACTGTATTTTGTAAGTTTTGATAGCTTGGGTGTCGGTTTTCATTTGTTCCCAAGTGTTTTCTAATCTTCTTTGTGATTTATTCTTTGACCTATTAGTTGTTTATGGGGGTGTTTTAATATCCACAGTTTTTTTCATACATACCAGAATTTTGGTCTGAAACTACTGAGAAACCAAAATGAAGACATAAACAACAAATGCCTTATATTACCTAACTATGTTTACATTATCCAATTTGGTAGCCATTAAAAATTGAAATATGTCTAGTCCAAACTGAGATGTGTTATGAATATAAATGTACATCATGTTTCAAAGACAGTACAAAAATGTAAAAGATCTCACTAATTTTTTAATATGTATTAGATGCTGGAATGACAATCCTTGGGATGTATTGGGTTAAATATGTTATTAAAATTAATTTCACTTGTTTTCTTTCATTTTTTAAAAATTAGGTTATCAGAAAATTTGAAATTGCAAATATGGCTTACATTTGTGTTTTGCATTATATTTCTATTGGACAGTGCTGATTTATAATATCTCTTGCTTTTTTAAGTTTAAATTGTATACATGTATATATTAGACCTTTTGATATTGTCCCTAGGTCACAGAGGCTCTGTTCATTAAATATATATAATTTACTTTTTTTGTTTTTCAAATTGAGTGGTCTCTATTAATCTTTAAGTTCACTCTTTTGTTTTATAATTACCCTTCTGCTGTTCAGCCCATCCATTGAACTTCTACTTTAGATAGAATTTTTGTTACTAATTTTAAAACAATTCTTTTAATACACCTATATTTACATTTCTTTGTGAATAATTCTTATTTTATTTCAGGCTCATTGAAAAAAATTAGTCTCTGATATTTACTCCATATTTAAAATTTTTGATATTTCTAATTCTTCCCTGGAATTCCAGTTTTCCAGCTGGATTCAGTTTTCTTCAGCTGAAGAACTTCCTGCTGCATTTCTTGTAGTGCTGATGTGTTACTGAAAAATGCTCGTGGTTTTATTTTATCTGAAAATGTCTTTATTTCCCTTTCATGTTGAAGGATAGTTTTAATGTATAGAATTCTAAATTGACATTTTTTTTTCTCTCAGCACTCTAAAGATTCTTCTCTGGTTTCTGGCCTCCCTCGCTTATGAAAAGAAGTCAAAATTGTTCAAGCCATGGTCCTCCAACATTCAAGGTATGAATGCATTCTTTTTCTCTAGCCACACTTTTTTCTCACTATCTTTGTTGTTTAACAGTTTGATTATAACATGCGTGGGCATTTTATCATGCTTGGAGCTCACTTGGTTTCTTGATTTTGTAAATTTATGTCACTTTTCAAAGTTATGGACTTTGAAAACATTGATTCTCCTAAGTGATCATGTGTCCAAGTTGGCAATATGGAAGGCATTCTGTAAATTCTGTAACTCTGTCAATCTTGTCCAATAAAGTTTCCCCTTAAAACTGCCTGTTGATTAAAGCAAGAAAGGGAGCAATAATAAAGAACGGGAAAGGAAGGTAGGAAAGGATATGATGGAAATAAAGAAGAAAATAGGGAATGAAGAAATAAGGTGGTCAGAGATAATCTAATTTGGGCCTCAGGATATTGCCAATTATTAAAGACAGAAACATACTAATAACAATGGATTTGTAATTAATTTTAATAAATGGTAATTAATAGACAGTTGGTTCTACTCAGAAAGAGTTGCTTTAGTGGAAAATCCAGTTGAATGTACTTATTCCTTTATTCCTTCTTCAACACTCTTATTTTCTTGATGAAGGTCAGATTTCTGACCTATATCATTTGTGCTTTCCCTAAGAACTTTGTTCTACATTTCTTATGGGACAAGTCTGTTGGCAATGAATTCTGCTTTTATTTCTGTCTTAGTCTATCTAGACTGCTGTCACAAAATACCATAACTCAGTGCCTTGAACAACAGACATTTATTTCTCAGCTTTAGAAACTAGAAAGTCTAAGATCTGGGTGCCAGCAGATTTGGTGTCTAGTAAGAGCTGGCTTCACAGGTTTCTTCTTGTGGACCTTCCCCAGGTCCTCACATGGCAGAAGTGGGTAGGGGAGCTGTCAGGACGTACAGGAGTGCTCGATACACTTCAAGCACACAATAAATAGGTATTTTAGGAAAGAATAAATGAACTAATAAATTAATGAAGATAAAGGGGGTGCACAGTATGTTAATATAGTATATTTTGTACAGAATTTACTAAGAACATAGTTGAAGGAGATAGAAAGGAATCTATATTTTGGTATCTCTTATATAGTAAACAAACCAAAGATCCTCAGGGAAATATTTCCTTTGGAGCTGAATTCCTTGGAGAGATATGCACACAGTTTAGGGCATTCCCTGGAAATAAACGATAATCATCTGATAGGATAACAGTTGTTTAATTTTAGAGCTTGTTGTATTAACGTAAAAACATTGACTATGAAGAATAAAAGAGATACTTTGGTGTTTAAATTGTTGATTTGAGCTAGAAATAGCTAATCATGAAATGTCCACAAGTATTAAAACTTATATTAAGAATTACTTATTTCAGTGTGCTGCCTGAGAAGAAGAAAAAAAAAAGTAAGCCTAAGTGCTTTATCCTGCAATAGGAATATAAAAAATGTGAACATCAACAAACAAAATCCTTTGCCTGTATAAATGTTTTTACACCTTTAAGAATAACAGTTTCAGGGCACCTGGGTGGCTCAGTGGGCTAAGGCCTCTGCCTTCGGCTCAGGTCATGATCCCAGGGTCCAGGGATCGAGCCCCACATCGGGCTCTCTGCTCAGCAGGGAGCCTGCTTCCTCCTCTCTTTCTGCCTGCTTCTCTGCCTGCTTGTGATCTCTGTCTGTCAAATAAATAAATAAAATCTTAAAAAAAAAAAAAGAATAACAGTTTCTGGGCACTTGGGTGGATCAGTGGGTTAACCCTCTGCCTTCCACTCAGGTCATGGTCTCAGGGTCCTGGGATCGAGCCCCACATCAGGCTCTCTGTTCAACAGGAAGCCTGCCTCCCCCTCTCCGTTTGCCTGCCTCTCTGCCTACTTGTGTTCTCTCTCTCTGTGTCAAATAAATAAATAAATAAATACTTTTAAAAAATAACAGTTTGTAAGTTTTTGTGCTTTGCAGACTGATTCATAATCCATATACTGAAAATTAACATCTCTAAAACTCTGAGTAATTTATTTATATTAATAGATTTTTTAAAAGATTTTATTTTTATTTATTTGACAGAGAGATCACAAGCAGGCAGAGAGGCAGGCAGAGAGAGAGGAGGAAGCAGGCTCCCCGCTGAGCAGAGAGCCCGATGCGGGGCTCGATCCCAGGACTCTGAGATCATGACCTGAGCCGAAGGCAGCGGCTTAACCCACTGAGCCACCCAGGCGCCCCTATATTAATAGATTTAAGTTATTCTGATTTTATCTTAATTATAGAGGATCTTAAATTAACTTATTAAATGACATCATTTTTTAATAAAAATGTGTTCATGATTTCGAAGGTAGGGAAAATTTTCTTGCAGCTTTTAACATAAATAAATAAATAAATAAATAAATAAATAAATAAATGTAATAGGCTTGTTAAACATATTATAATACACTGTTCCAGTGTATATCTAGGGAATTGGGGAGCAGGAGAAAAACTAGGTCTGATTTGATAAAATTTTTACTTGTGGGGGTGATAGATCTGTTTTTGACCCAAATTACTATAGCCATTATAGTACAATTAGTTGCCTCAGGAATTGTCCCTTAGGTTTGGGAGAATGTATGTAAGTACTAAGAAGATATCATTACACTTTTGTACTAATAGCCAGAATCTCTAGAACCTTAAGTATTTCGTGGAGAAAACTGTATTGTATTCTCTCTGATAAATTTTTAGTAATTCATGAGTTTTCATTCGTGTGTACCTTTTTCCCACTGTTTATCCTACCTAAAATACCTTACTCTACTTCCTAATCTATCTCTAGAGCTTAGCTTTGAATCCATCTATTTTTTTAAGCATCTATTCTTAACCTCTCCCCATAGCAAGAATGAGTTTTATTTACTATTAAGTTTATGGCACATGGTATATTGCTATATTCATGCACAAATTCTGTCTCCTCGATATATTGATAAACTACAATAGTCAGGGACATTGACTTATACTTCTTTGATTCCTCAGTATATAATAATGCATTCTCCATGGATCTTTAAACATTGTTTACATTCCCACCTATGTAAACAATGTTTATAGGTCCATGGAGGATGCAAACTTGGGCAGCCACTCTGGAAAACAGTATGGAGGTGCCTCAAAAAGTTAAGAATAGAACTACCCCAACCCAGCAACTGCACTACTATTACTACTACAAAGGATACAAACATAGTGACTCAAATGGGCACGTGCACCCCCAATCTTTATAGCTAACTATGGAAAGAACTCAGATGTCCATCAATGGATGAATTGATAAAGAAGATATGAGACACACACACACACACACACACACACACACACACACCAGAATATTACTCAACAATCAAAAAGAATGAAGTTTTGCCATTTGCAATTATGTGGATGGAACTAGAGTGTATGATGTTAAGCAAAATAAGTCAAAGACAAATACCATATGATTTCATTCATACATAGAATTTAAGAAGAACATAGAGAAAAGGAAGAAAAAATAAACTAAGATAAAAACAGAGAGAAAAAAAATCTTTGATTTAATAAACATTCTAAGAGTTAAAAAAAAAGAGAGGAAACCATATGATAATTGACTTTCTCTGGAGGACAAGGGGAGAAGCAGAGAAGGGAGTTGAGGGAAATTGGAAGGGGAGGTGAACCATGAAAGACTATGGACTCTGAAAAACAATCTGAGGGTTTTGAAGGGGTGGGGGGGGTGGGAGGTTGGGGGATCCAGGTGGTGGGTATTGTAGAGGGCACGGATTGCATGGAGCACTGGGTGTGGTGCAAAAATAATGAATACTGTTATGCTGATAAAAATAAAAAATTTTAAAAAAAAGAGAGGAAGGCAAACCATAAAAGACACTAACTATAGAGAACAAACACTGTTGTTAGAGGTGAGGTGGGCAGAGGAATGGGGTAACTAGGTGATGAGCATTAAGGAGGGCACTTGATGTAATGAACACTGGGTGTTACATGTAAGTGATCATCACTAAATTCTACTCCTGAAACTAAAAAAAATTGTTTAACAAGTGTTTCATATTCATAATGAAGTCCATAACGAAGCATAACTGATAATGAAGTCATCAAACAAGAAATTTGCCCCCAAGGGATGAAATGCTTATACCCAGGAGTTTTCATGATATTTAGTTTGATGAAAGCTTATATAATTTTCAACCACAAAATCAACTCAGGGACAAATCAATAGGCAGGGATTTGAATTGCCTTGGCTTTTGAATTGGCTTGGCTTTTGGCTTACCATATTATTTGGGGTCAGTCAATATTACCTGCAAGTGTCTGAACACTTGCCAAGTGCCTGATCATCACAGTAAAATTTGCTAGAATTGTTTTTTTCTGTTTTCCTCTTCAGCTTTGCTGTAACCCATTTCTGCACATCAGGTAAAAAGCCAAGAGCTAAATACCAGTCCCTGTCTCATCTGAAGAAGACTCTAATCTTAATGGTAAGTTTTTCTCTTTATGGTCTTCCCCTACGGTGCTACCTCTTTTCTACTTTTCATCTTCCTTCTCTTCCTTCCCTATTTCATTTCCCCCTCTCTGAATGCTTATTCACTTTATTTTGCATTTTACTGTTATTCTCTTCCTGTTTTGAGAACTATAACCAGAAGAAACACTGAATTTGTTTAATCCTTTTCAAGTTAGTTTTACTATGCAATCAGATAAATTTAATATTGGCATAGGAGATGATAAAAGTGAAGAAATGAAGAGATGGAATGGAGACAAAAGCCACTACACTGATTTGTAGGAATAAAAAATCAGATAGGACCCAGAAAGTGTGTTCTTTAGCTGAGTAGATAAGGCACAGGCCAACCCTGGGAGAGCTACAGTTGTTATACTGAATTGCTTTCAGGATGATCTTATACCTAAAGCTGGATTTCTATTTCAACCACCTTAAACATTCATACATCATTTTGTTTCTCTGTTGCACACATGGTCAGTTCCTTGAGACAATGATATTTATATAGTCATCAGGCTGAGTATAAGTACGATGACATTTTAGTCCTTACATACTGAGAAAAGAGGAAATAATTTTTTTCATATGCCTGTTCATTTCTTCACCTCATTACCATAAATGTAAGCTACACTATAAAGATGATTTATAAGATGGGTTTTTATTTCATCAGATTTGTAGAAATATTTGTCTTTCTTCAAAAGCAATGTAACAGCTTTTGTTAGAGTTTATCTTACATTAATCATTAGTATGTATAACCAATAGCAATTACTAATATTTTGACAATGTTGTCTTCATATTTTATCTTTGGTACCTGTACATATTTTTTTCTCAATATTTTTACCAGAGCAAAAGTATATCAGGAGGTCAAGATGGAAAACCGTACAACTGTGACAGTATTTATCTTAGCAGGATTGACACAGGACCCCAAATTGAAGATTGTGTTATTTATCTTCCTACTCCTCACTTACTTGTTAAGCATCTCAGGAAACTTAGTTATCATTACTCTCACTTTGCTGGATTCTCATCTCAAGACCCCTATGTATTTTTTTCTTCGAAATTTTTCTTTCTTAGAAATTTCTTATACGACAGTCTGCATCCCCAAATTGCTTGTGAGCATGGCAACCGGTGACAAAACGATTTCCTATAACTGTTGCGCAACTCAGTTATTTTTTGCCTTCCTTCTTGGTGCATCTGAATTTTATCTCCTGGCTGTCATGTCCTATGATCGTTATGTTGCCATCTGTAAGCCCTTGCATTATACGACCATTATGAACAGCAAAATCTGTATCCAGTTAGTCCTTAGCTCTTGGATCACTGGTTTCCTCATCATCTTTCCAGGACTCATTTTAGGCTTAAGCCTGGACTTCTGTGACTCCAATATCATTGATCATTTCTACTGTGACACTGCTCCCCTCTTGCAAATCTCCTGCACTGATACACGTGTGTTGGAAATGATGAGTTTCGTCTTAGCTTTGGTGACTCTGCTGGTCACTTTGGCATTAGTGATTCTATCATACACATGCATTGCCTTGACAATTTTAAAAATTCCTTCTGCCAACCAGAGAAAAAAGGCTTTCTCCACATGTTCTTCTCACATGATTGTCATCTCCCTCTCATATGGCAGCTGCATCTTCATGTACATTAAACCCTCAGTCAAACAGAGGATATCCTTAATGAAGGGAGTGGCAATTCTCAATACTTCTATTGCTCCACTTTTAAACCCCTTCATTTATACTCTAAGGAACCAGCAGGTAAAGCAAGCATTTAAGAACTTGCTACAAAGATTTCTGTTTTTATTCAGATAGAATCATAATGAGATATATATAAGGAAAGTTAATAAGGAAAATTACAAAAAGAAGTGCTTAGATTGGGTCCCAATTTTACCATTGCACCATCCAAGATATAGTCATATCTGTCCTTTCACTTCTTTCTGAAGTGTCATGATGTTTACATTAGCTCTTGTTTCTCAATAACCCTTCCCTTTCAAAATACTGAAACTTTATTTTTCTGTTCCATTGTAAGAGTTCTCAAATTTGACCCCTTTCTCTTATTCTTCCATTTTAATGTAGCAAGTATTTGAACAATTATTTTAATCAACTTTATGTATTAGTTCATGGAGACTTAATTATTTCCATATCTGTGTAGTATATTTTGTTTTTATATTTGATTTTCTGTAAAATCTTGATCAGTTCAAAACAATTTTATGATGTCTTCTTTGAGATTTTACCTTTGCTTGTCTTTTGATGTCCTGATACACATTCTCTATTGTTTTTAAATAAAGGTATTTAAAAGTAGAAAGTTGCAATTAAAATATCACTGTCATTCTTTGTCCTTATATTAAGAAAACCCACTATGCTAGTATAATAAAAAATCATATGGTATGCTAGTATAAATAAAAAATCATATGGTATGCTAGTATAATAAAAAATCATATGGTATGCTATTTTTATTTTATATTTTATGCTGTAAAAGTAAATAAGTAAATGTTGACTCATGTGTGTCCCAAATCACAGAACTTTTTTTTTTAAAGGTTTATTTATTTATTTGAGAGAAAGAAAGAGAGCATGAGTAGGGGGAGAGGCCAAGGGAGAGAGAAGCAGACTCCACACTGTGAACAGAGCCTGACACAGGTCTTGATCTCACAACCCTGAGATCATGATCTGAGCCAAAATCAAGAGTCAGAGACTTAACAGACTGAGCCACCCAGGTGCCCCATCACATAACTTTGATTAAGAATAAAATGCAGCAAAGTTCAGGGAAGATGGTGGGAGTATAGGGGACCTTGTTTCATCTAGTCCCTTGAATTTAGCAGGATATCTATCAAGTGATTCTGAACACACATGCATTTAACCTGAGATGTAAGAAGATTTATCTGGATATCTACTAGCAGAAAAATGACTACTCTTTGAAAGGTAAGAGGTGTGGAACTTTGAATATTTGAGGGAAATATCAGAAGATAAATGGAGTGGGGAGGGAGTCTCCATAAGCCAGCCACTGGAAAGTGATCTAACACCGGAACACAAAATCAGGACCCTTAGAAATCTGCTGCAGTGACAGACATCCCTCTCTGAAAAAGGTACAGAGGATGAATAGGGTAGAATTCTAGGTGGATCATTGTGGTCTCAGGATTTTAGGAAACTCAGAAATTATGGGGGGGGAGGCTGAACTGATAGAGCACCCCAACAGTGGAGTGGGGAGACTAGTTATAGTCAGTGAGCCTAGAGGGGTTTGGTCATTCTAAAACTTAAGCCAGGTCAGTAGGGGGAAGACTCTCTGCCTGAACACCACAAAAAGGTCTAGAAGGTGTGGGGTGTTTAACATCCCAGGGGAGATACAAAACCCCTTGCACCCATGACAGGGCAATAGTTCTCAGGGCACTGTGACCCCTGAAAGGACAATGGGGCTGCACCCAGCCATGACCTGGTTGCTGAGGAAGAGGGTGCACATGTGAGCCCATAGCTGCTAGTAATTGCAAAGTCACAAAGTGCAGAGATGCTCAGAGATCCCTCCAGGAGAATTACAGCAGGCAAGAATAGTGAGAGTCTATGGAGTTTGGTACACACAGAAGTAGAGACAGTTTAGCCTAGAGGATTTATTGAAGAAAGGGACTACAAACTTGTGGCTCTGGGCCAGAGATTCCCACACAGCTATATTTGCTCTGACCCTCTAAAGAGAAGTAGAAATCCACCAGTGAACAAAAGCCAAACAGACAGATGACAAGCTCACATTAAGCCCATCCCCCTGACAAGGCATGGGGCAACTATACCCAGGCAAAGATGCCTGAGAAGCTAAACTGCAGTCTCCCTCCCCAGAAGACAAATTGGAAGAACAAGTGAATCATAAGCTTATTTCCACAGGACTGTAACTTCAGTGCCAGGGGAAAATATATAGAGATCTCCAGATGTTCTGTCATGACTGGTTTATACTTCAGGCTAAAATTTTACATTTCTTCTTCTTTCTTTTCTTTCTTTCCTTTCCTTTTTTACAATATTCCCATATCAGGAATAGTCATTTCCCAACTTATGTTTTTAAGTCATTTTTAACTTTAATTTTTGTACTGTGTACATTTTATAGATTTATGCCCCATACTAGCCCATTTTTCATTCTACTCAATTTTATCTTGAGCTATATAAATATATAGATATATAGATATTCTTTTTTAAAGGACTTAGAATATTTATTTATTTATTTATTTTTAAAAAATTTTTAAATTTTTAAATTAAAAATTAAATTTTCAATGTACTAGAATTCATTGGTTATGCACCACACACAGTGCTCCATGCAATACGTGCATGCAATAATACCCATCACCTGGTTCCCCCAACCTCCCACCCCCCGCCTCTTCAAAACCCTCAGATTGTTTCTCAGAGTCCATAGTCTCTCATGGTTCATCTCCACTTCCAGTTTTCCTCAACAACCTTCTCCTCTCCATCTCCAAATGTCCTCTGTGTTATTTCTTATGCTGCACAAATAAGTGAAACCATATGATACTTGTCTCTCTCTGCTTGACTTATTTCACTCAGCATAATCTCTTCCAGTCCCGTCCATGTTGATACAAAAGTTGGGTATTCATCCTTTCTGATTGAGGAATAATACTCCATAGTGTATATGGACCATATATTCCTTATCCATTTGTCCGTTGAAGGGCATCTTGGTTCTATCCAGAGTTTGGCGACTGTGGCCATTGCTGCTGTGAACATTGTGGTACAGATGGCCCTTCTTTTGACTACATCAGTGTCTTTGGGGTAAATACCCAGTAGTGCAATTGCAGGGTCATAGGGAAGCTCTATTTTTAATTTCTTAAGGAATCTCCACACTCTTCTCCAAAGTGGCTGCACCAACTTGCATTCCCACCAATAGTGTAAGAGGGTTCCCTTTTCTCCACATCCTCTCCAACACACGTTGTTTCCTGTCTTGCTAATTTTGGCCATTCTAACTGGTGGTATCTCAATGTGGTTTTAATATGAATCTCCCTGATGGCTAGTGATGATGAACATTGTTTCATGTGTTTGACAGCCATTTGTGCGTCTTCATTGGAGAAGTGTCTGTTCATGTCTTCTGCCCACTTTTTGACATGATTCTCTGTTTTGTGTGTGTTGAGTTTGAGAAGATTTTTATAGATCCTGGATATCAACCTTTTGTCTGTACTGTCATTTGCAAATATCTTCTCCCATTCTGTGGGTTGCCTCTTTGTTTTGTTGGCTGTTTCCTTTGTTGTGCAGAAGCTTTCAACCTTGATGAAGTCCCAAAAGTTCATTTTCGCTTTTCCTTTGCCTTTGGAGACATATCTTGAAAGAAGATGTGGCTGATATCGAAGAGGTTACTGCCTATGATCTCCTCTAGGACTCTGATGGATTTCTGTCTCACGTTGAGGTCTTTTATCCATTTCGAGTTTATCTTTGTGGACAGTGTAAGAGAATGGTCGAGTTTCATTCTTCTACATATAGCTGTCCAATTTTCCCAGCACCATTTATTGAAGAGACTGGTTTTTTTTTTTTTCCACTGGATATTTTTCCTGCTTTGTTGAAGATTATTTGACCATAGAGTTGAGGGTCCATATCTGGACTCTCTGTTCCACTGGTCTATGTGTCTGTTTTTATGCCAGTACCATGCTGTCTTGGTGATCACAGCTTTGTACTAAAGCTTGAAATCAGGTAACGTGATACCCCCAGTTTTGTTTTTCTTTTTCAACATTTCCTTAGCAATTCAGGGTCTTCTGATTCCATACAAATTTAGGATTATTTGCTCCAGCTCTTTGAAAAATACCGGTGGAATTTTGATCAGAATGGTATTAAAGGTGTAGAATGCTCTAGGCACTATAGACATTTTAACAATGTTTATTCTCCCGATCCAAGAGCATGGAATGGTCGTCCATCTTTTTGTGTCTTCTCCAATTTCTTTCATGAGTATTCTCTAGTTCCTCAAGTGCAGATCCTTTACCTCTATGGTTAGGTTTATTCCCAAGTATCTTATGGCTCTTGGTGCTAGTAAATGGAATCAATTCTCTAATTTCCCTTTCTGTATTTTCATTGTTAGTGTACAAGAAAGCAACTGATTTCTGTACATTGATTTTGTATCCTGCCACATTACTTAATTGCTGTATGAGTTGTAGAAGTTTGGGAGTGGAGTCTTTAGGGTTTTCCATATAAAGTATCATGTCATCTGCGAAGAGAGAGAGTTTGACTTCTTCATTGCCAATTTGGATACCTTTTATTTCTCCTTATTGTCTGATTGCTGTTGCTAGGACTTCTAATACTATGTTGAACAAGAGGGTTGAGAGTGAGCATCCTTGTCATGTTCCTGATCTCAACAGGAAGTCTGTCAGCTTTTTCCCATTGAGGATGATATTTGCTGTGATTTTTTCATAGATAGATTTTATGAAGTTCAGGAATGTTCCCTCTATCCCTATACTTTGAAGCATTTTAATCAGGAATGGATACTGGATTTTGTAAAATGCTTTTTCTGCATCAATTGAGAGGACCATGTGATTCTTCTCTCTTTTCTTATTAATTTGTTCTATCACATTGATTGATTTGCGAATGTTGAACCATCCTTGTAACCCAAGGATGAATCCAACCTGGTCATGGTGGATAATCTTTTTAATGTGCTGCTGGATCCTATTTGCTAGGATCTTGTTGAGAATCTTAGCATCCATATTCATCAGTGATATTGGTCTGAAATCCTCCTTTTTGGTGGGGTCTTTGCCTGGTTTGGGAGTAAGGGTAATGCTGGTCCTACCTTTCAGAAAGTGCTCAATTTTCTGTTTCTAGAATTGTTGCTCTTCTTCTCTTCAATATCCTTTTGGATTTGTAGTGGTTCAGAATGGTTTTATAAGCTATCTAGCTGGTTTCCTGCTACCTGATGTTGTCTCAGCCTAACTTCTCTGCCATCTTGACTCCCCCCTTTGGCATCCACTTTCACCTGGGATATTGGTAGGAAATTCTCCTTTTTGGTGAGGTCTTTGCCTGGTTTGGGGATCAGGGTAATGCTGGCTGCATAGAAAGAGACTGGAAGCTTTCTTTCTGTTTCTATTTTTTGAAACAACTTCAGGAGCATAGGTATTATTTCCTCTTTGAATGTTTGGTAGAATTCTTCAGGGAATCCATCAGGTCCTGGGCTCTTGTTTTGGGGAGGTTTTTGATCACTGCTTCAATCTCGTTACTAGATATCGGTCTATTCAGGTTGTCAATTTCTTCCTGGTTCAATTTTGGGAGCTTATAGTTTCCAGGAATGCATCCATTTCATCTAAGTTGCTTAGCTTATTGGCATATAACTGTTGATAATAACTTCTGATGATTGTTTCTACTTCCTTGGTGTTAGTTGTGATCTCTCCTTTTCATAATTTCATTAATTTGAGCCTTCTCTCTTTTCTTTTGGATTAGTGTGCCAATGGTTTATTGATCTTACTGATTCTTTCAAAAAACCAGCTTCTATTTCATTGATATGTTCTACTGTATCTCTAGTTTCTATCTCATTGATCTCTGCTCTAATCTTGATTATTTCCCTTCTTGTGTGTGGAGTTGGTTTGATTTGTTGTTGATTCTCCAGTTTTTTGGGTATAGAGGCAGCTGGTGTATTCTGGATTTTCCAGTTTTTTTGAGGGAGGCTTGGATGGCTATGTATTTCCCTCTTAGGACCGCTTTTGCTATATCCTATAGGTTTTGGACCAAAGTGTCTTCATTCTCATTGGTTTCCATAAAAAATTTCAGTTCTTCTTTGATCCCCTGGTTGATCCACGTATTCTTAAGCAAGGTGGTCTTTAGCTTCCAGATGTTTGAGTTCCTTTCGAACTTTTCCTTGTGATTGAGCTCCAGTTTCAAAGCATTGTGATCTGAGAATATGCAGGGAATAATCTCAGTCTTTTGGTATCGGTTGAGCCCTGATTTGTGACCCAGTATGTGGTCTATTCTGGAGAAGGTTCCATGTGCACTTGAGAAGAATGAGTATTCTGTTGTTTTAGAGTGGAATGTTCTGTATATATCTATGAGGTCCATCTGGTCCAATATGCATTCAATGCTCTTGTTTCTTTATTGATTTTTTTCCTTGGATGATCTGTCCATTACTGAGAGAGGCATGTTAAGGTCCCCTACTATTAATGTATTCATATCAATATGACTCTTTATCTTGATTAACAGTTTTCTTATGTAATTGGCTGCTCCCATATTGGGGGTATAGATATTTACAATTGTTAGATCATCTTGGTAGATAGTACCTTTAAGAATTATGTAGTGTCCTTCTGTATCTCTGACCACAGTCTTTAGTTTAAGATCTAATTTATCTAATATGAGACTTGCTACCACGACCTTCTTTTGAGGCCCACTGACATGAAAGATGCTTCTCCATCCCTTCAATTTCAGTCTGGGTGTATCCTTAGGTTCAAAATGGGTCTCTTATAGACAACATATGTATGGGTCCTGTCATTTTATCCAATCTGTAACCCTGTGTCATTTTCATGGGTGCATTTAGGTCATTCACATTGAGAGTGATTATTGATAGATACGTTTTTATTCTATTTTTAATTTCTTATGGAATCTCCACACTGTTCTCCAAAGTGGCTGCACCAAATTGCATTCCCACCAACAGGTAAGAGGGTTCCCCTTTCTCCACATCCTCTCCAACACATGTTGTTTCCCATCTTGCTAATTTTGGCCATTCTAACTGGTGTAAGCTGGTATCTCAATGTGGTTTTAATTTGAATCTCCCTGATGGCTAGTGATGAACATTGTTTCATGTGTTTGACAGCCATTTGTATGTCTTCATTGGAGAAGTGTCTGTTCATGTCTTCTGCCCACTTTTTGACATGATTCTCTGTTTTGTGTGTGTTGAGTTTGAGAAGTTTTTTATAGATCCTGGATATCAACCTTTTGTCTGTACTGTCATTTGCAAATATCTTCTTCCAATCTGTGGGTTGCCTCTTTGTTTTGTTGGCTGTTTCCTTTGTTGTGCAGAAGCTTTTGATCTTGATGAAGTCCCAAAAGTTCATTTTTGCTTTTGTTTCCTTTGCCTTCGGAGACATATCTTGAAAGAAGTTGCTGTGGCTGATATCGAAGAGGATACTGCTTATGTTCTCCTCTAGGACTCTGATGGATTCCTGTCTCACTTTGAGGTCTTTTATCCATTTTGAGTTTATCTTTGTGTACAGTGTAAAAGAATGGTCAAGTTTTATTCTTCTACATATAGCTGTTCAATGGATATACAGATATTCAGATATTATACAGATATTCAAATATACATATATATCTGTATACAAATATACAGATATTCTTATTTTTTGCAATTTTGAGATATAGTGTCTTCTAACACTAACAGAACAAAAATCGAGCAGGAACAGGTAGATCACCCAGCTTTGTCCACCCTGAGAAATTATAATCTCTCCCCACCGCACACACATTTTTAAATTTTTTAGATCATCTTGGCTTTGTTTGCATATCTGTGGTAGCTTCTCACCACTTCAGATTTTTTCTAGGGTGCATTTTGCTTGCATCATGGTTGATATTTTGGATTCTGTTCATTTGCTCAACCATCCTTTGGCAGAATAACTAGGAGGAGGAACCCTCAACAAAGAAAAGAACCAGAGACATTGACCTCTGCCATAGAACTAATTGATATTGATATAAGCAAGGTGTCAGAGACAGAATTTAGGATAGCAATCATGAAGTCAATAGCTAGGCTTGAAAAAAGCATTAGTGACAATATAGAATCTCTATAGGCAGAAATGAGATTTAATCAGGCCAAACTTAAAAATGCCATGAATGAGATGCACTCTAAACTGGATACTCTAACAGCCAGGGTAAATGAGGAAGAATATCAAATCAATGGTCTATAAGATAAGCTGATGGGGAAAAACTGAGCACTTTTCCCCTAAGGTCAGGAAGATGACAAGGATGCCCACTCTCACCACCTTTGTTCAACGTAGTACTGGAAGTCCTAGCCTCAGCAATTAAACAATGGAATGAAATAAAAGGCATTCAAATTAGCAAAGAAGAAGTGAAACTCTCTCTCTTCGTAGATAACATGATACTTTATGTGGAAAACCCAAAGGACTCCACCCCCAAATACTAGAACTCATACAGCAATTCAGGAACGTGGCAGGATACAAAACAATGCACAGAAATCAGTTGCTTTTCTATATACTAACAATGTAACTGTAGAAAGAGAAATTAGGGAATCAATTACATTAATAATAGCAACAGAAGCCATAAGATACCAAGGAATAAATCTAACCAAAGAGGTAAAGGATCTATATTCTAGAAACTACAAAACACTTATGAAAGAAACTGAGGAAGACACAAAAGAGTGGATAACTATTCCATGCTCATGGATTGGAAGAATAAACATTGTTAAAAGTCTCTGCTGCCCAGAGCAATCTACATTTTCAGTGCAATCCCTGATATCAAAATACCATCGATGTTTTTAACAGAGCTGGAACAAATAATTCTAAAATTTGTATGGAACCAGAAAAGACCCTGAATTGCCAGGGAAATGTTGAAAAAGAAAACCAAAGCTGGGGGCATCACAATGCCTGACTTCAAACTATATTACAAAGCTGGGATCCTCAAGGCAGCATGATTGGCACAATAACAGACACATAGATCAATGGAACACAATAGAGAACCCAGACATCAACCCTCAACTCTATGGTCAACTAATCTTCAACAAATCAGGAAAGAATATCCAATGGAAAGAAGACAGTACCTTCAATAAATTGTGTTGGGAAAATTGGACAGCCACATTCAGAATAGTAAAATTGGACCATTCTCTTCCACCATACTGAAGATAAACTCAAAATGGATGAAAGACCTCTATGTGAGACAGCAATCCATCAAAATCCTAGAGGAGAACACTTTGACATTGGCCACCACAACTTCTTTCAAGACCCATCTCTAAAGACAAGGGAAACAAAAGCAAAAATGGACTTTTGGGATTTCATCAAGATAAAAAGCTCTCCACAGCAAAGGAAACAGTCAATAAAACTAAGAGGCAGGCCATGGAATGGGAGAAGGTATTTGCAAATGGCATTACAGATAAAGGGCTGGTATCCAAGATATATAAAGAACTTCTCAAACCCAACATCCAAAAAACAAATAATCCAATCAAGAAATGGGCAGAAGACATCAACAGACACTTCTCCAAAGGAGACATACAAATGGCTAACAGACACATGAATAAATGTTCGACATCACTAGCCATCCGGGAGATACTAATCAAAACCACAAAAGACACCACCTCACGCCAGTTAGAATGGCAAAAATTAACAAGACAGTAAACAACAATTATTGGCCAGGGAGTGGAGAAAGGGGAACCCTGTGACACTGTTGGTGGGAATGTAAGCTGGTGCAGCCACTCTGGAAAACAGTATGAAGGTTCCTCAAAATAGAGCTACCCTTCGATGCAGCAATTGCACTACAAGGTATTACTGAAGAGATACAGATGTGGTGAAAAGAAGGGGTATATATACCCCAATGTTCATAGAAGAAATATACACAATAGTCAGACTGTGGAAGGAGCCAAGATGTCCTTCAACAGAAGAATGAATATAGAAGATGTGCTCCATATATAAAATGGAATATTGTTCAACCATCATAAAAGATGAATACCTACCATTTGCACTGACATGGATGGAACTGGATGGGATTATGCTAAGTGAAATAAATCTATCAGAGAAAGACAACTATATTGTTTCACTCATATGTGGAACATAGGGAATAGCATGGAGGACATTAGGGGAAGGGAGGGAAACCTGAATGGGATGAAAGCAGTGAGGAAGACAAACCATGAGAGACTCTGGACTCCAGGAAACAAACTGAGGGTTACAGAAGGAAGATGGGTAGGAGGATGGGGTAACCAGGTGATGGATATTTAGGAGGGCATGTGTTGTGATGAACACTGTGTGTTATATGCAACTAATGAATGGTTGAACACATCAGAAGCTAATGATGTACCAAATGTTGGCTAACTGAACATAATAATAATAAAAAATGAAGCTATTGCCAGAGCTAAACATGCACAACTGGAGAGAGAAATTTTTATTATTATTATTATTATTATTATTATTATTTACCCTTTAAATAAATAATAGAGACACAGTTAAAAAAAAGAATAAAATGCAACCTGGAGAGATCACATTTAATGCTTTACAAGCTACTCCTTATTCACCTTGGAGCTACCCTTTGTTCCTTAGATTTTACATCTATAATATAATAATTACCATTTTTTTAAAATTTTGATATATTTTTAGGCAAATTTGAAAGTATAAAATAAGCATAAGTATATTCCAGATTAAAAAAAAATAACATGAGAACTTGTAGAGTAAATTATTCTGATTTTATCCTGTAAAAAAATACATTTCAAAGAGGTATAGGAAGTTAGACCCATCACATGGCTAATAAGATAGAATTCAAATTCACTTTTGCTTGATTCCAGAGGCTATGTCTATCCATTATCAGCACTCTCCAATCAGTTGGTAACAAAGACCTGGTTTATGTGCATACCAAAATGGTGATGGCTTCAGTTTTGGGGTTGAGCATCGAGATTGAATAAATAAGAGACTCTCAAGCTGATTCCATTAGCTGGTATTGTAGTTTATCACAGTGCCTTGTCATTATATATATGTGACATGCCACTTAAAAATCTGGAAAGCTCTGTAGTATAGCAGTTATGTACTTGGAGGATGCTTTTATAGTTTTACCATATGGCCTAGTGTGGAATCAAATTGTCTTGAAGTAGATAGTTGATTTTGTATGCACAAAATAATCTCCCTCTCTCTTTTGCTGTCTCTTCTGGCTTTCTCTCTCTCTCTCTCTCACACACACACACACACACACATATACACACACACATATCTTTCTCTCTATATTTCAATAATGTTCTATTCTTTCCTATTTGTTTTCCTTTTGGTAAAATGATTTCCAAAAATCGTATCTGAGTCCATAAACCACAATTAGTCAATCAAGTCTTTGGATAGTCTGATTACTTCAAGATTACACTTCGATCCAAGACTTTACAAATAATCATATTTTCTCTACAAATAAGAACTCAGTGTTGGGCATGAGATCAAAGTCAGTTCAGTAAAACTCAATTCAATAAATTTTTGTAAATGTTAAAGAGAATATTCTTTTCTATTATAATTACAACTATAAAAAATGAACACAAAATATTCAGGGATCCATTTAAAAGAGCATATTTACCTCATTAAGAAGCCAGGGTAAAGAATAGCAGAACCAAGAAATAAACTGATAGAATATGAATACCAACAACTTATTTGATTTTCTGTAATCAATAATAACAAAAGCTAGCATCCCTTGGAATTTCAGGTTGGATTTTCTATATTTATAAACAAGATGAGTCTATCTAATTGTCTTATCTACTAAATGTTCTCTCTACTCCACCGTGTACCTTTTGGCCCTTCATGGATTTGTCCTCATGTACAAAGCAAGAGAAAATAAAAACTAAGAAAACTTTTACTTCCTATTTCCATTTTGTCTATTAAGTTTTTACTTAATGTTTAAGCAAATATTATCAGGCAAGATATTTCTTAGAAATTTGTTCCTGATATATAGATAGAGATACTGACTATATATATAGATATATAAACACATAGATATAAATCCTTTGTGCCCTGCCTGGTCATCACTCCTCACACTTCAACCCCTGAGAATCACCTATTTTACTGTCTTCATAGATTTCCTTTCCAGAATGTCAGATATTTGGAATCATAAAATATGTTGTTTTTCAGAGGAGTCAAGATGGTGGAGAAGTAGCAGGCTGAGACTACTTCAGGTAGCAGGAGATCAGCTAGATAGCTTATCTAAAGATTGCAAACACATACAAATCCAATGGGAGATCGAAGAGAAGAAGAACAGAAATTCTAGAAACAGAAAATCAACCACTTTCTGAAAGGTAGGACTGGGGGAGAGGTGAATCCAAAGTGACGGGAAGATAGACCGTGGGGGGAGGGGCCGGCTCCCGGCAAGCAGCAGAGCAACTGAGCACAAAATTAGGACTTTTAAAAGTCTGTTCTGCTGAGGGACATCGCTCCAGAGGCTAAACCGGGGTGAAGGACACGCGGGGTCAGTGTGGCCTCAGGTCCCGCAGGGTCACAGAAGGATCGGGGGTGTCTGTCACAGAGCTTGCAGGTATTAGAACGGGAAGCTGGCTACAGAGACAGAGCCGAGGAGTGAGCTCTCAGCTCGGGGTTTCCTTGAACTGGTTGCAGGCTCGGTGAACTCAGAGCGCGGCCGGAGGACAGGGAGACGGGAGTAATTGGGCGCTATTCTCTGAGGGCCACTGAGGAGTGGGGCCCCGAGCTCTCAGCTCCTCCGGGCTGGAGATTGGAAGGCCGCCATTTTCATTCCCATACTCCGGAACTCTACGGAAAGTGTTCAGGGAACAAAAGCTCCTGAAAGCAAACCAGAGCTGATTACTCAGCCTGGCCCCTGGTAAGGGTGGTGCAATTCTGCCTGGGGCAAAGACACTTGAGAATCACTACAACAGGCCCCTCCCCCAGAGATCAACAAGAAATCCAGCCAGGATCAAGTTCACCTACCAAGGAGTGCAGGTTCTATACCAAGGAGAGCAGCAGAATTCCAGAGGAGGAGAAAGCAAAGCACGGAACTCATGGCTTTCTCCCCATGATGCTTTAGTCTTGCAGTTAATTTAATGTTTTTTTCTTTTTCAATTTTTTTTCTTCTTCCGCTAAATTTTTTTTAACTTTTACCCTTTTCTTTTTTAACGTTTTTAAACTAGTTTATCTAATATATATATTTTTTTTCTTTCGTATATTTTTTCTTTATTCATTTATTTTTTTAATTCTTTCTTTTTTTTTTTCTGAACCCTCTTTTAATCACCTTTCGCCCCCGCAAGATTTGGGATCTCATCTGATTTGGTTAAAGCGTATATTCCTGAAGTCTTTGCCTACCTTTTAGTATTTTACTGGCTCCTTGATATACTCTTATCTGGACAAAATGACAAGGTGGAAAAATTCACCACAAAAAAAAAGAACAAGAGGCAGTACCAAAGGCTAGGGACCTAATCAATACAGACATTGGTAATATGTCAGATATAGAGTTCAGAATGACGATTCTCAAGATTCTAGCCAGGCTCGAAAAAGGCATGGAAGATATTAGAGAAACGGGAGATATAAAACCCCTTTCTGGAGAAATAAAAGAACTAAAATCTAACCAAGTTGAAATCAAAAAAGCTATTAATGAGGTGGAATCAAAAATGGAGGCTCTCACTGCTAGGATAAATGAGGCAGAAGAAAGAATTAGCGATATAGAAGACCAAATGACAGAGAATAAAGAAGAGCTAAGGAGGGACAAACAGCTACTGGACCACGAGGGGAGAATTTGAGAGATAAGTGACACCATAAGACGAAACAACATTAGAATAATTGGGATTCCAGAAGAAGAGGAAACAGAGAGGGGAGCAAAAGGTATATTGGAGAATTATCGGAGAGAATTTCCCCAATATGGCAAAGGGAACAAGCATCAAAATCCAGGAAGTGCAGAGAGCCCCCCTCAAAATCAATAAGAATAGGGCCACACCCCATCACCTAATAGTAAAATTTACAAGTCTTAGCGATAAAGAGAAAATCCTGAAAGCAGCCCGGGAAAAGAAGTCTGTAACATACAATGGTAAAAATATTAGATTGGCAGCAGACTTATCCAAAGAGACAGGGCAGGCCAGAAAGAGCTGGCATGCTATATTCAGACCACTAAATGAGAAAATCATGCAGCCAAGAACACTATATCCAGCTGGCCATCATTGAAAATAGAAGGAGAGATTAAAAGCTTCCAGGACAAACAAAAACTGAAAGAATTTCCAAGCACCAAACCAGCTCTACAGGAAATATTGAAAGGGGTCCTCTAAGCAAAGAGAGACCCTAAACATAGTAGATCAAAAAGGAACAGAGACAATATACAGTAACAGTCCCCTTATAGGCAATACAATGGCACTAAATTCATATATCTCAATAGTTATCCTCAATGTTAATGGGCTAAATGCCCCAATCAAAAGACAGAGGGTATCAGAATGAATAAAAAAACAAAACCCATCTATATGTTGCCTACAATAAACACATTTTAGACCTGAAGACACCTCCAGTTTTAAAGTGAGGGGGTGGAAAACAACTTACCATGCTAATGGACATCAGAAGAAAGCAGGAGTGGCAATCCTTATATCAGATCAATTAGATTTTAAGCCAAAGACTATAATAAGAGATGAGGAAGGACACTATATCATACTCAAAGGAACTGTCCAACAAGAAGACCTAACAATTTTAAATATCTATGCCCCTAATGTGGGAGCAGCCAACTATATAAACCAATTAATAACAAAATCAAAGAAACACATCGACAAGAATACATTAATAGTAGGGGATTTTAACACTCCCCTCACTGAAATGGACAGATCATCCAAGCAAAAGATCAACAAGGAAATAAAGGCCTTAAATGACACACTGGACCAGCTGGACATCACAGATATATTCAGAACATTTCATCCCAAAGCAACAGAATACACATTCTTCTCTAGTGCACATGGAACATTCTCCAGAATAGATCACATTCTTGGTCCTAAATCAAGTCTCAACCAGTATCAAAAGATTGGGATCATTCCCTGCATAATTTCAGACCACAATGCTCTGAAGCTAGAACTCAATCACAAGAGGAAATTTGGAAAGAACCCAAATACATGGAGACTAAACAGCATCCTTCTAAAGAATGAATGGGTCAACCAGGAAATTAAAGAAGAATTGAAAAAATTCATGGAAACAAATGATAATGAAAACACAACGGTTCAGAATCTGTGGGACACAACAAAGGCAGTCCTGAGAGGAAAATATAGAGCGGTACAAGCCTTTCTCAAGAAACAAGAAAGGTCTCAGGTACACAACCTAACCCTACACCTAAAGGAGCTGGAGAAAGAACAAGAAAGAAACCCTAAACCCAGCAGGAGAAAAGAAATCATAAAGATCAGAGCAGAAATCAATGAAATAGAAACCAAAAAAACAATAGAACAAATCAAGAAAACTAGGAGGTGGTTCTTTGAAAGAATTAATAAGATCGATAAACCCCTGGCCAGACTTATCAAAAAGAAAAGAGAAAGGACCCAAATAAATAAAATCATGAATGAAAGAGGAGAGATCACAACGAACACCAAAGAAATACAGACAATTATAAGAACATACTATGAGCAATTCTACGCCAACAAATTTGACAATCTGGAAGAAATGGATGCATTCCTAGAGACATATAAACTACCACAACTGAACCAGGAAGAAATAGAAAGCCTGAACAGACCCATAACCAGTAAGGAGATTGAAACAGTCATCAAAAATCTCCAAATAAACAAAAGCCCAGGGCCAGACGGCTTCCCGGGGGAATTCTACCAAACATATAAAGAAGAATTAATTCCTATTTTCCTGAAACTGTTCCAAAAAATAGAAATGGAAGGAAAACTTCCAAACTCATTTTATGAGGCCAGCATCACCTTGATCCCAAAACAAGACAAAGATCCCATCAAAAAAGAGAACTACAGACCAATATCCTTGATGAACACAGATGCGAAAATTCTCACCAAAATACTAGCCAATAGGATTCAACAGGACATTAAAAGGATTACTCACCACGATCAAGTGGAATTTATTCCAGGGCTGCAAGGTTGGTTCAACAACCACAAATCAATCAATGTGATACAACACATTATTAAAAGAAAGAACAAGAATCATATGATACTCTCCATAGATGCTGAAAAAGCATTTGTCAAAGTACAGCATCCCTTCCTGATCAAAACTCTTCAAAGTGTAGGGATAGAGGGCACATACCTCAATATTATCAAAGCCATCTATGAAAAACCCACCGCAAATATCATTCTCAATGGCGAAAAACTGAGAGCATTTCCGCTAAGGTCAGGAACACTGCAGGGATGTCCATTATCACCACTGCTATTCAACATAGTACTAGAAGTCCTAGCCTCAGCAATCAAACAACAAAAGGAAATTAAAGGCATCCATATCGGCAAAGAAGAAGTTAAACTATCACTCTTCGCAAATGATATGATACTGTATGTGGAAAACCCAAAAGACTCCACTCCAAAACTGTTAGAACTTGTACAGGAATTCAGTAAAGTGTCAGGATATAAAATCAATGCACAGAAATCAGTTGCATTTCTCTACACTAACAACAAGACAGAAGAAAGAGAAATTAAGGATTCAATCCCATTCACAATTGCGCCCAAAACAATAAGATACCTAGGAATAAACCTAACCAAAGAGGCTAAGATTCTATACTCAGAAAACTATAAAGTACTCATGAAAGAAATTGAGGAAGACACAAAGAAATGGATAAATGTTCCATGCTCCTGGATTGGAAGAATAAATATTGTGAAAATGTCTATGCTACCTAAAGCAATCTACACATTTAATGCAATTCCTATCAAAATACCATCCATTTTTTTCAAAGAAATGGAACAAATAATCCAAAATTTATATGGAATCAGAAAAGACCTTGAATAGCCAAAGGAATATTGAAAAAGAAAGCCAAAGTTGGTGGCATCACAATTCCGGACTTCAGGCTCTATTACAAAGCTGTCATCATCAAGACAGCATGGTACTAGCACAAAAACAGACACATAGATCAATGGAACAGAATAGAGAGCCCAGAAATAGACCCTCAACTCTATGGCCAACTAATATTCATCAAAGCAGGAAAGAATGTCCAATGGAAAATAGACAGCCTCTTCAATAAATGGTGTTGGAAAAATTGGACAGCCACATGCAGAAAAATGAAATTGGACCATTTCCTTAAACCACACGAAAATATACTCAAAATGGATGAAAGACCTCAATGTGAGAAAGGAATCCATCAAAATCCTTGAGGAGAACACAGGCAGCAACCTCTTCGACCTCAGCCGCAGCAACATCTTCCTAGGAACATCACCAAAGGCAAGGGAAGCAAGGGCAAAAATGAACTATTGGGACTTCATCAAGATCAAAAGCTTTTGCACAGCAAAGGAAACAGTGAACAAAACCAAAAGACAACTGACAGAATGGAAGAAGATATTTGCAAACGACATATCAGATAAAGGGCTAGTGTCCAAAATCTATAAAAAACTTAGCAAACTCTATACCCAAAGAACAAATAATCCAATCAAGAAATGGGCAGAAGACATGAACAGACATTTCTGCAAAAAAGACATCCTGATGGCCAACAGACCCATGAAAAAGTGCTCCATATCACTCGTCATCAGGGAAATACAAATCAAAACCACCATGAGATATCACCTCACACCAGTCTGAATGGCTAAGATTAACAATCAGGAAATGACAGATGCTGGTGAGGATGCGGAGAAAGGGGAACCCTCCTACACTATTGGTGGGAATACAAGCTGGTGCAACCACTCTGGAAAACAGCATGGAGGTTCCTCAAAATGTTGAAAATAGAACTACCCTATGACCCAGCAAGTGCACTACTGGGTATTTACCCTAAAGATACAAACGTAGTGATCCGAAGAGGCACGTGCACCCGAATGTTTATATCAGCAATGTCTACAATAGCCAAACTATGGAAAGAACCTAGATGTCCATCAACAGATGAATGGATAAAGAAGATGTGGTATATATACACAATGGAATATATGCAGCCATCCACAGAAATGACATCTTGCCGTTTGCGATGATGTAGATGGAACTAGAGGGTATCATGCTTAGCGAAATAAATCAATCGGAGAAAGACAACTATCATATGATCTCCCTGATATGAGGAAGTGGAGATGCAACATGGGGGGTTAAGAGGGTAGGGGAAGAATAAATGAAACAAGATGGGAGTGGGAGGGAGACAAACCTTAAGTGACTCTTAATTTCACAAAACAAACTGAGGGTTGCTGGGGGGATGGGGGTTGGGAAAGGGGGTAGGGTTATGGACATTGGGGAGGGTATGTCCTATGGTTAGTACTGTGAAGTGTGTAAACCTGGCAATTCACAGACCTGTACCCGTGGGGATAAAAATATATTATATGTTTATAAAATAAATAAATACATAAAAGTCAGTGATGTAAAAAAAAATGTGGTTTTTCAAATTGGCTTTTTTCAGTTAGTGACATGCGCATAAGGTTCCTCTGTCTTTTGATCACTTGATGTCATTTCTTTTTAGCACTGAAAATCTTCTATTTTTAGAGGTATCATAGTTTATCCATTGACCTTCTAAAGGGTATCCTAGCTGCTTCTATGTTTGGGCAATTATGAATAAAACTGCTATAATGATATGTGTGCAGGTTTTGTGTGGATGTGTTTCCATTTCCTTTGGGCAAATACCAAGATGGGTGATTGCTGGAGTGTATTTAATTTTGTAAGAAATCACCAAACTGTCTTCCAAAGTTGCAGTACCATTTTGTATTCTACCAGCAACAAATGAGTTTCTGTTACTCCACGTCTTCATGAACATTGGGTGTTGTCATGTTCCAGAATTGACCATTTTAATATGTATGCAATGATTTCTCCTTCTTCTTTTTTTTTTTAGGATTTTATTTATTTATTTGACAGAGAGAAATCACAAGTAGGCAGAGAGGCAGGCAGAGAGAGGAGGAAGCAGGCTCTCCGCTGAGCAGAGAGCCTGATGTGGGGCTTGAACCCAGGACCTGGGATCATGACCTGAGCCGAAGGCAGCGGCTTAACCCACTGAGCCACCCAGGCGCCCCTCTCCTTCTTCTTTTAATTTACATTTCCCTGATTATACATGATGTGGATCATCTTTTCATGTGCTTAATTGCCATCTTTATATCATCATGGGTGATGGGGTGTGTCAGGATCTTTGGCCCATTTTTGAATCTTGTTGCTCATTTCCACATTACTGAATTCTAAGAGTTTTTGTGTATTTGAGTTGACAACATTTTTAAATGTGTTTTCTCATTGTCTCCCAGTGTGGCTTGTCCTCTCATTGTCTTTTGCAGAGCAGAAGTTCTTAATTTTAATGAACTCCAGCTTATCCATTATTTCTTTCATAGATTGTACCTTTGGTGTTGTATCTAAAAGATCATTGCTGGGGCGCCTGGGTGGCTCAGTGGGTTAAGCCGCTGCCTTCGGCTCAGGTCATGATCTCAGAGTCCTGGGATCGAGCCCCACATTGGGCTCTCTGCTCAGCAGGGAGCCTGCTTCTTCCTCTCTCTCTGACTGCCTCTCTGCCTGCTTGTGATCTCTGTCTGTCAAATAAATAGATAAAATCTTTAAAAAATAAATAAATAAATAAATAAATAAATAAAAGATCATTGCTAAACCCAGAGTCATCTAGGTTTTCTCTATGCTATCTTGAGAAGTTTTAACGTTTTGTCTTGTACATATAGGTCCACCCTCCATTTTGAGTTCTTTTTTGTGGTGAAAATAAAATCTGTGTCTAACATGGGCAGAATCACATGAGGAAGAACCGAAACCTGGGTTAGCTCTTGGTGCCTCTGAACTCAGGTTTACTGGTATCCTATAAAAGCTTGGGAACGTTGCCATGGAGCTAAACATAGATAACCAGATCTGGAGTTAGAGAAAATGAAAAAAGATGCAGGTGTAAAGGGAAGAATTACCAACAAAATAAACCCAGCTGTCTCCTACCAACAAAATAAACCAGCAGATAAACAACAATCTGTGAGCTACAAAATGATTTCTGCTTTACTCCATTCTCCAAATATCCTAAATAATCTCTCTAGTGGCCCACTGTGACAGGAAACAAACAGGGAAGGGAAATCTTAGAAAAATAACTCAGCCTGGCCAAGTTGAAACATTAAAGCCTGGCCAAGTTGAAACATTAAAAGCCTCCAGAGATATATTGCCAGAATGCCTAAAGAAACTTTTGAAGTTCATTATTTTGATTTTGGTAATGGTTTCAGAGGTGTGTACATGTATCAAATCTCAAATTATAAACATTATTGGATGCACTTTGTTTTGCATAAATTGTAAATTGCATAAAATTGTAAAAATAAATAAAGAAACAAGACAAAGAAAAACAAAACAAAACCTGTAACCCAGCCTGAACTCAAACTCAGATTCTAATTAATTTAAGAGATGCAATTATTACTCTGTCTTATTCCTCTGGATGTTATGATTCCTCTACCTGATTAACTTTTTTTTTTTTTTTACTATCTTCTGCAGATTCTCAACTACTTCAGTATAGTATTCCCAGATTTTTGCTTGGTTGGTGTGTTGATTTACTTTTGTATTTTAATTAAATCAGGGATTAATGGAATTTTATCTGTTTTAAAAAATAATTACCTCTGGAAAATAGTGTTCAGCTACATATTATTGTTTGATCTTCTTTTGAAATTGAACAACCACCATAATGTGACTTAATGTTTTGGGGGACTATGTACTACTGATGATGTGGAAAACAAATAATCAAGGGAACTAATGAGTCAGTTACCCGTCAATCTAAAAAACTAAAAAAGTATCAAACTTACTCACTTGTTAACATCAGCTATGTGTCTGGCCTGTAGGTGTTTTTTCTGATGAAATTATGACAAGGTGTATATGACTTAACAAGTTCTACATTTTCAATCATCTTTCTCCTCCATGGTTTCCCAGGGCTCTCTTTTAGTATCTCTGCAAATTAGTAGATTTTGCATTATTAGACGGATGAGTAAAGACTTCAAGAGTGCAAACTTAACTATATGCTTTAATGAAAGCTTGTTAATATCTCTAGGACTCAATTTTCTTCATCTATACATTGAAGAGATTAAAGTAGAAACATCTGTAGCTTCTTTATTTTCTTTTTGGCTTCTTTACATTTTAAAATTACCCATACTATGGGTCTGGCCCATGCTTCCTGAAAAATTAATATGGACAAAAAGTGTTCAGGAAATATCAGCTTGTGATGCACATGCTGCCTGAGGATATTAGATTATCAAAATTTAAAGTTTAGTCTGAAATTTAGGAAGAATATGATTTAAGCTTATAAAACTATTAACACCATAGAAACCATTAATATAGCTTTATTCCATATACTTCTAAAAGAGAACCAGAACAATGACTAGGCACAACACTAAATTTGTACGAATTTACTATAATGATATAGTGCTAATTAACCTAAATTAGAATCATTCCTTTACCTCTTTCCTGGATTCACTTGAGTTTAAAGTGTGTATAAATCATTATTAATCATTTTCCTATCAGTTTGAAAACAAACATATATTGATTTTCCCTTCTTCAGAATTTTCTTTATCTCAAACATTGAGTAGCCTAAGTTCTCAGTAACTGATTATTATGGAAACACTAAATTTAAATCTGAATAATATAACTTGAAAATTAATTTTATGTTAATTCACTAATATATTATTTAAGCTATTATTAGCAAACTAAAGTAGATTTCCCCTGGGTGTTTATTTGATTATTCAATTACCAAATACAGAGATTGAACACTATATGGCAGTGGATAAGAAAAGCTCTGTTGTAAAAAAACTATTAGAAGTCATATTCACAATTCTCCCAAATCTTTTCTTTAAAAGTAAGGTACAAAAAAGAAAAGTAGCACAAGTGTTAGAGGACACACACACACATATACCTTCTTACAGGCCTGTAAAATTTTAAGAAATAAAGTGATGACACAACAGGTTTCATTAAATAAGTAGTTTTACTGTTTTGGTGTTTAGTGAACAGTATTGATAATATATAATAACAAGCACTTTAATGTTATAATAATGTACATCTACTGGGGCGCCTGGGTGGCTCAGTGGGTTAAGCCACTGCCTTCGGCTCGGGTCATGATCTCAGGGTCCTGGGATCGAGCCCCGCATCGGGCTCTCTGCTCAGCAGGGAGCCTGCTTCCTCCTCTCTCTCTGCCTGCCTCTCTGCCTGCTTGTGATCTCTGTCTGTCAAATAAATAAATAAATAAAATCTTAAAAAAAATAATGTATATCTACAGTCCTTCAAACCTTTATTTATTATTTATTATTGTTATGAACCTCAGTTAGTTTCACCTTCTTGAAAACAGTGTTATCTTGCTGACCATATCTTTGAAGGCTATTTTCACTTGCTTGTTCCTTAGGGTATAGATGAAAGGGTTCAACAGAGGGGCAACTGAGGTATTTAAGACAGCCACTCCCTTATTAAAAGTTTCTGCATCCTCAGCAGAAGGATTTATGTACATAAAGATACAACTTCCATAAGAAAGTGAGACCACAATCATGTGAGAGAAACACGTAGAAAAAGCTTTTTTTCTTTGTTGAACAGAAGGGATTCTCAGAATTGTCCTGATTATGTACATGTAGGAAAGAATCACCAATACCAAGGTGAAGAGGAGGGTAATTCCAACAGAGATAAACTCTATCATTTCTATGAAATGTGTGTCTGAACAGGACAGATGCAACAGCACAGTATAGTCACAGCAATAATGATTGATGACATTGGATGCACAGAAAGGCAGCTGGAGAGTCATTATATGTGGCACAATGACAACCAAAAAACCAGAGAACCAGGAACACAGGACAAGTTGAACGCAGAGTCTCCTGCTCATTATAGTTGTATAACGTAGGGGTTTACAAATGGCAACGTAGCGATCATAGGACATGGCAGCTAAAAGATAAAATTCAGTTGCTCCCAGAAGAATAGCAAAAAAGTACTGAGTGAAACAACCAGCAAAGGAGATAGTCTTATCTCCAGTTCCAATATTGACTAGCATTTTGGGGACAAAGACAGAGGTAAAAGATATTTCCAAAACAGAAAAATTCCGGAGGAAGAAATACATAGGAGTCCGGAGTCGATAATCCAGCAGGGTCAGAACGATGATGGTCAAGTTTCCCATGATGCTTAAGACATAAGTTAGCAGCAGAAAAAGGAAAAGCACAGCTTGAAGTTCAGCATCATTTGTCAGTCCAAGGAGAATGAATTCTACCACTGATGTCTGGTTTCTCATCAGTAACTTCAGACAAATTAAGACAGAAAATAATAATGACATGAAGTGATTAACACATTTTCTTATTTTACTTTATAATTAACAAAGGCCTTGCTTCTTAGGAACATTTTCAATTGCTCTCACCATTTTTTTCATTAATTTATCTTTTCCTTCCTAATCTTTCTATTTTGTTTTTCCTCTAAGTTATTATGAGTACATGTGTATACTCTGTATATGTGTATATATATTATGTGTCATATGCATATAGACAAATCTAAAACAAATTTAGAGGGTCGATTTTAATTGACTAAATAGACTTCTTAAATCAGACTTTTAACTCTCAGTTTATTAGCAAATAAAGTAAATATAAATTAAGGTATGAACTACAGAATTAAAATTGAACTTGGTTGTTTTCTTCTTTTTGTTGTTTTATATTTTTTCTTCTTTCAACTTTTTCATTTAGAATAATAATTCTGTGCACCTACAGAAGCTCTAAGCTTAGAATGATTTCTCTCTTTTTTTTGTGATTCTAAAATCTATCTTAGCAATTTTGTGCAGTTGCTACCTTATTGCACTACAATATATGTTATTTAAAGGACACTGACAAGGGGCACCATCTGGTGTTAACTTTAACCGCAGCTTCCTTCTCCTCCCCACAAAGACCTTAGTCAAGACTTCTCCATCGTGAAGACTGAAACGGTCCGGTGACACTCTGGCAGCAGCCCCATTATTCCATGGAGGTAGTGGAGGGAGCTTAGGCTGCCTTCGATTCTCCCACACTATGCAAACTGCAAATGGTTCTGAAATTAGAACAGTACTGCTATACTAAAAAACTTAGGGACATGGAGAGTCAGCTAGAATAGAGGAAAGGAAAGTCCTAGGTGGGTAGGGAAGTAGGGCGGCCCATTGAAGAGCCAAGCTGCTTTGTCCAATACCTGTGTGCTTTAATTAAACAAACTCAGGCTGCCCACACAGTAGACCTGTTCAATTCACCTTCCAAATCAGAACAGGACTAACAAGCTCAGGCTTGCGTTTTCTACTATGCACAGTAGATGGGCTTCTGCTGGTGAGGAGAAGCTCACAAGCAGGATCTCTACTCCTGCACAATATGATGCAGGCACACAACATGCCCAGCAGCTGAACAGCTGCAAGTGCCAGGGCTGCCCAGATAATAGGCATCATGACTTCTAGTAACCTCTTCACAACTAGAGCCCCACATCCCTTAGCATAGAGGTCAGAGGGGTTGGCCAGACTGCCATTACAGCTGCTGGGGGCCTCTCCGCTGCAGCTAAGAGGGACACTCTGGTTTTTGGTCTCTTTGAACCAGTCTGTATTTTCCCAGCCTGACTAGTTGTGAATTCCACAACAGTGCAGCTGTCTCTGTACATAATCAAGAGCCCGGCTAGCAGCATCAGGTTCGGTTCCATTGTAGGTCTTACACACTTTCTGAATGCTGCGATCAGCCTCACTTTCCACCTTTGCTCTGTAAGCACATCCCAAAACCACCACAACAACTTCTGTGACAAAAACCAGGCATAGGATGATGACAAACATGGCAAGTCCACAGTGGCTTTCTCCGATTGTGGCACAGCAGCCAATTAGGTCAATAATGAAAAGCAGGGCTCCTACTGCTATGATCACTACCACAGGGAAGAGAGTATACACATTTTCAAAAAAATGGTCAAGTCATCATAAGTGATAAAGACATAGGCTCCCACATAGCATAAAATGCCACCTGCCCCCCAGAAGATAAGGTTGAGAAACACCAGCACAGTCTTGGAGGAGTGATGCTGCACTGGCCCATGGTGATGTGGCTGCTAGGGCCCTGCTCTGCCAGAGGGCTGTGCTCACCTAGTGAGGTGGCAATGGCTGGCCCAGGCACCTCCCTGTACCCAGTACCCTCCTTGTAGTAATAGAGCCCTGGTTCCAGGCCTGATGATTTTTCCCTTAATTCTTCTTCTTCATCTTTTTTTTTAAAGATTTTATTTATTTATTTGAGAGTGACAGAGTGAGCAAGTGAGAGAAAGAAAGTAGGAGCAAGAGGAGAGGGAGAAGCAGACTCTCTGCTAAGCAGGGAGCCTGAGGCAGGACTCCATCCCCAGACCCTGGGGTCACCACCTGAGCCGAAGTGAAACGCTTAACCAACTCAGCCACCCAGGCACCCCTTTTCCTTAATTCTTAATGAAGTGTTAGGAATTCACTGGCAAGGCTATGTGCTGTGGTGAGTGCGGTGAATTGTGTAAGACCGATGAAACACAGGCCTGTACCCCTGAAACATTATATGTTAATTAAAAAAATCTAAAAGACAAAAAAAGTGTTAGGAATTCATATTACTTATAGTTCTTTGATCATGGCAAGGGCTCAATAAATGCTATCACCATTTAATGTAGATATGTGGATTAGTCAGTACTTGGCAAAACATTAAATCAAAATAATCTCACTGATTGTGCTTTTTTGCTGTGTGCAAGAACGGCCCATCCGCAAATTACAGTTCCTTAAATGTCAGCTCAAGCTCAGCTCCGCATACAATTGTATCTAACAATCGGAACCGACCATAATTGGTTCTCCTCTTCTTTCTTATAATTTACCACAACATAACACTTGGTCATAAAGTCAAATTATTTTCCAGTTATATCGAGTATATACACTTTATCTGTCCAGCTTTAACATCAATAAATTACCCATAAAAATAAAGTCTTATTTATGTACATCTTTTATACAGAGTCCAGAAAATTGTACAGATTTGGTAAAAATTTTAATGTAATTTTTTTTTATTTTTTTAGAGGCGTAGCCCTATTTTATTAAAGGCTATGTTTTTTATGCAAACAAAAGTTCCAATTAAGTTTATCCATACAGTTCTTCAGAATATTCTCTTAATATTTTTCATCATCAGACACAAAGAAATACTATTAAGAATGCTTTTGTCTACTCAAAAAATAAAATTCTTTTCAACTACTGTTTTACTAATATGTTGACATATTTTCATATCACACTATGTAATAAGTTAGTAATAGTCACATATAATATAATCTTATCAAGGTGAAAACTCCAGAAGTAGTAAGTTAATAATAGTCACACATCATATATTCTTATCAACGTGAAAACTCCCGAAGTATTTAATACAACAAAAGAAAAGTTTTGCCAACTTAGGAAGACTGATCGTCTAGAATTATATCCAGAAAATTTCAGGGTTCCTAACATAACTTCAATCAATTTGTGCTTTTGTAGATAATTTTTTCTTTTGTTAAATACCTCTATATAAACATATTTTAAAGGCAAAATATGCTATATGCTTATCAGTGTTATTAAAAATTCTGTTTTGCTAAGGACAATTAGATTAATTTATTAAGAATGTAAATTTAAGTATTAGTTGAAATAATGGCTAGCTATTTCTGAAAGTATTATCTTGACTGCTTCATAATGAGTACAGATAAATAAATGTAGGAAATAAAAATTACACACAAATAATGAGCTTTACAACAATATTTTATATGCAGAAAAATATTAGGGCACACCTTTCCACTATGACAAAACAGCTCATTAAATTGAAATATTGCCAAAAGTTGAAATAAATTTAGTGATTTGAATAATTGGTAATGATATTCTGTTTCTACATGAGAATAGCTAGTTTCAGATAATCTGGAGATATTGTTGTTAATCTTCCAGTTTGAGATCTTAGCTATTAAGACTGAAAATTGTAACTTAGAAAGTACTCAAGCAATTGCATTCACTAAACACCATTTAAAACCCTGAGATTTCCATTGTTTAAATAATCAGTTTTTGATAAAATGAAGACTTTGTAAATTATTCCCAATAATAGTAATACTTTATTGATTAAATAAACAAGTTCAAAAATGAGAACAAAAACATTAATGTATTAGTGACATCATCATCTACTAAATAAAAGATGAACAAAATGAGAACTTGTATATAAGAAGAAAAATTTATATCAAACAAATTTCTTTCAGCAAAATAAAAAATGAAAACCTTTTATAATAAAGATAAGTAAGTGCTATTCCCAGAAAAAATAATGTATATACCATATGTGATCAAATAATAAATGATCAAATAATAAATACTTGACCCAAACAGGATATATTTACTCAAAAGATTTACTGCTAAGAAACTGTTTCTTTTCTTTAAAAAAAAAAAAAGGTCTATTTGTACCTAAAAGGGTGTGGAAAACCTTTCCCAACTTTCCTGGATATCAATACCTTCTCCTAAAGTAAAATCATCTCTTCAATGAATTGTATATAACTTTCATATTTAGACTCTGCCTCCTTCTGTGGTTGACCCTGTTGCTAGTTTAAGAAGCATTTAGGAGGAAAGTTGAATTTGTTGTCATTGAATCTGTGACAAGTGGAAATGGGCATCATGGAAAAACAGAAAAAAGTGTGATTTGATTTACTTTAAGTTCTATTTTGTAAGGGTGGTGTAACATTTTCTGCCTGAAAATAGGTACATATGCTAAACTGTCATATTGTAAAATTTTTACCTGTATTTGCTTACATCAATGAACATTTTATTTAAAAATAATGTGTATACAGTTGTGTCAACAAGCAAATATGAAATGTAAGAGACAAAACAATAAAGAGATTATATACATCTATAGTTCAATGCAGCCATTACCAACCCTGTCCTACCTCAAACAGGTGAATTGGTTCTGCCTTAGTTTCAAATGAGCTCCTTCCATGGCTAAATCAGAGAATATAAAGGTTTAGGACCCACTGGGAAATGGTCCCTGGGTCATCAAAATTTGTCTGCTTCAAAATATTCAGGAATGCCTGGCTTTCTGTCCCAACAAACATAGGTCAAACTAGCAGGTAAAAAAGAAGAAACAAAGGGGCACCTGGGTGGCTCAGTGGGTTAAAGCCTCTGCCTTTGGCTCAGGTCATGATCCCAGGACCCTGGGATTGAGCCCCACATTGGGGTCTCTGCTCAACAGGGAACCTGCTTCCCCCTCTCTCAGCCTGCATCCCTGCCTACTCATGATCTCTCTTTCTGTCAAATAAATACATAAAATCTTTTAAAAAAAGAAGACGAAAAAAAAACAAAGAGCATATAAGCAGATTGAAATCCCCTGCCAAGCCTTTCTTGTCATTCCATTGCTCTTAGAATTTATCTACCAGTATTTTTCTTACTCATTTTGGTTTACGTGAATGGATCTTTTGCTATTTCTTTGTCACCTATGCCCACTTAAAGTCAAGTTAAAGCCCACTCAAAGTCAACTCAAAGACTTTGCAATGGCTGTTCTTTCTCTAAACATCACATGACTAACTACCTCACGTCTCAGAATTGGGCATGTCTCAAGGGAAGTTTCCCTGATCGTACTATCAAGATAACCACTACTCAATCACTGTCTAACACTTAACTGGATTGATATTTTACGCATAATAGATTTTTTGTTGTTGTTCACACCACTCTTAGATTTTGTTATTTCTTTATTTCTATGTGCTTATCATCTAGCATCCTCACTAAACTGTAAGCTCCACTAAATGAAAGACTTTATGTACTAGCTTCTCTGTATGCCTGTGCAAGTTTTTGGCAACTACCAGTTTCTTTATGATACATCAGGGTGTTTATATATATATATATAAATGTAATCCCTACAAGAAGGACACACAGCATGATATCTTTGCTGAGCAAATATTTGTTGAGGATTTATTTAAGCCAAATTAGATGGCTAAATTAGATACTCTGTTTTATTGAGGTATAGTTGATTTATAATAAATTTTACATGGTTAAAATATATAGTTTCATAAGTTTCAAGATATGCCATAACCTATGAATACTTCACCACTATCAAGAAAATAAATATACGAGGAGGAGTCAAGATGGCGGAGAAGTAGCAGGCTGAGACTACTTCGGGTAGCGGGAGATCAGCTAAATAGCTTATCTAAAGATTGCAAACACCTACAAATCCAACGGGAGATTGAAGAGAAGAAGAACAGCAATTCTAGAAACAGAAAATCAACCACTATCTGCAAGGTAGGACTGGCGGAGAAGTGAATCCAAAGCAACAGGAAGATAGATCGCGGGGGGAGGGGCCAGCTCCCGGCGAGCGACGGAGCAACGGAGCAAAATCAGGACTTTTAAAAGTCTGTTCTGCTGAGGGACATCGCTCCAGAGGCTTAACTGGGGTGAAGCCCAGGCGGGGTCAGCGCAGCCTCAGGTCCCGCAGGGTCGCAGAAGGATCGGGGGTGTCTGAGTGTCGCAGAGCTTACCGGTATTAGAACAGGGAAGCCGGCTACAGAGACAGAGCTGAGGAGTGACTCTCAGGTCGGGGTTGTCTTGAACCGGTTGCAGGCTCGGTCAGCTCGGAGCACGACCAGAGGCCAGGGTGACGGGAGTCACTGGGCACTGTTCTCTGAGGGCGCACTGAGGAGTGGGGCCCCGGGCTCTCGGCTCCTCCGGGCCGGAGACCGGGAGGCCGCCATCTTCACTCCCGTCCTCCGGAACTCTACAGAAAGTGCCCAGGGAACAAAAGCTCCCGAAAGCAAACCCAGCAAACCCGAGCAGATTACTCAGCCCGGCCCCGGGTATGGGCGGTACAACTCCGCCTGGGGCAAAGACGCTTGAGAAACACTACAACAGGCCCCTCCCCCAGAAGATCAACGGGAAACCCAGCCAGGACCAAGTTCACCTACCAAGGAGTGCAGTTTAAATACCAAGGAGAGCGGCGGAATTCCAAGGAGAAGAAAGCAAAGCACGGAACTCATGGCTTTCTCCCATGATTTTTTAGCCTTGCAGTTAATTTAATTTTTTTTCTTTATCAATTTTTTTTCTTTTTATCTTCTTCTGCTAAATTTTTTTAACTTTTACTGTTTTCTTTTTTAACGTTTTTTAAATAGTTTATCTAAGATATATATTTTTTTTCCTCTTTTTATATTTTTTCTTTATCAGCTTTCTTTTTTTAATAGTTTCTTTTTTTTTTTCTTTCTGAACCCCTTTTTATCCCCTTTCTCCCCCCTCACAATTTGGGATCTCTTCTGATTTGGCTAAAGCATATTTTCCTGGGGTTGTTGCCACCCTTTTAATATTTTACATGACACTTCATAAACTCTTATCTGGACAAAATGAAAAGGCGGAAAAATTCACAACAAAAAAAAGAACAAGAGGCAGTACCAAAGGCTAGGGACCTAATCAATACAGACATTGGTAATATGTCAGATATAGAGTTCAGAATGACGATTCTCAAGGTTCTAGCCGGGCTTGAAAAAGGCATGGAAGATATTAGAGAAACACTCTCGGGAGATATAAAAGCCCTTTCTGGAGAAATAAAAGAACTAAAATCTAACCAAGTTGAAATAAAAAAAGCTATTAATGAGGTGCAATCAAAAATGGAGGCTCTCACTGCTAGGATAAATGAGGCAGAAGAAAGAATTAGCGATATAGAAGACCAAATGACAGAGAATAAAGAAGCTGAGCAAAAGAGGGACAAACAGCTACTGGACCACGAGGGGAGAATTCGAGAGATAAGTGACACCATAAGACGAAACAACATTAGAATAACTGGGATTCCAGAAGAAGAGGAAACAGAGAGGGGAGCAGAAGGTATATTGGAGAGAATTTCCCTAATATGGCAAAGGGAACAAGCATCAAAATTCAGGAGGTTCAGAGAACCCCCCTCAAAATCAATAAGAATAGATCCACACCCCGTCACCTAATAGTAAAATTTACAAGTCTTAGTGACAAAGAAAAGATCCTGAAAGCAGCCCGGGAAAAGAAGTCTGTAACATACAATGGTAAAAATATTAGATTGGCAGCAGACTTATCCACAGAGACCTGGCAGGCCAGAAAGAGCTGGCATGATATATTCAGAGTACTAAATGAGAAAAACATGCAGCCAAGAATACTATATCCAGCTAGGCTATCATTGAAAATAGAAGGAGAGATTAAAAGCTTCCAGGACAAACAAAAACTGAAAGAATTTGCAAATACCAAACCAGCTCTACAGGAAATATTGAAAGGGGTCCTCTAAGCAAAGAGAGACCCTAAAAATAGTAGATCAGAAAAAAACAGAGACAATATACAATAACAGTCACCTTACAGGCAATACAATAGCACTAAATTCATATCTCTCAATACTTACCCTGAATGTTAATGGGCTAAATGCCCCAATCAATAGACAGAGGGTATCAGAATGGATAAAAAAACAAAACCCATCTATATGTTGCCTACAAGAAACTCATCTTAAACCCGAAGACACCTCCAGGTTTAAAGTGAGGGGGTGAGGGACCCCTGGGTGGCTCAGTTGGTTAAGCAGCTGCCTTCGGCTCAGGTCATGATCCCAGCGTCCTGGGGTCGAGTCCCACATCAGGCTCCTTGCTTGGCAGCGAGCCTGCTTCTCCCTCTGCCTCTGCCTGCCACTCTGTCTGCCTGTGCTCACTCTCGCTTCTCTCTCTATGACAAATAAATAAATAAAATCTTTAAAAAAAATAAATAAAGTGAGGGGGTGGAAAAGAATTTACCATGCTAATGGACATCAGAAGAAAGCAGGAGTGGCAATCCTTATATCAGATCAATTAGATTTTAAGCAAAAGACTATAATAAGAGATGATGAAGGACACTATATCATACTCAAAGGAACTGTCCAACAAGAAGATCTAACAATTTTAAATATCTATGCCACTAACGTGGGAGCAGCCAACTATATAAACCAATTAATAACAAAATCAAAGAAACACATCGACAAGAATACATTAATAGTAGGGGATTTTAACACTCCCCTCACTGAAATGGACAGATCATCCAAGCAAAAGATCAACAAGGAAATAAAGGCCTTAAATGACACACTGGACCAGATTGACATCACAGATATATTCGGAACATTTCATCCCAAAGCAACAGAATACACATTCTTCTCTAGTGCACATGGAACATTCTCCAGAATAGATCACATTCTTGGTCCTAAATCAGGTCTCAACCGGTATCAAAAGATTGGGATCATTCCCTGCATATTTTCAGACCACAATGCTCTGAAGCTAGAACTCAATCACAAGAGGAAATTTGGAATGAACCCAAATACATGGAGACTAAACAGCATCCTTCTAAAGAATGAATGGGTCAACCAGGAAATTAAAGAAGAATTGAAAAAATTCATGGAAACAAATGATAATGAAAACACAATGGTTCAGAATCTGTGGGACACAACAAAGGCAGTCCTGAGAGGAAAATATATAGCGGTACAAGCCTTTCTCAAGAAACAAGAAAGGTCTCAGGTACACAACCTAACCCTACACCTAAAGGAGCTGGAGAAAGAACAAGAAAGAAACCCTAAACCTAGCAGGAGAAGAGAAATCCTAAAGATCAGAGCAGAAATCAATGAAATAGAAACCAAAAAAACAATAGAACAAATCAACGAAACCAGGAGCTGGTTCTTTGAAAGAATTAATAAGATCGATAAACCCCTGGCCAGACTTCTCAAAAAGAAAAGAAAAAGGACCCAAATAAATAAAATCATGAATGAAAGAGGAGAGATCACAACGAACACCAAAGAAAAACAGACAATTATAAGAAAATACTATGAGCAACTCTAACCAACAAATTTGACAATCTGGAAGAAATGGATGCATTCCTAGAGACATATAAACTACCACAACTGAACCAGGAAGAAATAGAAAGCCAAATACAGACCCATAACCAGTAAGGAGATTGAAACAGTCATCAAAAATCTCCAAACAAACAAAAGCCCAGGGCCAGATGGCTTCCCGGGGGAATTCTACCAAACATTTAAAGAAGAACTAATTCCTATTCTCCTGAAACTGTTCCAAAAAATAGAAATGGAAGGAAAACTTCCAAACTCATTTGATGAGGCCAGCATCACCTTGATCCTAAAACCAGACAAGGATCCCAACAAAAAAGAGAACTACAGACCAATATCCTTGATGAACACAGATGCAAAAATTCTCGCCAAAATACTAGCCAATAGGATCCAACAATACATTAAAAGGATTATTCACCACGACCAAGTGGGATTTATTCCAGGGATGCAAGGTTGGTTCAACATCCGCAAATCAATCAATGTGATACAACACATTAATAAAAGAAAGAACAAGAACCATATGATACTCTTCATAGATGCTGAAAAAGCATCTGACAAAGTACAGCATCTCTTCCTGATCAAAACTCTTCAAAGTGTAGGTATAGAGGGCACATACCTCAATATTATCAAAGCCATCTATGAAAAACCCACCGCAAATATCATTCTCAATGGAGAAAAACTGAAAGCTTTTCCGCTAAGGTCAGGAACACGGCAGGGATGTCCATTATCCCCACTGCTATTCAACATAGTGCTAGAAGTCCTAGCCTCAGCCATCAGACAACAAAAGGAAATTAAAGGCATCCAAATCGGCAAAGAAGAAGTCAAACTATCACTCTTCGCAGATGATATGATACTGTATGTGGAAAACCCAAAAGACTCCACTCCAAAACTGCTAGAACTTGTACAGGAATTCAGTAAAGTGTCAGGATATAAAATCAATGCACAGAACTCAGATGCATTTCTCTACACCAACAACAAGACAGAAGAAAGAGAAATTAAGGAGTCCATCCCATTTACAATTGCAACCAAAACTATAAGATCCCTAGGAATAAACCTAACCAAAGAGACTAAGAATCTATACTCAGAAAACTATAAAGTACTCATGAAAGAAATTGAGGAAGACACAAAGAAATGGAAAAAAGTTCCATGCTCCTGGATTGGAAGAATAAATATTGTGAAAATGTCTATGCTACCTAAAGCAATCTACACATTTAATGCAATTCCTATCAAAGTACCATCCATTTTTTTCAAAGAAATGGAACAAATAATCCTAAAATTTATATGGAACCAGAAAAGACCTCGAATAGCCAAAGGAATATTGAATAAGAAAGCCAAAGTTGGTGGCATCACAATTCTGGACTTCAAGCTCTATTATAAAGCTGTCATCATCAAGACAGCATGGTACTGGCACAAAAACAGACACATAGATCAATGGAACAGAATAGAGAGCCCAGAAATGGACCCTCAACTCTATGGTCAACTCATCTTCGACAAAGCAGGAAAGAATGTCCAATGGAAAAAAGCCTCTTCAATAAATGGTGTTGGGAAAATTGGACAGCCACATGCAGAAAAATGAAATTGGATCATTTCCTTACACCACACATGAAAATAGACTCGAAATGGATGAAGGATCTCAATGTGAGTAAGGAATCCATCAAAATCCTTGAGGAGAACACAGGCAGCAACCTCTTCGACCTCAGCCGCAGCAACATCTTCCTAGGAACATCACCAAAGGCAAGGGAAGCAAGGGCAAAAATGAACTATTGGGATTTTATCAAGATCAAAAGCTTTTGCACAGCAAAGGAAACAGTGAACAAAACCAAAAGACAACTGACAGAATGGGAGAAGATATTTGCAAATGACATATCAGATAAAGGGCTAGTGTCCAAAATCTATAAAGAACTTAGCAAACTCAACACCCAAAGAACAAAGAATCCAATCAAGAAATGGGCAGAGGACATGAACAGACATTTCTGCAAAGAAGACATCCAGATGGCCAACAGACACATGAAAAAGTGCTCCATATCACTCGGCATCAGGAAAATACAAATCAAAACCACCATGAGATATCACCTCACACCAGTCAGAATGGCTAAAATTAACAAGTCAGGAAATGACAGATGCTGGCAAGGATGCGGAGAAAGGGGAACCCTCCTACACTGTGGGTGGGAATGCACGCTGGTGCAACCACTCTGGAAAACAGCATGGAGGTTCCTCAAAATGTTGATAATAGAACTACCCTATGACCCAGCAATTGCACTGCTGGGTATTTACCCTAAAGATACAAACGTAATGATCCGAAGGGGCAAGTGCACCCGAATGTTTATAGCAGCAATGTCTACAATAGCCAAACTATGGAAAGAACCTAGATGTCCATCTACAGACGAATGGATAAAGAAGATGTGGTATATATACACAATGGAATACTATGCAGCCATCAAAAGAAATGAAATCATGCCATTTGCGATGACATGGATGGAACTAGAGGGTATCATGCTTAGCGAAATAAGTCAATCGGAGAAAGACAACTATCATATGATCTCCCTGATATGAGGGAGAGGAGATGCAACATGGGGGGTTGAGGGGGTAGGAGAATAGTAAATGATACAAGATGGGATTGGGAGGGAGACAAACCATAAGTGACTCTTAATCTCACAAAACAAACTGAGGGTTGATGGGGGGAGGGGGTTGGGAAAGGGGGGTGGGGTTATGGATATTGGGGAGGGTATGTGCTATGGTGAGTGCTGTGAAGTGTGTAAACCTGGCGATTCGCAGACCTGTACCCCTGGGGATAAAAATATATCTGTATAAAAAATAAAAAAAATTATTAAAAAAAAGAAAATAAATATACTCACCAATCTTAAAATTTTTTTATACCCCTATTAATCCTTGCCTTGCAACCGACCCCATAGTCTCACATAGTAGATAAGTTAACTGGTAAAGAATTATTAAGCTTTTGAACCGTGTGGGTGTTTTCCAAAAAAAGAAGGAATAAAGGGCCGATTTTTTAACCAACTGCCACTCTAATTTCTCTAATTAAGCATTATAAACAAAAAGCTGTTCAGATATTCTGTTTCCTTTGTATATTTTCCACAAATGCTCAACATCATAGCATTACCATTTTTTCAGTAGTTTTAAAATATAGCATACAGCAAATGTTATTTATAAGTATTCTTTTTAAAATAGCTATTCTTAATCACTTTTTTTTTTTTTTAGGTCATAAACCTCAGTGAGTAAATGCATGTTTTATTTTCTAAAAGGTGATGTATCAGGACTATACTGAGAGTAGTGGTATCTGGGGACTAATGGGGTGGTTAGGAATATTTTCTAACTGCAGCTAGAGTTCCTGCTGAGATCAGTGTAGTGATAAGATCCAGAAAGTAAGTGGAAATCTGAGCCATGTAAAAAAGTCCAAGAAAAGATGGAAAACAATATTGGAAGCTTGAGTTAATGAAGTTAATATTCAGAGAGATATGTGAAAGCAGGGAGATTTCAATACATCACGTGGGTAACAAGAAAGGTAAGTAGGCTCTGTTACAATGTGTGGTTAACATTTACAGCTTCTCTGCACCGTGCTTTACGGTTGGAACAATTTAGTTAGAGTCAAGACGAATGTGATCCTTAACCAGGAATTATCTGGAATTAGTCCTGCATCTTTTATCACTTTGCCAGTTCTATATAACAAAGCTCCCCAAAATTTAGTGTCTTAAAACAGCAAGCATATATTATTATTTATGAGTCTGCGGTTCAGCTAGGCAGTTCTGCTGATACGGACTTGGTTCTCCCACATCCTGGGGAATCAACTAGCTGTAAGCTCCTCTAGAATGGCTTCAGGAGGGATGAATCAGCTCAGCTTCAATAGCTGTCTCTTCCAGCTGACTGACCTTTGCTTGTTCTCATGCAAACTGTGGAGTTCAAGAGGCAGAGAGAGGATGCATTCTTGGTTTCTTGATTCTTACACTCTGAACTGTCACAATATTCCTCGGTCGCATCTCTTTGCAAAAGCAAGTCACAGGACTAAGCTAAATTCAAGGAATGATAAACAGACATTTTCCTGCTGAATGGACCTGTAGCGTAACATTGCAAAGGACATGGCATTTTTCCTACCCATCCACCATACAGCTCATGAAGAATCACCTAATCACTAAAGAGCTGTGGCAACCATATTGCTGTCCTAGGGTTGCCATAACAAATTACCCCAAACCGGTGACTTAAAACCACAGAAATTCATTCTTTCACAGTTCAGGAGGTCAGAAGTCTGGTGGGTCTGAGGAACAAAAACTGTTGCATGCTTTTCTTCTAGGTTCTGGTGCTGGCCAACAAGCTTTAGTACTCCTGGCTTGCAGCCGCATCTCTCCATCTTCAGCCTCCATTTTGACATGGCTGTCGGTCCTGTGGATCTGTGTATCTATGTGTCTCTGAATCTCATCTTAAATAATGACCCTAGTCATTGGATTTATGTCCCACCCCAATCTAGCATAACCTTATCATCACTGATTACACGTGTAAATGCCCTGTTCTCAAATAAAGTCATATTCAAACGTATCCGTTATTAGGAGCTCGACTTATCTCTGGGAGGACACAATTCCATTCACAACAGTGATCATATTTATTGTATGGAATATGCTGAAGAGAAATCAATACCTTGGGAATCATTAAAAACATAAGCCTGTAAATTAAAAAATAAATAAATAAAATAAAAGACCAATCTATAAACAAGTGTATAAGAAAAAGAGAAAATGCCAGTTAATATGCAAACAGCTTCCTTTACTTTCTTTTGGCCCTTTGCTGTCTGTGTTCCCTTGCTAAACACAAAGCATGCTTCTTTTTCAACTTAAAGTTAAGCTCCTTTTGCAAACTTGTGCATGAAAATTCCTACCCCATCTGCTAACCACTTTGCCATTTATAATCCATACATTACTATTTATTGTTGTCAAATTTTTGTTTCATATAATTTTAGAATGTGTTCCTTTATGGATGACCAAAGTGAGTCTCAGATCTTACAGTTAAGTTTTAATCTGATTAAATTTTGTGAGTGGTATAAGATAAAGGTCTAGTTGCATTCTTTTACATGTGAATATCTAATTTTCCTTGCACAATTTATTGAAATGACTGTCTTTTCTCCATTGAGTACTCTTAGCTCCCCCATCAAATATTACTTGATGTCAATGCATTTAGGTTTTAAAAAGTAAGATTACTTTTTTTCCTACCACTTGTTTGAATTTGCTTTATTCACATATGATTTTTGTTCACATTAAAATTTTAAAAATTGAGGGTCCCTGGGTGGCTCAGATGGTTGGACATCTGCCTTTGGCTCAGGTCATGATCTCCAGGTCCTGGGGTCAAGTCCTGTGTCAGGCTCTGGCTCAGTGGGGAGTCTGCTTCTCCCTCTCCCTCTACCTCTCCCCTTGCTTGTGGTCTCTCTGTCTCTGTCTCTGTAGCTCTCTCAAATGAATAAAAAATATCTTTAAATTTTTTAAAAAATTTATTAAGCACATTATCAATGTTTTTCTATCAAACATTCCTCTACAAATCTGTCAATAGTTGTAGATGGAGAAAATACATCGGACTAATCTGAAAACTAATAATATCATTATAGTTTTTTAAATTTTATTTATTTTTATGAAAGAGAGAGGGAGAGAGAGAAAGCACAAGCAGGAGCAGAGGGGAGGGACAGAGAGAGGGGCAGACTCTCTGCTCAGGAGGGAGCCTGATGCAGGACTCAATTCCAGGATTCTGGGATCATGACCTGAACTGATATGACCTTAAAGGTATGACCTTTATTGATTGAGACACCCAGGCACCCATCATCTTAGTTTTTTAAGGCCACCTCCAAAGGCCTGTCTCAAATTATTTCTGCACTATCTCTAGATGGCCTTAAATCACACATAGAAGGTTATTCCCAACTAATTTATGATGAAGAGGGGTTTCTGTCTCTACGTATCAATATATTCCATATCTACATATGCACATGTAATTTTTCTTCTAGATTTAGAATGTTCCTTTCTAATGTTTTATAATGTTTCCATGCAAGCCATTTTGATAGAACTTACAAATTAATTCATTCAAATGGCATTCTTGATTGTTTTTTATCCATTAAACTTCTTCATTAAAACAAAAACAAAGAAAATTTAAAAAACCTGGAACTGACTTTTGATGATTTACACAGGAAAGATTGAAAGGATGTTGAGAAGTATACCACATATAAAATGGGAAGGGAAATGCAAGAATAAGCAGCATTCAGGACCACAGTGAAAATCCAGATTCAGTTGTGTAAACACTGATGTGGCCACAACAACAACACAGGACACCAGAGCTTAAGCTTGCACTACCAGCACTGGACACTGGGGACCGCCACTGCCACTGCAGTTTCCACTGCCCCTAGACACTGAGAGTGGCTGGTTTCATGTGAAACACTGTCCCCATTTCTTTGCATCCATAAATCAGAATTCAAAATCTGACTAGTTAAGCTTAGTGTAGAAGCCCACAAACTAGCTCTAAGGGAATCTGGTAAAATACTGTCTGGCCTTCACTTTATCCATGGAAAATGGTTTTGCCTTCCCTGAGACTCAAAATGAGGAGTCTAGAGGCTTTAGTGGTCAGTAAATCACCACTGTTCCCTCCTTTTTGAATATAGTGAATTGTAGTAGCACAATGGAAACTCACAGGACTTTGCAAAGTTATTGAGTATTGGGTTCTGAATTCAAAACATTGATTATCTGACTATCAAATATGTAGGTTTCATTCCATAATGAATCAGCATTTGAAGTATATTTTATTCACTCTACTCCTGAAAATCCACAGCACTCACTATCAATATTATTTTGTAGCCTGAGATTATAAACGTGTATTATGTGCATTTTGTAGCATTGATTTTGGTAATTGAGAATTTTGCTTTATCTCCTCATTATATAATTACATTTTTATTAATTGCTCTTAGGTTTTATCTCCTAACCACAATTAAAACTCTCTTTGGGCAGTGTTATTTCCAGCATGTTAAATATAAATATAAAGCAATGTTATACATTGGACTGGATTCACTAATTTGACCTGACCACCGTTGAAATAAGCCAGATAGACTTTTTAAGCTACACTGAAATATCAACATGTTAATTGTTCTTCTTGCCTCAGCTCTCATATATGTGACAAGATTGGATGGCATGTAAAGTAAGGTCTAACCAATTCTTATTTTAGGGGTACCAGAGGTACTAGTTTTGGCCTTTGAAGACATCCTTCAACACTCAAAATTACAGACATTTGTAAGAAATATTTCCAGAAAGTCTTTTAAATAACAATATAGGGGCATATATATGGAAGAAATCTATGGAATTGTAAACTTAAGAAAAATTCCTTTTTTTCAGACAACTAAAAAAAACAATTGTATCACCATAAAAAAAAAGTGATGAAAATATTTGTCCAAAGAAAACTCTGGAATTGTTAGTGATACCAATTTTAGCATTTGGGGGGTGAACAACTCATCAAATAAGTCCTTATAATCATCTCTTCAGATATAATAATGACTATTAATTAGCTTTTGGAACTCTAAAGAAGAAATCAATTTGTAAATTGAGGATGACAAGCTTGGAAAAAAAGCCTCTTCAAGGAGTTTGTGGCTCTGTCACTTAAATTTATAAATTTATTTATACTTACATTAAATTTATAAAACTATATGTAAATTTGTAAATTGAGGATGACAAGCTTACACTAAATTAATACACTTATTTATAAATGTATAAATTTATTTATACTTACATTAAATTTATAAAACTATATGAAATATATATGTATAACTATACTAAAAAACTATATGAAAATTATATGAAACATAATAATTATATTATAAATTACCCAAAGAAGCCATGGATTTTAAGTCAGACAAGATATGAAATAAGTGAATACCTTATGAAAATTTTTCCTGCATCTTACAGGAGAAATTAATTTTACATTTCACTCTAAACATAAAAATGCATAACTAAAGCATACCCTTTCATATATGGGGTCTAATCTATATTTTATGTTATTCTAACAATAATACTATCAAACACTGAGAGAGGGTTTATTATGTATCAGGTGTTTCCATAAACTCTTTTCATAAATTACTGTTATTCTATTCTTGATTTTATTACGCTAGCTTATTAAACACATACACATTCACTACTAAACTGATTTTACGACCTCACAATCTACTCATGAGTCACATTCAAATAGTAAAAAACCAGGGACACCTGACTGACTCAGTCAGTCAAACATCTGACTCTTGATTTCTACTCAGGTCATGATTTTAGGGTCAGGGGATTGAGCCCCATGTCAGGCTCCACCTTCAGTGGGAAATCTACTTGAGATTTTCTCACTCTCCTTCTATCCCTCCCACTGTGCTTTCTCTTTCAAATAAATAAATAGATCTATTTTTAAAAGAAAAGAAAACCATTGCAATAGTCTTACCAGATGGTCACTGAATTTAGCAACATTAATTTGGAATATGTGAGTTAAGCTTAAACAATTAAAAGACCATTGAAGGAGAAAGATTTAAAGGCACTGATATTTCCTACCCCAAACTCCCATTATGCTCAATGGATATAAACTTCAGGAAATAACAATTAAATTAAAATAAACATCACAAATTGCAAATTTGTGATTATTTTAAATTTCTCTGGGATATTGACCAAGAATGATAGAGGCTAGTTGCTCCTTACAGAAAAACCTATACAATTAAGAAAAATGTTGACTAATGAAGACTTAGAGCAATAGATACTATTGGTATAAATTGGATATTCAATATATATCTTTATGAGAGTGGAAATGTGAAATTTTCCAAAATTACATTTGACTCAATTTCATTTTGTCTTCTTAGTTGATTTAAGGCATTTATGGCCTTACAGACAATATTCCCATGTATAAGTGGTGTTTTATCAGGATGAAAATGTCCTAGAGATTTTTTTAAAAAATTAACATATTGAATTTCAAATGTAGAAGGGTCTGAATTTGAATTCCTGTGACTACCTCTCAATAACCCTACCTTGTCAAGATTCTTAAATTTTCTGATCCTAATTCATCTTTTATGAAAAATAAATGTATAATAGGGTCTACCTATTGGGTTGTTGTGAGGACTTTTTTAGGATTTTATTTAAGGATTTTTAGGATTTTATTTAATTATTTGAGAGAGAGAGAAAGAGCATGAGCATGGGAAGGGCAGAAGGGTAGTGAGAAGCAGTCTCCCCACTGAGCTGGGAGCCCAATGCAGAACTCGATCCAAAGACCCTGGGATCATGAACTGAACTGAAGGCAGATGTTCAAATGACTGAGCCACCTGGACACCCCACGAGGACATTTATTAATGCTTTGATAAATCATGTTGGCTATTATTATCACTATTCTTGCTTTTACTATAGTGGAAAGCAAGTATTTCTTGTTTAAATTCTAAGCAACAGCTAATTAATAAAAATTAATAAGCAACCCTGGATGGCTCAGTCAGTTGAGTGTGGGAGTCTTGGTTTTTGGTTCAGGTCATGATTTCAGGATCATGATACTGAGCCCCCTGTCAGGCTTTGCACTCAGCATGGAGTCTGCTTGAGATTCTCTTTCCTTACTCCTTCCCCTCTTTCTCTCTCTCAAATAAATAATCTTTAAAAAATAAAATAAAAATTAATAGATGATTTAGATGATTAAGCCAATGATCAAAGAGGTCCAGAACCATATTATGAAATATTTATATGAAGGTAATCTTGTTATGTAACCTCATTTAAAGCAGCAACCTATGTAAAGAATTTGCACCGTGAATTCTTGGCAACTACAAGTCCCCACTTTTCAATACATATTTTTAAAAGTTACCTAAAGCACATTACAAGATTATACTTGCATCATATTATGTGCAGAATATATAGGGGTCTCTGGTAAATATTTTCATTTATGCTTCATAACTTTTTTATTCTGATCTGTGCCCCACAAGGCTGGCCTTTATATACTGCATTGGCAGAAATTCTTGTCCTCTGTCCAGATTTGCTTTGATGAAGAACAGGCATCAGCAGATTTGAGAGATTCAGAATACCATAAGACCAGGATGGCTGCCTTTTTCCTCTAAAGAACAGGGCTCCAGATGTGTGGCTTTACATATAATTGTAGCATCCTCCAGGTTCCAGGTAATACTTCTTCTCCTTACCCCTTCAGATCAAGACTTGTGGATTTTCCATCATATGAGTTGTATGACAATTATCTAGTCTTGCCCCCCAATTCCAATTCACAAACAGAGCCCTCATAAATATTCTCTCAATTATCCCAAGAATACCATCTGTCTCTTTCTGGGAGTCTGACTGATACACTGAGACCCATCTATCACAGCAAGTGACACTGACAAAATCAGAGCTAATCTTGTACTCCTTTTAAGCTTTTGTCTGTGGGTTCTGCTGTCTCTTTGTTTAGAAACACTAAGCAATGGAACTCAAAACACATCTAACTTCTGCAAGACTTTTCAAGTAAATGTCCTCTTTTTTTTTAATTTTATTTATTTATTTGTTAGAGAGAGAGAGAGAGAGCAAGCACAGGCAGACAGAGAGGCAGGCAGAGGCAGAGGGAGAAGCAGGCTCCCTGCTGAGCAAGGAGCCTGATGTGGGACTCGATCCCAGAACACTGGAATCATGCCCTGAGCTGAAGGCAGCTGCCCAACCAACTGAGCCACCCAGGCGTCCCAGTAAATGTCCTCTTGACTGCTCCCTTCACTTCATTGTTCCTGAGGCTGTAGATGATAGGGTTTAACATAGGAGTGATGACAGTGTAGGACAATGACACTAGCTTCTTGCTCTCAGGGGACTGGTTGGATTTGGGCCTTATGTAGGTCAAGCTGGCCGTTCCATAGAAAAGAGATACCACAATGAGGTGTGATGAACAAGTAGAGAATGCCTTCTGGCGACCAGTAGCAGAGGACATCCTCAGGATAGTGATGATAATGCGGGTATAGGAGACCAAAATGAGGGAAAAGGGAAACATGATAAATAGGAGCGTGGAAGCAAGTGCTTGCATTTCATACATGGTTGTATCCTGAGTGACTAGTTTCAGCACTGGAGGACCATCACAAAAAAAGTGATCTATAGTATTTGGTCCACAGAAAGGAAGGGCCATCAACCAAGCTGTCTGTAGCATAGAGACAGGAACACCAGACATCCAAGAGCCAAGAGCCATCCATAAGCATAGGGACCTATTCATTATGACTGAATAACGGAGAGGGTTACCAATGGCCACAAAGCGATCATATGCCATCATAGACAGGAGAAAACATTCAGAGCTACCAAAGAAGAAGAAAAAGTACATCTGGATCCCACAGCCTACAAAAGAGATGATTTTCCTTGGAGACACTAGATCCACCAGCATCTTTGGCACCATGACCAAGGTGAAACAGACTTCAAGAAGTGATAGGTTTCGGAGAAAGAAGTACATGGGTGTTTGAAGAGCAGGATCCACGCTGGTGACTGTGATGATAAGGAAGTTGCCCAACAAAGTAACTGTATAGATGACGAGGAACAAAATAAAGAGGGAAACTTGCATCTCAAGGTTATTTGTAAAACCGAGAAGAATAAATTCAGTGACTCTGGTGTGATTTTCACAAATCATATCTTAGAGTATTTTCTCTGTAAGAATCAAAATATGTGCATCAAAGGATAGTGTTTAAATATTGATATAATTTTAAAAATACCAATAAAAGCCATAACTGCATCTCTGTGCTCACATGTCTCACCATTCTATTTCTCTGAAGCAGAAAGAATGTTTAAAATAAGATAAATTAAGAAAAAATATATATATTTTTTCATTTTATTTTATTTTATTTCTTTTCAGTGTTCCAACAATCATTGTTTATGCATCACACCCAGTGCTCCATGCAATACGTGCCCTCCATAATACCCACTACCAGGCTTACCCAACTTCCCATCCTTCTCCCCTCCAAAATTTTCTTTGTTTCTCAGAGTCCATAGTCTCATGGTTTGTCTCCCACTCTGATATCTCCCAACTCACTTCTCCTCTCCATCTCCCAATGTCCTTTGTGTTATTCCTTATGCTCCACAAGTAAGTGAAACCATATGGCAATTGACTATATCTGCTTGACTTATTTCATGTATGCACAGAGTGAATGATGGTGTGGAATGTACTCCATTCGGTAGAAACATGTAATTAATATAATAAAAGATTAGAAAATTGAAACTAGCTCATAATTTATCTTTTTGTACCCTGGACTTACTTCATATTTTTAAAAAGTAGTAGATGGTGCTCGCTTCAGCAGCACATATACTAAAATTGGAACAATACAGAGAAGATTAGCATGGCCCCTGTGCAAGGATGACACTCAAATTTGTGAAGCGTTCCATATTTTTAAATCTTATACTTGGGGTTCTTTTTGACGAGGTTCTTTTTTTTTTTTTTCTCTTGTCATATACTTTTATCAGTCTTTTTGTTTGTCTGTTTTTGTTTGTATATTTCATAAATCTTACCTTGGGGCCCATTTGGGCTGAGCCTTCTCTTTTGTCTTTCTCCCCCCCCCCATCTCTATTTTTTTCTTTTTTCTCTCTTTCTTTTTTCTTTCATTTGGGTGGGGACTCTTGATTGCTCAGAAGCATTCCAGGGTGCACCTTGACTGTACCATGGTCGATACATCCAGCTACATCTGTTCAGCCATCTCTCACCAAAATGACTAGGAGGAGGAATGCCCAACAAAAGGAAAATTCAGAGGATGGGCCTTCTGCAACAGAGCTAATGGCTGTCGACATAGACAATATGTCTGAAAGGGAATTCAGGCTAACAATTATCCAGGCAATAGCTAGGTTGGGGAAAGCCATGGATGACAAAACAGAATTTATTAGGACAGAACTGAAAGCCACCAGGGATGATGTTCACAATGTTCTCAATGAGTTCCAATCTAATCTAAATTCTCTAAAAGCTAGGGTAATTGAGATAGATATAGAATTAGTGATTTGGAGGACAAACAGATAGAGAAAAAGGATCAGGAGGAAGCCTGGAACGAACAGCTTAGAAGCCACGAAAACAGAATTAGGGAAATAAACAATGCCATGAAATGTTCTAAAGTCATATTTATTGGAATCCCTGGAGGGAAGGAGAAAGAAAGAAGTCTAGAAGATATAGTGGAACAAGTTCTCCATGAAAATTTTCCCAATCTCATGAATGGAACCAGCATTCCTGTACTAGAGGCAGGACTATCTCCCCCCAAGAATATAGATTCTCAAAAGTCCTTGAGACACTGATAGTAAGAATGAGGGATTATAATTGTAGACAGGCTCTCTTGAAGACAGCTAGGACAAAGAAGCTACTTACATACAGAGGAAAGTCCATCAGAATAACGTCAGACCTATCTACAGAAACCTGGCAAGCCAGAAAGGGCTGGCAAGATATATTCAGGGCACTAAATGAGAAGAACATGCAGCCAAGAATACTTTATCCAGCAAGACTGACATTCAAAAGGGATGGAGAGATAAAGAGTTTCCAAGACCAGAAAGGCTTAAAAGAGTATGCTACCACCAAGCCGAAACTGCAGAAAATATTAAGGGGGGTTCTATAAAAGAGGAAAAATCCTAAGAATAGCATTGAACAGAAATATAGAGACAATCTACAGAAAGAAAGACTTCAAAGGTAACACGATGTCAATAAAAATGTATCTATCAATAATCACTCTTAATGTGAATGGTCTAAATGCACCCATAAAATGACACAGGTTGCAGATTGATAAAACGACAGGACCCATCCATATGTTGTCTACAAGAGACCCATTTTGAACCTAAGGATACACCCATACGGAAAGTGAAGGGATGGAGAAGCATCTTTCATGCCAATGGGCCTCAAAAGGAGGCGGGGGTAGTGATTCTCATATCAGATAAATTAAACTAAAGATTGTAGTCAGAGATACAGAAGGACACTATATAATTTTTAAAGGAACTATCCACCAAGATGATCTAACAATTATAAATATCTATGCTCCCAATATGGGAGCAGCCAATTACATAAGAAAACTAATAATCAAGATAAAGAGGCATATTGATATGAATACATTAATAGTAGGAGATCTTAACATGCCTCTCTCAGAAATAGATCATTGAAGCAGAAAATCAATAAAGAAACAAGAGCATTGAATGTATATTGGACCAGATGGACCTCATAGATATATACAGAACATTCCACCCTAAAACAACAGAATACTCATTCTTCTCAAGTGCACATGGAACCTTCTCAAGAATAGACCACATACTGGGTCACAAATCAGGACTCAACCGATACCAAAAGACTGAGATTATTCCCTGCATATTCTCAGATCACAATGCTTTGAAACTGGAGCTCAGTCACAAGGAAAAATTCAGAAGGAACTCAAACACCTGGAAGCTAAAGACCACCTTGCTTAAGAATGCTTGGATCAACCAGGAGATCAAAGAAGAACTGAAACAATTCATGGAAACCAATGAGAATGAAGAAACTTTGGTCCAAACCTATGGGATACAGCAAATGTGGTCCTAAGGGGGAAATACATAGCCAACCAAGCCTCCCTCAAAAAAATTGAAAAATCCAGAACACAGCAACTGTCTCTACACCTTAAAGAACTGGAGAATCAACAACAAGTCAAACCAACTCCACACACAAGAAGGGAAATAATCAAGATTAGAGCAGAGATCAATGAGATAGAAACTAGAGATACAGTAGAAAGTATCAATGAAACAAGAAGCTGGTTTTTTGAAAGAATCAGTAAGATCGATAAACCATTGGCCACACTAATCCAAAAGAAAAGAGAGAAGGCTCAAATTAATAAAATTATGAATGAAAAGGGAGAGATCACAACTAACACCAAGGAAGTGTAAACAATCATCAAAAGTTATTATCAACAGTTATATGCCAATAAGTTAAGCAACCTAGATGAAATGGATGCATTCTTGGAAAACTATAAACTCCCAAAATTGAACCAGGAAGAAATTGACAACCTGAATAGACTGATATCTAGTAACAAGATTGAAGCAGTGATCAAAAGCCTCCCAAAAAGCAAGAGCCCAGGACCTGACAGATTCTCTGGGGAATTCTACCAAAGTTTCAAAGAAGAAATAACACCTATTCTCCTGAAGCTGTTTCAAAAAACTGAAGCAGAAGGAAAACTTCCAGATTCTTTTTATGAAGCCAGCATTACCCTGATCCCCAAACCAGTCAAAGACCCCACCACAAAGGAGGATTTCAGACCAATATCACTGATGAATACGGATGCTAAGATTCTCAACAAGATCCTGGCAAATAGGATCCGGCAGCACATTAAAAAGATTATCCACCATGACCAGGTGGGATTTATCCATGAGATGCAATGGTGGTTCAACATTTGCAAATCAATCAATGTGATAGAACAAATTAATAAGAGAAGAGAGAAGAACCACATGGTCCCCTCAATTGATGCAGAAAAAGCATTGGACAAAATCCAGCATCTGCTCCTGATTAAAACGCTTCAAATTATAGGGATAGAGGGAACATTCCTGAACTTCATCAAATCTATCTATGAAAAACCCACAGCAAATATCATCCTCAATGGAAAAAAGCTCACAGCCTTCCCACTGAGATCAGGAACACGAAGGATGCCCACTCTCACCACTCTTGTTCAAAATAGTACTAGAAGTTCTAGCAACAGCAATCAGACAACAAAGAGAAATAAAAGGTATCCAAATTGGCAATGAAGAAGTCAAACTCTCTCTCTTCGCAGATGACATGATTCTTTATATGGAAAACCCAAAAGACTCCACCCCCAAAATTACTAGAACTCATACAGCAATTCAGCAACGTGGCAGGAAACAAAGTCAATGTACAGAAATCAGTGGCTTTCTTATGCACTAACAATGAAAATACAGAAAGGGAAATTAGAGAATCGATTCCATTTACTATAACACCAAGAACCATAAGATACCTGGGAATAAACATAACCAAAGAGGTAAAAGGTACTTGAGGAACTAGAGAACACTCATGAAAGAAATTGAAGAAGACACAAAAAGATGGAAGACCATTCCATGCTCTTGGATCAGAAGAATAAACATTGTTAAAATATCTATACTGCCTAGAGCAATCTATATTTTTAATGTCATTCCGATCAAAATTCCACGGGTATTTTTCAAAGAGCTGGAGCAAATAATCCTAAAATTTGTATGGAATCAGAAGAAACCCCAAATTGCTAAGGAAATGTTGAAAAACAAAAATAAAGCTGGCGGCATTACATTATATGATTTCAAGCTTTACAAAGCTGTGATCACCAAGACAGCATAGTACTGGCATAAAAATAGACACATAGACCAGTGGAACAGAGTAGAGAGCCCAGATATGGACCCTCAACTCTATGGTCAAATAATCTTCGACAAAACAGGAAAAAATATACAGTGGAAAAAAGACAGTCTCTTCAATAAATGGTGCTGGGAAAACTGGACAGCTATATGTAGAAGAATGAAACTCGACCATTCTCTTACACCGTACACAAAGATAAACTCGAAATGGATAAAAGACCTCAATGTGAGGCAGGAATTCATCAGAATCCTAGAGGAGAACATAGGCAGTAACCTCTTCGATATCAGCCACAGCAACTTCTTTCAAGATATGTCTCCAAAGGCAAAGGAAACAAAAGCGAAAATGAACTTTTGGGACTTCATCAAGGTCGAAAGATTCTGCACAGCAAAGGAAACAGACAACAAAACAAAGAGGCAACCCACGGAATGGGAGAAGATATTTGCAAATGACAGTACACACAAAAGGTTGATATCCAGGATCTAGAAAGTACTCCTGAAACTCAACGCACACAAAACAGAGAATCATATCAAAAAATGGGCAGAAGACATGAACAGACACTTCTCCATCGAAGACATACGAATGGCTATCAGACACATGAAAAAATGTTCATCATCACTAGCCATCAGGGAGATTCAAGTTAAAACCACATTCTTACACCAGTTTTAATGGCCAAAATTAGCAAGACAGGAAACGATGTATGTTGGAGAGGATGTGGAGAAAGGGGAACCCTCTTACACTGTTGGTGGGAATGTAAGTTGGTGCAGCCACTTTGGCAAACATTGTGGAGATTCCATAAAAAATTAAAAATAGACAATTAAAAAAAAAGAAATTATATAGAGCTTCCCTATGACCCTGCAATTGTGCTACTTGGTATTTACCCCAAAGATACAGGTGTAGTGAAAAGAAGGGCCATCTGTACCCCAATGTTTATAGCAGCAATGGCCACGGTTGCCAAACTGTGGAAAGAACCAAGATGCCCTTCAATGGACAAATGGATAAGGAAGATGTGGTCCATATACACTATGAAGTATTATGCCTCCATCAGAAAGGATGAATACCCAACTTTTGTATCAACATGGACAGGACTGGAAGAGATTATGCTGAGTGAAATAAGTCAAGCAGAGAGAGTCAATTATCATATGGTTTCACTTATTTGTGGAGCATAAGAAATAACACGGAGGACATAGGGAGATGGAGAGGTGAAGGGAGTTAAGGGAAATTGGAAGGGGAGGTGAACCATGAGAGACTATGGACTCTGAAAAACAACTTGAGGGTTTTGAAAGGGTGGGGGGGTGGGAGGTTGGGGAGCCAGGTGGTGGGTATTAGAGAGGGCACGTATTGCATGGAGCACTGGGTGTGGTACAAAAACAATGAATTTTGTTACGCTGAAAAGAAATTTAAAAAAAAAAGGGGGGTGGGAAAAACATAGTAGATGATCCTATTGTAATGACTATCTGCCTAAACTACTTCCACTTAATCATAATAATAGCATGCTTCTGGTGAAGAATATGAGCTACAGACAGTGATCACTGACAAGACAAAATATGCACCAAGGTGATAAGGAGTTAATAAGATTGATGCAAGATATATATACTTTTTCATGATGAGTAGAAAAAAACAAAACTTCTGAATGAATATGACATTCAATAGAGAAGTCTACCTTCCAACACTCATTTCAATTCCTGGCCATCAAAACAGCTCTGCTTCCCACTGTGTTGTGACTTTGTCAAATTTTCATTTATTAAGTAAAGTTGGTGTGTACGATGTTGAGCATGGTTCAGCAAAAGACCACAAGGGAAAGAAAATAGAATTTTTTTACTCACTGGTTCTGGAAGAGGCACAAAGTTCTCTCAAGGAGGCACATCAGGAAGTCAACACATTGCACAGGCAAAAAGAGTGGAACAGGAGCTAGGGCACATGCTTTTATTAAGGCCCAAGTGTGGAGTACTTTGGGATTCCCTGGCTAAAGCCAGGTTGGTCAATTTAAATGGAAAAGAGCAGAATTTTGTTATGCTTCCCAGCAGTTTTATTTAAGGGCGTATAAAGAGAAGGACCTGGGAGACAAGGGAGCCTATTGTTTATCACAAGGGCAGTTGGGCAGGGTCTAGCAGGAACTTATATTTCCTTGTGACTTTTTGGGTTGTTACCCAGGACATACACTTGAGGGAAGGGTTAATGTCAGTTCAAGGTCTCTGCAGGCAACTTGGCTATCCCAAATGGTTGCCAAGTCAGCAACATTATGAAGTAGTTTACCCAAACCATCAACAGCAGTCATTCATTTTCAAGATCACATGATCAGAAGTGAGAGCCACTATTGCATGTCCACTAAAAATCTAGTCTAGTCATAAAAGTACTGATTCAATTATTATGAACTCAAGCACTGTATCTTATTTAGAATAAAATATTTTGACTTAAAGTAGAATTATACAAATATTTTCTGTACAAATTTTACTTAGCAATAACATATCAAACATTTGTCATCACAGAAACATGTTGGAAAAAACAATTATTCATAATGGTACATTGAAGCTGAGATGAGCAATGTTTCTGTGTTTTTCAAATATTGGAGCTAGGTGAATATTGGATCTATTACTTTACAATACATATTTTAAATTTAATTGAGGAAAAAACCTAACTACTTCATTGTAGAGTAAAATTATATTGAAAATGGGCTTCCCCTCTGAAAGTGAGGAGCTGGAAACTCACAGCATATAGATCTATTCTGAAACAATTAGTTCAATTGAAGATTCCATGTTTTAATTCTGCCCTAAACATATGTAGTTTTGGTTCTATCTCACCTGTCTTTTTTGCTTATGTAAGTTCTGAGCTAAAGTCCTCAACAGCATTAGGAAAGGAACTCTGGTGATCCTATGCTCTCCATTCCCCTAGGGGTCCTAGGATAATAGGTAACAGATATAACAGTGACCAATACCCTCTCACCATAATTGCAAAACTACTTCAATACCATTCTCGCCATTGGTAATAGCAACAACACTATTGGTACATTGAGCAAAACTGATAAAAAGCTTCATATGTATTATCATGCTCACCAATATTTTGCCACAACTCTAAAATTGTTATAGGTCTAACAATACTCCACTTTTTGTGTTGAGAAAAAAAGAATGAGGGTTGATGAAGGTATCAATATTTTATTGATATTTGTTCATTTATATTTATTATATTATTATTTTTAGTGTATGCCTAAAATGCCTAATTCTGTCTCTCAGAATTCTGATATTGATGTAGCAGAGAGCAATGCTAGGTTGAATGGTTGAACTCTTGAGTGATCAAGATCTACAGTGTACCATCCATGGTCTCTAATGTAAATATGAATAAGGCTGTCCAAGAAAATTGTCAGTTTCTTGATTTCTTGATAATTAGCACTGTACATTTTTCACCTTGCCTTTACATTACATTGCACACACACACACACACACACACACATATCCACATATATATATATATATATATATATATATCCTCTTAAAAAAAAATTCATCAGCAGTGATTATAGTCACTATCACAGATTTATATTAATGTCTTTCCTTTTTAATTTTCAAACTGTGACTGAGTTGCCACAATTATGCATAGCTCTGGAGAATATACTATTTTACTTGTTGCATGACATTTTGATAATTTAATGATATTTACTTAAGTCCACTATTGTAGTTGGCTAGTTGGCTATGTCTAATGAGGCTAAAGAGCTTTTCACCTCCTAAGCATGTCAACTTCAAACATTTCAGAAGAAATAGACTTTACCTTTCATTCTGGCCTGCTTTTTTACAAATACATGTTTTCTCATTTAAAAAAAAGTATTATGGATCAATGCAATTACATCATTAGTATTTGGAAAACAAGCCAAAGTTCAGGTTGTTATTAAATTCTCTAACTAGAACAGAACAACACAAAGTATAAGTTAGTAAATTGGAGAATGAATGAACCCAGGATCTGAATTGAAATACTTTGTATGGTTGTTATCCACAGCATTCCTTAATATACAACTCTCATTTTTTTTCTTAATGCTCTTTTCTTTAGCATTCTATAGCTTTCTAGACAGAACAAGGGCCCTATTGTTTTTGTTTTTTTATTTTAATAATGCATAAACTTACTCCTTTTCCCATAAATGAAGTCCCATATTTATTTTTCTTAAAATGTTATTATTATATACAGATACCCAGGTAAAACTAGTTTTTTTTTCTTAAAAATTGAAGAATGAAATGTCGTAAAGAATATTGGGATATATCTTACCAAATAAAATCCCATATTTTCTTCTTTAATTTGAAGCTTAATGATATTTTTAAAAACAAGAAATTTTGTTGATTAGCTCAGATCTTCAGAATTAAGCAAATGCCAGGGCGCCTGGGTGGCTCAGTCAGTTAGACATCTGCCTTCAGCTCAGGTCATGATCTCGGGATCCTGGGACTGAGCCCCATGTAGGGCTCTCTGCTCAGGGGAGAGACTGACTCTCTCTCTCTCAGTCAAGTAAATAAATAAAATCTAAAAAAAAAAAAAAAGAATTAAGCAAATACATTAGGCAGACGAGCCTGCTTTGCACTGGCACTAAATGGTTGATATATTTTAGAAGTAATACTTAAAAGTATGAATGGCCTTGGGGAAATGATCCCAGGGACATTAGAGGGACCTACTGTTAATTAAACAACTCTTTTATCTCATAGGGGAGGATATAGAATTTTCATGGAACTATCTATATTTTCTTCAAGTTATAATGATTGCAATTCAATATGTATTTCTCAATAATAGATATTTTCTGATGAGTCTATTGGGTACACTGGTCAGGTTCCCCAGGATTATAACTATCAATATGCCAAGACTATGTGAGGAACATAAATTTTAATTTTTCCCATAAGATTTTTGTATTTTTTTGTGGAATAGATTTTGGTCCAATGCTGATAAAAGAAATTTGTACCATGTCCTTGAAATTGGCATGATTTTTAAATTTCAGTTTTATTTCATTTTAAAATGTTATTTTAAACACAAATTATCCTATCTTTTTCAAATGATTAAACACATCAAGTTAATTAAGCTGATAACACGTAATTTGTTGTTGTCTTAAGCCTTAAATAGTTTAGCTGTTGGTTTGTTTTAATATGAGAATATTGTAAACAGTACCAAGATTCATATACTGTTCCATGGAAGCAGTATCTTATAGTATCTAAAATGGTCAATGTCATAAAGAAGTTAAGTAATTTTTCTTTCTTTTTTAGCACTTGGAATGTTTTATCCTTGAAATTTCTCAGACTACTTTTTTAGTAAGTAGAGACATCATTATTCTTTGCAGTGTTTTGTAATGAGCTAACAAAACTATGGAACTCACTCTATTTTATTAAAATGTATTTGTTGTAGAAGCAACTCATAAATAAATATAAGGTTAAAATGCCTACAAATTAGCACAATGGGAATGATTCCTAAAAATTCTAATGAAATCTAAGGGGGACAAAAAGTCTTGAAAAGGCCATAGGAGCTTAAGGTTAATCTAAGCACGAGCAGTGGGTTTAATGGATAGAAAACTTCATCACTTCCTAGTTTTACTTCCATCTCAAAAAGAAATACGAAGTTCCCTGCTACATTTGCAAAAGTTAAAGGACTATTCCTTAATCCTTATTTTCCAAGTAAGTGAACTAACAATGGGAGGATGGTTTAAAGTATTTTTTTAATCTTCAATTGGATACATCCATCTTTAAAATTAGTAAGAAAATCTCTAACCATTTCAAAGAAAAAGTTATAAGAAAATGTATTTTATCTATCTTTTTTTAATTTAAATTCAGTTTAATTAATATACAGTGCATTACTAGTTTCAGAGGTAGAGTTTAGGGATTCATCAGTTGCATACAACATCCAATTTTCATTACATCAAGTGCCTCCTTAATGCTCATCACCCATTTAGCCTGTTCCCCCACCCACCTTCCCTGCAGCAACCCTCAGTTTGTTTAAAAGTCTCTTGGAGTATAACAAATAGCATGGAGGACAAGGGGAGTTAGAGAGGAGAAGGGAGTTGAGGGAAATTGGAAGGGGAGGTGAACCATGAGAGACTATGGACTCTGGAAAACAATCTGAAGGTTTTGAAGGGGTGGGGGATGGGAGGTTGGGGGAACCAGGTGGTGGGTATTGGAGAGGGCACGGATTGCATGGAGCACTGGGTGTGGTGCAAAAACAATGAATACTGTTACGCTGAAAATAAATTTAAAAAATTTAAAAAAAAAAAGTCTCTTGGAGTGCCTGTGTGACTCTCAGTCCTTAAGTTCCTGACTTCTGCTCAGAGTCCTGGGATTTAGCCCTATGTGGGGCTCCCTGCTCAGTGAGAAGACTGCTTCTCCCTTTCCCTCTCCCCGCCCCTGTGCTTGTGCAAGCTCTCTTTCTTTCTATCAAATAAATAATCTTAACAAAATTTTTTAAGTCTCTTATGGTTTGTCTCCCTCTCTGATTTTGTTTTATTTCACTCTTTTTTCCCCTCTTCCTATGTTCCTCTGTTTCTTAAATTCCACATATAAGTGAATCATATGATATTTATCTTGTACTTGATCTATCTTACTTCATACCTGTATCAAATAAATAACTATACATCATATAAAGGATAGAGTTACAAATTCAGCAAGAAAATCAGTGGAAAGTGGTGCATTACTAAATTTATATGTCAGGCTTTTATTTTTTTTAATATTTATTTATTTATTTATTTAAGATAAAGAGAGCAAGGGAGAGTGGAGGTAGAAGCAGAGGGAGAGAGAGAGAGATTGAGAAAGATTGAGATTGAGACTGAGTGCAGAGCCCGACATGGAGCTCAGTCTCAAGACCCTGAAATCATGAACTGAGCTGAAATCAAGTCAGCCACTTAACCCACTGAGCCATCCAGGCACCCTTTGTTTTTTAAAAAGATTGAATCAAAGTTTTATAAGATCTCAACAAGAAAACTGTGAAAATCAGCTTGTCCAAATGTATGGTGAACTTCAATGGAGTTATTTCTAAATTATCTGTTCCTAAATGAATATCACTTTCTCAACCCACACACACATACAAAATTCAGATAAAATACTTTGTATAAGCTCACTGTATAAGTATCCAAATGCCACTCTATAATAGGCTAGCTCCTTACCAGTTCCTAATGTCACAAACAATACATTCCCTGACTATAGATTACTGCCATCTTGTGGATAGTTCATCATAACTATTTTAGCCAAAAGTTTTCCAGTTGTATTTTTGTATTTACCTGAAGACAAATCAACGATTCTTTTCTGATAGATTTTTTTATTCGTTCATCTGTGAAACGGCAGGCACTGTGAAAAGCAGCAGGTTTGAAAGTTAAAATAGACACAGATCCCATTCCAAAAAGATTATGGAGCAATTCTCATTTAGTGAAAATCATTTTGAAGAGTAAAGAATGAAGACATGCCAGTTAAAGAGGGTGTCTAGTTGCTCTTGAACAAAGATAAAATATTACCTTACATGTGTCTAGGTTTTGGTCCATAGATTTCTGTTTTAGATTTTAATATGTGAGTTAACCCAGGGGATATCAAGCTCTTAGAGGATGATGAGCACAAATTAAAATCATCTGAAAATGGTGTGTAAATGTGAAAGGCATGTAAACAGTAAAGGTGTGTAAAATACTATTTGTGTGCTTTAAATTGAGGGATATATCCTCTTCTTTTATTTTTTTTGCTTGAATACAGTTGACACGCATTTTGTTTTGTTTTGTTTTGTTTTAAATAAATCCTCCCATGTGGGGTTTGAACCTGAGATCAAGAGTCACATTCCAAGAGTCATTTCTAAGGATTCATGTAATTAGATCAAGCCAACTCAGATTGCTCAGAATAATCTCCCCATCTTAGAGTCTCTAGAATTTTTACACTTACAAAACGCCTTTTTTCCATATAAAGGAACATATTCACAGGTTTCAGGGATTAGGCCCTGGACATCTTTGGGGAGTCATTATTCTCCCTGCCATATTGAATTATCAAAAAGTAATACGGAACTCATAAAATTTCTAATTAAACTGCAATTCATAATTATTTTTAATAGCATCAAAAAATGAGGACTTAACTATCCATCCCTAGACTTAAAAAGAAATAACAAATTAAACCCAATGAAAATGGGAGGAAATAACAAAGAAAACATCAGAGATTAATGAAACAAAATGCATGTACAGAGGAGAATATTAGTGGAGTCAATACTGATTCTTTGAAAAGAATTAAAATTTCACAATACTCTGGCAAGATATACTCAGAAAATAAAGTGAATAATATTCTAAATGAGATAGTGAATAATAAATAACAAAAATAAAAAGTAAGTAAAAGGTATCTCCCTTCAGGTATTCCAACAAAAAAAGAGTAAGTGTCAAAAGAAGATAACAATGTGATGAATGAAATTTTAAAACCCTGAGCAAAAAATATAACTTTCAAAGGCTGACTCAAGAAAAAAAAGATAATTGGATTAGACAGTTTTTTTTAAGAATGAATCAGTAGTCAAAAGAAATCCCCCCAAAATATAGAACAGATGTCTTCACCAGAAAATTCTACCAAACAATTAAAAATGAAACAATTACACACACACGATCAAGTCTTTCACAAACTGCTTTTGTGTGTAAATAATGGAAGAAATGTTAGTGTTCTGAAATTATTTTATTAAGCTGAATCACTATTCAGACCTAATACCAATAAATTCTGTACTAGGAAGGAATATTGCCAACTTTATTCTTGAACATCAATGTAAAGATCCAAAATTAGCTATTAGGAAAAATAATTCAGGAATGCATAAAAGTAATAACATATAATGATCACATTTGACATTAGAAAACTGGTCAATTCTTTACCATTTTAAGAGATTAAACATAAGAAATCATGATATCAGGGTGCCTGGGTGGCTCAGTGGGTTAAGCTTCTGCCTTTGGCTCAGGTCATGATCTCAGGGTCCAGGGATCGAGCCCTGCATCATGGGGGGGCAGGTCTCTGCTCAGCAGGGAGCCTGCTTCCCCCTCTCTCTCTTCCTGCCTCTCTGCCTACTTGTGATCTCCCTCTCTATCAAATAAATAAACAAAATATTTTTAAAAAAGAAATCGTGATATCTTTTTATTAGGTGCACACAAAGAGTTTGATTGTATTTTACAGTCATTCTTTACTCTCAGCAAACAATCTATTGATTATACTTATCTATTGTTATTATCTATCACTATGTTGCAAATTACCTCAGTACTTAGAACAGTAATAAACATTGGTTACCTCAAAATTTCCATGGTTTCGGAATTCATTTTATCCAGGAGGTTTTGGCTCAGAGCCATTAACTAGACTGCACTCAAGATATGCTCTCATTTGTATGTGGGATCTAAAAAAGCTAAGCTCATGGAAACAGAGTAGAATGGTTGTTGCCAGGGGCAAAAGCAGATGGGGTGGGGAGGGAAGATGTTGGTCAAAGGCATAAACTTCTAGTCATGAGAGGAAGATCTAATGATGACTATGGTTAACAATATTGTATTATATACTTGAAAGTTGCTAAGACAGTAAGTCTTAAATGTTCCCACCACATGCACACAAAAATGGTAATTATGTGTTGCTATGGAGGTGTTAACTAAGTCTCATATGGTAATCATTTCACAAACTATACACATGTATCAAATCATCAGATTGTATACCTTAAACTTGTACAATGTTACTTGTCAATTAATATCTCAGTAAAGCTGGAAAAAAAAAGATTTGGGCTAAGAAGGCGGCAGCCATCTGGCACTAAGCTGGAGCTGGTTGATCAGCTTCCCAAAGGTGACACGCACTGCTGTTTAGTTGGTTCTGACTACTGGCAACTTGCCCTGTAATCTTTCCATAGGGCTGCTTTGAGTTCTCATGACATGTCAGCTGGCTTCTCCAAGAGCAGTGATTCTAAAGAGCAGGATGTGAGACCCAATATCTTCTTTTTAATTCAATCTTTGTATTTTTTATTGCAAACTTGTAGATCACCCATTGCCATTTAGGTAAGATAGGAAGGAACTACATAAATACCTGAATACCAGGAGATTGGGCTTACTGGGGCCTATTTTGGAGACTCATTACTAAAACGGCAACTTTCTTAATTTAGTAAAGTGTATCTACATTAAAAAAAAAAAAAAACTAAGGCAATTCATAAGACTTGACGTGAAACCTTGGAATATTTTTCTGTGTGATGCAGTAAGGTGAATTAAAAAAACACCAAAAAGATAAAAAGCTTAGAATGAAGGAAAAATTGATGGTATTTGCAGAAAATAGTACATGTATAATGCTAGATGCTTTGTTTTATCATTATGTATCTCTCCATGGATATATGAATATACAGGCATACCTTAATCATTGTGCTTTGCTTTATTGCACTTTGCAGATACTGCATCATTTTTTATTTTATTTATTTATTTATTTATTTATTTATTGAGAGAAAGTGAGTGGGGAATGGGGAGAAGGAGAGAGAGAATCTTAAACAGGCTCCACACCCAGCATGGAGTCTGATGCGGGGTTTGATCCCATGACTCTGAGATCGTGACCTGAGCCAAAATCAAGAGTCAGGCACTTAACCAACTACACCACCAGATGACCCTGCACTTTTTTTTTTTTTTTTTTTTTTTATAAATTGAAGCTTTGTGGCAACCCTACATTGAGCGAGTCTGTCAGTGTCATTTTTCCAATAGTATTTGCTCCTTTATGTTTCTGTGTCACATTTTGGTCATTCTCAAATATTTCAAACTTTTTCATTACTATTATATTGTGGTGATCTGGGATCAGTGATTACTACTTGATGAAAGCTTGGATGATGATTAGTATATTTAGCAATAGAGTATTTTTTTAAATTAAGGTACATACATTATTTTCTTAGACATAATATTATTGCACACTTAATAGACTACAATATACTATAAACATAACTTTTATAGGCACTGGTAAACCAAAATTTATTTGACTTACATTACTGCAACATTCACTTTCTTGTGGTGGCCTGGAAACAAGCCCCATATCTCCAAGATATGTTTGTGTGTGTATATATATATATATGTGTGTGTGTGTGTGTGTGTGTGTCTGATAGAAATAGATAATTAACAAAGAGTATAATATACACAACTCAGGTTTTCAGTTCAATGATTTTTTGGTAATTTTATATAACTATACACATACACACAAAAGAAAAAATACTAAATTCTTCCACAGAGTTTCCTCATGACTTTTATAGTCAATTTCCCTCCCCCTAAGGCAACCAATTTCTGATTTCTATCACCATAGATTTTTGTTTGGTTCTCTAAAAGTTCCAGTGAATTGAATCACATAGTGAATGGGATTTTGTGTCTGTATGCTTTCACTCAACTAAATGTTCATCATGAGGGTGAGTGACTCAGTTCATTCTATTTTGAGTGGTATTATATGCATAAACCCAAATCTGTTTATATGCTTTTTAATGAGCATTGGACTTGTTTCTAAGTTAGACTGTGATGACTATAGCTTTTAATAAGCATTCATATACATTTCTTTTTGCATATTGCATATTTTTTTTATTGTTCTTGGGTAAGAATCTAAGAGTGAGATTTCTGGGTAAAAAGGTCATAAGTATGTTTAAACTTTATAAGGAACTATCAAACCATTCTGCAATGGTTATAAATTTATAAGAATTCCAATTTTTCACATTCTCAGCATCATTTGATTTTTAGAGGTTTTTTGTTGTTGTTTTGTTTTGTTTTGTCATTCAGATATTTCTTTGAAGATTAAAAGAATAACCAGAATGAGTGATACATTCTCTTTCATTTCCTTTTCACCTCACAATGTTTATTTATACAATTTCTGCCAGTACCATGCTGTCTTGGTGATCACAGCTTTGTAGTAAAGCTTGAAATCAGGTAACATGATGCCCCCAGTTTTATTTTTGTTTTTCAACATTTCCTTAGCAATTCGGGGTCTCTTCTGGTTCCATACAAATTTTTGGATTATTTGCTCCAGCTCTTTGAAGAATACCGGTGGAATTTTGATTGAAATGGCATTAAAAGTATAGATTGCTCTAGGCAGTATAGACATTTTAACAATGTTTATTCTTCCAATCCAAGAGCATGGAATGGTCTTCCATCTTTTTTTGTGTCTTCTTCAATTTCTTTCATGAGTGTTCTCTAGTTCCTCGAGTACAGATCCTTTACCTCTTTGGTTAGGTTTATTCCCAGGTATCTTATGATTCTTGGTGTTATAGTAAATGGAATCGATTCTCTAATTTCCCTTTCTGTATTTTCATTGTTATTTTATAAGAAAGCCACTGATTTCTGTACATTGACTTTGTATCCTGCCACGTTGCTGAATTGCTGTATGAGTTCTAGTAGTTTGGGGGGTGGATTCCTTTGGGTTTTCCATATAAAGAATCATGTCATCTGCGAAGAGAGAGAGTTTGACTTCTTCATTGCCAATTTGGATACCTTTTATTTCTCTTTGTTGTCTGATTGCTGTTGCTAGAACTTCTAATACTATGTTGAACAAGAGTGGTGAGAGTGGGCATCCTTGTCGTGTTCCTGATCTCAACGGGAAGGCTGAAAGCTTTTTCCCATTGAGGATGATATTTGCTGTGGGTTTTTCATAGATAGATTTGATGAAGTTCAGGAATGTTCCCTCTATCCCTATAATTTGAAGCGTTTAATCAGGAGCAGATGCTGGATTTTGTCCAATGCTTTTTCTGCATCAATTGAGAGGACCATGTGGTTCTTCTCTCTTTTCTTATTAATTTGTTCTATCACATTGATTTATTTGCTATTTCACACATCTATTTCTACCATTTTATTTCTGTAATTTATACAGAAGAGAGAGCATAGGACATTTAAAAGAAAGGAAAAATATTACATATGTTGGTATTAAGGGAGACAGCCTGACCTCAAAGCCCAATTCTATAACTTTGTACCTGTAATATCTTGGGAATTATTTAAGAAGTCTGTTTTTAAGCTTCCTGGTGTTTGTAATGGAGATACCAATACTAATTCTTTCAGAGTGGTCATAAAAATTAAATGAGGTAATATAAATTCTCAAGCATGTATCTAGCAAATGATAAACACAAAATATTAGCTACTATTATTGGCCATTTATCATCATCATTGACATTATTACTGAAAGATTATCTTGGGGTGCATGGGTGGCTCAGTTGGTTAAATGATCGCTTTTGGCTCAGGTCATGATCTTGGGATCCTGGGATTGAGTCCTGCATTGGCTCCCTGCTCAGCAGAGATCCTGCTTGTCCTTCTTCCACTCTCCCCACTTGTGCTTGCTATCTCTCTCTCTGTCAAGTAAATAAATAAATAAAATCTTTAAGAAAATTATAAAAACAAAGAATATCTTAACTGGATTATCTGTTTTTGGGTGTTGTTTGCTAAGTTCCTTATAGATTTTGGATACAAACCCTTTATCAGATACATCATTTTGTCATTTGCAAATATATTCTCCCACCCTGAAGGTTGCCTTTTAGTTTTTTAATTGTTTCCTGTGCTGTGCAGAAGTTTTTGCTTTTTGCTTTTGTTTCCCTTGCCCCAGGAGATGTGTCAGGTAAGAATTTGCTACAGTTGGGGATGCCTGAGTGGCTCAATTGATTAAGCATCTGCCTTCTGCTTGTGATCTTGGGGTCCTGGGATCAAGCCCCACATTGGGCTCCTTTCCCTCTGTTCCTCCCCACTGCGTGTGCTCCCTTTCTCTCTCAGGTGAATAAATAAAATCTTAAAAAAAAAAAAAGTTGCTACAGCTGATGTCAAAGATGTTGCTTCTTATGTTCTCTAAGATTTTGATGGTTTCATGTCTCACATTTAGGTTTTTCATGTACTTTAAATTTATTTTCATGCATGGTATAAGAAAGTGGTTCAGTTTCACTCCTTGACATGTTGCTTTACCTTAATATTGTTGTAGTATCACTAAGTTGCAGATAACTGAGTTAATCTTTATCTCAAATCAAACATTTTAAGTACTAGAAGCACTGATCTTAGTATGATAATTTTTTTTGTAATTGTTCCACTCTGAGATGTTCACAGTTTTCTAAGTTAATGCTTTAATTCAAAAATTTAAATAAAGGTTATACAACTTTATTTCCCAAATGAGAGAGGAAGAGCTTTATTTCAGGTAGTTCCTTTACACAACATTTTAAAAAGCCTCATGATTTTCCATCTTAAAAACACAATGAAAAAAAAAAAAAAAACAATGAATAACAATAATAACTAATCTTATCCTGCCCTCTGTTTTTCTCCAGGTATCACCCTGTCTTTCTCCTCCCTTTCATGGCCAAACTTCTGTAATATGTTGCTCCCATTGGTTTCTTTCATTTCTTAATTTTTATTTACTCATAAATAGTTTCAGTCTGGTTCATGCTCTTAGCTGTCTTTGTTTTGCTGTGCAGAATCTTTTTTATCTGATGTAGTCCAATTTGTTTATTTTGCTTTTCTTGCCTGTGCTTTCAGTGTCATATCCAAAAAATCATTGCTAAGACCGATGTCAGAGACGGATATTATTCAACCATTAAAGAAAGGAAATCCTGACATTTCTGACAACATGAATGGACCTGGAGGCATTATGCTAAGTGAAATAAGCCAGAAACAGAAGGAAAAATACTGTATTATCTCAGTTATGTGGAGTCTAAAAAAATTGAATTCATAGAAACAGAGAGTAGAATGAGCTGAGGGGGGGTGTAGTGAGAGAAATGAAGAGATGTTGGTCAAAGGGTACAAGGTTTCAATTATAAGATGAATAAGTTCTGGGGGTCTAAGTTACAGGATGATAACTATAGTTAATAATACTGTTGTATACTTGAACTTTGCTAAGACAGCATACCCAAAGGATTTTTATCACACACAAAATGATAACAATGTGTGGCAATGTATGTTTTCATTATCCTAATTGTAGTAATTATTTCACAATTCATACACATATGTAATTGTCATTGTCAAATTGTGTACTTAAACATATATAATTTTGTCAATTATATCTCCATAAAACTGGAAAAACAAAATAAGAAGAAAATGTGTTAGGTTTGAAGAATGAGAATTCTTGAGAATGAAAAAGTTTTTACACTTCTTGAAGACAGGGAAGAAAACACATTTTTTACATTTAAAAAAAATATTTATTTTTTTAATTTCTTTTCAGTGTTCCAGAATTCATTGTTTATCCACCACACCCAGTGCTCCATGCAATACGTGCCCTCCATAATACCCACCACCAGGCTCACCCAACCTCCCACCCTCCTCCCATCCAAAATCCTCAGATTGTTGCTCAGAGTCCACAGTCTCTCATGGTTCGTCTCTCCCTCCAATTTCCCCCAACTCCCTTCTCTCCAGCTCCCCATGTTATTTTAATTAGTTTCATTGAAAATTTGGAATTGCCCTAATCAGGACAGTTTATTTGTGTTGTTAATTTAAACACCAATAATAAAGTGAAAACCATCTGAGGTGTTTATGGAACCTTCTTTGGAGCCCTGCACTGTGCCTATGATATCACAAAAACCTTAACAGTCACTATCCATTTGAGGAGCTTAAAGATTACTGCAGTAAATATTCATAAACCCAATAATTATTTCAATTGTATGATGGAAATCCACCAGAAACTTATTGTTTTACACATTGAAACTTAAGTGATGTAATCTCTGGAAAATATGTTCGAAAAATGAGAACCAAACTGACATAGAATGCTCATTGTTGTATTTCTGAAGAAATCCCTCTTGAGAGAAATCTAATTAAGCTGTGCAATGAATGCAATCCCTATGGTCTTCAGTCAGAATAAAAATATTGCCTATTCCATGACCAATTTGCAATTGTAGAAGGTCTAGAAGCCCAACAAGGAAAAGAAAATTCGCCTTATGAATAGGTATGTTCTCTTATTCATAATGTCCTGTAAAATTACACTGAGGTTGTAGAAAGGAGATTCTGTTAGTTTTGGTTTCCATGGATTTTAGCTGCCTAATTGTTGATTTATGCTTTTCAAATCTAAATGAGTCAAAATATGTATGAAAATGAATTGATAAATGGCTAGAGTGTACTCCATTCCAAACCCTTAACTGTGGCTTTAAGAAAAGTGTGGAATTCAGAACCTGAATATAGCATGATTATATTTTACTCTATACACTTCAGTTTTATATAACTTCTTTACAATTAGAATACCTCCTTATATTACTTACGTAACACTCTGCGTATAAGACTAGAATGTCAGCATGATAAAAACAAAAAATATATAATGTAACTTAAAGCCATTGTTTTCTTTTAATTTCTGTGAATATACCCTAAGATCTAGAATGCAAAATCAGAAAGAAATACTGCCTCCCTTTTAATTGGACATTTATTTAGAAAGATTTAGCAAAAGGAACCCAAATGACTATGTTCTATGTAAGACCACTGATCCTAGGAAAGCTCCTTCGCTAAAGTTTGATAGAAAACCATACTAGCTGACTGGATTCCCTTCAATATTTTCTGTTCTCTCTGTTGTCTCCACAGATGTCTGGCTCTGTGCCAACAATGAGTAGAAATCAGTCCCTCTGTACCACATTCACATTCGTGGCTTTTTCCTCTCTAGCAGAGTTACAGCCTGTGCTCTTTGTTGTGTTCTTAGTCATTTACTCATTTACTGTGGGAGGAAACCTCATCGTCATCTCCCTGATCTGGGTAACCCCTTCCCTGCACACTCCCATGTATTTCTTCTTGGTTAACCTGTCTTTTCTGGAGATCTGCTATATTACCAGTGTGGTGCCTCAGATGCTAGTGCACCTGCTGGTGGAGACCAAGACCATAACTGTGGGGGGCTGTGAAGCTCAGATGTACATATTTGCCATCTTGGGACTGACAGAATGCTGCCTGCTGGCAGCCATGGCTTATGACCACTTTGTAGCTATTTGTTATCCGCTGCATTATACTCTGCTGATGGGCCCTCGTGTGTGTTTGAAATTGGCTGTGGCATCTTGGACCACTGGGGTGGTGGTGGAGTCAGCCCAAATCACCCACATCTTCAGTCTGCCCTTCTGTGGAACAGGAAAGATTCAGCACTTTTTTTGTGACATCATGCCTGTAGTGAAACTGGCTTGTGTTGATACATCCCACATTGAGATTGTGATGTTCGCTGTCTCTGTGCTTTTCATTATGACTCCCTGTTTGCTCATCCTGTGCTCCTACCTGAGAATTCTTATAACCATCGTGAGAATCCCTTCAGCAACTGGCAGACGCAAAGCTTTCTCCACTTGTTCATCTCATATCCTCTTTGTTTCTCTGTTCTATGGCACTGCTTTGTTCACTTATCTTCAGCCAAAGACTGCACACACTCCAGAAAAAGACAAAGCAACTGCACTCATGTACACAGTGGTCACACCTGCTCTGAATCCTGTTATCTATACCTTGCAGAACAAGGAAGTAAAGGAAGCCTTTCAAAGAGTAACACAGAAGAACCCTCTTAGACAAATGGCCTAACCTAGCCATAGTAGATGAAACTTACATTATTTAGACAGAAAAGTTACCCAATGTTTTATGATCCCTCTACAAATATACATTTTTCTTAAAGTATTTATTGCATCCAATTGGGAAACATTTGTAAATGTTGCACATTTTTCAATGCGTTTAAGCAAAAAGCAACTATGCAATAGGATATTTAAATAATTTATCTTTCATTTAATCAATAAATTATCAAACACTTCTTGTGTCCTAGACAGTATTCATTTTTTAAAAGATTTTATTTGTTTATTCGTGACAGAGAGATAGAGGCAGAGGGAGAAGCAGGTTCCTCACTGAGCAGGGAGCCCAATGCAGGACTCGATTCCACAACCCTGAGATCATGACCTGAGAGAAGGCAGATGCCCAACCATCTGAGTCACCCAGGAGCCTGACAGTATTCATTTTTTCTTTCTCCATTGGTACTAAGATTAAGGTTCGTATCCCTCATATCACTGAGGAACATGAAATATTCTTGTGGGAAAAGATTAAAAATGAATAGGAAGTAATCTTTACACTTTTGGTGTCAAATACATGCTGTTAGAATTTAAGTTCTTAAGTGGCATATGCTCCCTTACTTAGCTCTCTATACTTAATAATCATGCATCTTAAATAATCAACTGTTAATAAATACTCGTGAGTGATATACACTATAATACAATTCTAAGTATTTAAACTACCAAAGTGTTTAAAGTGTCTAACTTGTAAATCTGGTGGGATCCTAATTCTTTATCCAAAACTAAATTCTTTCCTTGCTCTTATTCACTCAGTGCTTGAGTTTTCCTAAGAATGAAGTTTTAGAGACTTTTCTCCCTATTTGACATTCACTCTTGTTACTCCCATTGTAAACCTTGTTTAAATGTATGGGTTTGAATATAATATCCTTTGGGGACTGCCCATTTATTCTAGCTAATTAACTATTATATTTTTGATCCCCAAGTAATGAAGAACAGGACTTCCATAAGAGATTAAACTAAATAACTTTTATTTTTTAAAACTTTTATTTATTTATTTGTCAGAGAGATAGACAGCACAAGTAGGCAGAGCAACAAGCAGAGGAAGAGAGAGAAGCAGACTCTTCACTGAGCAGGGAGCCCAATGTGTGGCTTGACCCCAGGACCCTAGCATCATGACCTGAGCTGCAGGCAGATGCTTAACTGACTGAGCCACTCAGGCACCCTTAAACTAAATAACTTTTAAACAAATACTGATTTCTTATGGCAACTTTGGAGAAGTGAGGTGACCAAAAAATGTAAATGTTCAGTGATATATTGTAAAAATTAGGGTTAACTTTTGACTTTTATCTTAGTGTTGTTTACCCCAGAGTCAAGTCTTAATACCAGTGCAAGTTATGTATTTGGAAAGGACTCAGAGTGGGAAAATGACACAGACAAGGAAAGACAGACACTAAATTGTCCATTATTATGACAGGTACCATAAAAGAGCCCCAAAATTTATTTTTATGGAGGAAATAGTGTAAAACACAATCCTAAAATGTATCACTACATAGGTCTTTATACATACACACTTATTCTCATAAATCATTGATTGAGGGTTGATCTTAGGAAGTGATCACCCTGACACTATTACTTCACTGCTAACTGTAGCAGATTTCTGGAAATGCCCTCAGGAATAGTGATCTAGACTTGTGGCATCTGGAATGCATCTGGCATTGGATCTTAAAATGGCAAAGTTGAAGGGATATAGGAGGTGATACTGTCAGTGAAAGTTACAAGTTTATTCTACAGAAGTATTTGAGATACTTGTGATAGTTAAAGGAGGTAAAGTATAGGTATGAATTGATAGCAATATAAAATAGGAATTTATATTTCAATAATTGTTTTTCTCTCTTTCATTTTCTGACTCTGGAGAATGGTAGCTTCTTCAAGACCAATGCTAGAACTATATACCACACAGACAAGAGAAAAATGTAAATCTTGTCCCATCAATCCCTTCTTATCATAGGTTGACATTCACCTCAACCACTAGTTTAGTTTTTTTTTAGAACTCTACAATTGGCCTCTTTTTTAGAATAGCCTTCACAAATACAAATTTAATATTTTAAATTACTCAGCAGATGAAAGACTGTAGATACAAGTCCCAAGAACGTATTTACATAGTTGCATTTAAGTGTGACTATTTTTCAAAATTATCCAATGAAAATTTCCTATGATCCATTACTTAAACTGAATATAATTAGTCATTTTTACTATTTCTTTTTCTACTTATATTCATTTAGTGCTATGAGTGAAAAACAAAACATACAATAAACTATTATTTAAGTATTTGTTCTTCAGAGCATCCGCCATTACAAATATTTTATAATGTTTTATGCAAGGTAATGTGACAACCCTTCATTTGCATTTAGGTTTAAATACCCCTATTATCTTAGAAATGAAAAGAAAATCCATCTTTTTAGTGGACTGAGCAATACTTTCAGGCTCCTTTTGTATCCTAACATTACCATTGTTTGGATATGCAAGCTCATGGGCTAGAAGGACTTGAGGAACTCCATCATGTATCTTCCATTGCAAAACATCCCCTTTGTAATAAACATAAGTGAGATGGAGATTTTTCTAAAGAATTCCATTCAAATGCACTACAACTTTTAATATGTTTATCATAATGCAATAACAGAAGAACAAATTATTTTCTTTTTGGTAGGATTTATAGTTTGTGGTGATTAAATGCATAAAACATTATTAAAGATCACCTAGTTCATGTCCTGACTCTGAGTAGCCATGCAATAATAGCTACTATTAATAAAATTAATAATCAATAAGCTTTTATAAAAATCCCTGCCTTGCAGTCCTGAGAGGAAAATATATAGCGGTACAAGCCTTTCTCAAGAAACAAGAAAGGTCTCAGGTACACAACCTAACCCTACACCTAAAGGAGCTGGAGAAAGAACAAGAAAGAAACCCTAAACCCAGCAGGAGAAGAGAAATCATAAAGATTAGAGCAGAAATCAATGAAATAGAAACCAAAAAAACAATAGAACAAATCAACGAAACTAGGAGCTGGTTCTTTGAAAGAATTAATAAGATTGATAAACCCCTGGCCAGACTTCTCAAAAAGAAAAGAGAAAGGACCCAAATAAATAAATCATGAATGAAAGAGGAGAGATCACAACGAACACCAAAGAAAAACAGACAATTATAAGAACATACTATGAGCAACTCTACACCAACAAATTTGACAATCTGGAAGAAATGGATGCATTCCTAGAGACATATAAACTACCACAACTGAACCAGGAAGAAATAGAAAGCCTGAACAGACCCATAACCAGTAAGGAGATTGAAACAGTCATCAAAAATCTCCAAACAAACAAAAGCCCAGGGCCAGATGGCCTCCCGGGGGAATTCTACCAAACATTTAAAGAAGAACTAATTCCTATTCTCCTGAAACTGTTCCAAAAAATAGAAATGGAAGGAAAACTTCCAAACTCATTTTATGAGGCCAGCATCACCTTGATCCCAAAACCAGACAAGGATCCCAACAAAAAAGAGAACTACGGACCCATATCCTTGATGAACACAGATGCAAAAATTCTCGCCAAAATACTAGCCAATAGGATTCAACAGTACATTAAAAGGATTATTCACCACGACCAAGTGGGATTTATTCCAGGGCTGCAAGGCTGGTTCAACATCCGCAAATCAATCAATGTGATACAACACATTAATAAGAGAAAGAACAAGAACCATATGATACTCTCCATAGATGCTGAAAAAGCATTTGACAAAGTACAGCATCCCTTCCTGATCAAAACTCTTCAAAGTGTAGGGATAGACGGCACATACCTCAATATTATCAAAGCCATCTATGAAAAACCCACCGCAAATATCATTCTCAATGGAGAAAAACTGAAAGCTTTTCCGCTAAGGTCAGGAACATGGCAGGGATGTCCGTTATCACCACTGCTATTCAACATAGTACTAGAAGTCCTAGCCTCAGCAATCAGACAAAAAAAGGAAATTAAAGGCATCCAAATCGGCAAAGAAGAAGTCAAACTATCACTCTTTGCAGATGATATGATACTCTATGTGGAAAACCCAAAAGACTCCACTCCAAAACTGCTAGAACTTGTACAGGAATTCAGTAAAGTGTCAGGATATAAAATCAATGCACAGAAATCAGTTGCATTTCTCTACACCAACAACAAGACAGTAGAAAGAGAAATTAAGGAGTCCATCCCATTTACAATTGCACCCAAAACTATAAGATACCTAGGAATAAACCTAACCAAAGAGCCTAAGAATCTATACTCAGAAAACTATAAAGTACTCATGAAAGAAATTGAGGAAGACACAAAGAAATGGAAAAATGTTCCATGCTCCTGGATTGGAAGAATAAATATTGTGAAAATGTCTATGCTACCTAAAGCAATCTACACATTTAATGCAATTCCTATCAAAGTACCATCCTTTTTTTTCAAAGAAATGGAACAAATAATCCTAAAATTTATATGGAACCAGAAAAGACCTCGAATAGCCAAAGGAATATTGAAAAAGAAAGCCAAAGTTGGTGGCATCACAATTCCGGACTTCAAGCTCTATTACAAAGCTGTCATCATCAAGACAACATGGTACTGGCACAAAACCAGACACATAGATCAATGGAACAGAATAGAGAGCGCAGAAATAGACCCTCAACTCTATGGTCAACTCATCTTCGACAAAGCAGGAAAGAATGTCCAATGGAAAAAAGACAGCCTCTTCAATAAATGGTGTTGGGAAAATTGGACAGCCACATGCAGAAAAATGAAATTGGATCATTTCCTTACACCACACACAAAAATAGACTCAAAATGGATGAAGGATCTCAATGTGAGAAAGGAATCCATCAAAATCCTCGAGGAGAACACAGGCAGCAACCTCTTCGACCTCAGCCGCAGCAACATCTTCCTAGGAACATCACCAAAGGCAAGGGAAGCAAGGGCAAAAATGAACTTTTGGGATTTTATCAAGATCAAAAGCTTTTGCACAGCAAAGGAAACAGTGAACAAAACCAAAAGACAACTGACAGAATGGGAGAAGATATTTGCAAATGACATATCAGATAAAGGACTAGTGTACAAAATCTATAAAGAACTTAGCAAACTCAACACCCAAAGAACAAATAATCCAATCAAGAAATGGGCAGAGGACATGAACAGACATTTCTGCAAAGAAGACATCCAGATGGCCAACAGACACATGAAAAAGTGCTCCATATCACTCGTCATCAGGGAAATACAAATCAAAACCACCATGAGATATCACCTCACACCAGTCAGAATGGCTAAAATTAACAAGTCAGGAAATGACAGAGGCTGGCGAGGATGCGGAGAAAGGAGAACCCTCCTACACTGTTGGTGGGAATGCAAGCTGGTGCAACCACTCTGGAAAACAGCATGGAGGTTCCTCAAAATGTTGAAAATAGAACTACCCTATGACCCTGCAATTGCACTGCTGGGTATTTACCCTAAAGATACAAACGTAGTGATCCGAAGGGGCACGTGCACCCGAATGTTTATAGCAGCAATGTCTACAATAGCCAAACTATGGAAAGAACCTAGATGTCCATCAACAGACGAATGGATAAAGAAGAGGTGGTATATATACACAATGGAATACTATGCAGCCATCAAAAGAAATGAAATCTTGACATTTGCGACGACGTGGATGGAACTAGAGGGTATCATGCTTAGCGAAATAAGTCAATCGGAGAAAGACAACTATCATATGATCTCCCTGATATGAGGGAGAGGAGATGCTACATGGGGGGTTGAGGGGGTAGGAGAAGAGTAAATGAAAGAAGATGGGATTGGGAGGGAGACAAACCATAAGTGACTCTTAATCTCACAAAACAAACTGAGGGTTGATGGGGGGAGGGGGTTGGGAGAGGGGGTGCGGTTATGGATATTGGGGAGGGTATGTGCTATGGTGAGTGTTGTGAAGTGTGTAAACCTGGCGATTTGCAGACCTGTACCCCTGGGGATAAAAATATATGTTTATAAAGCTGTAAAAAAAAAAAAAAAGAAAGAAAGAAAAAAGAAAGGACGAATACCCAAGTTTTGTAGCAACATGGACGGGACTGGAAGAGATTATGCTGAGTGAAATAAGTCAAGCAGAGAGAGTCAATTATCATATGGTTTCACTTATTTGTGGAGCATAACAAATAGCATGGAGGACAAGGGGAGATGGAGAGGAGAAGGGAGTTGAGGGAAATTGGAAGGGGAGGTGAACCATGAGAGACTATGGACTCTGAAAAACGATCTGAGAATTTTGAAGGGGTGGGGGTGGGAGGTTGGGGGCACCAGGTGGTGGGTATTGTAGAGGGCACGGATTGCATGGAGCACTGGGTGTGGTGCAAAAATAATGAATATTGTTATGCTGAAAAAATAAAAAAATCAAAAAAAATTTTTAAAAAAAATCCCTGCCTTGTAAATTGTTTTGAGACATTCTTTTGCACCCAAAAATTGAGTTTTCTGCAAAAGATTTTATTGTATTTGTGAGCCTGCTTCGGGGCATAGTTTAGTGTCCTATGTGCCCTAACTTCTCATACTCAAGTAAATCAATTAATTAAAATAGCATTGTGAAGTAAATTAAGTCCTGTGGACATAAATACATAAGTTTCAGCTTTCACATACACAAGCAATGGTGTTTTCATGTCTTACCATTTATTCTGATTATTTAATCATACTGTTTTCTAATAACAATTCTTCATTATTCTTATCATTGATGTTCAAGAAAGGTCAAAATCAAAATACTTCAAGGGGACAGAAAGTGAAGCAGCTAAACTTGATAACCAAGAATTCACTTCACATTGCAGGATGTGATAAAACTGACTGATACCCATATCATGAGTCACTGGTCCTCTCAGTTACCTTACATTCACTTTTTTTTGGAAAAAGATTATATAATGTGCATGCATGTGTGTGTGTGTGTGTGTGTGTGTGTGTCTGTCTGTGTGTCTGTGTGTGTGTGTGTTTATTTGCTGAGCTGATGATAAAAATATGACACTGTTATGCAAGTTTTTTCCTACTTATCTTATTTTTACATTGTGGTTGTCTCCCCTCCATTCTTCTGTCTTCTTTTGTATTGAATACACAATATATTGTTTTGCTCAGTTTTATCATCATAGTCAAATTACCATCCAGGTCCTAAGTTTTAGAATAATGATGATCAGAACCTGGATGTTTATCAATAGAATAACAACTGGAAAAGATTCAGCTGGATATTTTCAACTCAGAAACTAAACTGCACTGCAAGTAGAAGCTGAACAAATGTATTTATCTCCTGTGTCTGAACAATATGAACATGTGCTCCCTCCTGTTGAGAAGTATTCGTGGTTGTACATGATGATGTGGTAAGCTCAGATAAGAGAAAGTTCAAAAGAAGGGAAAGACTGAAGGCTCTGTAGGTATTGCAGTAGCAGAGCCTCACCCCCCTTCAAAGCTTTCTTTTAGTTGTGTCTGGGACACATAACATATACTTCACATATGTACTCCCCATCCCCAATTCCATTCCAACAGCTGCCAGTCACCACAGGGTGTCTGATCTCTTATATTGTTTTGCTTTCATTTTCAAATACTCACTGCCCTGCAAAACCACTTGGAGAGGGTTTACTGTCGCTATCTATTCCGAAACTATTAAGATATCCGTTCATGTTCGCACCAGAAGTAATGTTTCTCAACCTTCATTTCCCCAGAATTTCAGAATGACACTGAATCTTCAGGGGAAAAGGTGAAAAAAAAATTCTTTACCAAACTTGTGTAACATTTTATTTCTTGGATTCAAAGCAGTTTATCCCCAAGTCAAAAGTTTATAGAATATTTTCCACACATACCACAAAAGATAAATCAATACTGACTTTTGGTTTAGAAAAATGAGGACACGTTTCAAAAAGCAACGTCACAAATTACCCTATTGTTAGAAAAAAAAAGGATAAGAAAGAGATTTGTATAGAGATTTATATAGAAAGTAAGAAAAAGTTATGGACACTAATGTGATGCTTTCCAGTATATGCCTACTTCTCTGAGACTGGGCCAGCACTTAGCTTCCCCATGTTAAGACAACTTGATGTCACTTCCACAGCCAAAACTGATTTTTTAAAAGATTTTATTTATTTATTTAAGAGGGAGACAGAAAGAGAGAGCACGAGCAGGGGGAGGGGTAGAGGGAGAGGGAGAAGCAGACTCACCACTGAGCAGGGAGCCGGACATGGCGCCCAATCTCAGAACCCTGGGATCATGACCTGAGCTGAAGACAGACGCTTAACCAACTGAGCCACCCAGGTGCACCTCCAAAACCTAGTTTAAGTACCAAAAGTCTTTAGCCAGGATTGCTGAGGATTTTAATTTTATGAGTTTTTTTTCTATGTTCCTCAGAAAGAAAGAGCTGAACAAATTATGCAATGCAAAAATAATCTTTTTGACCAGATCGAATGACTCAAATTTCTCAGATACAGGAACCAAAGTATATGGTTAGTGTTCAGGCTCTTTCCAAAGATAGCAATACATACACTGTCATTATGTTTTAATTTTTGAATTTTTTAAGATAATGTTAAGTAAGACAAAAAAATTTCTTCTCAATTTCTACATACAGTTGCCAGTAGGGAAAAGTAGATGCCAAATATTTGTTAATAATTATTGATTGATCTGACAACCTGATTAATCTGATAATGAGGATAATAACTCAGAATAAGATTTAGTACACTTATAAATTTTCATCAAGTTATACATCTTTAATACAAACAATATGTCAATTCAAGTTACCAACTGCCAAATAAATGCGTTATAAAAAAGGAAATGACATATAACTATATTTATAGTCTACCACTTAAAGAAATTTATTCAGAGGCAGTTTATTTTACTGTGCAGGATTAGGAGATATACTTGTCATTTGAAAAGCTCCCAAGTAGTGCCATCTGATGGCTGTAATTTGTGGTGATTTTCTCTGAATGTATGTCATGCCTGGACATCTTTACACTTAAGAAAATCTGATACTTTGTGACATTTTAGTTCTCAAGACATAAGCACTGATTACAATTATTTAAAATTTACCCAAAGAAATATGATCATTCCCTCTTTTGTTCCTTCACTCTATTTTATGCATATACCAAATGAAAAACATATCACATATGACTCATTTTTTGTAATTTTTTCTCTAAAGCATACATAATTCCCTGCTATCTCTACAATAACTTATAAGCTTCTTTTTTTAATTCTTTTTTTTAAGATTTTATTTATTTATTTGACAGAGATCACAAGTAGGCAGAGAGGCAGGCGGGCGGCGGGGGGCGGGGGGAGGCGAGCAGGCTCCCCGCTGAGCAGAGAGCCCGACGCGGAGCTCGATCCCAGGACCCTGAGCTCATGATCTGAGCCAAAGGCAGAGGCTTAACCCACTGAGCCACCCAGGCACCCCTAACTTATAAGCTTCTTGAGAGGAGAGATGTCTATTGTCATGGCCATCATTGATTTTCACAATTTTCAGTCCTACAAGTTCAAAGATTAGATTTCCATCCTTCAAAGAAGACCTATATAGCACTAAATAAATATTTTAAATAAATAAATGATTGAGTATTTTGTTCAATTCTAAGTGTTACCACATTTGAAAGACTCAGGTGAAGTATAGAGCAAGTTCCTAGGGGTGGACAGAATTGCTGTGTTCAGCAATGACGAGGTTTGACAGAAGTCATTAAGGAAGTTGAATATTACACAAGAAGACAAAGTCATTATCATTACACATTTAAAGGATTTTTTGAAGAGGCTTGATTTATACTCAAAGATGGAAAGCATAGAATTTAAAACAATGGGAGGAAGTCACATGAAAGCACTTTTCTGCTCAGTATAAAGAAAATCTTTCCAAGAAGCAGAAGTTTTAGAAAATGAAATTGACTGCTTTCAAAAATACTAAATTCTCAATTGACAAATATATTCAAGTGTATCCTAATTGGTAAGTGGTTTAGGAAGCATATAGAAAGGATTCACTTTGAATTCTGTTAGATTAAATCATTTAAGGTACTTCTCTGACATAAGAAAACACATTTTGCATTTGAAAGTATTAAGCACTAGAAGAGGGTATCTAAAATTTAAATCTCTATTGTCTCCCTCCTTCATGACCTCCATTCTCTATCTTTAGGTAGAATCTTAGGTAGAATATGGTTTCTAATCTTTTGGAGAATCGTTTATATGCATGAACGTTATAAGATAGACGACTAAAGTTAAACATTTCTTTAAGAATAATTTCTGTTCCATAATCATCTGATAACCTATCATTAAATTCTTATTAAGTAAAAACAATAACAAGAGTATCTATCCACTTTAGGGAAAAGCTTTAAAATTTTTAAGGATTTATTTGTTATTTTAGAGAGAAAGAGAGAGCATATGGGGAGGGGAGGGGCAGAAGGAGAGGAAGAGAGAGACTTTTTTTTCCCCCAAAGATGTTATTGATTTATTTAAGATAGAGAGTAAGAGAGATAATGAGCAGGGGAAAGGAGGCAGATTCCCTGCTGAGCAGAGAGCTCAATGTGGGGCTGGATCCCAGGACCTCAGAATCAAGCAAGCCAAAGGCAGATGCTTAACCAACTCAGCCACCCACGCACCCCAAGGGGGAGAGAGAGTCTTAAGCAGACTCTCGCTGAGCACAAGCCTGATGCAGAACTCAATCTCGGGACTCTAAGATAAGGATCCTGAAACCATGACTCCAGCTAAAATCAAGAGTCTGAGGCTTAACTTGACTATGACATCCAGGTGTCCCAAAAGCTTCAAAACTTTTAAAGCTTTAGAACACTACATCTCTTACTTAGAATAAGAAATTCCCCATCTCTAAGTGATAGAAGATTCTGAGAAATGTAAAAGAAATATGTAAATTATAATTTATTTAGTGTCTGGGATTAACTTCAATCAAAAGATAAAAGTATTTTATTTTTGACCACCAGTTACCATAGTGTTTATTTCCTAAATCAATAACAGTTAGGCTATACTTGACTAGTTTCATCAAATGAGAATTTCTTATTTTGAAGGCAGTCCATTTTGCATTGTTTTAGGTAAATTACAGACTCATTATTCTCAATTTCCCTCTCTTCTTTCATATTTACCAACATTAGTCATTACAGTCACGGAATTCCTCCCTATAACTATCTTCCAGTGTTATCACTAACTCATGGTGGGAGACAGGAGAAAAATTCTTTTAAGATGACTGAGCATAATAAATGTCTTAGGAAGACTTGAATAAGACTGTTTTTGATAGCCATTCCTCAAATCCTGTGTATACTTAATTGTTATTATAGGTTGTTTGTGATGTGATTTGATATTTAATTGACACCAAGTGTTAGGAACATTAATGTTAAAATTAATTCATCATTCTGTTTTATAGCTTCTCTGGCTAAAGAGGGCAGGTGAAAATAGTGCATCATACTCAACATAGTTTCTAATGTAGTTCAAAACACCTACTCAGTCTAATCAATCAAACAATAGCCCTGAGATGTTTTGTGTGTGTGTATATATATATTTTACATATAATATATATGCAGTATATATGAAGAATATATACATTATATAATGTTTACATATATAAAGGTTTTTATAATATATATATATATATATATATACTCTCCCATAAAATTTTTACAGCATCTCAAGAGAAATTATTTAATTGTATCTTGTCATTCAAGCTTATTTTATTTTTATTTTTATTTTATTTTTTCAGTGTTCCAAGATTCAAACTGATTTTAAAAGAAAAAAATATATTTTAACTTTCAGGGAATTAGGTAAAATATCATTTTATATGTGTGTACTAGAAGTGAGAGAAACTGTAGTTCAAATGTGTATATACATAAAGGAAACAGTTTCAGAAAAACAGCTTTTATTTTTTTCACATTTATTCTAGGTTACATTTACCAAACATGGTGAATAATATAAGATCACTATTTCCACCGAGGGAATAATAAAAATAAATAAATTCCAAACTAACTTGCGGAGATTAAGGAATGTAAAATGAGTTTAAACTGGAAGCCATAAATTCCACCTTCAAATAGTTTTTTTTTTTTTCTTTTTTTAACATGTGAGCTCTTTGGGAACTACTCTAATATCAGCATCTACCCAAGAGATTCTTGCAAACCCATATGTGTTGTGTGTCTATCTGTGTGTATATGACAAGTACAGAAAATTTAAAGAAACACTTGTCTCTGACTATATTTTTTAACATTTAATGTATTACTTAAAACTATTTCAAGCTTGAGTTACTCTGTAACTCCTATTCAGGGATTTCCTAAGGTTCTTCCTAATTTAGTTCTTTGACTAAATTCACTTTTTAATAAGGCCCAATGAGACTGATTAAAATCAAGGGTTATTTTACATAGACTTTATTTAAAATAATTCATAGAAGGATATAAAAGTTTCATTCCACCTGTGGGAATCATCTGTTTGCCTTGATGTAACCTATAGCTAATTATGCCAAAACAAGATCAATTTTTCTAAAGAAGTTTGAGGAATTACCTACCCTATACCCCAATTGCATCTTGAGACCAGTGGGATCCCATCTTCTCATTAACCTTCTCAAAGGCATGATTCTTTCTCTCATAGGTATCCCTCTAGCTGCTACACTTAACTGTGAAATGGAGTATTATTTTAGACATCCAGTGGGAATCATACTATTTGGAAACCATCAGAATAAACTGGCTTCAAACATGCTACCCTGAGGATGACTTCATCTTGAATTAAAAATATTTATATAAATATTCTCCAAGGAAAAAGATGATTAATGGCAACAACAGAGGAGTGTTATGTGAGCTTCTGATTGGTCTCCAGGGTTTGCTGCAAGATGCAAGATGCAAATTTCTTTTGAGTATAAACCCCACAAAGTGTATTAAACACTTTAGGTGAAAGGGGCATCTTAAAGGGATTTTGTCTTCTTGCATAATTAAAATAAGACATTCTTAAATAAATAAATAATCAGAAAATTTCCCCACCAATTACACAAATTCTCAGGATTGGTGGGGGGGTGGAATCTAGCAATTAAGAATTGTTTTTCTCCTATCTAGTCTCTAATCTAAATGTAGGTAAATCATTGTGGAAATAAATAGGAACTTGGAATGAGAAGAGTTGGATTCTAGTAGTGATTGGGACCAAAAGAAATGTGCATGTGGGTTCATATTTTACATTTCTGGTACTTCTCATTTAAAATCCATTAGAATTTCAGCCTTATGTCACAAACTCTTTTAAAGACTGATTTTAAAAACTCCAGGCAGGGGTGCCTGGGTGGCTCTGCTTCTTCTCAGAATCATGAACTTTGGCTCAGGTCATGATCCCAGGGTTCTGGGATTGAGCCCCCCCACCCCACCTCCCTCACCCCCCACATCAGGCTCTCTGCTCAGCGGGTAGCCTGTTTCCCCCTCTCTCTCTCTGCCTACCTCTTTGCCTACTTGTGATCTCTGTCTGTCAAATAAATAAATAAAATCTTTTAAAAAATAATAAAATTTAAAAAATAAAAATAAATAAAAACTCCAGGCAAACTAATGCATACACTATTTCCTGTTCCCACATTGAATCATTCAATTCAAGACACCAGGTACCTATCATATTTTAGAGGAAATGAAAACAAACACCTAAAACAAGAGATTTGTTAATTATTTTAAATTATTCACTTTAATTTCACAGTCCCATTTGCCAACACAAGTTAGCATTATTATTAATAAATGAGTCTTCAGAATTCACTGTGGTTTGTTTCTTCACACTATCTCTTGGTTCAATTCACAATAGGAAAACAATAATTTAATTTTAGAAATCTATAACAATAATAATACATCTAGAAAATCTCCAGATAGCTGGAGTTAAATAACATTTAAAAATCCATGAACCAAAGTGAGAATTTAAAAAAAAGAAAAAAATTTTAATTGAGTGGTTTTACATTAAATCATACTGGGAAAATCATTTCAAAATAACTGAGACGAAGCTAAAGCCATATTGAATGTGTCAATGATTTACTGATATTTATTGGTATGATACAAAAGCATAGAGAGCAAAAGAAAATATAGGCAAAATGGCCTTTATGGAAACATAAAAACCTTTTGTTTCAAGAGATTATCAACAGAATAATAATGCAGTTCCCCAAGTGGGTGAATATATTTTCAAATCACATATCTGATAAGTGACTAGTACTCAAAATAGAGAAATCCTAAAATTCAACAACAAAAAGCAAAAAACATGACTCAAAAATGGTCAAAAAATTAGTATACATATACAAATGATGATATACAATGACAAATAATCACTTGAAAAGATCCTCAATAACACTAATCATTAGGGAGATGCTTTTCAAATCTACAGTGAGATATCCCATCACACCCATTAGGATGACTACTAAGAAAGAAAGAAAGAAAGAAAGAAAGAAAGAAAGAAAGAAAGAAAGAAAGAGGAAGAAGAAAGAAAGAGAAAGAAAGAAAGAAAGAAAGAAAGAAAGAAAGAAAGAAAGAAAGAAAGAAAGAAGGAAGGAAGGAAGGAAGGAAGGAAGGAGGGAAGAGTAAATTGGTGAGAATGAGGAAAAATTGGAACCATGGATACTTTTGGTGGGAATGTAAGGTTGTACAGCTTTGGAAAACAATACAGATGGTTCCCAATTTATGAAGGTTCAACTTACTAGTTTTTTACAATTGTGCAAAAGTAATATGCATTCAGTAGAAACTGTACTTTGATTTTTTATCTTTTCCCAGGTGAGAGAGATGCAGTATGATACTCTCTCATGACATTGGCCAGCAGCAGTGAGCTGTTGCTCCCAGTCAGCCATGCAATCAGGAAGGTAAACAATCAATACCATTACATCAGTTCTGTACCTATACAGCCATTCTGGTTTTCATTTTCAGTGCAATATTCAATAATTCGCACAAGATATTCAACCCTTTATCATAAAATAGGCTTTGTGTTACATGATTTAACCCAACCATAATCCAATGGAAATGTTCTGAGCACACTTAATGTAGGCTGAGCTAAACTATGATGTTCAATAGATTAGGTGTATTAAATGCATTTTGAACTTTTGTTATTTCCAATTTATGATGGATTTATCAAAATATAACCTCAATATAAGGTAAGGAAGATCTGCATAGTGGGTTTGTAAAAAAATTAAAAATAGAACTACCATATGATCCAGCAATTCCACTTCTAGTTATATGCTCAAAAGAATGAAAATCAACAAGACAGTAAACAACATGTGTTGGAGAGGATGTGGAGAAAGGGGAACCCTCTTGGACTGTTGGTGGGAATGCAAGTTGGTGTAGCCACTTTGGAGAACAGTGCGGATATTCCTTAAGAAATTAAAAATAGAGCTTCCCTATGACCCTGCAATTGCACTACTGGGTATTTATCCCACAGATACTGATGTAGTGAAAAGAAGGGCCATCGGTACCCCAATGTTCATAGCAGCAATGGCCACAGTCGCCAAACTGTGGAAAGATCCAAGATGCCTTTCAATGGACGAATGGATAAAGAAGATGGGGTCCATATACACTATGGAGTATTATGCCTCCAACAGAAAGGATGAGTACCCAACTTTTGTATCAACAAGGATGGGACTGAAAGAGATTATGCTGTGTGAAATAAGTCAAGCAGAGAGAGTCAATTATCATATGGTTTCACTTACTTGTGGAGCACAAGGAATAACACAGAGGACACTGGGAGATGGAGAAGAGAAGTGAGTTGAGGGAAATTGGAGGGGGAGACAAACCATGAGAGACTGTGGACTCTGAGAAACAAACTGAAAGTTTTGGAGGGGAGGAGGGTAGGGGGTTGGGTGAGCCTGGTGGTGGATATTATGGAGGACACGTATTGCATGAAGCACTGGGTGTGTGCATAAACAATGAATTTTGGAACACTGAAAAGAAAATAAAATGGAAAAAAAAGTTAGAAAAAAACTTTTAGGAAAAAAGTTAGAAAAAAAGAATTAAAATCAGGGTCTCAAAGGGATATTTGTACACCTATGTTTCTAGCAGCATAATTCACAATAGCTAAAACATGGAAGCCTATCAATGGAGCAAGTGCATATCAATGGATGAATGGATAAGCAAAATATTATATATATATATATATATATATTTCCTTCATTTTAAAAGCTGAATATATATATAGTATATATATGTACTATAAATATACATAATATAATATAATATTATATTATGTATTATTATATTATATAATTATATATTATAATATATTATATATTATATTTATTATATATATATACACAATAGAATATTATTCTATTAAAATGAAGGAAATTCCAGCATATTCTATAAAATGCATTAACTTTGAAGGCATTTTGCTAAGGGATGTAAGCCTGTCATCAGACAAAAAGACAAATCCTATATGATTCCACACATATTAAGTAGTTAAAGTTGTCAAAATCATAGAGATAGAAAGTACAGTGTTGGTTGCCAAAAGCTGAGAGGTAGAAGAAGGCCAGCTATGAATTGGGAGAGAATATTTGAAAAACATTTATCTATTAAAAGTTATGTAAGACATATAAAAAAAACTCTTATAAATCAAGAATTAAAGGCAAAAAAAAACCAATAGGCAAAAACTTTAAAAGAAATATTATCAGATATGATATATGAATGTTAAACAATCAAATGAAAAGATCCCTAACATGACTAGTCATCAGGGTAATGTTAGTTACGTCAATAGATATCCACTAGAATGACTAAAGTTAAAAACATTGTGAATACCAAATATTGATAAGGATTTGATACAACTTGAACTCACACATTACTGATGGTAATGCAAAATCCAAGACACTTTGTAAACCAGTTGGGAGTATCATTAAAGTTAAATACACAGTTATCTAAAGCATGAATCTCATCCCAAATATTTTATTAAGAGAAATGAAAATATATGTCATCATGAAGTTATGTGCACAATTGTTCACAGTAGCTTTTTCCATAAATGTTAAAAAAAAAGAAAGCAAATCAAATTCAGGTTCAATAGGTTGATAGATAAACAAATTACAGTACATCTCTATGTAATAAAATACTACTCAGCAATGAAAAGAACAAGCTGCGGATATTAACATATTTATTAACATAAATAAGTCCCTAAAGCATTATGCTAAGAGAAAGATGTTATTACAAAAAGATACTGTGTAGAGGTGCCTGGGTGGCTCAGTGAGTTAAAGCCTCTGCCTTCGGCTCAGGTCATGATCCCAGGGTCCTGACATGAAGCCCCACATTGGACTCTCTGCTCGGCAGGGAGACTGCTTCCCCACCCCTGCCTCTCTCTGCCTGCCTCTCTGCCTACTTGTGATCTCTGTCTGTCAAATAAATAAATAAAATCTTTTAAAAAAAGATACTATGTGATTCCATTTGTATGTAATACTGGAAAGTTAAATATAATGACAGAGCTGATCTGTGATTCTTAGAGGCTAAGGATGGAGAAAGGGGGTTGACTGTAAAGGTGCATAAAAATATTTTTTGGAATATGGAAACTTTCTATATCATGATTTTTTTTAAGTAAGCTCTGTGCCCAACATGAGACTTGAACTCAGACCCCAAGTTCTTTTATCCTGAATATATAAGAATACCTATAACTCAAAAAATTAAAAATAAACACATCACCATGAAAATGAGCAAAAAAACATTCATTTATTTGACCACTAATGGCCACTGAGTTCATGTAGTATGGAAATTAAATTTAAACTCATTATGTAATACCACTTTCCACTGAGTAGACTGGTTAATAGCAAGAAGACAGATAAGCGCTGGCAAAGATGAAGAGCTACAGGAATTTTCCACCTTTCTGGGGGCTATATAAAACTTTTGTCAACTTCTGATCTAGTTAAAATGCATAGATAATGGGGCACCTGGGTGGCTCAGTCGGTTAAGCATCTGCCTTCAGCCTGGGTCATGATCTCAGGGTCCTAGGGTTGAGACCCATATTGATGAGACCCATATTGAGATCCCTGCTCAGGGGAGAGTCAACTTCTCCCTCTGCTTCTCCCTACCCTCTTGCTTGTGCACTCTCTCTTCATTAAATAAATAATTTTTTAAAAAAAATCTAAAAAAAAAAATAAAATGCATAGATAAATCAAAGATAGCAATAAGGACATTATTAAAATAGAAATATTCTTATATTGATAAAAATGAAATTTAGAACTAAATAAAACTATTCTCAAATTGCAATTAACTAATAAAATAGCTTCTATATAGAAAGCATATTACAGAAACAAATTGCCAAGTTTACCATCATAGTATGGGATCATCACATATCTTACTAAATATTAAAAAATAAAGCAGACAAGAAATGAGAAAAAATGTAAAGAAGTAAAGAAGTACAAGTAACAAGATTAATACAATAGATATACAAGAACATATATAAATAACAGACCTATAATGTGTGTGTTGCTAAAACAAAAAAATAGTTTCTTCTTCAGTACATAAGTAACAATTACAAAAAAAAATATTAGGCAATCAAGTTAGAATTATCACAATTAGAAATGCATATCATGCAGATACTATTCTCTGAAAATAAAAAGTCAAAAACTAGAAAAGCTCATTAACAATTCCCTCATATTTGCTTCTGTTTTACAAGTTTATTGGATTATCTTGACACAAAATCATTACAGCATGGTGATATGTCTCTCTCCCTTTTATCCATAAATGTCAAAGCACATCAGTTCTTAGATAACACATCATAAAATTTTGAGGTTCTAGAATTACTGTACAAGATTCTGTAGTAGGTTACATGCTAAAGAGATAAATGTTCTTCAAAAAGAAATTACATCGGGGCACCTGGGTGGCTCAGTGGGTTAGAGCCTCTGCCTTCGGCTCAGGTCATGATCTCAGGGTCCTGGGATGGAGCCCTGCATCGGGCTCACTGCTCAGAAGGGAGCCTGCCTTCCTTCCTCTCTCTCTGCCTGCCTCTCTGCCTACTTGTGATCTCTGTCTGTCAAATGAATAAATAAAATCTTTAAGAAAAAAAAAAAAAGAAGTTACATCATTGAGGACCATCATCCCTAAGGAAGTACATCCTCTTGGGGTGGTCCAGAGTCCTTTTGTCCAGCCCATGGCGAGGGCCATGCCAGGGCTGGGCCTTCCTGGAAGCTCTGGGCACAACATGGGACAAACCCTGGGGAGCTTTCAGCAACAGAAGGGACCTGGAATCCCAAACAGTCCCACCACTCACCAAACAACACCAACCAAGACACATTTCACTGAATAGGAAAACAAATGTAAACCAACAAGGTTCAGGTCCTGCTCCATCAGGGATCCTGACTGGATCCCTGTGGTAGTCCCCCACCCAGCAGATGAACACATGGGTGGGACACAAAGAACATAACAGCCAGCGGCCTTCATAACCCTTTAGCCAGCAGTGTCCTGATCCATGGCTGTGAGAGTGAAGAGGAGTATATCTGCTTTGAACATGTATCCCTGCAAAGGGTATCTGGGGGACCTGAGAGACTAGAGGCAGAACACACCACTCTGTGCTGTCCACTGAGTCCCCTCAGCCTGGACAGTGCTTATACTTGCTGCTGAGACAGCTGGCCTAGCTATCAGAGCCTCTGCTGGTTGGGGGCTGCAACAGGGCTTTTTGCCAAAGACATTGGACAGAGTCAAAGTAAAAATGACAAGATAAACCAATGCAACATATCACTGTGCCCCCTGAACGGCAGCAACAGTGGACCCAGGATGAATGCCCTCTCCTGGCAAGGTTGTAGGCCAGGCTCTGCACTGGCCAGCCTTACTTTCATCTCCTCCAACAAGTTGTCCAACAGTGTCAGGTGGCTGCATTCTCATGGGAAATTCCATGGAGACTTCTCCCCTTCTTCACCAGGGGGCAGGCATGGTGGCCCTGGATGGAGCAGCTGTACACGGAACAGGAGTCTACTTTGCCCACCATGAAAAAATGGTGATGGAAACAGATGTTTGCTAGAAGCTTCTGGAAGGACATAGTATTGCCATTGACTTTGAGCTCATGTTCACCCAGGTCCTCAGACTCCAGCAACTTGACAAAGGTCTCACTGTAGCAGGGTATTGTGGCCAAGTGCCATAACAAAGGTACAGCCAAAGTGCAGCTTGAAGTCCCACTTCTCTGAGTCCACTCTTCATCATTCTTGGCTCAAGGGTCCTCTTGAGCTTCTGGGCCATGACAACAATTCCCTGATATTGTAAATTTTAGAATCTGTTGCCAAGTAAACCACTGGTCAAAAACAATTTAACATGTTTAGATCTCCACAATAAGGAAAAAAGTATGAATCAAATATTTTTTAATTAAAATCAAAATTGTGAAAAATACTTTTCCTTACTAGAATACAGCATTGGGGAATGACTTTGTATCTTTAGCCATAAGGTATAATCCAATACTATTTAATTCTCTATTCTTGATAATTATTCCATGATTATGTAAAACATTAATAGTATGGGAAGTAGGGAATTTAAGGAAACTCTTTTTTTTACTATTTTTTCAACTTATCTGTAACTTTTTTAAAAATTTTATTTATTTATTTGACACAGAGCGAGATCACAAGTAGGCAGAGAGGCAGGGAGAGAGAGAGAGGGGGAAGCAGGCTCCCAGCTGAGCAGAGAGCCCGATGCAGGACTCAATCCCAGGACCCTAAGATCATGACCTGAGCCAAAAGCAGAGGCTTAACCCACTGAGCCACACAGGCACCCCTATCTGTAACTTTCTGGCAGAGAATTTATTTATTTGCTTATTGAAAAGTTGTTATTTGAGAGAAAGAAAGAGAGCAAGCATAGGGGAGGGCAGGAGGAAAGGGAGACAAAATCTTTTTGTTGTTGTTGTTAAGATTTTACTTATTTTATTTGCCAGAGAGAGTGAGATAACACAAGCAGAGGGAGAGGGAGAACAGGTTCTTGGCTGAGCAGGGAGTCCAATGCAGGGCTCAAACCCAGGAACCTGGGACCATGACCTGAGCTGCAGGCAGATGCTTAATGGACTGAACCATCCAGGTGCCCAGAGGGAGAGAGTATCTCAAGGAGAATCTCTGAACCCTGAGCTTGACACAGGGCTCCATGTCCTAGTCCTGATATCAGGACCTGAGTTGAAACCACGAGTTGGAGGCGTAACTGACTATGCCATCTGGGTGCCCCCTCTGGCAGAGATTTTAAAATAACTTTGACTAGTATGTCAATGGCTATAATGGAAATAATAGAAAACATGGAAGATCATAAATTTAATTTTAGGGGAAAGATGGGAACTATAAGAAAAAAATGGAAATGTTAGAAATCAATGCAGTAAGCTAGAAGAAGAAGTCCTTGATGTTCTCATCAATATACTTCACACATATCCCCAAAATTATTAGAATTAATGAACATGAAGATAAATCAATATAAATTATTTAAACTGAAGCACAAAGAGATAAGACATTTTTAAAGGAAAGAGCAGAACATCTAATAACTGTGGGACAATATCAAACAGTGTAACACATGTGTAATTGAAATCTTAGATAATTTACAGATAAGTTTGATGATAAGTTTGCAGGTAAGTTTGATAAATAAGGCATCTAGGTAGCTAAAAATTTTCCAAAATAAGGGACAGACACAAAACTAGAGATTGATGAAGTTCGGAGAACACCAAACAGGGTAAATACCAAAAATACTGCACATAGACATATCATATTCAAACTACTTAAATCCAAAGACAACGAGAACATCACAAAGGGAGCCAGAAAAGTGAAGGGAGGACATCTGTGAAAGAAATGAGTATAAGAAGAATAGGAAAATAGAAAAGTTCTCCTATGAAACCATGCAAACAAGGAAACAACAGAGTAACATCTTTAAATTCCTATTTAAAAAAAAAAAGAAAGAAAGAAACTACAGATGTAGAATTCTATATCTGATGAAAATATCTTTCAGATATGAAAAGGAGATAGACTGTCTAAGATAAAAATAAAGATTTCCACTGAATAAAATGTGTCCTGAAATATTTCATATGGAAGTAATATAATACAGGCCAGAAGCTTGAATCTACAGAAATTAAAAGTTTCAAAGTGGAATAAATAAGAGTAAAATAAAATCTTATTTTCTTATTTCAAATTCTTCTGAAAGATAAGTATTTAAATCAGGAATCAAAAAACTATACAGCTCTTGGGTCAAATCTTTTTATATGCCTGTGAGTTAAAAACATTTTTTTTCACTTTCAAATGCACAATTTTAAATGATTGGATAAAATCAAAAGAATAATATTTTATGACACAAGAAAATTATATGTGTTTCAAATTTCAGTGTCAATAAAGTTTTTGGCAAATTTAGCCACCATGCTCATTTATTCATGTTTATCTACGGTTGTTCTCTGCTATAATGACAGAGTTCAGAAGTTGCAAAAGAGTCCTGCTACATTGTACATTTCCTCCATATATTTTTATTGGATACTTTTGTTTGTTTGTGTCTTTATCTTTCAACATTTATTTGGCACATTGTTTATTGAAGGCTCTTGATAAAGATAAAATATCTAAAGTGCACATTTTCATTCTTTACATAACATGACTTTTTATTGCTTTGAGAATTTACTGTAATCTTTATGGATCATTTACTGGTAAAGTCTCAGTTTTGGTATACTTGCATCTCTCCTTTGGGAAATATTAATTGCTGAATTTTGGGTAGAGTTTGATAGCCAGTATTCTGGTATACAAGTGCAGGAGGAATCCTGAAGCATTTCAGGTGTGTTTATAATATACTTTTAATCTCTTGACCCTTTGGTATGAAGTGCACTCATGTTCTATGCTGTCTCCAAATCTGGAAATCCTTTGTTTTATACTTCCTGGGAAATAAATCTCAAAATCATGGTGTGGGAGAAGCAATGACCCAGCATCACTATGTGGGGGGATGAAGGAAATCAGAATTTCATCCCAAAATATGCCTCCTTGACATAAAAATATTCTGAGTTAAAGGCAATTAAGAAATAACAAATTCAGAAAAAGCTCTCCCTTTTTGCCTAAAGATATAAATTCTTCTTTTACTAGAGACAGACTGTTAATAGACCAGAGATGGCACCTAAGAAATCTGCAAATAAAAATTAGTCCATTAGTGTTTTCTGACATATATTTACCTTCTCTCCATTTGCACTGTGGAAGCCTAAAACTGCTTTCCTTTGTCCTGTCAGTTCTGTGTAAATTTACTGTCATTCATTGAGTATGTTATATATGCTGGAATTCTAACTCACCATTTTAACTTACTTTCATTTAAGTGTTCTCCCATGTGATGTGCACTGCACACATTAGTAAACTGTTTTTTTCTCTTATTAATCTGTCTTCATTTGAGATCCAGATGAAGACTAGGGATGGGTAGAAGTAAAGTTTTGACTCCCCTACAGAAAAAGCCAGGCTGAAATTGCTTATTTGCAAGCATGATTCTTGAAAGTTATTAGTTCATTAATCAGAAAATAAATGTGGCTTAAATAAACTGTACATTTATTTCCCTTTCAAAAAACTGTTATCTTGAGATAACACAGGAATTGTGTAGTAGTCGTATATTCATCAGGGACACTTGGTCTTTCTAATTTGTTACTCTATACCTTTCAATGGGGGGGGATATCATTTTGTAGTTAATGACAAATAAATATCACTCTGATGTTTTCCAGCTCCTTCTTACAAAGAAATGAAATTCACTTCTCCTTATTTTGAATCTAGGGTGGCTTGTGAATTATATCAACTTATATATAATGTGGCATTGATGTTGTGGGAGTTTTTTGTTTTTTGCTTTGTTTTGTTTTTTTGTGGGAGTTTTTAACCTTTATGAGAATTTGCAAATTGCCCTCTTGCTTTATTTGTGAACTCTGTGCCCATCATCATTTTAAAGAGACAGGATGAGTATTCTAGATAATGAGACACGTGACCTAGAGCCCTCAGAGGCAGTCAGCCACCTATCAGCAAACAGGCAGATACTTAGTGAGACCATGAAACACCATTTATTTCACTATAAAACATTGAATGATGAGCTTCTTAATGTTTGTTGTTTTAAGCCACTAAGTTTTGATACACACCACTGCTTGAACAGCAGCCAAAGAGAGAAAATTTTAATTAAAAAAAATTATAGCCCTTATGAATTAAGGAGGAAGAAAAAAGATGTACAAATTCCCTCTAAGGATACCTAAATTTCCAAAAGACACTGCAGCTTATTTCCTTCTGGTGAGATCATAACCATACAACCTCATGAGAAAACTAGTGGATGTTATTCAGCCTGTTCACACAAAATAATTCAGCCTATTTCAAACTAAAAGTGAAAAACCATAATAATACTTGATAAGGAAAAATTCAACTTCCATTTCTGATGCAAGCTATAAGAAAATTATAAAGGAAGCTCCACAACCTCACCAAAAGCATCACAATAAAACAACATCATGCCTAATAGTGAAAGAATTTTCTGCTAACACCAGGAATAGGACAAGAATATCTTGCTTCACCAACTCTGTTCACCATTGAATTTGGTTCAAGGAAGTGTGATACATAAGAAAAAGCTATTAAAGTCACCCAAAATAAAAAGGAAGAAGGGTAAGACTACATTTATTAGCAGATGACTTGATTATCTGTGCATTAAATTCAGTAGAATCTACAGAAAAGCTACCAAAATTAATAAACGTCCTACCAACCTTACTCTCCTGGGATAAACTTTACTGGTCATGATGCAGTATCCTTTTTTATATATTATGAATTCAATTTTTCTAAAATTTTATCAAGAATTTCTGCATATATTTTCATGAGAGATGGATATGCTAGCAAAGTCATGTTGGTCTCAAAATGAATTGGGGTTTATTATTTCTACTTTATTTTCTAGAGGAGTTTGAGTAGAACTATATTCTACAAAAAAACCATAATTTTTTATACAATAACAATATTAAACATTTGGTCATAAATCTGACTGATGTGTAAGCCCAGTTCACTAAAAACTAGAAAACATTGTCAAGAGAAACTACAGAAGACCTAAATAAGTGGATAGATGTTCCACTATCTATAGATCTATAGATGTTCCACTGATTCATTGGAAGGATCAGTTATATTAAGAGATTTGTTATACTTAAATTGATCTCTGAATTCAATTCAATATAAATCAAAATCACAGCAAGTTTTCTGTAGTTATTGGTAAGTTTATTCTAAAGTTTTACATAGAAATGCAATGGAACTAGGATTGCTAAAAACAACTTGAAAAAGAACAAGTTGGAGGCCTAAATAATTTTAATACTAGTGTTGCAATTATAATACAACATAAATCAATATGGAATTAACATCAAGATATCCAAATAGACCAAAGCAAGAGAGTCCAAAAATAGATATATGCCTATATGATCATTTGATTTTTTAAATGTTTTTTTTTAAGATTTTATTTATTTATTTGACAGAGAGAGATCACAAGTAGACAGAGAGGCAGGCAGAGAGAGAGAGAGAGAGGGAAGCAGGCTCCCTGCTGAGCAGAGAGCCCGATGCGGGACTCGATCCCAGGACCCTGAGATCATGACCTGAGCCGAAGGCAGCGGCTTAACCCACTGAGCCACCCAGGTGCCCCATAAGTAGTTTATTTTTTTTTAATCTTTTTTTTTTTAAGATTTTATTTTTTTATTTGACAGAGAGATCACAAGCAGGCAGAGAGGCAGGCAGAGAGAGAGGAGGAAGCAGGCTCCCTGCTGAGCAGAGAGCCCGATGCGGGGCTCGATCCCAGGACTCTGAGATCATGACCTGAGTCGAAGGCAGCGGCTTAACCCACTGAGCCACCCAGGCGCCCCTGATCATTTGATTTTTCAGCAAGGACACAAAAGCAATTCAGTTGGAAAAAGAGATCATCTTTTCAACAAAGTGCTGGAACAATTGCATATCCATATGCAAAAAAAAAAAAGAAATTTATTATACCTCTCCCCACAAACAAAAATTAACTCAAAACACATCATTGAAATAGATGCAAAACCTAAGATATAAAATTTCTGGGAAACCTGGGAGAAAATGTTTGTGAGTTATAAAACTTATAAACAAACAAACAAACCAAACGTGGGACGTCTGGGTGGCTCAGTGGATTAAAACCTCTGCCTTCGGCTTGGGTCATGATCTCAGGGTCCTGGGATTGAGCCCCACATCGGGCTCTCTGCTCAGCAGGGAGTCTGCTTCCTCCTCCCTCTCTCTCTCTCTCTCTGCCTGCCTCTCTGCCTACTTGTTATCTCTGTCAAATAAATTAATAAAATCTTTTTTAAAAAAGTGGGAAGAAAGAGAACTGAATGAACACTGCAAGTAGAGAGGGTTGCAAAGGTGAAAGAAAAAACAAACTGCAAACAAAAAAGAAGAAACAAAAATATTAATAATGTATCAGATAGGATTCTGGGGAAAATATTTAAGCACACACAGAATAATACTATGTTATAATTTTAATATATTTGAACTTCAAGTGTACAAAGGGATTTATGGTAATCCTTGTTTCATGCTACACTATCAACTTCAGACCACATGTAGACATTAATCCTTTCCCTCTCCTCTCATACCTTCATCCTCCCATCCCAAAGTAATATTCTGACTCCTTTGTTAATCATTCAGTTGCTAACATTTAACATAATTTGAGTGAATACACATGTCTTTTTAATTATTTTAATTTCAGTTGCCTTTATTAAAAAGTATCACATAAAGAATTCCATATAATTTATGTATGCACACCCCTCAAGGAGGTAAAGCTTAACTCCCTACTCCTGAAGAGGAAGTTACACTTAGTATTTGCTTCCAAAGAGAACTGTGTGAAAAGGAAGAAAAAGTAACTACAGAGGAAAAACTTGATAAGCACTACCTTAGCCAGGTGATAAAGGTTAACATTGCCAGGGGTTAAGTAATGTTAGTATGCACCTTATGTATCCTTGATGTGATGTGTTGAGAAGGACACTTTACCTGTATGGACTTCCTTCCAAAAACTCACAACCACAGTCCAGCCATAACAAAAATTTCAGACAACCCCAACTGAGAGGCGTTCTACAAAATAACTGATCAGTACTCTTCAAAACTATCAGGATTATCAAAAATAAGGAAGGTCTGAAAAACTGTCACAGTTTAGAGGAGGCTAAAGATGCATGAGAATAAAGTATAATATGGTATTCTGAGAGAGTTCCTGGAAAAGAAAAATAATGTTAAGAAAAACACTAATGAAATCTGAATATGGACTTTAGTTTTTTAAAAAAGCAAATTCTGTACGTAATGTTTTGGGACTGACTTTTCATCCTTAATATATTATTGCTCAGATTCACTCTCATTGTGGGTATATCTATAATTTCTTTGTTTCATAATATTCTGTGTGTAAAAACATTCGTTTTCATTGATCAAAATTCCTGTCGAGGAACATTTTATTTCTGGAATTTTTATCTTGTTAACTACGCTGTCATCAGTATTCTTACATATATCTTCTCCCCTACATGTGTAAGATCTTCTCTTGGGTATCTGTTTGGGAAAAGAGTTTGTTTTAAGATACATAAATAATGCACTATATGAGATAACAACAAACTTCCCAAATTATCTTTACTTATTTACACAATCAAAAGTAATGTAAATATAACCTGTAGACCATTTACAGATTCAATCTTATTTTTTCATTGTCACCCCCAAGAGCCTATTCTGCACATTTTTATAATAACAACCATGAAATGTTAATACTAATACTACAAACATACTGTATAACCGTTTGTACACTGTGTGTATATATACAGAAACAGAATTTTTATTCCATGTGTAAATATAAAGGATATGATACAAAAGAAAATTGTACATTAAAAAAATAAGAAACAATGTTTGGTCCTTACAGAAAATATTCTCCTGTTAAGAATTCATGCTGTGTGGGCACCTGGATGGCTCAGTGGGTTAAAGCCTCTGCTTTTGGCTCAGGTCATGATCCCGAGGTCCTGGGATGGAGCCCTTTTTCGGGCTCTCTGCTTGGCGGGGAGCCTGCTTCCCTTCCTCTCTGCCTACTTGTGATCTCGTCTGTCAAATAAATAAATAAAATCTTAAAAAAGAAAGAAAGAAAAAAAAAAAGAATGCATGCTGTGGACCATGTGCTCTCTAGCATTGGCCTGGTAGGACTTTTTCATTTCTTTCCAATTAAGTAGGTATAAAATTGAATTTTGTATTACAATCTTGATTTCCATTTTTCTAACCCGATTGATATAGAACATCCCAATAAATTTTCAGTATCGTTTGCTCTTCTGTGAAGTGTGTGCTAATATTTTATGCATTTAATATTGGTTAATTGCAGGGGTGCCTGTGTGACTCAGTGGGTTAAAGCCTCTGCCTTCGGCTCAGGTCATGATCCCAGGGTCCTGGATGGAACCCGGCATTGGGCTCTCTGCTCAGCAGGGAACCTGCTTCCTCCTCTCTCTCTGCCTGCCTCTCTGCCTGCTTATAATCTTTGTCTGTCAAATAAATAAATAAAATCTTTAAAAAATATATTGGTCAATTGCACCATCTTACAGATGTGTAGAGCTCAGTATATAATCTTATTGGTTGTGAGTACTGTGAACATATTCTTTAAGCTTGCATTTTATGACTTTACTTTTTATAAAGTGCCCTTTGATGGGCAAAACTACTCTTACATGTATTTATCTTTACTTACATGATTTAAGTCTTTTGTAATCTTGAAAATTTTTTCTCTATTCATTTTTTTTTCCCTATGGAACAGAAACAACTCATAATTCCAAGGCAGAATAAATAGACCTAAGCTACATTTACTCTCTGGAATTTTTTTCCCTTTACTTGTACTTATCTGTTCTTACACAATTGAAGCCCTTGTATTAATTCTTTTTTCTCAATTTCATTTTTTTTTCCTGTGGATGAGAAACAATTCATACTCCCAAGGCACAATTGATCAATGCTACATTTATTCCCTGGAAATTTCTTTTTCCCTTGAAATTTTTTTTCTTTGTACTGAAACTTCCAGAAAAGTTTATTAGATTGGCTGATATGTTTACATTAAAATTATGAAGAAAACCTGTTTTCTACACAACAACATGTTCATGCATTGTTTTTCTGATTCTATTTAGTTGTCTGTGCTCTCTTGCATTTCACTGAGTTTCTTTAACATAATTATTTTGAATTCTCAGGCAAATTGTAGATCCCCTTTTCTATGGGGTCAGTTACAAGATCTTTGTTAATTTCATTTGTTGATGTCATCATGTTTGTCTGATTCTTCATGATCTATGTGGCTTTGCATTGGTATCCACTTGTTTGAAGGAGTAAACATCTCCTCCAGGATTTATGGACTGGTTTTGGCAGGTGAAGTCCTTCTTTTGGTTCCCTGAGCTGATGGAATTATCTCCGGAATTGCAGTAGTGCTGGATTGGAGCCAATTTGAGACTGTCACTGGGTCTGTAGTGGGGTCTGTATTTGGCATGCTTATTACCAGGGACTCCGGTGGACATTTTTGGTCTGGCCTCTCTGGGTAGATGGGACTGCCTCAAGTAGTTTGTTCAGGAGGGTGGTACTAAGATGAGAATCTGCTTCAGGGTCCATAGTCAGGTCCTCAGTCGCAATCTATCACCAGATACACAAATAGTATCTCCTGCTGCATCCCCAGACCTGCAGGACAGCTGGCCGCTGTGGCTGTAGGGACCTGGAATCAAATATATGGCCCTTTCGGATCTTTGGGTGTGCAGACAGAAGAGTTTCCTGCTTAGTCCCTGTGTCAGCAGGACACCTGATGAACTGCTGCTGGGACAGGCTGGAACCCCATTACAGGACTACTCAGAATCTACAGTCTGACTCAGTTTGATGGGCTTATCTCCAGGAGCTCCCAGACTCTGGCTGAGAGGGGCTAGAGCTTGTTTGCCACCTATTTCAGGGTCCACAGACAAGATGGAAGTTTGCAATGCTTGTTATCCAACCCAGGGATGGACATGATTGCCTTTAAGTGCCTTGCCATATGGGACTGGTCACAGGATCAAGACAAAAGGGGCTGTATTTGAGTCTTCAGGGGTTTAGAGCTGTTTCCAGGACTGTAACTGGCACCATGTTGACAAGTCAAGTTGCTTGATTGTGGACCAGTGATCTCAAAACAGTTCTCTACAGTCTTGAACTGCACAGTCTCCAGTCTGGATCCCAAACCTCCCACAAAGGCAGTTTTGTCGCTGGATGGATGACAAATTATTGTTCAGGAATATGAGACGTGGATGGCTTATTCCATCATCTTGCTGACATCACTCTTCTCTTCTTCTTTGTAATTTTTGAAGGATAGTTTTCTACTGCATAATCCAATGAATTTTATAATTTTCCACATTGAGGTCTTATACATCTTTTGCTGAATTATACTAAATTCTTGATAATCTCTGATACAGATATAAATGGCATAGCCTTTTATTAAACATTTCAGTTGTTCACAGGGAGAGGGAGAAGCAGACTTGCCAATGAGCCAAAGCCCAATGCAGGGCTCAATCCCAGGATTGGAAAATCATGACCTGAGCCAAAGGCTTAACCATTTGAGCCACCCAGGCACCCCATGAAATTGATTTTTTATATTAATCCAGACATCTATATAAACACTTCCTTCATATTTTCTTTATAAATAATAATGTAAATGAACACATTTGAAACATACATATTTTCTTTGTAAATAATCATGTAAATGAATAAAAATAATGTAAATGAACTGTTCATTTACTTAACTTATAAGCAACTTAAGTTATAAGTTATAACATATAAGTTCATATACTTAATCTCTTATACTTGAAATTTCTATTTATCATCACATTGCTCTTACTAGATACAATAAGATGCTGAACTGCATCTTTTGGGGGATAATGGACATTTTGTCTATTTCTTAATTTTTCTATTCTTAATTTTAAGAATTTTCTATTCTTAATTTTAAAGAAAATATGTCTAACATCTTCCCCTTTAGAATGTGTGTTCATTCAGTTTGTATAAATGCAATTTGACAGATTAATGAAGTTTAGTTGTTTTTCTTTAAAAAAAAAAAAGGTTTTATTTATTTATTTGAGAGAGAGAGCATGACAGGGAAGAGGCAGAGGAAGAGGGAGAAGCAGACCCTAAGCAGGGAACCTGACACAGGGCTTGATCCCAGGACCCTGAGATTATGACCTGAGCTGAAGGCAGATACTTAATCGACTGAGCCATCAAGGTGCCCGGAAGTTTTGTTATTTTTCTGATTTCACTGTTTTTAAAATCCTAAAATAGAGTAAAAAGTTATCAAATACTCTTTCATCTATGAGATATTGTTTTTTACATTTAAACAACAATAAAAAGTTATCATCTAAATAAGTCAAGAACATCAGAATAAGAAACATCATTTAAAGAATCCTTAACATTAAAAGTAAACAGAAAAATTATTTATATAATGATGAAAACAAAAGTCAATTACATGGAAAATTATGTAAAAGTTTTAAATATGTCATTAAAATGAAAACAGAAAATAAAGTAACCAATAATTCCACATATGAATTCAGAAATACATATATGCAGATATCATATTAATGAACCTAATATGTTCTGTATTAAATGTCTGTATTAAATTTATGAGTTGTAATTTTGAATATATCTAAATCAGAAACTCAAAATTCTCATGGTATGAAGTCAAAACTATGGCAAATTTAATTAAGGAATATAAACTGGAGTCACCTGGGTGGCTCAGTCAGTTAAGTGTCTGCTTTCGGCTCAGGTCACAGTCCCCAGGTCCTGGGATGGAACCCCATATCAGTCTCCCTTCCCTGCTCGGTGGGGAGTCTACTTCTCCCTCTCCTTCTGTCCTTCCTCCCACTTGTGCTCTCTCTCTCTCATGTTCTCTCAAATAAATAAATAAAATCTTTTTAAAAAAAGAACATAAAAAGATGAAGTTCTAAGGATTAATAATACAAAGTATAGAAAACCACAGACATCAAAAGAATTAAACTATATTAAGATGTGATTTTATGTTCCTCCATAGCAATATTTTTTCAAATCTAGAGAAAAATAAGGATTTTCAATCAATATACGGGTTGTGAAAATGATCCCAGAATATAAATAGACAGTATTGAAACCAATAAACATGACTGATAGCAGAAAGTTTATCAAACATTTATTATAAGATCCCATGACAAAATAGTTTTATAGGAACCATATTTATTTATTTATTTATTTATTTATTTATTCATTTTTTACTTTTTGCTTCTTGATGGAATCATTAATTTTTAGATGATGGAAGGATATTATGAAGGATATTATTAGTGTAATACTTTGTACCACTCCTTTGTATAATTTAGACAAAACCAGCACCTTACCATAGCACCTTGAATTCTCATTTGCAAAGATTGGACAGTGGCAAACTTGATTATGATTTGGGGAAAACATACAGCATAGTGTGTGTCTCTTTCAGCTTTTTCCTTTTCCTGATACATAGATGGATAAGTAAATACACATATTCACATATATTTATAGATATTATATCAATAAGTTGAATGTATTAATGTAGTATACTATATTTGTAAGTTGCAATTTTTCATACACCTAAGTAAATAAAACATGGAGAACAAGCCTATATAATAACTAGATATCACACTGTGAAATAATTATGTAGGATTATGAAAATCTATATTGGTTTTTAGTCTTTCCTAAAGAATCTATTGATGTTATAAAAAATAAAACAAACCTTGATCTTCAAAACTTTTGGATGGCTTTCATTGAAACTATTCTATAAAAAATTATTGAAAATATTGCTTTTAGTCTATCTGCAGTTTCATAGATGGCTGGGTGTCAGTGAAAAGATAATTTTTTTTAACAATACTCTTTTCACAGCATTTTTCACCTCTCTGTTCCTTAGACTATAAATCAGTGGATTTAACATAGGGATGATAAGAGTATAGAAAACAGCTATAATCTTGCTTTTTTCTGGTGAGAACATGGCCCCAGGTTGGGCATACATGAAGAACACAGTACCATAGAATAAACTCACCACAGTGATGTGAGAGCTGTAAGTGGAGAAAGTCTTACTCCTGCCATGGGTGGAGGGGATCTTCAAGACAGTGGATAGAATATAAGCATAGGAAACCAGAATGACAGTTGTGGTGGTGATGATGATGAGGGCAGAGAGAATGAACAGCACAATCTCATTCACAAAAGTGTCATCACAAGAGATCTTGATCAGGGCTGGGACGTCACAGAAAAAGTGGTCCAGTCTGTTTTCTCCACAGAAACGCAAACTGAAGGTAAAACCTGTTTGTATCATGCAGTTAACACCTCCACATATATAGGAACCAATCACCAAACGAGCACAAGCCTGTTGAGACATACGTACAGGATAGAGGAAGGGCGAGCAAATGGCGGAGAAGTGATCATGTGCCATAATGGCCAGAAGAAAGCCTTCAGTCCCAACACAGAGAGCAAAGAAAAAGAACTGTGTTGCACAGCCATTGTAGGAAATTTTCTTGTCCTTTGACAAGAAAGTAGCCAGAGTTTTGGGAGCAATGACTGTGGAGTAACAGAGATCTAAATAGGACAAGTTTCTGAGAAAGAAATACATAGGTGTATGAAGTTTGGAGTCTATTTTAATGACAATTATCATGCTAATATTTCCCACCACAATGACCATGTAGATGAGCAAGAAGAGTAAGAATAAGAGAATCTGTATGTCTGGAGCTGTTCTGAATCCCAGCAGAATGAACTCATTCACTTCTGAGTAATTCCTGTTCAGCTCTTTCTTCATAGCTGAGACTTATCTGAGAAAATAAGTGGATGGTCATGAAGCCTGTGAAATGCAATGCCTTGTTAACGTTTGGTTCCTGAGGTTCTCAGTAGAAGAAAAAGTATTGAGAGGTGTGCTTGACTACACCTCTGACAAAACAGCCTTATTTCTTCTAATATATTTAGTATCCTTGTCATATGGGAAATGTGGATGGGCAAAGGATGTCTGGGACAAGTGATGACATCAGTCATTCTATGTCATTTGCTCCAAGCTAAGGAATCACATGTACTGGGTCCAAATTTTACCTCTTTCAATCCAACGGAATCTAAGATAACTACCTGCATTTCCAATGCCTTGAAATTTTCTGTCAGATGGAAGATACTAATAATACCTACATTATAGGACTACTAATGAAGATAACATGAGACTGAGTGTGAAAAGAAACATTTACAATTACTAGAACATCTTAAAAGCATAATAAATATTAGCCAAAAAAAAAAAAAAACTAGATCAGCAAACAAGCAGCTAAAAATTATTTTTGCATTATGAATGGTAAACTGGGTAAAAACATAGTCATTTCCTTTCCCACCACAAGATGCAGTTAATTTGGTTCTCAAAATATTCTGATATTTAAATTTTATTTTTTTAAACATATAATATATTTTTATCCCCAGGGGTACAAGTCTGTGAATCGCCAGATTTACACACTTCACAGCACTCACCATAGCACATACCCTCCCCAATGTCCATAACCCCACCACCACTCTCCCAAACCCCCTCCTCCCATCAACCCTCGGTTTGTTAGGTGAGAATAAGAGTCACTTATGGTTTGTCTACCTCCCAATCCCATCTTGTTTCATTTACTCTTCTCCTACCTCTTGAACCCCCCAATTGCATCTTCTCTCCCTCATATCAGGGAGATAATGTGATAGTTTTCTTTCTCCGATTGACTTATTTCGCTAAGCATGACAGCCTCTAGTTCCATCCACGTCGTCGCAAATGGAAAGATTTCATTTCTTTTGATGGCTGCATAGTATTCCATTGTGTATATATACCACATCTTCTTTATCCATTCATCTGTTGATGGACATCTAGGTTCGTTCCATAGTTTGGCTATTGTAGACATTGCTGCTATAAACATTCGGGTGCACGTGCCCCTTCGGATCACTACGTTTGTATCTTTTTTTATTTTAAAGATTTATTTATTTATTTATTTGACAGATAGAGATCACAAGTAGGCAGAGAGGCAGGCAGAGAGAGAGGAGGAAGCAGTCTCCCTGCTGAGCAGAAAGCCCGATGTGGGGCTTGATCCCAGGACCCTGGGAACATGACCCGAGCCGAAGGCAGAGGATTTAACCCACTGAGCCACCCAGGTGCCCCGACTACGTTTGTTTCTTTAGGGTAAATACCCAGCAGTGCAATTGCTGGGTCATAGGGTAGTTCTATTTTCAACATTTTGAGGAACCTCCATGCTGTTTTCCAGAGTGGTTGCATCACCTTGCATTCCCACCAACAGTATAGGAGGGTTCCCCTTTCTCTGCATCCTCGCCAGCATCTGTCATTTCCTGACTTGTTAATTTTAGCCATTCTGACTGGTGTGAGGTGATATCTCATGGTGGTTTTGATTTGTATTTCCCTGATGACGAGTGATATGGAGCACTTTTTCATGTGTCTGTTGGCCATCTGGATGTCTTCTTTGCAGAAATGTCTGTTCATGTCCTCTGCCCATTTCTTGATTGGATTATTTGTTCTTTGGGCGTTGAGTTTGCTAAGTTCTTTATAGATTTTGGACACTAGCCCTTTATCTGATATGTCATTTGCAAATATCTTCTCCCATTCTGTCAGTTGTCCTTTGGTTTTGTTCACTATTTCCTTTGCTGTGAAAAAGCTTTTGATTTTGATAAATTCCCAATAGTTCATTTTGCCCTTGCTTCCCTTGCCTTTGGCAATGTTCCTAGGAAGATGTTGCTGCAGCTGAGGTCGAAGAGGTTGCTGCCTGTCTTCTCCTCAAGGATTTTGATGGATTCCTTTCTCACATTGAGGTCCTTCATCCATTTCGAGTCTATTTTCATGTGTGGTATAAGGAAATGATCCAATTTCATTTTTCTGCATGTGACTGTCCAATTTCCCAACACCATTTATTGAAGAGGTTGTCTTTGTTCCATTGGACATTCTTTCCTGCTTTGTCAAAGATAAGTTGACCATAGAGTTGAGGGTCTATTTCTGGGCTCTCTATTCTGTTCCATTGATCTATGTGTCTGTTTTTGTGCCAGTACCATGCTGTCTTGATGATGACAGCTTTGTAATAGAGCTTGAAGTCCGGAATTGTGATGCCACCAACTTTGGCTTTCTTATTCAATATTCCTTTGGCTATTCGAGGTCTTTTCTGGTTCCATATAAATTTTAGGATTATTTGTTCCATTTCTTTGAAAAAAAAGGATGGTACTTTGATAGGAATTGCATTAAATGTGTAGATTGCTTTAGGTAGCATAGACATTTTCACAATATTTATTCTTCCAATCCAGGAGCATGGAACATTTTTCCATTTCTTTGTGTCTTCCTCAATTTCTTTCATGAGTACTTTATAGTTTTCTGTGTATAGATTCTTAGTCTCTTTGGTTAGGTTTATTCCTAGGTATCTTATAGTTTTGGGTGTAATTGTAAATGGGATGGACTCCTTAATTTCTCTTTCTTCTGTCTTGACGTTGGTGTAGAGAAATGCAACTGATTTCTGTACATTGATTTTATATCCTGACACTCTACTGAATTCCTGTACAAGTTCTAGCAGATTTGGAGTGGAGTCTTTTGGGTTTTCCACATATGGTATCATATCATCTGCGAAGAGTGATAGTTTGACTTCTTCTTTGCCGATTTGGATGCCTTTAATTTCCTTTTGTTGTCTGATGGCTAGGCTAGGACTTCTAGTACTATGTTGAATAGCAGTGGTGATAACGGACATCCGTGCTGTGTTCCTGACCTTAGCGGAAAAGCTTTGAGTTTTTCTCCATTGAGAATGATATTTGTGGTGGGTTTTTCATAGATGGCTTTGATAATATTGAGGTATGTGCCTTCTATCCCTACACTTTGAAGAGTTTTGATCAGGAAGGGATGCTGTACATTGTCAAATGCTTTTTCAGCATCTATGGAGAGTATCATATGGTTCTTGTCCTTTCTTTTATTAATGTGTTGTATCACATTGATTGATTTGCGGATGTTGAACCAACCTTGTAGTCCTGGAATAAATCCCACTTGGTCGTGGTGAATATTCCTTTTAATGTACTGTTGAATCCTATTGGCTAGTATTTTGGTGAGAATTTTCGCATCTGTGTTCATCAAGGCTATTGGTCTGTAGTTCTCTTTTTTGATGGGATCCTTGTCTGGTTTTGGGATCAAGGTGATGCTGGCCTCATAAAATGAGTTTGGAAATTTTCCTTCATATTTCTATTTTATTGGAACAGTTTCAGGAGAATAGGAATTAGTTCTTCTTTAAATGTTTGGTAGAATTCCCCCGGGAAGCCATCTGGCCCTGGGCTTTTGTTTGTTTGGAGATTTTTGATGACTGTTTCAATCTCCTTACTGGTATGGGTCTGTTCAGGCTTTCCATTTCTTCCTGGTTCAGTTGTGGTAGTTTATATTTCTCTAGGAATGCATCCATTTCTTCCAGATTGTCAAATTTGTTGGCGTAGAATTGCTCATAGTATGTTCTTATAATTGTCTGTATTTCTTTGGTGTTCGTTGTGATCTCTCCTCTTTCATTCATGATTTTATTTATTTGGGTCCTTTCTCTTTTCTTTTTGATAAGTCTGGCCAGGGGTTTATCGATCTTATTAATTCTTTCAAAGAACCAGCTCCTAGTTTCGTTGATTTGTTCTATTGTTTTTTTGGTTTCTATTTCATTGATTTCTGCTCTGTTCTTTATGATTTCTCTTCTCCTGCTGGGTTTAGGGTTTCTTTCTTGTTCTTTCTCCAGCTCCTTTAGGTGTAGGGTTAGGTTGTGTACCTGAGACCTTTCTTGTTTCTTGAGAAAGGCTTGTACCGCTATATATTTTCCTCTCAGGACTGCCTTTGTTGTGTCCCACAGATTCTGAACCGTTGTGTTTTCATTATCATTTGTTTCCATGAATTTTTTCAATTCTTCTTTAACTTCCTGGTTGACCCATTCATTCTTTAGAAGGATGCTGTTTAGTCTCCATGTATTTGGGTTCATTCCAAATTTCCTCTTGTGATTGAGTTCTAGCTTCAGAGCATTGTGGTCTGAAAATATGCAGGGAATGATCCCAATCTTTTGATACCGGTTGAGACCTGATTTAGGACCCAGGATGTGATCTATTCTGGAGAATGTTCCATGTGCACTAGAGAAGAATGTGTATTCTGTTGCTTTGGGATGAAATGTTCTGAATATATCTGTGATGTCCATCTGGTCCAGTGTGTCATTTAAGGCCTTGATTTCCTAGTTGATCTTTTGCTGGGATGATCTGTCCATTTCAGTGAGGGGAGTGTTAAAGTCCCCTACTATTATTGTATTATTGTCGATGTGTTTCTTTGATTTTGTTAATAATTGGTTTATATAGTTGGCTGCTCCCAAGTTAGGGGCATAGATATTTAAATTTTAGATCTTCTTGTTGGACAGTTCCTTTGAGTATGATATAGTGTCCTTCTTCATCTCTTATTATGGTCTTTGGCTTAAAATCTAATTGATCTGATATAAGGATTGCCACTCCTGCTTTTTCTGATGTCCATTAGCATGGTAAGTTGTTTTCCACACCCTCACTTTAAATCCTGGAGGTGTCTTCGGGTTTAAGATGAGTTTCTTGTAGGCAACATATAGATGGGTTTTGTTTTTTTATCCATTCTGATACCCTCTGTCTTTTGATTGGGTCATTTAGCCCATTAACATTCAGGGTAAGTATTGAGAGATATGAATTTAGGGCCATTGTATTGCCTGTAAGGTGACTGTTATTGTATATTGTTTCTGTCCTTTCATATCTACTACTTTTAGGGTCTCTCTTTGCTTAGAGGACCCCTTTCAATATTTCCTGTAGAGCTCGTTTGGTGCTTGCAAATTCTTTCAGGTTTTGTCAGTTTCAGTTTTTGTCCTGGAAGCTTTTAATCTCTCCTTCTATTTTCAATGATAGCCTAGCTGGATATAGTATTCTTGGCTGCATGTTTTTCTCATTTAGTACTCTGAATATATCATGCCAGCTCTTTCTGGCCTGCCAGGTCTCTGTGGATAAGTCTGCTGCCAATCTAATATTTTTACCATTGTACATTACAGACTTCTTTTCCCGGGCTGCTTTCAGGATCTTTTCTTTGTCACTAAGACTTGTAAATTTTACTATTAGGTGACGGGGTGTGGATCTATTCTTATTGATTTTGAGGGGGGTTCTCTGAACCTCCTGAATTTTGATGCTTGTTCCCTTTGCCATATTGGGGAAATTCTCACCAATATACCTTCTGCTCCCCTCTCTGTTTCCTCTTCTTCTGGAATCCCAATTATTCTAATGTTGTTTCGTCTTATGGTGTCACTTATCTCTCGAATTCTCCCCTCGTGGTCCAGTAGCTGTTTGTCCCTCTTTTGCTCAGCTTCTTTATTCTCTGTCATTTGGTCTTCTATATCACTAATTCTTTCTTCTGCCTCATTTATCCTAGCAGTGAGAGCCTCCTTTTTTTATTGCACCTCATTAATAGCTTTTTTTATTTCAACTTGGTTAGATTTTAGTTCTTTTATTTCTCCAGAAAGGGCTTTTATATCTCCTGAGAGGGTTTCTCTAATATCTCCCATGCCTTTTTCAAGCCCGGCTAGAACCTTGAGAATCGTCATTCTGAACTCTAGATCTGACATATTACCAATGTCTGTATTGATTAGGTCCCTAGCCTTTGGTACTGCCTCTTGTTGTTTTTTTTTTTTGTGGTGAATTTTTTGCCTTGTCGTTTTGTCCAGATAAGAGCATATGAATGAGCAAGTAAAATACTAAAAGGGTGGCAACAACCCCAGGAAAATATGCTTTAGCCTAATCTGAAGAGATCCCAAATCGTGAGGGGGGAGAAAGGGGATAAAAAGGTTCAGAAAGAAAAAAAAATTAAAAAAGAAAACCAATAAAGAAAAAATATAAAAAGGAAAAAATATATATATATTAGATAAACTAGTTAAAAAATGTTAAATTAAAAAAGAAAAAGGTAAAAGTTAAAAAAATTAGCAGAAGAAGAGAAATAAAAATTGAAAAAGAAAAAAAAATTAAATTAACTGCAAGTCTAAAGAATCAGGGGGAGAAAGCCATGAGTTCCGTGCTTTGCTTTCTCCTCCTCTGGAATTCCGCTGCTCTCCTTGGTATTGAAACTGCACTCCTTGGTAGGTGAACTTGGTCCTGGCTGGGTTTCTTGTTGATCTTCTGGGGGAGGGGCCTGTTGTAGTGATTCTCAAGTGTCTTTGCCCCAGGCGGAGTTGCACCGCCCTTACCCGGGGCCAGTCTGAGTAATCTGCTCGAGTTTGCTTTAGGAAGCTTTTGTTCCCTGAGCGCTTTCCATAGAGTTCTGGAGGGCGGGAATGAAGATGGCGGCCTCTCGGTCTCCAACCTGGAGGAACCGAGAGCCGGGGTCCCCACTCCTCAGTGCGCCCTCAGAGAACAGTGCCCAATTACTCCCGTCACCGTGGCCTCCGGCCGCGCTCCAAGCTGACCAAGCCTGCAACCGGTTCAAGGTAACGCCAAGCTGAGAGCACACTCCTTGGCTCTGTCTCTGTAGCCAGCTTCCCCGTTCTAATACCTGCAAGCTCTGCGACCCTCAGATACCCCCGATCCTTCTTTGACCCTGTGGGACCTGAGGCCACGCTGACCCCGCCTGGGCTTCACCCTGGTTAAGCCTCTGGAGCGACGTCCCTCAGCGGAACAGACTTTTAAAAGTCTTGATTTTGTGCTCCATTGCTCCGCCACTTGCCGGGAGCTGGCCCCTCCCCCCGCATCTATCTTCCCGTCGCTTTGGATTCACTTCTCTGCCAGTCCTACCTTTCAGAAAGTGGTTGATTTTCTGTTTCTAGAGTTGTTGTTCTTCTTCTCTTCGATCTCCCGTTGGATTTGTAGGTGTTTGCAATCTTTAGATAAGCTATTTAGCTGATCTCCCACTACCTGAAGTAGTCTCAGCCTGCTACTTCTCTGCCATCTTGACTCCTCCCCCTCTGCCCATTATTTTATTGGATTTTTCCTTTTTGGTGTTTTGAGTTTTATAAGTTCTCTATATATTTTGGATATTAGCCCTTTATTGGTATGGCACTTACAAATATCTTCTCTCATTCCATAGATTGCCTTATAGTTTTGTTGGCTGTTTCTTTTGTTGTGCAGAAACCTTTTATTTTTATGTAGTCCCAATAGTATATTTTGTCTTCACTCCTGCTACCTGAAGTAGTCTCAGCCTGCTACTTCTCCACCATCTTGACTCCTCTCGAAGAGCTTTGAATTCTTAACCATCGTTCTGGAAGTTCCTTTCTATCACAGTATCCAGAATTCACTTCAGATTTAGTTGGATGACAGCCACCAGATGGCAGCAACTGCAGCTGTGTCCATCCAGAATTAGCTTCTGGAGCCAGAACCCTCCAGGAACACTAAGTGGTTCTGGATCCTCTCAATCATATCATTTACCATGATAATTAGGCACTTACTTCAGAAAAGAATATTATGGAACTACTCCATGTTAAAGCAGGATTTTAAAGCATTAGAAAATTGTATTCATTAGTATATAAAAAGCACTGTATATTATGACAAACCAGGGCAAAACTTTTATTTCCTTTCTACATTTTTTAAATGTTAAAAATATTCTTAACTGTTGGAAAAACACTTGAATAAAGACCTCAGTCCACACCATATAACATAAAAAAGAACTTTATAATAACTAAAATTCAAATATAATATATGAAAACTTTAATATTTGAAAATATCAGATTTTGAATGGGTAAGTATATGTAAAAAAGAGAAAAAATAAAATTATATACAAATGCTATGCTACTTCACATGCAAAATTGATTAAAATTTCAAAAGAGAATAAACACAATAATATTTGCACAAATAATGACAGGATATGGGGCACATGGGTGGCTCAGTCAGGTAAGTGTCTGACTCAGCTCAGGTCATGATCTCAGAGTCATGAGATTGAACCCCGAGTTGCCATGGAAACTGCTTGAGACTCTCTCTCTCCCTTTCTCTTGCCGAGCCCCCATTCTCGCTTGTGCTCTCTCTCTTTCTCTCTCTCTCTCAAGAAAAAATTAAAATAATGACAGGATAATGGGTCAATGACAGGACTGACCCCATATCTCTACCTCCCTTCAGAAATAGCTGTTTCTAGATTATGAGATTACATCTTTAGAATATTCCACATGCTTTGCAATATATATTTGAATAATAAAAATTCTGGAACCATACTAGTGTTGAGTTTTGACTATACCAAGTTACTTAGTCTCCAACTGCCTCAATGTCCTCATTTGAAAAACAATGATAACAGTGATGTTATATGTTCTTTATGTATAAGCTTTTATTATAAAATATATCACTTAATATTTAGAAAAAATGAAGAATTAAAAATTAATACAATATTATTGCCACATATTTTCCATGTAAATAATTCTTTTTTTTTCCATGTAAATAATTCTTAAATAATATACTGGGGGTCCTCTTTTTATAGCAGTAGCCATTCTAAGGATGATAGTCTTCAAAATATAAACCTGAGTCTTTGGGAAAGAAAGGGGCCTTTACTCAAAAGTGCTATATGTAACCATTACCATTCTGTTTTGCCCCTACACAGTATGGCTGCTCTCTTTTCCAAATGAGTATCAATATACTTGCTTTGTAGGATAGAATAGTTCACACAGATGTAATATTTTAATTCTCATACAATAGCAGCTCTTACTATTTACTTCCTAAAGTAAAACTGAAATGAAGATATTATTATCACATCCAAAATTGAAAACAATGTTTTCATATATTCTAAGCATAGAAATACCATTTTGTAACACTTAGAAAAACATTGGATGCCATATATAAAAATATCTTTGATATATTAATATTCCAAGAACAAGGATAACTGGAACCCTTAGAAAACAGACAGTGTCTACTGCCTCATGGTTTTACAAACATCACAGAAAGAATCATTTCCGGTGTAGTATTCTCTTCACAGCATCTTTCACATCTCTGTTTCTCAGACTGTATATTAGAGGGTTTAGCATTGGTATTATCAATGTATAGAGCACCGCTACGATCTTGTTTTGCTCTGGGGAGGCGATGGCACTGGGCTGGGCATACATAAAGAACACAGTCCCATAGAACAAACTCACCACAGCTATATGGGAACCGCAAGTAGAGAAGGTCTTACCCCTGCCATGGGTAGAGGGAATCTTCAGGACAGTGGAGAGGATGTAAGCATAGGAAACCAGAATGACAGTTGTGGTGGTAATGATGATGAGGGCAGAGAGAAAGAATAGCACAATCTCGTTCACAAAAGTGTCATCACAAGAGATCTTGATCAGGGCTGGGACGTCACAGAAAAAGTGGTCCAGTCTGTTTTCTCCACAGAAATGCAAACTGAAGGTGAAACCTGTTTGCACGATGGAGTTGATGCCTCCACAGATGTAGGATCCAGTCACCAACTGAGCACAGACTTTCTGCGACATGTGCACAGGGTAAAGGAGAGGGGAGCAAATGGCCGAGAATCGATCAAATGCCATGACAGCCAAAAGGAAGCCTTCAGTTGTGACAAATAGAGCAAAGAAGAAAAACTGGGCCGCACACCCATTATAAGAAATCTTCTTTTCACTAGACAGGAAGTTAGCTAAAGTTTTGGGGGCGATGACTGTGGAGTAGCAGAGATCTAAATAGGATAAGTTTCTAAGGAAGAAATACATAGGCATTTGAAGTCTGGAGTCCATCTTAATGACAATTATCATGCTAATGTTTCCCACCACAGTGACTGTATAGATTAGCAAGAACACTAGGAATAAGAGGATTTGTAGTTTTGGAGGGGTTACAAAGCCTAGCAGAATGAATTCTGTCACTTCTGAGTAATTCCTATTTAGCTCGTTTTTCATGGTTGAGATGTAGGTGGAACTGGAGAGATGGTAAAAATGAAAGAAATAAGTGATCAGAGCACTAGTTTAAGTAAAAATAACTAAAAGCTAGAATAGAAAAAATTTCATCATATTGTTCCCAATAAATTACAAAACAGCAATACAGAACAAATTGTTATTTTTAAAGAATAAAGAATTTAATCTGATTGGTCACCCTTTGAGATATACCTATTTTGCAAATAATGCAGGCTTGTTCTCTAAGCATACTTTGGAGAAATAGAGATTCTAACAAAGTGTGTAGAAACAAGAGCTCGTCAATTGTTTTTCCCTTGAGTTATTATCAGTTATTACCATTGAAAGTTGCCTTCTCTTGTGGAATATATTTCTCACAGACATAATAATCCACTTAAAACTTCATTTGGAGTGAAAATCCATTAAATTGATTATCTCTTTTTATTTTTTAAATCATTTAGCTTCCTTATCTACTATAAAAAATAACAGACAAATATTATATTCATTTTTCTTTTATTATGAGGAAAAGGGCTTCATATTCTGACAAAAGAATCATCTTTTTACCTGGTAATTCATATTCTTATTTCTTCCATTATTTTTTGTCCCTATGGTGATGTGACTCTTATTGGCACAATTCACTTACTAAAAACAGAAGCAATTCTTGAGTATATTTTCTAAGCATGATTTCATCAGACTTTTGTTTTTTCTCTTTCTCCTTTTCTCTTTCTTTCCCTCCCTCCTTCCTTCCATCCTTCCTTCTTTCCCACTCTTATTCCCTTTGGAGTTTTCAGGGTGGAATCTAGGTAGGGAATTCTAAGATCTTGGATAGAGATTATTCTGTCCTTTCAGAAACAGACAAATCTAGTAAAAATACAAAGATCTGTGCATATGGAGGAAAGAGGGCACATATGACAATTTTAAGATAGGTAAAAATGGGGGAAAGAAGAATGAAGAAGAATGAAGAAAGAAGAATGAAGAAATGTGTATTTAAACAAGCTTGCATTATATTTACTTAGACATATGATGTTATGGCTATAAGTGTCCCTAAAACATGGTGGTAGAAAAAGGAAGTAATTTTTATTTTATTTTATGTATGGAGAAATTAAGAAAAAAATATTTAAAAAGCTTCTTTAGAGGCATGAGATTGAGGAACAGAGTGGTTTACTATTCAATAAGCTATCATAAAATATAAAAGAAAACTAACATTTCAAATATTCACATACTATGAAAATATCTTTCATATTTTATAAACATAGTTTTATAAATATATAAAAATTATTATGTAAGTTGTATAATTATAATAAATAAAAATTATATAAAATATAAATTATACAATGTCTCATAATATCTCTTGTCATCTTTATTTTGGTCATTGCCATAGTTTCACTAATGGTGACATTCTTTCAAGACAGGTTGAGACAACACAAGTATACTAGAGTCAATTTAGTCCAGTATTTATATCTACTTCCTTGAAAAAAATTAAAAGTTAACAGCAATGTTGACTGATTTTAGAAGGCAGAAAAGTCATCAAAATAAACTCTGGTAGGGCCTATCAACTAAAAAATGTATGGTTTCCTTAAATACACATTTTATACAAAACTTCTGGTTTCAACAGAAAAATTGAAAAAAAGTAACTAAAACAATCTAAAAAAGAATGTGATGAGAAAAAAACTAGATATAAAAGATATTCTTAAGAATGAAACATTTCTCTCCTTGTAAACTCTCTACTATATGTGAAATCATGAAGAAACAGGAGGATGAAAAGAAGTGCACCTTGGTTTCCTGCAACATGGATTGCATCCCTTCCCTGGCCAGATCAGACTCCAAATGCTAAGATGTACAAGTGCTAGCAACAATTGTAGTTTTTTTTCTCTCTCTCTCTCTCTTTCTCTCTCTTTTAATTTATTGTACTTTTTCATTGATTAAAACAACACCAAACCTGGTCCAGTCCTGAGAGAAATTCTCTCTTGAGGAGGGAAACCAGAGTGGTGTACATTCCCTCTGCAAGAGGGTAACCAAGCATAAAAAACTTTCTCACCAGTAATGTGCTCAGAATGCAAAAGAGAAGTGAGAGAAGAAAGGATTCATTAGAAACTTACCAGACCTTTGGGAAGTAGAAGCGCTCTCCAGAGGGCATGAGAACTATCCTTCTAACTACTGAACTAAATAATAATAACAATTAAACACATTTGGATGAGAAGTATTTGATTCTTTTTTTTAACTTCATAATCTATGCAGAAGAAATTCACCATTTTTCATCTGAGTGGATAGCAACCCTTATTTTTAGAAACTCATTTCTTATCTCTACTGTTAACATGTCATACTTGTATTAGAAGAAAATTTTTTATGCAGAATAATCCAAATAGGTGAAGAGTTGGGGTTGGAAAAGGAGGATTTTGAAGTAACACAGAGACTGCCAGAGCAGGCAGTCATACATCCATTTCTGATTTCAAGGCAAAAGAGAGGTGTTGTTAAGGATCCCAGAAGCCTGGGAATTCCTTCAAGAGTGAGACCATGGCTGGGTTTGCCCACCTGTGCTAGAACCAAAAAGAGAAACCCCCAAGGAGCATACTGAAAGAGAAAGAAATTCCCTCTCCTCACACATCCTCAGTTTTACCATTAGTGGGAAAACAGCTTCTCCAGGATCCTAGAGATCCTTCCTACTTTATCCTGATGACATTTCCCTTTAACTAGGACAACTCTCTTTGGTATTTCTTAGGGCACAAGTATGACATAACATATTCTCTTAGATCTCCCTTATCTGAAAAAGCTCCTTATTTTGCCTTCAGTTCTGAAGACTGTGTTTTCTGCACATGCATGTTGGTTTGGTCTCCCGTCCCCCAATCTTTAAAGACTTTACACTATCTCTGGTTTGAATTATTTCTGACAACAAGTGCATGCTTTAACTTTGATGTGTTTGTGTGTGATGTCCCTTTTTTACTCACCTTCAGAATTTGATTCTGATGTGCTTTATTTGGTTTTCTCTCTGTCTATGGGATTACTCTTTATCTATCTATGGGATTTTGCCCATTTTCTTGCATCTGTGTGATTAGATTTGTCATCAAATATGAAAAATATCTGCCCTTTATACTTTATATTATTTTTCTGGCCCCTCTTCTTCCAGTTACATGTACATATTTCCTTAGTTGTCACTGAATACCTGTTCATTATTTTTCCTTTTTAACTTAATTTTAGGTTTGGTTTGTTTCTGTTGCTATATATTCAAGTTTAAAATCTTTTCCATCTGATTTGTTCCCTTTCTCAGGAATTATAGTCATTCACAACTTATTGGGCAATCTCTAAAAATATTTGGTTCATGTATTTTCTCCAGAGTTTAATAGTTTTGTGATGGGAGGCAAATCTATGGTTGCCATTCTTTCATAACTAGATGTAGAAAATCTTAAATTCATTTTTTAAACTTATAGAATTACCTCAGCATTTGCAGTATAAACATATACATCAGTGAGATTTCATTGTTCTTTTTTATTGAAGTATTTTATTTATTATTTGTCTGTTTTGAAATTTTAAGTTAATTTACGAGTGAGAGTTGTCTACGAATTTTTAGTTTAATGTCCATATGACATTTATAAGAACTCATAAATATAGTAGGAGAGTATTTTCTTTACAACTATTTCTGAGAGAGTTTATGTAAAAATTAGCTTCTTTTTTGTAAATGTTTGCAAGTAAACACTGGTGAAGCTATTTATACTTCATAGGAATATCATTAATAAAAATTCAGTTAGTTTAAGAGATACTTTAAAATTCATATTTCTTATCCACAGACCTGGCAGGCCAGAAAGAGCTGGCATGATATATTCAGAGTACTAAATGAGAAAAACATGCAGCCAAGAATACTATATCCAGCTAGGCTATCATTGAAAATAGAAGGAGAGATTACAAGCTTCCAGGACAAACAAAAACTGAAAGAATTTGCAAATACCAAACCAGCTCTACAGGAAATATTGAAAGGGGTCCTCTAAGCAAAGAGAGACCCTAAAAGTAGTAGATCAGAAAGAAACAGAGACAATATACAATAACAGTCACCTTACAGGCAATACAATGGCCCTAAATTCATATCTCTCAATACTTACCCTGAATGTTAATGGACTAAAGTCCCATTCAAAAGACACAGGGTATCAGAATGGATAAAAAAACAAAACCCAACTATATGTTGCCTACAAGAAACTCATCTTAAACCTGAAGACACCTCCAGGTTTAAAGTGAGGGGGTGGAAAACAACTTACCATGCTAATGGACATCAGAAAAAGCAGGAGTGGCAATCCTTATATCAGATCAATTAGATTTTAAGCAAAAGGCTATAATAAGAGATGAGGAAGGACACTATATCATACTCAAAGGAACTGTCCAACAAGAAGATCTAACAATTTTAAATATCTATGCCCCTAACGTGGGAGCAGCCAACTATATAAACCAATTATTAACAAAATCAAAGAAACACATCGACAATAATACAATAATAGTAGGGGACTTTAACACTCCCCTCACTGAAATGGACAGATCATCCAAGCAAAAGATCAAAAAGGAAATCAAGGCCTTAAATGACACACTGGACCAGATGGACATCACAGATATATTCAGAACATTTCATCCCAAAGCAACAGAATACACATTCTTCTCTAGTGCACATGGAACATTCTCCAGAATAGATCACATCCTGGGTCCTAAATCAGGTCTCAACCGGTATCAAAAGATTGCGATCATTCCCTGCATATTTTCAGACCACAATGCTCTGAAGCTAGAACTCAATCACAAGAGGAAATTTGGAAAGAACCCAAATACATGGAGACTAAACAGCATCCTTCTAAAGAATGAATGGGTCAACCAGGAAGTTAAAGAAGAATTGAAAAAAATTCATGGAAACAAATGATAATGAAAACACAACGGTTCAGAATCTGTGGGACACAACAAAGGCAGTCCTGAGAGGAAAATATATAGCGGTACAAGCCTTTCTCAAGAAACAAGAAAGGTCTCAGGTACACAACCTAACCCTACACCTAAAGGAGCTGGAGAAAGAACAAGAAAGAAACCCTAAACCCAGCAGGAGAAGAGAAATCATAAAGAACAGAGCAGAAATCAATGAAATAGAAACCAAAAAAACAATAGAACAAATCAACGAAACTAGGAGCTGGTTCTTTGAAAGAATTAATAAGATCGATAAACCCCTGGCCAGACTTATCAAAAAGAAAAGAGAAAGGACCCAAATAAATAAAATCATGAATGAAAGAGGAGAGATCACAACGAACACCAAAGAAATACAGACAATTATAAGAACATACTATGAGCAATTCTACGCCAACAAATTTGACAATCTGGAAGAAATGGATGCATTCCTAGAGAAATATAAACTACCACAACTGAACCAGGAAGAAATGGAAAGCCTGAACAGACCCATACCAGTAAGGAGATTGAAACAGTCATCAAAAATCTCCAAACAAACAAAAGCCCAGGGCCAGATGGCTTCCCGGGGGAATTCTACCAAACATTTAAAGAAGAACTAATTCCTATTCTCCTGAAACTGTTCCAAAAAATAGAAATATGAAGGAAAATTTCCAAACTCATTTTATGAGGCCAGCATCACCTTGATCCCAAAACCAGACAAGGATCCCATCAAAAAAGAGAACTACAGACCAATAGCCTTGATGAACACAGATGCAAAAATTCTCACCAAAATACTAGCCAATAGGATTCAACAGTACATTAAAAGGAATATTCACCACGACCAAGTGGGATTTATTCCAGGGCTGCAAGGTTGGTTCAACATCCGCAAATCAATCAATGTGATACAACACATTAATAAAAGAAAGAACAAGAATCATATGATACTCTCCATAGATGCTGAAAAAGCATCTGACAAAGTACAGCATCTCTTCCTGATCCAAACTCTTCAAAGTGTAGGGATAGAGGGCACATACCTCAATATTATCAAAGCCATCTATGAAAAACCCACCACAAATATCATTCTCAATGGAGAAAAACTGAGAGCTTTTCAGCTAAGGTCAGGAACACAGCAGGTATGTCCGTTATCACCACTGATATTTAACATAGTACTAGAAGTCCTAGCCTCAGCAATCAGACAACAAAAGGAAATTAAAGGCATCCAAATCATCAAAGAAGAAGTCAAACTATTACTCTTTGCAGATGATATGATACTATATGTGGAAAACCCAAAAGACTCCACTCCAAAACTGCTAGAACTTGTACAGGAATTCAGTAAAGTGTCAGGATATAAAATCAATGCACAGAACTCAGATGCATTTCTCTACACCAACAACAAGACAGAAGAAAGAGAAATTAAGGAGTCTATCCCATTTACAATTGCACCCAAAACTATAAGATACCTAGGAATAAACCTAACCAAAGAGACTAAGAATCTGTACTCAGAAAACTATAAAGTACTCATGAAAGAAATTGAGGAAGACACAAAGAAATGGAAAAATGTTCCATGCTCCTGGATTGGAGGAATACATATTGTGAAAATGTCTATGCTACCTAAAGCAATCTACACATTTAATGCAATTCCTATCAAAGTACCATCCATTTTTTTCAAAGAAATGGAACAAATAATCCAAAATTTATATGGAACCAGAAAAGACCTCGAATAGCCAAAGGAATATTGAATAAGAAAGCCAAAGTTGATGGCATCACAATTCCGGACTTCAAGCTCTATTACAAAGCTGTCATCATCAAGACAGCATGGTACTGGCACAAAAACAGACACATAGATCAATGGAACAGAATAGAGAGCCCAGAAATGGACCCTCAACTCTATGGTCAACTCATCTTCGACAAAGCAGGAAAGAATGTCCAATGGAAAAAAGACAGCCTCTTCAATAAATGGTGTTGGGAAAATTGGACAGCCACATGCAGAAAAATGAAATTGGATCATTTCCTTACACCACACATGAAAATAGACTCGAAATGGATGAAGGATCTCAATGTGAGAAAGGAATCCATCAAAATCCTCGAGGAGAACACAGGCAGCAACCTCTTCGACCTCAGCCGCAGCAACATCTTCCTAGGAACATCACCAAAGGCAAGGGAAGCAAGGGCAAAAATGAACTTCTGGGATTTTATCAAGATCAAAAGCTTTTGCACAGCAAAGGAAACAGTGAACAAAACCAAAAGACAACTGACAGAATGGGAGAAGATATTTGCAAATGACATATCAGATAAAGGGCTAGTGTCCAAAATCTATAAAGAACTTAGCAAACTCAACACCCAAAGAACAAATAATCCAATCAAGAAATGGGCAGAGGACATGAACAGACATTTCTGCAAAGAAGACATCCAGATGGCCAACAGACACATGAAAAAGTGCTCCATATCACTCGGCATCAGGGAAATACAAATCAAAACCACCATGAGATATCACCTCACACCAGTCAGAATGGCTAAAATTAACAAGTCAGGAAATGACAGATGCTGGCGAGGATGCGGAGAAAGGGGAACCCTCCTACACTGTTGGTGGGAATGCAAGCTGGTGCAACCACTCTGGAAAACAGCATGGAGGTTCCTCAAAATGTTGAAAATAGAACTACCCTATGACCCAGCAATTGCACTGCTGGGTATTTACCCTAAAGATACAAACGTAGTGATCCAAAGGGGCACGTGCACCCGAATGTTTATAGCAGCAATGTCTACAATAGCCAAACTATGGAAAGAACCTAGATGTCCATCAACAGACGAATGGATAAAGAAGAGGTGGTATATATACACAATGGAATACTATGCAGCCATCAAAAGAAATGAAATCTTGCCATTTGCGATGACGTGGATGGAACTAGAGGGTATCATGCTTAGCGAAATAAATCAATCGGAGAAAGACAACTATCATATGATCTCCCTGATATGAGGGAGAGGAGATGCAACATGGGGGGTTGAGGGGGTAGGAGAAGAGTAAATGAAACAAGATGGGATTGGGAGGGAGACAAACCATAAGTGACTCTTAATCTCACAAAACAAACTGAGGTTTGATGGGGGGAGGGGGTTGGGAGAGGGGGGGTGGGATTATGGACATTGGGGAGGGTATGTGCTATGGTGAGTGCTGTGAAGTGTGTAAACCTGGTGATTTGCAGACCTGTACCCCTGGGGATAAAGTATATGTTTATAAAAAATAAAATTTAAAAAATAATAAATCTTTTAAATTTTTTTAAAAAAATTCATATTTCTCTTTTACACATAATTTTGTTCTACTTAAAATATTTTTATTTAAAAATCATCAATTTTGGTAAAAATGTTTTCTTTTTTTTAATAGCAGAAGAATATGTAGTGCCATCCCCATTTCACTCCTGATCCTTGTGATTAATGTTGTTCTTTTTTCCTTATTAAGTTTAGGATTTTATACACACTACTAATTATTCAAAGAATCAACATTAAAGTCATGTGAATAGCCTATATCATATATAGTTTTTCTAATTAATTTTACCTTTACTTTTTATTTTCTTTTTCTTTTGTTTTGTTTTGATTTGACTTGCTATTATCTATTTCATATTATCAAGAAGATTATTATTCTTTTAAGATCTAGGTGTTCTTGCCTTTCTTCATATTTACAAGTAAGGGTTTGTATATCCTCCAAGTACTACTTATTCTTATGAAGCTTAGAAATATCATAGTTCATTGTCATTTAGTTCAAACTAAATCAAAACTGAATTTGATAGATAATTAGAAAACTTTATGGGCATGGACATTAGAAACAAACACCTCCTAAAAATCCATTTGATTTCTGTATCAGGTAGACTATGATTAAGAACATACACTGAATGATTTCAATCAGTGAGTTTGTTGAGGGTTCATATCCCATCTAGTGTGAATGACAGGAAGTGACTCTTACATATTTGTAAGAAATAGCATGTTGTTACTGCTAATGCTATTGTGAGTAGCTTAAGAATAAAAATACTATATTAGATTCTGGTACATGTTACAGATTAGATAGTCAAGATCTATGTCATGTGCTTTCTCGAAGAAGAGATCGGAAAGTTTAAATGTGTCCTGCCACAAGGGTTTTTGACCCAGATTTTGTTCTACCAATTAGATCTACACAGACTCTGAATTTAGAACAGAACAAAGACTTGGGGTCGACTTTCTGTTCATTTTGACTTTTTCTTCTACCAGTAGACAAGTTTTGGAAACATGTGGGCTTTTCTCTGCAGCATTGTTGAATGCCCAAATTTCTACAGAAGGATGTTTTGATGGATGGAGAAGTAGTGACATCTTTTTGCTCCCTTCTATCTGACCCCTGGATCATAGTTAAGGTGCTATATTTTTAAATTGCATCTCCAGTGGTAGCCTCTCTCTGTGAGTTAATCCTAAATTGTCCTGAGGGTCATTATAAGAATGTCACCCAAGGTGCACTTGGGTGGCTCCATTGGATAAGTGTTGACTCTTGATTTTGGCTCAGGTCTTGATTTGGGTCTTGAGATCAAGCTCTGGCATGGCCACAGCAGGGAGTATCTGCTTGAGGTTCTCTCCCTGTCCCTCTGCCCCTCCCCCTGCTCATCACACGCATGCACACATGTGCTCTCACACACACACTCTCTCTCTCTCAAATAAATAAATCTTAAAAACAAAAAAGAGTGCCACCCAGAAGTTCCCAGCCTTTCCAAATTGATAGGCTTCTATTCACCTTTATTAATATTTTCCTGTTTAAAGTAACAAACCTATTTATTCTTCCTACACCAACAAAACTTTTACTAATATTGTATTAAAATGAGAAGCTCTTGACCTATATAATTTTGTATTCCACACACTGAAAAGTTCTAGATAAATTCTAGAAATAATTTTTAATTAAAAGGAGATTTAGGAGCACCTGGGTGGCTCAGTTAATTAAGTGTCTGCCTTTGGCTCAGGTCATATTCTCAGGATCCTGGGATCCTGTCCTGCAATGGGCTTCTTGCTCAGCAAGGATTCTGCTTCTCCTCCTGCCTCTTACCCTGCTTCATCCTCTCTATCATTCTCTCTTCTCTAGCTGTTAAATAAATAAGTAAAAACTTTAAAAAGCGGGGGGACTTAAAAGGTAAGATTACAATTAAGTCATGGAAATATTTAGGACAAAAATGGCATCCTGAAAATATTAAGCTCATTAAATAGAGTGTTATCTCTATGGTTTTAATGTAGTCTTTCCATCACAAATATTTTAAAATATTTCACTAAGGAATTTTAAAATAATCTTCTTGAATGCTATTATTTCTTTTATTTTCTAATTGTTTAGTTTTGAATATATGAAAACATAGAAATCACAAAACAGTATCTGACCTTTAATTTGTGATTTAAATGATATTTATGATATCATGGAATAGTAGACATGGAATATGTCTACATCAAGGAATACAGGTAAACCCTAAGCTGGAGTGAATTTTTGTCTGTTTTGAATTATAATTAATGTAATTTACTACATAATTAAAAATGTTCACTTTTTATTCTAACATCTAACACTTTTCTCATATGGTACAAACTTTTAAATCTCTCTGTGCCTACCAATACATATGTTATGACAATTACCAGAAACTTTTTCTTCATCAGTGAAAAAATTAAGTCCAAAGAAATTCCCAAAGGATACATACAACCTGTACTTGGAAAAGTTCCCTGTACTTAGAATATTATTAGATTATTTTGTTTGTATCTGAGGTTAACACAGTCCTCATGGACAACAGCCCTGGAGCCTGCACTTACATCTCCACAACTGACTTTAAGATTACTCTTCTCCCAGTGGAATTGATCAGAGGATGAGCAAAACCATAATGTTGGAATATATTGAAGAAAGGTTCCACAGGACTAAAAATAAGAACATTGTAAACAACCATTGTTGACACTCAAACAAATGATGATTGACTCTAGATGACACAGAGTTGCTAAGGTCCTTTAATACCCATGATTATTTCATTAGCCTTATTTTAAGACATATAAAGCATACTAGATTTTATGAAAGGTACTTTCCTTTAGTATATTCTTTAAATAAACTTTCCCTGAATGAAGAGCAAGATCCCTTGAACTGATGCAACTTTACTAGAAAGTCATCTTTGTGGTGTAAGAACTGCAATGTTCATCAGCTTCCCTCTGCTTCAAAAAAATCTGATTATGACATATTTTAAGTAAACAACTACCAGTGAAGTAAAATAAATATAATGAGGCAATAAAAATGCCTTATTAAGGGACTTGATCTATGGAAATGACCATTTAATTAGAAAGAGCTTTAAATAATTTTATTTAATATAAGATTAGTGGCTTTTAATTTTTTAATTTTATCATATATATCACTTACCTATTTTTATCTCTTTTCAAAATGATGGGTACAGTAGTAATAAATATTAAAGAAACTGAGGCAAATAAGGTAAAAATACTCAAAAATGTTTTTATTATTGTCATGTAATGATTCAAACACTGGACTATCATAGGCTACAAACATTGTCATAGAGATTACATGTAGCATCTCTGTTTTAGATTATCATAGCACTCCTATTTTAGATAATGAGAATAGAAATTTCAAAAGTGAAAAATTAGACAATATTAAATCCTATAACTGGCTGAACTCTCAGCAAAATTATGACTTAAATACAATAACTCAGAAATGTCTTTCACTGCTTAATAACTGAATACCAACTTCATAAGTCTAACATTATCTAATGCAAATTCTTGAACGCTCATGACATTAAAATTGTTTTATATGCAATATTGAATTAAGATGCAAATAATGTATTCTACATTTAAGAAACTATGTGACTAAGAAAAAAGCCTGGATTGCATTTGTTTATTTTGCTTTCTGCCTCCCAGCAGGTTTCTGCCATGGGTGACAGGGGAACAAGCAATCACTCAGAAGTGACTGACTTCATTCTTGTAGGCTTCAGGGTCTGCCCAGAACTCCACATTCTCCTCTTCCTGCTCTTTCTGCTTGTGTATGCCATGATCCTTCTAGGGAATGTGGGGATGATGACTGTTATTATGACTGATCCCCGGCTGAGCACACCAATGTATTTCTTCCTAGGCAACCTCTCCTTCATTGATCTCTTCTATTCCTCTGTTATTGCACCCAAGGCTATGATCAACTTCTGGTCTGAGAGCAAGTCCATCTCCTTTGCTGGCTGTGTGACCCAGCTCTTTCTCTTTGCCCTTTTCATTGTGGCTGAGGGATTTCTCCTGGCAGCCATGGCTTATGACCGCTTCATTGCCATCTGCAACCCACTCCTCTACTCTGTCCAGATGTCAACTCGTCTCTGCATTCGGTTGGTGGCTGGTTCCTATTTTTGTGGCTGCATCAGCTCAGTTCTTCAGACGAGCATGACGTTTACTTTGTCCTTTTGTGCTTCCCGCACCATTGATCACTTTTACTGTGATGACCGTCCACTTCAAAGGATTTCTTGTTCTGATCTCTACCTTCATAAGATAGTTTCCTTTTTCTTATGCGGCATTATTATTTTGCCTACCATAATTGTCATTATTGTGTCCTATATGTATATTGTGTCTACAGTTCTAAAGATGCACTCCTCTGAGGGATGTAAGAAAGCCTTCTCAACTTGCAGCTCTCACCTAGGAGTCGTGAGTGTACTGTACGGTGCCATCGTTTTTATGTATGTCATCCCTGACAGATTCCCTGAGCTTAGTAAAGTGGCTTCCTTATGTTACACCTTAGTCACTCCCATGTTGAATCCTTTGATTTACTCCCTGAGAAACAAAGATGTCAAAGAAGCTCTGAGAAAGATCCTGGGGAAAAAAAACATTTCTATTTAATTTTATCTTAACAGTGACATAACTGAAAGGCCTGGACATTATGACAATTTGGGGAGGCATTGATGCAAAGAATGCCTCCAATGATTTTGAAATATTTAATTTTAGAAAGTTTATTTATTTGAATCCTGTGAACTTACAGCTGACAAGTACATTTTGAACGATATTTTTCCTGATGGTTCATTCTGGAGTGGAATGGCTTTCTCCGTACTTTGTCTTCATTTGGGTAAAGATCATGATTGCTGTGTATTTCGATTTTAGGGAAAACATATTCCAGATTTGGTGCTGACACTCTGAAGATGATGTTTGGGATGTTTATCTTGAATCAGTAACAAGTGTTACAAAATATGTATATACTTGGTAGAAGTAATAAAATCTGATATGGTAAGAAGACAGAACAAAATATCAGATTTACTGGAGAAATCTTTTTCAGCACTCCATGAGAGAATCAGATGTTCTACAGTGCACACAGTGCCAAGAGTGACATGTGGGTCACTCTTAATTGTCCAGACACCCAATGAGTGACCACATATGTCATGCTTTTCTGGGGCTTAAATCATTCTTGAAAATCCTCCTTTTGGACAAGGAAACTGTAATGAAAATGAAAGAAAAATAAAGAGGATTCATTTTTTTTGTTCTACATGCCTTAGAATTAATTCACCAAATCAATATTTATTGAATATTTATATATATTTTGCTGTACAAAAACGCACAGTTAGATGAGGAGAAAACAGCTGGCCAGAGAACCAAAATATCACACGGAAACCCAGTGAAAAAGACATTTATGGAATATACAAAAAGAGCACAGCCTTTAGAGGTGAACAGTCTTAATGGTCAGTGAAATCTTTCTCTACACATTTTTAAAAACTAGGTAAAATTGAGCAAGGTGAAATAGACAGGTTTCTGTGCAAAATCACTAGATGGTGAACTGCATGAGGTTTGATAAGTTATTTGTACTGCACAAGACAAAAAGTGAGGGATAAACCTTAAAAATGAATTCATGGAAATTGTGAAAACCTCTATGTCAAGCCAAGGAAGACGACTTTTATTCTGTAGACAAGAGGTAGGCATTGGGGATTTTTAAGAAAGATAGTATTCTGTTCAACTGGGCATTTTGCAAATATCATACTGATATCTTTATGGAAAATAAATATTCACAAGGAGAAGACTTAGAAAGTGAGTGATTGTCCAAGTAAGAGATTATGGTGGCTTTTACTAAAGGCAGTCTTCTTAAGGACAGTGGAGAAGAGACTCTCTTTAGAATGACAGGTAAAGTAAGCTGAATATGGACTGATGGTTGATAAAATGGGAATGATGTAGAAGAGAAAAATGCCTCCTAATGTTTAAGCATCTCTGCTGGAGAAAAGCTACTTCATAAAATGAGGAAGAAAATCTGAGTAACAACAGTTCACTGATAACTTGAGAGTTAAAAAAAATAAGCTCAGGTGTCAAATGGAGCTTTCAATTTCTGTGTTTGCCATGTAGTTTTGGGCAAGTTGCATAGTATCTCCATATTCTAATTTTCTCCTGTAAAATGGGGTGTATAAGAGTATTTACCTCTCAGAGTTACTTGAATGATTAAATTACATACATTTCATACAAATCTGTTAAATCTATATATTTATTGGCTGCCAGATTTGTTCTTTCTTCATGCATTTAATACTATCAATGTTAATTCTGAGAGAAGACAGTAGCTTTCTCTGTCCCTTTCCCTTCGTTACCATGAGGCATTACCAAATCCCCAGGAGTACCTATGTTTTCATTTCCATAGACAGAACTTGAGTCACTTTACTTTGTTATTTCAGCCTTTATTTTCCTTTTTGCTAACAACCAACAGAAAAGATTCAAAACAAACAAAAAGAACAGAGCCCCCAACTAGGGATGGAATAGTAACTTATGACCAATGAGGTATCTAGTTCTCTCTCTACTCATGTCTGTCTCTAAGAATCCTTCTTGTATTTCAATAAACATCACCTCTTTCACCCACATTTTTTTAAAATACAGATTACTGGGGAAAACAGGAGACTCGCTAAGTAGAAAAACTTCATGAGGATTTTAGGGTAAGTGATCACTGTGCTACGGTAGTATACCACCTCTCTCCTGAGGTGAAGCAGAAAGATTTTTAGGTTGAAAGAGGCATATTTTACAAAGCCACCCCCATGAGTAAAATGCAGAAGACTTCATGCCAGTACTCTGAGTCCTATAATGGAATGACTCAGCAATGAAAGAAGCTCCTCATCCTTTAAATCATCATCCAATGAATATTGGTAACCCTTCATCCAACTGAGGAAAAGGACCCGAACAATAGTGTTAACTGTTGGGAGAACAATGTTCCTCTATATGCACCACATCCTGCATTCCCAGCAACCACCACCAGACACACACATACATATCAATACAAACATAATCATGGTCTTGTGTCTTTGTCTCTGTCTCTCTCTTTCTCCTCTCTCTCTCTCTCACACACACACACACACCCAGGATACCTTTGAGAAGGACACCAAGAACAATTAGTCGCTATATCACTCCCCAGAGCAATGTATGTGTAAAGTCATCCAGCTGACTCTGAAAAGAATCCTCAGACTAAGCTAGAAGCTAACAGACCTCACCATGAGAAGATACATACAATAATTTTTCAATGCTGACTTTTTCCCTTCTTTTCCTGATATCAAGTAATTTTTGCCATTGCTACAGGAATTAAATTCAGGTATATTCGTTCTTGTTTAGAAATTGCTCTTCTCAGTTTACTTTTCAATTAAAGTAAGGTTCATGTATAATACAGAGTATTTCTAAAGCAGGGATGAGATTGAAAAAGAATGATAATGAGCATGTTCATATAGATTAATAAAAATATATGCATAAATGCATACATAAACATAAATGTGTGTATATATATGTAATTCTCAAAATATGAGATATGCATTAGAAGACTGCTAATAATCAAATTTGTAGGCAAGTCATGGAAAAAGTTATTTCAATATTATATAGCTAATATTTGATTTGGGAACTACTAGGTTTTTTGTTATTTATTTATTTATTTATTTATTTATTTTCTGCATAACAGTATTCATTGTTTTTGCACCACACCCAGTGCTCCATGCAATCCATACCTTCTCTAATACCCACCACCTGGTTCCCCCAACCTCCCATGCCCCACCGCTTCAAACCCCTCAGATTATTTTTCAGAGTCCATAGTCTCTCATGGTTCACCTCCCCTTCCAATTTCTCCCAACTCCCTTCTCCTCTCTAACTCCCCATGCTATTTGTTATGCTCCACAAATAAGTGAAACCACATGATAATTGACTCTCTCTGCTTTACTTATTTCACTCAGCATAATCTCTTCCAGTCCCATCCATGTTGCTACAAAAGTTAGGTATTCATCCTTTCTGATGGAGGCATAATACTCCATAGTGTATATGGACCACATCTTCCTCATCCATTCGTCCGTTGAAGGGCATCTTGGTTCTTTCCACAGTTTGGCGACCATGGCCATTGCTGCTATAAACATTGGGGTACGATGGCCCTTCTTTTCACTACATCTGTATCTTTGGGGTAAATACCCAGTAGTGCAATTGCAGGGTCATAGGGAAGCTCTATTTTTAATTTCTTGAGGAATCTCCACACTGTTCTCCAAAATGGCTACACCAACTTGCATTCCCACCAACAGTGGAAGAGGGTTCCCCTTTCTCCACATCCCCTCCAACACATGTTGTTTCCTGTCTTGCTAATTTTGGCCATTCTAACTGGTTTAAGGTGATATCTCAATGTGGTTTTAATTTGAATCTCCCTGATGGCTAGTGATGAACATTTTTTCATGTGTCTGATAGCCATTTGTATGTCTTCATTGGAGAAGTGTCTGTTCATATCTTCTGCCCATTTTTTGATATGATTATCTGTTTTGTGTGTGTTGAGTTTGAGGAGTTCTTTATAGATCCTGGATATCAACCTTTTGTCTGTACAGTCATTTGCAAATATCTTCTCCCATTCCGTGGGTTGCCTCTTTATTTTCTTCAGTGTTTCCTTTGCTGTGCAGAAGCTTTTGATTTTGATGAAGTCCCAAAAGTTTATTTTTGCTTTTGTTTCCTTTGCCTTTGGAGACATATCTTTAAAGAAGTTGCTGTGGCTGATATCGAAGAGATTACTGCCTATGTTCTCCTCTAGGATTCTGATGATACAAAGTCAATGTACAGAAATCAGTGGCTTTCTTATACACTAACAATGAAAATACAGAAAGGGAAATTAGAGAATCGATTCCATTTACTATAGCACCAAGAACCATAAGATACCTGGGAATAAACCTAACCAAAGAGGTAAAGGATCTGTACTCGAGGAACTAGAGAACACTCTTGAAAGAAATTGAAGAAGACACAAAAAGATGGAAGACCATCCCATGCTCTTGGATCGGAAGAATAAACATTGTTAAAATGTCTATACTGCCTAGAGCAATCTATACTTTTAATGCCATTCCGATCAAAATTTCACCAGTATTTTTCAAAGCGCTGGAGCAAATAATCCTAAAATTTGTATGGAACCAGAAGAGACCCCGAATCGCTAAGGAAATGTTGAAAAACAAAAATAAAACTGGGGGCATCACATTACCTGATTTCAAGCTTTACTACAAAGCTGTGATCGCCCAAGACAGCATGGTACTGGCATAAAAACAGACACATAGACCAGCGGAACAGAGTAGAGAGCCCAGATATGGACCCTCAACTCTATGGTCAAATAATCTTCGACAAAACAGGAAAAAATATACAGTGGAAAAAAGACAGTCTCTTCAATAAATGGTGCTGGGAAAACTGGACAGCTATATGTAGAAGAATGAAACTCAACCATTCTCTTACACCATACACAAAGATAAACTCAAAATGGATAAATTACTAGGTTTTTTAAAAACATCATGGCTAGTACTTAAGTAACACCCTTATCTAAAATATTATGCATGTGTGGAACGTCAAACTCATCTAATGGCTTCCCACTGAATATATAATTATAGCTGACCATAGTGTCAATAACTGGTAAAGTTTTCTCTCTTATAATATTCCACTTATTTAAAAGAGAGAGAGACAGAGAGAGGGCATGAACAGGGGTTGGGGCAGAGGGAGAGAGACAAGCAGACATCCCACTGAGCAGGGAGCTCAACTCAGGGCTTGATCCCAGGACCCTGAGATCATTACCTGTGCCTAAGGCAGATGCTTAGACATCTGAGCCACCCAGCCACCCACAAGTAAAGTTTTCTTCATTAAAATCATAATATTGATGCTGGTAGATCCTCGCTTAACTGCTGCTACACTAACAACATTTATATTAAAAAGTTTAACCTACTTTTTCTCTGAGTTTTTTATATAAATATCTTCTATTGCCTTTAGTAGATTCCTGTGTTTTAGGCCCAAATTAAGTCTTCAGTCCAGAAAAAAAAAATCTTTGCCAATTATTTTTTCTCAAATATTTCATTGAAGGATAATTGTGTGAAATGAACTGTGTTTATTCAGAGTATACAATATCATGAGTTTGAACACTTTGTACATTAATGAAATCATCACCACAAGATACAGAACATTTCCATCACCTCTAAATGATTTATCATGTCCCTTGTTAGTCCATGCTCTGTCCAGCTCCATTTCCACATTTCCACACCAGTGATCTCATATGTTTTGTGTATCTCTATATAACCTGCATACTGTATGTACGCTTGTTGGAGGCTTCTTAAACTGAGTAAAATGAATTTGAAATTTATTTATATTGTCATCTGTTTAAGTAACTCATTATTTTTATTGCTCAGTCATATTCTATTTCCCATTGAGTACATATGGCCAAATTTTGCTTATGCATTCTTAAATTGATGAGCAACTGAGGTGTTACCACTTTTTCAATGTTGTGAATAAAACAAATAGAAACATTCACATGTATGTTTTTGAACGAGGGCCTACACATTCCTTCTCCTCTCCCAGCCCAGCATGATAAGAAGCACATAGGGAAGTGCAAACAAGAACGTAGGGGGACTCCTCTTCCCCCTAGATCCCAGTCATGGACTACCATATCACCTTGAGAGTGGCAGGCTTAAAACATTTCTTATTTCCTCCAGCTCCAAGATGCAGAAGCTCTATTCAAGACAAGAGTGGTTACAATGTCTGGAGATCTTTTTCTTTACTCAGGTCCCATTCACAGGGTAGAAATTCTACTCCAGGCATGGTAGGTCAAGAATAAGCGGGTCCCAATTTCACTTGCGCCAGTTCAAAGGATAGAGATTTTTTGCCAAGAGAGATTACTCAGCCATCAGAAACAATGAATGCCCAACTTTTGCATCAACATGGATGGGACTGGAGGAGATTATGCTGAGTGAAATAAGTTAAGCAGAGAAAGCCAGCTATCATATGGTATCACTTACTTGTGGAACATAAGGAATAAGATGAAGGACATTAGGAGAAGGAAAGGAAAAGTGAATTGGGATAAATTGGAGGAGAAAATGAACCATAAGAGTCTGTGGACTCTGAGAAACAAACTGAGGGATCTAGAGGGGAGAGGGTGTGGGGATGAGTCAGCCTGGTGGTAGATATTAAGGAGGGCATGTATTGCATGGAGCACTGGGTGTTGTACTTAAACAATGAAACTTGGAACACTGCATCAAAAACTAATGATGTATTTTATGGTGACTAACATAATAGAATAAAAAAATAAATAAATAAAAATGTAAGCAATTGTTGCTGTCAAAAAAAGAGAGAAAGAGACAGAGACGGAGAGAGAGAGAGAGTGATAAGCTTAGAAGACCATAGGCTAAAGACCTTGCCCAGAAACCTGCACAAAAAGCCAGGGTGTCACCCTGAGAGAACTAGGCCATTGCTCCTATTTCAGTTCCAGGATGGTTGAACACAGGTTTTACTTGGAACGAGAGCAGGCCATAGTAACAGAGGGCCCCAGAACTCTTCTCAAGTGAACTGACGTCATTTGGAATAAAATGTGGGAAGGTTTAAGCATAAGCTTAAGGGACTCTCAAACATAATAAACATTTGTTGATAAGAATTAAGAGAGGTTGCTAGCTCCATGAGAGCAAAAAGCTAACAGTAGACCAACTAGAAAGAAGTTGACCAGAGAGAAGGAGGGAAGGAGACAGCAAAGAAGACCCCCCTAGAATTGGAGAAAACCTCAAAGACTGGCCTTAAGGACTATCCATGCAGAGGGGACCAAATCAACTGGATCACACAATAGAGAAATATATGTCCCACAATGTTTTTAAAACAATAGAACAAAATAAGAATTATTGGAACCTTCCTCATGTGTAGGAAACTTACAGAGACATATCCAATAAAATGATCAGGGGAAGACACAACCAAAGCTAGCCCAATAAAACCACTGCCGTCCAAGAGTACATACAAGCCTGAGGTTGTACCTCTGAGAAGTGACATGAAAGGCTTCTCAGAGCAAACAGAATCGTTTTCTTAGAAATAATAAATATTTTTTAATTTAAGTTCAATTAATTTACATATAACATATTATTGGTTTCAGAGCTAGAGGTCAGTGATTCATCGGTCTTATATAATACCCAGTGCTCATTACATCATATGCCCTCCTTAATGTCCCATCACCCAGTTACCTCATCCCCTGAAGCATCTCTCACTTTGTTTCCTATGATTAAGAATCATTTATGGTTTATCTCCCTTTCTAGTTTCATCTTGTTTTATTTTTTTCCCACCTTTCCCCTGTGGTCTTCTGTTTTGTTTTTTCAGTTCCACATATCAGTGAGATCTTATGATAATTGTCTTTCTCTGATTGACTCATTTGGCTAAGTATAACACCCTCTAACTCCATCCACATCATTGCAAGTGGCAAGATTTCATTTTTTTGATGGCTGAGTAGTATTGCACTCTATTTATATATACCACATTTTCTTTATCCATTCATCAGTCCATGGACATCTGGGCTCCTTCCATAGTTTGGCTATTGTGGACATTGCTACTATGAACATTGGAGGAGCAAACAGAATCCAATAAAATAGCAAAAATGAAAACAAAAGACAAAGAGGCAAGCAACAACAAAAATAGAGAAATTATTTCAAAACTTATTCTGTAGTTTAAAAATTGAACAACTGGTGCACTGGGGTGGCTGAGTCAGTTAGACTGCTTCTTTCGGCTCCTGGGATAGAGCCCCGTGTCTCTGCCTGAGACTGCTGTCTCAGGCTCCTGGGATGGAGCCCCATGTCTGACTCTTTGCTCAGCAGGGAGTCTGCTTCTCCCTCTGCCTCTGTACTCTCTCTTGCTCTCAAATAATTAAGTTAAATCTTTAAAAAAAAAAAATGAAATAACTGAAAATGTTGGTGATGATCATGCAGTATGTATCCTTTTCAGATTGGCTTTTTTCACATGGTAATGTGCATTTAAGATTCCTCCATGTCCTTCCACAGCCTGTCATCAACATCCCTCACAAGCTTGGTATATTTATTACAATTAATGAGCCTACATTGACTTATTTTATTATTCAAAATTAATAGTCTACTTTCTTTTGAAGATTTTTATTTATTTGAGAGAGTGAGAGAGAGAAATAGAGAAAGCACACAGAAGGAGACAGAGAGAGAGAGAAACAGACTACCTGTTGAGCAGGAAGCCTGATGAGGGACTCTATCACAGGACTCTGGGATGATGACCTGAATGAAAGGCAGATGCTTAGCCCACTGAGCTACCCATGTGCCCCAAAAGTATTTTAAGTACATAATACTTATGTATATAATAATATACAGGGTGAGGATAATAAAAAATGTTATTGTACCTTTCACTGAAATCCACTTGTTCATTGCTCCTATATGGAAAGCAATTAACTATTGTATATTAACTGTGTATCCATCAACCGTCCTATAATCTCTCAGTTTCAGGACATTTTTTGCCAATTCTTTCAGATTTTCTGCCTAGATATCATGTGCAAAGAAGAGTTTTCTTTTTTTTTCTTTTTCCCATTCTATATACATTTTTGGAATCGTTTGCCAAGGCTCCCAAAATAAAAATACTGTAGACTGGGTGGCTTAAACAACAAATTTATTTTCTCACAGTTATGGATACTGAAAGTCCAAGGACAAAATGCCAGCAGATTTGGTTTCCTCTGAGGTGTCTCTCCTTGGCTTGCAGCTGTCTGCCTCTTTCTCTTTTTTCACATCTTCATCCCTCAGTGCACCTGCACCCTAGTGTCTCTCTGTGCCTCTTACTTTCCTCTTACAGACACCAGTCAGATTGAATCAGAATCTACAATAACAGCCTTATTTTAACTACCTATTTGAAAGCCCTATCACTAAATATACTCATATATTTGGTAATGGGGGGTAGGGCTTCAAAATATACATTTAGGAAGACGTAATTCAGCCCCTAACACTTTTATTTCCTCTTTTTGTCTTTTGCATTACCAAAGACTATCAAAGGGATGCTATAAAGGTGAGGTGAGACTCCTCTCCATCCTTGCCTTGCTCCTATCATAACAGGAAATCTTCTAGTTTACACCATTAAACATACTCTACACTGTAGGTTTTTTTTTTTCAGCATAACAGTATTCATTATTTTTGCACCACACCCAGTGCTCCATGCAATCCTTGCCCTCTACAATACCCACCACCTGGTGCCCCCAACCTCCCACCCCCCACCCCTTCAAAATTATCAGATCGTTTTTCAGAGTCCATAGTCTCTCATGGTTCACCTCCCCTTCCAATTTCCCTCAACTCCCTTCTCCTCTCCATCTCTCCTTGTCCTCCATGCTATTTGTTATGCTCCACAAATAAGTGAAACCATATGATAATTGACTCTCTCTGCTTGACTTATTTCACTCAGCATAATCTCTTCCAGTCCCGTCCATGTTGCTACAAAACTTGGGTATTCATCCTTTCTTTTTTCTTTTTCTTTTTTTTTTCCTTTTTTTTTTTTACAGCTTTATAAACATATATTTTTATCCCCAGGGGTACAGGTCTGCGAATCGCCAGGTTTACACACTTCACAACACTCACCATAGCACATACCCTCCCCAATATCCATAACCGCACCCCCTCTCCCAACCCCCTCCCCCCATCAACCCTCAGTTTGTTTTGTGAGATTAAGAGTCACTTATGGTTTGTCTCCCTCCCAATCCCATCTTGTATCATTTACTCTTCTCCTACCCCCTCAACCCCCCATGTTGCATCTCCTCTCCCTCATATCAGGGAGATCATATGATAGTTGTCTTTCTCCGATTGACTTATTTCGCTAAGCATGATACCCTCTAGTTCCATCCACGTCGTCGCAAATGGCAAGATTTCATTTCTTTTGATGGCTGCATAGTATTCCATTGTGTATATATACCACCTCTTCTTTATCCATTCATCTGTAGATGGACATCTAGGTTCTTTCCATAGTTTGGCTATTGTAGACATTGCTGCTATAAACATTCGGGTGCATGTGCCCCTTCGGGTCACTACGTTTGTATCTTTAGGGTAAATACCCAGCAGTGCAATTGCAGGGTCATAGGGTAGTTCTATTTTCAACATTTTGAGGAACCTCCATGCTGTTTAAAGTGTTCTTTTTCCATTTTAGGAAATTCCCCTCTATTCCTAGTTTGTGAAGAGGTTCTTTACATTTTGCCATCACCAGCCACATCATACAAGTTCAAAAATGTGACACACCTGCTTTGGTACACTCTCCTCATACTAATAAGTTAATCAGTTCTGTGTATTTGATGAGAAATTTTTTTCAAATCAGCCTTTTAAAATTTGCATTGGCATACTTCAAAGCTTCATCAATAATATGAACTGATTCAGCAGTTTCCCTGACTCCAATCTTGTTCTCTTTAAATGTATCTTCCATGTAGCCCTGAAGACTTTCCCTTGTTACCAACCACCAGCTTTACCTACTTTACCACCTCTGTGTATTGTTGGCATACTCATATCTGGATTACAATTGCCTGTGCAAGGATGTGACTCTCACATTAAATTGTAAGCTCCCTAAAGAATAATCTCATACTGGGGCACCTGGGTGGCTCAGTGGGTTAAGCCGCTGCCTTCGGCTCAGGTCATGATCCCAGGTCCTGGGTTCGAGCCCCGCATCGGGCTTTCTGCTCAGCGGGGAGCCTGCTTCCTCCTCTCTCTCTGCCTGCCTCTCTGCCTACTTGTGATTTCTCTCTGTCAAATAAATAAATAAAATCTTTAAAAAAATTAAAAAAAAAGAATAATCTCATACCCAAGCTTATCCCAAGAAAAGAATATATTACAGAGGTAATCAATAAAGTTAATCAAAGAATAAATATTCCAAAGCATGGAAGAGTAAATTTTGGATCACATGCTATTTCATGACTACCTCCCTGCTATACTTTTTTAAATGTGTTCCTTAGAATAATTAACACAGGAAAAAAAAGTTACAAAGATCCAAATTGAGGGAGTGATTGCTCCATAATGTTGGCACTTCTCTTTCTCCCACTTGGTTCTTCTTGTTAGTTGGGATCCAATAGCTAGAGAGCCTCAGAGCACTCTGTATCAATGAACAATTTTTCGGTTTAATGTATCTTATGAAGATTGCTTATTCTTTGTCTCTTCTTTTACTTTCTCAATATATGACATATGAAATACTTGATTCAAAGTGAAAATTCAATAGCTGTTTAACATGTACTGTTTATACACTATAATAAAATATAAAAATCATGTTTAGCAGCAAGCCATCAAAACATAGAAGTCAATTCAATGAAATAAAATGTTATTTTAGATCGGTGGCAGGGTCAGCTTGAAAAATGTTTCCTTCATGTCAGGGAAACCTCCAATATCCAGGACGTTTTGGATTAACAATGTCTCCGACACAAGAAAAGTAATATGTGGGACATATGACACCTTGAAAGAGCTTGTTAATATTTCTATGATGTTCAGGAGAATAACTTTCCTAATGGTCACAAGGAGTATGGAAGAAATAGCCACAACATCTTTCATGGGCAAGAAAGAGTAATCAAAGAATAGTATTTTTCATCTCTCAAAGTTTTTTTAGAGCCCCTTTAACATCTTTGTTCCTCAGGGAGTAAATCAAAGGATTCAACATGGGAGTGACTAAGGTATAACATAAGGAGGTCACTTTACTCAGCTCAGGAAATCTGTCAGGAGTCAGATATGTAAAAAAGACAGTACCATAGAGTACACTCACGACTCCTAGGTGAGAGCTGCAAGTGGAGAATGCTTTCTTACGTCCCTCAGAGGAGCGTATCTTTAGTACTGTGGACACAATATATATATAGGACACAATAATGATAATTATGGTAGGCAAGGTAATAATGCTGGATAAGGAGAAAGAAATCATCCTATAGATGAAGAGGTCAGAACAAGATATCCTTTGAAGAGGGCGAATATCACAGAAAAAGTGGTCAATGGCCCGAGAAGCACAAAAGGGCAAAGTAAATGTCATGCTTGTCTGAAGAACTGAACTGATGCAGCCACAAAAGTAGGAACCAGCCACCAACTGAATGCAGAGGCGAGTTGACATCTGGACAGAGTAGAGGAGTGGGTTGCAGATTGCAATGAAGCAGTCATAAGCCATGGCTGCCAGGAGAAATCCCTCAGCCACCATGAAGATGGCAAAGAGAAAGAACTGGATCAGACAGCCAGCAAAGGAGGTGGACTTGCTCTCAGACCAGAAGTTGATCATAGCCTTGGGTGCAATAACAGAAGAATAGAAGAGATCAATGAAGGAGAGGTTGCCTAGGAAGAAATACATTGGTGTGTTCAGCCGGGGATCAGTCATAATAATGGTCATCATCCCCACATTCCCTAGAAGGATCATGGCATACACAAGCAGAAAGAGCAGGAAGAGGAGAATGTGGAGTTCTGGGTGAACCCTGAAGCCTACAAGAATGAAGTCAGTCTCTTCTGAGTGATTGCTTGTCCCCTTGTCACTCATGGCAGAAACCTGCTGAGAGACGTAAAGTAAAATAAACAAATGAAATCTGGGCTTTGATCCTAGCTCCAAATAATCTCTTACACTGTTAGGATTTATACAGTTATTTGTTGTCATTATTCATTAACCTTATAAATTATTGTGACTTAAATTAAGCCTACTGCAACTGATGACGACTCAAAGATTAGTTCTATGGCTGTATTCCCACAAGCGGTGGAATTAGATCTTTTTCTTCTGAGTCTAATGCAATGCATGCCCACTCAAATGCCTTTCACATTTGCAAAGGTCCCTTGTATGTCTGTTTCTGCCTCATAATTTATGTGATAAATTCAGTGTCATGAAACAATGCTTGCAAGAGAGCACAAATAATTTAACAAATGACATTTGGGCAGTAATTCTGGTGTCTGGGTTGGGAGATATTAGGGGAGGGATTCCATAGCCTACGTTAGGAAACCTTAACTTTAAAGCTTTAGTTTATATTATATACCAGCAGATTTAAAGAAAGTCACTAAATTTAAAAACAGCTTAAGACCCAACTTTTGTAGCAACATGGACGGGACTGGAAGAGATTATGCTGAGTGAAATAAGTCAAGCAGAGAGAGTCAATTATCATATGGTTTCACTTATTTGTGGAGCATAACAAATAGCATGGAGGACAAGGGGAGTTAGAGAGGAGAAGGGAGTTGAGGGAAATTGGAAGGGGAGGTGAACCATGAGAGACTATGGACTCTGAAAAACAATCTGAGGGGTTTGAAGCGGCGGGGGGTGGGAGTTTGGGGGAACCAGGTGGTGGGTATTGGGGAGGGCACAGATTGCATGGAGCACTGGGTGTGGTACAAAAACAACGAATACTGTTATGCTGAAAATAAATAAAAATAATTTTAAAAAAACCCCAACAGCTTAAGGGGTGGCACCGGCCTAGGACTAATAATATATTATATGTTAATAAAAAAATCTAAAAATAATTTAAAATTAAAAATAAATAAATAAATAAATAAGCGAGTGGGGGAGGGGGAGATGGCACCTGGGTGGCTCAGTCAGTTAAGCAGATGACTCTTGATTTTGGCTCTGCTCATGATCTCAACATTGTGAGATCCAGCCCCTGAGCTGGGCTTCCTGCACAGCAGTGAGTCTGCTTCTTCTTCAACTCCCTCAACTTTTTCTCTCTCTCTCTAATAAATAGATAAATAAAATCTTAAAAAAAGAAAGAAAGAAAGAAAAGAAAAAAAGAACAACCTAAGTTGTACAATTGCTTTTCATGGGTAATGGAAACTTTGAATTCTGATATGTCATTTACTCACTGAGATCAAAGTTCTCCACAAACAAACACAAAAGTTATCATGACTCTCATGCTAGGATTTCTCTCCCAGATGGGCCTCCAAAGCCCTTCTATAAAAACAAGTTCCCTCCATTTCCTCAACCTGCAGCTTACAGTTTTCTTAAGAGGCCAACAGTGAGTCTAGATGGAAGAGTTACTTTAGAAAAAGATACTGAACAAAGATACATATGAGGGACTAACGATGCTTGCTTATTTACCTGGGGTATGATTTTCACCACCATCATACCTCATTTACTAGACAGCTCAGCTAAAGTCTTGAACTGTGTGTGTTGACAGTATGATCACACTTTCTCTCCCCTCAGGGCTCCATTATGTGTGCTTCTGCTCAGATAACAGTAGTAGCATAATAGTGAAGAAATATGTGACAATTGTTTACAATGCAGACACTTTTCTAAATGCTTTCAGAGTAGCTCATTTATTTATACAACAGTAAGATGAGGTGAATAGTAGCATATTCCCTAGTTTCCAGGTGAGAAAACTGAACCATACAGAAGTGGAATCTGTTGAAAACCTCCTACTATGGTCAGAATGGGGATATAAAACCTAAGAAACCAGACTCCAGTCTTTCTTAATCACTGTGAGACCATCCTTGATAACAAGCCCTTCCAGTTCCTTCTGCTGTGGTACGACTTCTCTTTATAAAGTCCAGTTAAAATTTCCTATCTTCACAATCAATTCCCCAGTATTTCAACCTGGGTTAAAACTGCTCTGCATTCCACATGCTCTCAAGGATAGTGGCTATTATCATCATATTTATATTCCTATTAAATATTAATAATCCTTCCTTGAGATCAAAAGAGCAACTTGTCCTCCACATATCTTCAACATCAACATGAAATTTTGTGTCTGCAAATGGGAATTAATCCATAGATATTTGCTATGTAGATATATGTTGAATGATGAATGAACATGCAGAATCAGAGAAAATTTGAAGACTATAATACAACAGTGGTTTAGCATGGGTTCAGGTTTAAATAGAGGTAAGTTTCTGTGCAAGCAGCATTTTCTAAATGGAAGAAGCACTCACATTTTCTAAATGGAACCTTGGACAAGTGACTTATATGTAGAGGATGATTTTAGACAACAGGCTTGAGCAATGGAAACTTGAGCAAGGCTAAAAGATCCACGGTGACCACTGAGCTGACCTAAACAGGATCATTAAGGCATAAGCCCTAACTAACCAATGGGCTACCTACAAGTAGGCACAGTTACCGATAAAGGGAAAATTCCATACATCCCCATACTGGCAAGTTACTATACCACTGTATGCACATATGAAGGAGGGATGGAAACAACATAACTGGCAAAGTTTTCATGAGGGTATATACTTAGATAATGCATGTAAATAACAGCCTCATTTATGACAGAATAAACACTTGACAAATATTAACCATTGTTAATTGTATCATATCTTTCTGCACTAATTCCACAATGAACACCAAACTAATCAGTAATAATTAGGTTGAAAATTAATAATTAAAAAAATGGGGTTTTAGAAGTAAACCATTCTAAGTTGAGGGAAGGAATACAACACTTGTTAAAAGTTTCAAAAGAATGAAGAAATATGAAAGAAGTATAATATTTTGTCAGGGAAGACGACTGACAGAAAAATGGCATGGTGTCTTATTGTGATATTTTAATTATCGCCAGTTCCATCAAAACTTAGATCTGCAAATAATTGTAATGAGACAAGGAAAGGAAAGGGACCCCATGAGAGAAAAAGCTGGTTTTGTTTTGTTTTTTCCTCTGTTTCTTTTCCTGCCTCCATTATTTTTAGGACCTGCACCCCACACTTAACTTTACATATGTCTTATCATGAAAATAACCTGCATCCTCTGTGTAAGGGAAAAGGAATTAATGACTCTCAAGAATAAATAACATCTCAGGAAAGACCTGGTGAGAATGACCTTATGAAGCTTTCATACGCATATTCCAGACCATTGGGCTAGGCATCTCCACACCAAGACCCCCAGTTCAAAGGAATAACACCAGGGCCCTCCTCTTTTTTCTAACCAGTTTCTGGCTGTGTGAGAGGACACATACATCAGACCACTACCCTCAGTAAAAACCTCATATCCAGAACAAAGTTGAGACTCAGGATCTTTTCCCTTTTGAGTCTCCCAGATGCTCCTTCCATCTCTCTCTCTCTCTCTCTCTCTCTCTCTCCATATATATACATGAGATATATAAGAGATACATCTCCAATAAACTGCTTTCACCTCCTGTTGGCTCATGTTTGATTTCCATCCTCTGTGAAGCCATGAACCCTCCTGGCTGGTCTCGTGGAACACCCCACCACAAACACACAAAACTCAGACTCAGTCCTCAGACTCAGCCTGTTGGTATCAGTATTATAAAAGAACAATGTTAAATAGATTGTACTTAGCGTCTAATGAGGCATAAGATATTTAGCCACAAAAAGGGAGCCTGGAGTAGTCATGAATATTTTTGAAAGATAATGTATTTTATTTATTTGCCTTTAATCTTGCCTAGGGGCAAGGACATTGATCATTTTAATTTTCCAGATTTAGTCCTCTCAAACTCATTGTAATAAGTGTTTGCCTGAAGACCTGAAAAGGGAGAGTTTTCCCCAGAGTAGCCAATAAACAAATGGTCATTCTGTGATATATTTGTCAAAGCTCATGTTTTCAGATTTACTCTTACCTTATATTGTTTGGTAATTTGTCAGATTCTGAAAATAAAGCAGCAGAATTAGAATGCTATCTTCTTGTTACTGTTTTAATCCTAGAAAGGGTAAACAAAAGTTAATGACTAAGCCATAAGTCCTGTAACATCACTATGCCAAGATAAAATGAATCCCCCTTGCCCCCAATTTTCCAAATGCATGTTTATCATTCCAGTTTTAGTTCTTCCCATAGAGAAATTGGACTAATAGCCCTCATTTCTCTGTTTAAATAACTGTCCTTTCTTTTAGTAGTTGATTTCTTGAAAAATGCTATAGTCCTTTGTGGGAGAGACACAAGGTGAATTTTCCAAATGATGCTTTGCTAATATTGAAACAGTTCCAGGAATTATATTCTGTAGTTAACACAAAGTGAACCTGATGAGTCGATCCGCAGGATACTCTCTGCCCTGCACTCTTGGATGCTGAATGCTTTTAAAGAAGTAAAGTAGATTGTCTTGGATATGTAAGTAGAGGTCCTGAGTCATCTGGAACCTCTGATCATCCACCAGAATAGCAGCAGCAGTTATCTCTAGCGGCTTTGATTTTACTACAATGGTGTAACTTTTTCAAATAACTACAGCACTGAGGTTTCTCTTACCTTCTGGGAGACAATCCTCCTGGGAGAGAAGGAAGGCTAAGTAAGTTATTAAGATACCCAGGCTCCAGAGCCAAACTCCATGAGGAACACAGAGGCTCTCTATTTAAAAAGAGAGAGAAAGAGAGAGAGAGAGAGAGAGAAAAGAAAGAAAAAGAAAGGGGAAAAAAAGAGCCTAAATCTAATAGGGGTCAAAATATATACAAGAAGTTTTTTTTTTCCTTCTTTTCTTGTGTTACCTCTTGTGGAGGGACCAGAAGATCCTTCCATCTTAATTTCTTCTTCACCAAAAAACAGGCATTTCAATTTATCATTACAACAAAGTTACAGATAGGCAAACAGAAGTAGATATGAAGGGAAACATTACATTATTAAACATATCTTGTGGGGAATAAAGTTCATTTCATTTTCACCCCAAACTGTCCACATTTATTTTTCAGCTATAATTTGTCAATGATAATTGATAATAAATGCAATTCCATGAGAATGGAGTGGAGCAAAGCCCAACAAATGTCCTCTAATTCCTTAAGTAAAGGTTAAATAGTATTTAACTGGATCTAAAGTTAGTTTTATTTTATAACTTTACCTGTTTGATGATTGTTTGCCAGGAATAGATATTATCTCAGTCTCAGAAGTTGTGCAAGGGGCTCTGATTCCTGTTTCATAACATGCAGGAGTGCTCTGTTCTTTCTAGGAAAGAATGCATGATCTAGCGATATAAGATTTAAAGGCCACTAGGTTAAGTGGAAGGGCTGAGGTAGCATCAAGAATAAAAGCATTTTGTTTACCTGTTTGTTCATTGAAATAAATATCCAGCAGGAAGGAGTAATGGCTGTGTTCCCCAGGAAAATTATCCCTCTGTTGACTAGTAAGTATATTAATTCAGCAAAGTCCAATGTCATAGGGGTAGCAAGGAAAAACAAAAACAAAAAACAAAACAGAGTGAGTTACTAGGTTTTTTAGTGGTGAATGACATTCCCACTTTGACCCATTTTACTTGGATCAATAATCTGATTATCATGGAAATAGCTTCATGTATTGGCCGCCAATAACACAATAACTCCACCATTCCATAAGTTCACCTGATTCTGTCTGACAAGGTGCATGATAACTCTACTGACTCTCTTGGGTTGAGTTGATCATCTTGTTTCTCTTCTTACAGAGTGCCTTGCACCAAAGCATTAGCACAATATGGCATTGTAATGAATATGGCATCTGTTGAGTCCTGACTGGGTGGTATTAACAGATGCAATCTGGGCATGGACAAGGAAATGCCTAGAGCAGAGCTTGAACAAATAGCTACTTCTCTTTGAAAGAAAAATATCAATGTATTTCTGAGTCTGAAACATGATGACTGACTGGTAGCCCCAGGTTAGGATGTACTTATCAGGAACATTTTTTCAATTGCAGTAAGAACATTTAAATGAGATCTATCCTCTTAACAATATTTTAAGAGTACAGGATGGTATTAACTGTAAACACAGTGTTATACAACAGATCTCTGGAACTTGTTCATCTTGGATAACTTAAGTACATTGAAACCTACTGAATAACAACTCTCCATTTCCCTCACCCCTTGCTCAGCCCCTGACATCTACATTCTATACACTGAGCTAGGACACTATTATTTTAGTGCCTTTTATAAGTGGTATCAGATGCTCTTTGTTCTGTGACTGGCTTTTTCACTTAGTGTAAGGTCTTCGAGGTTCATCCATATTGTCATATATGGCAGAATGTCCTTCCTCTGTAAGGCTGAATAGTGTTGCATTGCATGAATATATCACATTTTCTTGATCCATTTACCTATCAATGGACATTTAGGTTGTTTCCACATCTTTTTGGTGACTATCATCAGAAAGTTGTGCACTTAACGTGGGCAGTTTCCAGGTGAGAGGTCAAATATCCATGTTGTTTAGTTCTATCTCTTCTACCATGGCTATATTATTGATGAGAATTCATTCAATGAGCAATGGAGGAAGTGAAGAAGAATCTGAAAGATAATAAATCATTGCCTTCACCAAGTCACTGAGAATCTCCTCCTCATCTGATGTGAATTAATGAGCATTCATTTAGGAAATCAATATTCTCAAGTCATATTACTATTTAAGGAAGTCCATCTACAAACAGACCACCTTGTCTTTAACCCTTCCATTTTATTGCTCCTAAGTCCTTGGTTATCCAGCTAAACCAATAGCCCACAAGCTCTAAATCAGTGTAAATAAGTGTCCTAGATCATTTTCCTGGCAATAGAACAATATGCAGCTTGAAATTATATCCATTAAAAACATTTCCCTGGGGTATCTTGGTGGTTCAGTTGGTTAAGTGTTGGACTCTTGATTTAGGTGCTGATCATGATCTCAAGTTTGTGAGATGGAGCCCCACCTCCAGCTGTGCACTAGGCATGGTACTTCTAGGGATTCTCTCTCTGCCACTCCACCCCACTCTCTCTCCCTCTAAATTAATTAATTAATTAATTATGAAAAATAGAACATTTTCCTTACCAGTGTTGTTAGGGAACAATCTTGAATTGAATGAGAATGCTGCAGTAGTAGTCCATTTCCAGCTGGTATTCACGTTACATGTAGCACCATTTGTAATCCTGGTTCACTTTAATTTTTCCTGAGAAAATGTTAATCAGGAATGTCCCACATGATCATAAATGTAGGCTGAGAGGGAGGAGTCAAGATGGCAGAGAAGTAGCAGGCTGAGACTACTTCAGGTAGCGGGAGATCAGCTAGATAGCTTATCTAAAGATTTCAAACACCTACAAATCCAACGGGAGATCGAAGAGAAGAGAAAACAGCAACTCTAGAAACAGAAAATCAACCACTTTCTGAAAGGTAGGACTGGCAGAGAAGGGAATCCAAAGCGACGGGAAGATAGACCACAGGGAGAGGGGCCGGCTCCCGGCAAGCGGCAGAGCAACGGAGCACAAAATCAGGACTTTTAAAAGTCTGTTCCACTGAGGGACATTGCTCCAAAGGCTTAACCAGGGTGAAGCCCATGTGGGGTCAGCGTGGCCTCAGGTCCCACAGGGTCACAGAAGGATCGGGGGTGTCTGAGGGTCGCAGAGCTTGCAGGTATTAGAACAGGGAAACCGGCTACAGAGACAGAGCCGAGGAGTGAGCTCTCAGCTCGGGGTTACCTTGAACTGGTCGCAGGCTCAGTCAGCTCGGAGCGCGGCCGGAGGCCAGGGTGACGGGAGTCATTGGGCGCTGTTCTCTGAGGGCACACTGAGGAGTGGGGCCCTGGGCTCTCGGCTCCTCCGGGCTGGAGACTGGGAGGCTGCCATCTTCATTCCCGCCCTCCGGAACTCTATGGAAAGCGCTCAGGGAACAAAAGCTCCCGAAAGCGAACCCGATCGGATTACTCAGACCGGCCCCGGGTAAGGGCGGTGCAACTCCGCCTGGGGCAAAGACACTTGAGAATCACTACAACAGGCCCCTCCCACAGAAGATCAACAAGAAATCCAGCCAGGACCAAGTTCACCTACCAAGGAGTGCAGTTTCAATACCAAGGAGAGCAGCAGAATTCCAGAGGAGGAGAGAGCAGAGCACGAACTCATGGCTTTCTCCCCATGATTCTTTAGCCTTGCAGTTAATTTAATTTTTTTTTCTTTTTCAATTTTTATTTCTCTTCTTCTGCTAATTTTTTTTGACTTTTACCCTTTTCTTTTTTAACGTTTTTTAACTAGTTTATCTAATATATATATTTTTTTTTCCTTTTTATATTTTTTCTTTATTCGTTTTCTTCTTTTAATTGTTTCATTTTTTTTTTCTTTCTGAACCTCTTTTTATCCCCTTTCTCCCCCCTCACGATTTGGGATCTCTTCTGATTTGGCTAAAGCATATTTTCCTGGGGTTGTTGCCACCCTTTTAGTATTTTACTTGCTCCTTCATATACTCTTATCTGGACAAAATGACAAGCCGGAAAAATTCGCCACAAAAAAAAAAAAAAAAAAAAAAAAAAAAAAAAAAACAAGAGGCAGTACCAAAGGCTAGGGACCTAATCAATACAGACATTGGTAATATGTCAGATCTAGAGTTCAGAGTGACGATTCTCAAGGTTCTAGCCGGGCTCGAAAAAGGCATGGAAGATTTTAGAGAAACCCTCTCGGGAGATATAAATGTAGGCTGAAAGAAATATGGCATGTGACAGGAACAGTTACATTGAAAATAAGAGCCATGTTCCCATAAATGTACTTCTGATCTTAAGATCCATTCCATCCAGACATCATATATATGAATTTCCCTTGGATGACACAATACTCTGTAAACCCAACTGTGTGGTGGAGGGATTAGATATTGCTCAAGATATTAGCCACTTGACTTCCATAGTCATGTCCAGTCTTCTTCAGGGACCAAGATGGGAATTCATTCTTAAAAGGAGAATTTGCATAAAACCTGCTGTCTTTTAAATTCTTGGAAGGCAGCACTTTGATTTTCCAATCAGAGTTTGTCACAGTTTCCACAAATCTCTGACACGAGAACTCAGAACATCACTGACTATTTTTATGAGTTCCAAGTGACAATGTTGCTCACTCTGAAGCCTGAATCAGCAGAAGAATGCTGACATTTTATTTTACCAGAGTAAACCTGGGTGTGTCATGCCTGCACACAATGGAATATTACTCGGCCATCAAAAGTATGAAATTTTGCCATTTGCAATGACATGGGTGGAACTAGAGGGCATTATGCTAAGTGAACTAGGTCCATCAGGAAAAGAAAAATACCTCACAGTTTTACTCATATTCAAAATTTAAGAAACAAAACAGAGGAACTTAGGGGAAGGGAAGGAAAATTGAAATAAAATAAAAACAGAGGGAGGCAAGCCTTTAGAGACTCTTAACTCTAGGAAACAAACTGAATGTTTCTGGAGAGGAAAAAGGTGGTGGGATGAGGTAACTGGGTGATGGGCATTAAGGAGGGCATGTATTGACCCTTCCATATGCTGTCTACCATTTGGAACCTAAAGATCCATCCAGACTGAAAGTGAAGGGATGGAGAAGCATCTTTCATGCCAATGGGCCTCAAAAGAAAGCTGTGGTAGCTATTCTTATATCAGACAAATTAGATTTCAAACTAAAGACTATGGTCAGAGATAAAGAAGGACACAACATCATTCTTAAAGGGTCTATCCACCAAGAAGATCTAACAATCGTAAATATTTAAGCCCCCAATACCAGAGCAGCCAACTACATAAGCCAACTGTTCCTCAAGATAAAGAGTCAAATTGATATGAATACATTAATAGTAGAGGTCCTCAACATGCCAATCTCAATAACAGACAGACCATCCAAGCAGAAAATCAATAAAGAAACAAGAGCATTGAATGACACATTGGACCAGATGGACCTCATTGATATATGCAGAACATTCCACCCTAAAACAACAGAATACTCATTCTTCCAGAGCGTACATGGAACTTTCTCCAGAATAGACCACATACAGGATAACAAATCAGGGCTCAACTGATACCAAAAGATTGAAATTATTCCCTGAATATTCTTAGGCCACAATGCTTTGAAACTGGAACTCAACCACAAGAAAAAGCTTGGAAGGAATTCAAACACTTGGAAGCTAAAGACCAACCTGCTTAAGAATGTTTGGATCAATCAAGAAAGCAAAGAAGAACTTAAACAACTCATGGAAACCAATGAGAATGAAGACACTTCAGTGCAAATTCTATGGGATATGGCAAAGGCGGTCCTAAGGGGGAAATACATAGCCATCCAAGCCTCACTCAAAACAAATTGAACAATCCAGAATATACCAGCTCTCTTTACACCTTAAGGACCTGGAGAATTAACAACAAATTAAGCCAACCCCACCCACAAGAAGGGAAATAATCAAAATTAGAGCAGAGATCAATGAGTTAGAAACTAGAGATACAGTAGAACATATCAACAAAACTAGAAGCTGGTTACCTGAAAGAATCAATAAGATCGACAAACCACTAGCCAAACTAATCCAAAAGAAAAGAGAGAGGACCCAAATTAATAACATTATGAGTGAAAAGGGAGAGATTACCACTAACACCAAGGAAATAGAAACAATCATCAGAAATTATTCTCAACAGTTATATGCCAATAAGTTGAGCAGCCTAGAAGAAATGGATGCATTCCTGGAAACTTATCAACTTCCAGAATGGAATCAGAAAGAAATTAACAACCTGAATAGACCAATATCTAGTAACAAGATTGAAGCAGTGATCAAAAACCTCCCAAAAAGACAAGAGCCCAGGACCTGACGGATTCTCTGAAGAATTCTACTAAACATTCAAAGAGGAAATAATACCTATGCACCTGAAGTTGTTTCAAAAAATAGAAACAGAAGGAAAGCTTCTTTATATGCAGACAGCCTCTTTCTATGCAGCCAGCATTACCCTGATCCCCAAACCAGGCAAAGGCCTCACCAAAAAGTAGAATTTCATACCAATATCCCTGGTGAAAATGGATGCCAAGGGGGGAGGAGTCAAGATGGCAGAGAAGTAGCAGGCTGAAAAAACATCAGGTAGCAGATCAGCTAGATAGCTTATCAAACCATTCTGAACCACTACAAATCCAACAGGATATCAAAGAGAAGAAGAGCAACAATTCTAGAAACAGAAAACCGACCACTTTCTGAAAGGTAGGACTGACAGAGAAGTGAATCCAAAGCGATGGGAAGATAGATGGCAGGGGGAGGGGCTGGCCCCTGGCAAGCGGCGAAGCAACGGAGCACAAAATAAGAACATTTAAAAGTCTGCTCCACTGAGGGACACCACTCCAGAGGGTAAATCGGGGTGAAGCCCACACAGGGACAGTGTGGCCTCAGGTCCCACGGGGTCACAGGATTGGGGGTGTCTGAGTGTCGCAGAGCTCACAGGTATTAGAGCAGGGAAGCCGGCTACAGAGACAGAGCCAAGGAGTGAGCTCTCAACTCGAGGTTACCTTGAACTGTAATCTGTGGCACAGGCCACTGCTCTGTGAGTGAGGACCCCAAAAGATCCAGGGAGACCCCCTAGAAGAGCTCAGGAGTCTGCAGGGTTCAGAGACTCTAGGCGGAGCTGTGTGCCAGAGAAGGAGACACTTGGTCACAGGCTGGGTGAGCCCGGAGGGTGGCCAGAGGCCAGGGAGACAGGAGTGATTGAGCGCTTTTCTCTGAGGGTGCACTGAGGAGTGGGGCCTTGAGCTGTTGTCTCCTCCAGGCTAGAGATTGGGAGGCTGCCTTTTTCATTCCCTTCCTCCAGAACTCTACAGAAAGTGTTCAGTGAATAAAAGCTCCCGAAAATGATCCTGAGTGGATTACTTAGCCTGGGTCCTGGTAAGGGCGGTGCAACTCCGCCTTGGGAAAAGACACTTGAATATCACTACAACAGACCTCTCTCCTAGAAGATCAACAAGAAATCCAGCCAAGACCAAGTTCACTTACCAAGGAGAACAGCGGAATTCCAGAGGAGGAGAAAGCAAATCATGGAATTCATGGCTTTCTCCCCATGACTCTTTAGTATTGCAAAGTTAATTAATTCTTTTTAATTTTATTTTTTCTTGTTCTGCTATTTTTTTAACTTTTACCCTTTCCACTTTTAACTTTTTTTTTCAATTTGAATACCATTTATTTATTTTTTGTTGTCTCATTGATTTTGCAAAGCATTCTAGTACTATGGTGAACAGCAGTGGCTAGAGTGGGCATCCTTCTCGTGTTCCTAATCTCAGAGGGAATGATGTCAGATTTTCTTTTTTTTTTTTAGTCGTCTATTTCTTTTTTTTTTTTTTTTCAGAGAGAAGAGCTTTTATATTTTTTTCATTTTTTTCATTTTTTTTAATTTATTTTCAGCATAACAGTATTCATTGTTTTTGTACCACACCCAGTGCTCCATGCAGTCCGTGCCCTCTCTGATACCCACCACATGGTTCCCCCAACCTCCCACCCCCAACCTCTTCAAACCCTTCAGATTGTTTTTCAGAGTCCATAGTCTCTCATTGTTCACCTCCCCTTCCAATAGTTTATCTTAACAATATCTTTCATTAAAAAAAATCTTTTTGAACCTTCATTATTATACTCATATTTTATCCTTCATTGTATCTAACTTTCTGTATACACATAGGGTATTTTCTTTAAAAAATTTGGGGTACAACTTCTTCTAATATATCAAAAAACACCCTAAATGTAGCACCAGGTTTGTTCTAGTCTTCAGCCTGAGCAAATTCTCTCCACTTTCTTTTTCTTTATTCTCCCAACCAACTTATCTTACCAACTCCTTTTTTAGAAATTAAAATTTTTTTTCATATTTATAGTCATATTCCATTCCTTCATTGTTGCCCATATATATGTTCTTCATTCTTTAAAAGTTTGGGAGGTAGTTTCTTCTAACAGACCAAAATACTCCCAAAATTAAGTGGGTGACCCTGTTCTATTCACCAGTCTAATATATATATATACACATATATATATATATGTGTATATATATATACACATATATATATATTTCTTCTTGTATTTCTTTATATATTTATATTATATATATATATTATATATTTATATATATTTCTTCTTTGTATTTCTTTGTATTTTCTTCTTCTTTGTATTTTTCTTTATTTGTTTTCTTTTTTTTTTTCTGAACTTCTCTTCAGCCCATTTCTCCACACCATGATTTGGGGTCTCCTCTGATTTGGTTAAAGAACATTTTCCTAGGGTCTTTGCTACCCTTTTAGTCTTTTATTCGCTCCTTCATATATTCTTATCTGGATAAAATGACAAGGTGGAAAATCTCACCATAAAAAAAAAAAAAAGAACAAGAGGCAGTACCAAAGGCTAGGGACCTAAGCAATACAAACATTAGTAATATGTCAGATCTAGAGTTCAGAATGAAGATTCTCAAGGTGCTAGCCAGGCTCAAAAAAGGCATGGAAGATATTATAGAAACCATTTCCAGAGAAATAAAAATGCTTTCTGGAGAAATAAAAGAATGAAAATCTAACCGAGTTGAAATTTAAAAAGCTATTAATGAGGTGCAATAAAAAATGGAGGCTCTTACTGCTAGGATAAATGAGGCAGAAGAGCGAATTAGTGATATAGAAGACCAAATGACAGAGATTAAAGAAGCTGAGCAAAAGAGAGACAACTACTGGGCCACGAGGGGAGAATTCGAGAGATAAGTGATACTGTAAGATGAAACAACATTAGAATAATTGGGATTCCAGAAGAAGAAGAAAGAGAGAAGGGCGCAGAAGGTATATTGGAGGGAATTATTGTAGATAATTTCCCTAATATGGCAAAGAAAACAAACATCAAAATCCAGGAGGTGTAGAGAAACCCCCTCAAAATCAATAAGAATAGGTCCACACCCCATCATCTAATAGTAAAATTTACAAGTCTTAGTGACAAAGAGAAAATCCTGAAAGCAGTCTGGGAAAAGAAGTCTGTAACGTACAATGGTAAAAATATTAGATTGGCAGCAGACTTATCCACAGAGACCTACCAGGCCAGAAAGAACTGGCACGATATATTCAGAGCACTAAACAAGAAAAACATGCAGCCAAGAATACTATATCCAGCTAGACTATCATTGAAAATAGAAGGAGAGATAAAAAGCTTCCAGGACAAACAAAAACTGAATGAATCTGCAAACACCAAACAGCTCTACAGGAAATATTGAAAGCAGTCCTCTAAGCAAAGAGAAACCCTAAAAGTAGTAGATTACAAAGGAACAGAGACAATACACAGTAACAGTCACCTTACAGGCAATACAATGGCACTAAATTCATATCTCTCGATTACACTCAGTTACCCTGAGTGTAAATGGGCTAAATGCCCCCAATCAAAAGACACACGGTATCAATATGGATAAAAAAAAAAAACCCAACCTTATGCTATCTACAAGAAACTCATTTTAAACCCAAAGACACTTCCAGATTTAAAGTGAGGATGTGGAGAACAATTTACCACGCTAATGGACATCAAAAGAAAGCTGGGGTGGCAATCCTTATATCAGATCAATTAGATTTTAAGCCAAAGGCTATAATAAGAAATGAGGAAGGACACTATATTATACTCAAAGTGTCTGTCCTACAAGAAGATCTAACAATTTTAAATATCTATGTCCCTAATGTGGGAGCAGCCAACTATATAAACCAATTAATAACAAAATCAAAGAAACACATCAACAATAACACAATAATAGGGGACTTTAACACTCCTCTCACTGAAATGGACAGATCATCCAAGCAAAAGATCAAAAAGGAAATAAAGGCCTTAAATGACACACTGGACCAGAAGGACATCACAGATATATTCAGAACATTCCATCCCAAAGCAACAGAATGCCCATTCTTCTCTAGTGCACATGGAACATTCTCCAGAATAGATCACATTCTTGGTCCTAAATCAAGTCTCAACCGGAATCAAAAGATTGGGATCATTCCCTGCATATTTTCAGACCACAATGTTCTGAAGCTAGAACTCAATCACAAGAGGAAATTTGGAAAGAACCCAAATACATGGAGACTAAACAGCATCCTTCTAAAGAATGAATGGGTCAACCAGGAAATTAAAGAAGAATTGAAAAAATTCATGGAAACAAATGATAATGAAAACACAATGGTTCAGAATCTGTGGGACACAACAAAGGCAGTCCTGAGAGGAAAATATATAGCGGTACAAGTCTTTCTCAAGAAACAAGAAAGGTCTCAGGTACACAACCTAACCCTACACATAAAAGAGCTGGAGAAAAAACAAGAAAGAAACCCTAAACCCAGCAGGAGAAGAGAAATCATAAAGATCAGAGCAGAAATCAATGAAATAGAAACCAAAAAAACAATAGAACAAATCAACGAAACTAGGAGCTGGTTCTTTGAAAGAATTAATAAGATCGATAAACCCCTGGCCAGACTTATCAAAAAGAAAAGAGAAAGGACCCAAATAAATAAAATCATGAATGAAAGAGGAGAGATCACAACGAACACCAAAGAAATACAGACAATTATAAGAACATACTATGAGCAATTCTACGCCAACAAATTTGACAACCTGGAAGAAATGGATGCATTCCTACAGACATATAAACTACCACAACTGAACCAGGAAGAAATAGAAAGCCTGAACAGACCCATAACCAGTAAGGAGATTGAAACAGTCATCAAAAATCTCCAAACAAACAAAAGCCCAGGGCCAGATGGCTTCCCGGGGGAATTCTACCAAACATTTAAAGAAGAACTAATTCCTAAACTCCTGAAACTGTTCCAAAAAATAGAAATGGAAGGAAAACTTCCAAACTCATGTTATGAGGCCAGCATCATCTTGATCCCAAAACCAGACAAGGATCCCATCAAAAAAGAGAACTACAGACCGATATCCAAATGAACACAGATGCAAAAATTCTCGCCAAAATACTAGCCAATAGGATTCAACAGTACATTAAAAGGATTATTCACCACGACCAAGTGGGATTTATTCCAGGGCTGCAAGGTTGGTTCAATATCCACAAATCAATCAATGTGATACAACACATTAATAAAAGAAATAACAAAAACCATATGATACTCTCCATAGATGCTGAAAAAGCATTTGACAAAGTACAGCATCCCTTCCTGATCAAAACTCTTCAAAGTGTAGGGATAGAAGGCACATACCTCAATATTATCAAAGCCATCTATGAAAAACCCACAGCAAATATCATTCTCAATGGAGAAAAACTGAAAGCTTTTCCGCTAAGGTCAGGAACATGGCAGGGATGTCCGTTATCACCACTGCTATTCAACATAGTACTAGAAGTCCTAGCCTCAGCAATCAGACAACAAAAGGAAATTAAAGGCATCCAAATCGGCAAAGAAGAAGTCAAACTATCACTCTTCGCAGATGATATGATACTCTATGTGGAAAACCCAAAAGACTCCACTCCAAAACTGCTAGAACTTGTACAGGAATTCAGTAGAGTGTCAGGATATAAAATCAATGCACAGAAATCAGATGCATTTCTCTACACCAACAACAAGACAGAAGAAAGAGAAATTAAGGATTCCATCCCATTTACAATTGCACTCAAAACAATAAGATACCTAGGAATAAACCTAACCAAAGAGACTAAGAATCTATACTCAGAAAACTATAAAGTACTCATGAAAGAAATTGAGGAAGACACAAAGAAATGGAAAAATGTTCCATGCTCCTGGATTGGAAGAATAAATATTGTGAAAATGTCTATGCTACCTAAAGCAATCTACACATTTAATGCAATTCCTATCAAAGTACCATCCTTTTTTTTTTTTCAAAGAAATGGAACAAATAATCCTACAATTTATATGGAACCAGAAAAGACCTCGAATAGCCAAAGCAATATTGAAAAAGAAAGCCAAAGTTGGCGGCATCACAATTCTGGACTTCAAGCTCTATTACAAAGCTGTCATCATCAAGACAGCATGGTACTGGCACAAAAACAGACACATAGATCAATGGAACAGAATAGAGAGCCCAGAAATAGACCCTCAACTCTATGGCCAACTAATCTTCGACAAAGCAGGAAAGAATATCCAATGGAAAAAAGACAGCCTCTTCAATAAATGGTGTTGGGAAAATTGGACAGCCACATGCATAAAAATGAAACTGGACCATTTCCTTACACCACACATGAAAATAGACTCAAAATGGATGAAGGATCTCAATGTGAGAAAGGAATCCATCAAAATCATTGAGAAGAACACAGGAAGCAACCTCTTCGACCTCAGCCGCAGCAACATCTTCCTAGGAACATCACCAAAGGCAAGGGAAGCAAGGGCAAAAATGAACTATTGGGATTTTATCAGATCAAAAGCTTTTTCACAGCAAAGGAAACAGTGAACAAAACCAAAAGACAACTGACAGAATGGGAGAAGATATTTGCTAATGACATATCAGATAAAGGGCTAGTGTCCAAAATCTATAAAGAACTTAGCAAACTCAACACCCAAAGAACAAATAATCCAATCAAGAAATGGGCAGAGGACATGAACAGACATTTCTGCAAAGAAGACATCCAGATGGCCAACAGACACATGAAAAAGTGCTCCACATCACTCGGCATCAGGGAAATACAAATCAAAACCATAATGAGATATCACCTCACACCAGTCAGAATGGCTAAAATTAACAAGTCAGGAAATGACAGATGCTGGCGAGGATGCGGAGAAAGGGGAACCCTCCTACACTGTTGGTGGGAATGCAAGCTGGTGCAACCACTCTGGAAAACAGCCTGGAGGTTCCTCAAAATGTTGAAAATAGAACTACCCTATGACCCAGCAATTGCACTGCTGGGTATTTACCCTAAAGATACAAACATAGTGATCCGAAGGGGCACGTGCACCCGGATGTTTATAGCAGCAATGTCTACAATAGCCAAACTATGGAAAGAACCTAGATGTCCATCAACAGATGAATGGATAAAGAAGAGGTGGTATATATACACAATGGAATACTATGCAGCCATCAAAAGAAATGAAATCTTGCCATTTGCGACGACGTGGATGGCACTAAAGGGTATCATGCTTAGCGAAATAAGTCAATCGGAGAAAGACAATTATCATATGATCTCCCTGATATGAGGGAGAGGAGATGCAACATGGGGGGTTAAGGGGGTAGGAGAAGAGTAAATGAAACAAGATGGGATTGGGAGGGAGACAAACCATAAGTGACTCTTAATCTCACAAAACAATGAGGGTTGATGGGGGGAGGGGGTTTGGGAGGGGGGTTGGGATTATGGACATTGGGGAGGGTATGTGCTATGGTGAGTGCTGTGAAGTGTGTAAACCTGGCGATTCACAGACCTGTACCCCTGGGGATCAAAATATATTATATGTTTATCAAAAATAAAATAAAATAAAAAGATCCAGCATCCCTTCATGATTAAAACAATTCAAAGTATTATGACAGAGGGAATATTCTTCAACTCATAAAATCTATCTATGAAAAACCCACAGCAAATGTCATCCTCAATGGGGAAAAGCTGACAGCCTTCCCTTTGAGATTAGGAACGTGACAAGGATGTCCACGCTCTCCACTGTTGTTCAACATAGTACTATAAGTCCTTGCAACAGCAATCAAACAACAAAAAGAATAAAATATATTCAAACTGGCAATGAAGAAGTCAAACTCTCTCTCTTGCAGGTGACATGATTCTTTATATGGAAAACCCAAAAGACTCCACCCCAAGACTACTAGAACTCATACAGCAATTCAGCAATGTGGCAGGATACAAAATCAATGTACAGAAATCAGTTATTTTCTTACACACTAACAATGAAAATATAGAAAGGGAAATTAGAGAATTGATTCCATTGACTATAACACCAAGAACCATAAGATACCTTGGAATAAGCCTAATCAAAGAAGTAAAGGATCTGTACTCGAGGAATTACAGAACACTCATAAAAGACATTAAAGAAGACACAAAAAGATGGAAGAGCATTCCATGCTCTCAGACCAGAGGAATAAACATTGTTAAAATCTCTATACTTCCTAGAACAATCTATACTTTCAATGCCATCTTGATCAAAATTCTACTGGCATTTTTCAGAGAGCTGGAACAAACATTCCTAAAATTTGTATGGAACCAGAAAAGACCCTGAATTGCTAAGGAAATGTTGAAAAAGAAAAACAAAACTGGCGGCATCCCATTGCCTGATTTCAAGCTTTACTACAAAGCTGGGATCACCAAGACAGCATGGTACTGGCGCAAAAATAGATACATAGACAAGTGGAATAGAGTAGAGAGACCAGATATGGACCCTCAGTGCTATGGTCAAATAATCTTCAACAAAGCAGGAAAGAATATCCAGTGGAAAAAGACAGTCTCTTCAGTAAATGGTGCTGGGTAACTGAAGAGCTATGTATAGAAGAATGAAACTCAACCATTCTCTTACACCATACACAAAGATAAACTCAAAATGGATAAAAGACTTCATTTGAGGCGGGAATCAATCAAAATCCTAGAGGAGAATATAAGCAGTAACCTCTTCAACATCAGCCACATCAACTTCTTTCAAGACATGTCTCCAAAGGCAAAGGAAAGAAAAGTGAAAATGAATTTTGGGACTTCATCAAGATGAAAAGCTTCTGCACAGCAAAAGAAACAGTCAATAAAATGAAGAGGCAACCCATGGAATGGGAGAAGACACTTGCAAATGACACTACAGACAAAGGGCTGATATCCACAATCTATAAAGAACTCCTCAAACGCAACATACACAAGACATAAAATCACATAAAAGATGGGCAGAAGACATGAACAGGCACTTCTCCAAAGAAGACATACAAGTGGCTGACAGGCACATGAAAAAATGTTCATCATCATTAGCCATCAGGGAGATTCAAATCAAAACCACACTGAGGTACCAACTTACACCAGTCAGAATGGCCATGATCAACAAGACAGTAAACAACAAGTGTTGGAGTGGATGTGGAGAAAGGGGGACCCTCTTACACTGTTCGTGGGAATGCAATTTGGTGCAGCCACTTTGGAAAACAGTGTGGAGATTCCTTAAGAAATTAAATATAGGGGCGCCTGAGTCGTTCAGTGGGTTAAGCCTCTACCTTCAGACCAGGTCATGATCCCAGGGTCCTAGGATCGAGCCCCACATTGGACTTTGTGCTCGGTGGGGAGCCTTATCCCCCCCCCCCCCGCCTGCCTCTCTGCATGCTTGTGATCTCCGTCTATGAAATAAATAAATAAATAAAATCTTTAAAAAAGAAAGAAATTAAATATAGAGCTACCCTATGACCCTGCAATCGCACTACAGGGTATTTACCCCCCAGATACTGATGTAGTGAAAAGAAGGGCCATCTGTACCCCAATGTTCATAGCAGTAATGGCCACAGTCACCAAACCACGGTAAGAGCCAAGATGCCCTTCAACAGAAAAATGGATAAAGAAGATACGGCCCATATGTACAATGGAGTATTATGCCTCCATCCGAAAGGATGAATACCCAACTTCTGTATCAGCATGGATGGGACTGGAGGAGATTATGCTAAGTGAAATAAGTCAAGCAGAGAGAGTCTATTATCATATGGTTTCACTTACTTGTGGAGCATAAGGAATAACATGGAGGCCATTGAGAGATAGAGAGAAGTGAGTTGGGGGAAATTGGATGAGGAGACAAACCATGAGAGACTGTGGACTCTGAGAAACAAACTGAGGGTTTTGGAGGGGACAGAGGTGGGAGGTTGGGTGAGCCTGGTGGTGGGTATTAAAGAGGGGCATGTATTGCATGGAGCACTGGATGTGGTGCAAAAGCAATGAATTTTGGAACACTGAAAAGAAATAAAATGAAAAAAGATAATGAACTTAAAAAAGTATTAAAATCTGATAAGCTCTTCATACCAAGAAAAAGACACTTCCTTAAATTTTATTTTTCATTTAGTATTTATTTTTCTCTATAATAATACTTTGTTTCAATGCAGTGTACAAATAAAGAAAAATAAGTTAAAAGTACATTTCAAGATAAAAGGAATTTCTTACAAAAAAAAAAAAAAAAACAAAGCAAAAATAAAACCCTCTTACAACTGCAGGTTAATTTCTAAAGACACAATTGTCTGATTTAGAGATCTTTTAAAACAAAATCTTCCTTCAACTTCTAGGTATAATCTAATTTTATTTAAGTGCAAAACTGAAATGTGAGTGATGCCTTTATATTTTTTTTCCTGTGAAGTTTATTGATACTATTTTCCCTCCACATAATCAAGAAATCCATGTTACCTCCAACTTTTCTAGATTTGAGAAAAAATGAGAAACCACAAAGTAAGGAACCAATAAAAAATGTCAACTGTGTAAAAGAATAGATTCAAATAAAAGTTTATTGAATTCTTCATCTGATGGTTGGAGCTTACTAGCATTAAGAATAAATAAATATTTGTGGGGCACCTGGTTGGTGCAGTTGGTTAAGCAACCAACTCTAAGTTTCAGCTCAGGTCAGGATCTCAGGGTGTTGAGATCAAGCCCCATGTGGGACACCACACTCAGTGGAGAAGCAGTTTGAGATTCTCTTCTTCTGTCCCTCCCCCTGATCTCTCTCTCTCTCTCTCTCTCTCAAATAAATAAGTAAATCTTAAAAAAAAAAAGTATTTGGTTTCTGGAAGCATTCAAGTTAACCTATTTAGATTTGAGCAAACTATTAAGCATCAAGACAGCTTTGATTAATTTATAATGTTTTCTGTCATTTTTCTATGAAACAACACACTCATTGTCAATTAACTTGTCTAGCAATTAAGGATGACATTAAACATCTTCTCCTCTTTGGTGACATGTATCTTTCCAAGGGATAACAAAGATAATAAGAACCAGCAAATGATTCACAAAATGTCTTTACTAAAATTAAAATGAATGATACAGAAACAATAAAAATTAGAGCACATGTAGTTTCTCTTTACTCTCCATCCTCCAATTGTAAGTGATTTTTGTTTTTTGTTGTTCCATTGTCTAATTCTTTGATCCTGAAATCTGCATGATTTAGTTGGTTCTTTTGTGTGTTTTCTTTCGCAAAAATTTTCTCAAAGAAAGGAATGAAATTAATTCATATAAATTTAAGTCAAGGGGAAAATAACTGAATGAAATACATAACCTTTCTCAGTCTCCTTCCTTGCTCTACAGTTCCACCATGCATTTGAAATCCATTCAGATAATTGTAGAGTAATTTGGTTTTATTAGGAGATGGGGGATGAATTAGATTTACAGGTTAACATACGTGAGGATAATTATATTTTATTCTAGAACTAATAGAATGAAACGTTTTAGGCATAAACTATATAGAGAAGTTTCAAGCAATGGTCATCATGCATTTTTTTGGAATTGGGAAAAAGGACTGTTAATAAGAATAAGAAGCATTTTTAAGACATGATAAAATTCTTTCTGCAGAGACACAAGAGAAACACTTTGTCTTTTAGTCTTATTTTTAAAGGAGGAGAAGCAGGAGGAGGAAAAGATAGAGAAGGAGAAGAAATTTAAGTTCTTAAAAAATTGTGACTTTTGGGAGACAAGATGGCGGGGAAGTAGGAGGAGGCGCCTTTTCAACCAGTACCCTAAAGTGAGCTGATTACCTACTAAAGAACTCCGATCACCTATGAAATCAGCCTGAGATCAGAATTATACACGTCTGGATCTCTACAGGGGCAGAAGACACCAGTGGGCAGGTAAAGTGGAGTGGGAACGTCGGACTGATATCAGAAGAAAAACAAAAGGGGGAGGGAGCCACCAGAGGCGACTGATTGGAAAGTGACACCCCTAATACGAGAGTGCCCTGCACCTGGGGACCAGCATTAACTTGGAGACAGGTTGAAAGCACTCCAAAAGAGCAAAGGATCATGGGGGTGGGGGGGAATTGTGGGAATTGGGGAGGCTAGGGACAGGGGCTTAAGTCCCCGGACCCAGGACAGCCTCCCCTGGTGCTGAGCCAGAGAGAGTGGGGTGGAGAAACCAGGTCTTGGTCCCTGAGCTGCCAGTGCTCCTGAGGTTGCCTGGGGTATGGCTTCTGTGAGGGGCTGGGGGCCTCCCCAGATGGCAGAACACCGAGCCCTGCTACAGAGTCTGAGACACGCGCGCCCCTCACCCTCTCCTGAGAGAGGTGCACAAAGGCCCACCCGGTGCTCTTAGACCCGCGCCATTGTTTCAGAGCCTGAGACGCGCGCCCCAAACTCTCCCCTGAGAGAGGTGCACAAAGGCCCAGCCTGGTGCTTTCAGACCTGCGCCCTGCTCTCAGAGCCTGAGACGCGCGCCCGCGACCCACAGCCTCCCCTGAGACAGGTGCGTGCAAGCCAAGGGCTCTTAGACCCAGAAAGACCAGGCACTCCCAGCCCGGGCCAGCGGGAAAAATCTCAGTGTGCAATCACTGCTTGGAACCTCTCTGGCGGTCTGAAGCTGCCCAGACAGCCGCCGCTGCCGTGGTTTTGGGTACAAGCAGAAGTTCCTGCATCTCCAGGGACCGTGACTTGGAACCTGCCCTGCCAGCGGCCAAGGGGGAATTTATATGGGCTCTGCAACACCCACAGAAGAACAGACTGAGGCTTCTCTCTGAGAGGTAGGTCAGGGTGCAGTTTGCTTTCCTTTAAACCTACAAAAACCATCAAAAGTGGTCAAGGAGAGAGGGAAAAAAAAAAGTGAACAAACATAAAAACCTCCAGAGAACAAAAGCCTGAAAAAACCAGTTTCCTCAGAGCCCACCCCCTTGAGGGGGGCAGGAGGACTTAACTCAGGGAACATCATTAACTGAAAACCCATGTGGAAGGCCCCTCACCCAGAAAACCAAGAAAAAAGAAAGAAGAAGAAGAAGAAAAAAAAAGAATACAAGAGAACAGCCACCACTACTTCATAGGACAACTTTTATTTTTAATTTGTTCCCACTATTCTGGCGTATTTTTCTTATATACATAATTTTTTAAACTATTTACCATCACAGTGAGATGTCCAGTACATCAAATTCCATAATAACCTTCTAACCTGAACTTTTTGATACATACACCTGTGTTTTTCTTTTGCATTTCTATTTTTTAAATTTCTTTTTTTTTAATTTTAGTTTGGTTTAGTCTAGTTTATTCCTTTTTTATTTTTATTTTCTAATATTCATATAGAGTTAAACTTCAAAGTAATCCCGTTTCCCCAATCAATACTACCCCTATAGTAAACCAATTTTTAATCCCCCTTTATCTTAGGAAAGTTGAGTCCTTTAACAAAGATATCAAGATACATCCAGGAAGAATCAAAACAACCTCCTCACCCACAATGAGAATTTATAACCACTCTCCCATCTTTTTCTTCCCCCAGTGTTTCTGTGTTTTTGTGTTTGTCCTGATACTATATAAATGTTACACTTGGGGTACTTTTTGATGAGGTTCTTCATATATATATATATATATATATATATATATATATATATATTCTCTTGTCATATAAATTTATCAGTCTTTTTGTTTGTCTGTTTTTGTTTGTATACTTCATAAATCTTACCTTGGTGCCCATTTGGGCTAAACCTTCTCTTTTATCTTCCCTTTCTTTCCTGTCTCTCTCTCTCTCTCTCACTTTTTTTTTCTTTTTCTTTTCTTTTTTCTCTCATTTGGGTGGGGAATCCTGATTGTTCAGAAGTGTTCCAGGGTGCACCTTGACTGCACCACGGTTGATACATCCAGCTACATCTGTTCAGTCATCTCTCACCAAAATGACTAGGAGGAGGAATGCCCAACAGAAGAAAAATACAGAGGATGGACCTTCTGCAACAGAGCTAATGGCTATCAACATAGACAATATGTTGGAAAGAGAATTCAGGCTAACAATTATCCAGGCAATAGCTAGGTTGGAGAAAGCCATGGATGACCAAATGGAATTGATTAGGGCCAAACTTAAAGCGACCAGAGATGATATTCACAATGTTAGGGCAGAGCTGAAAGCTACCAGGGATGAGGTTCACAATGCTCTCAATGAGTTCCAGTCTAATCTAAATTCTCTCAAAGCTAGGGTAACTGAGACAGAAGATAGAATTAGTGATCTGGAGGACAAACAGATAGAGAGAAAGCATCAGGAGGAAGCCTGGAACAAACAGCTTAGAAACCACAAAAACAGAATCAGGGAAATGAATGATGCCATGAAATGTTCCAACGTCAAAATTATTGGAATCCCTGAAGGGGAGGAGAAAGAAAGAAGTCTAGAAGATATAGTGGAACAAGTTCTTCATGAAAATTTTCCCAATCTCACGAATGGAACCAGCGTTCATGTACTAGAGGCTGAACAGTCTCCACCCAAGATTATAGATTCCAGAAAAACATCAAGGCACCTGATAGTCAAATTGAGGAATCATAATTGTAGGTATAATCTCTTGAAAGCCGCTAGGACAAAGAGGCTCCTTACTTACAGAGGAAAGCCCATCAGAATAACGTCAGACATGTCCACACAGAACTGGCAAGTCAGAAAGGGCTGGCAAGATATATTCAGGGCACTAAATGAGAAGAACATGCAGCCAAGAATACTTTATCCAGCAAGACTGACATTCAAAAGGGATGGAGAGATAAAGAGTTTCCAAGACCGGCAAGGCTTAAAAGACTATGCAACCACTGAGCCAACACTGTGGGAAATATTAAGCGGGGGTTCCATAAAAGAGGAAAAATCCTAAGAATAGCATTGAACAGAAATATAGAGACAATCTACAGAAAGACTTCAAAGGTAACACGATGTCAATAAAAACGTATCTATAAATAATCGCTCTCAATGTGAACGGCCTAAAGGCGCCCATAAAACGGCACAGGGCTGCAGATTGGATAAAACGACAGGACCCATCCATATGTTGTCTACAAGAAACCCATTTGGAATCTAAAGATAAACCCAGACTGAAAGTGAAGGGATGGAGAAGCATCTTTCATGCCAATGGGCCTCAAAAGAAGACCGGGGTAGCGATTCTCATATCAGATAAATTGGATTTTAAACTAAAGACTGTAGTCAGAGATACAGAAGGACACTACATCATTCTTAAAGGGACTATCCACCAAGATGATCTAACAATTGTAAATATCTATGCCCCCAATATGGGGAACAGCCAATTACATAAGAAAACTGTTAATCAAGATAAAGAGTCATATTGATATGAATACATTAATAGTAGGAGATCTTAACACGCCTCTCTCAGAAATAGACAGATCATCGAAGCAGAAAATCAATAAAGAAACAAGAGCATTGAATGACACATTGGACCAGATGGACCTCATAGATATATACAGAATATTGCACCCTAAAACAACAGAATACTCATTCTTCTCAAGTGCACATGGAACCTTCTCAAGAATAGACCACATACTGGGTCACAAATCAGGACTCAACTGATACGAAAAGACTGAGTTTATTCCCTGCGTATTCTCAGATCACAATGCTTTGAAACTGGAGCTCAGTCACAAGGAAAAGTTCAGAAGGAACTCAAACACCTGGAAGCTAAAGACCACCTTGCTTAAGAATGCTTGGATCAACCAGGAGATCATAGAAGAACTGAAACAATTCATGGGAACCAATGAGAATGAAGACACTTCGGTCCAAAACCTATACAACAAAGGCGGTCCTAAGGGGGAAATACATAGCCACCCAAGCATCCCTCAAAAAAAATTGAAAAATCCAGAACACAGCAGCTGTCTCTACACCTTAAAGAACTGGAGAATCAACAACAAATCAAACCAACTCCACACATAAGAAGGGAAATAATCAAGATTAGAGCTGAGATCAATGAGGTAGAAACCAGAGATACAGTAGAACGTATCAATGAAACTAGGAGCTGTTTTTTTGAAAGAATCAATTAGATCGATAAACCATTGGCCACACTAATCCAAAAGAAAAGAGAGAAAGCCCAAATTAATAAAATTATGAGTGAAAAGGGAGAGATCACAACTAACACCAAGGAAGTAGAAACAATCATCAGAAGTTATTATCAACGGTTATATGCCAATAAGCTAAGCAACCTAGATGAAATGGATGCATTCCTGGAACATTATGAACTCCCAAAATTGAACCAGGAAGAAATCGACAACCTAAATAGACTGATATCTAATAACGAGATTGAAGCAGTGATCAAAAACCTCCCCAAAAAAAGAGCCCAGGACCTGACGGATTCCCTGGGGAATTCTACCAAACTTTCAAAGAAGAAATAACACGTATTCTCCTGAAGCTGTTTCAAAAAATTGAAGCAGAAGGAAAACTCCCAGACTCTTTCTATGTAGCCAGCATTACCCTGATCCCCAAACCAGGCAAAGACCCTCCCAAAAAGGAGAATTTCAGACCCATATCCCTGGTGAATATGGATGCTAAGATTCTCAACAAGATCCTAGCAAACAGGATCCAACAGCACGTTAAAAAGATTATCCACCATGACCAGGTGGGATTCATCCCTGGGCCACAAGGATGGTTCAACATTCGCAAATCAATCAATGTGATAGAACAAATTAATAAGAAAAGAGAGAAGAACCCCATGGTCCTCTCAATTGATGAGAAAAAGCATTTGACAAAATCCAGCATCCGTTCCTGATTAAAACGCTTCAAAGTATAGGGATAGAGGGAACATTCCTGAACTTCATCAAATCTGTCTGTGAAAAACCCACAGCAAATATCATCCTCAATGGGAAAAAGCTTGCAGCCTTCCCATTGAGATCAGGAACACGACAAGGATGCCCACTCTCACCACTCTTGTTCAAAATAGTACTAGAAGTCCTAGCAACAGCAATCAGACAACAAAGAGAAATAAAAGGTATCCAAATTGGCAATGAAGAGGTCAAACTCTCTCTCTTCGCAGATGACATGATTCTTTATATGGAAAACCCAAAAGACTCCATCCCCAAACTACTAGAACTCATACAGCAATTCAGTAACGTGGCAGGATACAAAGTCAATGGACAGAAATCAGTGGCTTTCTTATAAAATAACAATGAAAATACAGAAAGGGAAATTAGAGAATCGATTCCATTTACTATAGCACCAAGAACCATAAGATACCTGGGAATAAACCTAACCAAAGAGGTAAAGGATCTGTACTCCAGGTACTACAGAACACTCATGAAAGAAATCGAAGAAGACACAAAAAGATGGAAGACCATTCCATGCTCTTGGATCAGAAGAATAAACATTGTTAAAATATCTATAATGCCTAGAGCAATCTATACTTTTAATGCCATTCCAATCAAAATTCCACTGGTATTCTTCAAAGGGCCAGAGCAAATAATCCAAAAATTTGTATGGAACCAGAAGACACCCCGAGTCGCTAAGGAAATGTTGAAAAACAAAAATAAAACTGGGGGCATCACGTTACCTGATTTCAAGCTTTACTACAAAGCTGTGATCGCCAAGACAGCATGGTACTGTCATAAAAACAGACACATAGACCAGTGGAACAGAGTAGAGAGCCCAGATATGGACTCTCAACTCTATGGTCAGTTAATCTTCAGCAAACCAGGAAAAAATATACAGTGGAAAAAAGACAGTCTCTGCAATAAATGGTGCTGGGAAAACTGGGCAGCTATATGTAGAAGAATTAAACTCTACCATTCTCCTACACCATACACAAAAATAAACTCGAAATGGATAAAAGACCTCAACATGAGAGAGGAATCCATCAGAATCCTAGAGGAGAACATAGGCAGTCATCTCTTCGATATCAGCCACAGCAACTTCTTTCAAGATATGTCTCCAAAGGCAAAGGAAACAAAAGCGAAAATGAACTTTTGGGACTTCATCAAAATCAAAAGCTTCTGCACAGCAAAGGAAACAGTCAAGAAAACAAAGAGGCGGGACACCTGGGTGGCTCAGTTGGTTAAGCGGCTGCCTTCGGCTCAGGTCATGATCCCAGCGTCCTGGGATCGAGTCCCACATCGGGCTCCTTGCTCAGCGGGGAGCCTGCTTCTCCCTCTGCCTCTGCCTACCACTCGGTCTGCCTGTGCTCATGCTCGCTCCCTCTCTGTCTCTAACAAATAAATAAATAAAATCTTAAAAAAAAAAAAAAGAAAGAAAACAAAGAGGCAACCCACGGAATGGGAGAAGATATTTGCAAATGACAGTATAGACAAAAGGTTGATATCCAGCATCTATAAAGAACTCCTCAAACTCAACACACACAAAACAGATAATCATATCAAAAAATGGGCAGAAGATATGAACAGATACTTCTCCAATGAAGACATACAAATGGCTATCAGACACATGAAAAAATGTTCATCACCACTAGCCATCAGGGAGATTCAAATTAAAACCACATTGAGATATCACCTTACACCAGTTAGAATGGCCGAAATTAGCAAGACAGGAAACAACATGTGTTGGAGGGGATGTGGAGAAAGGGGAACCCTCTTCCACTGTTGGTGGGAATGCAAGTTGGTGAAGCCACTTTGGAAAACAGAGTGGAGAAAACTTAGGAAATTAAAAATAGAGCTTCCTTATGACCCTGCAATTGCACTACTGGGTATTTACCCCAAAGATACATATGTAGGAATATTAGATTTTTAAACAACAGACTATACGTAATTACAGCCTGATATATACATGGTCACTTTGGGGGGGTCACTCTTGGAGGACAGTTTATCATAGGAATCTCTCATATTTATTTAATGTAAGAAGATCTGATTCAAAGAGACTGACCTACACCAAAGGAAAGAAATGTTTATAAATATTTAATGCATTAGAGTTAGTTCACTATGCTTGGGAGAACAAAGAGCTCTCCCTTGTATTCAAGCCACTATGATTTATTCTCATCTAAGTTAAAAACTGAATTAATTCTTGGAGAAAGAGGGATGGAAAACTTGCAATGTTTGTGAGAATGGTCCTCCTCTCCTGGAAGATGCTATAATAAAAGCTAAAAACAATGAATGGACCAAACAACAAATAGCAGCAACCATAGTAAATTATGCAATTATCTACTATTTGCTTCAGGTAGCCATAAGTCTGTTCTATCTCTCTCTCTCTCTCTTTTTTAATATGTTTCTTTTTCCTTTTTTAAAGATTTCCCATAGAAGTGACATGTAGTATTTGTTTTCTTTGATTTACTTCACTTAACATAATGCCTTCAAGGTGCATTTATGCTTGTTGCAAATGGTAGGAGTTCTGCATTATTTTATAGAGGAATAGTATTGTGTGTGTATCAATCTCTGCATCTATCACCTATCTACGTATGTATCTGTCATCATCTATCTATCTCTATATATATCTATAGTCTATCAATCATCTATCTATCTCACAACTTCTTTATCCACTCAACTATCAATAGACACTTAGCTTGTTTTCATGTCTTTGCTTATATGACAATACTGCTAAGTATACAGGGGTGCAGATATGTTTTTGAATTAGTGTTTTCACTTCTTTTGGATATATTCCCAATGGAATTTCGGGATCATATGGTAGTTCTATTTTTATTTTTTTGAGGATTCTTTATACAGTTTTCCATAGTGGCTGTAACACTTTACAAGGTCATCAACAGTGCACAAGTGTTCCCTTTACTCTATATCCACAGGAGCATTTGTTATCTCTTTCTCTTCCTGTTACCATGTAACAGTTATGTGGTGATATCTCCTTGTAGTTTTAATTTGTATTGTCCTAATGACCAGTGATGTTAAGGATCTTTTCATGTACCTATTTCCTTTTTGTATATCTTTTTGGGGGAAATGCTTATTCTGGTCCTTTATCCACTTTAAATTGGGTGATTTACTTTTTTGCTAATGAGTTGCATGATTACGTGATATGTTGTGGATATTAGCCTCTTATCAGATATATGGTTTGCAAATGATTTTCCCCATTCTATAGGTTATCCTTTCACTTCATTGATATTTTCTTTTGCTGTATAAAAGCTTTTTAGGTTGAAGTCATCCCATCAGTTTATTTTTGATGTTGCTTTGTGCTTTAGATGCCATATCCAAAAGTTATTATAAAGACCCTTGTTTAGAAGTTTATTCCTATATTCTTCTACATGTTTCATGGTTTCATGTGTTAAAGTATTTAATCCATTTCAAGTTAATTTTTGTGAGTGGTGTACGATACGGGACCAATTCCATTCTTTTACATGTAAATATCCAATTGTGCTAGCACAATTTATTAAAGAAACTGTCTTTCTCCATTGAGTGTATTTGGCTCTTTGGTCAAATATTAGTTTGACCACATATACTTGGATTATTTTTGGGTGTTCAATTCTGTTCCGTTGGCATATTTGTTGGTTTTTATGCCAGCAACATGCTGTTTTGGTGACTATAGCTTCATAGTATAGCTTGAAATCAGGAACTGTGACACCTCCTGCTTTTCTGCTCCCTTCAGGGTTTCTTTGGTCTGTGTGGTTCCATGTAAATTATAACTGTGTTTTCCTATTCCTGAAAAGGATGGCACTGAAATCTTTTTTTTTTAAGATTTTTATTTATTTATCTGACAGAGAGAGATCAAAAGTAGGCTGAGAGGCAGGCAGAGAGAGGAGGAAGCAGGCTCCCTGCTGAGCAGAGAGACTGATGCGGGGCTGGATCCCAGGACCCTGAGATCATGACCTGAGCGGAAGGAAGAGGCTTAACCCACTGAGACACCCAGGCGTCCCTGGCAATCTTGATAGGGATTGCATTGAATCTATATGGAAATCTTGATAGGGATTGCATTGAATCTATATGGCTTTTGATAGTATCAATACTTTAACAATATGAATTCTTCCAATCCCTGCACATGGGATACCTTTCCACTTATTTGTGCCCCCTTTGCTTTCTGAAATAAATGTCTTGGTGTTTTTAGCAAACAGATCTTTTGCTTCCTTAGTTAAATTTATTTCTACATAGTGTATTGTTTTTGCTGTTGTTGTAAATTATACCAATTTTTCATTTCATTTTTAGAAAATTCATTGCCAGCACATAAGAAACGCTCCTGATTTTTGCATGCTAATTTTGTATTCTGTAACTTTACTGAATTGTTTAGATCTAAGAGATTTTTGATTGAGTGTTTTGGATTTTCTAAAGACAAAACCATGGGGCAACTGGGTAGCTCTGTTGGTCTGATCTTAAGGCAGGTCATGATTTTGGGTCCTGAGCCCCACATTAGGATCTCTGCTCAGTGGTGAGTCTGCTTCTCCCTCTGCCTCTCTGCCTGCTTGTGCTCTCTCTCTCTCAAAAATGGATAAAATCTCTAAAAATAAGTAAATAAATATAAAATAATATTACCTGCAAGAAGAAAAAAACTGTTACCTTTTCCTTTCCAATTCTGATTCCTTCTATTTCTTTTTCTGGCTTTATCACTCTAGTGAGTACCATGTAGAATGAGAGTGGTGACAGTGGGCACTCTTGTGTTGTTACCAATCTTAAAGGATTAATTTTCCTTTTTTTTTTTTGAGGATTAATTTTCAACTTTCATCATTGAGGATGATGTGAGCTTCTCATATATGGCCTTTATTTTGTTGGCATATGTTCCTTCTATGCCTAATCTGGCAAAAGTTTTTATCATGAAACTATGTTGAGTTTTATCAAATGACTTTTCTGTGTCTATTGAGATGACTGTATGATTCTTTTTTCATTTCGTTAATGTACTATATCATTTTGATTGAATAGCCTATGATAAACCACGCTTCCATAAACAAAAACAAATCACTTAATCATGATGAATGATCCTTTTAATATGCTGCTAAATTGAATTTGCTAATATTTTATTGGGAAATTTTGCATCCATATTTATTATGGATATAGGCCTATGGTTTTCTAGTAGTGTCCTTTTGTGGTTTTGGTATCAGGATAATCCCATCCTTATAAATAAATTTGGGAGTGTTCCCTCTCTTTGATTTAAAAAATTTTATATATAGATATATATTATTTATATTATTTAGTTATTGTTTACATTATATTACATAATATATTATATATAAATTAATTATATTATTTATTTATTATTTATGTAATATTATAAAAAATATATGTAAACTACTTATATATATACACACAGGAATAAGAAATGTATATGTAATGAAATAAGAAAACAAATTAAAAAACATAAAGGGGGAAAGCATTATTTTAATACATTTTGAGATATAACTTTAAGATATAACTTTCTTCTCAATAGGAAATTAATGTATGCATTCATTAATTAGAATCTTCCTAAATTTGTTATTAATATTTGAAATGGTTAGCAAATTTGGGTTTATATCTTCTGTTTTTATGTAGTGAATTTTATAACCTTGCGTTATCCCCTTCAGTATGAAAGAGTGATGTTGTGCCATACATTGATGAGTTGTGTCTTTTAATGTACGTAGTACTTTTATGGAAATGAATGAAAACAAACATTGTGTCAATCTTTGTCCATGACCATATTTCTGTTGATCGTGTGTCCTATATAACCAGTGAAATATATTTACACTAAATATGTTTACCTACGCATAATTTTAGGAAGATTAAAATTTCTTTTTTGACCTGACAATTAACCATATAGTGGACGTGTGAACAAGTCTACTGAAGTAACTGTGAAAAGCTAATGAATCAGAGGGAGCACAATAATTATCAATAATTATTTACATCATCACTTCTCACTCATTACTACCATGTCATAATAGATTACAAGGTAAGGGAGCAGCCTTCTTAAAAACTCAAAATGATCTTTAGAGTACAAAATACTCTTTTAAAGTTTGTTTTCCTTCTGAATTTGGGAAATTCAATGGGGAAAAACAGTACCAAAAATATTATCAAAGTTGGCTGGTCATGAAATGGATATTTAAGCACAGGTCATGGATGTTTTGAGATAAGATTGGAATCTTAACATATTAGTTTCTGAGAAAAAAATAAATTGTGCCAAGTTTATGGATGGTGCTTCATGTGATATGAGCACTGGCAGGAAATGGACTGCTATAGCAGCATTCTAGTCCAACACGAAGTTATTTCCTAATGACACTTGTAAGGAAAATATTCTTAATGGACATAATCTCAAGCTGCACACTTGTTCTCTTTTCTGAAATTCAGTCTGGGACACACATTTGCACTGATTTAGGGCCAGTGGGCTAGCGGTTTACATGGGTAACTAGGAACTTGAAAGCAACAAGATTGAAGGATTACTGACATGATGATCTGTTAGTAGATGGACTTCCCCAAGTGGTAAAAGGAATTGAGAATATTAACTTCCACATGAATACTTGGTAATTCCTATCAGATATGGATCAGTTATCAGTAATTTGTGAAAGCAATGATCCATTATCTTCCATATTCTTTGCGATCTATTTTGCTCGTTCTTTGGGTTCTCATCAACAATATAGCCATGGTAGAAAAGCTAGAACTCACAGCATGGATTGCTAAACATGCTTGACCTAGAAATTACCCATGGTAAGTGCACAATTTTCTGATGATGGTTATCAAAAATGTATGGAAAGAGGCACCTGGGTGGCTCAGAGGGTTAAGCCTCTGCCTTTGGTTCAGGTCATGATCTCAGGGTCCTGGGATCAAGCCCTGCATCGGGCTCTCTGCTCAGTGCGGAGCCTTCTTCCGCCCTGCCCCTCTGCATACTTGTGATCTCTTTCTCTCTCTCTGTCAAATACATAAATACAATCTTAAAAAAAAAAGAGAACATCTGGGGATATGTTATAAAAAATATACGGAGAAAAACAAACCATCCATTGATGGATGAATGGATAAAGAAAATGTGGCATATGCATACAATGGAACATCATTTGGCATGAAAAAGGAAGGAAATTCTGCCACAGTGACAATGTGGATGAACCTGGAGGACATTGTGCTGAGTGGAAAATGACAATCAAGGCAAATACACCATGATTCCTGTTATATAAGGTATCTCAAAAAGTTAAGCTCATAGAAGCAGAGAGTAGAATGATGATTTCTTGGGGCTGAGGGGATGAGAAATGAGGAATTGCTGTTCAAACGGTTTCAACTTATTAAATTATGCACGCGGAAACAGTTCCAGACATCTGTTGTGTAACATCGTACATGTTGTTACAATACTGTGTTGCACACTTAGAAATTTCTTAAAAGGGTAGACCTCATGGTAAATATTCTTACTACAACAAGAAATGTAAATAAATTCTTGGGCTACCAGCCAGCTGTCATGCTTCCATTTGATTACCTTGGTTTTTCCGTCAAGAAGTAGTATTGATTCACCCAGGCTCTACTCTAGTTGTTATCTTGCCCATTTTGCTCAATTGCTTCTGTTCACATGACTATATCGGGATTGAACCAATGCCTTATTCACTATTATGCCATACTGCAGTAGAACTTTGGTGTAATACACTCACTTTGCAAGAACAGAAGTAAGGCAATGCACTCATTCCCATGGAATTCAGTGGAATCATCAGGCACCACATAGAAGAGAATCAAGGGAACTAATGGAATGGTGGAATCACTTACGAAGACGCAGTCATTAGAACAACTGCTATTAGCCCATTACAAAGTTGGGTTATTGTCTCAAGGATATGATCTGTACCCTGCATTAGCAAACAATGTATGAGGCTATTTCTTTCATAATCAGACTGTTGGCCCAAGTACCTTGGGTCAAAATGGGAATGCCAGTGACCACCCTAATACCTGCTAACCCACCCTCTTTCCCCCATTGCTGTCCCTATGTCATTAGACTTTTCTGAATTAGTGTACTTATCACTCAACAGGATAATTTTATGGGGGACACAGCAACTGCTCCTGTCTCCTGGGTAGTCATTTCACTGAACCGACAGGTAAACAAAATGCTTTGTATTCTTTTGGGTAACTGATAGTGATTAGCAAAAGATATTAATAGAAAGGAGAGGGGGAGGTGTATAGAAGTAACCCAGGGAATTTTCCAGAATGCCTTGTAACACCATCGTGTCTGCCAGTAAATGTTAATCAACAAGTATAGCAATTCAACATGGCAAGACCACAAGGGCCCAGATCCTTCATCAGTGGAGTTTGAATGACTCCACCAAGTAAGCAGATTCTGGATTCTGAGTTTATCTTCGAGACCAAGGTGCATAGGGAAAGAAATGATCAAATATTGCCCTTGACCAGTACACATGTGAGGACTTAGGAGCTACCATTGTTTTAATTTAATTTTTATTATATAAAAATGGGATTTTTTTGACTGATATTGTACAGTTTAAAAAATAATTGAAGTTTATACAGCGACTGTTGGGAAATTACTTACTTAATATATGACACCCAGACAAAACTTTCAAGCAAGCCAAATGACAAGGTGAACCTAAATGTAAATCCAATGAATCAATGTTTAACCTCTACTTAAGGAATTAGAGGGCATTTGGTGGGCTTATTTACCCCACATTACCCCCATGCCATTGTACTTCTAATTACCAATTATCAGTGACAAAATACAGCTAAGGAATAAATATAGAGAGTTTTAAATGAAAATGAATGAACTTTATGACTAGAAGAAAAATTTCCCTAAAATATATTTCATGACATAGTATTTTCTTTCATATCTATGTGAGTTAGCCTACCCCAAGCTTTGCTGTAATGATGTAATGATAAGTTGAAATGCTTCTTTTTCAGTGAAGAAATTAGGAATGAAAGATCCTTTTGGACCCTCCCAAAGGATTCACACAAGAAGAAAAAAAATTAACTGTTGTTAAGTATTTTGACTCCTACCAAGTTTTGGCTCTTCTTTTTCCTTTCTTTTCTTCCCTTTCTTCCTTTCTTTTCCTTTCCCCTTTTTTTTTCCCTTTACTTTTCCTCTCCTCTCCTCTCCTCTCCTGTCCTCTCCTCTTCTGTTCTCCCCACCCCCCAAATCTAGAGATTCTGTGGTCCTCATGGATCTTGACTCCCGACCCGAGTATCTTAGTATTTATGCTTCCTTCTCTCCCATGGGGACTATCTCTCAGAAGGTAAGAGAAACCTTAGTGCTGAAATTATTTGAAAAAGTTACATCGTTATGGTAAAATCAAAGCCAGTAGAGATAACTGCTGCTGACATTCTGGTGGATGATCAGAAATTCTGCATGGCTCAGGACCTCTACTTACATATCCAAGATAATCTACTTTGCTTCTTTAAAAGCATTTAGCATCCAAGAATGCAGGACAGAGTATCCTGCGGATTGTCTCCTCAGGTTCACTTGGTGTAACTGTAGAATATAATTCCTGGAACTGTTTCAGTATTAGCAAAGCATCATTTGGAAAATTCACCTTGTGTCTCTTCCACAAAGGACTATAGCATTTTTCAGGAAATCGACTACCTAAAGAAAGTGCGGTTTTTAATTAGAGCAACAAGGGAAATTAGCTCAATTTCTCCATGGGAAGAACTAAACCTGGGATGATAAACATGGGTTTGGAAGTTTTTTTGGAGGGGGGGCGGGATTCATTTTACTTGACGTAGTGGTTATTTAGAACCTGTGGCATTGTCATTAATTAACTTTATGTTTATCCTTTCTAGAATTAAGAAAATAACAAGAATTAAAGACCAGGATTCTGGTGCTTCCTTCTAAACAACAAAGGTGAGAATAAGTCTTAAAACATGTGAGTTTTGACAAGTGATAAATCATAAACTGACTACTTGTTTATTGGCTCCTCTAGGAAAGACTCTCTTTGCTAGGTATAAACATCTTTGGGAATAAACTTATTAACATTAGAACTAGTTTGATAGGAATAAATCTGGATAATTAAAATGATCTACAATCTTACCCTGGGAGAGATTAGAGGAAAATAAATAGACTATATTGAAGAAATATTTCATGACAACTTCAGGCTCTCTTTTCACCTTTTAAGTAAGTATTTTATGCCTTTTCTTTTTAATCTTTAGCATTTTCCTTGATTCCTTTCCTCAACTTAGGATGGTTTATCGAAAAAATAATATCCAAAACATATTACTGATTTTTAACTTAATCAGTGCTGATTATTTTGGTGTGCATTGTTGACTGAGCACGGAAAGATATGATAAAATAGTGATAGGTAGTATCTGTCAGGTGCTTATTCTGTCAGAAGTGCTTCTATTTACATGTACTCTCTAAGTACCCCTAGGAAAACGTTGGGAGTTATAGTGTTTTCATCCCTGGTTTATGTGAGGACACCATGGTATAGTCACTTGCCAGAAGTTATGGCAATAACTTAGTTGCCATGAGTAGATTATATAGAGGATATAAGCAAATTACATAAGTCACTTATTCCAAGGTCCCAGTTAGTAAATGTGAGAAGCAGCCTTGGACGTTCTTTCTTGTACTTACACCTAAACCCATGCTAACCATCTGAGTATTTCAAAGTCTTCAAGTTTTTCTGATTTTGCACTCTCAATTGTCATTCAACATATATCTGTGTAATAGATATTGATTAATTGCAATCTGCCAGACACAGAACATTGTGCTGACATACATGAGGACAAATTGAAGTTTTGATCTTAAGGAAGAACTTATTAATATGAATATTAAAATATGGTGATAATAGCTGCTGTCCTTAGGAGCATGATATATGCAGATGTGTTTAAACCGAGGTTGAAAGATTGGAGAATTTACTTTGGAGACAAGAAAATTTAATAAGTCCAAAGTATAGAGATAAATCGGGTAAAGGAACTGCGATAGATTATTATAAAAGGTGGTAATCTGCAGGGATTAAGGATGCATGGATTCTGCAGCCAGGGTTTTTGACTACAAATGTCACTTCTGACCCTAATAGGTGGCTCTCAACAGACTTTACTTCTCTGTATCTTAGTTTCTCCATGTGTAAACTAGAGAATAGGATAGTACTCACCTCATATTATTGTTGTATGGATTAAAATAAGTAGTCAAAATGCATTTAGAAGAGTGGCCGTTGTGTAAAAAGTGCTCCATTATTGTTATTATTATTGTTACTTAGGCAGAACCATGCATAGAGGGGCCTACAGGGACAGAAAGAGTGACCATATCGTTAACACAATGAGTTCAAATCCTTAGTTGAGCTGTCGAGTAAATGAGGTATGATGGCTGTGAAAGTCATATCCCAGGCAAATAATAATGCAATCAACAATCCCTCATATGTATTTTTGTTCAGTATCTTCTTCTTTCTTCCTTCCTTCCTTCCTTCCTTCCTTTCTTTCTTTTTTTTCTTTCTTTATTTCTTTTCCTTCCTTCCTTCCTTCCTTCCTTCCTTCCTTCCTTCCTTCCTTCCTTCCTTTCCTTATTTCTTTCCTTCTTTTAGTATCATTTTCCAAAGTAACTCTTCCATTTGGGCTACCTGTAGATCTTCTTTAAAAAAGAACAAAAACAAAAACAAAACTATGAGCTGCAGGCTGAAGGAATGCAGGGAAATGATCATTATGAAGGGGCTGCAGAGGCCCACCTGGGAAAGAAATACTAGTATTTGAGTCCTAGTAACGTTGGTGTTTCTTTGTGCAGAACCTTGATCTTAGTGAGTAAATAACTTACAACAGATTTCAAAATTTCCATTACCCACAAAAAGTAATTGTACCTCTTAAGTAATTTTTAAATTCAGTCACTTTCTTTATAACTGCTGCTTTGTAATGTAAAGACTCGAAGTTAGGTTTTCTAACTATATTATTCTATTAAATTATTTGTGCTTTTTTCCAATTACTCCAATTTCTTCCAATTCCAATTAAATCATGATTCAGAAACATACACAGAAGTGATACTTGCATATGCATTTGGGTGGAAAGGAATTGCATTAGATAAAGAGGAAAGAAAGGATAATTCCACTGCTTGTATGAAGAGGGACATAAAACTAACCTTTTGATTCACCATCAGTGGCAATGGTTTAAATTTAATGGGCAGTGATTTTATAAAGTTAAAATGTATGATCACCATAGAATAGGTTTTAAGTCCTAAGTCTGTAATTATTATTTCTAGCTAGAACCAAGGAGTTCATTTGTTTATTTTTCCTTGTGTGTCTCAGCAGGTTTCTGCTATGGGTGACAGGGGAACAAGCAATCACTCAGAAGTGACTGACTTCATTCTTGTAGGCTTCAGGGTCCGCCCAGAACTCCACATTCTCCTCTTCCTGCTCTTTCTGCTTGTGTATGCCATGATCCTTCTAGGGAATGTGGGGATGATGACCATTATTATGACTGATCCCCGGCTGAACACACCAATGTATTTCTTCCTAGGCAACCTCTCCTTCATTGATCTCTTCTATTCTTCTGTTATTGCACCCAAGGCTATGGTCAACTTCTGGTCTGAGAGCAAGTCCATCTCCTTTGCCGGCTGTCTGATCCAGTTCTTTCTCTTTGCCTTGTTCATTGTGACTGAGGGATTTCTCCTGGCAGCCATGGCTTATGACCGCTTCATTGCCATCTGCAACCCACTCCTCTACTCTGTCCAGATGTCAACTCATCTCTGCATTCAGTTGGTGGCCGGTTCCTATTTTTGTGGCTTCATCAGCTCAGTTCTTCAAACAGGCATGACATTTACTTTGTCCTTTTGTGCTTCCCGCACCATTGATCACTTTTACTGTGATACTCGTCCACTTCAAAGGATATCTTGTTCTGACCTCTTTATCTATAGGATGGTTTCTTTCTCCTTATCCGGCATCATTATCATGCCTACCATCATAGTTATTATTATTTCTTATTTGTATATTGTGTCCACAGTTCTGAAGATATGCTCCTCTGAGGGACGTAAGAAAGCCTTCTCCACTTGCAGCTCTCACCTAGGAGTCGTGAGTGTACTGTATGGTGCCGTCTTTTTTATGTACCTCACTCCAGACAGATTTCCTGAGCTGAGTAAAGTGGCCTCCTTATGTTACACCTTAGTCACTCCCATGTTGAATCCTTTGATTTACTCCCTGAGAAACAAAGATGTCAAAGAAGCGCTAAAGAAACTTCTAGAGAAGAGAAATACAATTGTTTGATTTTTATTTATTTTCCACCATTGATTTTGTGGCAATTTCTGTCATATGCCTCATGGCCATTATTGAAAACCCTTCTCCATAAAAAATACGAGAACTTTTTCAAGGTGAGTTACCTGGAACACTGTTAATTCTGAATGTCCTGGATATTGGAGATATACTGAATATTAGATCATTTTTCAAGATGAACCTCACACTATCTCAAGTATGACTTTGTTTCACAGAATTGATTTCCTTTATTATAATGGTTCGTTGTTGAACCTGACTTTTATATGTCATTCTATTGTGTAAACAATGTATTGTCTTGTGTTTGTCTTAAAATTGCTCCTGGCAATATACACAGTCACTAGTGATGGACAGTAATGCCCAACTTCTTTCTTCTTCTTCTTCTTGTTCTTTTTTCTTTCTTTCTTCCTTTCTCTCTTTCTTTCTTTCTTTCTTTTTTTTTTTTTAATTGAGAGTGATAGAAAGAGCGAGAGTGAGACAGAGTGAGTTTGGGCAGGGGCGTAGGGAGAGAATTTCAAAGAAACTCCCCACTAAGCACGGAGCATGACATGGGGCTCAACCTCATGACCCATGAGAACATGACCTGAGTGGAAACCAAGAGTCAGACAACTGACTGAGCCACCCGGGTGCCTGAATGCCCAACTTATTTTTTAAAAAATAATATTTTCCAACTTAATAACTACCTTTTTTAGCATGTTAAACTAAATTTTCATTTTGAATGAAGTATGGTAAGCGTATTTTATCAAGAGGAAAAATAATAAGAAGAAACAAATGATAAGTAATTTTTGCTATATGCATTAATTTGGAAAATTTTATATCACGGGTGTCAGGTATTGTAGGTTGTTCTGAGACACTGCTAGTTGCTAAACCTTACTATAAAAAACCAAAGTGGTAGTGCAAACATGAATGATTTTGGGCAATCATTCCTTCAGTTTGGATTTTCATGCATTTTTTCCCGTGTTAATTATTGTGAGAAATATTGAATAAAGGTATGGAGCAAGGTGGTCATTAAAATAGTGTGTGGTCTAAAATTTACTCATCCTTGCCCCTGAATATTCATTTGTTTCATAATTTTATTGACTGTGTAATAAGTGTTGTGGTGGGTTCAGGTGTAAATAACCTTATTCTCAGGGAGCTTACCATTTAGTGTGAAAATCACAACCTCACACAGACAATTCAAATCCATAGATGTTTATGCCAAAGAGAAACATACAGATTTCAAAGTGGCGTGCCTGAGAGCAGGTGCTCACAAATAGGGAAAGTCTCAGGTAGATGGAAGATGTATTTAAAGGGAGTAAGATTGGAGTCGGTATACTGTTATATCAATTCATGTTATTGATGTGGGCTTGAAGTGTAGCAATGTAAGTGAAAAAAAAAAAAAGGATGATTTGAAAATGTCCATGTTAGATACAGAGAACTGATCAACGGATTAATATGAGGGGAGTACAGGAAGGAGGTGTGTCTCACCATGTCCGAACTGGTATCATGTTTCTGGTGATGGTACCAACAGATAAAAAGTAAAGGAATTCTTAGCAAAGTAGGAATAGAGGGACATTTCCTCAGCTTGTAAAAGAATATCTACAAAAACCTACAGCTAAAATTACATTTAATGTTAATGAAATAGAAGCTTTCCCACTAAGATAGGAATCAGGGAAGGATGTCCCCCTTCACCACATCTCTTCAGCAGTTGTTTGGAAATCTTAAGTGATGCAATAGACAAAAATGTAAATAAAAGTATTATGGGCTGAATTATGTCTTCCCAACTCATATGTTGAAGGCCTAACCCCTAGTATCTCTGTATGTGACTATAGTTGGAGATAGAACCTTCAAAGCAAGGCTCCTACAGTGGATTTTAATACAGTCTGACCAGTGTCTTTATAAGAAGAGATCAGGACACACAGAGAGATATTGGATGTGCATGTGCTCTGAGGGACACCATGTAAAGAGGAAACCAGTGACAGACATCTGTAAGCCAAGGAGAGAATCCTCAGAATATTTATTCATGGCACATTGATCATGGACCTCTAGTCTATAGATCCGGGAGAAAAAAAAGTTGGTGTTTCAGGCCCCCAGTCTCTGGTGTTTTGCTGTGGCAGCTATAGCCAATTACTATAAAAGATTAATAAAAGTAAAATAAAACTCATTGATCTGGGAAAAAAAAGGAAGATAAATAAAGTCTGGGGATCTAATGTACACCATGGTGACTATAGTTAACAATACTGTATTGTATACTTGAAAGTTGCTAAGACACTGGATCTTAAGAGTTTTCACCACACACATGAGAAATGTGAGGTAATGAATGTGTTAACTAACCTTACTGTGGTAATAATTTCACGATATATACATATGTGAAATCATTACACTGTACACCTTAAAATAACACAATGTTATATACCAATTATATCACAGTAAATCTGGAAAAAATATAAAAAAAGATTAAAGAGAATGAGAAGGAAAAATAACTTCATCTTTGCTCACAGGTGACATTGTTGTCTCTGTAGAAAATCTGAAAGAATTGACAAAAACACCGTCCAGAAACTAATAGGAAAGATAGGAGGATTGCAGGACACATGGTTAGTATACAAAAGTCAATTGGTTTCCATATACCATCATTGAGCAAGTAGAATTTAAAATGAAAACACAGTGCTGTTTATGCTATCACTTACCCCAGTAAAAACTTAGGAACGAACGTCACAAAATATGTGCCAGATCTCTAGAGGGAAAAGCATAAAATTCTAATGGAAAAACTCAAAGCAGACTTAGATAAATGGAGAACCACTGAAGGTTCATGGAGAGGAAGATTAACATTGTCAAGATGTCATTTCTTCCCAACTTGAGATATATTTTCAATGCAATCTCAATGAGTTATTTTTTGGTTATTTTTGATTATTGACAAACTTCAGATAGTAAAGTGAAGTTTATATGAAAAAGCAAAAGACCAGAAAAGCCAACAGTATATGGAAGGGGAAGAACAGAATCAGAGGACTGACACTACACGAAGTCAACTATACACAACCATACAGCTACAATAATCAAGACAACTGGTATTGTGAAAAAAAAAACTAATAGAATAATGGAACAAGACTTAATAAACTGTGGATTCAGGATGACAATGGGTGTCACTGTAGGCTCATCAATTGCAATAAACATACCAATCTGGTGGGGCATGTTGACACTGGACAAAGGTAAGTGTGTGTGGGGGGGGTAAGGGTAATTGGTAGATCTCTATATCTTACACTTCTATAAAAATTAATGTCTTAATTAAAAAACAGACAAAAGACAGTGTACTACTACATACCTATTAGAATGACTAAAATAAAAACCACTGACTACACCAAATGCTGTCAAGGATGTGGAGGGACAGCCACTCTCACTCATTGCTGCTGTGAATGTAAAGTGGTACAGCCATTTTGGAAGACAGTTTTTCAGGTTCATGCAAAACTAAACATACTCTTACTACATAATCCAGCAATTGTGCTCCTTGATGTTTACCCAAGCAAGGTGAAAACTCGTGTCCACACAAGAACCTGCACACAAACGGTGAATGAATAATACACTATGGTACTTCCAGACAATAGAATAATATTCAGCACTAAAAAGAAATGAGCTAAATCTTTCAAGCTGTGAAAGGACATGAGGGAACTATAAATGCACATTACTAAGTGAAAGAAGCCAACTCAAAAAGGGTACATACTGCATGATTCCCACTATATAACATTTTCAAGTTGTTGTACCTTTAAACTCCAGCACATGTTTTTGAAATAATTTCTGTATTTTTGTCTTTTGCCTGTTTATTTTTATGTCTGTATTATTGAAATTTCTCTGCTCTGAGAGGCATTCTATGTCACCTCAGAGGCATAACCTTAGGCTTGTGCGTACTCTTGGATGTCAGCAGATTTTGGGTTAGCTTTGGCTGTGTCCTCCCCTGATCATTTCATTGAGTGATGTGCCTCTGTAGGTTTTCCACCTAGCAGAGAGACTCCACTAATTCTTCTTGTTCTATTGCTTTGTAGACATTGTGGGACACACACACACACATATATATCTTTGCAGAGGGGACCAAAACAATTGGATAGTAAAGATATGTTTCATATCTTTACTATCCAATTGTTTTGGTCCCCTCTGCAAAGAGAGTCTTTAAGGCCAGTTTTTGAGGTTTGCTCCAACCTCAGCATAGCTTTCTTTGTTGTCTCCTTCCCTTGTTGTCTCTGGTAATCTTCTAGTTGGTCTACAGTTAGCTTTTTGCTTTCATGGAACTACCAGCCCCTTCTTAATTGCTTATGACCAAGTGTGTATTGTGTTTGAGAGTCATTTATGCTAAAACTTTCCCACACTTCATTCCAAATAAAGCCAGTTCACTTGAGGAGAGCTTTGAAGCCCTCTGTTGTTATGGCCTGCCTTTCATTCTAGGTGAAACCTGTGTTCAAGCATTCTAGAACTGGAACAGGAGCAGTGGCCTAGTTCTCTTAGAGTGACACTCTGGCTTTATGAGCAGGTTTCTGGGTGAGGTCAGTAGCCTATGATCTTCTAAGCTTATCTCTCTTGGCAAAAAATCTCTATCCTTTGAACTGGAGCAAGTGGAATTGGAGGCCTGTAATTCTTGGCCTGTTATGCCTGGGGTAGCTTCTACTCGATGAATAGGCCCTGGGTAGAGGAAGAGATTTCTAGACATTTTAGCCTCTCTTGCCTTGAATAGAGCTTCTGCAATGTGGAGCTGGAAGAAATAAGAAATGTTTTCAGCCCACTCCTCTCAAGGTGATATGGTAGCCCCTGAGTGGGATCCAGGTGAAGAGGAGCCTGTCTGCCCTTGCCTGTGCACTTTCTATCACCCTAGGCTGAAAAGTGGAGGGAGGGAGGGAGTGGGAGTGGGCTCTGGCTCAAATACAGATGTGTGCATATTCCTATTGGCTTTATTCACAATATCCCTGATTTCAGAACCTACACTGTATAGCACAGGCATCCACCTTGAATGAAAAGTAAAATGAGAAGAGTAATTTCTTAACAGGAGTGAGAACAGAATATACCTGAATGCAATTCCTGTAGCAATACAGAAATTTCTTGATACCAGGAAAGAAAAGAAAAAAGTCAGCACTGAAAAATTAGTTCACTTATCTTCTGTGGTAAGGTCTACTAGCTTCTAGCTTAGCCTGAGGATTCTTTTAGGAGTCAGTTGGATGACACCGGATGTATATTGTTCTAGGGAATGATATATTCAGTGATCTTTCTTGGTGTCCCTCTCAGTGATATCCTGGTGTGTGTGTGTGTGTCTGTGTGTGTGTGTGTGAGAGAGAGAGAGAGAGAGAGAGAGAGAGAGAGATGGAGAGATAGAGAGCAAGAGTGAAAGCATGCTAATGTTTGATTTTATGTGTATATGTGCATCCAATGGTGGTTTTGGTGGGGGGTACAGCATATGGTGCTTGTGGAGGAATGTTGTTCTCCCTTGACAGTCAATACCATTGTTAGGGTCTTTTTTTTCTTTTTTTCTTTTTTTTTCTTTTTAAGGATTTTAGTTTTATTTATTTGTCAGAAAGAGAGTGAGAGAGAGAGAGAGCAAGTGCACAGGCAGGCAGAGGGGCAGGCAGAGGCAGAGGGAGAAGCAGGCTCCCTGCCGAGCAAGGAGCCCGATGTGGGACTCCATTCAAAGGACACTGGGATCATGACCCGAGCCGAAGGCAGCCACTTAACTGACTGAGTCACCCAGGTGTCCCAGGGTCTTTTTTTCTCATTTTGATAAAGGATTACTAATAGCCAATGGACAAAAATTTAAAGTGCTAGGAGCATCATTCATTTCAGGTTTATTACACTATAGGACTATACCTATATATATAATTACCACTATAGCTGTGGTCTGAGGGCTCTGCATTTTATTCCCAGGGGAGGGTTAGTAAAATATGCCTCTTTCAACCCACACATGTTTGTCCTTCATTTCAGGAAAGAAATAAGACACAACCTTAGCATGTGAGCATTTATTTGGAAATCTTCATGAAGTTTTTCTACTAAGTGGGCCCCCTGTTTTCCCCAGTAATCTGTGTTTTTAGAAATGTGAAAGAAAGTGATGACATTTTGTTAAAGTATAAGAGAGGATTCTTAGAGAAAGACATAGGTAAAGAGATGAATAGATATCACATCTGATGATAAGATACTATTTTGTATTTAATTGGAGGCTCTATTGCCTTTTTGGTCATTTTACAAACTTTTCCATTAGTTGTCACCAGAGGGAAAGGTAAAGATTGAAATGATAATGTAGTAGGCAGTTTCTCAAGCTCTGTTTACGGAAATGAAAGCAGACACTTGGAGACTTGGGGATGCTTCATGGCAGAGAGTGAAGGGAAAGGGGCAGAGAAAGTTTCTGTTTTCCTCTCTCAGACTTAAAACATCAATTGTGTAGAAAGCAGGAAGAATGGGCAAATCTGACAGCTCTGAAATATGTGGATTAAAAATTTTATGTGAAATTTATATAATCTAATTATTCAAGTAACTGAGATCTAGATACTGTTATGCACCCCATTTTACAGGAGGAAATAACAATGCAGAGATAGTATGTAACTTGCGCAAAGTCACATTGGCAAACCCAGAATTTGAAAGCTCAGTCTGGCACATGAGCCTATTTTCTTAACTCTGAAGTTAACCATGAACTATTATTACCCTTATGCTTTCTTCCTCATTTATGAGGTGACATTGAGTCGGAGATGCTCAAACATTAGAAGTCATTATTTTTCTACCTCATTCTCTTTTTATCAACCATCCTGGTCAATATTCAGCTTACATTACCTGCCATTCTAAAGATAGTCCATTACTGTCCCTAATAATTCTGCCCTTGGTCAAGCCATCATAACCTCTTACTTGGACAATCACACAGTTTCTGGAATTACCATCTTCTCCTTGTGAATATTTATCTTCCACAAAGCTACCAGTATGGTTTTTGTAAAATGCCAATTTGAATACAGCACTATCTTCCTAAAAATCCCCAATGCCTAACCTCTGTCTACAGAATTAAGGTCAGTTTCCTTGGCTTGACATAGAGGTTTGAATGATTTCCATTAGTTTCCTTTTAAAAAGCTCGTCCTTCATTCATTGTCTTGTGCATAACAAACTTCATGAAGTTCACCATATAGTTATTTCTCCCTTTGCATAGAAGCCTATTTATTTCATGTTGCTTAATGCTATTTATTTATTTATTTATTTAAAAAGATTTTTATTTATTTCTTTGACAAATATCACAACTAGGCAGAGAGGCAGGCAGAGAGAGAGGAAGGGAAGCAGGCTCCCTGCGGAGCAGAGAGCCCAACTCCCAACTCGGGGCTCAACCCCAGGATCCCGGGACCATGACCCGAGCCAAAGGCAGAGGCCCCAACCCACTGAGCCACCCGGGTGCCATCAATGCTATTTATTTTTAAAAATGTGCTTTAGACAAGTTCCCTGATCATTAGGACCAGTCCCCTTAAGAGGTTGCGCTCTTTCTGTGTTTACAAATGTCTTTTGCAGTGGATTTCCATATGGTATTTTAATTCTCTAGTTAGCTGTTTCCCTCTTATTTCATGGTGAGCTAAGTACTGAAATTATTTATATGTAGGGAATGTTATAGGGCAAGTAGTTCACCAAAATTCAATAATTATCAATGTGATGAATTAATTCTCACTAAGCCATATGTAACAAAAAATGAATTACTTTTAATTTTTGTTCATTTTCATTACAGTTTTCTTGTGAAGTGAGAGGATTTGCAAGAATAATTGATCTAAGCTAGAGAAAACATTTAAGAAGTGTGTCAATCATTCAGCTTCTGGATAATTGAGCAACTAATGTGTCACCCTTAGGATTTTGTATGCTCTAGAGCATATGTTTCTCTCATCTAGTACTCAAAAAGATTTCTTGGATCAATCTTATATTTTGTTCTGTCTTATTATATCAGATTTTGTTATATCAACAATTATACACCTTATAAAACATTTGTTCCTAATTCAAGATAAACAATATATCTCAACATCATCCTCTGAGTGCCAGTAGCAAACTTGGAATATATTTTCCCTAAAATCAAATTACATGGCAATCATGATCTTTACCCAAATGTAGACGAAGTACAGAGAAAGCCATTTCCCTCTAAAATCAACAGGAAAAATCCACCCAAATGTGCTCTTCAGCTGTAAGTACATGGGATTCAAAGGAATAAACTTTCTAAAATATGTCAAAATTGTGAGTGCTTTATGTGCATCAATGCCTTCCAAAATTGTCATATTGTTCAGGCCTTTCAGTTATATCATTGTTAAGATAGAATTAAATAAAAATATTTTTTTCCCCAGAATCTTTCTCAGAGCTTCTTTGACATCTTTGTTTCTGAGGGAGTAAATCAAAGGATTCAACATGGGAGTGACTAAGGTGTAACATAAGGAAGCCACTTTACTCAGCTCAGGAAATCTGTCAGGGATGAAATACATAAAAATAATGGCACCATACAGTACACTCACGACTCCTAGGTGAGAGCTGCAAGTGGAGAAGGCTTTCTTACGTCCCTCAGTGGATCTTATCTTTAGAACCGTGGACACAATATACATATAGGACACCATAATGACAATTATGGTAGGCAAAATAATAATGCTGCATAAGAAAAAGGAAACTATCTTATGTAGGTAGAGATCAGAACAAGAAATCCTTTGAAGTGGACGGTAATCACAGTAGAAGTGGTCGATAGCTCGGGAAGCACAAAAGGACAAAGTGAACGTCACACTGGTCAAAAGAATAGAGCTGATGCAGCCACAAAAATAGGAACCAGCCACCAACTGAATGCAGAGATGAGTTGACATCTGGACAGAGTAGAGGAGTGGGTTGCAAATGGCAATGAAGCGGTCATAAGCCATGGCTGCCAGGAGAAATCCCTCAGCCACAATGAACAAGGCAAAGAGGAAGAGCTGGGTCACACAGCCTGCAAAGGAGATGGTCTTGCTTTCAGACCAGAAGTTGATCATAGCTTTGGGTGCAATAACAGAAGAATAGAAGAGATCAATGAAGGAGAGATTGCCTAGGAAGAAATACATTGGTGTGTTCAGCCGGGGATAAGTCATAATAATGGTCATCATCCCCACATTCCCTAGAAGGATCATGGCATACACAAGCAGAAAGAGCAGGAAGAGGAGAATGTGGAGTTCTGGGCGGACCCTGAAGCCTACAAGAATGAAGTCAGTCACTTCTGAGCGATTGCTTGTTCCCCTGTCACCCATGGCAGAAACCTGCTGAGAGGCACAAAGTAAAATGAACAAATGAAATCTGGGCTTTGTTTATAGTGACATAAATATTTTCTTTAATGTAGAATAAATTATTTACATCTTAATTATTGCATATAAAATAATTTTAATATCATGAAGAATCAGGAATTTGGATTAGCTAATACTAGTTCTATGAGGTGGTTATTCTATGAAGCAGTGAAAGATGTTAATGGGTTACTGTATTTAAATAATAATTTGGGGGACTCTTGGTGGCTCAGTTGGTTAAATGTGCCTTTGGCTCAGGTCATCATTTCAAGGTCCTAGGAGACCCTCACTGGGCTCTGCTCAGTGGAGATCCTGCCTTTCCTATTCCCTCTGCTCTTCCCTCCAAAAATAAAGAAATAAAATCTTAAAAAAATAAAAATAACAATCTGAGGGTTTTGAAGGGGCAGGGGGGTGGGAGGTTGGGGGATCCAGGTGGTGGGTATTGGAGAGGGCACGGATTGCATGGAGCACTGGGTGTGGTGCAAACATAATGAATACTGTTATGCTGAAAAAATAAAAAATTAAAAATAAATAAATAAAAATAACAGCAATGTCAACAATAGCCAAACTGTGAAAAGAGCGGAGATGCCCTTCAACAGATGAATGGTTAAACATGTGGTCCATATACATGATGGAATATTCCTCAGCCAGAAGAAAGGATGAATACCTAGCTTTTGCATCACCATGGATGGAACTGGAGGATATTATGCTAAGTGAAATAAGCAGAGACAGTGAATTATCATAGGGTTTCACTTCTTTGTGGAACATAAGGAATAGCATGAAAGACATTAGGAGAAGGAAGGGAAAAATGAAGGGGGGGGGTCAGAAGGGGCGATGAATCATGAGAGACTATGGACTTGGAGAAACAAACTGAAGGTTTTAAAGGGCAAGTGGGTGGGGGAATGGGTTAGTGCAGGGCTGGGTATTAAGGAAGGCACATACTGCATGGAGGACTGGGTGTTACACACAAACAATGAATCTTGGAACACCACATCAAAACAAATGATGTACTGTGTGGTGACAGAAAGTAATAAAAAAAAGTTTAAAAATGAAGAAAAAATAAAAAAATTAAATCAAAATTTGGCTGAATATATACCAAGTTGTAACATATTATTTTGTCTAATTTTAGTCACATTTTGAATATCTATTCTCAATATATTAAATAATCATCTTTATCTAAAATAAGAGTATTACATATAACCTAAAATATGAGCAATACATTTAATCAGTATAATAGTGCTGTAGCCATTATCATTGCCTCTCAGTGTTTGAATCGTTAAACAACAGTAACAAATATATAAGAAAATATTTTTACCTTTTTTGCCTCCATCTATTTAGTTTCCATTATCACACTGCCATTTTTGAAAATAGAATAAAAAATGAGACGTTATTCCCAGGTTAAAATTAATAACATCAAAAAAATCACTAAGCCTATGTCACAGTTTCTAAAGCTCCTTCCAAATATATTTTCATTTACTCAAGTCATTGCTATTCCTCCCAAATAAATTCACTGTTATTGCTCCATTAGATATCTATATCTGTATCTGTATCTACAGATATATCTACAGATACATATATTTCCATTAGTAATTATGTAGTTTAATATATTCCGTATTTGGTTAGCCTTTTTCTTTGAAGCAGAGATAGAAGCTGATGAATATTCCAATCCTTACATGACAATGAATGACTTTTTATCAAAGCTGCATCAGTTTGAGGACTTTCACTCTTTAGTCAGGGCAAGTAAACTTAAGGAATACATATATAGAGAGGGGGGGGTGGGTGTGGGAGGGAGAGAGGGAGAGAGTTCCTTTCTTGAATTCTATTATGCCTTACATATCTTAAAGTAAGGATAATGGGATAACCATGGATATTTAAGGACCATAACAACCTTGGGTCTCCAGAGTCCATGATCACTTGGTAGAGTATCAGCAGTGATTGTGATGGTCTTACTCATTTTACTTCTGACACTTTTCTTCAGGATTTTGCAACATTGAGGTTTTGCTCATCCACTGTGACGGATTCCACTGGGAGAGGAGTAATCATAAAGGCAATTATGGAGACATAAGTGCAAGCTCAAGGGCTGTTGTCCATGAGGACTGCAGTAGGTTCAGAAATAAGCAAATAATCTAATAATGGTCCAAATATAAGGAACTTTCCTTCTCTGGTTTTGCCTATCCTTTGGGAAATTTCTCTGGACTTTATTTTCTGTATTGATAAGGAAAAACTTCTTGATAATTATCATAGCATACATATTGGTAGGCATAAGAAAACAGCTTTAAATGCTTGTGCTACACGAGATAAGTTTTAGATGAATGAATATACTAAATCATGTGATAAATTACGTTTGTTAGGCTTTGAAAAAAAATAGAGGTTAACTTCAAATTATGAGTTACCTGTATTCCTGATATAGACATATTTCATGATGTGCAAATGCCCTTTAAGTCACAAAGTCAGCTAATGTTTTGCTAATTCTATGCTTTCTTATGTTTACATGCTAAGTAGAAAATATAAGGGAAGAAATTATAACATTCAAAAATCATTTTAAAAATCCTTAAGAATATTTATGAAAGATCATGATCTGTATTTAAAAATCCTCAATAACTATGTGTGACTTAAAGACTACAGTAAAACCAGAAACACATTACTTTAATGAAATTAATATTATAAGGATGCCATTTCCCCTAAATATATTCATAACTTAATTTTAATTCTATTTTTAGAAAATCCATTTTTAATTAAAAATTATTCCTAGAATTTAAACGGATTTTTAAAATTTGTAGATAGCAGAGTATATGGAACCAAAGCTTTTCTTTATTATAATGCAGTATTAGTAAAAGATTGGTAAGTATAGGAAGAGTATACAGTTTAAGTATTTTAAACAGGAAAATACCAATCAGGGTGAATTGATGGCTATCAAATTTGGGAAGGCTGGAGGAACTTCTGAGTGACATTCTTACAATGACCCTTAGAGCAATATAGTAAAATTCAGAAAGATAGGCTATCAGTGGATACAATTTAAAAGTGGAGCATCTTAACTGTGGTCTAAGGATCAGACACGTGGAAGAAAGGAGATGTCACTCCTTCCTCAACCATCAACATAGCTTCTCTGTGAGGTTGGGGAATCAAAGATACTCCGGCAAATAGCTCATATGTTTGCACAACCTTCCTAAGGTGACATTTCCCTGGTAGAAAATATCAAAAAGAACAGAAAATTGATGTCCAACTCACTGTGCCCTTTAAAATTCTGAGTTTGTGTGGATCATATTGGTAGAGTAAAATTTGTGCCAAGAATACTAGTAGCGGGAAACATTTGAACTTCCAACAACTCCAATTTAGAAAGTACATGGAATAGAGTTTGGTTATCCACTCTCCAAAATGTGCCAGAATCCAATATATTTTTGCTTATCCTTAAACTTCCCACAATGGCATTGGCAATAAAAATATTCTAGTGCTTAAAATGCATAAGAACACTTATTATCATTCACAATAGATGGGGCAGAAAGAAACCCTCAACAGATTCAATGATTGAAATCATTCAGTATATGTTCTTTGATAATGGTTAGCTTAATAGAGGAAACAGTAACAACTAAATAACGGATTGAGAAACTCTATGAGCATGGACATTAAAAATACTTCCCAAAACTCAATGGATCAAAAGGAAATAAAATTAAATGTTGACTTAGTTTCAAGTAGAGAGAGTCAATTATCATATGGTTTCACTTATTTGTGGAGCATAATAAATAAAATGGAGGACATGGGGAGTGGAAAGGAGAAGGGAGTTGAGGGGAATTGGAAGGGGAGGTGAACCATGAGAGACTATGGACTCTGAAAAACAACCTGAGGGTCTTGAAGGGGCGGCGGGTGGGAGGTTGGGGGAACAAGGTGGTGGTTATTAGGAAGGGCACGTATTGCATGAAGCTCTGGGTGTGGTGCAAAAACAATGAATACTGATACACTGAAATGAAATAAAAAAAAAAGAAAAAATGTTGACTTAGTTTGAGCTAAATAATAAATTATATCTAAACTTTTGCAATATAGAAAAATAAGCACTTAGAGGGATATATACAAGGCATTGTAGGTAAATATTATAAACAGGTAAAACAGAAACATCGACATTGATCTTCTATTTTAATATTGAAATAGAAAAGAGCAAGTCAAAACAAAAAAATAAAAGAAAGTAAATGTTATACATAAAAATTCATGAAAAAGGACAAAATATGGATAATATAAGATATTTACATGGCTTAACTTTTTTTTCTATTGGCCATTCTCGTGTTTTTTATTAAGTTCTTAATTTTAATTCCAATACATTTAATGTACAGTGTTATATTGGTCTCAGGTGTACAATATAGTGATTCCTCAATTGTTGTATACCTTACTCAATGCTTATCATGATTACTATATTCTTTAATCTCTATCCTTTATTTCCCCCATCCCCCTATCCACCTCCCCTCTGGTAGACATCAGTTTGTTCTCTATAGTTAAGAGTCTGTTTCTTGGTTTCTCTCTCCCTTTTTTCCTTTGCTCATTAGTATTGTTTCTTAAATTCCACGTATGAGTGAAATCATAGTGTATTTGTCTTTCTCTGACTGACTTTCACTTGGAATTATACTCTCTAGCTCCATCCATGTCATTGAAAATGGCAAGATTTCATTCTTTTTGAAATGGTTGAGTAATATTCCATTGTGTATATAGACCACATCTTCTTTATCCATTCATCTATTGATGGACACTTGGACTACTCTCTCATAATTTGGCTATTGTAAATAATGGTGCAATAAACTTGGGGGTGCATGTATCCTTTTGAACCAGTGTTTTTGTATTTTTGGTTAAAGAGCTAGTTGTGCAATTACTGGGCTATAGGGTAGTTCTATTTTTAACTTTCTGAGGAATCTCCATACTGTTTTCCACAATGGCTGCACCAGTTTGCATTCCCACCAACAGTACACGGGGGGTCCTTTTTCTCCACATCCTCATCAACACTTGTTTCTTGTTTTTGATTTTAGCCATTCTGACAGGTATGAGGTGATCACATAGCTTACCATTGATTCTTGGAAAGACTAGTAAGATGTACAAAACCCTGGCAAATGTAACAATGGAAAAACAGCAAAATTAATTGACAAGTATCAGGAATGAAAAGGGGATGGCATTACAGATACTCCTGACATTTAAAAAATATATTTGGCTGAATCTTGAACAATATGGGTTTGAACGGCATGGGTCCACTTCTTAAATGCAAAATTTTTTTCAATAAATACAGTACAGTGCTGTAAGTGCCTCTTCCTTATGATTTTCTTAATAATGTTTTCTTTCCCCCAGCTTATTTTAGTGCAAAAGCAGCATATAATACATATAACAGACAAATGTTAACAAACTATATTATCAGTAAGGCTTCTGGTCAACAGCAAGTTATTAGTAGTTACAATTTTACAGAATCAAGAATTTTATGCAGATTTAAACTATATGGGAATTCTATGTTCCTAACCTGTGCCCAGGGGTTCAGCTGTATAATAAAGAATATATATGTTTTTTTACTAAACATAGATGATTTTTAAAAATAAAAATATTTTAAATAGGGGCGCCTGGGTGTGTCAGTGGGTTAAACCTCTGCCTTTGGCTTAGGTCATGATCTCAGGGTCCCAGGATCGAGCCCCACATCAGGCTTTCTGCTCAGGTGGGAGCCTGCTTCCCCCTCTCTCTCTGCCTACTTGTGATCTCTCTCTCTGTCAAATAAATAAATTTAAAAAATCTAAAAAAAATTTTAAATAGATCAAGATGATGTATAAAGGAGAAATATAAATTTAAAAATATCATCTATAGAAATTAAGTTTTAATAATAATCTTCCAATGAAGAAAGATTCTTTTCTAATTCACTTCACTAGTGTTTACTATCAAACATCAATGAAGAAACAAGATTGGAGAACCTAAATGGTTCAGTTGCTTAAGCATCTAACTCTTGATTTCCACTCAGGTCATGATTTCAGGGTCATAGATTGAACCTCACATAGGGCTCTGTGCTCAGCAGGGAGTCTGCTTGAGATTCTCTCTCACTCTCCCTCCTTCCCCCACTCATGTGCATGCTCTCTCTCTTTCTAAAATAGATTAACAAATCTTAAGAAAAGAAACAAGATCATTCTTATATAAACAAGAATCATCATAAAGTCAGTATCTCCCAGCTGTATTTATGAGTCTGTCATTAGTCTCATATAGGAATTAAAACAAAAATTATAGGTAAATCTGTCTCATAAATTTAACTTCAAAAGTTTTAAAGTTGAGGGAAATTGGAAGGGGAGGTGAACCATGAGAGACTATGGACTCTGAAAAACAATCTGAGGGTTTTGAAGGGGCGGGGGGTGGGAGGTTGGGGGATCCAGGTGATGGGTATTGGAGAGGGCACGGATTGCATGGAGCACTGGGTGTGGTGCAAAAATAATGAATACTGTTACGCTGAAAAAATAAAAAATAAAAAAAATTTAAAAATAAATCTTTTTTCCTCTTAAAAAAAAGTTTTAAAGTTTAGAAGCTGGATACGACATGGATTTCTTGACAAATTTAAGAAAACAGTATCAACAACCTTTACAGGATACAAATTATAAAGGCATCAATCACATTTTAGTTTTGCATTTAAATAAAATTAGATTTTTTCCTGGAAGTTGAAGTCTGCTTTTATTTTTAAAGATCTCAAAAAGACAGTTAACTCCTTAGTAACTTACTTGCTGTTGTAAGAGCTCTTTTTGGTAGAAAGTTCATATTATCTTGAAAAGAACTTGTATCTTTCTTTTGCTAGATTAATTATGTTTACTGTTTTGAAGCAAAGTATTATTATAAAAATGAATATAAAATGATAAATGAAATTTAAGGAAGTGTCTTTTTCTTAATATGAAGAGTTAGACTTTAGTACTTTGAAATCACAAATGACATCTTGCAAACCATCTGTATGACAAGATAGAAAGACATAAGGACATATCAGACTTTGTTGTGTTGAAATTCACAGTAAACTTGAATACAAAATATTTCACCTTGAGTTCAAATTCCAGTTTGAACCCGAACCAGTTGTGTTACCTTAAACAGTTGTGTTACCTTAGACACGTCAAATATCTCTCATCTTGAATTTTCTCATGTGTGTAAACTTAATGGGACTTAACTTGAAAGTATTCTGTCAACTATAAGTTTTTTTTTTTTTTAATGTAAAGTATTATACGTGATGGTAGAGAAATAGTGGAAACTTTATCTGTTGACTTTCTATTATACTTTAAAGCAGAAATTTGCCATGGGTGACAAGGGCGGAGACAACCACTCAGAAGTGACTGACTTCATTCTTGTAGGCATCAGGGTCCGTCCAGAGCTCCACAGTCTCCTCTTCCTACTATTCCTGATTGTTTATGGGATGGTCCTTCTGGGGAACCTTAGCATGATTGGCATCACTGTGACTGATCCCCGGCTGAACACACCAATGTATTTCTTCCTAGGCAATCTCTCCATCATTGACCTCTCCTACTCCACTGTGATTGTACCTAAAGCCACGGTCAACATCCTGTCTCAGAGAAAGACCATATCTTTTGCAGGTTGTGTGGCTCCGCTATTTCTTTATGCACTCTTCATGGTCACAGAGGCTTTTGTCCTGGCAACCATGGCCTATGACCGCTTCATTGCCATCTGCAACCCACTCCTCTACACTGTCCGCATGTCAAGAAGCCTCTGTATCCAGTTGGTGGCTGGTTCCTATCTCTGTGGCTGGGTCAGTTCCATCCTTCAAATCAGTGTAACCTTCTCAATGTCTTTCTGTGCTTCCCGAGTCATTGATCACTTCTACTGTGATTCCAACCCAATTGAGAAGATCTCCTGTTCCAATATCTTTATGAATAAGATGGTGTCATTTAGTCTGGCTGTGCTCATTATTTTGCCCACAATAGTTGTTATTGTGGTATCTTATATGTATATTGTGTCTGCAGTCTTAAAAATCCGCTCCAGTGAAGGGAGGAAGAAAGCCTTCTCCACTTGCAGCTCCCACTTGGGGGTTGTAAGTTTGCTCTATGGGACTGTCTCCTTTGTCTACCTCACACCTCCATGTAACCCTGAACTTCGTAAAGTGGCTTCAGTGTGTTACATTTTGTTCACACCTATGCTGAACCCTTTAATCTACTCTCTAAGAAACAAGGATATTAAAGCTGCCATGAAAAAAGTCCTATGGAAGAAAAAAGTTGTACTTTAAATCTGCTTCCACATGTTCTGTTCTTGTACCAGCTGATTTTATCTTCTTGATCTTTTAGACTCAGGCATTTTAAAGCTCAGGTTTATTTAAAAAAGAAAACCCCACCCCCTCAAGGAAAAATGCACCTCAACTGTTTTATCCCACAGCATTAATAACATCCTGTAAAGAAAGCTCGAAATAACATATTCACTTTTTCTCAAGGCAATGTTAAATCTGAAAATTCTGGACACCATGAAGATCTGCTGCATTTCTGTAAAGGGTTATGTATTTCTCACTCTGCAGGCAATAATATGTTGTGCAAATGGGGAAGTATAGAATTTTATAGTATTGCTTCCCTGTGTGTGTAAGTAAAATAGAGATGCAGAAAATACCTAGCATAATTATTAACTTAGAAACTGTGTAACCCAATTGTTTGTATGCAAATGATAGTATAAATGCTAGTGGTGTACTTTGTTTTCCATGTCAGGCAAAAGATAAGAGAGCGTGTGGATATAATGAGGAGGAAAGGGAAAGGTAGAATAACCAGTGATCTTTGTTGAATTAATAGGCCAAAAAAGAAATGTGAAAATTTCATTGATTTTGTAAGTTAAGATATTTTATTCAAATTTCTTTGAATGACAGAGTCATGCCTACTTTGCTGTCATACCATGAAAATATTTTAGGATATTTACGATATTTTACAACTCATGCTCTCTATGTTTTGGATGACACAAATTATTCGTAGTGAATATGCAGTTAGTGAAGGCACCACATTCAAACGAAGTGAGCTTGAGAATCTCAGTGAAAAATATCACAAGGCCTTACAGTAACCTTCATGAATAGTTGGATTATATGTATGTGCAAGCATGTGTTATATTTGTGTATGTATGAGTATGTTTATTAGTTTGGTTAAGGAGTAATAAAAGTGTTATTAGTGCTAAGCATCAAATGCCAATTGAGAGAAGAGTGGTTAATGCAGCAGCAACCCACAGATTTGACAGGTATCAAGGGAAGCCAAGTTCTAGAGAAAGTTATAACAGGTCACTGTTTTTTACAAGTGCTCTAAGTGCTAAAACGAAACAGGGCTTCAGTGAAACAGTTAATGCTTAAGTCCAAACAAAATCAAATGTGGAAAAAGCTAAACCTAAGAAATAAGGTACAGTGATCAGTTTTGTCCATGTACCTGGCATTGTGAAAACCCAAAACATGGGTATCTGATTAACCCTTCTTTTTTTTCAGTTTTTGTTTAGATAGCAAAGCTTTCTTTGATGAATGCACAAGGCATTCATTTTGTGGGTTAATGTTTATTAGGGTTCAAGATTTGATTAATAATTATTTAAGAGATAAAGAGATCAGCAAAATGGTTTTTAAAAAATTAAGGTTATATTTATCCCCTCCTCCCTAAACCTGTGGATCTACCATTATAGCTGATACTCAGAGGTAACCATTTAATTATACTTGAGAAAAACATTATTTGAGAGCAAAATAAATATCCAGTTTGGCTTGGGAAAGTGATCATTGTCCTCTATTATTATTAGCCTGGAAAATACCCTTTTAAGTTTAGGTTTTACATGTTTCCATTGGATGCCCATTACTGTCAGAGTGTCACTCTGTTGTAGATTTAACAAGTGCAGGTTACTAAGGACTGTTGGGAAAAGGCAATAGAATACTGGATAAGAATACAGCCTAGATTCTTTTGCTTTAGTTTTTGTCTGGTTGATTCATATTTCCTGTTTTGTAGCCTTAACAGATAATAGTATTCCAGTGCAAAACCTCAGAAGTGGCATTGCTGAAACCACTTTAAATGTTTGAAGGAATCTGGAAAAGTTGAAAACCAAGGCAGCATACTTCCAAAGGTGCTCAACAAGGTCTCTATAATTTTCTTTCAATTGCCATAAACACTTGGGTAACTTTTTTCTCTGGATCTCCTATGAAAAGTAGTGCCTAATTTATATCTTTCTTGTTACTTGTGCCATTAAGATGCCACTGGAACATCCAATGTCTTACCAACCTTCTGTTGGCTTTCATTGACAAAGTCTTTTTTTTTTAAAAATGATGCATGGATTGCTTATGAAACACTGCTACATCCAAGAGACTTTGAAGATTACATTCTGCAACAAAGACATCACAAGTTGTTATTTAGGGGTGACTTTAAAATTGTACACAAAGGGACGCCTGGGTGGCTCAGTTGGTTAAGCAGCTGCCTTCGGCTCAGGTCATGATCCCAGCGTCCTGGGATCGAGTCCCACATCGGGCTCCTTGCTCAGCGGGGAGCCTGCTTCTCCCTCTGCCTCTGCCTGCCATTCTGTCTGCCCGTGCTTGCTCTCTCTCCCTCTCTCTCTCTGACAAATAAATAAATAAAATCTTTAAAAAAAAAATTGTACACAAAAATCCACATGAAGAAATCTTTTAATAGTGATACCATCTCAGGAAGCTGAAGATTGAACTCGCTTTCTCAAACACTATTAACTTATTTGTTGTTTTGTACCGTAGGATTCATCTTTCTTGATTAACGTTCTTAGTTTGGATATGCATGTATATTAATTGCCCTATAACATCATGTATTGCATTTTGTCTTTAAATTTTATGTATTGTTGATGGTTACCGAATATTTAGTGTAATGATGCAGAACTTCGGTGAAGGCATTTATAATAATATTTTCTATTGCCAGGATGTTAACATTCTCTGACTCTGATAGTTGTAAATGGTTATTAAGCACTGATTTGAAATTCACTAACATAGGTTAAAATGACTACATTAAGCATCTGTGGACAAGCACCCAGAGCTTGCTTCAATGTCTTTTCCTTAAGATAATTTCAACTTCTTATTATGAGATTTCACCTTTTTATGGTGATTGGAGAAGCTGAAGTGATTAGATATTGCAAAATGTTATAATGTCGAATTGATATTGGATTGTTTGTTACACTTATTCTTGTATGTTGAATATAAGATGTCATTTTGTCCAATCCCCTGAAAGCAACGTAGGTCATAAAATCAATAAAAGTTTTGAATGTGTGTAAGTTATTATTCAGGAGATCTCAGTGAGGACAAAGAAACCTACTTGTGAAGCCTGGAGAGGGAGAGGAACAAGAGATGGGATAAGAAAAAAGCAATATATCCTCAAAGTGAAAACATAAAAAAAAGGAATTAGTTTCAAAAGTAATTTCTTAATTCAATTTTGTAAACAAACAAAAACTGAAAACAGGAACTTTAACTAAAGACTGATTTTCCTATTTGTTCATTTTTATGAAATATGGCTTCTAGGATTTTGAAATAGTTTATTTTTTGCTTACCAACATTTAAAAATCATCTATTTATTTACATTTGCACTGGCATCAGTTTCTTCAACTGAATATATAATATAATATATAATATATATAATATAATAAAATATAATATAATATATAATACTTACGTTTCTTTTGTGGTAACTTACATAATTAACTTTGGATGACTTAAGCAAAAGCTAAATAATTAGACATGTAAATTATGTTTGGTTCTGTCTGCATATCCACAATCGTAAGGCTGGAAAGGGTGAGTTGTTTAGTCAGCATTTCAGGAAATTAGGTGTGGGAAATCGACAAAGAATAGGATCTAAATTTGTTTAATGCCATGCTATTGGAAATATTTACTTCACAAAAGTTCAGTGGTAGAGGGAGTGGCATTTAACTTTAATGTCTCACATCAACATCCTTAGAGAGAAGTATCAAGATGTTTTGGAAGCTAAGGGTTGTCGCTCTTGTCACTGAGGACAGGAAGATTTTCTGATACCTCAGGGGCACCTAACCCGGGTGTATGAGACCAGAACATCAATGGTTAATCCTCCTCAGCATCACTGTCTCCTAAAGAGATTGAATTTAAGTTTTCTCAGTGTTATTAGTGTCCCAACTTCTTTAGAGCCATCCAATATTAATTTGTGGGTTGTACTTATCAATCCAGCAAATAGTCTAACGGTTTAATAGTCTAACTTATCAATCCAGCAAACCATTAGACTAGTTGCATGAATCAGCACTTTAATTTAAAAATCTCTGGTAAGTACAAATTCTACCCAGTATCTATCTCACCACTAAAAGAGCCCTCAAAATTCATTCATGTCAACATACTTTGCATTTTGCCAGGATGTATCCAAAAAACAGTCAAATTTTAAAGCCAGTCTTTTACAAATTCTGCCCCTGCTTTGGAGCGCTATTCCCCTCGCAGCGTGCTGGGTTCTGATTCTGGTAACTGCACTCATGAAAATTAGGAGTAGGATGGATGTAACGGGAATTTAGCTTCTCCTTTCAAGAAATGTCCTCAGGAGTCCTAGCATCTTAGAGCAGGTAGAAAATAGCTCCATCGGGGAAATGAGTGGGTTTGTTTCCTATGCAAATGTGGTTGGGGTAGAGTGTCAAAAATATCAGGATATCTTATGGTTCTTGGTGCTATAGTAAATGGAATCAGTTCTCCAATTTGTCTTTCTGTATTTTTATTGTTAGTGTATAAGAAAGCCACTGATTTCTGTACATTGACTTTGTATCCTGCCACGTTACTGAATTGCTGTATGAGTTCTAGTAGTTTGGGGATGGAGTCTTTTGGGTTTTCCATATAAAGAATCATGTCATCTGCGAAGAGAGAGAGTTTGACTTCTTCATTGCCAATTTGGATACCTTTTATTTCTCTTTGTTGTTTGATTGCTGTTGCTAGGACTTCTAATACTATGTTGAACAAGAGTGGTGAGAGTGGGCATCCTTGTCGTGTTCCTGATCTCAATGGGAAGGCTGCAAGCTTTTTCCCATTGAGGATGAAATTTGCTGTGGATCTTTCATAGATAGATTTTATGAAGTTCAGGAATGTTCCCTCTATCCCTATACTTTGAAGCGTTTTAATCAGGAACGGATGCTGGATTTCGTCAAATGCTTTTTCTGCATCAATTGAGAGGACCGTGTGGTTCTTTTCTCTTCTCATATTAATTTGTTCTATCACATTGATTGATTTGCGAATGTTGAACCATCCTTGTAGCCCAGGAATGAATCCTACCTGGTCATGGTGGATCATCTTTTTAATGTGCTGTTGGATCCTGTTTGCTAGGATCTTGTTGAGAATCTTAGCATCCATATTCATCAGTGATATTGGTCTGAAATTCTGCTTTTTGGTAGGGTCTTTGCCTGGTTTGGGGACCAGGGTAATGCTGGCTTCATAGAATGAGTCTGGAAGTTTTCCTTCTGCTTCAATTTTTTGAGATACCTGGGAATAAACCTAACCAAAGAGGTAAAGGAGCTGTACTCAAAGAACTACAGAATGCTCATGAAAGATATTGAAGAAGACACAAAAAGATGGAAGACCATTCCATGCTCTTGGATCGGAAGAATAAACATTGTTAAAATGTCTATACTGCCTAGAGCAATCTATACGTTTAATGCCATTCCGATCAAAATTCCACCGGTATTTTTCAAAGAGCTGGAGCCAATAATCCAAAAATTTGCATGGAACCAGAAGAGACCCCGAATCACTAAGGAAATGCTGAAAAACAAAAATAAAACTGGGAGCATCACGTTAACCTGATTTCAAGCTTTACTACAAACACCAAGACAGCATGGTACTGGCATAAAAACAGACACATAGACCAGTGGAACAGAGTAGAGAGCCCAGATATGGACCCTCAACTCTATGGTCAAATAATCTTTGACAAAACAGGAAAAAATATACCGTGGAAAAAAGACAGTCTCTTCAATAAATGGTGCTGGGAAAACTGGACAGCTATATGTAGAAGAATGAAACTCGACCATTCTCTTACACCGTACACAAAGATAAACTCAAAATGGATAAAAGGCCTCAACATGAGACAGGAATCCATCAGAATCCTAGAGGAGAACATAGGCAGTCATCTCTTCGATATCAGCCACAGCAACTTCTTTCAAGATATGTCTCCAAAGGCAAAGGAAACAAAAGCGAAAATGAACTTTTGGGACTTCATCAAAATCAAAAGCTTCTGCACAGCAAAGGAAACAGTCAAGAAAACAAAGAGGCAACCCACGGAATGGGAGAAGATATTTGCAAATGACAGTAAAGACAAAAGGCTGATATCGAGGATCTACAAAGAACTCCTCAAACTCAACACACACAAAACAGATAATTTTATCAAAAAATGGGCAGAAGATATGAACAGACACTTCTCTAATGAAGACCTACAAATGGCTATCAGACACATGAAAAAATGTTCATTATCACTAGCCATCAGGGAGATTCATATTAAAACCACATTGAGATATCACCTTACACCAGTTAGAATGGCCGAAATTAGCAAGACAGGAAACAACATGTGTTGGAGGGGATGTGGAGAAAGGGGAACCCTCTTCCACTGTTGGTGAGAATGCAAGTTGGTGCAGCTCTTTGGAGAACAGTGTGGAGATTCCTTAAAAAATTAAAAATAGAGCTTCCCTATGACCCTGCAATTGCACTACTGGGTATTTACCCCAAAGATACAGATGTAGTGAAAAGAAGGGCCATCTGTACCCCAATGTTTATAGCAGCAATGGCCACAGTCGCCAAACTGTGGAAAGAACCAAGATGCCCTTCAACGGACGAATGGATGAGGAAGATGTGGTCCATATACACTATGGAGTATTATGCCTCGATCAGAAAGGGTGAATACCCAACTTTTGTAGCAACATGGACGGGACTGGAAGAGATTATGCTGAGTGAAATAAGTCAAATAGAGAGAGCCAATTATCATATGGTTTCACTTATTTGTGGAGCATAACAAATAGCATGGAGGACAAGGGGAGTTAGAGAGGAGAAGGGAGTTGGGGGAAATTGGAAGGGGAGGTGAACCATGAGAGACTATGGACTCTGAAAAACAATCTGAGGGTTTTGAAGGTGTGGGGGGTGGGAGGTTGGGGAACCAGGTGGTGGGTATTAGAGAGGGCACGGATTGCATGGAGCACTGGGTGTGGTGCTAAAACAATGAATACTGTTATGCTGAAAATAAAAAAAAAAATAAATTTTAAAAAATCAGGATATTCAAATTGTTGCAAATAATCTACATACCCAGATGTCCAGAGTTTATTCCTATAAGAGATGTCAGAAGTATGAATTGAGATACTTTGTAATCAGCCAAACCAAAAAATAATACTCTGGGGTTTAAGTTTTCAGCTATTTTAATCTCTGCAACTTGAAATATGAGATTATCTTGAATGGTGACAGAAATTTCCTATATAAGGGTGTGAATTTATTTATTTATTTATTTATTTATTTATTTATTTATTTATTTATTCATTTATGAGGGAGAGAGTGAGAGAGAGGGAACAGAAGAGGAGGAAAGTCAGAGGGGAGATGCCGACTCTTTGCCGAGCTGGGAGCCTGATGGGGGACTCCATCCCAGGACTCCAGGATCATGATCTCAACCTGCTGTTCCCAATACTCAGGTGCCCTAAGGGTGTGAATTTAAAAATATGAGCTTAATTTTAAGTTATAAGAAGTACTCATACTGTGTTGTAGTCTTTTAATCAATCATGCCATACTTTTATCTCATGATGGTGACTGTAAGGTTTATCACATTCTTGCTTTCATGGGCACATGATTCCATTTAACCATTTAATTAATGCCATAAGTTAATAGACAATTTTGCCACAAATTATGTGAACATCTAGGTTCTATTCTCAATATAAAATGGAGTTTCTTTTTCTTATATTTTTGGCTAATTTTACCTGATTCAGTTACATCTGTGTACTCTGAAACCAATTTTGGATATCTGTTTAGAGTTTTGGGTACAAGTAATAAAAACTGAGTTAAGTAACCTAGACAGAAAGTTATTTATTAGAAAGGTAAGAGTATTGGTGACATACAGAATTGATAGAAAGGCAGAGGAAAAAGATTTAAAATAGGGCGAGACTAAACACACTGCAGAGAATGGAGTAGGACATAGAGGTGTGGTATTGCAGGGACCCTTTGGAAGAGAATGTCACAAGTTAGAAATCGTGTTATCTGAGTCACTCTGCTGAATTCAAATTCTGGTGAGGAAGCATTTTCTTGCCCTTCCTCTGCTATGGGCCCATCCATTCACTAAAGGAAGATGGGATACCTTGACTGAGTCCAGTAGACTATCAAACTGGAAACTGTTAATGCCTCAAAAATAAATCAGGCATTGTTGAGAAAGAGGAAATGGAAACCAGATAGGAAAAAAAGCAATACATAGCCATGATACGGTTTTAATTCTCAATTCTTGGAGGACATTCTAACTGGGTGATGCTTAAATAATAATAATTTTGTCAGAAAATTATTATTATTGGGCTGCCCAGCATTTAAACATCTCTCTCTATTTGGGAAACTGCCTGTGTACAATTATTGGTGGGGAATATACCCTCACTACTTTTAAGGGAAATCTGAAGATTGAAAACCTTATCTCTCTGTTCCTGGAAGCTAGGACATGGGTATATGACCAGGAGTCAGACAATTTGATGCTTTTGCCTGGGACTTTGAATTTTAGAGAATAGTGGTAAGAAAATTCAAAGAAAACTTTGAATTTTAGAGAAGAGTGGTAAGAAAATTTAGCAGTTTACAATGAAGAGTATTGGTAGTGATGACAGGATCTAATGAATGAAAATCTTTGCCATATTTCTTGTGGTGCCATTTCACTGTCCTGTAGTATTGATGGTGACACAATTGTGGTTCCCAATACTGAGGAGAATAGTGGTGGCATTTTTGACTGTGTGTCTGGATGTTCAGAATTAGTTTCTACTCACTTTCCAAGTGAGATTTTTTGTCTTTCTGTGAATTTTGTGGGTTTCCCATATATATTTATTTTTTAAACAGCTTTATTGAGGTCTGTTTGATATAGAAACTGCACATATTTAATATACACAATTTAATTAATTTGGAAATATGCATACACTAGGGAAGCCATCACTATCATCAAGATTGCAAACATACACATCACCTCCAACAGTTTCTTCCTGCTCATTTTTTTTTGTTTCTGTTTTTTTTTTAATAGTTTAAAAATTTATTTGATGGAGAGATAGAGAGCACAAGTAGACAGAGAAGTGAGCAGAGGGATAGGGAGAAGCAGGCTCTCTGCTGAGTAGGGAGTCTGATGCTGGGCTTGATTCCATGACCCTGGGATCATGACCTGAGCAGAAGATAGCAGCTTAAACTGACTGAACCACCCAGGTGCCCCTGTTCAGTTTGGTTTTGTTTCCTTGCTTGGTTGTTGATGTTTTAAGATTTTATATATTTGAGACAGAGAGAGAGCAGAAGGAAGGGGTAGGTGTGGGGAAGAGGGAGAAGCAGATTCCTCACTGAGCAGGGGGCCTGACTCGATCCTGGGACCCTAACTAAGATCGTCACCTGAGCTGAAGGCAGATGCTTAACCAACTGAGCCACCCAGGAGCCTCTAGGTTGTTTGAATGGTTAATATGAATGAATATTTAAGGATCTATCTTTCAAAAAATCTGAAGTGCACCATATGAATTATAAACTATAGGCACTTGCTAACCAAAATAAGCCAGCCACAGAAGAACAAAAAGTTCATGATTCCACTTGCTGAGTTATCTAAAATAGTTAAGCTTATAGAAATAGAGTCAAATGGTCATTGTTAGAGGCTAGGGGAAAAGAAAATTGTGAGTTGTTTCCCACGTGTCAAGCAACAGTTATGCAACGTGAGTCAGTTTTAGAGATCTGTACAGCGTAGTGCCTATAGTTAATTCAGTATTGTGCACTGAAAAATTTGGTAAGAGGCTAGATCTCATGCAGTTTGTTCTCCCTACTTCTTTAGCCATTCTTTTATTGTTGAGTATTCACTTTGTTTATGTTTTTGCTACTAATAAACATCTTCCTGCACACATAATTATGTATTGCCAGATTGCTTTTGTGTATGAAACACATTCCCAACAGCAAAATTGTTAAATCAAAACTTTTATGCATTTCCATTTTTGTAGATGTTTAATAGATGTTTCTTAATTGTTTTCCTCAAAAAATGTGTATCATATGTCATATTGCATGGAATGCATGCATCTCCTTGTCTTTTTTTTTTTTCAAAGACATCTATTTATTTATTTGACAGAGAGAGAGAGGGAGAGAGAGAGATCACAAGTAGGCAGAGAGGCAGAGAGAGAGGAGGAAGCAGGCTCCCCGCCGAGCAGAGAGCCCAATGCGGGGCTCGATCCCAGGACCCTGAGACCATGACCTGAGCCGAAGGCAGAGGCTTTAACCCACTGAGCCACCCAGGTGCCCCACATCTTCTTGTCTTATATCACCACCAGCACTGGGTGCTAGCAATCTTAATTTTGTCAATCAGATGGGCGAAGAATGCATTGCCCACAGTACTGTTGCACTAGGACACTTCCAACATTTTTGCTCTTATTTTTCTGATATTTGAATGTGTAACTTGGACATAAGACATAGTTGTATTGTTTTGTAAATTCAGTCAGAAAATATTTGCCATTTGATTATAATAGGCAATTAAATTTATTGTAGCACTGATTTTTGGACTTATTTCTTTGACCAGATTTTGTAATTTCTGTTTCTGTGTGTCTTCCTTTTTCTTTTTCTTTTGAAATGGTTATTATTTTTTTTTAAAGATTTTATTTATTTATTTGACAGAGAGAGATCACAAGCAGGCAGAGAGGCAGGCAGAGAGACAGGAGGAAGCAGGCTCCCTGCTGAGCAGAGAGCCCGATGCGGGACTCGATCCCAGGACTCCGAGATCATGACCTGAGCCGAAGGCAGCGGCTTAACCCACTGAGCCACCCAGGCGCCCCAGAAATGGTTATTTTTAACAGATTATTTTTAGTATTATTCCTAGGAATTTCCACAGGCTCATTTAACCTAACAAGGGCCAATTACTAAATGTTTATCATTTTCCTAAATAAAATGCTGTCATTTTTTAAAAAAAAAATGCTGTCATTTTTTACTCAGTTGCTTTCATTTAATTTTAGTTTTTAAATTTATATAGCCATTACATAATACTGTTTATTTACCTTTATCAATCTATTTAACCCTTTATTTATTCATCATTCTTTTTTTAAATTAATGTTTTATTTGCTTCAGATCTGTGAATCATCAATCTTACACAATTCACAGCACTCACCATAGCACATACTCTCCCCAAAGTCCATAACCCAACTACCCTATCCCTACCCCCACCTCCCAGCAACCCTCAGTTTGTTTCCTGAGATTAAGGGTCTCTTATGGTTTGTCTCCCTCCCCAAGTCCCCATGTTGTTTCATTTTTTTACTCCCTACCCACCACACCCCCTGCCACTGCCTCTCAAATTCCTCACATCAGAGAGATCATATGATAATTGTCTTTCTCTGGTTGATTTATTTCACTTAGCAAAATACCCTCTAGCTCCATCCACGTCTTTGCAAATGGCAAGATTTCATTTTTTGGATGGCTGCATAGTATTCTATTATGTATATATACCACATCTTCTTTATCCATTCATCTGTTGATGGACATCTGGGTTCTTTCCATAGTTTGGCTATTGTGGACATTGTTGCTATAAACATTTGGGTGCATGTGCCCCTTTGAATCACTACATTTGTATCTTTAGGGTAAATACCCAGTAGTGAGATTGCTGGGTTGTAGGGTAGCTCTATATTCAACTTTTTGAAGAAACTCCATACTGTTTTCCAGAGTGGCTGTACTGGCTCGCATTCCCAACAACAGTGTAGGAGGGTTCCCCTTTCTCCGCATCCTCACCAGCATCTGTCATTTCCTGACTAGTTAGTTTTAGCCATTCTGACTGGTGTGAGGTGGTATCTCATTGTGGTTTTGATTTGTATTTCCCTGATGCTGAGTGATGTGGAGCACTTTTTCATGTGTCTGTTGGCCATCTGGATGTCTTCTTTGCAGAAATGTCTGTTCATGTCTTCTGCCCATTTTTTGATTGGATTATTTGTTCTTTGGGTGTTGAGTTTGATAAGCTCTTTATAGATTTTGGATACTAGCTCTTTATCTGATATGTCATGTGCAAATATCTTCTCCCATTCTGTCAATTGTCTTTTGGTTTTCTTGATTGTTTCCTTAGCTGTTCAAAATCTTTTGATCTTGATGAGGTCCTAAGAATTCATTTTTGCCCTTGCTTCCTTTGCCTTTGGTGATGTTTCTAGGAAGAAGTTGCTGTGGCTGAGGTGAAGAGGTTGCTGCCTATGTTCTCAGATATTTTGATGGATTCCTGTCTCACACTGAGGTCCTTCATCCATTATTTTTTTAAGATTTTATTTATTTATTTGACAGTTAGAGATCATGAGTAGGCAGAGAGGCAGGCAGAGAGAGAGAGGAGGAAGCAGGCTCCCTGCTGTGCGGAGAGCCCGATGTGGGGCTCGATCCCAGGACCCTAGAATCATGACCTGAGCCGAAGGCAGAGGCTTTAACCCACTGAGCCATCCAGGTGCCCCTCCTTCATCCATTTTGAGTCTATTTTTGTGTGTAGTGTAAGGAAATTGTCCAATTTCATTCTTCTGCATGTGGCTGTCCAATTTTCCCAACACCATTTGCTGAAGAGACTGTCCTTTTTCCATTGGACATTCTTTCCTGCTTTGTTGAAGTTTCGTTGACCATGGAGTTGGGGGTCTATTTCTGAGCTCTCAATTCTGTTCCATTGATGTATGTGTCTGTTTTTGTGCCAGTATCACACTGTCTTGATGATTACAGCTTTGTAACAGCTCAGAAGTCTGGAATTGTGATGCCGCCAACTTTGATTTTCTTTTTCAACCTTCCTCTGGCTATTCAGGGTCTTTTCTGGTTCCATATAAATTTTAGGATTATTTCTTCCATTTCTTTGAAAATAATTAATGGTATTTTTATAGGGATTGCATTAAATGTGTAGATTGTTTTAGGTAGCATAGACACTTTCACAATATTTGTTCTTCCAATCTTTGAGCAGGGGATGTTCTTCCACTTCTTGGTGTCCTCCTCCGTTTCTTCCATGAGTACTTTATAGTTTTCTGAGTACGGTTTCTTTGACTCTTTGGTTAGGTTTATTCCTAGGTATCTTATGGTTTTGGGTGCAATTGTCAATGGGTTCAACTCCTTAATTTCTTTTCTTATGTCTCACTGTTGATGTATAGAAATGCAACTGGTTTCTGTGCATTGATTTTATATCCTGAGACTTTACTGAAGTCCTGTATGAGGATTTGAGCAGTTTTGGAGTGGAGTCTTCTGGATTTTGCACAGAAAGTATCAAATCATCTGCAAAGAGTGAGAGTTTGACTTCTTTTTTGCCGATTCAGATGCCTTTTATTTCTTTTTGTTGTCTGAGGCTAAGACTTCTAGTACTATGTTGAATAGCAGTGGAGGTAGTGGACATCTCTGCTGTGTTCCTGACTGTAGGGGAAAAGCTCTCAGTTTTTCCCCATTGAAAATGATATTTGCGGTGGGTTTTTCATAGATGGCTTTGATGATATTGAGGTATATGTCTCCTATACACTTTGAAGAATTTTGATCAAGAAAATATGTACTTTGTCAAATGCTTTTTAGCATCTATTTAGAGTATCATATGCTTCTCGTTCTTTCTTTTTTTTTTTTTTAATGTATTGTATCACATTGATTGATTTGCCGATGTTGAACCAACCTTGCAGCCCTGGAATAAATCCCACTTCATCGTGGTGAATAATCCTTTTAATGTACTCTTGGATGCTATTGGCTAATATTTTCATGAGAATTTTTGCATCTGTGTTCATCAAGGATAATGGTCTATAATTCCTCTTTGTGATGGGGTCTTTGGTTTTGGGATCAAGGTAATGCTGGTCTCATAGGATGAGTTTGGAAGCTTTCCTTCCATTTCTATTTTTTGGAATAGTTTCAGAATAGGTATTAATTTTTCTTTGAATGTTTGGTAGAATTCCCCTGGGAAGCCCTTTGGCCCTGGCTCTTGTTTGTTGGGAGATTTTTGATGACTGCTTCAATCTCCTTACTGGTTATGGGTCTGTTCAGGTTTTCTATTCCTTTTTTCCATTTTAATAGTTTATGTGTCTTTAGGAATGCATCCATTTCTTTCTGACTGTCAAATTTGCTGGTGTATAGTTGCTCATAATATGTTCTTATAATTATTTCTATTTCTTTGGTGTTGGTTGTGACCGCTCCTCTTTCATTCATGATTTTATTAATTTGACTTTTTTCTCATTTCTTTTTGATAAATCTGGCCAGGAGTATCAATCTTATTTGTCAATCTGATTTTTGTTTGTCAATCTTATTAATTCTTTCAAAGAACCAGCTCCTAGTTTTGTTGATTTGTTCTATTGCTTTTTTTGTTTCTATTTCATTGATTTCTGCTCTGATCTTTATAGTTTCTCTTCTCCTGCTGGATTTAGGCTTTCTTTGCTGTTCTTTCTCCAGCTCCTTTAGGTGTAGGGTTAGGTTGTATATTTGAGATCTTTCTTGTTTCTTGAGAAAGGCTTGTATTGCTATATACTTTTCTCTCAGGACTGCCTATGCTGTGTCCCAAAGATTTTGAACAGTTGTGTTTTCATTTGCATTTGCTTCCATAAATTTTTAAGGTTCTTCTTTAATTTCCTGGTTGACCTATTCATTCTTTTGTAGGCTCTTTAGACTCCACGTATTTGAGTTCTTTCCAACTTTCCTCTTGTGATTGACTTCTAGTTTCAGAGCATTGTGGTCTGAAAATATGCAGGGAATGATCCCAGTCTTTTGGAGCTATTTGAGACCTGATTTGTGCCCCAGGATGTAATCTATTCTGGAGTATATTCCATGTGCACTAGAGAAGAATGCATATTCTGTTGCTTTGGGATGAAATGTTCTGACTATATCTGTGATGTCCATCTGATGTAGCGTGTCACTTAAAGCCTTTATTTCCTTGCTGATCTTTTGCTTAGATGATCTGTCCATTTCAGTGGGGGGCGGTGCTAAAGTCCCCTACTATTACTGTATTATTGTTGATGTGTTTCTTTGATTTTGTTATTAACTGGTTTATATAATTGGCTGCTCCCATGTTAGGGGCATAGATATTTAAAATTGTTAGATCTTCTTGCAGGACAGACCCTTTAAGTATGATATGGTGTCTTTTCTCATCTCTTATTGTAGTCTTTTGAATAAAATCTAATTTATCTGATATGAGGATTGTCAACCCAGCTTTCATTTGATGTCCATTAGCATGGTAAATTGTTCTCCACCCCCTCAGTTTAAATCTGGAGGTGTGTTTGGGTCTAAAATGAGTTTTTTGGGGGCGCCAGGGTGGCTCAGTGGGTTAAGCCGCTGCCTTCGGCTCAGGTCATGATCTTGGAGTCCTGGGATCGAGTCCCGCATCGGGCTCTCTGCTCAGCAGGGAGCCTGCTTCCTCCTGTCTCTCTGCCTGCCTCTCTGCCTACTTGTGTTCTCTCTCTCTCTGTCAAATAAATAAATAAAATCTTTTAAAAAAATAAATAAATAAAATGAGTTTTTTGCAGACATATTGATGAATTTTTTTTTTAAATACCTTCTGATATCCTATGTCTTTTGATTGGGGACAATAACCCCGTTACATTCATGGTAACTATTGAAAGATTTGAATTTAGTGCAATTGTATTGCCTGTAATTTCACTGTTACTGTATATTTTCTCTGTTGATTTCTGGTTTGTTACTTTCAGGCTCTCTCTTTCCTTAGAGGACTCTTTCAATATTTCCTATAGGCCTTGTTTGGTGTTTGCAAATTCTTAGTTTTTGTTTGTCCTGGAAACTTTTAATCTCCCCTTCTATTTTCAATGATAGACTACCTGGATATAGTATGCTTTGCTGAATATTTTACTCATTTAGTGCTCTGAATATATCATACCAGTCCTTTCTGGCCTGCCAGGTCTCTGTGAATGGGTCTGCTGCCAATCTAATATTTCTAGCAGTGTATGCTACAGAGCTCTTGTCCCAAGCTCCTTTCAGGATTTTCTCTTTGTCACTGAAACTTGTACATTTTACTATTAGACATGTGGTTTTGACTTATTTTTATTGATTTTGATGGGTGTTCTCTGTGTCTCCTGGATTTTGATGCTTGTTCTCTTTGCCAAATTCAGGAAATTATCTGCTCTAATTTGTTCCAATATACCTTCTGCTACTCTCTCTCTCCTTCTTCTTCTGGGATCTGAATTATTCTAGTATTGTTTCATTTTATCATATCACTTATCTCTCAAATTCTCCCCTCATGGTCTAGTAGTTGTTAATATCTCTTTTTCTCAGCTTCTTTATTCTCCATCGTTTGGTCTTCTCTATCATAATTTTCTCTTCTGCCTCATTTTTTTTTAATTTTTTTATTTTTTTCAGCATAACAGTATTCATTATTTTTGCACCACACCCAGTGCTCCATGCACTCCGTGCCCTCTACAATACCCACCACCTGGTGCCCCCAACCTCCCACACCCCACCCCTTCAAAATTCTCAGATTGTTTTTCAGAGTCCATAGTCTCTCATGGTTCATCTCCCCCTCCAATTTCCCTCAACTCCCTTCTCCTCTCCATTTCCCCATGTCCTCTGTGTTATTTCTTATGCTCCAAAAATAAGGGAAACCTTATGATAATTGACTCTCTCTGCTTGACTTATTTCACTCAGTGCAATCTCTTCCAATCCCGTCCTTGTTGATACAAAAGTTGGGTTTTCATCCTTTCTGATCGAGGCATAATACTCCGTTGTGTATATGGACCACATCTTCTTTATCCATTCGTCTGTTGAAGGGCATCTTGGTTCTTTCCACAGTTTGGCAACCGTGGCCATTGCTGCTATGAACATTGGGGTACATATGGCCCTTCTTTTCACTATATCAGTACCTGTGGGGTAAATACCCAGTAGTGCAATTGCAGGGTCATAGGGAAGCTCTATTTTTAATTTTTTAAGCAATCTCCACACTGTTCTCCAAATTGGCTGTACCAACTTGCATTCCCACCAACAGTGGAAGAGGGTTCCCCTTTCTCCACATCCTCTCCAACACACGTTGTTTACTGTCTTAATTTTGGCTATTCTAACTGGTGTAAGGTGGTATCCCAATGTGGTTTTAATTTGAATCTCCCTGTTGGGTAGTGGTGATGAACATTTTTTTCATGTGTCTGATAGCTACTTGTATGTCTTCCTTGGAGAAGTGGCTGTTCATATCTTCTGCCCTTTTTTTGACATGATTACCTGTTTGGTGTGTGTTGAGTTTGACAAGTTCTTTATAAATCCTGGATATCAGCCTCCTGTCTGTACTGTCATTTGCAAATATCTTCTCCCATTCCATGGGATGCCTCTTTGTTTTGTTGACTGTTTCTTTTGCTGTGCAGAAGCTTTTGATCTTGATGAAGTCCCAAAGGTTCATGTTCGCTTTTCTTTCCTTTGCCTTTGGAGACATATCTTGAAAGACGTTGCTGTGGCTGATATCAAAGAGGTTACTGCCTATGTCCTCCTCTATGATTCTGATAGATTCCTGTCTCATGCTGAGGTCTTCACAGCCTTCCTGTTTAGATCAGGAACACGACAAGGATGCCCACCCTCAGCACTCTTGTTCAACATAGTATTAGAAGTCCTAGCAACAGCAATCAGACATCAAAGAGAAATAAAAGGTATCCAAATTGGCAATGAAGAAGTCAAACTCTCTCTCTTCGCAGATGACATGATCCTTTATATGGAAAACCCAAAAGATTCCACCCCCAAACTACTAGAACTCATACAGCAATTCAGTAATGTGGCAGGATACATAGTCAATGTATAGAAATCAGTTGCTTTCTTATACACTAACAATGGAAACACAGAAAAGGAAATTAGAAAATCGAAACCAAGAACCATACGATACCTGGGAATAAACCTAACCAAGAGGTAAAGGATCTGTACTTAAGGAACTACAGAACACTCATGAAAGAAATCAAAGAAGACACAAAAAGATGAGGACCATTCCATGCTCTTGGATCAGAAGAATAAACGTTGTTAAAATGTCTATACTGAAAAAAAAAAAGTCTATACTGCCTAGAGCAATCTATACTTTTAATGCCATTCCGATCAAAATTCCTCCAGTATTTTTCAAAGAGCTGGAGCAAATTGTAAGGTTTTACAGGCGAGATACACATAACACCAGGCGAGATAGGTGCAAGGCAAGGTTTATTAAAGGTGCCCTTGGGTGAGTTTCCATGACTCAGGAGAGAGAGTCGGGGAAGTTGCGCACAGGAGGAAGTTGAGTGAGCTTTTATTGGGCTAAGGCAGGGCAGGGGTTCATAACCATATTTGGTAACGGTAGAGGTTGGGGGTTGGAAAGTTCCAAAGTGGCTGGTTTCCATTTCTCGCATAGGCTTCAGTTTACTCAAGGTGACGTGTCCTTGACAGATGTCCTTCTGGCGGGAAAGTCGTGGGTAGGGGACGATGCTGGCCTGGTGGCCATTTTATTGTTCCTCCTGCATTCCCAGGGCCGCCCACCCAACACAAATAATCCTAAAATTTGTATGGAACCAGAAGAGACCCTGAACTGCTAAGGAAAGGTTGAAAAAGAAAAACAAAACTGGGGCATCACGTTGCCTGATTTCAAGCTTTACTGCAAAGCTCTGATCACCAAGACAGCATGGTACTGGCATAAAAACAGACACATAGACCAGTGGAACAGAGTAGAGAGCCCAGACATGGACCCTCAAATCTATGGTCAAATAATCTTCAACAAAGCAGGCAAAAATATCCAGTGGAAAAAAGATAGTCTCTTCAATAAATGGTGCTGGGACAATTGGACAGCTATATGTAGAAGAATGAAACTCAACCAATCTCTTACACCATACACAAAGATAAACTCAAAGTGAATAAAGGGAGGTGCAATTCTGCCTTGAGCAAAGACATTTGAGAATCACTGCAGCAGGCCCCTCCCCCAAGAGATTAGCAAGGACATCCAGCCAAGACCAAGTTCCCTGATCAATGAGAACTGAAAAACTTCAGAGCTACAGGAATACAGCATAGAATTCATGGCTTTTTCCCCATGATTCTTTAGTCTTTCAAAGCTAATGATTTTTAAATTTATTTTTTAATTCTATTTTTAAATTTTTCCTATTTCCTATTTTGATATTTAAATTATTTTATCTTATCAATCTTTTTAAAAATACTTCTTTAATTTTCATGGTTATAGTCATATTCTACCCCTTCATTGTGTTTAACCTTATTTTTTGTATACATATAGGTTTTTATTTCTTTAAAATTTTGGGAAACAATTTCTTCTAACAGATCAAAATACACCCTGAATCTAATGCATGGCTTTGTTCTAGTCTCCAGCCTGATCACATTCTTTAATTTTTTTTTTCTTTTTTCAACCAACTTCTCATCAATTCCTTTTTTAGAATCTTTTTAAATTTTCATCTTTATAGTCACATTCCATCCGTCCTTATTGTGTGTGTGTGTGTGTGTGTGTGTGTGTGTGTGTGTATATATATATATATATATATATATATATATGAGTTTTTCTTTCTTTAAAATTTTGGGAGGCAGTTTCTTCTAACAGACCAAAATACACCCAAAATATCAAGTTTGTGGCTCTGTTCTATTCTCCAGTCTTTATATATATATATATATATATATATATATATATATATATATTTCTTTTTTTTTTCTTTTTCTCCTTTCTTCTCCCCCCAGTTTTGGGTCTCTTCCGATTTAGTTAGTGTATATTTTTCTGGGGTCATTGTTACCCTTTTAGTATTTTGTTCTCTCATCCATCTATTCTTACCTGGATAAAAAGACAAGGAGGAAAAGCTCACCTCAAAAAAAAAAAAAAAAAAAAAAAAAGGCAGTACTGACAGCTAGGGACCTAATCAATACAGACATCAGTAAGATGTCAGAAATAGAATTTAGAATGACTATTGTCAGGAGCTAGCTGGGATCAAAACAAACATGGAAGATACTAGAGAATCCCTTTGGGGAGAAATAAAATCCCTTTCTGCAGAAATAAAAGAACTAAAGTCAAAATTGAAATTAAAAAAAGCTATTAATGAGGTGCAATAAAAAATGCAGGCTTGTACTGCTAGGATAAATGAGGCAGAAGAGAGAATTATGATAGAGAAGACCAAACGATGGAGAATAAAGAAGCTGAGGAAAAGAGATATTAACAACTACTAGACCATGAGGGGAGAATTTGAGAGATAAGTGATATGATAAAATGAAACAATACTAGAATAATTCAGATCCCAGAAGAAGAAGGAGAGAGAGAGTAGCAGAAGGTATATTGGAACAAATTAGAGCAGATAATTTCCTGAATTTGGCAAAGAGAACAAGCATCAAAATCCAGGAGACACAGAGAACACCCATCAAAATCAATAAAAATAAGTCAAAACCACATGTCTAATAGTAAAATGTACAAGTTTCAGTGACAAAGAGAAAATCCTGAAAGGAGCTTGGGACAAGAGCTCTGTAGCATACACTGCTAGAAATATTAGATTGGCAGCAGACCCATTCACAGAGACCTGGCAGGCCAGAAAGGACTGGTATGATATATTCAGAGCACTAAATGAGTAAAATATTCAGCAAAGCATACTATATCCAGGTAGTCTATCATTGAAAATAGAAGGGGAGATTAAAAGTTTCCAGGACAAACAAAAACTAAGAATTTGCAAACACCAAACAAGGCCTATAGGAAATATTGAAAGAGTCCTCTAAGGAAAGAGAGAGCCTGAAAGTAACAAACCAGAAATCAACAGAGAAAATATACAGTAACAGTGAAATTACAGGCAATACAATTGCACTAAATTCAAATCTTTCAATAGTTACCATGAATGTAACGGGGTTATTGTCCCCAATCAAAAGACATAGGATATCAGAAGGTATTTAAAAAAAAAATTCATCAATATGTCTGCAAAAAACTCATTTTATTTATTTATTTTTTTAAAAGATTTTATTTATTTATTTGACAGAGAGAGAGAGAACACAAGTAGGCAGAGAGGCAGGCAGAGAGACAGGAGGAAGCAGGCTCCCTGCTGAGCAGAGAGCCCGATGCGGGACTCGATCCCAGGACTCCAAGATCATGACCTGAGCCGAAGGCAGCGGCTTAACCCACTGAGCCACCCTGGCGCCCCCAAAAAACTCATTTTAGACCCAAACACACCTCCAGATTTAAACTGAGGGGGTGGAGAACAATTTACCATGCTAATGGACATCAAATGAAAGCTGGGTTGACAATCCTCATATCAGATAAATTAGATTTTATTCAAAAGACTACAATAAGAGATGAGAAAAGACACCATATCATACTTAAAGGGTCTGTCCTGCAAGAAGATCTAACAATTTTAAATATCTATGCCCCTAACATGGGAGCAGCCAATTATATAAACCAGTTAATAACAAAATCAAAGAAACACATCAACAATAATACAGTAATAGTAGGGGACTTTAGCACCGCCCCCCACTGAAATGGACAGATCATCTAAGCAAAAGATCAGCAAGGAAATAAAGGCTTTAAGTGACACGCTACATCAGATGGACATCACAGATATAGTCAGAACATTTCATCCCAAAGCAACAGAATATGCATTCTTCTCTAGTGCACATGGAATATACTCCAGAATAGATTACATCCTGGGGCACAAATCAGGTCTCAAATAGCTCCAAAAGACTGGGATCATTCCCTGCATATTTTCAGACCACAATGCTCTGAAACTAGAAGTCAATCACAAGAGGAAAGTTGGAAAGAACTCAAATACGTGGAGTCTAAAGAGCCTACAAAAGAATGAATAGGTCAACCAGGAAATTAAAGAAGAACCTTAAAAATTTATGGAAGCAAATGCAAATGAAAACACAACTGTTCAAAATCTTTGGGACACAGCATAGGCAGTCCTGAGAGAAAAGTATATAGCAATACAAGCCTTTCTCAAGAAACAAGAAAGATCTCAAATATACAACCTAACCCTACACCTAAAGGAGCTGGAGAAAGAACAGCAAAGAAAGCCTAAATCCAGCAGGAGAAGAGAAACTATAAAGATCAGAGCAGAAATCAATGAAATAGAAACAAAAAAAGCAATAGAACAAATCAACAAAACTAGGAGCTGGTTCTTTGAAAGAATTAATAAGATTGACAAACAAAAATCAGATTGACAAATAAGATTGATACTCCTGGCCAGATTTATCAAAAAGAAATGAGAAAAAAGTCAAATTAATAAAATCATGAATGAAAGAGGAGCGGTCACAACCAACACCAAAGAAATAGAAATAATTATAAGAACATATTATGAGCAACTATACACCAGCAAATTTGACAGTCAGAAAGAAATGGATGCATTCCTAAAGACACATAAACTATTAAAATGGAAAAAAGGAATAGAAAACCTGAACAGACCCATAACCAGTAAGGAGATTGAAGCAGTCATCAAAAATCTCCCAACAAACAAGAGCCAGGGCCAAAGGGCTTCCCAGGGGAATTCTACCAAACATTCAAAGAAAAATTAATACCTATTCTGAAACTATTCCAAAAAATAGAAATGGAAGGAAAGCTTCCAAACTCATCCTATGAGACCAGCATTACCTTGATCCCAAAACCAAAGACCCCATCACAAAGAGGAATTATAGACCATTATCCTTGATGAACACAGATGCAAAAATTCTCATGAAAATATTAGCCAATAGCATCCAAGAGTACATTAAAAGGATTATTCACCACGATGAAGTGGGATTTATTCCAGGGCTGCAAGGTTGGTTCAACATCGGCAAATCAATCAATGTGATACAATACATTAAAAAAAAAAAAAAGAAAGAACGAGAAGCATATGATACTCTAAATAGATGCTAAAAAGCATTTGACAAAGTACATATTTTCTTGATCAAAATTCTTCAAAGTGTATAGGAGACATATACCTCAATATCATCAAAGCCATCTATGAAAAACCCACCGCAAATATCATTTTCAATGGGGAAAAACTGAGAGCTTTTCCCCTACAGTCAGGAACACAGCAGAGATGTCCACTACCTCCACTGCTATTCAACATAGTACTAGAAGTCTTAGCCTCAGACAACAAAAAGAAATAAAAGGCATCTGAATCGGCAAAAAAGAAGTCAAACTCTCACTCTTTGCAGATGATTTGATACTTTCTGTGCAAAATCCAGAAGACTCCACTCCAAAACTGCTCAAATCCTCATACAGGACTTCAGTAAAGTCTCAGGATATAAAATCAATGCACAGAAACCAGTTGCATTTCTATACATCAACAGTGAGACATAAGAAAAGAAATTAAGGAGTTGAACCCATTGACAATTGCACCCAAAACCATAAGATACCTAGGAATAAACCTAACCAAAGAGTCAAAGAAACCGTACTCAGAAAACTATAAAGTACTCATGAAGAAACGGAGGAGGACACCAAGAAGTGGAAGAACATCCCCTGCTCAAAGATTGGAAGAACAAATATTGTGAAAGTGTCTATGCTACCTAAAACAATCTACACATTTAATGCAATCCCTATAAAAATACCATTAATTATTTTCAAAGAAATGGAAGAAATAATCCTAAAATTTATATGGAACCAGAAAAGACCCTGAATAGCCAGAGGAAGGTTGAAAAAGAAAATCAAAGTTGGCGGCATCACAATTCCAGACTTCTGAGCTGTTACAAAGCTGTAATCATCAAGACAGTGTGATACTGGCACAAAAACAGACACATACATCAATGGAACAGAATTGAGAGCTCAGAAATAGACCCCCAACTCCATGGTCAACGAAACTTCAACAAAGCAGGAAAGAATGTCCAATGGAAAAAGGACAGTCTCTTCAGCAAATGGTGTTGGGAAAATTGGACAGCCACATGCAGAAGAATGAAATTGGACAATTTCCTTACACTACACACAAAAATAGACTCAAAATGGATGAAGGAGGGGCACCTGGATGGCTCAGTGGGTTAAAGCCTCTGCCTTCGGCTCAGGTCATGATTCTAGGGTCCTGGGATCGAGCCCCACATCGGGCTCTCCGCACAGCAGGGAGCCTGCTTCCTCCTCTCTCTCTCTGCCTGCCTCTCTGCCTACTCATGATCTCTAACTGTCAAATAAATAAATAAAATCTTAAAAAAATAATGGATGAAGGACCTCAGTGTGAGACAGGAATCCATCAAAATATCTGAGAACATAGGCAGCAACCTCTTCACCTCAGCCACAGCAACTTCTTCCTAGAAACATCACCAAAGGCAAAGGAAGCAAGGGCAAAAATGAATTCTTAGGACCTCATCAAGATCAAAAGATTTTGAACAGCTAAGGAAACAATCAAGAAAACCAAAAGACAATTGACAGAATGGGAGAAGATATTTGCACATGACATATCAGATAAAGAGCTAGTATCCAAAATCTATAAAGAGCTTATCAAACTCAACACCCAAAGAACAAATAATCCAATCAAAAAATGGGCAGAAGACATGAACAGACATTTCTGCAAAGAAGACATCCAGATGGCCAACAGACACATGAAAAAGTGCTCCACATCACTCAGCATCAGGGAAATACAAATCAAAACCACAATGAGATACCACCTCACACCAGTCAGAATGGCTAAAACTAACTAGTCAGGAAATGACAGATGCTGGTGAGGATGCGGAGAAAGGGGAACCCTCCTACACTGTTGTTGGGAATGCGAGCCAGTACAGCCACTCTGGAAAACAGTATGGAGTTTCTTCAAAAAGTTGAATATAGAGCTACCCTACAACCCAGCAATCTCACTACTGGGTATTTACCCTAAAGATACAAATGTAGTGATTCAAAGGGGCACATGCACCCAAATGTTTATAGCAACAATGTCCACAATAGCCAAACTATGGAAAGAACCCAGATGTCCATCAACAGATGAATGGATAAAGAAGATGTGGTATATATACATAATAGAATACTATGCAGCCATCCAAAAAATGAAATCTTGCCATTTGCAAAGACGTGGATGGAGCTAGAGGGTATTTTGCTAAGTGAAATAAATCAACCAGAGAAAGACAATTATCATATGATCTCTCTGATGTGAGGAATTTGAGAGGCATGGCAGGGGGTGTGGTGGGTAGGGAGTAAAAAAATGAAACAACATGGGGACTTGGGGAGGGAGACAAACCATAAGAGACCCTTAATCTCAGGAAACAAACTGAGGGTTGCTGGGAGGTGGGGGTAGGGATAGGGTAGCTGGGTTATGGACTTTGGGGAGAGTATGTGCTATGGTGAGTGCTGTGAATTGTGTAAGATTGATGATTCACAGATCTGAAGCAAATAAAACATTAATTTAAAAAAAGAATGATGAATAAATAAAGGGTTAAATAGATTGATAAAGGTAAATAAACAGTATTATGTAATGGCTATATAAATTTAAAAACTAAAATTAAATGAAAGCAACTGAGTAAAAAATGACAGCATTTTTTTTTTTAAAAATGACAGCATTTTATTTAGGAAAATGATAAACATTTAGTAATTGGCCCTTGTTAGGTTAAATGAGCCTGTGGAAATTCCTAGGAATAATACTAAAAATAATCTGTTAAAAATAACCATTTCTGGGGCGCCTGGGTGGCTCAGTGGGTTAAGCCGCTGCCTTCGGCTCAGGTCATGATCTCGGAGTCCTGGGATCGAGTCCCGCATCGGGCTCTCTGCTCAGCAGGGAGCCTGCTTCCTCCTGTCTCTCTGCCTGCCTCTCTGCCTGCTTGTGATCTCTCTCTGTCAAATAAATAAATAAAATCTTTAAAAAAAAATAATAACCATTTCAAAAGAAAAAGAAAAAGGAAGACACACAGAAACAGAAATTACAAAATCTGGTCAAAGAAATAAGTCCAAAAATCAGTGCTACAATAAATTTAATTGCCTATTATAATCAAATGGCAAATATTTTCTGACTGAATTTACAAAACAATACAACTATGTCTTATGTCCAAGTTACACATTCAAATATCAGAACAATAAGAGCAAAAATGTTGGAAGTGTCCTAGTGCAACAGTACTGTGGGCAATGCATTCTTCGCCCATCTGATTGACAAAATTAAGATTGCTAGCACCCAGTGCTGGTGGTGATATAAGACAAGAAGATGTGGGGCACCTGGGTGGCTCAGTGGGTTAAAGCCTCTGCCTTCGGCTCAGGTCATGGTCTCAGGGTCCTGGGATCGAGCCCCGCATTGGGCTCTCTGCTCGGCGGGGAGCCTGCTTCCTCCTCTCTCTCTGCCTCTCTGCCTACTTGTGATCTCTCTCTCTCCCTCTCTCTCTCTGTCAAATAAATAAATAGATGTCTTTGAAAAAAAAAAAAGACAAGGAGATGCATGCATTCCATGCAATATGACATATGATACACATTTTTTGAGGAAAACAATTAAGAAACATCTATTAAACATCTACAAAAATGGAAATGCATAAAAGTTTTGATTTAACAATTTTGCTTGTTGGGAATGTGTTTCATACACAAAAGCAATCTGGCAATACATAATTATGTGTGCAGGAAGATGTTTATTAGTAGCAAAAACATAAACAAAGTGAATACTCAACAATAAAAGAATGGCTAAAGAAGTAGGGAGAACAAACTGCATGAGATCTAGCCTCTTACCAAATTTTTCAGTGCACAATACTGAATTAACTATAGGCACTACGCTGTACAGATCTCTAAAACTGACTCACGTTGCATAACTGTTGCTTGACACGTGGGAAACAACTCACAATTTTCTTTTCCCCTAGCCTCTAACAATGACCATTTGACTCTATTTCTATAAGCTTAACTATTTTAGATAACTCAGCAAGTGGAATCATGAACTTTTTGTTCTTCTGTGGCTGGCTTATTTTGGTTAGCAAGTGCCTATAGTTTATAATTCATATGGTGCACTTCAGATTTTTTGAAAGATAGATCCTTAAATATTCATTCATATTAACCATTCAAACAACCTAGAGGCTCCTGGGTGGCTCAGTTGGTTAAGCATCTGCCTTCAGCTCAGGTGACGATCTTAGTTAGGGTCCCAGGATCGAGTCAGGCCCCCTGCTCAGTGAGGAATCTGCTTCTCCCTCTTCCCCACACCTACCCCTTCCTTCTGCTCTCTCTCTGTCTCAAATATATAAAATCTTAAAACATCAACAACCAAGCAAGGAAACAAAACCAAACTGAACAGGGGCACCTGGGTGGTTCAGTCAGTTTAAGCTGCTATCTTCTGCTCAGGTCATGATCCCAGGGTCATGGAATCAAGCCCAGCATCAGACTCCCTACTCAGCAGAGAGCCTGCTTCTCCCTATCCCTCTGCTCACTTCTCTGTCTACTTGTGCTCTCTATCTCTCCATCAAATAAATTTTTAAACTATTAAAAAAAAAACAGAAACAAAAAAAAATGAGCAGGAAGAAACTGTTGGAGGTGATGTGTATGTTTGCAATCTTGATGATAGTGATGGCTTCCCTAGTGTATGCATATTTCCAAATTAATTAAATTGTGTATATTAAATATGTGCAGTTTCTATATCAAACAGACCTCAATAAAGCTGTTTAAAAATAAATATATATGGGAAACCCACAAAATTCACAGAAAGACAAAAAATCTCACTTGGAAAGTGAGTAGAAACTAATTCTGAACATCCAGACACACAGTCAAAAATGCCACCACTATTCTCCTCGGTATTGGGAACCACAATTGTGTCACCATCAATACTACAGGACAGTGAAATGGCACCACAAGAAATATGGCAAAGATTTTCATTCATTAGATCCTGTCATCACTACCAATACTCTTCATTGTAAACTGCTAAATTTTCTTACCACTCTTCTCTAAAATTCAAAGTTTTCTTTGAATTTTCTTACCACTATTCTCTAAAATTCAAAGTCCCAGGCAAAAGCATCAAATTGTCTGACTCCTGGTCATATACCCATGTCCTAGCTTCCAGGAACAGAGAGATAAGGTTTTCAATCTTCAGATTTCCCTTAAAAGTAGTGAGGGTATATTCCCCACCAATAATTGTACACAGGCAGTTTCCCAAATAGAGAGAGATGTTTAAATGCTGGGCAGCCCAATAATAATAATTTTCTGACAAAATTATTATTATTTAAGCATCACCCAGTTAGAATGTCCTCCAAGAATTGAGAATTAAAACCGTATCATGGCTATGTATTGCTTTTTTTCCTATCTGGTTTCCATTTCCTCTTTCTCAACAATGCCTGATTTATTTTTGAGGCATTAACAGTTTCCAGTTTGATAGTCTACTGGACTCAGTCAAGGTATCCCATCTTCCTTTAGTGAATGGATGGGCCCATAGCAGAGGAAGGGCAAGAAAATGCTTCCTCACCAGAATTTGAATTCAGCAGAGTGACTCAGATAACACGATTTCTAACTTGTGACATTCTCTTCCAAAGGGTCCCTGCAATACCACACCTCTATGTCCTACTCCATTCTCTGCAGTGTGTTTAGTCTCGCCCTATTTTAAATCTTTTTCCTCTGCCTTTCTATCAATTCTGTATGTCACCAATACTCTTACCTTTCTAATAAATAACTTTCTGTCTAGGTTACTTAACTCAGTTTTTATTACTTGTACCCAAAACTCTAAACAGATATCCAAAATTGGTTTCAGAGTACACAGATGTAACTGAATCAGGTAAAATTAGCCAAAAATATAAGAAAAAGAAACTCCATTTTATATTGAGAATAGAACCTAGATGTTCACATAATTTGTGGCAAAATTGTCTATTAACTTATGGCATTAATTAAATGGTTAAATGGAATCATGTGCCCATGAAAGCAAGAATGTGATAAACCTTACAGTCACCATCATGAGATAAAAGTATGGCATGATTGATTAAAAGACTACAACACAGTATGAGTACTTCTTATAACTTAAAATTAAGCTCATATTTTTAAATTCACACCCTTAGGGCACCTGAGTATTGGGAACAGCAGGTTGAGATCATGATCCTGGAGTCCTGGGATGGAGTCCCCCATCAGGCTCCCAGCTCGGCAAAGAGTCGGCATCTCCCCTCTGACTTTCCTCCTCTTCTGTTCCCTCTCTCTCACTCTCTCCCTCATAAATGAATAAATAAATAAATAAATAAATAAATAAATAAATAAATAAATAAATAAATTCACACCCTTATATAGGAAATTTCTGTCACCATTCAAGATAATCTCATATTTCAAGTTGCAGAGATTAAAATAGCTGAAAACTTAAACCCCAGAGTATGATTTTTTGGTTTGGCTGATTACAAAGTATCTCAATTCATACTTCTGACATCTCTTATAGGAATAAACTCTGGACATCTGGGTATGTAGATTATTTGCAACAATTTGAATATCCTGATTTTTTAAAATTTATTTTTTTTTTATTTTCAGCATAACAGTATTCATTGTTTTAGCACCACACCCAGTGCTCCATGCAATCCGTGCCCTCTCTAATACCCACCACCTGGTTCCCCAACCTCCCACCCCCCACACCTTCAAAACCCTCAGATTGTTTTTCAGAGTCCATAGTCTCTCATGGTTCACCTCCCCTTCCAATTTCCCCCAACTCCCTTCTCCTCTCTAACTCCCCTTGTCCTCCATGCTATTTGTTATGCTCCACAAATAAGTGAAACCATATGATAATTGGCTCTCTCTATTTGACTTATTTCACTCAGCATAATCTCTTCCAGTCCCGTCCATGTTGCTACAAAAGTTGGGTATTCACCCTTTCTGATCGAGGCATAATACTCCATAGTGTATATGGACCACATCTTCCTCATCCATTCGTCCGTTGAAGGGCATCTTGGTTCTTTCCACAGTTTGGCGACTGTGGCCATTGCTGCTATAAACATTGGGGTACAGATGGCCCTTCTTTTCACTACATCTGTATCTTTGGGGTAAATACCCAGTAGTGCAATTGCAGGGTCATAGGGAAGCTCTATTTTTAATTTTTTAAGGAATCTCCACACTGTTCTCCAAAGAGCTGCACCAACTTGCATTCTCACCAACAGTGGAAGAGGGTTCCCCTTTCTCCACATCCCCTCCAACACATGTTGTTTCCTGTCTTGCTAATTTCGGCCATTCTAACTGGTGTAAGGTGATATCTCAATGTGGTTTTAATATGAATCTCCCTGATGGCTAGTGATAATGAACATTTTTTCATGTGTCTGATAGCCATTTGTAGGTCTTCATTAGAGAAGTGTCTGTTCATATCTTCTGCCCATTTTTTGATAAAATTATCTGTTTTGTGTGTGTTGAGTTTGAGGAGTTCTTTGTAGATCCTCGATATCAGCCTTTTGTCTTTACTGTCATTTGCAAATATCTTCTCCCATTCCGTGGGTTGCCTCTTTGTTTTCTTGACTGTTTCCTTTGCTGTGCAGAAGCTTTTGATTTTGATGAAGTCCCAAAAGTTCATTTTCGCTTTTGTTTCCTTTGCCTTTGGAGACATATCTTGAAAGAAGTTGCTGTGGCTGATATCGAAGAGATGACTGCCTATGTTCTCCTCTAGGATTCTGATGGATTCCTGTCTCATGTTGAGGCCTTTTATCCATTTTGAGTTTATCTTTGTGTACGGTGTAAGAGAATGGTCGAGTTTCATTCTTCTACATATAGCTGTCCAGTTTTCCCAGCACCATTTATTGAAGAGACTGTCTTTTTTCCACGGTATATTTTTTCCTGTTTTGTCAAAGATTATTTGACCATAGAGTTGAGGGTCCATATCTGGGCTCTCTACTCTGTTCCACTGGTCTATGTGTCTGTTTTTATGCCAGTACCATGCTGTCTTGGTGTTTGTAGTAAAGCTTGAAATCAGGTTAACGTGATGCTCCCAGTTTTATTTTTGTTTTTCAGCATTTCCTTAGTGATTCGGGGTCTCTTCTGGTTCCATGCAAATTTTTGGATTATTGGCTCCAGCTCTTTGAAAAATACCGGTGGAATTTTGATCGGAATGGCATTAAACGTATAGATTGCTCTAGGCAGTATAGACATTTTAACAATGTTTATTCTTCCGATCCAAGAGCATGGAATGGTCTTCCATCTTTTTGTGTCTTCTTCAATATCTTTCATGAGCATTCTGTAGTTCTTTGAGTACAGCTCCTTTACCTCTTTGGTTAGGTTTATTCCCAGGTATCTCAAAAAATTGAAGCAGAAGGAAAACTTCCAGACTCATTCTATGAAGCCAGCATTACCCTGGTCCCCAAACCAGGCAAAGACCCTACCAAAAAGCAGAATTTCAGACCAATATCACTGATGAATATGGATGCTAAGATTCTCAACAAGATCCTAGCAAACAGGATCCAACAGCACATTAAAAAGATGATCCACCATGACCAGGTAGGATTCATTCCTGGGCTACAAGGATGGTTCAACATTCGCAAATCAATCAATGTGATAGAACAAATTAATATGAGAAGAGAAAAGAACCACACGGTCCTCTCAATTGATGCAGAAAAAGCATTTGACGAAATCCAGCATCCGTTCCTGATTAAAACGCTTCAAAGTATAGGGATAGAGGGAACATTCCTGAACTTCATAAAATCTATCTATGAAAGATCCACAGCAAATTTCATCCTCAATGGGAAAAAGCTTGCAGCCTTCCCATTGAGATCAGGAACACGACAAGGATGCCCACTCTCACCACTCTTGTTCAACATAGTATTAGAAGTCCTAGCAACAGCAATCAAACAACAAAGAGAAATAAAAGGTATCCAAATTGGCAATGAAGAAGTCAAACTCTCTCTCTTCGCAGATGACATGATTCTTTATATGGAAAACCCAAAAGACTCCATCCCCAAACTACTAGAACTCATACAGCAATTCAGTAACGTGGCAGGATACAAAGTCAATGTACAGAAATCAGTGGCTTTCTTATACACTAACAATAAAAATACAGAAAGACAAATTGGAGAACTGATTCCATTTACTATAGCACCAAGAACCATAAGATATCCTGATATTTTTGACACTCTACCCCAACCACATTTGCATAGGAAACAAACCCACTCATTTCCCCGATGGAGCTATTTTCTACCTGCTCTAAGATGCTAGGACTCCTGAGGACATTTCTTGAAAGGAGAAGCTAAATTCCCGTTACATCCATCCTACTCCTAATTTTCATGAGTGCAGTTACCAGAATCAGAACCCAGCACGCTGCGAGGGGAATAGCGCTCCAAAGCAGGGGCAGAATTTGTAAAAGACTGGCTTTAAAATTTGACTGTTTTTTGGATACATCCTGGCAAAATGCAAAGTATGTTGACATGAATGAATTTTGAGGGCTCTTTTAGTGGTGAGATAGATACTGGGTAGAATTTGTACTTACCAGAGATTTTTAAATTAAAGTGCTGATTCATGCAACTAGTCTAATGGTTTGCTGGATTGATAAGTTAGACTATTAAACCGTTAGACTATTTGCTGGATTGATAAGTACAACCCACAAATTAATATTGGATGGCTCTAAAGAAGTTGGGACACTAATAACACTGAGAAAACTTAAATTCAATCTCTTTAGGAGACAGTGATGCTGAGGAGGATTAACCATTGATGTTCTGGTCTCATACACCCGGGTTAGGTGCCCCTGAGGTATCAGAAAATCTTCCTGTCCTCAGTGACAAGAGCGACAACCCTTAGCTTCCAAAACATCTTGATACTTCTCTCTAAGGATGTTGATGTGAGACATTAAAGTTAAATGCCACTCCCTCTACCACTGAACTTTTGTGAAGTAAATATTTCCAATAGCATGGCATTAAACAAATTTAGATCCTATTCTTTGTCGATTTCCCACACCTAATTTCCTGAAATGCTGACTAAACAACTCACCCTTTCCAGCCTTACGATTGTGGATATGCAGACAGAACCAAACATAATTTACATGTCTAATTATTTAGCTTTTGCTTAAGTCATCCAAAGTTAATTATGTAAGTTACCACAAAAGAAACGTAAGTATTATATATTATATTATATTTTATTATATTATATATATTATATATTATATTATATATTCAGTTGAAGAAACTGATGCCAGTGCAAATGTAAATAAATAGATGATTTTTAAATGTTGGTAAGCAAAAAATAAACTATTTCAAAATCCTAGAAGCCATATTTCATAAAAATGAACAAATAGGAAAATCAGTCTTTAGTTAAAGTTCCTGTTTTCAGTTTTTGTTTGTTTACAAAATTGAATTAAGAAATTACTTTTGAAACTAATTCCTTTTTTTTATGTTTTCACTTTGAGGATATATTGCTTTTTTCTTATCCCATCTCTTGTTCCTCTCCCTCTCCAGGCTTCACAAGTAGGTTTCTTTGTCCTCACTGAGATCTCCTGAATAATAACTTACACACATTCAAAACTTTTATTGATTTTATGACCTACGTTGCTTTCAGGGGATTGGACAAAATGACATCTTATATTCAACATACAAGAATAAGTGTAACAAACAATCCAATATCAATTCGACATTATAACATTTTGCAATATCTAATCACTTCAGCTTCTCCAATCACCATAAAAAGGTGAAATCTCATAATAAGAAGTTGAAATTATCTTAAGGAAAAGACATTGAAGCAAGCTCTGGGTGCTTGTCCACAGATGCTTAATGTAGTCATTTTAACCTATGTTAGTGAATTTCAAATCAGTGCTTAATAACCATTTACAACTATCAGAGTCAGAGAATGTTAACATCCTGGCAATAGAAAATATTATTATAAATGCCTTCACCGAAGTTCTGCATCATTACACTAAATATTCGGTAACCATCAACAATACATAAAATTTAAAGACAAAATGCAATACATGATGTTATAGGGCAATTAATATACATGCATATCCAAACTAAGAACGTTAATCAAGAAAGATGAATCCTACGGTACAAAACAACAAATAAGTTAATAGTGTTTGAGAAAGCGAGTTCAATCTTCAGCTTCCTGAGATGGTATCACTATTAAAAGATTTCTTCATGTGGATTTTTGTGTACAATTTTTTTTTTAAAGATTTTATTTATTTATTTGTCAGAGAGAGAGAGGGAGAGAGAGCAAGCACGGGCAGACAGAATGGCAGGCAGAGGCAGAGGGAGAAGCAGGCTCCCCGCTGAGCAAGGAGCCCGATGTGGGACTCGATCCCAGGACGCTGGGATCATGACCTGAGCCGAAGGCAGCTGCTTAACCAACTGAGCCACCCAGGCGTCCCTTTGTGTACAATTTTAAAGTCACCCCTAAATAACAACTTGTGATGTCTTTGTTGCAGAATGTAATCTTCAAAGTCTCTTGGATGTAGCAGTGTTTCATAAGCAATCCATGCATCATTTTTAAAAAAAAAAAGACTTTGTCAATGAAAGCCAACAGAAGGTTGGTAAGACATTGGATGTTCCAGTGGCATCTTAATGGCACAAGTAACAAGAAAGATATAAATTAGGCACTACTTTTCATAGGAGATCCAGAGAAAAAAGTTACCCAAGTGTTTATGGCAATTGAAAGAAAATTATAGAGACCTTGTTGAGCACCTTTGGAAGTATGCTGCCTTGGTTTTCAACTTTTCCAGATTCCTTCAAACATTTAAAGTGGTTTCAGCAATGCCACTTCTGAGGTTTTGCACTGGAATACTATTATCTGTTAAGGCTACAAAACAGGAAATATGAATCAACCAGACAAAAACTAAAGCAAAAGAATCTAGGCTGTATTCTTATCCAGTATTCTATTGCCTTTTCCCAACAGTCCTTAGTAACCTGCACTTGTTAAATCTACAACAGAGTGACACTCTGACAGTAATGGGCATCCAATGGAAACATGTAAAACCTAAACTTAAAAGGGTATTTTCCAGGCTAATAATAATAGAGGACAATGATCACTTTCCCAAGCCAAACTGGATATTTATTTTGCTCTCAAATAATGTTTTTCTCAAGTATAATTAAATGGTTACCTCTGAGTATCAGCTATAATGGTAGATCCACAGGTTTAGGGAGGAGGGGATAAATATAACCTTAATTTTTTAAAAACCATTTTGCTGATCTCTTTATCTCTTAAATAATTATTAATCAAATCTTGAACCCTAATAAACATTAACCCACAAAATGAATGCCTTGTGCATTCATCAAAGAAAGCTTTGCTATCTAAACAAAAACTGAAAAAAAAGAAGGGTTAATCAGATACCCATGTTTTGGGTTTTCACAATGCCAGGTACATGGACAAAACTGATCACTGTACCTTATTTCTTAGGTTTAGCTTTTTCCACATTTGATTTTGTTTGGACTTAAGCATTAACTGTTTCACTGAAGCCCTGTTTCGTTTTAGCACTTAGAGCACTTGTAAAAAACAGTGACCTGTTATAACTTTCTCTAGAACTTGGCTTCCCTTGATACCTGTCAAATCTGTGGGTTGCTGCTGCATTAACCACTCTTCTCTCAATTGGCATTTGATGCTTAGCACTAATAACACTTTTATTACTCCTTAACCAAACTAATAAACATACTCATACATACACAAATATAACACATGCTTGCACATACATATAATCCAACTATTCATGAAGGTTACTGTAAGGCCTTGTGATATTTTTCACTGAGATTCTCAAGCTCACTTCGTTTGAATGTGGTGCCTTCACTAACTGCATATTCACTACGAATAATTTGTGTCATCCAAAACATAGAGAGCATGAGTTGTAAAATATCGTAAATATCCTAAAATATTTTCATGGTATGACAGCAAAGTAGGCATGACTCTGTCATTCAAAGAAATTTGAATAAAATATCTTAACTTACAAAATCAATGAAATTTTCACATTTCTTTTTTGGCCTATTAATTCAACAAAGATCACTGGTTATTCTACCTTTCCCTTTCCTCCTCATTATATCCACACGCTCTCTTATCTTTTGCCTGACATGGAAAACAAAGTACACCACTAGCATTTATACTATCATTTGCATACAAACAATTGGGTTACACAGTTTCTAAGTTAATAATTATGCTAGGTATTTTCTGCATCTCTATTTTACTTACACACACAGGGAAGCAATACTATAAAATTCTATACTTCCCCATTTGCACAACATATTATTGCCTGCAGAGTGAGAAATACATAACCCTTTACAGAAATGCAGCAGATCTTCATGGTGTCCAGAATTTTCAGATTTAACATTGCCTTGAGAAAAAGTGAATATGTTATTTCGAGCTTTCTTTACAGGATGTTATTAATGCTGTGGGATAAAACAGTTGAGGTGCATTTTTCCTTGAGGGGGTGGGGTTTTCTTTTTTAAATAAACCTGAGCTTTAAAATGCCTGAGTCTAAAAGATCAAGAAGATAAAATCAGCTGGTACAAGAACAGAACATGTGGAAGCAGATTTAAAGTACAACTTTTTTCTTCCATAGGACTTTTTTCATGGCAGCTTTAATATCCTTGTTTCTTAGAGAGTAGATTAAAGGGTTCAGCATAGGTGTGAACAAAATGTAACACACTGAAGCCACTTTACGAAGTTCAGGGTTACATGGAGGTGTGAGGTAGACAAAGGAGACAGTCCCATAGAGCAAACTTACAACCCCCAAGTGGGAGCTGCAAGTGGAGAAGGCTTTCTTCCTCCCTTCACTGGAGCGGATTTTTAAGACTGCAGACACAATATACATATAAGATACCACAATAACAACTATTGTGGGCAAAATAATGAGCACAGCCAGACTAAATGACACCATCTTATTCATAAAGATATTGGAACAGGAGATCTTCTCAATTGGGTTGGAATCACAGTAGAAGTGATCAATGACTCGGGAAGCACAGAAAGACATTGAGAAGGTTACACTGATTTGAAGGATGGAACTGACCCAGCCACAGAGATAGGAACCAGCCACCAACTGGATACAGAGGCTTCTTGACATGCGGACAGTGTAGAGGAGTGGGTTGCAGATGGCAATGAAGCGGTCATAGGCCATGGTTGCCAGGACAAAAGCCTCTGTGACCATGAAGAGTGCATAAAGAAATAGCGGAGCCACACAACCTGCAAAAGATATGGTCTTTCTCTGAGACAGGATGTTGACCGTGGCTTTAGGTACAATCACAGTGGAGTAGGAGAGGTCAATGATGGAGAGATTGCCTAGGAAGAAATACATTGGTGTGTTCAGCCGGGGATCAGTCACAGTGATGCCAATCATGCTAAGGTTCCCCAGAAGGACCATCCCATAAACAATCAGGAATAGTAGGAAGAGGAGACTGTGGAGCTCTGGACGGACCCTGATGCCTACAAGAATGAAGTCAGTCACTTCTGAGTGGTTGTCTCCGCCCTTGTCACCCATGGCAAATTTCTGCTTTAAAGTATAATAGAAAGTCAACAGATAAAGTTTCCACTATTTCTCTACCATCACGTATAATACTTTACATTAAAAAAAAAAAAACTTATAGTTGACAGAATACTTTCAAGTTAAGTCCCATTAAGTTTACACACATGAGAAAATTCAAGATGAGAGATATTTGACGTGTCTAAGGTAACACGACTGTTTAAGGTAACACAACTGGTTCGGGTTCAAACTGGAATTTGAACTCAAGGTGAAATATTTTGTATTCAAGTTTACTGTGAATTTCAACACAACAAAGTCTGATATGTCCTTATGTCTTTCTATCTTGTCATACAGATGGTTTGCAAGATGTCATTTGTGATTTCAAAGTACTAAAGTCTAACTCTTCATATTAAGAAAAAGACACTTCCTTAAATTTCATTTATCATTTTATATTCATTTTTATAATAATACTTTGCTTCAAAACAGTAAACATAATTAATCTAGCAAAAGAAAGATACAAGTTCTTTTCAAGATAATATGAACTTTCTACCAAAAAGAGCTCTTACAACAGCAAGTAAGTTACTAAGGAGTTAACTGTCTTTTTGAGATCTTTAAAAATAAAAGCAGACTTCAACTTCCAGGAAAAAATCTAATTTTATTTAAATGCAAAACTAAAATGTGATTGATGCCTTTATAATTTGTATCCTGTAAAGGTTGTTGATACTGTTTTCTTAAATTTGTCAAGAAATCCATGTCGTATCCAGCTTCTAAACTTTAAAACTTTTTTTTAAGAGGAAAAAAGATTTATTTTTAAATTTTTTTTATTTTTTATTTTTTCAGCGTAACAGTATTCATTATTTTTGCACCACACCCAGTGCTCCATGCAATCCGTGCCCTCTCCAATACCCATCACCTGGATCCCCCAACCTCCCACCCCCCGCCCCTTCAAAACCCTCAGATTGTTTTTCAGAGTCCATAGTCTCTCATGGTTCACCTCCCCTTCCAATTTCCCTCAACTTTAAAACTTTTGAAGTTAAATTTATGAGACAGATTTACCTATAATTTTTGTTTTAATTCCTATATGAGACTAATGACAGACTCATAAATACAGCTGGGAGATACTGACTTTATGATGATTCTTGTTTATATAAGAATGATCTTGTTTCTTTTCTTAAGATTTGTTAATCTATTTTAGAAAGAGAGAGAGCATGCACATGAGTGGGGGAAGGAGGGAGAGTGAGAGAGAATCTCAAGCAGACTCCCTGCTGAGCACAGAGCCCTATGTGAGGTTCAATCTATGACCCTGAAATCATGACCTGAGTGGAAATCAAGAGTTAGATGCTTAAGCAACTGAGCCATTTAGGTTCTCCAATCTTGTTTCTTCATTGATGTTTGATAGTAAACACTAGTGAAGTGAATTAGAAAAGAATCTTTCTTCATTGGAAGATTATTATTAAAACTTAATTTCTATAGATGATATTTTTAAATTTATATTTCTCCTTTATACATCATCTTGATCTATTTAAAATTTTTTTTAGATTTTTTAAATTTATTTATTTGACAGAGAGAGAGATCACAAGTAGGCAGAGAGAGAGGGGGAAGCAGGCTCCCACCTGAGCAGAAAGCCTGATGTGGGGCTCGATCCTGGGACCCTGAGATCATGACCTAAGCCAAAGGCAGAGGTTTAACCCACTGACACACCCAGGCGCCCCTATTTAAAATATTTTTATTTTTAAAAATCATCTATGTTTAGTAAAAAAACATATATATTCTTTATTATACAGCTGAACCCCTGGGCACAGGTTAGGAACATAGAATTCCCATATAGTTTAAATCTGCATAAAATTCTTGATTCTGTAAAATTGTAACTACTAATAACTTGCTGTTGACCAGAAGCCTTACTGATAATATAGTTTGTTAACATTTGTCTGTTATATGTATTATATGCTGCTTTTGCACTAAAATAAGCTGGGGGAAAGAAAACATTATTAAGAAAATCATAAGGAAGAGGCACTTACAGCACTGTACTGTATTTATTGAAAAAAATTTTGCATTTAAGAAGTGGACCCATGCCGTTCAAACCCATATTGTTCAAGATTCAGCCAAATATATTTTTTAAATGTCAGGAGTATCTGTAATGCCATCCCCTTTTCATTCCTGATACTTGTCAATTAATTTTGCTGTTTTTCCATTGTTACATTTGCCAGGGTTTTGTACATCTTACTAGTCTTTCCAAGAATCAATGGTAAGCTATGTGATCACCTCATACCTGTCAGAATGGCTAAAATCAAAAACAAGAAACAAGTGTTGATGAGGATGTGGAGAAAAAGGACCCCCCGTGTACTGTTGGTGGGAATGCAAACTGGTGCAGCCATTGTGGAAAACAGTATGGAGATTCCTCAGAAAGTTAAAAATAGAACTACCCTATAGCCCAGTAATTGCACAACTAGCTCTTTAACCAAAAATACAAAAACACTGGTTCAAAAGGATACATGCACCCCCAAGTTTATTGCACCATTATTTACAATAGCCAAATTATGAGAGAGTAGTCCAAGTGTCCATCAATAGATGAATGGATAAAGAAGATGTGGTCTATATACACAATGGAATATTACTCAACCATTTCAAAAAGAATGAAATCTTGCCATTTTCAATGACATGGATGGAGCTAGAGAGTATAATTCCAAGTGAAAGTCAGTCAGAGAAAGACAAATACACTATGATTTCACTCATACGTGGAATTTAAGAAACAATACTAATGAGCAAAGGAAAAAAGGGAGAGAGAAACCAAGAAACAGACTCTTAACTATAGAGAACAAACTGATGTCTACCAGAGGGGAGGTGGATAGGGGGATGGGGGAAATAAAGGATAGAGATTAAAGAATATAGTAATCATGATAAGCATTGAGTAAGGTATACAACAATTGAGGAATCACTATATTGTACACCTGAGACCAATATAACACTGTACATTAAATGTATTGGAATTAAAATTAAGAACTTAATAAAAAACACGAGAATGGCCAATAGAAAAAAAAGTTAAGCCATGTAAATATCTTATATTATCCATATTTTGTCCTTTTTCATGAATTTTTATGTATAACATTTACTTTCTTTTATTTTTTTGTTTTGACTTGCTCTTTTCTATTTCAATATTAAAATAGAAGATCAATGTCGATGTTTCTGTTTTACCTGTTTATAATATTTACCTACAATGCCTTGTATATATCCCTCTAAGTGCTTATTTTTCTATATTGCAAAAGTTTAGATATAATTTATTATTTAGCTCAAACTAAGTCAACATTTTTTCTTTTTTTTTTATTTCATTTCAGTGTATCAGTATTCATTGTTTTTGCACCACACCCAGAGCTTCATGCAATACGTGCCCTTCCTAATAACCACCACCTTGTTCCCCCAACCTCCCACCCGCCGCCCCTTCAAGACCCTCAGGTTGTTTTTCAGAGTCCATAGTCTCTCATGGTTCACCTCCCCTTCCAATTCCCCTCAACTCCCTTCTCCTTTCCACTCCCCATGTCCTCCATTTTATTTATTATGCTCCACAAATAAGTGAAACCATATGATAATTGACTCTCTCTACTTGAAACTAAGTCAACATTTAATTTTATTTCCTTTTGATCCATTGAGTTTTGGGAAGTATTTTTAATGTCCATGCTCATAGAGTTTCTCAATCCGTTATTTAGTTGTTACTGTTTCCTCTATTAAGCTAACCATTATCAAAGAACATATACTGAATGATTTCAATCATTGAATCTGTTGAGGGTTTCTTTCTGCCCCATCTATTGTGAATGATAATAAGTGTTCTTATGCATTTTAAGCACTAGAATATTTTTATTGCCAATGCCATTGTGGGAAGTTTAAGGATAAGCAAAAATATATTGGATTCTGGCACATTTTGGAGAGTGGATAACCAAACTCTATTCCATGTACTTTCTAAATTGGAGTTGTTGGAAGTTCAAATGTTTCCGCTACTAGTATTCTTGGCACAAATTTTACTCTACCAATATGATCCACACAAACTCAGAATTTTAAAGGGCACAGTGAGTTGGACATCAATTTTCTGTTCTTTTTGATATTTTCTACCAGGGAAATGTCACCTTAGGAAGGTTGTGCAAACATATGAGCTATTTGCCGGAGTATCTTTGATTCCCCAACCTCACAGAGAAGCTATGTTGATGGTTGAGGAAGGAGTGACATCTCCTTTCTTCCACGTGTCTGATCCTTAGACCACAATTAAGATGCTCCACTTTTAAATTGTATCCACTGATAGCCTATCTTTCTGAATTTTACTATATTGCTCTAAGGGTCATTGTAAGAATGTCACTCAGAAGTTCCTCCAGCCTTCCCAAATTTGATAGCCATCAATTCACCCTGATTGGTATTTTCCTGTTTAAAATACTTAAACTGTATACTCTTCCTATACTTACCAATCTTTTACTAATACTGCATTATAATAAAGAAAAGCTTTGGTTCCATATACTCTGCTATCTACAAATTTTAAAAATCCGTTTAAATTCTAGGAATAATTTTTTTTTTTTTTTTAGACTTTTTTATTATTTTGTTGACAGAGAGAGATCACAAGCGGGCAGAGAGGCAAGCAGAGAGAGAGAGAGGAAGAAGCAGGCTCCCTGCAGAGGGGAAAGCCCGATGCGGGACTCGATCCCAGGACCCTGAGACCATGACCTGAGCCGAAGGCAGAGGCTTAACCACTGAGCCACCCAGGTGCCCCTCTAGGAATAATTTTTAATTAAAAATGGATTTTCTAAAAATAGAATTAAAATTAAGTTATGAATATATTTAGGGGAAATGGCATCCTTATAATATTAATTTCATTAAAGTAATGTGTTTCTGGTTTTACTGTAGTCTTTAAGTCACACATAGTTATTGAGGATTTTTAAATACAGATCATGATCTTTCATAAATATTCTTAAGGATTTTTAAAATGATTTTTGAATGTTATAATTTCTTCCCTTATATTTTCTACTTAGCATGTAAACATAAGAAAGCATAGAATTAGCAAAACATTAGCTGACTTTGTGACTTAAAGGGCATTTGCACATCATGAAATATGTCTATATCAGGAATACAGGTAACTCATAATTTGAAGTTAACCTCTATCTTTTTTCAAAGCCTAACAAACGTAATTTATCACATGATTTAGTATATTCATTCATCTAAAACTTATCTCGTGTAGCACAAGCATTTAAAGCTGTTTTCTTATGCCTACCAATATGTATGCTATGATAATTATCAAGAAGTTTTTCCTTATCAATACGGAAAATAAAGTCCAGAGAAATTTCCCAAAGGATAGGCAAAACCAGAGAAGGAAAGTTCCTTATATTTGGACCATTATTAGATTATTTGCTTATTTCTGAACCTACTGCAGTCCTCATGGACAACAGCCCTTGAGCTTGCACTTATGTCTCCATAATTGCCTTTATGATTACTCCTCTCCCAGTGGAATCCGTCACAGTGGATGAGCAAAACCTCAATGTTGCAAAATCCTGAAGAAAAGTGTCAGAAGTAAAATGAGTAAGACCATCACAATCACTACTGATACTCTACCAAGTGATCATGGACTCTGGAGACCCAAGGTTGTTATGGTCCTTAAATATCCATGGTTATCCCATTATCCTTACTTTAAGATATGTAAGGCATAATAGAATTCAAGAAAGGAACTCTCTCCCTCTCTCCCTCCCACACCCACCCCCCCCCTCTATATATGTATTCCTTAAGTTTACTTGCCCTGACTAAAGAGTGAAAGTCCTCAAACTGATGCAGCTTTGATAAAAAGTCATTCATTGTCATGTAAGGATTGGAATATTCATCAGCTTCTATCTCTGCTTCAAAGAAAAAGGCTAACCAAATACGGAATATATTAAACTACATAATTACTAATGGAAATATATGTATCTGTAGATATATCTGTAGATACAGATACAGATATAGATATCTAATGGAGCAATAACAGTGAATTTATTTGGGAGGAATAGCAATGACTTGAGTAAATGAAAATATATTTGGAAGGAGCTTTAGAAACTGTGACATAGGCTTAGTGATTTTTTTGATGTTATTAATTTTAACCTGGGAATAACGTCTCATTTTTTATTCTATTTTCAAAAATGGCAGTGTGATAATGGAAACTAAATAGATGGAGGCAAAAAAGGTAAAAATATTTTCTTATATATTTGTTACTGTTGTTTAACGATTCAAACACTGAGAGGCAATGATAATGGCTACAGCACTATTATACTGATTAAATGTATTGCTCATATTTTAGGTTATATGTAATACTCTTATTTTAGATAAAGATGATTATTTAATATATTGAGAATAGATATTCAAAATGTGACTAAAATTAGACAAAATAATATGTTACAACTTGGTATATATTCAGCCAAATTTTGATTTAATTTTTTTATTTTTTCTTCATTTTTAAACTTTTTTTTATTACTTTCTGTCACCACACAGTACATCATTTGTTTTGATGTGGTGTTCCAAGATTCATTGTTTGTGTGTAACACCCAGTCCTCCATGCAGTATGTGCCTTCCTTAATACCCAGCCCTGCACTAACCCATTCCCCCACCCACTTGCCCTTTAAAACCTTCAGTTTGTTTCTCCAAGTCCATAGTCTCTCATGATTCATCGCCCCTTCTGACCCCCCCCTTCATTTTTCCCTTCCTTCTCCTAATGTCTTTCATGCTATTCCTTATGTTCCACAAAGAAGTGAAACCCTATGATAATTCACTGTCTCTGCTTATTTCACTTAGCATAATATCCTCCAGTTCCATCCATGGTGATGCAAAAGCTAGGTATTCATCCTTTCTTCTGGCTGAGGAATATTCCATCATGTATATGGACCACATGTTTAACCATTCATCTGTTGAAGGGCATCTCCGCTCTTTTCACAGTTTGGCTATTGTTGACATTGCTGTTATTTTTATTTATTTATTTTTAATTTTTTATTTTTTCAGCATAACAGTATTCATTATGTTTACACCACACCCAGTGCTCCATGCAATCCGTGCCCTCTCCAATACCCACCACCTGATCCCCCAATCTCCCACCCCCCTGCCCCTTCAAAACCCTCAGATTGTTATTTTTATTTTTTTAAGATTTTATTTCTTTATTTTTGGAGGGAAGAGCAGAGGGAATAGGAAAGGCAGGATCTCCACTGAGCAGAGCCCAGTGAGGGTCTCCTAGGACCCTGAAATGATGACCTGAGCCAAAGGCACATTTAACCAACTGAGCCACCAAGAGTCCCCCAAATTATTATTTAAATACAGTAACCCATTAACATCTTTCACTGCTTTATAGAATAACCACCTCATAGAACTAGTATTAGCTAATCCAAATTCCTGATTCTTCATGATATTAAAATTATTTTATATGCAATAATTAAGATGTAAATAATTTATTCTACATTAAAGAAAATATTTATGTCACTATAAACAAAGCCCAGATTTCATTTGTTCATTTTACCTTGTGCCTCTCAGCAGGTTTCTGCCATGGTTGACAGGGGAACAAGCAATCTCTCAGAAGTGACTGACTTCATTCTTGTAGGCTTCAGGGTCCGCCCAGAACTCCACATTCTCCTCTTCCTGCTCTTTCTGCTTGTGTATGCCATGATCCTTCTAGGGAATGTGGGGATGATGACCATTATTATGACTTATCCCCGGCTGAACACACCAATGTATTTCTTCCTAGGCAACCTCTCCTTCATTGATCTCTTCTATTCTTCTGTTATTGCACCCAAGGCTATGGTCAACTTCTGGTCTGAGAGCAAGTCCATCTCCTTTGCAGGCTGTGTGACCCAGCTCTTCCTCTTTGCCTTGTTCATTGTGGCTGAGGCATTTCTCCTGGCAGCCATGGCTTATGACCGCTTCATTGCCATCTGCAACCCACTCCTCTACTCTGTCCAGATGTCAACTCATCTCTGCATTCAGTTGGTAGCTGGTTCCTATTTTTGTGGCTGCATCAGCTCTATTCTTTTGACCAGTGTGACGTTCACTTTGTCCTTTTGTGCTTCCCGAGCTATCGACCACTTCTACTGTGATTACCGTCCACTTCAAAGGATTTCTTGTTCTGATCTCTACCTACATAAGATAGTTTCCTTTTTCTTATGCAGCATTATTATTTTGCCTACCATAATTGTCATTATGGTGTCCTATATGTATATTGTGTCCACGGTTCTAAAGATAAGATCCACTGAAGGACGTAAGAAAGCCTTCTCCACTTGCAGCTCTCACCTAGGTGTTGTGAGTGTACTGTATGGTGCCATCATTTTTATGTATGTCATCCCTGACAGATTTCCTGAGCTGAGTAAAGTGGCTTCCTTATGTTACACCTTAGTCACTCCCATGTTGAATCCTTTGATTTACTCCCTCAGAAACAAAGATGTCAAAGAAGCTCTGAGAAAGATTCTGGGGAAAAAAATATTTTTATTTAATTCTATCTTAACAATGATATAACTGAAAGGCCTGAACATTATGACAACTTTGGAAGGCATTGATGCACATAAAGCACTCACAATTTTGACATATTTTAGAAAGTTTATTCCTTTGAATCCCATGTACTTACAGCTGAAGAGCACATTTGGGTGGATTTTTCCATTTGATTTTAGAGGGAAATGGCTTTCTCTGTACTTCGTCTTCATTTGGGTAAAGATCATGATTGCCATGTAATTTGATTTTAGGGAAAATATATTCCAAGTTTGCTACTGGCATTCAGAGGATGATGTTGAGATATATTGTTTATCTTGAATTAGGAACAAATGTTTTATAAGGTGTATAATTGTTGATATAACAAAATCTGATATAATAAGACAGAACAAAATATAAGATTGATCCAAGAAATCTTTTTGAGTACGGGATTTGGGAAACATATGCTCTAGAGCATACAAAACCCTAAGGGTGACACATTAGTTGCTCAATTATCCAGAAGCTGAATGATTGACACACTTCTTTAATGTTTTCTCTGGCTTAGATAAATTATTCTTGCAAATCCTCTCTCTTCACAAGAAAACTGTAATGAAAATGAACAAAAATTAAAAGTAATTCATTTTTTGTTATATATGGCTTAGTGAGAATTAATTCATCACATTGATAATTATTGAATTTTGGTGAACTACTTGCCCTATAACATTCCCTACATATAAATAATTTCAGTACTTAGCTCACCATGAAATAAGAGGGAAATAGCTAACTAGAGAATTAAAATACCATATGGAAATCCACTGCAAAAGACATTTGTAAACACAGAAAGAGCGCAACCTCTTAAGGGGACTGGTCCTAATGATCAGGGAACTTGTCTAAAGCACATTTTTAAAAATAAATAGCATTGATGGCACCTGGGTGGCTCAGTGGGTTGGGGCCTCTGCCTTTGGCTCCGGTCATGGTCCCGGGATCCTGGGGTTGAGCCCTGAGTTGGGCTCTCTGCTCAGCAGGGAGCCTGCTTCCCTTCCTCTCTCTCTGCCTGCCTCTCTGCCTAGTTGTGATATTTGTCAAAGAAATAAATAAAAAATCTTTTTAAATAAATAAATAAATAAATAAATAAATAAATAAATAAATAGCATTAAGCAACATGAAATAAATAGGCTTCTATGCAAAGGGAGAAATAACTATATGATGAACTTCATGAAGTTTGTTATGCACATGACAATGAGTGAAGGATGAGCTTTTTAAAAGGAAACTAATGGAAATCATTCAAACCTCTATGTCAAGCCAAGGAAACTGACCTTAATTCTGTAGACAGAGGTTAGGCATTGGGGATTTTTAGGAAGATAGTGCTGTATTCAAATTGGCATTTTACAAAAACCATACTGGTAGCTTTGTGGAAGATAAATATTCACAAGGAGAAGATGGTAATTCCAGAAACTGTGTGATTGTCCAAGTAATAGGTTATGATGGCTTGACCAAGGACAGAATTATTAGGGACAGTAATGGACTATCTTTAGAATGGCAGGTAATGTAAGCTGAATATTGACCAGGATGGTTGATAAAAAGAGAATGAGGTAGAAAAATAATGACTTCTAATGTTTGAGCATCTCCGACTCGATGTCACCTCATAAATGAGGAAGAAAGCATAAGGGTAATAATAGTTCATGGTTAACTTCAGAGTTAAGAAAATAGGCTCATGTGCCAGACTGAGCTTTCAAATTCTGGGTTTGCCAATGTGACTTTGCGCAAGTTACATACTATCTCTGCATTGTTATTTCCTCCTGTAAAATGGGGTGCATAACAGTATCTAGATCTCAGTTACTTGAATAATTAGATTATATAAATTTCACATAAAATTTTTAATCCACATATTTCAGAGCTGTCAGATTTGCCCATTCTTCCTGCTTTCTACACAATTGATGTTTTAAGTCTGAGAGAGGAAAACAGAAACTTTCTCTGCCCCTTTCCCTTCACTCTCTGCCATGAAGCATCCCCAAGTCTCCAAGTGTCTGCTTTCATTTCCGTAAACAGAGCTTGAGAAACTGCCTACTACATTATCATTTCAATCTTTACCTTTCCCTCTGGTGACAACTAATGGAAAAGTTTGTAAAATGACCAAAAAGGCAATAGAGCCTCCAATTAAATACAAAATAGTATCTTATCATCAGATGTGATATCTATTCATCTCTTTACCTATGTCTTTCTCTAAGAATCCTCTCTTATACTTTAACAAAATGTCATCACTTTCTTTCACATTTCTAAAAACACAGATTACTGGGGAAAACAGGGGGCCCACTTAGTAGAAAAACTTCATGAAGATTTCCAAATAAATGCTCACATGCTAAGGTTGTGTCTTATTTCTTTCCTGAAATGAAGGACAAACATGTGTGGGTTGAAAGAGGCATATTTTACTAACCCTCCCCTGGGAATAAAATGCAGAGCCCTCAGACCACAGCTATAGTGGTAATTATATATATAGGTATAGTCCTATAGTGTAATAAACCTGAAATGAACGATGCTCCTAGCACTTTAAATCTTTGCCCATTGGCTATTAGTAATCCTTTATCAAAATGAGAAAAAAAGACCCTGGGACACCTGGGTGACTCAGTCAGTTAAGCGGCTGTCTTCGGCTCGGGTCATGATCCCAGTGTCCTGGAATCGAGTCCCACATCGGGGTCCTTGCTCGGCAGGGAGCCTGCTTCTCCCTCTGCCTCTGCCTACCCCTCTGCCTGCCTGTGCGCTCGCTCTCTCTCTCTCTCACTCTCTTTCTGACAAATAAATAAAACTAAAATCCTTAAAAAGAAAAAAAAAGAAAAAAAGAAAAAAAAGACCCTAACAATGGTATTGACTGTCAAGGGAGAACAACATTCCTCCACAAGCACCATATGCTGTACCCCCCACCAAAACCACCATTGGATGCACATATACACATAAAATCAAACATTAGCATGCTTTCACTCTTGCTCTCTATCTCTCCATCTCTCTCTCTCTCTCTCTCTCTCTCTCTCTCACACACACACACACAGACACACACACACACACCAGGATATCACTGAGAGGGACACCAAGAAAGATCACTGAATATATCATTCCCTAGAACAATATACATCCGGTGTCATCCAACTGACTCCTAAAAGAATCCTCAGGCTAAGCTAGAAGCTAGTAGACCTTACCACAGAAGATAAGTGAACTAATTTTTCAGTGCTGACTTTTTTCTTTTCTTTCCTGGTATCAAGAAATTTCTGTATTGCTACAGGAATTGCATTCAGGTATATTCTGTTCTCACTCCTGTTAAGAAATTACTCTTCTCATTTTACTTTTCATTCAAGGTGGATGCCTGTGCTATACAGTGTAGGTTCTGAAATCAGGGATATTGTGAATAAAGCCAATAGGAATATGCACACATCTGTATTTGAGCCAGAGCCCACTCCCACTCCCTCCCTCCCTCCACTTTTCAGCCTAGGGTGATAGAAAGTGCACAGGCAAGGGCAGACAGGCTCCTCTTCACCTGGATCCCACTCAGGGGCTACCATATCACCTTGAGAGGAGTGGGCTGAAAACATTTCTTATTTCTTCCAGCTCCACATTGCAGAAGCTCTATTCAAGGCAAGAGAGGCTAAAATGTCTAGAAATCTCTTCCTCTACCCAGGGCCTATTCATCGAGTAGAAGCTACCCCAGGCATAACAGGCCAAGAATTACAGGCCTCCAATTCCACTTGCTCCAGTTCAAAGGATAGAGATTTTTTGCCAAGAGAGATAAGCTTAGAAGATCATAGGCTACTGACCTCACCCAGAAACCTGCTCATAAAGCCAGAGTGTCACTCTAAGAGAACTAGGCCACTGCTCCTGTTCCAGTTCTAGAATGCTTGAACACAGGTTTCACCTAGAATGAAAGGCAGGCCATAACAACAGAGGGCTTCAAAGCTCTCCTCAAGTGAACTGGCTTTATTTGGAATGAAGTGTGGGAAAGTTTTAGCATAAATGACTCTCAAACACAATACACACTTGGTCATAAGCAATTAAGAAGGGGCTGGTAGTTCCATGAAAGCAAAAAGCTAACTGTAGACCAACTAGAAGATTACCAGAGACAACAAGGGAAGGAGACAACAAAGAAAGCTATGCTGGGGTTGGAGCAAACCTCAAAAACTGGCCTTAAAGACTCTCTTTGCAGAGGGGACCAAAACAATTGGATAGTAAAGATATGAAACATATCTTTATGTTTCATATCACTCAATGAAATGATCAGGGGAGGACACAGCCAAAGCTAACCCAAAATCTGCTGACATCCAAGAGTACGCACAAGCCTAAGGTTATGCCTCTGAGGTGACATAGAATGCCTCTCAGAGCAGAGAAATTTCAATAATACTGACATAAAAATAAACAGGCAAAAGACAAAAATACAGAAATTATTTCAAAAACATATGCTGGAGTTTAAAGGTACAACAACTTGAAAATGTTATATAGTGGGAATCATGCAGTATGTACCCTTTTTGAGTTGGCTTCTTTCACTTAGTAATGTGCATTTATAGTTCCCTCATGTCCTTTCACAGCTTGAAAGATTTAGCTCATTTCTTTTTAGTGCTGAATATTATTCTATTGTCTGGAAGTACCATAGTGTATTATTCATTCACCGTTTGTGTGCAGGTTCTTGTGTGGACACGAGTTTTCACCTTGCTTGGGTAAACATCAAGGAGCACAATTGCTGGATTATGTAGTAAGAGTATGTTTAGTTTTGCATGAACCTGAAAAACTGTCTTCCAAAATGGCTGTACCACTTTACATTCACAGCAGCAATGAGTGAGAGTGGCTGTCCCTCCACATCCTTGACAGCATTTGGTGTAGTCAGTGGTTTTTATTTTAGTCATTCTAATAGGTATGTAGTAGTACACTGTCTTTTGTCTGTTTTTTAATTAAGACATTAATTTTTATAGAAGTGTAAGATATAGAGATCTACCAATTACCCTTACCCCCCCCACACACACTTACCTTTGTCCAGTGTCAACATGCCCCACCAGATTGGTATGTTTATTGCAATTGATGAGCCTACAGTGACACCCATTGTCATCCTGAATCCACAGTTTATTAAGTCTTGTTCCATTATTCTATTAGTTTTTTTTTTCACAATACCAGTTGTCTTGATTATTGTAGCTGTATGGTTGTGTATAGTTGACTTCGTGTAGTGTCAGTCCTCTGATTCTGTTCTTCCCCTTCCATATACTGTTGGCTTTTCTGGTCTTTTGCTTTTTCATATAAACTTCACTTTACTATCTGAAGTTTGTCAATAATCAAAAATAACCAAAAAATAACTCATTGAGATTGCATTGAAAATATATCTCAAGTTGGGAAGAAATGACATCTTGACAATGTTAATCTTCCTCTCCATGAACCTTCAGTGGTTCTCCATTTATCTAAGTCTGCTTTGAGTTTTTCCATTAGAATTTTATGCTTTTCCCTCTAGAGATCTGGCACATATTTTGTGACGTTCGTTCCTAAGTTTTTACTGGGGTAAGTGATAGCATAAACAGCACTGTGTTTTCATTTTAAATTCTACTTGCTCAATGATGGTATATGGAAACCAATTGACTTTTGTATACTAACCATGTGTCCTGCAATCCTCCTATCTTTCCTATTAGTTTCTGGACGGTGTTTTTGTCAATTCTTTCAGATTTTCTACAGAGACAACAATGTCACCTGTGAGCAAAGATGAAGTTATTTTTCCTTCTCATTCTCTTTAATCTTTTTTTATATTTTTTCCAGATTTACTGTGATATAATTGGTATATAACATTGTGTTATTTTAAGGTGTACAGTGTAATGATTTCACATATGTATATATCGTGAAATTATTACCACAGTAAGGTTAGTTAACACATTCATTACCTCACATTTCTCATGTGTGTGGTGAAAACTCTTAAGATCCAGTGTCTTAGCAACTTTCAAGTATACAATACAGTATTGTTAACTATAGTCACCATGGTGTACATTAGATCCCCAGACTTTATTTATCTTCCTTTTTTTTCCCAGATCAATGAGTTTTATTTTACTTTTATTAATCTTTTATAGTAATTGGCTATAGCTGCCACAGCAAAACACCAGAGACTGGGGGCCTGAAACACCAACTTTTTTTTCTCCCGGATCTATAGACTAGAGGTCCATGATCAATGTGCCATGAATAAATATTCTGAGGATTCTCTCCTTGGCTTACAGATGTCTGTCACTGGTTTCCTCTTTACATGGTGTCCCTCAGAGCACATGCACATCCAATATCTCTCTGTGTGTCCTGATCTCTTCTTATAAAGACACTGGTCAGACTGTATTAAAATCCACTGTAGGAGCCTTGCTTTGAAGGTTCTATCTCCAACTATAGTCACATACAGAGATACTAGGGGTTAGGCCTTCAACATATGAGTTGGGAAGACATAATTCAGCCCATAATACTTTTATTTACATTTTTGTCTATTGCATCACTTAAGATTTCCAAACAACTGCTGAAGAGATGTGGTGAAGGGGGACATCCTTCCCTGATTCCTATCTTAGTGGGAAAGCTTCTATTTCATTAACATTAAATGTAATTTTAGCTGTAGGTTTTTGTAGATATTCTTTTACAAGCTGAGGAAATGTCCCTCTATTCCTACTTTGCTAAGAATTCCTTTACTTTTTATCTGTTGGTACCATCACCAGAAACATGATACCAGTTCGGACATGGTGAGACACACCTCCTTCCTGTACTCCCCTCATATTAATCCGTTGATCAGTTCTCTGTATCTAACATGGACATTTTCAAATCATCCTTTTTTTTTTTTTCACTTACATTGCTACACTTCAAGCCCACATCAATAACATGAATTGATATAACAGTATACCGACTCCAATCTTACTCCCTTTAAATACATCTTCCATCTACCTGAGACTTTCCCTATTTGTGAGCACCTGCTCTCAGGCACGCCACTTTGAAATCTGTATGTTTCTCTTTGGCATAAACATCTATGGATTTGAATTGTCTGTGTGAGGTTGTGATTTTCACACTAAATGGTAAGCTCCCTGAGAATAAGGTTATTTACACCTGAACCCACCACAACACTTATTACACAGTCAATAAAATTATGAAACAAATGAATATTCAGGGGCAAGGATGAGTAAATTTTAGACCACACACTATTTAATGACCACCTTGCTCCATACCTTTATTCAATATTTCTCACAATAATTAACACGGGAAAAAATGCATGAAAATCCAAACTGAAGGAATGATTGCCCAAAATCATTCATGTTTGCACTACCACTTTGGTTTTTTATAGTAAGGTTTAGCAACTAGCAGTGTCTCAGAACAACCTACAATACCTGACACCCGTGATATAAAATTTTCCAAATTAATGCATATAGCAAAAATTACTTATCATTTGTTTCTTCTTATTATTTTTCCTCTTGATAAAATACGCTTACCATACTTCATTCAAAATGAAAATTTAGTTTAACATGCTAAAAAAGGTAGTTATTAAGTTGGAAAATATTATTTTTTAAAAAATAAGTTGGGCATTCAGGCACCCGGGTGGCTCAGTCAGTTGTCTGACTCTTGGTTTCCACTCAGGTCATGTTCTCATGGGTCATGAGGTTGAGCCCCATGTCATGCTCCGTGCTTAGTGGGGAGTTTCTTTGAAATTCTCTCCCTACGCCCCTGCCCAAACTCACTCTGTCTCACTCTCGCTCTTTCTATCACTCTCAATTAAAAAAAAAAAAAGAAAGAAAGAAAGAAAGAGAGAAAGGAAGAAAGAAAGAAAAAAGAACAAGAAGAAGAAGAAGAAAGAAGTTGGGCATTACTGTCCATCACTAGTGACTGTGTATATTGCCAGGAGCAATTTTAAGACAAACACAAGACAATACATTGTTTACACAATAGAATGACATATAAAAGTCAGGTTCAACAACGAACCATTATAATAAAGGAAATCAATTCTGTGAAACAAAGTCATACTTGAGATAGTGTGAGGTTCATCTTGAAAAATGATCTAATATTCAGTATATCTCCAATATCCAGGACATTCAGAATTAACAGTGTTCCAGGTAACTCACCTTGAAAAAGTTCTCGTATTTTTTATGGAGAAGGGTTTTCAATAATGGCCATGAGGCATATGACAGAAATTGCCACAAAATCAATGGTGGAAAATAAATAAAAATCAAACAATTGTATTTCTCTTCTCTAGAAGTTTCTTTAGCGCTTCTTTGACATCTTTGTTTCTCAGGGAGTAAATCAAAGGATTCAACATGGGAGTGACTAAGGTGTAACATAAGGAGGCCACTTTACTCAGCTCAGGAAATCTGTCTGGAGTGAGGTACATAAAAAAGACGGCACCATACAGTACACTCACGACTCCTAGGTGAGAGCTGCAAGTGGAGAAGGCTTTCTTACGTCCCTCAGAGGAGCATATCTTCAGAACTGTGGACACAATATACAAATAAGAAATAATAATAACTATGATGGTAGGCATGATAATGATGCCGGATAAGGAGAAAGAAACCATCCTATAGATAAAGAGGTCAGAACAAGATATCCTTTGAAGTGGACGAGTATCACAGTAAAAGTGATCAATGGTGCGGGAAGCACAAAAGGACAAAGTAAATGTCATGCCTGTTTGAAGAACTGAGCTGATGAAGCCACAAAAATAGGAACCGGCCACCAACTGAATGCAGAGATGAGTTGACATCTGGACAGAGTAGAGGAGTGGGTTGCAGATGGCAATGAAGCGGTCATAAGCCATGGCTGCCAGGAGAAATCCCTCAGTCACAATGAACAAGGCAAAGAGAAAGAACTGGATCAGACAGCCGGCAAAGGAGATGGACTTGCTCTCAGACCAGAAGTTGACCATAGCCTTGGGTGCAATAACAGAAGAATAGAAGAGATCAATGAAGGAGAGGTTGCCTAGGAAGAAATACATTGGTGTGTTCAGCCGGGGATCAGTCATAATAATGGTCATCATCCCCACATTCCCTAGAAGGATCATGGCATACACAAGCAGAAAGAGCAGGAAGAGGAGAATGTGGAGTTCTGGGCGGACCCTGAAGCCTACAAGAATGAAGTCAGTCACTTCTGAGTGATTGCTTGTTCCCCTGTCACCCATAGCAGAAACCTGCTGAGACACACAAGGAAAAATAAACAAATGAACTCCTTGGTTCTAGCTAGAAATAATAATTACAGACTTAGGACTTAAAACCTATTCTATGGTGATCATACATTTTAACTTTATAAAATCACTGCCCATTAAATTTAAACCATTGCCACTGATGGTGAATCAAAAGGTTAGTTTTATGTCCCTCTTCATACAAGCAGTGGAATTATCCTTTCTTTCCTCTTTATCTAATGCAATTCCTTTCCACCCAAATGCATATGCAAGTATCACTTCTGTGTATGTTTCTGAATCATGATTTAATTGGAATTGGAAGAAATTGGAGTAATTGGAAAAAAGCACAAATAATTTAATAGAATAATATAGTTAGAAAACCTAACTTCGAGTCTTTACATTACAAAGCAGCAGTTATAAAGAAAGTGACTGAATTTAAAAATTACTTAAGAGGTACAATTACTTTTTGTGGGTAATGGAAATTTTGAAATCTGTTGTAAGTTATTTACTCACTAAGATCAAGGTTCTGCACAAAGAAACACCAACGTTACTAGGACTCAAATACTAGTATTTCTTTCCCAGGTGGGCCTCTGCAGCCCCTTCATAATGATCATTTCCCTGCATTCCTTCAGCCTGCAGCTCATAGTTTTGTTTTTGTTTTTGTTCTTTTTTAAAGAAGATCTACAGGTAGCCCAAATGGAAGAGTTACTTTGGAAAATGATACTAAAAGAAGGAAAGAAATAAGGAAAGGAAGGAAGGAAGGAAGGAAGGAAGGAAGGAAGGAAGGAAGGAAGGAAGGAAGGAAAAGAAATAAAGAAAGAAAAAAAAGAAAGAAAGGAAGGAAGGAAGGAAGGAAGGAAGAAAGAAGAAGATACTGAACAAAAATACATATGAGGGATTGTTGATTGCATTATTATTTGCCTGGGATATGACTTTCACAGCCATCATACCTCATTTACTCGACAGCTCAACTAAGGATTTGAACTCATTGTGTTAACGATATGGTCACTCTTTCTGTCCCCTTAGGCCCCTCTATGCATGGTTCTGCCTAAGTAACAATAATAATAACAATAATGGAGCACTTTTTACACAACGGCCACTCTTCTAAATGCATTTTGACTACTTATTTTAATCCATACAACAATAATATGAGGTGAGTACTATCCTATTCTCTAGTTTACACATGGAGAAACTAAGATACAGAGAAGTAAAGTCTGTTGAGAGCCACCTATTAGGGTCAGAAGTGACATTTGTAGTCAAAAACCCTGGCTGCAGAATCCATGCATCCTTAATCCCTGCAGATTACCACCTTTTATAATAATCTATCGCAGTTCCTTTACCCGATTTATCTCTATACTTTGGACTTATTAAATTTTCTTGTCTCCAAAGTAAATTCTCCAATCTTTCAACCTCGGTTTAAACACATCTGCATATATCATGCTCCTAAGGACAGCAGCTATTATCACCATATTTTAATATTCATATTAATAAGTTCTTCCTTAAGATCAAAACTTCAATTTGTCCTCATGTATGTCAGCACAATGTTCTGTGTCTGGCAGATTGCAATTAATCAATATCTATTACACAGATATATGTTGAATGACAATTGAGAGTGCAAAATCAGAAAAACTTGAAGACTTTGAAATACTCAGATGGTTAGCATGGGTTTAGGTGTAAGTACAAGAAAGAACGTCCAAGGCTGCTTCTCACATTTACTAACTGGGACCTTGGAATAAGTGACTTATGTAATTTGCTTATATCCTCTATATAATCTACTCATGGCAACTAAGTTATTGCCATAACTTCTGGCAAGTGACTATACCATGGTGTCCTCACATAAACCAGGGATGAAAACACTATAACTCCCAACGTTTTCCTAGGGGTACTTAGAGAGTACATGTAAATAGAAGCACTTCTGACAGAATAAGCACCTGACAGATACTACCTATCACTATTTTATCATATCTTTCCGTGCTCAGTCAACAATGCACACCAAAATAATCAGCACTGATTAAGTTAAAAATCAGTAATATGTTTTGGATATTATTTTTTCGATAAACCATCCTAAGTTGAGGAAAGGAATCAAGGAAAATGCTAAAGATTAAAAAGAAAAGGCATAAAATACTTACTTAAAAGGTGAAAAGAGAGCCTGAAGTTGTCATGAAATATTTCTTCAATATAGTCTATTTATTTTCCTCTAATCTCTCCCAGGGTAAGATTGTAGATCATTTTAATTATCCAGATTTATTCCTATCAAACTAGTTCTAATGTTAATAAGTTTATTCCCAAAGATGTTTATACCTAGCAAAGAGAGTCTTTCCTAGAGGAGCCAATAAACAAGTAGTCAGTTTATGATTTATCACTTGTCAAAACTCACATGTTTTAAGACTTATTCTCACCTTTGTTGTTTAGAAGGAAGCACCAGAATCCTGGTCTTTAATTCTTGTTATTTTCTTAATTCTAGAAAGGATAAACATAAAGTTAATTAATGACAATGCCACAGGTTCTAAATAACCACTACGTCAAGTAAAATGAATCCCGCCCCCCCTCCAAAAAAACTTCCAAACCCATGTTTATCATCCCAGGTTTAGTTCTTCCCATGGAGAAATTGAGCTAATTTCCCTTGTTGCTCTAATTAAAAACCGCACTTTCTTTAGGTAGTCGATTTCCTGAAAAATGCTATAGTCCTTTGTGGAAGAGACACAAGGTGAATTTTCCAAATGATGCTTTGCTAATACTGAAACAGTTCCAGGAATTATATTCTACAGTTACACCAAGTGAACCTGAGGAGACAATCTGCAGGATACTCTGTCCTGCATTCTTGGATGCTAAATGCTTTTAAAGAAGCAAAGTAGATTATCTTGGATATGTAAGTAGAGGTCCTGAGCCATGCAGAATTTCTGATCATCCACCAGAATGTCAGCAGCAGTTATCTCTACTGGCTTTGATTTTACCATAACGATGTAACTTTTTCAAATAATTTCAGCACTAAGGTTTCTCTTACCTTCTGAGAGATAGTCCCCATGGGAGAGAAGGAAGCATAAATACTAAGATACTCGGGTCGGGAGTCAAGATCCATGAGGACCACAGAATCTCTAGATTTGGGGGGTGGGGAGAACAGAAGAGGAGAGGACAGGAGAGGAGAGGAGAGGAGAGGAAAAGTAAAGGGAAAAAAAAAAGGGGAAAGGAAAAGAAAGGAAGAAAGGGAAGAAAAGAAAGGAAAAAGAAGAGCCAAAACTTGGTAGGAGTCAAAATACTTAACAACAGTTAATTTTTTTTCTTCTTGTGTGAATCCTTTGGGAGGGTCCAAAAGGATCTTTCATTCCTAATTTCTTCACTGAAAAAGAAGCATTTCAACTTATCATTACATCATTACAGCAAAGCTTGGGGTAGGCTAACTCACATAGATATGAAAGAAAATACTATGTCATGAAATATATTTTAGGGAAATTTTTCTTCTAGTCATAAAGTTCATTCATTTTCATTTAAAACTCTCTATATTTATTCCTTAGCTGTATTTTGTCACTGATAATTGGTAATTAGAAGTACAATGGCATGGGGGTAATGTGGGGTAAATAAGCCCACCAAATGCCCTCTAATTCCTTAAGTAGAGGTTAAACATTGATTCATTGGATTTACATTTAGGTTCACCTTGTCATTTGGCTTGCTTGAAAGTTTTGTCTGGGTGTCATATATTAAGTAAGTAATTTCCCAACAGTCGCTGTATAAACTTCAATTATTTTTTAAACTGTACAATATCAGTCAAAAAAATCCCATTTTTATATAATAAAAATTAAATTAAAACAATGGTAGCTCCTAAGTCCTCACATGTGTACTGGTCAAGGGCAATATTTGATCATTTCTTTCCCTATGCACCTTGGTCTCGAAGATAAACTCAGAATCCAGAATCTGCTTACTTGGTGGAGTCATTCAAACTCCACTGATGAAGGATCTGGGCCCTTGTGGTCTTGCCATGTTGAATTGCTATACTTGTTGATTAACATTTACTGGCAGACACGATGGTGTTACAAGGCATTCTGGAAAATTCCCTGGGTTACTTCTATACACCTCCCCCTCTCCTTTCTATTAATATCTTTTGCTAATCACTATCAGTTACCCAAAAGAATACAAAGCATTTTGTTTACCTGTCGGTTCAGTGAAATGACTACCCAGGAGACAGGAGCAGTTGCTGTGTCCCCCATAAAATTATCCTGTTGAGTGATAAGTACACTAATTCAGAAAAGTCTAATGACATAGGGACAGCAATGGGGGAAAGAGGGTGGGTTAGCAGGTATTAGGGTGGTCACTGGCATTCCCATTTTGACCCAAGGTACTTGGGCCAACAGTCTGATTATGAAAGAAATAGCCTCATACATTGTTTGCTAATGCAGGGTACAGATCATATCCTTGAGACAATAACCCAACTTTGTAATGGGCTAATAGCAGTTGTTCTAATGACTGCGTCTTCGTAAGTGATTCCACCATTCCATTAGTTCCCTTGATTCTCTTCTATGTGGTGCCTGATGATTCCACTGAATTCCATGGGAATGAGTGCATTGCCTTACTTCTGTTCTTGCAAAGTGAGTGTATTACACCAAAGTTCTACTGCAGTATGGCATAATAGTGAATAAGGCATTGGTTCAATCCCGATATAGTCATGTGAACAGAAGCAATTGAGCAAAATGGGCAAGATAACAACTAGAGTAGAGCCTGGGTGAATCAATACTACTTCTTGACGGAAAAACCAAGGTAATCAAATGGAAGCATGACAGCTGGCTGGTAGCCCAAGAATTTATTTACATTTCTTGTTGTAGTAAGAATATTTACCATGAGGTCTACCCTTTTAAGAAATTTCTAAGTGTGCAACACAGTATTGTAACAACATGTACGATGTTACACAACAGATGTCTGGAACTGTTTCCGCGTGCATAATTTAATAAGTTGAAACCGTTTGAACAGCAATTCCTCATTTCTCATCCCCTCAGCCCCAAGAAATCATCATTCTACTCTCTGCTTCTATGAGCTTAACTTTTTGAGATACCTTATATAACAGGAATCATGGTGTATTTGCCTTGATTGTCATTTTCCACTCAGCACAATGTCCTCCAGGTTCATCCACATTGTCACTGTGGCAGAATTTCCTTCCTTTTTCATGCCAAATGATGTTCCATTGTATGCATATGCCACATTTTCTTTATCCATTCATCCATCAATGGATGGTTTGTTTTTCTCCGTATATTTTTTATAACATATCCCCAGATGTTCTCTTTTTTTTTTAAGATTGTATTTATGTATTTGACAGAGAGAGAGAAAGAGATCACAAGTATGCAGAGGGGCAGGGCGGAAGAAGGCTCCGCACTGAGCAGAGAGCCCGATGCAGGGCTTGATCCCAGGACCCTGAGATCATGACCTGAACCAAAGGCAGAGGCTTAACCCTCTGAGCCACCCAGGTGCCTCTTTCCATACATTTTTGATAACCATCATCAGAAAATTGTGCACTTACCATGGGTAATTTCTAGGTCAAGCATGTTTAGCAATCCATGCTGTGAGTTCTAGCTTTTCTACCATGGCTATATTGTTGATGAGAACCCAAAGAACGAGCAAAATAGATCGCAAAGAATATGGAAGATAATGGATCATTGCTTTCACAAATTACTGATAACTGATCCATATCTGATAGGAATTACCAAGTATTCATGTGGAAGTTAATATTCTCAATTCCTTTTACCACTTGGGGAAGTCCATCTACTAACAGATCATCATGTCAGTAATCCTTCAATCTTGTTGCTTTCAAGTTCCTAGTTACCCATGTAAACCGCTAGCCCACTGGCCCTAAATCAGTGCAAATGTGTGTCCCAGACTGAATTTCAGAAAAGAGAACAAGTGTGCAGCTTGAGATTATGTCCATTAAGAATATTTTCCTTACAAGTGTCATTAGGAAATAACTTCGTGTTGGACTAGAATGCTGCTATAGCAGTCCATTTCCTGCCAGTGCTCATATCACATGAAGCACCATCCATAAACTTGGCACAATTTATTTTTTTCTCAGAAACTAATATGTTAAGATTCCAATCTTATCTCAAAACATCCATGACCTGTGCTTAAATATCCATTTCATGACCAGCCAACTTTGATAATATTTTTGGTACTGTTTTTCCCCATTGAATTTCCCAAATTCAGAAGGAAAACAAACTTTAAAAGAGTATTTTGTACTCTAAAGATCATTTTGAGTTTTTAAGAAGGCTGCTCCCTTACCTTGTAATCTATTATGACATGGTAGTAATGAGTGAGAAGTGATGATGTAAATAATTATTGATAATTATTGTGCTCCCTCTGATTCATTAGCTTTTCACAGTTACTTCAGTAGACTTGTTCACACGTCCACTATATGGTTAATTGTCAGGTCAAAAAAGAAATTTTAATCTTCCTAAAATTATGCGTAGGTAAACATATTTAGTGTAAATATATTTCACTGGTTATATAGGACACACGATCAACAGAAATATGGTCATGGACAAAGATTGACACAATGTTTGTTTTCATTCATTTCCATAAAAGTACTACGTACATTAAAAGACACAACTCATAAATGTATGGCACAACATCACTCTTTCATACTGAAGGGGATAACGCAAGGTTATAAAATTCACTACATAAAAACAGAAGATATAAACCCAAATTTGCTAACCATTTCAAATATTAATAACAAATTTAGGAAGATTCTAATTAATGAATGCATACATTAATTTCCTATTGAGAAGAAAGTTATATCTTAAAGTTATATCTCAAAATGTATTAAAATAATGCTTTCCCCCTTTATGTTTTTTAATTTGTTTTCTTATTTCATTACATATACATTTCTTATTCCTGTGTGTATATATATAAGTAGTTTACATATATTTTTTATAATATTACATAAATAATAAATAAATAATATAATTAATTTATATATAATATATTATGTAATATAATGTAAACAATAACTAAATAATATAAATAATATATATCTATATATAAAATTTTTTAAATCAAAGAGAGGGAACACTCCCAAATTTATTTATAAGGATGGGATTATCCTGATACCAAAACCACAAAAGGACACTACTAGAAAACCATAGGCCTATATCCATAATAAATATGGATGCAAAATTTCCCAATAAAATATTAGCAAATTCAATTTAGCAGCATATTAAAAGGATCATTCATCATGATTAAGTGATTTGTTTTTGTTTATGGAAGCGTGGTTTATCATAGGCTATTCAATCAAAATGATATAGTACATTAACGAAATGAAAAAAGAATCATACAGTCATCTCAATAGACACAGAAAAGTCATTTGATAAAACTCAACATAGTTTCATGATAAAAACTTTTGCCAGATTAGGCATAGAAGGAACATATGCCAACAAAATAAAGGCCATATATGAGAAGCTCACATCATCCTCAATGATGAAAGTTGAAAATTAATCCTCAAAAAAAAAAAGGAAAATTAATCCTTTAAGATTGGTAACAACACAAGAGTGCCCACTGTCACCACTCTCATTCTACATGGTACTCACTAGAGTGATAAAGCCAGAAAAAGAAATAGAAGGAATCAGAATTGGAAAGGAAAAGGTAACAGTTTTTTTCTTCTTGCAGGTAATATTATTTTATATTTATTTACTTATTTTTAGAGATTTTATCCATTTTTGAGAGAGAGAGAGCACAAGCAGGCAGAGAGGCAGAGGGAGAAGCAGACTCACCACTGAGCAGAGATCCTAATGTGGGGCTCAGGACCCAAAATCATGACCTGCCTTAAGATCAGACCAACAGAGCTACCCAGTTGCCCCATGGTTTTGTCTTTAGAAAATCCAAAACACTCAATCAAAAATCTCTTAGATCTAAACAATTCAGTAAAGTTACAGAATACAAAATTAGCATGCAAAAATCAGGAGCGTTTCTTATGTGCTGGCAATGAATTTTCTAAAAATGAAATGAAAAATTGGTATAATTTACAACAACAGCAAAAACAATACACTATGTAGAAATAAATTTAACTAAGGAAGCAAAAGATCTGTTTGCTAAAAACACCAAGACATTTATTTCAGAAAGCAAAGGGGGCACAAATAAGTGGAAAGGTATCCCATGTGCAGGGATTGGAAGAATTCATATTGTTAAGTATTGATACTATCAAAAGCCATATAGATTCAATGCAATCCCTATCAAGATTTCCATATAGATTCAATGCAATCCCTATCAAGATTGCCAGGGACGCCTGGGTGTCTCAGTGGGTTAAGCCTCTTCCTTCCGCTCAGGTCATGATCTCAGGGTCCTGGGATCCAGCCCCGCATCAGTCTCTCTGCTCAGCAGGGAGCCTGCTTCCTCCTCTCTCTGCCTGCCTCTCAGCCTACTTTTGATCTCTCTCTGTCAGATAAATAAATAAAAATCTTAAAAAAAAAAGATTTCAGTGCCATCCTTTTCAGGAATAGGAAAACACAGTTATAATTTACATGGAACCACACAGACCAAAGAAACCCTGAAGGGAGCAGAAAAGCAGGAGGTGTCACAGTTCCTGATTTCAAGCTATACTATGAAGCTATAGTCACCAAAACAGCATGTTGCTGGCATAAAAACCAACAAATATGCCAACGGAACAGAATTGAACACCCAAAAATAATCCAAGTATATGTGGTCAAACTAATATTTGACCAAAGAGCCAAATACACTCAATGGAGAAAGACAGTTTCTTTAATAAATTGTGCTAGCACAATTGGATATTTACATGTAAAAGAATGGAATTGGTCCCGTATCGTACACCACTCACAAAAATTAACTTGAAATGGATTAAATACTTTAACACATGAAACCATGAAACATGTAGAAGAATATAGGAATAAACTTCTAAACAGGGTCTTTATAATAACTTTTGGATATGGCATCTAAAGCACAAAGCAACATCAAAAATAAACTGATGGGATGACTTCAACCTAAAAAGCTTTATACAGCAAAAGAAAATATCAATGAAGTGAAAGGATAACCTATAGAATGGGGAAAATCATTTGCAAACCATATATCTGATAAGAGGCTAATATCCACAACATATCACGTAATCATGCAACTCATTAGCAAAAAAGTAAATCATCCAATTTAAAGTGGATAAAGGACCAGAATAAGCATTTCCCCCAAAAAGATATACAAAAAGGAAATAGGTACATGAAAAGATCCTTAACATCACTGGTCATTAGGACAATACAAATTAAAACTACAAGGAGATATCACCACATAACTGTTACATGGTAACAGGAAGAGAAAGAGATAACAAATGCTCCTGTGGATATAGAGTAAAGGGAACACTTGTGCACTGTTGATGACCTTGTAAAGTGTTACAGCCACTATGGAAAACTGTATAAAGAATCCTCAAAAAAATAAAAATAGAACTACCATATGATCCCGAAATTCCATTGGGAATATATCCAAAAGAAGTGAAAACACTAATTCAAAAACATATCTGCACCCCTGTATACTTAGCAGTATTGTCATATAAGCAAAGACATGAAAACAAGCTAAGTGTCTATTGATAGTTGAGTGGATAAAGAAGTTGTGAGATAGATAGATGATTGATAGACTATAGATATATATAGAGATAGATAGATGATGACAGATACATACGTAGATAGGTGATAGATGCAGAGATTGATACACACACAATACTATTCCTCTATAAAATAATGCAGAACTCCTACCATTTGCAACAAGCATAAATGCACCTTGAAGGCATTATGTTAAGTGAAGTAAATCAAAGAAAACAAATACTACATGTCACTTCTATGGGAAATCTTTAAAAAAGGAAAAAGAAACATATTAAAAAAGAGAGAGAGAGAGAACAGACTTATGGCTACCTGAAGCAAATAGTAGATAATTGCATAATTTACTATGGTTGCTGCTATTTGTTGTTTGGTCCATTCATTGTTTTTAGCTTTTATTATAGCATCTTCCAGGAGAGGAGGACCATTCTCACAAACATTGCAAGTTTTCCATCCCTCTTTCTCCAAGAATTAATTCAGTTTTTAACTTAGATGAGAATAAATCATAGTGGCTTGAATACAAGGGAGAGCTCTTTGTTCTCCCAAGCATAGTGAACTAACTCTAATGCATTAAATATTTATAAACATTTCTTCCTTTGGTGTAGGTCAGTCTCTTTGAATCAGATCTTCTTACATTAAATAAATATGAGAGATTCCTATGATAAACTGTCCTCCAAGAGTGACCCCCCCAAAGTGACCATGTATATATCAGGCTGTAATTACGTATAGTCTGTTGTTTAAAAATCTAATATTCCTACATATGTATCTTTGGGGTAAATACCCAGTAGTGCAATTGCAGGGTCATAAGGAAGCTCTATTTTTAATTTCCTAAGTTTTCTCCACTCTGTTTTCCAAAGTGGCTTCACCAACTTGCATTCCCACCAACAGTGGAAGAGGGTTCCCCTTTCTCCACATCCCCTCCAACACATGTTGTTTCCTGTCTTGCTAATTTCGGCCATTCTAACTGGTGTAAGGTGATATCTCAATGTGGTTTTAATTTGAATCTCCCTGATGGCTAGTGGTGATGAACATTTTTTCATGTGTCTGATAGCCATTTGTATGTCTTCATTGGAGAAGTGTCTGTTCATATCTTCTGCCCATTTTTTGATATGATTATCTGTTTTGTGTGTGTTGAGTTTGAGGAGTTCTTTATAGATGCTGGATATCAACCTTTTGTCTATACTGTCATTTGCAAATATCTTCTCCCATTCCGTGGGTTGCCTCTTTGTTTTCTTGACTGTTTCCTTTGCTGTGCAGAAGCTTTTGATTTTGATGAAGTCCCAAAAGTTCATTTTCGCTTTTGTTTCCTTTGCCTTTGGAGACATATCTTGAAAGAAGTTGCTGTGGCTGATATCGAAGAGATGACTGCCTATGTTCTCCTCTAGGATTCTGATGGATTCCTGTCTCATGTTGAGGTCTTTTATCCATTTTGAGTTTATTTTTGTGTACGGTGTAGGAGAATGGTAGAGTTTCATTCTTCTACATATAGCTGCCCAGTTTTCCCAGCACCATTTATTGCAGAGACTGTCTTTTTTCCACTGTATATTTTTTCCTGTTTTGTCGAAGATTATTTGACCATAGAGTTGAGGGTCCATATCTGGGCTCTCTACTCTGTTCCACTGGTCTATGTGTCTGTTTTTATGACAGTACCATGCTGTCTTGGCGATCACAGCTTTGTAGTAAAGCTTGAAATCAGGTAACGTGATGCCCCCAGTTTTATTTTTGTTTTTCAACATTTCCTTAGCGATTCGGGGTGTCTTCTGGTTCCATACAAATTTTTGGATTATTTGCTCTGGCCCTTTGAAGAATACCAGTGGAATTTTGATTGGAATGGCATTAAAAGTATAGATTGCTCTAGGCAGTATAGATATTTTAACAAATTTTATTCTTCTGATCCAAGAGCATGGAATGGTCTTCCATCTTTTTGTGTCTTCTTCGATTTCTTTCATGAGTATTCTGTAGTACCTGGAGTACAGATCCTTTACCTCTTGGTTAGGTTTATTCCCAGGTATCTTATGGTTCTTGGTGCTATAGTAAATGGAATCGATTCTCTAATTTCCCTTTCTGTATTTTCATCGTTATTTTATAAGAAAGCCACTGATTTCTGTCCATTGACTTTGTATCCTGCCACGTTACTGAATTGCTGTATGAGTTCTAGTAGTTTGGGGATGGAGTCTTTTGGGTTTTCCATATAAAGAATCATGTCATCTGCGAAGAGAGAGAGTTTGACCTCTTCATTGCCAATTTGGATACCTTTTATTTCTCTTTGTTGTCTGATTGCTGTTGCTAGGACTTCTAGTACTATTTTGAACAAGAGTGGTGAGAGTGGGCATCCTTGTCGTGTTCCTGATCTCAATGGGAAGGCTGCAAGCTTTTTCCCATTGAGGATGATATTTGCTGTGGGTTTTTCACAGACAGATTTGATGAAGTTCAGGAATGTTCCCTCTATCCCTATACTTTGAAGCGTTTTAATTAGGAACAGATGCTGGATTTTGTCAAATGCTTTTTCTGCATCAATTGAGAGGACCATGGGGTTCTTCTCTCTTTTCTTATTAATTTGTTCTATCACATTGATTGATTTGTGAATGTTGAACCATCCTTGTAGCCCAGGGATGAATCCCACCTGGTCATGGTGGATAATCTTTTTAACGTGCTGTTGGATCCTGTTTGCTAGGATCTTGTTGAGAATCTTAGCATCCATATTCACCAGGGATATGGGTCTGAAATTCTCCTTTTTGGGAGGGTCTTTGCCTGGTTTGGGGATCAGGGTAATGCTGGCTACATAGAAAGAGTCTGGGAGTTTTCCTTCTGCTTCAATTTTTTGAAACAGCTTCAGGAGAATACGTGTTATTTCTTCTTTGAAAGTTTGGTAGAATTCCCCAGGGAATCCGTCAGGTCCTGGGCTCTTTTTTTGGGGAGGTTTTTGATCACTGCTTCAATCTCGTTATTAGATATCAGTCTATTTAGGTTGTCGATTTCTTCCTGGTTCAATTTTGGGAGTTCATAATGTTCCAGGAATGCATCCATTTCATCTAGGTTGCTTAGCTTATTGGCATATAACCGTTGATAATAACTTCTGATGATTGTTTCTACTTCCTTGGTGTTAGTTGTGATCTCTCCCTTTTCACTCATAATTTTATTAATTTGGGCTTTCTCTCTTTTCTTTTGGATTAGTGTGGCCAATGGTTTATCGATCTTATTGATTCTTTCAAAAAACCAGCTTCTAGTTTCATTGATATGTCCTACTGTATCTCTGGTTTCTACCTCATTGATCTCAGCTCTAATCTTGATTATTTCCCTTCTTATGTGTGGAGTTGGTTTGATTTGTTGTTGATTCTCCAGTTCTTTAAGGTGTAGAGATAGCTGCTGTGTTCTGGATTTTTCAATTTTTTTGAGGGAGGCTTGGGTGGCTATGTATTTCCCCCTTAGGACCACCTTTGTTGTATAGGTTTTGGACCGAAGTGTCTTCATTCTCATTGGTTCCCATGAATTGTTTCAGTTCTTCTATGATCTCCTGGTTGATCCAAGCATTCTTAAGCAAGGTGGTCTTTAGCTTCCAGGTGTTTGAGTTCCTTCTGAACTTTTCCTTGTGACTGAGCTCCAGTTTCAAAGCATTGTGATCTGAGAATATGCAGGGAATAAACTCAGTCTTTTCGTATCGGTTGAGTCCTGATTTGTGACCCAGTATGTGGTCTATTCTTGAGAAGGTTCCATGTGCACTTGAGAAGAATGAGTATTCTGTTGTTTTAGGGTGCAATGTTCTGTATATATCTATGAGGTCCATCTGGTCCAATGTGTCATTCAATGCTCTTGTTTCTTTATTGATTTTCTGCTTCAATGATCTGTCTATTTCTGAGAGAGGCGTGTTAAGATCTCCTACTATTAATGTATTCATATCACTATGACTCTTTATCTTGATTAACAGTTTTCTTATGTAATTGGCTGCTCCCCATATTGGGGGCATAGATATTTACAATTGTTAGATCTTCTTGGTGGATAGTCCCTTTAAGAATGATGTAGTGTCCTTCTGTATCTCTGACTACAGTCTTTAGTTTAAAATCCAATTTATCTGATATGAGAATCGCTACCCTGGCCTTCTTTTGAGGCCCATTGGCATGAAAGATGCTTCTCCATCCCTTCACTTTCAGTCTGGGTGTATCTTTAGGTTCCAAATGGGTCTCTTGTAGACAATATATGGATGGGTCCTGTCGTTTTATCCAATCTGCAACCCTGTGCCGTTTTATGGGTGCCTTTAGGCCATTCACATTGAGAGCGATTATTTATAGATACGTTTTTATTGACATCGTGTTACCTTTGAAGTCTTTCTGTAGATTGTCTCTATATTTCTGTTCAATGCTATTCTTAGGATTTTTCCTCTTTTATGGAACCCCCCTTAATATTTCCCTCAGTGTTGGCTCGGTGGTTGAATAGTCTTTTAAGCCTTGCCATTCTTGGAAACTCTTTATCTCTCCATCCCTTTTGAATGTCAGTCTTGCTGGATAAAGTATTCTTGGCTGCATGTTCTTCTCATTTAGTGCCCTGAATATATCTTGCCAGCCCTTTCTGGCTTGCCAGGTCTGTGTGGACAGGTCTGACGTTATTCTGATGGGCTTTCCTCTGTAAGTAAGGAGCCTCTTTGTCCTAGCAGCTTTCAAGAGATTATACCTACAATTATGATTCCTCAATTTGACTATCAGGTGCCTTGATGTTTTTCTGGAATCTATAATCTTGGGTGGAGACTGTACGGCCTCTAATACATGAACGCTGGTTCCATTCAGGAGATTGGGAAAATTTTCATGAAGAACTTGTTCCACTATATCTTCTAGATTTCTTTCTTTCTCCTCCCCTTCAGGGATTCCAATAATTCTGATTTTGGAACGTTTCATGGCATCATTTATTTCCCTGATTCTGTTTTCGTGGTTTCTAAGTTGTTTGTTCCAGGCTTCCTCTTGATCCTTTCTCTCTATCTGTTTGTCCTCCAATCACTAATTCTATCTTCTGTCTCAGTTGCCCTAGCGTTGGGAAAATTTGGATTAGATTGGAACTCATTGAGAGCATTGTGAACCTCAGCCCTGGTAGCTCTCAGCTCTGCCCTAACATTGTGAACATCCTGTCTGGTCACTTTCAGCTCAGCCCTAATCAATTCCGTTTGGTCATCCATGGGTTTCTCCAACCTAGCTATTGCCTGGATAATTGTTAGCCTGAATTCTCTTTCTGACATATTGTCTATGTTGATAGCCGTTAGCTCTGTTGCAGAAGGCCCATTCTCTGTATTTTTCTTCTGTTGGGCTTTCCTCCTCCTAGTCATTTTGGTGAGAGATGACTGAACAGATATAGCTGTGTGGAGATTCTTCAAGAAATTAAAAATAGAACTTCCCTATGACCCTGCAATTGCACTACTGGATATTTACCCCAAAGATACAGATGTAGTGAAAAGAAGGGCCATCTGTACCTCCAATGTTTATAGCAGCAATGGCCACGGTTGCCATACTGTGGAAAGAACCAAGATGCCCTTCAACGGACGAATGGATAAGGAAGATGTGGCCCATATACACTTTGAAGTATTATGCCTCCATCAGAAAGGATGAATACACAACTTTTGTAGCAACATGGATGGGACTGGAAGAGATTATGCTGAGTGAAATAAGTCAAGCAGAGAGAGTCACTTATCACATGGTTTCACTTACTTGTGGAGCATAAGAAATAACACGGAGGACATGGGGAGATGGAGAGCAAAAGAGAGTTGGGGGAAATTGGAGAAGGAGATGAACCATGAGAGACTGGGGACTCTGAAAAACAATCTGAGGGTTTTGAAGGGGTTGCGGGTGGGAGGTTGGGGGAGCCTGGTGGTGAGTATTATGGAGGGCACGTATTGCATGGAGCACTGGGTGTGGTGCAAAAAAACAATGAATTCTGGTACACTGAAAAGAAATTTTAAAAAACTTTAAAATTTTTTTAATCTAATATTCCTGCTTAAAAAGGAAAGAAGCTAGTCTTAGATTCACTCTAATAACTGGTAGCAATAGTTTCATAGCTTCAAGCACAGGTCAAGGACGACAGAACAGACAAAATACTATGTATTATATGTCTACAAATAAACTAAAATAGTAGCAGAAGAGTATGGTGTGACATAGGGAAAGTCTTTCAACCCTATAGTTACAGACAGGTCACAATCTTTCTAAACCATGTTCGCATGGCCAGCTTGTGAAAAGGTAAGATCCCAAGTCACTGAAGGATTCCCAGAACCTTGTAGACAGACCGCTAAACAAGGGCAGATAGCAACCTTTCAGCACTTTCAGCGTGGTGGAAAAGACCAGTTATCTACAAAAACAGCAATAACAAAGATTTTTAAAACATATATTAATCCAGATCAGCTGTAAGGCAGAAATAAGACAGAAAACCATACTTTCTGAAGTTTGGAGTAAGGACAAAACAGCCAAATGACTAGTGAAATGGATTCCCAGGGTTTATGCCCTTAATGGAAGAAACAGAATCAGACTTGGCCAAGGGTGAGATTCCCTGAGAAAGCCAAAGTTCCTGGTCACTGATACCCAGTGAGACTAGTCAATCTTCTGATTAGACAAAGGAAACTGAGCCAAGATTCTAGGAACCAGAAATGCTGCCAAATCAAGTTGCATCATGAGGTTGGCAAATGAAAATTCAGAGGGAATAGAGACATATTTCCAGGGAATGATCATACTAACTGTCAAAGAATGTATCAAAGTGAGTTAATGCACTGAGAATCTACTCATATTTGTATAATACATGAGGGAGAACAGCTTATCTAAAATTTCTCTCACAAAATGCAAAGACAAACGAATGATGTGGTGTATGGTGACTAACATAACAACAACAACAACAAAAAGTTTTTAAAAGGCGAAAGCAAAAACAGTTGCTCAAGTAAAGCCAACAGTTGCTATATAACAGTTCTTGTTTTACCCATTTAGGATTGGTTGTTTGCAGCATAGCTTATCAAACCGGGAATGCTCACCCTGAAGTCCATTTGTGTTACTTTCTGAAAACCATGTTCACTATCATAATTCATTAAGTTGGGCTTTTTAAAGAACAATGTCTGTGAGTGCCCTTTCTTTCGATGGCTGACAACAAAAATGGCAAACCAGAGCAGTGATGCAAATGAAAATGAATTCCAATACCATATAAAAAATATCTGTCACATAAGAAAATGTATTACTTATCTAAAAGTTTAAAATTTTAGTATAGAAATGTAAACAAATAAAAAGCTAATTTCAACCACCGTAAAATAATTTAATCTATTAATTATTTTAGAAATACTTTAAGTTGGATTTAAAATGCTTGAAAATGTAAAACAAAATCCAACTATGTATTGTTGACAGGAGATTTTTCTACAACGGAAATACTCTAGTAACTTACAAATATAATAGTTAGGGAAAACATACCAGATATAGCAGTGTAGCCAAAGTCATTATGGGACTACAGACCTATGCCAAGACCTCACATTTAATACAACAAATGTATTGATATAGTTAGTATCATAAGGGGATATAACGAGCAGTTTCTTTCATGTAGACAGGAGAGCTCTCCTAATAATAAGGATCCCAAAGAGTTTATACATTAAACTAACACAAAAACATAACTTGATAAGTGTTTAAGAATGAAAGTAACAATAAAGGAATAACCTGATGAAAATTGATGACATTAAAATTATAGCAATGAAAATTATAAAACGGCCATCCAAATCATAAACAGTTATTACAATTCCCTTGCAATACCAATTCAGCAAAGAAGAAAGTAAATAAATTTGAAAAATATGAATGTCAACTATACAAATCAGTAGGTAATTTTAAACATAATAGAACATTTTGAACAACATATTACATGGAAGAAAGGAAGAACTTTCTACAAAAGTACCAAAATTAGTAAATAAGAAATTTGAATTTTAAAAATATATCACTCTACCGATCATATCTAGAAGATTTTGCAGGGCAACCTAGCACAAAGGCATTCCTAGCTCACAGAAACTGCAGCAGAGAATAGAAAATAAATAAAATATACTTAACTCATTTCATGAATATAATATACCTTAAATAATAAAAAATAAAAAAGAAATCAACCCCAATTATACCAATAACCTGGAGAGAAAAATTACTAAAGTTATGAGACATTAAATTACGTTAAATTATAAAACTTATGCAAAAGAGACATATCTTTTTTTTTAAAGATTTATTTATTTATTTGACAGAAATAGATCACAAGTAGGCAGAGAGGCAGGGAGAGAGAGAGGGAAGCATGATCCCCACTGAGCAAAGAGCCTGATGCAGAGCTCGATCCCAGGACCCTGAGATCATGACCTGAGCCAAAGGCAGAGGCTCAACACACTGAGCCACCCAGGCTCCCCGAGATACATCTTTTTTTTTTTTTAGATTATAAATTTATTTATTTGACAGACAGAAATCAGAGGTACGCAGAGAGGCAGGCAGAGAGAGAGAGAGGAGGAAACAGGCTCCCCGATGAGCAGAGAGCTCAATGGAGGGCTCGATCCCAGGACCCTGGGATCATGATTTGAGCCGAAGACAGAGGCTTTAACCCACTGAGCACCCAGGCGCCCCTGTGCAAGACTTAATTTTTTTTTAGATTTTATTTATGTATTTGACAGACAGAGATCACAAGTAGGCAGAAAGGCAGACAGAGAGAGAGAGACGGGGAAGCAGGCTCCTTGCCCAGCAGAGAGCCTGATGTGGGACTTGATCCCAGGACTCTGAGATCATGACCTGAGCCGAAGGCAGAGGTTTAACCCACTGAGCCACCCAGGCGCCCTGTGCAAGACTTTTTAAAGAACATTTAAAGAATGCTATGAAAAGTTATTGAAAGATATAAAATAAGATATGAATGAGGTAAATGTTATACCGTAATCAGAGGCGGATTCATTATAAAGTTGAAGCAGCTCAGATTTAAAACCTCCACTGTCATAATTCCCTTTGAAGTCACGTGAAGGGTGGGAGAGCCTAGCACAATGTGTTTATCTAGCCATGTGTTTTAATTTTTGCAGAAATATATATTACCTGCAATCAATTAAAACTGCTGACTCCATTCTCTGATATTTCCTTTCATGTCAGGTAATATTGAAGTGGCAATTGCTTTTTGAATCCAGGTAACAGGACTTAGAGTTGAGAATGCATTTAAAAACTTTTAGCAAGATGTATTTTATGTTTCTCAGTCACATGTGTGTATAGTCAGGTAAGGCCAGCTATCCTAGGTGGAATGATTTCCAGGAATATTTCTATCACTGACTGTGTAGATTCATTGTTCTAAGAATGGGCCTGTTGGACACAATATGGCAAAGCTGGTGCAGCCAGAGGAGGAAACAAGGAAGCTTCGAAGAAAGTTTACTTTGCTCACACATTCCAGGAAGAGAGGGAGTAAGGGTGGGGTTTATACCATATTCTTCTGAGGACCACAGGGGAAGACACCAGGATGGAACTCAGGAAATCCCATCAGCTATGGCTCACTGTTGAATAATGCCACTTCAGTGATACTCCCTTTTCAAATTAGGTAGAAGTGGAGGGCTTAGATTATAGTTTTGATTGGCATTTCCATAGGAAATTCATGGTAAGCCAGGGTAAATGGCTTAGGATTGGCTAGTTTGAATAACTTCTGCTGTCTCTAAGCTGTAGTGGTGGTCCCTATTTGCATAGTACCTGGCCCTGGAATGATTAAGGCAGAGGAATATTTTCTTTTGGAGGTAAGGACATGATAGAGGTTGTATGGCTTGGACTGGTTATTTGCCTAGTAAAGGCATGCTCCAGGCTGGTTATGTCTGACATTGACCAGCCCTTGGAGGGAAAGGTCTATCCCCAGCTATCCCTTTTATAAGGAGTAAGTATTTTTAAGATTTCAAAAAATCATAATAAACAGAAATTTTTTTCATTTAAAAAATATTTATAATATCTGTATCCAGGCATGACACAAGGTGCAGTGCCAAAGGCTGTAATCTTAAAGTGTCAAATGGCACCCAGCATAGAAAGTAAATGAACTAATCAACAAAAGAAACAATAGGTGTTGGCAAAGATGTGGAGAAAGAGGAATGAGGACCTTCCTGCATATTGGGGGGAATGCAAACTGGCACAGCACTCTGGAAAATAGTATTCAGGTTCCTCAGAAAGTTAAAAATAGAACTACCCTATGATCCAGTAATCGCACTACTGGGTATTTACCCAAAGATTCAAAAGTAATAATTCAAAGGGATACAGATACCCTGATGTTTACAGCAGCATTATCAACAATAGGCAAATAATGGAAACAGTCCAAGTGTCATCAGCTGATGAATATGTAAAGGAGATGAGGAGGAGATACACACACACACACACACATACACACACATACATATATATACCATATACCATTGGTATATATATCATATACCATTATATATACACACACATATGTATGTACGTACATATATATGTACACATACATATACATCCAAGTGTCCATCAACTGTTAATAGATAAAGGAGATGTGGTGTATGTGTACGTATATATTATACATATCATATATATAAATATATAAGCATATATATGATAGTGTGTGTGTGTGTGTGTGTGTGTGTGTGTGTGTGTGTGTGATGGGAAAGTACTCAGACATCAAAAAGAATGAAATCTTGCCATTTTCAGTGACATAAATGGAGATAGATTATTAGGCCAAGTGAAATAAATCAGAGAAAGACAAATACCATATGATTTCACTCATGCATGAAACTTAAGAAACAAAAGAAAAATGAACAAATGGAAAAAGAGAGAGAATGACAAGCTGAGAAACAGACTCTTAACTGTAGGGTACAAATGGATGGTTACCAGAGGGGAGGTGGGTGGAGGAATGAGTGAAATAGGTGATGGGGATTAAGGAGGGCACTTGCTGTGATGGGCACCATGTGTTCTATGGAAGTGTTGAATCACTGTATTGTACACCTAAAACTAATATTATGCTGTATGTTCACTAACTGGAGTTTAAATTTTTTTAATTAAAAACAAAAGACAAAATGCACTATGAAAATAAATCTATTCTCATCACTGCTGTCTCGGTCACCCTATGCTTAAGTAAGCTATTTGTGTGTCTGTATCTGCAGCAAATAATTTAAACACTGCCTTGTAATTAGTACTTAGGACAATGTAAATGAGCCATCAGAGGAGTTTAAATTTTCTTCTATCTAAAATAACTGGAAAATAAGTGGTGTTCACAGAAAAAATATTGACTTGAACTGTTAAAAAAGATGGATTTTTTCGTGTTAGCATAAACAACATTTATGAAAAATGGGCATTTCCAAACAAAATAGGAAGAAGAGTAGTATTGGGATTTTTTAATTTTTGTAAATTTCTGTATTATTTCACTTAATAGAAAAGAGCTGGATTCTCTGATCTGCTTCTTCATTCAGCCAGTTACAGTATCAAACGTTATGTTGCCTGTGGAAAGCCTACTATATATTTGTACAGTAGTGAAAGTGAAAAGGGCATAATAACTTATTAATATAAAATAGTTTTGATTTTCAGTCCTCCTTTCAGAACTCCCAGGAGTTTCTATACTTTCTATACTTAGAGTACCATGGTTTAAAAGCAAACACATTTTTTTCTATTATTAATATAATAAAATATTACATTTTATTTTTTTTTTGCTCAAAAAATATACCAATTAACTTTCTCTACCAAGATTCTCTATCATCTCATTACTCTTCCAAATTAATATAGCATAACAGTTTTAGATTAGGTTTACCTTCCACTCAAATTTAAATTTAAATGAGTGTGTATAATATTTCAAAAAGAATTTTTACGGCAGGGGCACCTGGGTGGCTCAGTGGGTTAAGCCTCTGCCTTGGGCTCAGGTCATGATCTCAGGGTCCTGGCATCAAGCCCTGCATTGGGCTCTCTGCTCAGCAGGGAGTCTGATTCCCTCTCTCTCTCTCTCTGCCTGCCTCTCTGCCTACTTGTGATCTCTCTCTCTCTCTCTCTGTCAAATAAATAAAAGAAATCTTTAAAAAAATACTTTTATGGCAGAAATATTAAAGGCATATTTCAGGAAAATGAATGTGATCCCCAAAACCCTATGTGAAGGCTCAAGAATGATGAACAAAGAGAGAGGAGCAAGATGGCAGACGATTAGGAGACCTAAATATCATCGGGTCCCAGGAGTTCAGCTAGGTAGTTATCAAACCATCCTGAAGACCTATAAACTAAGCAGGAGATCAAAGAGAACAAGAGCAGCAATTCTAGGAACGGAAAAGCGACCACTTTCTGGAAGGTAGGACAAGCAGAGAAGCGAATCCGAGGTGATATACAGGAAGATAGACCACAAGGGGAGGGGTCGGCTCCTGGTAAGGGATAGAGCACTGGAGGACAAAAGTAGAAGTTTGAAAAGTCTGCTTCACCGAGGACGTCACTTTAGAGTATAAGGGGGTTGGGGGGATGGAGTCCTCCCTGGGAAAATGTGGTCATAGGACCCTCAGGGTCACAAAGTGACCAGAGGTGCCTGAGTACGGCAGAGCACCTAGGAATCAGAGCAGGGAAGCCAGCTGCAAAGATGGAGCCAAGAAGTGGGCTTTCAGCATATGATTAACTTAAACCATGCTCCATGAGACAGTTGCACCACTGCTCTTCAGGCAAGGACCCAACAAGCAGCAGATCCAGGGAGACTCACCTTCCTCTGCTGGGAGGACCAGTGCAGGAGCATGCTACAGGAATCTGCTGGGTTTGGAGACTCCAAACGGGGCTATGCATGAAGCAGAAATGCACTGTCACAGGCTGGGTGAGCACAGAGTGTGGCCAGAGACCAGGGAGATGGGAGTGATTGACTGCTTTTCTCTGAGGATGCACTGAGGAGCGGTGCCCCAAGCTCTAAACTCCTATGGGGCCAGAGCTTGGGAGGCCATCATTTTCATTCCCATCCTCCAAAGCTGTACAGAAAGCTTTCATGGAACAAAAGCTACCAAGAGCAAAACCAACCAGTTTACTTAGCCTAGCTACTCACAAGGGCAGTGCAATTCTTTTTTTTCTTTTTAATTTTTTATTTCTTTAATTACTTTTCAGTGTACTAGAATTCATTCTTTATGCACCACACCCAGTGCTCCATGCAATACGTGCCCTCTACAATACCCACCACCAGGCTCCCCCAACTTCCCACCGCCCACCCCTTCAAAACCCTCAGATTGTTTTTCAGAGTCCATAGTCTCTCATGGTTCATCTCCCCCTCCAATTTCCCTCAACTCCCTTCTCCTCTCCATTTCCCCATGTCCTCTGTGTTATTTCTTATGCTCCAAAAATAAGGGAAACCTTATGATAATTGACTCTCTCTGCTTGACTTATTTCACTCAGTGCAATCTCTTCCAATCCCGTCCTTGTTGATACAAAAGTTGGGTATTCATCCTTTCTGATCGAGGCATAATACTCCGTTGTGTATATGGACCACATCTTCTTTATCCATTCGTCTGTTGAAGGGCATCTTGGTTCTTTCCACAGTTTGGCAACCGTGGCCATTGCTGCTATGAACATTGGGGTACATATGGCCCTTCTTTTCACTATATCAGTACCTGTGGGGTAAATACCCAGTAGTGCAATTGCAGGGTCATAGGGAAGCTCTATTTTTAATTTTTTAAGCAATCTCCACACTGTTCTCCAAATTGGCTGTACCAACTTGCATTCCCACCAACAGTGGAAGAGGGTTCCCCTTTCTCCACATCCTCTCCAACACACGTTGTTTACTGTCTTAATTTTGGCTATTCTAACTGGTGTAAGGTGGTATCCCAATGTGGTTTTAATTTGAATCTCCCTGTTGGGTAGTGGTGATGAACATTTTTTTCATGTGTCTGATAGCTACTTGTATGTCTTCCTTGGAGAAGTGGCTGTTCATATCTTCTGCCCTTTTTTTGACATGATTACCTGTTTGGTGTGTGTTGAGTTTGACAAGTTCTTTATAAATCCTGGATATCAGCCTCCTGTCTGTACTGTCATTTGCAAATATCTTCTCCCATTCCATGGGATGCCTCTTTGTTTTGTTGACTGTTTCTTTTGCTGTGCAGAAGCTTTTGATCTTGATGAAGTCCCAAAGGTTCATGTTCGCTTTTCTTTCCTTTGCCTTTGGAGACATATCTTGAAAGACGTTGCTGTGGCTGATATCAAAGAGGTTACTGCCTATGTCCTCCTCTATGATTCTGATAGATTCCTGTCTCATGCTGAGGTCTTCACAGCCTTCCTGTTTAGATCAGGAACACGACAAGGATGCCCACCCTCAGCACTCTTGTTCAACATAGTATTAGAAGTCCTAGCAACAGCAATCAGACATCAAAGAGAAATAAAAGGTATCCAAATTGGCAATGAAGAAGTCAAACTCTCTCTCTTCGCAGATGACATGATCCTTTATATGGAAAACCCAAAAGATTCCACCCCCAAACTACTAGAACTCATACAGCAATTCAGTAATGTGGCAGGATACAAAGTCAATGTATAGAAATCAGTTGCTTTCTTATACACTAACAATGGAAACACAGAAAAGGAAATTAGAAAATCGAAACCAAGAACCATACGATACCTGGGAATAAACCTAACCAAAGAGGTAAAGGATCTGTACTTAAGGAACTACAGAACACTCATGAAAGAAATCAAAGAAGACACAAAAAGATGAGGACCATTCCATGCTCTTGGATCAGAAGAATAAACGTTGTTAAAATGTCTATACTGAAAAAAAAAAAGTCTATACTGCCTAGAGCAATCTATACTTTTAATGCCATTCCGATCAAAATTCCTCCAGTATTTTTCAAAGAGCTGGAGCAAATTGTAAGGTTTTACAGGCGAGATACACATAACACCAGGCGAGATAGGTGCAAGGCAAGGTTTATTAAAGGTGCCCTTGGGTGAGTTTCCATGACTCAGGAGAGAGAGTCGGGGAAGTTGCGCACAGGAGGAAGTTGAGTGAGCTTTTATTGGGCTAAGGCAGGGCAGGGGTTCATAACCATATTTGGTAACGGTAGAGGTTGGGGGTTGGAAAGTTCCAAAGTGGCTGGTTTCCATTTCTCGCATAGGCTTCAGTTTACTCAAGGTGACGTGTCCTTGACAGATGTCCTTCTGGCGGGAAAGTCGTGGGTAGGGGACGATGCTGGCCTGGTGGCCATTTTATTGTTCCTCCTGCATTCCCAGGGCCGCCCACCCAACACAAATAATCCTAAAATTTGTATGGAACCAGAAGAGACCCTGAACTGCTAAGGAAAGGTTGAAAAAGAAAAACAAAACTGGGGCATCACGTTGCCTGATTTCAAGCTTTACTGCAAAGCTCTGATCACCAAGACAGCATGGTACTGGCATAAAAACAGACACATAGACCAGTGGAACAGAGTAGAGAGCCCAGACATGGACCCTCAAATCTATGGTCAAATAATCTTCAACAAAGCAGGCAAAAATATCCAGTGGAAAAAAGATAGTCTCTTCAATAAATGGTGCTGGGACAATTGGACAGCTATATGTAGAAGAATGAAACTCAACCAATCTCTTACACCATACACAAAGATAAACTCAAAGTGAATAAAGGGAGGTGCAATTCTGCCTTGAGCAAAGACATTTGAGAATCACTGCAGCAGGCCCCTCCCCCAAGAGATTAGCAAGGACATCCAGCCAAGACCAAGTTCCCTGATCAATGAGAACTGAAAAACTTCAGAGCTACAGGAATACAGCATAGAATTCATGGCTTTTTCCCCATGATTCTTTAGTCTTTCAAAGCTAATGATTTTTAAATTTATTTTTTAATTCTATTTTTAAATTTTTCCTATTTCCTATTTTGATATTTAAATTATTTTATCTTATCAATCTTTTTAAAAATACTTCTTTAATTTTCATGGTTATAGTCATATTCTACCCCTTCATTGTGTTTAACCTTATTTTTTGTATACATATAGGTTTTTATTTCTTTAAAATTTTGGGAAACAATTTCTTCTAACAGATCAAAATACACCCTGAATCTAATGCATGGCTTTGTTCTAGTCTCCAGCCTGATCACATTCTTTAATTTTTTTTTTCTTTTTTCAACCAACTTCTCATCAATTCCTTTTTTAGAATCTTTTTAAATTTTCATCTTTATAGTCACATTCCATCCGTCCTTATTGTGTGTGTGTGTGTGTGTGTGTGTGTGTGTGTGTGTGTATATATATATATATATATATATATATGAGTTTTTCTTTCTTTAAAATTTTGGGAGGCAGTTTCTTCTAACAGACCAAAATACACCCAAAATATCAAGTTTGTGGCTCTGTTCTATTCTCCAGTCTTTTATATATATATATATATATATATATATATATATATATATTTCTTTCTTTTTTTTTTCTTTTTCTCCTTTCTTCTCCCCCCAGTTTTGGGTCTCTTCCGATTTAGTTAGTGTATATTTTTCTGGGGTCATTGTTACCCTTTTAGTATTTTGTTCTCTCATCCATCTATTCTTACCTGGATAAAAAGACAAGGAGGAAAAGCTCACCTCAAAAAAAAAAAAAAAAAAAAAAAGGCAGTACTGACAGCTAGGGACCTAATCAATACAGACATCAGTAAGATGTCAGAAATAGAATTTAGAATGACTATTGTCAGGAGCTAGCTGGGATCAAAACAAACATGGAAGATACTAGAGAATCCCTTTGGGGAGAAATAAAATCCCTTTCTGCAGAAATAAAAGAACTAAAGTCAAAATTGAAATTAAAAAAAGCTATTAATGAGGTGCAATAAAAAATGCAGGCTTGTACTGCTAGGATAAATGAGGCAGAAGAGAGAATTATGATAGAGAAGACCAAACGATGGAGAATAAAGAAGCTGAGGAAAAGAGATATTAACAACTACTAGACCATGAGGGGAGAATTTGAGAGATAAGTGATATGATAAAATGAAACAATACTAGAATAATTCAGATCCCAGAAGAAGAAGGAGAGAGAGAGTAGCAGAAGGTATATTGGAACAAATTAGAGCAGATAATTTCCTGAATTTGGCAAAGAGAACAAGCATCAAAATCCAGGAGACACAGAGAACACCCATCAAAATCAATAAAAATAAGTCAAAACCACATGTCTAATAGTAAAATGTACAAGTTTCAGTGACAAAGAGAAAATCCTGAAAGGAGCTTGGGACAAGAGCTCTGTAGCATACACTGCTAGAAATATTAGATTGGCAGCAGACCCATTCACAGAGACCTGGCAGGCCAGAAAGGACTGGTATGATATATTCAGAGCACTAAATGAGTAAAATATTCAGCAAAGCATACTATATCCAGGTAGTCTATCATTGAAAATAGAAGGGGAGATTAAAAGTTTCCAGGACAAACAAAAACTAAGAATTTGCAAACACCAAACAAGGCCTATAGGAAATATTGAAAGAGTCCTCTAAGGAAAGAGAGAGCCTGAAAGTAACAAACCAGAAATCAACAGAGAAAATATACAGTAACAGTGAAATTACATGCAATACAATTGCACTAAATTCAAATCTTTCAATAGTTACCATGAATGTAACGGGGTTATTGTCCCCAATCAAAAGACATAGGCTATCAGAAGGGATTTAAAAAAAAATTCATCAATATGTCTGCAAAAAACTCATTTTAGACCCAAACACACCTCCAGATTTAAACTGAGGGGGTGGAGAACAATTTACCATGCTAATGGACATCAAACGAAAGCTGGGTTGACAATCCTCATATCAGATAAATTAGATTTTATTCAAAAGACTACAATAAGAGATGAGAAAAGACACCATATCATACTTAAAGGGTCTGTCCTGCAAGAAGATCTAACAATTTTAAATATCTATGCCCCTAACATGGGAGCAGCCAATTATATAAACCAGTTAATAACAAAATCAAAGAAACACATCAACAATAATACAGTAATAGTAGGGGACTTTAGCACCGCCCCCCACTGAAATGGACAGATCATCTAAGCAAAAGATCAGCAAGGAAATAAAGGCTTTAAGTGACACGCTACATCAGATGGACATCACAGATATAGTCAGAACATTTCATCCCAAAGCAACAGAATATGCATTCTTCTCTAGTGCACATGGAATATACTCCAGAATAGATTACATCCTGGGGCACAAATCAGGTCTCAAATAGCTCCAAAAGACTGGGATCATTCCCTGCATATTTTCAGACCACAATGCTCTGAAACTAGAAGTCAATCACAAGAGGAAAGTTGGAAAGAACTCAAATACGTGGAGTCTAAAGAGCCTACAAAAGAATGAATAGGTCAACCAGGAAATTAAAGAAGAACCTTAAAAATTTATGGAAGCAAATGCAAATGAAAACACAACTGTTCAAAATCTTTGGGACACAGCATAGGCAGTCCTGAGAGAAAAGTATATAGCAATACAAGCCTTTCTCAAGAAACAAGAAAGATCTCAAATATACAACCTAACCCTACACCTAAAGGAGCTGGAGAAAGAACAGCAAAGAAAGCCTAAATCCAGCAGGAGAAGAGAAACTATAAAGATCAGAGCAGAAATCAATGAAATAGAAACAAAAAAAGCAATAGAACAAATCAACGAAACTAGGAGCTGGTTCTTTGAAAGAATTAATAAGATTGACAAACAAAAATCAGATTGACAAATAAGATTGATACTCCTGGCCAGATTTATCAAAAAGAAATGAGAAAAAAGTCAAATTAATAAAATCATGAATGAAAGAGGAGAGGTCACAACCAAGACCAAAGAAATAGAAACAATTATAAGAACACATTATGAGCAACTATACACCAGCAAATTTGACAGTCAGAAAGAAATGGATGCATTCCTAAAGACACATAAACTATTAAAATGGAAAAAGGAATAGAAAACCTGAACAGACCCATAACCAGTAAGGAGATTGAAGCAGTCATCAAAAATCTCCCAACAAACAAGAGCCAGGGCCAAAGGGCTTCCCAGGGGAATTCTACCAAACATTCAAAGAAAAATTAATACCTATTCTGAAACTATTCCAAAAAATAGAAATGGAAGGAAAGCTTCCAAACTCATCCTATGAGACCAGCATTACCTTGATCCCAAAACCAAAGACCCCATCACAAAGAGGAATTATAGACCATTATCCTTGATGAACACAGATGCAAAAATTCTCATGAAAATATTAGCCAATAGCATCCAAGAGTACATTAAAAGGATTATTCACCACGATGAAGTGGGATTTATTCCAGGGCTGCAAGGTTGGTTCAACATCGGCAAATCAATCAATGTGATACAATACATTAAAAAAAAAAAAAGAAAGAACGAGAAGCATATGATACTCTAAATAGATGCTAAAAAGCATTTGACAAAGTACATATTTTCTTGATCAAAATTCTTCAAAGTGTATAGGAGACATATACCTCAATATCATCAAAGCCATCTATGAAAAACCCACCGCAAATATCATTTTCAATGGGGAAAAACTGAGAGCTTTTCCCCTACAGTCAGGAACACAGCAGAGATGTCCACTACCTCCACTGCTATTCAACATAGTACTAGAAGTCTTAGCCTCAGACAACAAAAAGAAATAAAAGGCATCTGAATCGGCAAAAAAGAAGTCAAACTCTCACTCTTTGCAGATGATTTGATACTTTCTGTGCAAAATCCAGAAGACTCCACTCCAAAACTGCTCAAATCCTCATACAGGACTTCAGTAAAGTCTCAGGATATAAAATCAATGCACAGAAACCAGTTGCATTTCTATACATCAACAGTGAGACATAAGAAAAGAAATTAAGGAGTTGAACCCATTGACAATTGCACCCAAAACCATAAGATACCTAGGAATAAACCTAACCAAAGAGTCAAAGAAACCGTACTCAGAAAACTATAAAGTACTCATGAAAGAAACGGAGGAGGACACCAAGAAGTGGAAGAACATCCCCTGCTCAAAGATTGGAAGAACAAATATTGTGAAAGTGTCTATGCTACCTAAAACAATCTACACATTTAATGCAATCCCTATAAAAATACCATTAATTATTTTCAAAGAAATGGAAGAAATAATCCTAAAATTTATATGGAACCAGAAAAGACCCTGAATAGCCAGAGGAAGGTTGAAAAAGAAAATCAAAGTTGGCGGCATCACAATTCCAGACTTCTGAGCTGTTACAAAGCTGTAATCATCAAGACAGTGTGATACTGGCACAAAAACAGACACATACATCAATGGAACAGAATTGAGAGCTCAGAAATAGACCCCCAACTCCATGGTCAACGAAACTTCAACAAAGCAGGAAAGAATGTCCAATGGAAAAAGGACAGTCTCTTCAGCAAATGGTGTTGGGAAAATTGGACAGCCACATGCAGAAGAATGAAATTGGACAATTTCCTTACACTACACACAAAAATAGACTCAAAATGGATGAAGGAGGGGCACCTGGATGGCTCAGTGGGTTAAAGCCTCTGCCTTCGGCTCAGGTCATGATTCTAGGGTCCTGGGATCGAGCCCCACATCGGGCTCTCCGCACAGCAGGGAGCCTGCTTCCTCCTCTCTCTCTCTGCCTGCCTCTCTGCCTACTCGTGATCTCTAACTGTCAAATAAATAAATAAAATCTTAAAAAAATAATGGATGAAGGACCTCGGTGTGAGACAGGAATCCATCAAAATATCTGAGAACATAGGCAGCAACCTCTTCACCTCAGCCACAGCAACTTCTTCCTAGAAACATCACCAAAGGCAAAGGAAGCAAGGGCAAAAATGAATTCTTAGGACCTCATCAAGATCAAAAGATTTTGAACAGCTAAGGAAACAATCAAGAAAACCAAAAGACAATTGACAGAATGGGAGAAGATATTTGCACATGACATATCAGATAAAGAGCTAGTATCCAAAATCTATAAAGAGCTTATCAAACTCAACACCCAAAGAACAAATAATCCAATCAAAAAATGGGCAGAAGACATGAACAGACATTTCTGCAAAGAAGACATCCAGATGGCCAACAGACACATGAAAAAGTGCTCCACATCACTCAGCATCAGGGAAATACAAATCAAAACCACAATGAGATACCACCTCACACCAGTCAGAATGGCTAAAACTAACTAGTCAGGAAATGACAGATGCTGGTGAGGATGCGGAGAAAGGGGAACCCTCCTACACTGTTGTTGGGAATGCGAGCCAGTACAGCCACTCTGGAAAACAGTATGGAGTTTCTTCAAAAAGTTGAATATAGAGCTACCCTACAACCCAGCAATCTCACTACTGGGTATTTACCCTAAAGATACAAATGTAGTGATTCAAAGGGGCACATGCACCCAAATGTTTATAGCAACAATGTCCACAATAGCCAAACTATGGAAAGAACCCAGATGTCCATCAACAGATGAATGGATAAAGAAGATGTGGTATATATACATAATAGAATACTATGCAGCCATCCAAAAAATGAAATCTTGCCATTTGCAAAGACGTGGATGGAGCTAGAGGGTATTTTGCTAAGTGAAATAAATCAACCAGAGAAAGACAATTATCATATGATCTCTCTGATGTGAGGAATTTGAGAGGCGTGGCAGGGGGTGTGGTGGGTAGGGAGTAAAAAAATGAAACAACATGGGGACTTGGGGAGGGAGACAAACCATAAGAGACCCTTAATCTCAGGAAACAAACTGAGGGTTGCTGGGAGGTGGGGGTAGGGATAGGGTAGCTGGGTTATGGACTTTGGGGAGAGTATGTGCTATGGTGAGTGCTGTGAATTGTGTAAGATTGATGATTCACAGATCTGAAGCAAATAAAACATTAATTTAAAAAAAGAATGATGAATAAATAAAGGGTTAAATACATTGATAAAGGTAAATAAACAGTATTATGTAATGGCTATATAAATTTAAAAACTAAAATTAAATGAAAGCAACTGAGTAAAAAATGACAGCATTTTTTTTTTAAAAAATGACAGCATTTTATTTAGGAAAATGATAAACATTTAGTAATTGGCCCTTGTTATGTTAAATGAGCCTGTGGAAATTCCTAGGAATAATACTAAAAATAATCTGTTAAAAATAACCATTTCTGGGGCGCCTGGGTGGCTCAGTGGGTTAAGCCGCTGCCTTCGGCTCAGGTCATGATCTCGGAGTCCTGGGATCGAGTCCCGCATCGGGCTCTCTGCTCAGCAGGGAGCCTGCTTCCTCCTGTCTCTCTGCCTGCCTCTCTGCCTGCTTGTGATCTCTCTCTGTCAAATAAATAAATAAAATCTTTAAAAAAAAATAATAACCATTTCAAAAGAAAAAGAAAAAGGAAGACACACAGAAACAGAAATTACAAAATCTGGTCAAAGAAATAAGTCCAAAAATCAGTGCTACAATAAATTTAATTGCCTATTATAATCAAATGGCAAATATTTTCTGACTGAATTTACAAAACAATACAACTATGTCTTATGTCCAAGTTACACATTCAAATATCAGAACAATAAGAGCAAAAATGTTGGAAGTGTCCTAGTGCAACAGTACTGTGGGCAATGCATTCTTCGCCCATCTGATTGACAAAATTAAGATTGCTAGCACCCAGTGCTGGTGGTGATATAAGACAAGAAGATGTGGGGCACCTGGGTGGCTCAGTGGGTTAAAGCCTCTGCCTTCGGCTCAGGTCATGGTCTCAGGGTCCTGGGATCGAGCCCCGCATTGGGCTCTCTGCTCGGCGGGGAGCCTGCTTCCTCCTCTCTCTCTGCCTCTCTGCCTACTTGTGATCTCTCTCTCTCCCTCTCTCTCTCTGTCAAATAAATAAATAGATGTCTTTGAAAAAAAAAAAGACAAGGAGATGCATGCATTCCATGCAATATGACATATGATACACATTTTTTGAGGAAAACAATTAAGAAACATCTATTAAACATCTACAAAAATGGAAATGCATAAAAGTTTTGATTTAACAATTTTGCTTGTTGGGAATGTGTTTCATACACAAAAGCAATCTGGCAATACATAATTATGTGTGCAGGAAGATGTTTATTAGTAGCAAAAACATAAACAAAGTGAATACTCAACAATAAAAGAATGGCTAAAGAAGTAGGGAGAACAAACTGCATGAGATCTAGCCTCTTACCAAATTTTTCAGTGCACAATACTGAATTAACTATAGGCACTACGCTGTACAGATCTCTAAAACTGACTCACGTTGCATAACTGTTGCTTGACACGTGGGAAACAACTCACAATTTTCTTTTCCCCTAGCCTCTAACAATGACCATTTGACTCTATTTCTATAAGCTTAACTATTTTAGATAACTCAGCAAGTGGAATCATGAACTTTTTGTTCTTCTGTGGCTGGCTTATTTTGGTTAGCAAGTGCCTATAGTTTATAATTCATATGGTGCACTTCAGATTTTTTGAAAGATAGATCCTTAAATATTCATTCATATTAACCATTCAAACAACCTAGAGGCTCCTGGGTGGCTCAGTTGGTTAAGCATCTGCCTTCAGCTCAGGTGACGATCTTAGTTAGGGTCCCAGGATCGAGTCAGGCTCCCTGCTCAGTGAGGAATCTGCTTCTCCCTCTTCCCCACACCTACCCCTTCCTTCTGCTCTCTCTCTGTCTCAAATATATAAAATCTTAAAACATCAACAACCAAGCAAGGAAACAAAACCAAACTGAACAGGGGCACCTGGGTGGTTCAGTCAGTTTAAGCTGCTATCTTCTGCTCAGGTCATGATCCCAGGGTCATGGAATCAAGCCCAGCATCAGACTCCCTACTCAGCAGAGAGCCTGCTTCTCCCTATCCCTCTGCTCACTTCTCTGTCTACTTGTGCTCTCTATCTCTCCATCAAATAAATTTTTAAACTATTAAAAAAAAAACAGAAACAAAAAAAAATGAGCAGGAAGAAACTGTTGGAGGTGATGTGTATGTTTGCAATCTTGATGATAGTGATGGCTTCCCTAGTGTATGCATATTTCCAAATTAATTAAATTGTGTATATTAAATATGTGCAGTTTCTATATCAAACAGACCTCAATAAAGCTGTTTAAAAAATAAATATATATGGGAAACCCACAAAATTCACAGAAAGACAAAAAATCTCACTTGGAAAGTGAGTAGAAACTAATTCTGAACATCCAGACACACAGTCAAAAATGCCACCACTATTCTCCTCGGTATTGGGAACCACAATTGTGTCACCATCAATACTACAGGACAGTGAAATGGCACCACAAGAAATATGGCAAAGATTTTCATTCATTAGATCCTGTCATCACTACCAATACTCTTCATTGTAAACTGCTAAATTTTCTTACCACTCTTCTCTAAAATTCAAAGTTTTCTTTGAATTTTCTTACCACTATTCTCTAAAATTCAAAGTCCCAGGCAAAAGCATCAAATTGTCTGACTCCTGGTCATATACCCATGTCCTAGCTTCCAGGAACAGAGAGATAAGGTTTTCAATCTTCAGATTTCCCTTAAAAGTAGTGAGGGTATATTCCCCACCAATAATTGTACACAGGCAGTTTCCCAAATAGAGAGAGATGTTTAAATGCTGGGCAGCCCAATAATAATAATTTTCTGACAAAATTATTATTATTTAAGCATCACCCAGTTAGAATGTCCTCCAAGAATTGAGAATTAAAACCGTATCATGGCTATGTATTGCTTTTTTTCCTATCTGGTTTCCATTTCCTCTTTCTCAACAATGCCTGATTTATTTTTGAGGCATTAACAGTTTCCAGTTTGATAGTCTACTGGACTCAGTCAAGGTATCCCATCTTCCTTTAGTGAATGGATGGGCCCATAACAGAGGAAGGGCAAGAAAATGCTTCCTCACCAGAATTTGAATTCAGCAGAGTGACTCAGATAATAACACGATTTCTAACTTGTGACATTCTCTTCCAAAGGGTCCCTGCAATACCTCACCTCTATGTCCTACTTCATTCTCTGCAGTGTGTTTAGTCTTACCCTATTTTAAATCTTTTTCTTCTGCATATCAATTCTGTATGTCACCAATACTCTTACCTTTCTAATAAATAACTTTCTGTCTAGGTTACTTAGTTTTTATTACTTGTACCCAAAACTCTAAACAAATAGTCAAATTGACTTCAGAGTACACGGATATAACTGAATCAGGTAAAATTAGCGAAAACTGTAAGAAAAAGAAACTCCATTTTATATTGGGAATAGAACCTAAACATTCACACCATTTGTGGCAAAATTGTCTATTAACTTATGACATTAATTAAATGGTTAAATGGAATCATGTGCCCATGAAAGCAAGAATGTGATAAACCTTATAGTCAGCGTCATGAGATAAAAGTATGACATGATTGATTAAAAGACTACAACATAGTATAAGTACTTCTGATAACTTAAAAATTAAGCTCATATTTTTAAATTCACACCCTTAGGGCACCTGGGTTGCTCAGCTGGTTGAGCGACTGTCTTTGGCTTGGATCATGATCCCGGAGTGCAGGGATGGAGTCCTGCATCAGGTGCCCTGCTTGGCAGACAGTCTGTGTCTCCCTCTGACTTTCTCCCTCTTGTGCGCTCTCTCTCTCTCTCTCTCTCATTCTCTTCCTCTTAAATAAATAAATAAAATTTAAAAATAAATAAATAGATAATGAATAAATAAATAAATAAATTCACACCCTTGTATAGGAAATTTCTGTCACCGTTAATCTCATATTTTGAACTGCAAAGATTAAAATAGCAGAAAACTTAAACCCCAGAGTATGATTTTTTAGTTTTGCTGATTACAAAATATCTCAGTTCATACCTGTGACATCTCTTACACAAATAAACTCTGGACATCTGGGTATGTAGATTATTTGCAACAATTTGAATATCCTGATATTTTTGACACTCTACCCCAACCACATTTGCATAGGAAACAAACACACTCATTTCCCTGATGGAGCTATTTTCTACCTGCTCTAAGACACTAGGACTCCTGAGGACATTCCTTGAAAGAAGAAGCTAAATTCCCGTTACATCCATCCTACTCCTAATTTTCATGAGTGCAGTTACCAGAATCAGAACCCAGCATGCTGCGAGGGGAATAGCGCTCCAAAGCAGAGGCAGAATTTGCAAAAGACTGGCTTTAAAATTTGACTGTTTTTTGGATATATCCTGGCAAAATGCAATATATGTTGACATGAATGAATTTTGAGGGCTCTTTTAGTGGTGAGATAGATACTGGGTAGAATTTGTACTTACCAGAGATTTTTAAATTAATGTGCTGATTCATGCAACTAGTCTAATGGTTTGCTGGATTGATAAGTACAACCCAGTAATTAATATTGGATGGCTCTAAAGAAGTTGGGACACTAATAACACTGAGAAAACTTAAATTCAATCTCTTTAGGAGACAGTGATGCTGAGGAGGATTAACCATTGATGTTCTGGTCTCATACACCCGGGTTAGGTGCCCCTGAGGTATCAGAAAATCTTCCCGTCCTCAGTGACAAGAGCGACAACCCTTAGCTTCCAAAACATCTTGATACTTCTCTCTAAGGATGTTGATGTGAGACATTAAAGTTAAATGCCGCTCCCTTCACCACTGAACTTTTATGCAGTAAATATTTCCAATAGCATGGGATTAAAGATATTTAGATCCTATTTAGAAATTCTTTGCCGATTTCTCACTTTCTAATTTCCTGTAACACTGACTAAACAACTCACCCTTTCCAGCTTTACAATTGTGGATGTGCAGACAGAACCAAACAAAATTTGCATGTCTAATTATTTAGGTTTCATTTAAGTCATCCAAAGTTAATTTATGCCACAAAAGCAACCTAAGTACAAGACATTCAGTTGAATAAACTGATGGCAGTTGTCCCAGTGCCAAACAATGTAATTAAATAGATGATTTTTAAATGTTGGTAAGGGTAAAAGAAACTATTTCAAAACCTAGAAGCCATATTTCATAAAAATGAACAAATAGGAAAATCAGTATTTGGTTAAAGTTCTTGTTTTCCTTTTTTGTTTGTTTACAAAATTGAAATAATTAAGAAATTACTTTGAAACTAATTCCATTTTTCATGTGTTCACTTCGAGGATACATTCCTTTTTTTCTTTTTTTAATGATTTTATTTATTTATTTTACAGAGATCACAAGTAGGCAGAGAGAGAGGAAGGGAAGCAGTCTCCCCACTGAGCAGAGAGCCCAATGCAGGGCTCTAGCCCAGGATCCTGAGATCACGACCCGAACCAAAGGCAGACGCTTTAACCCACTGAGCCACCCAGGCACCCCATACATTGCTTTTTTCTTATCCCATCTCTTTCCTCTTCCTCTCCCTTGCTAGGCTTCACAAGTAAGTAGCTTTGTCCTCTCAGATCTCTAGAATAATAGCTTACACACATTCAAAACTTTTATTGATTTTATGACCAACATTGCTTTCAGGGGACTGGACAAAATTACATCTGATGATCAACATGCAAGAATAAGTATAACAAACAATCCAATGTCAACCCAACATTACCATATTTTACAATATCTAATCAGCTCAGCTTCTCCAATCATCATAAAAAGGTGAAATCTCATAATAAGAAGTGGAAATTATCTTAAGGAAAAGACATTGAAGCAAGCTCTGGGTGCTTGTCCACAGATGCTTAATGTAGTCATTTTAACCTATGTTAGTGAATTTCAAATCAGTGCTTAATTACCATTTACAACTATCAGAGTCAGAGAATGTTAACATCCTGGCAATAGAAAATATTATTATAAATGCCTTCACCAAAGTTCTGCATCATTACACTAAATATTCGGTAACCATCAACAATACATAAAATTTAAAGACAAAATGCAATACATGATGTTATAGGGCAATTAATATACATGCATATCCAAAAACTTGTTAATCAAGAAAGATGAATCCTGCAGTACAACACAACAAATAAGTTAATAGTGTTTGAGAAAGTGAGTTCAATCTTCAGCCTCTCAAGATGCTATCAGTATTAAAAGATTTCTCCATGTGGATTTTTGTGTACAATTTTAAAGTCACCCCTAAATAACAACTTGTGATGTCTTTGTTGCAGAATGTAATCTTCAAAGTCTTTTGGATGTAGCAGTGCTTCATAAGCAATCCATGCATCATTTTTTTAAAAAAAAGAATTCGTCAGTGAAAGCCAACATAAGGTTGGTAAGACATTGAGATGTTCCAATGGCATCTTGATGGCACAAGTAACAAGAAAGATATAAATTATGTAAATTAGGCACTACTTCTCGTAGAAGACCCAGAAAAAAAAATTACCAAAGAAAGTGTTTATGGCAATTGAAAGAAAATTATAAAGACCTTATTGAGCACCTTTGGAAGTATTCTGCCTTGGTTTTCAACTTTCCCAGATTCCTTCAAACATTTGAAGTGGTTTCAGCAGTGTCACTTGTGAGGTTATACACTGGAATACTTTTATCTGTTAAGGTTACAAAACAGGAAATATGAATCAACCAGACAAAAATTAAAGCAAAGGAATCTAGGCTCTATTTTTATCCAATATTCTATTGCCTTTTCCCAACAGTTCTTAGTAACCTGCACTTGTTAGGTCTACAACAGAGTTACACTCTAACAGTAATGGGCATCCAATGGAAATATATAAAACCTAAACCTAAAAAGGGTATTTTCCAGACTAATAATAATCGAGGACAATGATCACTTTCCCAAACTGATTTGGATTCCTATTTTGCTCTCAAATAATGTTTTTCTGAAATATCAATTAAATGGTTGCCTCTGAGTACCAAAAATAATGGTAGATCCACAGGTTTAGGGAGGAGCAGATAAATATAACCTTGATATTTTAAAATAATTTTGCTGATCTCTTTCTTATATAATTATTAATCAAATCTCTAACCCTAATAAATGTTAGCCCACAAAATGAATGCCTGTGCATTCATCAAAGAAAGCTTTGCTATCTAAACAAAAACTGGAAAAAAAAAAAAGGCATAATCAGATACCCACGTTTTAGGCTTTCACAATACCTATGTATGTGGACAAAACTGGTCACTATATCTTATTTCTTAGGTTTAGCTTTTTTCCACATTTGATTTTGTTTGGACTTAAGCATTAACTGTTTTTGCTGAAGTATTACTTAGAGCACTTGTAAAAATAGTGACCTGTTATGATTTTCTCTAGAACTTAGCTTCCTTTGATACCTGTCAAATCTGTGGGTTACTGCTGCATTAACCACTCTTCTCTCAATTGACATTTGATGCTTAGCACTAATAACAATTTTATTACTCCTTAACCAAGCTAATAAACACACTCTTACATACACAAACATAACACATGCATGCACACACTCATTAAAGTTATTGTAAGGCCTTATGATATTTTTAACTAAGATTCTCAAGCTAATTTCATTTCAATATGATGCTTTCACTAACTGCATATTATCCAAAACTTAGAGAGCATGAGTTGTAAAATATCGTAAACATCCTAAAATGTTTTCATTGTATAATAACAAAGTAGAGATGACTGTAACCTGCACTTGTTAGGTCCACAACAGAGTGACACTCTAACAGTAATGGGCATCATTCAAAGAAAATCAAATAAAATGTCTTAATTTACAAAATAATGCAATTTTCACATGTTTCTTCTTTGGCCACTATAATTCAACAAAGATCACTGGTTATTCTACCTTTCCCTTTCCTCCTCTTTATATCCACATGCTCTCTTATCTTTTGCCTGACATAGAAAACAAAGCATAACACTAACATTTATACTAACTACCATTTGCATATAAACCATTGGGTCACACAGTTTCTAAGTTAATCATTATATCAGGTATTTTCTGCATTTCTATTTTACTTACATAGGGAAGCAAAACTATAAAATTCTATACTTCCCCATTCGCATAACATATTATTGCCTACAGAGTGAGAAATACATAACCCTTTATAGAAATGCAGCAGATTTCCATGGTGTCCAGAATTTTCAGATTTAACATTGCCTTGAGAAAAAGTGAATATGTTATTTCAAGCTTTCTTTACAGGATGTTATTAATGCTGTGGAATAAAACAGTTGAGGTGCATTTTTCCTTGAGGGGGTGGGTTTTTTTTTATTTTTTAAATAAACCTGAGCTTTAAATGCCTCAGTCTAGAAGATCAAGGAGACAAAATCAGTTGGTACAAGAAACAGTAGAACAGGTGGAAGCAGATTTAAAGTACAACTTTTTTCTTCCATAGGACTTTTTTCATGGCATCTTTAACATCCTTATTTCTTAGAGAGTAGATTAAAGGGTTCAGCATAGGTGTGAACAAAATGTAACACACTGAAGCCACTTTACGAAGTTCAGGGTTACTTGGAGGTGTGAGGTAGACAAAGGAGACAGTCCCATAGAGCAAACTTACAACCCCCAAGTGGGAGCTGCAAGTGGAGAAGGCTTTCTTCCTCCCTTCACTGGAGCGGATTTTTAAGACTGCAGACACAATATACATATAAGATACCACAATAACAACTATTGTGGGCAAAATAATGAGCACAGCCAGACTAAATGACACCATCTTATTCATAAAGATATTGGAACAGGAGATCTTCTCAATTGGGTTGGAATCACAGTAGAAGTGATCAATGACTCGGGAAGCACAGAAAGACATTGAGAAGGTTACACTGATTTGAAGGATGGAACTGACCCAGCCACAGAGATAGGAACCAGCCACCAACTGGATACAGAGGCTTCTTGACATGCGGACAGTGTAGAGGAGTGGGTTGCAGATGGCAATGAAGCGGTCATAGGCCATGGCTGCCAGGACAAAAGCCTCTGTGACCATGAAGAGTGCATAAAAAAATAGCTGAGCCACACAACCTGCAAAAGATATGGTCTTTCTCTGAGACAGGATGTTGACCATGGCTTTAGGTACAATCACAGTGGAGTAGGAGAGGTCAATGATGGAGAGATTGCCTAGGAAGAAATACATTGGTGTGTTCAGCCGGGGATCAGTCACAATGATGCCAATCATGCTAAGGTTCCCCAGAAGGACCATCCCATAAACAATCAGGAATAGTAGGAAGAGGAGACTGTGGAGCTCTGGACGGACCCTGATGCCTACAAGAATGAAGTCAGTCACTTCTGAGTGGTTGTCTCCGCCCTTGTCACCCATGGCAAATTTCTGCTTTAAAGTATAATAGAAAGTCAACAGATAAAGTTTCCACTATTTCTCTACCATCACGTATAATACTTTACATTAAAAAAAAAAACTTATAGTTGACAGAATACTTTCAAGTTAAGTCCCATTAAGTTTACACACATGAGAAAATTCAAGATGAGAGATATTTGACGTGTCTAAGGTAACAAAACTGGTTAAGGCAACACAACTGGTTAAGGTTGAAACTAGAATTTGAACTCAAGGTGAAATATTTTGTATTCAAGTTTACTGTGAATTTCAACACAACGAAGTCTGATATATCCTTATGTCTTTCTATCTTGTCATACAGATGGTTTGCAAGATGTCATTTGTGATTTCAAAGTACTAAAGTCTAACTCTTCATATTAAGAAAAAGACACTTCCTTAAATTTCATTTATCATTTTATATTCATTTTTATAATAATACTTTGCTTCAAAACAGTAAACATAATTAATCTAGCAAAAGAAAGATACAAGTTCTTTTCAAGATAATATGAACTTTCTACCAAAAAGAGCTCTTACAACAGCAAGTAAGTTACTGAGGAGTTAACTGTCTTATTTGAGATCTTTAAAAATAAAAGCAGACTTTAACTTCTGGAAAAAGTCTAATTTTATTTAAATGCAAAATAAAATGTGATCGATGCCTTTATAATTTGTATCCTGTAAAGTTTGTTGCTATTGTTTTTCTCTGTATAAATCTGTCAAGAAATCCATGTCATCTCCAACTTCTAAACTTGAGAAAAAATTAGAAACTTCAAAGTGTAAAAAGAATGTATTAGATTAAAGAGCAAGTTTTATTAAACTTTTTTTTAAGATTTTTTTTATTTATTTATTTGACAGAGATCACAAGTAGGCAGAGAGAGAGAGAGGAGGAATCAGGCTCCCTGCCGAGCAGAGAGCCTGATCAGGGCTCAATCCCAGGACCCCGGGATCATGACCCAAGCCGAAGGCAGAGGCTTTAACCCATTGAGCCACCCAGGTGCCCCACATTTTATTAAACTCTTAACCTGATGGTCAAAGCTCAGTAGTTTTAAAAATAAAATTTGATTTTCTAGAAATATCTAAATTAACCTATTTGGGGTTACCTGCTAAGCAATCAAGGCAACATTGGTTAATGTGAGATATTTTTGTATTTTCCTATGAAAGAACACAGCTGGTGTCAATTAAGGATGACCTCACACATCTTTTCTTCTTTGGTAGCATTTAAAACAAGTGTAATTTATGCTTTCAAGGAGAGGTACAGATAAGAAAAACCAGCAAATGATCCACAAAATGTCTTTATTGAACTTGATATGAGTGATACAGTAGCAGTCAAATTAGAGAGTATTCAGAGTTTCTCCTGACTCTCTATCCTCCCTCAATTGTAAGAGGTTTACTTTTTTGTTTTTTGACTGTCTACAAAAATCCCTCAGATCCCAAAGCCTTCATGACTTTCTTTGCTTCTTTCATTTGTTGCCTCTCCCAACAACTCTGTCAAAGAAGGGCATGAAATTAATTCATATAGATTCAAATTAAGAGGAACAAATGACAAATGAAATATAGCACTATTCTAAGTCTTCACTCTACTGTCCCACCACTTTTGGAAATCCATTCAAGTAATTGTATAGTAATTTGGTTTTTATTAGGAGGCAGGGGGATGAATTAGGTTTACAGTTTAACACACATGAAGATGCTGATATTTTATTCTAGAACTAATAGAACAAAGCTTTTTTTAGGCAAAAAACTGAACAGATCAGTTTCAAGCACCAATCCTCATTTGCTGGTTTGGAATGGGGGAAAAGAGGACAGTTAAAGAAAATAGGAAGCCCTTTTAAGACATGCTAACCTTTTTTCACTCGTAACTCTTCTTTCTGCAAAGAGACACAAGATTTGTAGGTCTTGTCCTTTGGTCTTATTTACAAAGGAGGAGGAGAAGAAAAAATCTTAAGTTCTTATACCAAATCATGTCATTTTTTTGATACTATATCAATGAAAACAACTATCAATATTTCAAGGATATACATTTTCATTTGTCTGATTATCCATTAATATGTTTATTCAATATTTTTGAGTACCTGTTCTGGGCCAAGCATTGTGCCTGGCACTGAATATGAAGAAAAAAAAAGAAATTATAGCAGTACTAGTTTTGTGGCATGATATGATCCTGGATATGAGGTATTTATTATAATATTACAACTACATTTATTTAATGCATCACTAAATGTCCAGTATTAAGCAAATAAATTCACTGCTAGCCTTTAAAAAACATGTTATTTTTAACTGTGGATAATAAAACTTTTAGCTATGAGGTTCTATGACCATAGGAACCTTAGTATAGGCAGGCTTTTGAGAGCAATCCTGACATTAAATGTTCCATATTACATTCTGACAATACTGTGTCACAATTTTTGGTTCAGAAAATGTTATCAGTGTACCTGTAAGGAAAAGGAGATGGCTCTAACCTAGAGTAATAAAATACAGTAAAGTAATACTGTTTATCACTTTTATACAAAATTATAGACTAAGGCTGATGAAAGATTCCCCTCCATTCATAAATGAATGATAAATAGCCAATACTAGGTATAAAATAATCAAAACAGCAATGATGCAAGATTTTTATGATTGTGAAGTTCTCTAAGCAACAGAAAAGAGAGATAAACAAATAATAGAATATACATCACTAAGACTATCTTTTAAACCTCAGTTATCGTATTCCCAGTCTGATTTAGTTATGGTCTTTCTTCAAGCAATAGACTATAAATCATTGAGATTTATTTTTACCTTGATAACTTTTAATTTATGGCATATCACATTCTGATACTCAAAAACTGTCTTTTAACCATATATAAAATGTCCTTGGCTATCTTTTTGAGTGACTAAAATAGGTACAATTTCTTTTTAATTATTCTTACCTGAACTTATATTTCTTTTCTATCTTGTGAACTTGTTCATGTGACACTACAGAAATTCAAATTCTTTTCCTTTCATCTGGAAAAGAAGATGTATTTTAAAAATAAAACTATCAATGACAATGACAAAATTAAACATCCCAAGCAATGTCTAATCCCAAAAAAAAATAATAACCTCCTTAAGCATGGCATGACCATGTTCTTTGTTAGTGCCATTGCCCATAGATCCATAACTTTCCATTACCTGTTATTAAAGTTTGCTTTTTCTTTAATATAATTCAGTCTTCCTGAACACTGAGTGAGGATGATGGACTAGGAAGCTTTCTCTTTAAGAATATTAGTATTTCCCTACTAAATTTGAAATAAGAGCCAATGAAGCTAAGAAATCAACCTGCATGAAAATCTCTGCCTCCATGCTGACATGTTTTGCAGGCCTTAGAATGAAGATGGCCACAAAATAGAAATTTAAGACCAGTAACAAAACTCCCCAGTCCCTGACTTCCTACAAAAATAGCAGCAGCCAGAATTCATGGTCGTCGAAGATTTTTCCAGTCCCATGAAACTATTTCAGAGAATTGCAGCATAAAGTTTTTAAATAAAGTTTTTGGAGGAAGAAGTCCCTCTGAGAGAGGACTGAAAATAAGTCAATTATAATTTTGTAACAAAGGCAAACTCCAGGGCCATCCCATGAGGACTATGTGAGGAGAACTTGCTGAATGCTCTTGGGACAATTACAAAGTTATTTTGGACAAGACTCCTTGTTAGAAAGTTTTTTTTTTTTTCTTTATATTAGGCTACCTTTTGTTTCTCTGTAACATCTACATGCCTGATTGTTGGCTTCTTTGAAACTTCTACCCACCTTTCAGAGCCTCTACCCAAAATTCTGCTTTCTGAAGCAGCACTGGACATCTCTATGTGATCCTTAAATGATATCCTTTAAAAATTTTAAAAGACAGATACACCATTGCCCCCATAGTCTTCTCATTTCTGGATTCAGTGTCCTTTTTTTTTTATTATTAAGATCTCCCTTCAGGAGCAATTAAACGATTTCTATCTTGCCAGGATCTCTGCCAAACAATCTATTGCCAACTTTTGACATCAGGCTGTATATAATCTATCCCCTTGAAATATTACTCCCTAATTACTTATGACTTACACTTCTTTAAGTCATATAAGACTGAAAGTTTTTTTTTCACATATTGCCTCTTAATAATCTTGCAGTCAAAAGAAACCTTTTGTTTTGCTTTGTTCTGTTTTGACTTTATGTGAATTGTTCCTAAGCTTTTCACTGTTCTTGTTCTGTGGATTTTTTCTACACGTTCTTCTACATTTTCAATTATTCCTTCCCAGTTTGCAGTATTTTATACTTAGCCTTTTCTTAAATTTTAGACTGTTGGCTTTAGCCTATGTTACTATGTTATTAAAATCCGTTCAAATATATTTGGGGATCCTCTGATGTTAGCGGGTTCTTCATGTTTTTGGACATATGGAGGCTATATCCTATAGCCTTCTAAGTTTCCACTGACATAATTTTGGCGCAGAAATAATTCAAAATTGCTTGAGAAAGACTCCCTACAGGTTTATGAAGATCTGTTTATACTTGTTAAATCACTGTAAATCCAGCCTCTTTTTCACAAAGACTCTGAAATGGCTCATTAAAATAAAGATACATTATATGGTAATCTTCTGAATATTACTTTACTCTGAAAAGATTTCAATTCACTTTTCATCTTTCTGGAGTCATCAAATACCTTTTAAAAATCTAAGAAGAGGGGTGCCTGGGTGGCTCAGTCAGTTAAGTGTTGGACTCTTCATTTCAGCTCAGATCATGATTTCAGGATCTTGGGATCCAGCCCCACACTGGGCTCCGTGCTCAGCATGGAGTCTTCTTGTCCTTCTCCCTCTGCTGTTCTCCCTGCTTGCTCACTCTTGCTCTCTCTCTCTATCTCTCTCAAATCAATCAATCAATCAATCAATCAATAAAATCTTCTTTAAAAATCTAAGAAGAATTCAGGGGAAATTATCAAATATATTCTAACTCTTATGTATACATAACTACAAAATTAATATGTAAAATAACCTTCTCTGCATTAGTCATTTTGTCTGTGGATAGACTAAATTATCATCTAAGAAACCATTCATATGTGTAAGCCAAATTTTGTGGTCCTAATTCATAAAGCAGAGAATCCAGACAACTCGATGAGCTTTTCATAATCTAAGCCACTTATAAACTTCTTATAATCTGGGTCCATAACAGATATTTCCAACTTCAAGTCTGACCCCTTCATATCCTTCAATTTGTACCCAACTTATACTACTCCCACTGCCTGAATAGATCTTGGAGTTTCATGACTCCCTATTGTTATTCATGCCTATTTTATTGACCTGAGTATCTTTCCTACCTCTTTATTTTCACTTCTGTACAGGAATTACTTAATAATACCATCATCAATATGCCTAAACTCTTACCATCATGTGTTCACTTACCACTATATCAAAATGTAACCTTAATATGAATTTCATTCTATAGAATTTAAAACCCAGGGACTTAGCTAGATGTCCTATTAGCATTTCAAACAACATCATGCCCACCACTCTTGTCCCCACTCCTGTTTAATCCTGATTTCATGGCATTGAAATACATATGAAAGAGAGGAAGAAAAACAAAGACTAATTGTTTCCCCCAAAGTAATGTATTTTTATCCATCTAAGACTTCGTATTAACATGATGACCATTGAGAAAATCATGACAAAAATTTAGATTGCATAGAATAAAACCAAGAAGTCATCCTGATGGCAATATCAGTGATGAGATAATAAACCTGTGCAAAAGATGAAAAGATGTTACTCTGATGTGCTCACTCCCATCTATCAAACAATCAGGCATAGCCCCCATTCTCTGCCTCCCACTCAACACACAGACACGCGCATATACACACACATAGAGTCTGCATTAACTAATGGTAACAGCTTTTAATGAGCTCTTATCCTAATTATAAAATTACTATAAGTAATAGCACAATATTTTCTATTATACAGGAATATATTTTTAATCCAGTACTTAAAATCATCATCAAGTTCATCCTTTTAAGAAATGTGATTGTCCAGATTTGGAACCCCTCACCTCAACTTGAATATGACAAAACAAAAACTACATAATTATCTTCTTCTCCTGAATGTTCATATTACTTAAGTTTCCAGATTTGTCTTTCTACAATGTTATTTTAATTATTTCATTCCTTTCTTTTTTTGTTTTTGTTTTTTGGGTTTTGTAAAAAATTTTATTAAAAAAAAGAAAATATGTTTTATATAATGACCTCAAAATGATTGGAGGCAATCCAGTACTATTGTCATTAATATTATTAATTTAAGTTAAAAATGTTACCTTTATTTAAATAAGTCTACTTAAAAACAGTAATTTAAAAGGGGTGATTTAAGAATGTGCCTTAATGTACTTATTAATCATCCCATTTTTAGCTAACTAGTCAATGAACATTTTATTGACATTACATTTTATGTGAGGTACTTCTAAGTTCTACAGGAAATAAAATAGCAAATAAAATATAGCTTATAATGTCAAGAAATACATAATACCCATTTAGGGCACATAGGTCCCATAAAAAGAACACATACAAGAACAGATGCATGAAGTACAAATTAATGCTTTGAGTTCTCAGAAAGTAGAGGTACCTTTTTGCAGCAGAGATCAGAGGAAGGCTTGCTTCATGGAGGAAGTGGCATCAGATCTAGGTCAGAGTGTATATGAAGAATTGCAACAGTATGAAAGTGGATAAGGATGATTTCAGTGGAGGGACTAGTGTGCATAAGGGTATGGCGGTAGGAAGAGCTAGACATCCACTGGGCAAGGGTGTAACCTCCAAGGGTGCAGAGTGGGCATCTGATGAGTGAATCTTGGCCAATCAAATCACTTGAAAGAATACTTTAGAAAAGATGAACTTTAGATTTACAGGAATGCCATCACAAAAATAAAAAGATTAAAATAAAAAAAAATTCCAGTTAGTTAATGTACAGTGTAATATTAGTTTCAGGTATACAGTACAGTGATTCAATACTTCCCTGTATCACCCTGTGCTCATCACAACAAGCACACTCCTTAATCCCCATCACCTATTTCACCCAATCCCCCCCCACCTCCTCTTTGGTTGCCATCAGTTTGTTCTCTATAGTTAAGGGTCTGTTTCTTGGTTTGCATCTAGCTCTCTTTTTTCCCCCTTTGCTCATTTGTTCTGTATCTTAAATTCCACATATGAGTGATATCATATGGTATTTGTCCTTCTCTGAGGGACTTATTTCACTTAGCTCCCTGCTCGGCGGGAAGTCTGCATCTCCCTCTCCCTCTGCTCAGGTCCTCTCTCTCTCTCCCACTCTCTCTCAAATAAATAAATACAATCTTTAAAAAATGGTGATAGTGGGCATCCCTATCTTGTTTCTGACTGTAGAGGAAAAGCTCTCAGTTGTTCTGCACTGAGGATGATATTAGCTGTGTGTCTTTCATATATGGCCTTTATGATGTAGAGGTATGTTCCCTCCATTCCTACTTTGTTGAGGGTTTTTATCAAGAATGGATGCTGTACTTTTTCAAATACTTTTTCTGCATCTATTGAGAGGATCATATGGTTCTTATCTTTTCTTTATTAATGCATTGTATCACATTGATTGATTTGAAAATATTGAACCACCCTTGAAGCTCAGGAATTAATCCCTTGATCATGGTGAATAATTCTTTCAATGTACTCTTGGATTTTATTTGCTAGTATCTTGCTGAGAATTTTTGTATCCATCTTCAGCAGGGATATTGGCCTGGAATTCTCCTTTTTAATGGGATCTTTGTCTGGTTTGGAATTGAGGTAATGTTGGCCTGGTAGAATGAGTTTGGGAGTTTTTCTTCCATTTCTATTTTTTTGGGGGGGGGGGGGCTGCAATTTGGGAAGAAACTTTTCTTTAAATGCTTCCCCCTGTGAAGCCATCTGGCCCTAGACTTTTATTTGTTGGGAACTACTTGATTACTGATTCAATTTCTTTACTGGTTATGGGTCTATTTAAATTTCGTATTTCTTCCTCTAGTTTACATAGTTCTAGGAATTTATGCATTTCTTCCAGATTGCCCAATTTTTTGGCATGTAAGTGTTCATAATATTCTCATAGTTATTTATATTTTCTGTGGTGTTGGTTGTAATCTCTCCCCTCTCATTCATAATTTATTCATTTGGGTCTTTTCTCTTTCTGATAAGTTTGGCTAAGGGTTTATCAATTTTATCAATTCTTTCAAAGAACCATGTCCTAGTTTCTTTGATCTGTTCTACTGCTTTTTGTTTGTTTCTGTATCATTTATTTCTGTTCTAATCTTTATTACTTCTTTTCTGCTGGCTTTAGGCTTTATTTGCTTTTCCTTTTCTAGCCCCCTTAGGCATAAGGTTCAGTTGTGTATTTGAGACTTTTCTTGCTTCTTTTTTTTTTAAAGATTTTATTTATTTATTTGACAGAGAGAGATCACAAGCAGGCAGAGAGGCAAGTCAGAGAGAGAGGAGGAAGCAGGCTCCCTGCTGAGCAGAGAGCCCGATGCGGGGCTCGATCCCAGGACCCTGAGATCATGACCTGAGCTGAAGGCAGCGGCTTAACCCACTGAGCCACCCAGGCACCCCACTTTTCTTGCTTCTTGAGACAAGCCTGCATCGCTTTATATTTCCCTCGTAAGACTGCCTTTGCTGCATCCCAATGGACTGTTGTGTTTTCATTTTCATTTGTTTCCACGTATTTTTCTATTTCTTCTTTAATTTCCTGGCTAACCCATTCATTCTTTAATAGGATGTTCTTTAACTTCCATTTTTTTAGTGGCCTTTCCATATTTGTGTGTGTGTTTGACCTCAAGTTCCATAGTAATATGGCCTGGAAGCATGCATAGTATGATCTCAACTTTTTGTATTTGTTAAAGCCTGAATTGTGACCCAGGATGTGCACTGGGGAATTCTGGGGAATGTTCCATGTGCACTCCAAAAGAACACATATTCTGCTGTTTTAGGATGAAATGTTCTGAATATATCTGTTAAGTCCATCTGGTCTAGTGTGTCATTCAAAGCCATTATTTCCTTATTGATATTCTGCTTAAATGATCTGTCTATCCATTGATGTAGGTGGGGTGTTAAAGTCCTCTAGTATTATTATATTGTTATCAATGAGTTCCTTTATGTTTGTTATGAATTGTTTCATATATTTGGGTGCTCCCAAGTTGGGGGCATAAATATTTATAATTGTTAGATCTTCTTGTTGGATGGACCCCTTAATTATGATATAGTGCCCTTCTTCATCTCTTGTTATAGTTTTTGGTTTAAAATCAGGCATATTACTTAAACATGTTTTGATTAGATCCCATGACCTTTTCTTGTACTTTCTTTTGGGATAAATTTCTCCATGTTAATATTTTGCCTAGGTCATCTTCTCTATGTTAGGAAAGCCTGCTATTCCCTGCTTCTGAGAGTAATGCATTTATGAAGAAGTCATGCAGTGCCCTGGCCCTGGCACTTCAGGAAGTTTCTCTGGTGTGTGCTGTGTGCACTCTGCTGTTGTGTTTTAGCTGCTCTCAGGTCAGTCCCCTACAGGGTTTCTCCTTGCCTGCAGTGGGGAGTTTGGACCTATATAGCAAGTTTTAATTAGGTATGTTTTGGTCTGCTTGTTAAAAGAAGTTAGATCCTATTTTCCCTAGAGCTGAAGCTTTGCAGCACTCTATGGTCAGTAGACTTTGTGGGTGTGGGGGGTTTGTGCTGGTCTTCTGGAGGAGGACCCACTGCTACTCTGACTCTCAGGCACACCTGCCCTGGTTTAGAAGCACCTGAGGGGCGGGGCTTAGTGAAAGCAACTCTAGCCTGCACTGAGGGTTCTGAGTTCCTCAATGAGGTCTGTCCATGCTGAAGGGGGGGTTGGAGGGTGTGGAATAGCATCAGCTGGCTCTCTCTCTCTCTCGTCCCTGGAAAGGGAAGTTCACATCACCACTGTTCAAGAAGCCCTAACAGAAGAGTGAATAATCTCCCCTCATGTGTCCCAGGCTTCCCTCATATCCCTGCCTTCACCCTATGTCTGAGTCACCTGTTCATCTGCATTGCAGTGCTCCTGTGTTTTATCTCAGGCCCACTGACTGGGTTTCAAAACTCCAAATTTAGGGACCAAGTGCACCACAGACATGAGATGATCATCTAAGAGAGCATCTTACCCTGCTGTGACTGTTGCTGGTTTGTCCCAGAAGGGCAGTCCCACAAAGGCAGAGGGGCTTGGAGTTTGTGGTAAAGGGCAGCAAAAAGCCGGTGTCCATGTTAGCTACCTTCAGAGTCTCTCCTCATATGCTAATGAACTGGGCACCTCAATGGTGCCCATGGGCTCTTTTGTCCCCTGAGAGGTGGTGCTACCTCTCCCAAATGCACTCCAAGAAGGGGAACTGCCTGTCCCAGTGTGACCCAAGGCATCCTCAGACCACATTGTCTGCTCCCAGGCCTCTGCCATCCTTCTCCACAGGAGCATTACAGCACCCACCTAGCAATGGTGCAGACTTCTAAAGCTTAAGTCTTTGAGCTCCACTGCTTGCAAAAACGTGCAATAATCAGATTCTCTTGTTTTCCCCGTCACTGTGTTGGGGAAGTGTTTTTCATGTGCAATGTTCTATGTTCTGTTCTCTCTCTCTCTGCGCCCCCCAACTCCACTCTCTCTTCTCTACCTGATCAAGGCTCCTTCCCCCTCAGCAGCACCAGCGATTCTTTTCTCCCCCAAAATCCCACCTCTGCATCTCCTACCTTCCGCAATGTGGCCTCCTTTCTCCCTCAGGTTGTGCAGTTGGTTCTCTCAGTCCTCAGATTGATTTCTTGGGTGTTCAGGATGATTTGATATTTATTTATCATTCTACTCTGTTTCTATGAGTTTGGTTTTAAAATTTCACATGTAAGTGAAATCATACAGTATTTGTCTTTCTCTGTCTGAATTATTTCACTTCACCAAAATCATAGAAACAGTAGAATGATTTTCAGGGGCTGAGAGGTGGGAGAACTGGCTGAGGGTGGTCAAAGGGTCCAAATATCTAGTTATGAATAAGTTCTGGGGACCTATGCAATATAGTATCTGCCTATAATTAATGGTACTGTACTATATACCTGGAAGTTGCTAAACAATAGATCTTAAATGTCCTCACCACCAAATAATAGTAATAATAATAATAATAATAATAAAGTAACTATGTGAGGTGATGAATTTTTAAACTATTTTTATTATGGTAATCATTTCATAATGTATTCATATATCAAATCATCATTTGGTACACCTTAAATGTATGCAGTGTTATACATCTCCCATCCAAGTATTAACCAGGCCCAACCATGCTCAGCCTCCGAGATCAGACGAGATCTGGAGCATTCAGGGTGGTATGGTAGACACTAGAAAACGTTGATAACAACAAAAGCCAGTTTTTAGATATTATGATAGAAAGTACATCTTTTTTCTTAAGATTTTTTTAAATTTTTTTTAAATTTATTTGACGAGAGAGTGACAGCAAGAGCAGGAACACAAGCAGGGGGAGTGGGAGAGGGAAAGCAGGTCTCCCGCCAAGCAGGGAGCCCGATGCAGGGCTCAATCCCAGGACCCTAGGATCATGACCTGAGCCGAAGGCAGATGCTTAACCATGAGAGCCACCCAGGCACCCCGAAAGTCAACACATCTTATATCACATTAACATAAACACATGTGTTCATAACGAAATAAGGAGGAAAAGCTCATGAACCATTTGCTTGCTTGCTTGTTTGTTTATTTCTTTAAATGGAGTTGAATAATGGAGATTCTGTGTCTGGCAAATTTCTGAGATCATTGAAAAATTAACTATGCCTTGCCTCTGATATATAAAATTTTTCTGAGCAATTTCTTAATCATTAAAATATACTGCCAATTGTGACTTTCTAATTAATTTGGCCTTCATTGCACTTCACTCTGCCCATTTTCAGGGGTAATAAGATTAGTAACATCTGAGGAGACCATACCTTTTTCTCTGAGTGGCTGCTTTGAGGGACTGTTCCTTCAGTGAACATGCAGCATGGCGTTGGAGAGAGAGTCTGGGCTCTCAGTTCAGATGAATTCATCAAATACTCCTTTCAGAGCTTTTGTGGATATCAGTAACATGATGAGGTCATAAATCCACACTGTGCAGTTGCATTGTAACAAACATGCAATGTACTATATTTTTCAACATAGTATTAGAAGTCCTAGCAATAGCAATCAGACACAAAGAGAAATAGAAGGTATACAAATTGGCAATGAAGAAGTCAAACTCTCTCTCTTCGCAGATGACATGATTCTTTATATGGAAAACCCAAAAGACTCCACCCCCAAACTACTAGAACTCATACAGCAATTCAGTAATGTGGCAGGATACAAAGTCAATGTACAGAAATCAGTGGCTTTCTTATACACTAACAATGAAAATACAGAAAGGGAAATTAGAGAATCGATTCCATTTACTATAGCACCAAGAACCATAAGATACCTGGGAATAAACCTAACCAAAGAGGTAAAGGAACTGTACTCGAGGAACTACAGAACACTCGTGAAAGAAATTGAAGGAGACACAAAAAGATGGAAGACCATTCCATGCTCTTGGATCGGAAGAATAAACATTGTTAAAATGTCTATACTGCCTAAAACTCAAAAATTTGAATAAAATCTCCATATTAGGAAAGAAAGGGTAAAAAACCCTCTTAACGGACTGAAGCTTCCCTCCTAAGAACTGTGGTGTTTGTATGATTGATCAGTGTCCAGAGTGTTAAAGGGGCCAAAGACTGACCTTGCACTCTACCTTCAGTTATAAGTCATTGACTTGTTTTCAAATTAGCAAACCTGTCTTTCTCTCTGTCACTCTTACTCTCTTACTCTCTCTTTCTCTCTCTCTTTTTTCTTATACAACTTTGGAACTGTACTTGATTTTAGAGTCTGCACCATTCCAGCAGAGCAGGAGTCTACATGGAGCAGGTATTTAAGGCTACCATTACGTTTTCAGCAAAGTTTCCTTGTTTGCACTGAATGACCTATAAGTAAATAAATTCATAAGTAGGCAAGATGCTACCTAGCATTGGGTATCATACTTATAGATAATATTTTTTCAGTTACTTATCAAAGAATGAAGATATTGAGTATTTTGCTTATACTGTTCCAGTTCTGAGCTACAATACTTTGCTGAATAATTAAACTTATCATAAATAACTTTAAAGAAGAACATTCATCTAATTGAATACAAAAAATAAATATTTCAAGGATTATAACTACAAGGGAGAAAAGATATGTTTCAAGATACATGGAGTAACTGACAAGTGAAATTATTTTCTTTGACAAAAGAAAGACAAGAACAACTTTGGACTGTATTATTGTTTATGATTATTGAGGTTTGCAGAGAAAAATTCTTCAGAGGCCATGTATGTATTTGTAAATCCACAGTCAAGAACAAGTGGGGATCTGAAAGTTTTCTGACAGTTCTTCTAAAATTATGCTCTGGTGTACCATTAGATTTATCACATTAATTCCTAGATTAGTGCTTCTATACAGGTAATCAATATTAAATATCCATCAGGGAGAAAAAATAGGACCACAGGAATAGTATTTTGTTTGTTTTTATTTTAGTTTTAGTTTTGGTGGTGCAAAAGGTTGGATGTTGCTATGATGCAAAAATCAAAGTCATCTTAAAATTATTTACATTAATAAAAAAAATTTTAAACATAGAATGAAAGACTCCCACAGGCCAGAGCCAGAACACAGTCCATGCAGATGGAGCACAGGATTTCCCAAGAAGACAAACAGGGTGTAGTTGAAGCCCATAGGATGCACCATGTGGCTTCAGGATTGTGGGGCAGAAGTGCAGGTCCTGCAGAGGATGAACTGGGATGCACAGAACATTGGGAGTGTCTGGGAAAATGGTGGATTTAGGCCTGAGAAATAGGTGCCCAGACCCAGTCTTCCCAGAGGAAGCCCAATCTCTGGCAGGACCTCACAGTTGGTGGTGGGATGGGATGGGCAGGGATGGACAGGGATGAGAAATACATGGGTGTCCTGGGTGCCAGAGGCCCCTAGTCCCAGATTATCGATAAGGAGTCTGGTGAGGTCATCTACCAATCAAGACCCAATCCTCATAGATACCTCTCCACCAACTCAGAATCACAGGCATCAGTCCTTCTCTCCCATGGCTCCAGTAGATGTGGGAAAAGGGCTCTGGCCAAAGGCTGTGTAGCCAAGGGACTTGCAGAGACAGAAGGAGGAAATGAACTATGCATATTTGGACCACAAACCTATAGCATTCCAGAAGGCCCAAAGCACCAGGGCAACAACTAAGTGGCTTCTGGCATAGAATCTGGAGGCCCAATCAGATCTCTGCCAAGTTCCAAGCCATAGGAACCAGAAAGCACCCAATCATTGGAGACCTGTAGGCCAGCAGATCATACAGCTGCAGGCAAAGGAAACAAAAAATTTGCATGTAGGTGCCTAGTAGCAGTAATAAGCAATGCCACTCCCATTTCCATACATTATTTCCTGGACCCATGAATCCTGGCTATGGGGGAAAAAAAAAAAACAGCAGTATTCATTGGATGCTGATTCAGAGCATATACAGCTTTCTGGGGAACCTTGCCCTATGCTGTGAGGTTCACTTAGCCGGTGATGTAACGAGGTCTTCAAAAGGCCATTGCATGATTTTAATAGAACAGCTGCTTTAGGATGGTGAGAAACATAGTAAAACCAGAGAATTCCATGAGTATGGGCATATTGTTGCCTTCTTTTTGCTATGAAGTGAGTTCACTAATAAGAAGCAATGCTGTATGTAATACCATGATGGTGGACAAGGTGTTTTCTTTCATGAATGGTAGCATCGGCAGAAGCTTTACACCAGGGAAGATGAATTCATATCTAGAATGTCTATCCCAGTTGGAACAAAATTCTGCCCTTTCCTTGATAGAAGCAGTCCATTTGTTGCCACCAGCCTGCTTGCTATTAGGTAGCTAGCTAATCACCTCAGGGAAAGGGACCATACTGGGACTCAATCTTAGTTTCTGCTGCTGGCAGAAGGCATTCTGTTGTTGAAGGCATTCAAGTGGCCTTACCAAATAAAACTTGGTGAGCGGAGGTCAATGTTGCTGAGCCCATGTATAACCTCCATCCCTGCCACCATGCCCATTTTGTTCTGAGATCATTGGGCAATGACAGAGGTCACTAGGGAAAGATGCTGACTGGTATCCACAGAAAGGGTCATCCTATCCATTTGATTATTAAAATCTCCTCTGCTGAGGTCATCCTTTGGTGAACATTCACATGGGACACAAATATCTTCACATTTTTTGCTCATTCAGAGAGGTCTACCCACATACCTCTTCCCAAAACTTTGTGTCACAAATCTTCCAATCCTGTTCCTTCTAAGTGCTACCATTTAGAGAAATCATTGGACACAGCCAATGAATCTGTATATAACTGCATCTCTTGGCCATTTCTCCTTCTAAGCAAAATGAGCAAACAAAGGCACTATTTGAAGTTCTGCCCACTGGGAAGATTTTTCTTCACCATTGTCCTTCAGGAATGTCCCAGAAAGGATCTATAGAACTAGAGCCATCCACTTTCAGATGGCCCCTGCATATTATGCAGAAACATCTGCAAAGCAGGCCCAAGACTTCTTTCCCTTTGCCAGTTGATTATAGAGAACTCTTCATGAAGACAGAGGTGCAGGTTGGAAGAGGAAGGCAGGGTAGCAGGAGTGGGGAATGTGGGTGTTTGGCTACTTCTTCAGGTTACTTTCTTGTGCCTTCAGGGCCTGCTTGAGGCGGCTCACACATATACCACCTCCATCTGATGATGGAGTGCTACTGTGTGCATCCAAATTTATAGCTTCTTGGGTCAGCCAAACCCCTGGTTCTTGATTGACAGCTGAGGTTGCATGGTAATTTGGGGGTTTATTGTCAAATGTTTAGTCTCTACTGAGGTCCAATAACAGAACAAGAGCTATTTCTCAAAGGAGAACAATTATTTGCATAATATGGAAGGGCTTTACTCCAAAATCCTAAAGACCTATCCTGTGACTCATCTATAGGGGCTTACCAAAGGCTTCAGATGGAATCTCTATCTGCCATTAACCTTTCAAGCATCACTGGATCTGTTGTATCATGTGGTCCAAGGGGCAAGCAAAGCTGTTTGCACAAGCAGCGTGGACCTATTGCCAAGCTTTCTTGTTCGTCTCCCACCCAAACTAGCAGCTTTTCAAGTCACTCCATAAATGGACCAGGGTAAGAAACGCAGTGAGGAATAAATTGTCTCTAAAATTCCAAAACACTACTAGGTGCAGTGCTTCTTTTCTGGTTTTAAGAGTGGCCAAATGCAGTAACTTATCCTTCACCTTAGAAGGGCTCTCTTCATATACCCCACACCCTAGAAATTTCACTGAGGTAGAATTTTAGTTGAATTTATTTCCTACTCTCTGCCATGCAAATGTTTTACCAAAAAGTTTAAACTGGTTGCTGCTGCTTTCTCACTACATCGAATCAGCATAATGTTATCAATGTAATGGAACAGCGTGATATCTTACGGAAAGGAAAGGTGTTCAAGATCCCTGCAAACTAAATTGTGACAAGGAGCTGGAATTGATATACCCTTGAGGTATATCAATTGAACCTATACTGCTGGTCTTTCTAGTTGAAAGCAACTCTTTCCTGTGATCTTTACTAAGAGGTATCAAGAAAAATCACTTGACCTACCTGGATTTTTTAAAATAAACTTATCACATGGTCCAGGCTCTGCTGCTTCCCTCTTCTACTCTAGTAAGTCCAATAAAGCTACTACTTTTACAGCAGATCAATATTCCTAGTGGAGCCATGATATGTCCCAAAAAGATTTCAAATAAAAAGAACCTTACATTTTGAAGAAAAGCTTTTTCTCCCTCAAAAATCAAGTACTTCTTTAAGAGAAAGTCTGATGGGCTCTCATGGAGTCTAAACACCTGCTCATAAAGCACCAGGAAACTGGGAACCTGAGCTGCTCACCTAAACTGGGGATTTTAAGCTGAACTATAAAGTGGGCATTTCCAGAAGTACTCCATCATTACACTTTTTTAATTTTAAGTAAAAGTGATAATTAACTAAGCCTAACATCATAAATAATTTGTATTACCAAGTTATTCAGACTCCCAGCCTACCTACTTGGCCCAAGTGGTTGGCCCTTCTTTAACACATATCAATGAGCTTGTTGAGAAAAATTGAGGGAAAAAAAAATACCAAACTTGCTTTCCATATAACTTTGTCTTCTCAAGTACCTGACTACTCAGAAAAAGATACAGCTTTATAAAATGTTATTATTTACTGAAGATTCCATTCATCTTCACCAGAAGAGAAATCATTGTAAGATTAGCAAACTATTGGGACACGTGGGTGGCTCAGTGGGTTAAGCCTCTGCCTTCAGCTCAGGTCATGATCTCAGGGTCCTGGGATCGAGCCCCATATGAGGACTCTCTGCTCAGCAGGGAGCCCGTTTCCCCCTCTATCTCTGCCTGCCTCTCTGCCTACTTGTGATCTCTCTCTCTGTCAAATAAATAAATAAAATCTTAAAAAAAAAAGATTAGCAAACTATTATCAATAACACTTTCTCTAATAAGACATTCTACATTCTGAGCTTAACACCCCACCAAACTAATTTTTGGCCTACCATCTCAATAGGTCCAGAGAAAATAAGTTAAAATCACATCCTCTTTTACCCACTAGCATAAGGTTATACCTACAAAGAGTGAGGAGTATATTTCTGTTGATAGAATGGCTACAAATGTTACTGATGCTGAAGATTTAACACTGCTCATAAGGAAGAGCAAATGATGGATTGCTATTTCTCCTTCCATGAAAGTAATTCACTGTGGGATGGTCAACTTAAAGAATCCTTAAGTGACTCGGGCTTGACTGCATATTAAAAGCAAATCAGACTGAAACAATGAAAGGGTGCATTAATGGGGAAATCACAGGAAAGTAGAATTAGTATAAAGATTTTTTCTTCCGAAGGACTTTCTCAAAGCTTGCTTGACATCCTTGTTTCTTAGAGAGTATATCAAAGGGTTTAACATGGTTGTGACCAATATGTGAAATACTGAAGCCACTTTATGAAGTTCAGGATTGCTTGGAAGTGTGAGATACACAAAGGAGACAGTCCCATGGCTCAAACTTACCACTCGCAGATGGGAGCTGCAGGTGAAGGCTTTCTTTCTCCCTTCACTGGAGGGAAACTTCAAGACTGTGGTCACAATGTACATGTAAGACACTACAATAACAACTATTGTAGGCAAAATGATGAAGGCAACCAAACTGAGAGATACCATCTTATTGATAGAAAGATTGGAACAGGAGATCTTCTCGATTTGGTAAGAATCACAGTAGAAGTGATCAATGACTCGGGAACAAAGAAAAACACTGAGAATGTTATGCTGACTTGGAGGATGGTACTGAGCCAGCCACAGAGATAGGAACCAGCCACCAGCTGAGTGCAAAGGCGTTTTGACATGTGGACACTGTAAAGAAGAGAATTGCAAATGGCGGTAAATCAGTCATAGGCCATGGCTGCCAGGAGAAAAGCCTCTGTAACCATGAAAAAAATGCATAAAGAAACAGCTGAACCACACAACCTACAAAGGAGATAGTCTTTGTCTCAGACAGGAAGTTGACCATGGCTTTCAGGGCAATAACAGTGGAGTAGGAGAGATCAATGAAGGAGAGGTTGCCTGGAAATAAATACATTGGTGTGTTCGGCTGGGAGTCAGTCACAATGATTGCCATCATACTAATATTCCCCAAAAGGACCATGCCATAGACCAGCAGGAAAAGGAGAAAAAGGAGAATGTGGAGCTCTAGACGGACCCTGAAGCCTACAAGAATGAAGTCAGTTACATCTGAGTGGTTGCCTGCTCCCTTGTCGCTCATGCCAAGAACCTGCTAAGAGGTACAAGACAAGGTAAAAATTGAGACTTCCATCTAATTCCCGCTATCATAAATATCTTATTTCTCTTGTGGAAGACATTGAAATTTGTGCTATCATCACCTATTGGCCACCCAAGCGTATTAGGTGTCCTTTTCTAGAAACTGAATCTAAGGCATGTTGTGATGCCCATCAGCACATAGTATGTAGGTTACCTAACTCATAGTTTTCTAATGTGACTCTCCAAATCCAGTGCTCTTTCCATTATAGCACAAGTGACATCTATGCATAAAGCATTATTTCTTTATACCTATTTAGCTCTTCACTTGATGTTCATGGTGTTAAATATATCTGAAGGCTTTACATATATATAAGTATTCACTGTCATTTTTAATTATCATTTCAAATTCATTTTATTTTTGATAATGCTTCCAACTTAAAATAGAAGGATCTAATTAAAGCCTGATTTAAAATTCAATGAATAGACATTAGACCTGAATAGAGGTTAATATTTAAATAGTCTGTGATAGTTTATGTTATGAAAAGATTTAATTTGGTATCCAAAATAAAAACCTTGAAAAATAGAATGCATCTGTCGCGGCTGGCGCAACAAATCGACCAGGGTCGAGAGGGTAAGAGGATGGTGAAAAGAAATTAAGAGACAAAGAGATGGGGGCAGGAGGAGCACCAAGGAGGATGTCCAATAGTGCCAATTTAATTCAAGGCAGCAAGGCATTATATAGCTAACAGAAACAATCATAAGAAAGTATCTATTTTTAGCTGATTACTGAAGAGTTTGCAACATGCACAAAAATCCTTCAAGCTTTCCCATTATCTATTTCTCAAGCACCAAGAGCAGACCCTCTAGCGCCAGATGTACTGACTTCAAGGCCACTCAAGACATAGTTTATGTAAGCACATCACAGTCTTATAGTGGTGTAGTCTATAGCCCGTGCAAGGACAGCAAGGACTAGCCAAGAATTTCTGACCCCGGCCAAATCGTCTCTATCTGACTAGCAAACATGTGGGAAGTCACGTAGGTGAGCACACAACACATAGCACAGACCCTTTCTCAGTGCTACGCGACTTTATTGACCTAAGCCTTTTGTTCGGCTATTCAGCCTTTAAAGGAGGCACAAGTCAGGGCCTGGTTTGGTTCTCGTCTCAAGCCTTACCATGGCCTCCCACATCCATCATCACCTTCTTGAAATGGGAAAACTCAGACACACTACCAGAAGGGGAAATCCATGGATTCTACATATCTGCACAAATCTGTCAAGAGCCAATTTGATCTTAAATGTCTGCACAAGTGTTAAAAAAAGAAAAGATAGAAAAGAAGAAAAGAAAAGAAAAGAAAAAAAAGAAAAGAAAAGAAAAGAAAGGAAAAGAAACTTTGAAAATTTGTTGATTAAAATTTGGGGTTGGGAAAGAAAAATGTCAATTTTGAAAGTAATTTTATGATGTCTCCAATTAGACAGAGAACCATATACATATTAAAATTTTCTAAACAATTATTTTGAATCACACAGGTAACTAGTCTGAATTGTTTGTCTGATAACTTTGGAAACTGTTTTCTCGAATACAGGGACACAGCTATTTGTTATTCAAATTTTAAAATCAGTTATGGGGGCGCCTGGGTGGCTCAGTGGGTTAAGCCGCTGCCTTCGGCTCAGGTCATGATCCCAGGTCCTGGGTTCAGGCCCCGCGTCGGGCTTTCTGCTCAGCAGGGAGCCTGCTTCCTCCTCTCTCTCTGCCTGCCTCTCTGCCTACTTGTGATTTCTCTCTGTCAAATAAATAAATAAATAAAATCTTTAAAAAAAATAAAATAAAATAAAATCAGTTATGATTTAAATCACCCAACAGAGGGGAGAGCCTTTGTGGCTTATCAAAAGCACCAAATGATCGAAGAAGTATTTTTTTTTTTTTAAAGATTTTTTTTATTTATTTTTTTTTTTTGATAGAGAGAGATCACAAGTAGACGGAGAGGAAGGCAGAGAGAGAGAGAGAGAGGGAAGCAGGCTTCTTGCTGAGCAGAGAGCCCGATGTGGGACTCGATCCCAGGACCCTGAGATCATGACCTGAGCCGAAGGCAGCGGCTTAACCCACTGAGCCACCCAGGCGCCCCGAAGTATTTATTTTTGATTTGGCACATATGGCAGAATCACCATATTCTGCTCTCATCCTCCCTCAGGCAGGTGACTGTCTTGTTCATCCTCTGCCCTCATCCCTCAGCTTCTAGTACTCTCAGCCCATCTTCCTCTTCCTTGCCACATATTAACTTTTCTAAAAGTGTTAGTAACTTAGCGCACAAGAGGAGAAAACTGGCAGAAGTTCAGTGGTAGTATCCTTAGATCTCTTCTTTACCCTACTGCTCCCATGGCAAACAGAAATCCGCTGAAATAATCCTAATTAAATTTTTTTTGAAAAAAGCACTAAATGACCATCTTAACTTCTACAAGGGTGTTTACACTTAAATATTGTAAAACTAGGTTTAAAGGAATAAAGATTTAACAGGGGAATTTCAGGCACCAGACATCAGATATTAAAAGGGTCATAGAACAAGAAAAAGAAAGGTAGAAGGCCTTGTCGACACTACAAAATTCACATCATACACCTGGATATCTAGCAGTATTTTAGCAGAAAATTTTCTCTGTTTAATTATGGTTCTCCTTGTTATTAACCAAATCATATTATATTGTATGAAACTGTATCGGCAGGTATGCAGTGAGAGGAAATCATTGTTTTGAGATCATAATTTTTTTTAGACTAATGTGTATTAACTCATTCATTCATTAAGTCACTGAACACCATGGGCCACCTAGTGTACACCAGCCAAAATACAGGAATACACAAGTATCAGAAAGGAGGTTTTCCCAAAGTACGAGTGCATTTGATATTCTTCTTTTCCTACCTTTTTATTATGAAATAACCAGTAGGTTGTGATTTGCCCTTCAGGTAAAAGGACATGATTTTGGGGGGAGTGCATACTAATTACTTTTTGTAATTTGTAACAAGTAAGTTTTGCCAATAATAAGTTTTATTCATGAAGGCACACGGAATGACTAGTTATTTGACTGAAATGGGCATAAATGTATCTCATCTTTTACCTGAATATTCCTCTCTTTACTTTTATGGAGCAATTCTCTAATGGTAGATGCAAGGATACAAAAGCTACTGTGTTTAATTCTAGAAATCCAAAAAAGTTTATGAAACTATGTAACAGAAGTGAAAGACAATGTCAAAATTAAACTTTTTTTTAAATTAAAATTTCACACAAAATGAAAAAGTCATGTTTTGAAATACATACCTTTATTCTGTTTTAGGCTCTGCTCATAGATTAATAATATTACATTCTTCAGTTAAGAGTATTTTCTTATCTCCTTAGTTTCTTCCTGATAATCCCCTGTAATTTTGTACCTTTGTAGAGACAAGAGGAGGAAGTAGGTGATTTAGTGAGGCCCCTTCCAACCTGATGAATGTTTCTTTATAGAAACTGAAGTGAAAATGCAACTTAGCCTATAGAGCTGCCCTGCATGAGCATCTCTTTCCTGCACTGGGGTATCTCACAGGTCTTGGACTGAGGGAGATCATGGCAAATGGGAATTTAAGCAAGGCAAAGACGAAATCACCAGTGAATAGTGGAGTCCCTGATGGCCTGGGGAATGCAGCAGAGGAGTCATGGTGCCCTTAGTCCACTGAAAGCATTTCTCGTTATTATAGCATGGATTGGGTAGAAAGTGTTCCTCCAAGAGAGGATAAAATTAAGTCAATTAGGGGATGATAACAATGGCAGGCTCCACCTCGATCCCATGAGGACCACATAGAAGAGACAAAGAGAACAAATTATATTTACTCCTATTACTCACCTTGAAGCATCTCTGGGTCTTTAGAAAACCTTGTTTTAAGGTTGAGATAATATATTTTACATAATTTCCATTCCTCATTTAATTTCTGCCTTTTACAGTCACACTGAATTTATCTGCTGATGCTTTTACATGACAGCTCATAGTCTTATATTGTCTAGGTTCATTGTCCCTATTTTCTTACCATATCTTACTCTCTGCTAGGTGATTTTTATTTTGCATATTATACTATAAAATATATTACAGACAATGTTACCAGTGTATTCGTAATTAAAATTAATAAGCATAAGTCTACTAAGAAGTGTGACTATTTGAATATAAATGATAATTATCTCAAGGCCTTGTTGCCTCTGGTGGAATAAAACTTGGTTCTAGTTTGTGGATCCAGATATAAGAAGGTACCCATTTCAATGAAATATAAGAAGTAATGAAAAAGTAATGAGCTTTAAGGAAATAAATATGTAGAACTATACCCACTCTTAGTATACCTTATAATGAATTTTGGTTATCAAACACAGAATGTAATGCACAAGATAAAATGTTTAAATAAAATTTTCTTTACCATACTTATCATCTAGTTATTGCAAAAATAAGGTATAAAAATGAAACACATAACTTTAGTGTCATATAGCCTCAAGTGACTGGAATAATCAGCTAGGCAATTCAGTTGATCCTGGCTACGCAGTCTGGACTGCCGGTTGGTTGAGGATGGCCTTAGCTGGATGACTGGGGCAGCTTGTCTCTCTTCGCTGTATGTTTCCTGTCTTCCAGCAGGCAACCTTGGGCATGTCTTACAGTAATAGTTGAGAGAAAAAAGTGAAAACAGAAGTGCAGCAGCACTTTTCAGTGTAATAATCCCATTGGCAAAAGTGAGTGACATGCATAAATCAAGGCACGGGGCCTGAGTGGAAGAGCACACAACTGCAAAGCATGGAGTATGTCAAAGGGAGGGTTGAAGAATTGGGATCATTTCAACATAGGGCTGTGTCCTGAGATGGAGTCCCATTAGTCCTTTCTGAAAGGCTTTACCACAGGTCCCTGGCATACACTCCCTGTTAGAATGAGGAAAACTTCCAAGTGATTATCTGTTGGCTATTTTGAATTTTTCTTTCTTGTAGCTATTAGAAATTCCATTTCTGCATTTGTTTTTTTTCCCACACCAAGGCCAGCAATATTCCTTGAGGTTATTGGTGGTTTTTTCCCACCTTCTTGTATTTAAAGAAGGATAGTCATACTTTGTCATCTAAATTTATTGTAAAATTGTCATGAGATTCGGTTTTGCTTACAAGATGCTCTACTTTCATGCGGCTATTTGGGAAGTCAACTGTCTTGCTATTTATTTTCTACTCAACCCATCTGACTTTTGTCCCATATTTGTTTCTGCTTTATTATGGATTGAGTATATTTATTGTTGAATTTGCCCCCTTTGTTTACTTATCAACTGTAACTTTTTGTTTTGTTATGTTAGTAGTTGCTTTCAGATTTACAGTATACATTATAAACTTACCAGATTCTATCTTCAAGTAATACTATACCAATTTGTGCATATTAAAACAATTTTATAAAATCTACTTTCATTTCTCTCCTCCTAGTTATACATTTTTCTCATACATGTTATAAATTTGGCCATACATTATAATCTTTTTGTTTAAACAATTATTTTAAAATATATTTAAACAATAAGAAAATTATAACATATTTACCCATGTAATTGCTATTTGTTGTGGGCTTTTATCCTTTTGTAAAGATCCTATTTCTCTCTGGTATCATTATCCTTCTGTTGAAAGGATTTTCTTCAACACATCTTCTAGAGTGGACCTGTCGGTGATAGTATTTCAGCAGCTGCGTGTTTGTAGCTATCGTTATTTCACCTTCATTTTTTTTCTTTCTTTTTTTAATAATTTTTTTTTTATTAACACATAATGTATTATTAGCCCCAGGAGTACAGGTCTGTGAATCACCAGGTTTACACACTTCACAGCACTCACCATAACACATACCTTCCCCAATGTCCACAACCCTAACCACCCTAACCCTAACCCCTCCCCTCAGCAACCCTCAGTTTGTTTTGTGAGATTAAGAGTTTCTTATGGTTTATCTCCCTCCCAATCCCACCTTCTTTCATTTATTCCTTTCCTACCACCTAAGCCCCCCATGTTGCCTCTCAACTTCCTCATATCAGGGAAATCATATGATAATTGTCTTTCTCTGATTGACTTATTTCACTAAGCATAATACCCTCTAGTTCCATCCATGTCGTCGCAAATTGCAAGATTTCAATTCTTTCGATGGCTGCATGGTATTCCATTGTTTATATATACCACATCTTCTTTATCCATTCATCTATTGATGGACATCTAGGTTCTTTCCATAGTTTGGTTATTGTGGACATTGTTGCTATAAACATTTGGGTGCACGTGCCCAATTTGCAAGATTAAAGAATCCTGGGGAGAAAGCCATGAATTCCATGCTTTGCTTTCTCTTCCTCTGGAATTCCGCAGTTCTCTTTGATGTGTGACCTTGGTCTTGGCTGGATTTCTTGCTGATCTTCTGGGGGAGGGGCCTGTTGTAGTGATTCTCATGTGTCTATGCCCAAGGCAGAATTGCACCGCCCTTGCCAGGGGCCGGGATAAGTAGTCTGCTCAGGCTCACTCTCGGGAGCTTTTGTTCCCTGAATGCTTTCCATAGAGTTCTGGAGGACAGGAACGAAAATGGCGGCCTCCCAATCTCCAGCCCAGAGGAGCCAAGAGCTTGGGGTGCACTCTCCACTCCTCAGTGCACCCTCGGAGAAAAGCACTCAATCACTCCCATCTCCCTGGTCTCCGGCCATGTGCCAAACTCACCCAGCCTGTGACCCAGCGCCTCTGTCCCTGGCACACAGCCCTGTTTGGAGTCTCCAAACCCAGCAGATCCTGCTGCTCTTCCAGGGGGGTCTCCCCAGATCTGCCACTTGTGGGGTCCCTGCTCAAAGAGCAGTGGTGTGACTGTGCCACAGATCACAGTTTAAGGTAATCCCAGGTTGAGAGCTCACTCCTCAGCTCCATCTCTTTAGTTGTCTTCCCCACTCTGATACCTGCAAGCTCTGTGACACTCAGACACCCCCAATCCTTCTGTGACCCCATGGGACCTGATACCATGCTGTCCCCACGAGGGGTCCACCCCTACTTAGCCTCTGGAGAGATGTCCCTCAGTGAAGCAGACTTCTAAAAGTTCTGATTTTGTGCTCCATTGCTCCACTGCTTGCTGGGAGCCAGACCCTCCCCCCGTGGTCTATCTTCCTGTCACTTTGGATTCACTTCTCAGCAGGTCTTATCTTTCAAAAAGTGGTCGATTTTCTATTTCTAGAATTGCTGTTCTTCTTCTCTTCAACCTCCTGTTGGATTTGTAGGTGTTTGGAATGGTTTGATAAACTATCTAGCTGATCTCCTGCTACCTGATGTCATCTCAGCCTGCTACTCCTCTGCCATCTTGACTTGACTTTCACCTTCATTTTTTGAAATATATTTTCACTGAACATTGAATTTTAGGTTGACAGTTTTTTCATTTGGCACTTTAAAAGACTTTTCTCCACTGTATTCTCACTTGCATTTGTTCCCGTAAGAAATCCACTGTCATTCTTATGTTTGTGCCTCCATTTGTAATGTAGAGTTTTTTTTTTTCTGTTTTTAAGATAATTCTATTATCAGTGGTGGTGAACAATAATGATCATGATATTTCTCAGTATAAGTTTCTTCATTTTTCTTATGCTTAGAGTTTGTTAGAAATCTTAGAGGTGTGAGTTTCTAGTTTTCACCAAATTTATATAATTCTAAGACATTGTTTTTTAAATCTTGTTCTTGCCTGCTCCTTGTTCCTCAGCGACTCAAATTACACATATCCTAAGCACTTAAAACTGTCCTACATATTACTGATGACCTTTTCATTTTAAAAAATATTTTCTCTTTTTGTATATCTTCTATTGCTAATTTTTTAAATTCCCTAATCTTTCTTTTAACATGTATAATATGCTGTTAATCTCATCCAATGTATTTCTTATCATAGACATTGTAGTTCTTATCTTTAGAAGTTTGATTTGGGTCTTTTAAAAACCTTCCATGTTCCTCCATAACTTTTAGAACATATAGAATTCAGTTATAATTGCAATGTCCTTGTCTACTAATTGCAGCATCTATCTTAGTTCTGTATAAGTTTCTGTTGATTGATTAGTCTCATTATGGGTCATTCTTCCTCCTTCTTTATATATCTCTTAATTTCTTACTTGATGCTGGATTTTTTTTTTTGCAAATATTTTATGTATTTATTTGACACAGAGAGAGAGATCACAAGGAGGCAGAGAGGCAGGCAGAGGGAGAGGGAGAAGCAGGCTCCCCGCTGAGCAGAGAGCCCAATGCAGGGCTCCATCCCAGGATCCTGAGATCATGACCTGAGCCAAAGGCAGAAGCTTAACTCGCTGAGCCACCCAGGCACCCCAATGCTGGATATTTTTTTTATTACTATAAATATTCTTGAGCTTTTATCTAGGATGTATTTAGTCTTGTTTTTGTGATTTTGCTGGTAAGTTCAAAACCACGTTCAGTCTAGGGCTAATTATTCTCCACTACTATACGAAGACCTTCTTAAGTATTCTAAGCAATGTCCCATTAACCATGAGTCCTGATGTGAACAGGCACTATGCCAACACTGTTTAATACTGAGTACTATTTCTATAAATCCTTTTGGATATTTTTTCCATATGCATATGCTAATCAATATTCTGCTGATTACTCTGCAGGTATCTAGAGAATCTCTCTTTGTGCTCTTCTCATCTTTCTAATACTCTGTCCTACAAACTCTGTCCTTGGTTTATCTGAACTCTCAGCTCTATCTTTAACTCACTGAACCCACCAGGTTCTGCCTCAGTTTCTTCTTCCTGCACCATTAGCTTAAAGCTCTCTCAAGCCAGTAAACCGGGGCAATCTTGTAAAATTCACTTTGTCTCAGGGACCACTTTGTTTCCTTACACATTAAAAAGTATTGTTTCAAAGATTTTGTCTGAGTATTTTGGCTGTTTCAGGTGAGAGGCTCTTGTTACTTTATCTTGACTGGAAGCTGAAGTTCATGGACTTTAAATATTTATTTAAAAACCACCTGTTTTCATTTTTTTTAGGTTTGGGATTATTATATATATTGAATGGATCCTAAAGGAATCTTAGTTGAAGAACTCACTATTGAAGGAAAAAAATTATAATATTATAGCCGATAAATCAGAGCATTGTTTAAGAAGTTTAGCAGAACTAATTCACACTGCATTTACAATGAAGTTATCCTTAACAAACAAGCCAAGAGCCTTCCCATTGGGATTTATTACATTCAAGTTATGTGGGGTTAGTAATTATTTTTTTAATGAAATTTGAATTAATTAATTCTGAAGTAATTTTTTTAAATCCTTTTGTCTTGGTGCCACATAAACATATCCAGGTTTGGTGATTTTTTATTTTTTTTTTGTCACTACCAACGTTTTTATTTTATATTAAATTTCAGTATAAAACCTGTAACTGAAAAAGAGAACCACTGTTATCCAACCATGAGATATGCAGGGCTTTTTGGTCTGTCAATATGTTGTTCACATAAGCTATTGGAAATAGTTTTTTTAATATGTTAGCATTGAATTTTTTTAAAAGATTTTATTTATTTATTTGACAGACAGAGATCACAAGTAGGCAGAGAGGCAGGCACAGAGAGAGGAGGAAGCAGGCTCCCCACTGAGCAGAGAGCCCAACTCGGGGCTCAACCCCAGGACCCTGGGATCATGACCTGAGCCGAAGTCAGAGGCTTTAACCCACTGAGCCACCCAGGCGCCCCTGAATTATTTTTGAACTGATAAAAAAAGACATAATCAAACACCTTACTATTTCAGCATTTTTAAATATCTAAGTATGACTAGAACAAGTTCTGGAACTGCTAGAGTGAAGATAAGAAAGAGGAGGAAAAAATGAATTAATTCATCCATATAAAAAATAGAAGAGCAAAAAAGGATTATTAAATAATATGTCTAATAAGACTCAGTATTTGATGTCCAATATGTTGTCATTTAGCAATTACTAAGTCAAAATTACCTGCTTTAACCTTAACTATTAACCCTAGAAAGTTAATCCCCCTACACAAATTACAACTGCATAAGGATTTTATTACACTGTTACTGATTCTGTCATATAAACCTCAAACATATATATGTTATCAGATGCAGAAAATGAACAGAATTCAGAAGGATGTGTTGAAGAAATGAAATCTTGCCATTTGCAATGACATGGATGGAACTAGAGGGTATTATGCTGAATGAAATAAGTCAATCGGAGAAAGACAATTATCATATGATCTCTCTGATATGAGGAATTTGAGAGGTGGAAGGTGTGGGGGGGTAGGGAAGAAAAAAATGAAACAAGATGGGATCAGGAGGGAGACAAACCATAAGAGACTCTTAATCTCACAAAACAAACTGAAGGTTGCTGGGGGGAGGGGGTTTGGGAGAGGGGGGTTGGGTTATGGACATTGGAGAGGGTATGTGCTATGGTGAGTGCTGTGAAGTGTGTAAACCTGGTGATTCACAGACCTGTACCCCTGGGGATAAAAATATATGCTTATAAAAAATAAAAATATATATATAAATTGTAAGACAATGGTACAATCAAAAAAAAAGAATGAGAAAAAGAGGTTTTCAACTTTTTAATTTTCTAAGTTCATAAATAATTAGTCTGGAAATTAATTAAAATTAAAATGGTCAACCCACCCTGCTTCTGCCAAAACTAATTGACACACCACTCTTGGTTGCTCACTTGCCAGCTATTCTTATCTTTCTTCCTTTTTTTTTTTTTCAATTATTGGATAACCAACTGTACTTTATGGGACCTTCCATAGCACAGCTAGCCTTCCAGAGGTGATTTCTTGATGTAAAAATGTCATTATTTCAAGCCAATTGTGATCATTTGTAATTTCATTTGACAGTGATTGGTTTATTCTTAGCATATGATAAAATTCTGTCCAATAAGACTTAAAAAGGAAATTTACACTATTACTGGAAAAGTTTTTCTCAGTTTCATAGAGGGGTGTATGCATATTATTATGCTGAAAATTAACAATTAAAGGAAAAAGCATTAAACATTTTTTCTGATAATAACTCTATTTCAGAAAAAAAAACTATGCTATCAAAAAAATAGCAGTTAATAAATGTAGAGGACCTTAAGGAAATAACAAGAGTCATCAGTGCATACTAATGACATTAACTGAAAGAATGAAATAGAACTAGATATTCACATGGTATCAAAGAATCATACCTAAATTATTTGTGGTTGTAAACAGGGGGAAAAAAACCCTCCATATAATTTTGCATTGGCAAGATCAGGTGAAATCACTTTTATCCAATGGTAAAATTTTGCATCCCTAGTAGGGTACAACTTAACCTTATATATCTGTAATAGGATGTAACAAGAATATATCTCTGTAGTATTCTTGCCAAAAAAGTTTAAACTGAATTGAGCCTTTAGTTCTAAATTCCAGTTTGCAAGAAATACAAAAAGCCAAAGAAAAGTTACCACCCCAATGAAATAATAAGACAAATCCACATGGGTCATTTTACACAAAAATGAGCCTGGCCTCAACAACAAATCAATATCATGGAAAAAAGTGCTCAACTTATCTTTGCTTTTTAAAAACTGACATACAGGGACGCCTGGGTGACTCAGTTGGTTAAGCAGCTGCCTTCGGCTCAGGTCATGATCCCAGCGTCCTGGGATCGAGTCCCACATCGGGCTCCTTGCTCTGCGGGGAGCCTGCTTCTCCCTCTGCCTCTGCCTGCCATTCTGTCTGCCTGTGCTTGCTCTCTCTCCCTCTCTCTCTGATAAAAAAAAATAAATAAATAAAATAAAAAATAAAAAAAATAAAAAATAAAAACTGACATACAACCAAATATAATGAATGTTCTTTGATTTACTCTTGGTTTTTTTTTTAAAGATTTTATTTACTTATTTGACAGATAGAGATCACAAGTAGACAGAGAGGCAGGCAGAGAGAGGAGGGGAAGCAGGCTCCCTGCTGAGCAGAGAGCCAGATGCGGGGCTTGATCCCAGGATGCTGGGATCATGACCCGAGCCGAAGGCAGAGGCCTTAACCCACCGAGCCACCCAGGCACCCCTACTCTTGGTTTTAACAAGGCACTCACAATTACGTATTTTAGGAAATCAGAGATTTTTATTGTAAGAATGTTAAGTGACATAATGAATTATTAGTGATCCATTTAGGCATAAAAGGAATTGAAATATTAACTATCAAACTAGCATGGTGAGTATAGAGATGTAGATTTTATAATTTTTCTATTTTATTACTATCTGTGTATTTAGAAATTTTTATTAAAAAGAAGCTGTTTTTTAAAGGCCTACAAGATAGAGAATTAATTTCTTCCTTTAGATAAAATAATAAATTAACACCTGGAACTGTTAATTTCCATCGTGTGACCATAAATGGTATTGCTGACCTGTGAGGATGGCAGAACAGAGGGATATGGTCCTTGTGCCACTGAACCCATCCTAGAATCAAGGTATCTCCAGCAACCTTGTTATGTGAAATAATAGACCCCTTAAATTTTCAGCTACTTTCAGTGAGTCTTTAGATATTTGCTACTGAATGCTTTGTATTTGACTCAGCACATATGACTGGAAAGAAAGATGGAAAAGAATGATTTGAGTATGCATTTTTTTCTAAGATTTAATTTATTAATTTGAAAGAGAGACGGAGAGCATGAGTGGAAGGGGGAGGGGCAGAGAGAGAGGGAGAGAAGCAGACTCACCACGGAGTGGGGAGCCTGACATGGGGTTCAATCCCAGGACCTCAAGAACACAACCTGAGCCAGACACTTAGCCAACTGAGCCACCCAGGTGCCCTCAAACCTGTAATCTAATAAAAATGAGACTGCTTAGAAATAATTGAAACATTAACAAAGTCAAAATTGGAATCAGTGAGGTTGCCAAATGGGTATATTCTATTCCTAATAAGTAAGAGTAGCATTAAATTGAGGGAAATCCATATAAAACCTGAAATTCACACACACACACACATACACACACACACACACACACACACTTTAAGACTCAAATCTACTTAAAATGCTATCCTGTTTTTCTAAAAAAATTTAAAATTAAAATTTTAAAGGAATAGGATAGTGTTGATCTGGAATTCCAAACCAGTGGAGCTGCCTGTTGAGGACTCTGTTTTCTAATTTCACCAAACAAAGCCTGCAGACTCCTCCTTTCTCTTTTCTACTGGCTGAGCCATAGCCAAGTTATTCTTAGTTTAAAAACAAAAACAAAACAAAACAAAACAAAAAAAACCCACCCTGGAGATATTTGCACATTAAAAAAATCTTCTTAAAGCCCAGCCAGAAAGAAAGAAGAATTTGGTTATTACTTTGGAAATTTCTAGCCATGAGTTCCTTTACTTAGTAAATGCACTTTCAAAGTCAGAATAAGGTTTCCATCCTTAAGACTCTACTTAAAAGTGAATGATTTTGACTACAATTCAATCTTTAAAAAATCTACATGACAAAATAAACCATAACAGCATTTAAAAGACAACCAACAAACTGAGAGAAAATGTGTGCAATGACCACAATCACCAAAGGATTAGTATCTAGAACACATAATTATTTCAAATAAATTTATAAGAAAAAAAACAACTAAATGGATAGTGGGTTAAGGATAATAGCCAGTCCACATAAGATGGAACTTAAAAATTTTACCTGGTTCTCCAGGTAGGTTGTGCCAGTTTACACTTCAAGTATGAGAACATTCATTTTTTCTTGAGTATCATCTGCAGTTTGATGGGTATGAAAAAGTAAGGATTTTAATACCTACCTGATTACTAATGATACTGAGTGCAATTTAAAATTTTAGTTGTTTTAAGAATTGAAAACAAGATGAGAGATTGTTTTAGCAAAAACTAATGAGTATGAGCTTAGTCTTTGTCTTGACACCCTGGCCATTGAATGCCACGTGAAACTCACTTTTTGCCCTCTCAGGAACTCCTATTCCACGTGTGATACCACTTAGAATAAAGTGACATCAGCCAATCCTAAACTTTGCCTGCTGACTAATCTCAAAATCTTATTTACCACTTATTTTTCCTTTGTGTTACAGTCTGGAGGAGTAATTTCACTACATTCCTGGATGAACCATTAAGTGGACAGCAGCCTTCCAAAGTCAAAAACTTCCTCACACAAATCAACCAACTGTTCTTGACAGAAAACAGCCAATTTTACTTAAAATGCAGCATTTTTTAAGACATGGTGACTTTATACAGAGCAAAACACCGGTAAGTGCCTTTTCCTCTGAAAGGGGCCACTGGGGCTCCAACGACCAAGACCCAAACATGAAAGGGGCAGCTACACTGTTCTTTCTTTTCCAGAGCCCTACTTCAGCTTTTTGACATTGAAGAAGAAAGATACAAGATAAAACTGATATGCATAAATGTAGTACCTATATTTCTAAAGCAATATTTGCACTGTCTCTAAATAAGTGCTCATTGAATAAAAGGCATTCAATACATGTTAATTCTGTCCATTATTGTTTTATTTTTATTTTATTTGAATTCAATTAATTAACATATAGTGTATCATTAGTTTCAGTGCTAGAGTTTAGTGATTCATCAGTTGCATATAACACCAGTGCTCAATACATCACGTGCCCTCCTAATGCCCATCACCCAGCTACCCCATCCCCCCATGCATCTCCCCTCCAGTGTTCATTATTGTTTTTACAGTAGCTATTGATAGACTGCTTCCTAGCAGTAAGGTGTTGCTAGAGAAACTCTCTATTAGAATATGCATAAGTGGTAATGAACAATATATTTTCTAAAAAACTAGTCAGGATAAATGGCTTATGTATGCAATATAAATAGTTTACGCTCAATGTTTAAGAAGTAACTGGCTCTAAATCTCATAAATTCATGAAATGGAATCATCTTTGTTATTTAAAAAATATATATATAGATGTATATAGATGTGTGTATGCATGCTTACAGAGTAATCAGTAGGAACAAGCTCAAGTATACAGAATTCTAAAGTTTTTAAATGTTAAGCAAAAGTCTGTATTCCTTTAAGGGAAAATAGTATTAAAATATTGTATTAAATCAGAAATTTTCCAAACTAATGCATGCAGACAACCGAAAATACCACGAGATGGCAGCACACTCCTGTGATAGCGCCACATAGGCTTTCACTTGTCAGTAGTCAGAAAGAAAACATTGAGTGAGATGTTCTCATTAAATCCTAAGTATTTGGTTTAGAAAGAGTTTCAGGATCAATTTGGCACACGTTTCCCTTCATCTTCCAAAGAGGAAAACAAATTTCTGGAAAATTAAGGCATTTATTCAAAGTCCAACAAGTAATTCATTATAGAACTGGGATCACAACCTTGAACTTGCAGCTCCCAGGGCATGCTCCTAAGAACATCAAGCCTTAATCTCGTCCTTTTCTTACCTCAAAGCCTTTCAATGACTGTTATGGTTAAGAGAAATCATGCAATGGAATAAAATATGGAAACTGACCAGCAGGCAAATTTTCTGTTGGGTCCTCCTGCTCCTTCTCCAGTCCCAGCCCTCCCCTGACTACCAGCCCATTTCCTAGCCCCTCCCCCAACAAAATGAGAGAGACTCTGGTATCTGTTAAGGCTTCATCATTTGGGGACTGAACCTCATTTGCTTACTTAACTATAAAATGAATGCTTTATTGCTCATGTTAAAGTAATATTAAGCTATAGAAGCAGACAAACCTTGAAACTGACTTTACAATCAGATTCTCCTTCAGGCTAAACATAGTCTGATGACTAACCTTTCTGGTTTGCCTGGGCCTAAGAGTTTCCCAGAATATAGGACTTAACTTCTAAAGCGGTGAAAGTCCTACACTAGGAAAACCAGTAAGACTGGTCACCTTAGCTCCTTAACATGGGACTGGGGCTTTGTGGTGTGATGAATGATGTGATGGGTTAGAAAAAAACACAGTGTGTCTCACCATCCCCTTTTCTCTCTCCTGTCATCTCTCCCTTCACTTCAGTCAGCTGCGTAAAACTGCCTTACGAGAGGCACTAAGCTGAGCCCCAGGAATTCAAGGATGAACCACTAGGAATGGGGTAGCAAATATATGCACAAATGAGATCCCTGGGTGACATTTTTACCATACGTGCAATGAGGAAGCTCCCACATCACCCTGGTTTATTTTATCACGCCAGTAAATCAAATATGTATGCACCATCTTTATCCTGTTTTCAAATAAAACTTTGGCATTTTCTTAAAACTAGAACGTGTATAATAATAACCAACTTTTGCCAAGTGCTTACCAATTTTCTGGAATTCTGTTGTTTGACTCTTACAATAACTGAGGGAAAATCTTAAATCGTCCTCATGCTTCAAACCAGTGAATTGAGACTTGAGGAAGGTAAATAACTTATTTCAAACCATACAATTAATTGTGAGAAAGGTAGGTTTCAAGCCCAAATCTGTTGACACTAGAGCCTGTGCCCTCCTCCCACTTGGCTACACCATTTCTCATCCAGAGAAGCACTTGTACTGTCTAGAACTTACCGCATTCATTGAAGTGTTCTGTATCTGCTCTGTCCGATAGAGGAACCACTCGCCACATGTGACTACTGAACATTTGAAATATGGCCTATGTGACCAAGGAAGTAAATTCTAAATTTTACTTCATTTTAATTTATTTAAATTTAAAGCACAGCATGTGGCTAGCGGCTGCCATACTGTACTACAAAGGTCAAGGTATGTATTCTATCATGTGGATACAATAGAGTAGATTCATGCAGTATAATGAAATGAGAAAGGACATTGGAATGAGGCTTTCTGTCCTTAAATCCCTACCCATGCCACTGAAACAAAGGAACATTTTTCTGCTTTACATCTCTGTAAGCCTCATTTAGTTGACTCATGTAAAAAAGGGGTTAATCATAATTATGTCAGACAGTTGTGAGTTTTAACAGATATATAAAATACTTGACACTAATTCCCATTCAATATGTTTTATTTGTCATTTAAAGATCTAAAATGGTTGGGAAGGAAATTTGCATAGGCTCCACTAACCATTTCCTCCAATATTTGAAGGTTCATGTCAGAAAACTCTTCTGTGTCTCTCCCATTGAATAGAATTCAGTTTCTTTCATTAAATTCTCCCTTAGAATTGTTGTTGGGCTAAAAATTTAATGACAAATGTAAAGTACTCCACAGTATCTCAATGACCAGAACACAGTAACATGCAGTGAAATCTCTTTCCCCCTCCACTCCCTCAGGACTTAGCATAGTTTATCTAAAAAAACACAAAACACCCTTGATGGAGGGTATGAGAAAGGCTAGAAAAAATAACCTGTCTAATTCTGTGAGGTCCAAGAATAATTGAATTTTTACTTGAGGTTCAGGCATGGTCAAGAAACAGGTGCTATACTCTAGTTTGATAAGTGAGTATAGGTTAGAATGATTGAAAAATAGTGTGATCCAGTGGAAAGTTCCTGGAGGTTAAAGAAGAAGCCAGAATCTGATTTCATTTTGACCTGGAGTTGTTCTGTGTCATTTCTCATTCTGTACCTCAGATTTCCCAGCTAGGAAGTGGGTAGAACCACCTTAAATCTCCTTTAGAATTATGTAAGGATTAGGGTCCTTAATTATACAAATCTTCCTATTAATGTAACTTACATTTTCATATTAATATTGTCCCTTGACCATCTATCATCTATCATGAAAGTGTAAAACACTTTCATGAACTATAAAGCACTAAGCACTAATCACAATATTAGGTAAAGCAGAAAACACCATCTTCATTTTACCAATCTAGAAATGGATGTTCAAAAAATCAAGTGACTTCCCCAAGCCACAATCAAGGTCAAGATCCTTGACCACACATTCCCTGACTTGATTACTCTTTCAGAGAAAAATGCTAAAACCAATCCCCATTGTGTTGAGTGAAATGAAAAGGTTTAGCCTTTCACGTAAGTGATATGACTGGTCCTTCAAAAGAGGTTGCCTGAATGAAATGTGTCATGAGACAGTGGATTGGGTCTGGTGAGGCTATTTGGATGACTTGATCTCTCGGGGCCACTCTTTCATGTTCTTTCTCCCATACTCTTTCAAAGAGAAGCTGATGGAGGAAAGGCATCCTTCCCAGCTGCAGTTCAAGCTGCTGCTGTCTTGAGCAACCACTAGGCGGCCACCCAGGCTAGCCCTGATGAGCTGGTATAAAGGGCTTCCAAGGTGGAGGATTTCCAGAGTTCTCGGCCACAGAGGGAGGGGCTAGCCCCAGGGCTGCACATGAGTGAACACACTCAACAGCATGATCGTTAAGCCCTGAGACTTCCTCACTTGCCCAAAGGCAGACTTGGGAAAGAAAATCGTAACAGACCCCTTGTCTGTCCACAGCCTGGTCATTCCTGCCACTTCAGGGCCTTGGACTCCCGTGAGTTTAGATCTCAGTGGCCCTTTAGCCTTCTTCCAGTCATGAAAGTTGAGCTCCCTGGAATCCTTGCTCCAGAACTCAGGTGTTAGGTTAGGTTCTTAGCCTCAGGGGCTGAGGGAGGCATCGACCCTTTCCCAGCACCTGTTAAATCAGAAAAGAACCCTGTTCCTAAAAAAAAAATTACAAAGGGAGGCTAACCAAAAAGATCCAGCAGGGGCAGAATAACCTGTGCAGAGATTTGCAGGGATGGCAGGAAGAGCAGAGGACAAGTCTTGGTCCAAGGAAGAAGCTTGTTAGCTTGTACTTGTTTTCTAACTCCAATTTGCAAATGCCTGTCTATAAACAACCCCTGGTATTTATACGCCCCTTGGGTCTGTTCTTCTACCTTTAAGAAGACCTGCCACCCACAGACACCCTTCTCAGATCCCCCTCAGTGACTCCTTCCTCAAACTGTTGCTGCTGGGGAGCCATCTGTCACCGCCCACAGGCTGCAAACCTCTCTGGAAAGCTGAGTCCCAGCACGCTGGGGCCCAGGCCCAGGGATGGGAAGCTGCAGCCACAGCAGGATTTATGCTAACTGGGGAGGGACATCAGGTTTCGGGGGTGGGGAGGAGTCGAGGCAAACTTCACAAAGCAAAGAAGATTCTAGATACTTACTTATAACTCCAATAAATATTTATGGGATAAATTTTGTGAGCGAGGCACTCTTTAAAGGTTAGTCCCTGTTTTCCAACAATTATAAATGATGCGCTTAATGAAGGAGTTAGAAAGGACTTTAGAATCTGTAACACTACCAATCAATCAATACATGTTATAGATCATTGAGTCAGACCTCTTTAATGTTACATATGACTAGAGAGCAAAGATTGAAAGGTTTGAAGGTACTGAAATTCATGCTATATAGATGGGGAATCCCTTATAATTTCTCAATAAGTAAATGTTCTAATAAGATGTCAAAAAATAAACAGAAGGCAAACTCAAGGAGGGACAGGGTTATTCTTTGTCTAAGAGTCGAGTTCCTCAAATCAAATCAAATCCCCAAATCAAATCAAAACCTCAGCTGTCTGGGTCTGTCCATTCACTCACCCTCTGATCCAACTCTCAACCCCCCTTATCACCCATATTACCCTTTGGGGAGAACACCTGGGTCCTGGGACTGTCTCGCCCTCAAATTTACACAAATGTCTCAGATTAGCAGGAATGTCCCTGATTCATATTATCAAATTTTCCCCTAATAAATACATCAATTTGGGCTCTTTTAAAAAAGTAGTCACACAGTAATTTGTATTTGCTTTCTTTGCAAAAATTTGGGATAAGGAAGTGAAAAATGAAGGCTAAGGACAAGGTACATCTAGAAAAAATTTTGAAAATGTATCAAGATGTCTGGAAGATATAGACAGATACAGATACAGATGACCAATTACAAATTCATTTTAGTTTAGTTTGAAAGTAATAAGGGAATGTGGGAAGCAAATAGATGAAGCCTAAAAACAATGATCAAACCTCCAGATGTTTTCCCTGCACAACACAAACATTCTTGTTCTTTGAACATCACTGAGTAACCAATTTAAAAGAAAAAATAAAATTTCATCCAGCTCCATCCAGCAGAACAAAGATTAACAAATGGCCTACACATGTATATGATGTTTGGTTTGCTTGTGAGATTCTTGGTATAATAGTAAAACAAATGGGCACATGGATGGCTCAGTCAGTTAAGCAGCCCACTCTTGGTTTCAGCTCAGGTCATGATCTCAGTGTCCTGGGATCGAGCCCCAAGTCAGCCTCCAGGCTCAGCCGGGAGTCTACTCCAGGATTCTCTCCCTCTCCCTCTGCTTCTCCAATCCCCTCCCACCCCCACCTCCTGCTTGTGTGCTCTCTCTCAAATAGATACAGAAATCTTTTTTTAAAAATGAGGTGTTTCTTTATTCCACTTTCATCCTAATATCCTCATATAATTAACATACCAATATTTAGCATAGTTGGATATGAAGCTGCCTCTGTCAGTTCTCAGGACTCTAGGAATCCAGTGGTGTCCCCAGACAGAATTGTCTGTGACCTACAAAAGCAGAGGTGTTGCTGCTCCCTCACGCTTTATCACCCTAAACCTCTCTCAATCCCTCCTGGTCGCTCTGTTTTCTTGTCCCATTCTCTCTCGGGCATAAGTGAACAGCTAGAAACTGTCCTGCACAATCCCTGTCTTCACTGGAAGAAAATGAATATGGGAGCAGAGCTGTTCCCCCCCGGGGCTCCACATGACTGATTTCCATAGGAAACAATCAGCAGGACTCTGGCCCAATTGTGTGTGTGTAGAGGCTGGGTGAGAGGGAGGTGGAGGCAGCCCTGGAGAGGGGCTGCCCACTGCTCTAATGAGAGGCAGGCCTGCGACTGGGATCGTGACAGATGGGCTATGAATACCAGACTGGCACCTTGAAAAAGTTTCTCAGGGGCCTGCAGAGGGGCAGGAGAGGAGTCCAGGTCTGAGGACAGAACATCAACAAGCCATCTCTGCCTCTGACCCACTCCCCACCTACCAAAGAAGCCCAGAGTGATCTATGCAACCCCAAACCCGATTCAGAGAAAAGACTGCCCTGAAAGAATGAACAAAGATGCCTGTGGGATGCCTTGGTTTGCTAAGAGCACCCTTTCCAAAACAAACCATTCCTAGAGCCAGGATACCAGCCACTGGAATCTTGTCACTTGCCTAGGCTAAAATGCCAGAGCTTCTCTGTCACCAGCAGGATCAAGTCCACACCTTAGGCAGGCACCCCTCGGTTGTAGTTTTTCTGAATTCATCCTTAACCAACCCTTCCAAACACTTTACCCCCAGTACTACACACCAATCCCTCAGAACAGCCCTGATTCCCAGGACACCCCCATCACTTTCAAGCTTGGCTATTCCCATTGTGTGGAATGCTTCCTTCAACTTTCACCCCTTAAAGTAGAGTTTAAGTGTTTTTATAAGAGACTCTGTCTTCTCTCTACACAAACTTCCTTTCTCTGTGTCATGCAACACTGGGGTGATGCTTTTAAATTAGCAGATATCAACTATTTTGTGGCAATGTAATATCTGTCTCTCCCTACACATAAAATGCACAAGATATTACTACTTGAAGGACCGAACAACTTCTTGTGCTTTTTTTTTTTAATTTTATTTGTTATAAACATATAATATATTTTTATCCCCAGGGGTACAGGTCTGTGAATCTCCAGGTTTACACACTTCACAGCACTCACCAGAGCACATATCCTCCCCAATGTCCATAATCCCACCCCCCCTCCCAACCCCCCTCCCCCCATCAACCCTCAGTTTGTTTTGTGAGATTAAGAGTCATTTATGGTTTGTCTCCCTCCCAATTCCATCTTGTTTCATTTACTCTTCTCCTACCCCCTTAACCCCCCATGTTGCATCTCCTCTCCCTCATTTGCGACGACGTGGATGGAACTAGAGGGTATCATGCTTAGCGAAATAAGTCAATCAGAGAAAGACAACTATCATATGATCTTCTTGTGCTTTTTATTCCAAATCTAGATCCTGGTGACCCTTTTAAAAAGTACGTATGCCCTTGATAATGAACCATGTCTGGTTCTGATGCTCTGTCTCATTGTTTTCCAACTGTGATGTTTACGTTTCTGGCATACCTTGAGGTTTTTTTCTTGATAGCTGGAGCTGCTGAGCCCTTAGGTCATAGAAACTGGTATAAATAGACCTCTAATGATAGTGGTGGGAGATGGGAGAGGGGAAGCATTCTATGGTCTCATGATTAGGTTTCTGTCCTTTGGTGAACCTGTGCCCTGCACTGTGAACTTCACAGGAGTTCTCAGGCTTTTTTTTTCCCTCCCCCTTCAGGTGGGACCCAACAGCTGGAGCTGGCTGGAGTTGGGCATTTCCCACCCATCTCTAACTAATTTTTCTAGAAGGCAGGCCTTCTTTTCCAGAAGAACAAAGCCTTCTGAAGTATTTTAGAATTGTTTCTTTCCCCTCCCACTGCTTGAAGCACAAGGGGATTTTTCTCAGATATTTACTGTGAGAACCTGGTTGAACGCCTAGAGGTAAATCTCACAAAATTATTGTTCTTCCCTTGCTCCCTACCAGGACTGGGTCCCCCTGGAGTTTTTAACTCTCAGTGTTGTGCCCACCGGGCCTCCAGGAATTTGTCATTTACAGTTCAGGTTTCCCCACCCCGGCACTGGTTCCCATAGTGGTTTTTGCTCACAACTCTCTGCACTGAGAAACATGATGATCTGTATTCTTCTCTCCAGTTTTGGTGACAGTGATTGGCCTTGTGTCCTCCCCTTTCTTAGAAATCCAAGAAGAGTTGTGGCTTTTTCAGTCTCTTTAGCTTTTTACGTGTTAGGATGAGTGTCAACTTTCAAGTTTCTAACATGTGGAACAGGAAACTGGAATTCTGTCTGTGGATTTAAATTTTTGGATCTTGACCATTTCTCAAGATTAGAGATGTCTTTGGAACATAAATTTTGTGTTGCGTTCTTTTAAATTCCCTTGACCTCTATATCAGGTCCACATAGGATAAGGAAGCTTAAGAAATATATTTGCTGGGCGCACCTGGGTGGCTCAGTCATTAAATGTCTCCCTTCAGCTCCGGTCATGATCCCAGGGTCCTGGGATCGAGCCCTGGATCAGGATCCCTGCTCAGTGAGGAGTCTGCTTCTCCCTCTTCCTCCACCTGCAGCTTCCCCTGTTATGCTCTCTCTTCCTCTCTCTCTGTCAAATAAATAAATTTTAAAGAAGAAAAAAGAAAGAAATATATTTGCTTATGGACTACCATTTGGTTGCGCCTCCCATGTGCCAGCCATTTTACATATTTCTTTCAAAACCATCCTCTAAGGGGCACAGCTTCTTCCAAAGTACAAGTAAGGAAAACTACACCTCAGGTATGGAGCTCGCCCCCTACCACACAAGCAGTAACACAGCCCAAGTGCTGTTGGAACCCTGGTCTTACCCTAAAACTTAGCCTGCGGACTCTTAACTGTCTCATCTGCTCGCCAATCTCCTGAGAAATCTGCTCTATGTTTTCTGCTATTGTGTTTTTCCTACGCCTCCGAGAAAAAAGTAGGAAACACAAGTATTTTGCGGAATTTTCTGACCTACTTGGATAGTGTGTAATGTAAATTTGAGAGGGGAAATAAATGGGGACAACATGTCCCCCTTTCAGATGAAACTCATTTTCTGCAGATCAGTTGTATGTTACATCTCAATTTTATGAGATGTTAAAAAATAATAAAGGGAAACTGAAAAATGAACTAATGGTACATAGGGAGTACAATGAAAAGAATAATGTGGGAGTGAGTAATCCAACATACAGCTTTGTTATTCAATATCTGGATCTGGGATTATGAACACTTTGTTGAATATCTCACAGATTCATTTTACTCACCAGGAAAATGGAAAGAATTGAAGTAGATGAATTTAGAGTCAATCTAGACATAAGATTGCATTAAGTTCCAGCCTATTTTATTCTGCTGTTTCACAATATACAGTATATATATAATATACTGTGATGATTTAGGCAGGGGAGCTTGGAAGTGCCTGACCTTTATACAGAAAGCACCATGTAGTGATCTTGTGAATGACAACATTAACAACTGCTCCAAATACATGGAGGGTGTCAGAATGTAGGACTTAGGTTGCCGTTTCCTTTCAGAACTTAAGAGGTGGAAAGGAACCGGTTCTAATGAAAATATTTCAGGTTTGGCACCTAGGAGGAGGGGACGGATAAGAGGAAACTGGACAGAAAGAACAAAAGCCCAGAAGGAACAGAGGAAATGTGGACAGAAGGAGAGTAAGTTTTATTTCAAATTTGCCAAATACCTATAGATCCAACATCCCTGTGCCCACCCCCACTTCTCAGGATGGAAAAAACATCACTTTATGAAAAGAAAAATAAATCCCCTCACTCTAGAGTTTTTGAAAAGCAAAGATAAATAAAGGAGGTTAGATCCTCATCTGAGCCCGATTTTCTGCAAAGCTGGCTGCATTAGATGCTAATCCCTCAGGCCCTAGGGGACTGCTGCACTCAGTCTATGACCCCTAATCCCCTCTTATAGGTCCCCTAGAGTAAGTGATACTGTGCGAACTGCCTGGATGGGACCCCGGCCACATCTGGTCCCAGGACCCTCTGCTCTGCATTGAAAGAGAAAGATGGACAAACAATTTGGACTTTGTTTCATTCTCCCTTTGAAGGGTGCAAACTTATTACCCGAAGTGCTGAGGCCCTGACTCAATTAGTCCGCTAATGTGATTATATGCTAATCTGGGTTTTATTTTGCATCTGATTTTCATGTTATTTGCTTGATTTTAAAATAAGCAGAAGCCCTCCTGCGTATGGTCCCCACTTCCTAATAGAGCATGAATTCTTACACCTGACATGACCCAGGTGTTCTTTTTTTTTTTTTTTTTTTTTAAGATTTTATTTATTTATTTGACAGAGAGATCACAAGCAGGCAGAGAAGCAGGCAGAGAGAGAGGAGGAAGCAGGCTCCCTGCCGAGCAGAGAGCCCGATGCGGGGCTCGATCCCAGGACTCTGAGATCATGACCTGAGCCGAAGGCAGCGGCTCAACCCACTGAGCCACCCAGGCGCCCCCCAGGTGTTCTTTAATTCCAGTTAGATCAGGCTAATGTGAGAACCTGTGTAAGAACACATGTCCAGCTCTCCTTTTTGACATTTTATAAATCCTCACAATATTCTTGGGTTAGACCTTGACATGGATGTAGCCACTGAAAGAAGAAAGAAAAGTTTTAGTCACTTAAAAAAATTTTTTTCTGCAGAGAAATCTGGACACATGGTAATGATTTATAAACAACTCTTATATGTTTCATTTTGCTTCTCTATTTTTAACATTTTCTGATGATAATGGTAATATGCACAGCAAATACTTATATAGCACTTGCTTTACCACACAATATTTTTGTAAAAGATCTTTGAAGAAGATAAAATTATCATACCTGTTTTTTGTAATAAATTTATTTATTTATTTTTAAATAACCTCTAAGCCCAATGTGGGGCTTGAACTCATGACTCTGAGAATAAGAGTCACATGCATTACTGACTAAGCCAGCCAAATGCCCTATTATCCCTGTTTTAAAGGTAAGGAAACTGAGGCACAGGGAAATCTTGCATTCTCAAAATAATATTACTGGTGGGAGGTGGAGCTGGGATAAAGGATGCTTTTATTACTTGTTTAATGAAAGTTAAAAATTAAAAAATATAAAGAATGTTACTACATTGCCATATAAATGGATGAATATCAAGACAGTTGTAACTAAGTTTATACCGAATTTCAAGAAAACCATAAATTGTTGTGGGAATCTCAGATTCATACTTTAAATTATAACATCTCAGATAAGAATAGTTATAGTTGGGTGAGGGGCAAGAAAAGAGCAAAAAAGAAAAAAAAATACTTCACTTTTTAAAATTTACTTCGTTTTTGAATTGGTTTGCTCATTGTTCCCTTTGGAGAGGGAAATTAAGCAAAGAGACATAAAGAAGAGCAGCAAAGAAGTAAAAGAGAACAGAGAAGGCAATCTTTCTCAAATATGCATTTATTCTTCTGGGTAAGCCTCTATTTAGTGACTATTACGTACTAATTAAACATGGGCTCAGTGCAGAGGATATAGAAGTTAGTAAAAATAATAATAAACCCAGAAGTGAAGAGTTTATAGCATAGTAAAGAAGATAAAAATGAGTGAAAAGCATGTGTGCAAATATCTCTAATAAGGCATAATATGACAGATTTCCTTGGGAGAGTTACAAAGTATAATGGAGGCTTAAGAGAGAAAAACAGATCACATCTCTCGGAGACTTCGGAGGGTGCATTCTTAGGAAGTGTCAGAAAGCTGGACTTCAAAAGACTGGTACAATTTTGGACTACAGGGATAAAAGAAGAGAGAAAGTTCTGAAGCTCTTCATCAGAATTTGTAGGAGTTCCAACAGAATGTTCTTTCTTGAAATCCAAAAGACAGGCTACTCCATTGACTAAGTCTGTCCCCTTTAGAAAGGGAAGGGAGGAGGGTGGAGAGATGAGGATTTCGGAGTCTTGGATAGAGAAGAAAAAAGGAGGAGTCATAAAGACTTTGGGAACACCTGAGCTCTACCCGAGAAATGAGGGTAAGAAAACCAAAGAAAAATATCTTCCCTTTGGCCCAGTCCTGAAAGAAAAGACAAAATCTAAAAAGCAAATACTTTTTTCCTTAAAAAAAAAAAAAAAGAAAGAAAGAAATCAGGGCACCTGGGTGGCTCAATTCGTTAAGTGTCTGCCTTCGGCTCAGGTCATGATTCCAGCGTCCTGGGACCAAGCCCTACATTGGGCTCCCTGCTTCAGCAGAGACCCTGCTTCTCTCTCTCCCTCTGCCTGCCACTCTGCTTACTTGTACTCTCTATCTCTTTGTCAAATAAATAAATAAAATCTTTAAAAGAAAAAGAAAAATTTCCGTATGAATTTAAAAAAAAAAAAAGAAATCATTGGTATGGGTATTGTTCTTTCCACATTGCGTTCAGTAAGGTTTTGCCGGGCCCCTAACGACAGACCTTGCTAGCACAGATGGGGCCTTTCAGCCTAGCCTGAGATTCTGTTCTCTGGCTAGCACCAGACTCCCGCCAACACAAAACTCCCCTCTAATTGTAATTGAATCCACACTTTTATAGTTCATTACCTCTCTGATAGATTAGATTAGATTAGATTAGGCTGAAGCTATGGCCAGCCCAGCCATCAGCCCAGGTTGGAGCATAGAGAACAGAAAAGGAGGAGGGCTTGAACAGGAAAAAGGCACCTGACTGAATGACCTGTTTTTCTTCCCAGCTACTAACACATTCCTCTCCCCTGCAATCTTTCCCTAACTCGCACCCCTACCCAACACAGGCACATATGCCCTTTAGGGATTAAAGGCTGAGACTCTTTGTAAAATCAGAGATTGAAAGTGATGCACAGAACCTTGAGATCTTCTAGCCATAGCCATTTTGTTTATAAATGAGAAAACTGAAACACAGGATCAAAAAAAAAAAAAGATATTCCCAAAAGGCAAGTAGCAGAGAACCCAGGTATCATGGCCATGGAAATGCACTACTGAGATCTTCCAGAGGAGATCCTACTGCAGAGAACAGAGTTGACTAAGTGCCCCAGCTAAGGGCCCACAATCCACCATTGTGCCTGCCAGGTTCTGCCGTGCTCCCAGTTAAGCACAGTCTTAGTCAAGCACAGCACAAGTCCTACAATGTGCAGGACTCCTCCAACAGACAATTTTGGCTTAGGGACCCACCACTGACATGGCCAACACTTTTCTAGACTGTGCTGCAGTCTGAATCTCTTCCTACATGATCCTACTTCTTTCCCCTCTCCTTCCCTGTCTGAGGAATCTCCCTTCCTGCTCATGTTCCCTCTCCTTTATCCTTCACAGGCATTTCCTCCCTTCAAAATCTTTTTCTTACTTAATCATATCTTAGCATCTGCTTCTCAAAGATCCCAAACTAACATACTTGATCTGCTGCCTTACAGTTGAGTGATACCCTCTTCCCCACACAAACATAATTATGTATTTTTTCAGTGGTTCTATCATAAAAAGTCCTCTCTGTAAACTTGTTTAAAATCATCTTTGCTTCTTTCATACGTTGTTTCTTAGAGTAAAATTTTGTAGTCACAATGGTCTTTATCTTGTTATTTTCCAGGGTCACATGTGGGATGACTTCAAATAAGTCTTCCCTAGACACAGTGGAGAAGGACAGCTATGAAAGACTTAAACGTTATGCAAGAGTATTGTTCAGAACTCTTGTTGGGTCCTTTCTGGGGCGATATCAGTCCTGCTCATTTCATCCCCTTAAACTCCATAATAACACACACTGTCTTCCAAAGAGCATGGCCCTGATTGCAATTATTGGAGGGATTGGGCCAGAATTTAAAGAAAGGATTATTCCTGTACAAATTCTGATTAAAATGAGCTCCCTCAACCTCAGCTGAAAAGATTAACAACTGCCCAATCTCCTACAGCCAGCAAGTCTTGGTAAATAACTCCCAATCTCTCTACTGTGAGTTTATCTGCCAAGGATTAAACTGAGAGGCTGCTCCCAAAACCTGTATTAAAATAACCACAAAATATAGCTTCTGGATCCTGGCAGCTGTTGAGCTCAAAGTGAGGGACCTAGAAATCTCTCTCCAAGCATGTCTAGAGAGATGTCAGGATGGGGCATGGTGGGAGGAGAGTAAAAGAGGGCTGCCTAAATTAGAAGATGCGTGGAGGGACATGAGCTGTATTTAGTTACTGGATATAATCAGAAAGATCAGGAGAGTTCCATCTTCACATTGTTTTAATGGAAAACATCCCAACATAATAGAAAGAATAGGAAACTTGTACTCAAAACTTGTACTGAGTTCAAAGTCAAGGTTGGTCATTTGTGCCTCATAATGCCTAGTTTTCTCATCTGTAAAGGGAACTCATGCTAACCATATTACTTGTCTCACACTGAGAATAAGATATGATTCCTGTGTTAGGCTTTAGGAATTAGAACCTGCTTATAGAAAAGACCATTGAGAGTCATCAGTATGTGTTTTTCTGCTTTCACCTAGAATATAAGGTGAAACTGAGTATATGATTTCTCAACATCCCTCACAGCTATGAATGGCTATGTGACTAAGTTCAGTCATCGCTATATGGTAATTTATAGATCATATTCTTTAAAAGAAACCCTGTGTCCGCTTTTTCCTCTCTTCACCCACAGCCACCTCCCCATCACTACATCACTAGCCTTCCTTCTGGCTGGAATGTGACTGATGGTAGAAGCAAAGCAAGAGAACCATCTTAGAGATGAATAAAAGCTGCATGTTTAGAATGGGGGGCGGGAGGGGATTTTTTTTTTTAAGATTTTATTTATTTATTTGACAGACAAAGATCACAAGTAAGCAGAGAGATAGAGAGGTGGAAGCAGGCTCCCCACTGAGCAGAGAGCCAGACGTGGGGCTTGATCCCAGGAACCTGGGATCATGACCTGAGCCGAAGGCAGAGGCTTTAACTCACTGAGCCACCCAGGCGCCCCGGGGGGAGGATCTTTTGTCCCTGATAACTGTGTAGCTACGCTACTACTTCCGGTCACACTTTCTAGACTTTTTATAAGCAAGAAATAAACGTTTATCTTATTAAGCCACAACTATTTAGGATTTATTTGCTATAGTAATTGAACTATTATCCTAACTACTACACTACTCTATAAATATAAATTATTACTACTAATAATGTTATTCTATAGCTGTATATGAACAGGAGTGTCACAAGGTGCTTCGACCTACATGGTCCTCAAGTAGACTTCCACATTTTAGACTCTAAGTTCAACAGCTTCCATAAACCAGATGAGTGTTTTCATTTTGTTTCTAGTTTAATCCAAAAGAAAATTTAATTGTATTATTTTGAAGTGAACCTGCATCTTAGGTACTATCTCATTAGATGGGGACAGCCAAGTTCTTCTACCTCATCTTTCATCTTGAGGTCTCTAGGACTTTTTTTTTTTTTTTTTTTCACAAGTAGTTGAGATCTTCAATTCACAAAATCCCTCCTTTTCATCTCTCGTTTAACTCTATGCCTCTTTCCTCTTTCCTTGGTCCTCCATTAAAAGGTTTTCCAAACTTCTGTCCATTTTATTCTCCCCGAACATATTTTTTAGTCTGCTAAATGAATATCCTCAGTCTGAAACACTAGGTAATATTTTTTGAGTTTACTATCACTGGAGTTCTTACCAAAAAATGCATATTCCAGAGTAGCCATGCTTACTAAATGAGAATCTGCTGATATAGCTTTAAAATCTGCATCTTAGCAAGCTCTCTCATCCTTCCCCTTGCCCCCAACACAACCACAAATCAAGCAATTCTGATGCATGCTAAAAATGAAGTATCCCTGAGCTCTTTGAAAGGCATCCATAAAGCATTACCCATTTTCTACTATCTAAAATTAAAAATGCTACAGAACAATCTTAGGAGAAATTATTACAGTATTAGGACAGGAAAAAGACTATTTCAGAAAAGATGAGCATGGTTTCATTAGCAACAAATTTCAAATTTTTGAGCTCATTGAATCATATCTACACATCCTTACATAAAAAATGTTCATCCTCACATCTAACTTTAGTGACTGCTTTGGAAGCTTTAAAAATGGTGTTCCTTTGCTGTAGTCCTTAGAACTGACTGAGGACAACAGGTTACTCTTTGGGATTTAAAGGAGTAAAGAGTTGCTTTCAGACCAAAGGATGCAATGGAGAAAGTAGCGATGCCTTCTGGACCTGTCCTCAGAGGCAGATGCTATTTCCTCTACAAGTATAACACGTTTGCTGGCAAAGGAAATCTCCCTCCAGGGCAGGCTAGGAAGGACAATAGAGCCACGTCACCACCCACCATCTGTCGTGAAAACAGACACCAGCTGACAGAGAAGGGAGCTCAAAATCCTGCTCCCACCCCCACACCAACGTCAGCAACCTCACTGCCTGACCTCCTGAGAGGGGGGCCAGGAACAAGGTAGGGATTAGCCTGAGGGGCCTATAGGGATCAAGTTCGGGGTCACCCTGCCCAGATTGCTACAGTTCTCTCATCAGGGCCTCTAAATCTTCGAATCTTCACTCTTATCTGTGAGATGAAGGGAAAAGCCATGGCAGGTAAGCAGAGATCAGTGTCCAAAGAGCCCAGAAAAGCCATCCTATTTGTGTGGCCAGTCTGCCCTGTCTCTAGATGTCCAAGGCCCCAGAGGACACAGAGACGCAGAAAAGGCAACCCTGGATAACTGGAAACAGAAACAATTCAACACTGTTCTGTCGAAGCAGTAATCAGAGGATGAGTGGAGGGTGATATAAATAGAATTCCCAGAGTAAAGGGAACTCCCTGTACAAGGGGCATTCGGAGCTGCTCCGGAGGGGAAAGACTTGGTTTTTCAGTAAGTATTTATGCATTATTGTCTAGGGAATAGAGTCAGGAGTCCTAGGTTCTGCCACTGATTTAGGTATGGCCAAGGGCAAGATTCTTCCTTATTAAAGAATTTGGTCTCCCCATATAAAATTGTGAGGCTGGACAAGGAGAACTCTCTGATTCAAGGTGATTTCTGTGATTCATGAGTGACACAGACAAAGGTGCAGATAGAGGCTCCCAGGATGCAGAAAATGCGCTTGAACTGTCTGAAATAGAGCCACAGAGTTCCCAAATATTAAGAAAATAGAATAATTCTCTTAGTATAACAGGTAACACCTTAATTTACAAAGTATACTCTGATCTGATGAGACCAGATCCTCACAATAGATCTGGTATTCTTTCTGTGCTATAGGATGCTTAGAAAGAGTAAATGACATGGCCAGAGCCACAAATGACTGCAAAAAGGAGCTGTGTCTAAAAGCCAGCAGGACTGACACTCAAAACAGGGCAAATTCCACTAAGTCATGGGTTATCTGAGACCTTGACCAGGATGGCATTAATGTTCCCTTCCATTTAACTAAAGCTTAGACAGACTTCTTCCTGATGCTAGTTCCCTGATCTCCCTTTATTTAGAGCATTTCATTTAGAAAACTTGTAATCCTAAATTCTTCTCTGCCCTTTGAGATGTAAATATATTTGAAGGCCCAGTTTTACAATTTAGGACTATATTTCTTAAGGATGTGGGGACCATCTCTTTGAAATTAGCCACCAAGGAAGACAACACTTCTATTTCTCAGTCTCTGTAGGAAGGTAAGAGCCTAACTTCAATGGGAAACTTGCTTGCTCCAAGTTGCAAAACTACCTACTTTCTTAGGGGTATGAGAAGCTTATTTTTACTATGGATAAAGCTTCCCCTTTATGCCTGCCCATAACTTTCCACTAGATCATTCCAATGTTTAAAAAAACCTCCCACCCTTTGTTTTAGCAGAGTTCAAGTGGCAGTCCAGCCTCTCTCCTCTATTGCAATTGCCTTGAATAAAATCTTCCTTGTCTACTTAATTTGGTCTAATGCAGTTTTTGCTTTGACAATCTCCTCAGCACATTTGCTGCAACTCACTTCGTTTCCCCTACTTTGGGTTTATAATTTGTCGTACAAACCAAATTTGTGATTGATTCAAGTTTTTTATTTATTGAACAAATATTTATTAAATATCTACTATCCATCAGGTATTAAACTAAGTCCTGGCTTGGCTATTTTTCATTAAAATATAGTGTTGTGTAAGTTATAGTGAGTATAATCTATGACAGAATTTTTAGAAGTTAGACCAAGAGTTTCTCCACTCAGCCCCCCTGGGCAATGCCTAAAAGCCCACCTTACCAATCATCTACTGAACTCAAAAACTACATATTACTTCTCTGCACCAGACTTTGTGCTAGACCCAGAGAGATACAGAGATATAAAAAAATAATAACGATAAGTTATATCTCAGCCCTCACTTTACTCCAAGGAGAGAGACTAAATGCTAAATGGATCACAACAACCTCTTCATTAATATCTAGCAGAGTGAATTTCATTCTACAAGTGGAGGGCCCTATGTACACAAGCTGTTCCAAAGCCTGATCACTAAGCATTCAGTGAGGACAGAGCATACACACACACAAAATTAAAATATTAAATGCAGTCTTGGATAAACATCAAGTTGTTTACCTCACAGAGAGTTCAAGTGTTAGACTAAGATTTGGAAATAAGCTGAAGGAGTCCTGAGTTTAAAATGAGCAGAGTGCACAGGAGTAGGTTATGTCCTCCTTTATCAATGACTTTATAAATGCACCCCTTCCACAGAACCTGCAGAAGATGGAGGCCCTGGGAAGAGCAATGTTGATGTCCATCCTGCTGCCTCCCAGTTGAAGCTGTAGGCATCATGTTGGAGCCTAAAGACAATATGAGTATGCAGCTTTCTGTTCTGTTTTCCCTAATCTAGTTCCTTTGGATGATCCAACTTTTCCTTTCCATTGGGTTTCCAAGTGATTGAGAGAAATTTACTTTTAAAAGAATGTGGGAAGAGAATTTTATAGCTCCATTAGGTATCTATGTATACAAAGGCTGTGTTCATCTATGAAATTTCAAATAAACACGAAAGGAGACAGAAAGTGAGAATATTTCCAAATACAAATGTTTCAAAGTACTAAGTATTATAAGAACAGAAAAAAACAAACAAAATGAAACAAAACAAAGAAATAAACAGGAATCAGGAGGTTCTTAAAGAAACACCATTGTTTAACCCTTAGTGAGAATACAAGGTTCCCCAAATTATCCCCAAAACTCACATCAGTGCTGTAGATTTCTCTCTTTTACATATGAGGGTTAGAAAGAACATGAGATTTTGTAACTTGATACCAAAAAAAATCCAAAGGAAGTATCAGATTAGTGGAAAAAAGTGGCTAAGAATCTAGAAAGACCTATAAGATTAGGTGAAGGTAAATGTAAGGCCATGGAAGGTATACAGAACTGATTATTTAGGGACCAGTAAGAAGGAATATGAATATGTCCATAGGGTAAACTTCAAAAGATTATTCATTTTAAACAGAAAGAACAAGCATGATGTATATACATGTACACACACTAGCTAAGTTCCAAACTGAGTCAAAATAAAGGATTTATAATGACTTTCTAAGATTCCAGTAGAACCAGGAGAAATTCTCCTTTACTTTGCTCATCATCACTATGAGTCATAGTAATGATACGTCACCAACTATCTGTTATATATTTAATCTATTTAAACATCATAACAGCTGTTTAAGGGAGGTACTATTATTGTACCTATTTTACAGATGAGAAAACTGAATCCCAGACATGTTAAATAAAATGCTTAAGAATAAAAAATAGTAAAGGACAGATTTAGAATTCAAACCCTGGGATTCTAATGTCAGATCCCATGACAAGGCCTAAATTAGGTCTTATAGAAATGACCATCACTCCTAGCTAATCTTCTGATTTTACAGAATGGATGGAATTAATCGGAAGAAAACATTCACAACAAGAAGTCTAGGACTGGGGCGCCTGGGTGGCTCAGTGGGTTAAGCCGCTGCCTTCGGCTCAGGTCATGATCCCAGGTCCTGGGTTCAAGCCCCACATCGGGCTTTCCGCTCGGCGGGGAGCCTGCTTCCTCCTCTCTCTCTGCTTGCCTCTCTGCCTACTTGTGATTTCTCTCTGTCAAATAAATAAATAAAATCTTTAAAAAAAAAAAGAAGTCTAGGACTGCCTACTTTATTTAACATATGTAGTTTCACAGTAATAGCAATCACACACAGATATCACCTCCTCTTATGACCTCATATTTATTTATTTTTTTTATTTTTTTAAAAGATTTTATTTATTTATTTGACAGAGAGAGACACACAGCAAGAGAGGGAACACAAACAGGAGGAGTGCCAGAGGGAGAAGCAGGCTTCCCACCAAGCAAGGAGCCCGATGCGGGGCTCAATCCCAGGACTCTGGAATCATGACCTGAGCCAAAGGCAGATGCTTAACAACTGAGCCACCCAGGCACCCCGATCTGTCAGATTTATGTCTCGTATGGTACTACTTGTTGGAAGACATAGCTTATGTGCTTTCTCATTTATCCTACTTTGTACATACATACACACACACACACACACACACACACACACATATATATATACACACTTCTTTTAAGGGAAATAAATTTTCTAGGAAAGAAGCAAATTGAAATTACCAAATTCAAAAATTAAGATACCCCAAAGTATGAGAACAAAAGACACAGGTAAATGTGAGAGAAGACACCTAGCTTACAGGCTCCCATTCATAACTATTGCATCCTTCCTGCTGCTATTACTTTCACTGAGCAGCCCACAGATGCTCAAGCTCAGCAGAAACTGCATGGGATGAGTCCTGGAACCTTCAGTCTGTACCCAGCGTTCCTACTTATAAGATCTATAACCTTTGACAAATAACCTAAACTTTCTGTATCTGTTTCTTCACTCTTCAAATGTTTCCTGATCCTAAACAGTATGCTCCCCCATGGGAAAACTCACGATTATGGGAGATGGGGTATTAATAACTAGGGGAAATTACTGTCATAGCAAACTATGAGTAGCTTATCCATAACTTTGATTGTGATTCTGACAGATGTAGTCGGATGCCTACCCAGTTGTCATACCCATTTCCCTTGTTCCTAATCATGTGAGGCTGCCTCAGGGGACACAGTAGAAATACAAGGAATGAGTCTCTCTTCCAGCCAGAGACCAGCAGATTATCTGATTCTAACAAGTAAAACATAAAAGGAATTCTGCTAGGTCAATTTCTACAATTAGAATCTTTTTCTAATGACAAGAAGAAAGGAAAATAAAAAAGAATGCTGTTCCCCACTCATACCCCCTTTCTTTCCAGCTTTTGGGGCGAATCGTGGAGCACATAGTACTTAGACCTGGGCCAGCCATCTCATGATCATCCTAGCAACAGAAATTTGATGAAGACCTACCATGTGTAAAACATTTGGATTACTGAGGATTAGAAAAAAAGTAGGTCAGAGAGGGGATTATGGTTCATTAGTACCATGAAACTGATCGTTATTTGTGCATACTTAAAGCCTGCAGAATTCAGTCGGTGGCTGAATATAAAAATAAAAAGCAGAACCACTATATTGTATACTTGAAACTAATATAACACTGTATGTTAACTATGCTGGAATTAAAATTAAAAAATAAAAATAAAGAGCAATTTTTGATATATACTTCAAGGGGGGAAAAATCACACTTGCAGAGTCAGGAGTTTTAGGATCAGTATGAAGAACAGAATCTATCTTTGTCAAAAAAAAAAAGAACATAAATTTCCCACTTGTCCACAACTGCCTACAAGAACTAACTAGTCCTTCCCCACATGGTCTTCACTGAGGGAAAAGAAGAGAAGAGAATGGGGAGAAAGCAAACAGGGAAAACATTTTCTATGCCCACAAAAAATGTTAATCTAAACATATTATCATTTTTAATTTTCATAAAGTTCTGAAAGATTGTTGTTATCCTTATCCTATAATTAAGAAGCTAACACCCAAAGATATTAAGTCAATTTTCCCAAGATCATGTAGCAACAAAATTAGAAATTAAATCCAAAGGCACACCACAGGATTTTTCTTACCCATCATGTTCAACTAGGAGAATGATGCTCCAAACCCTTCTCCTCATTCCACCAACTCCCAGCCCTCCAAGTTGAAGGAGGATGACTCATAGCTTACTGAGCCATTATAAGCTGTAAAAATCTTTTATTCTAGCTAAAGTAAGACCATTAATAGGTATGTGATCCAGAATTGGGCCTGCCTCTTAGTCCTGGTAGACTTTAAAAGAGTATACTTGGAAAATGTCTTATGTTTGTTGAGAAGGTAAAACAAGATATACTAATGATAATCTAAACAGGAAAGTACAGTCCAAAACAGAAAACATGTGAATTCTCTTCCTTATGATATTGGCCTCTACTCTTTCTGAGAATTCTTGTTTGTCTTAGGAAATGTGTGTGTGTGGGTGTGTGTGTGTGTGTACATTTGCATACATATGCAACTTATATGGTACTTATCCAACAGCTAATTGCTGATAATTTGAATAATAAAAATGTGAATCATAATAATACTCCTGGAAAAACAAAAGATTTTTTCTCTGGAGTGCTGTGCTACCCTGAATACTATCAAAGATGTCCACAAATTCACTTACTGGAAACCTTAAGGGTAATGGTTCAGTAAAATAGAATTGGAAAGTTATACTTGTAGGTGAAGGAAATAAGTCCTTACTGATACCAGCCCTTACTGACAGGAAGAGGACTAGCAAGGAAGTAAGAAAATAATGGACTCTCATAGACAGAAACAAAGAGAGGAAAAAGTTTAGGAACTAGGAACATTAAGAAAGGGCATTTGTTGAAGTGCTTTGGAGTATTTTCTCTGTGGTCTATAAGAGCATGCATTTATAGTGGATAATTTCTTTTTCCCCCTTTAATATTATAGTTATCTTAATTTATCTAAATCTCTAAGGGGTGCTTTTAAAAGAAATGTGTTTAGGAGTAGCAGAAGGTGTAGTCTGTGACACATTTGTATACTTTCTGATATCAGTATGGAGGAATAGCATCAGGTAATGTCCGTGAGTCCCAAGCCATAAAATGAGAGATGCCCACTGCAAAACTGGGATGACCTGGAGAAAGAACATAATCTTAAGGAGCAATTGCCAGAAAGATGATTATATAAGAACATGAAGTAATCCCTTCTACCTTCATATCCTTATGTCTTAGAAAAAGAAGGTCTTTTAAAGGGAAGAAAAAAACTGGCACTTGAGTGATTTTATTGGTTTGATCAGCACGTACACTAAACTCTGCTTTCCAGGGCAGAAAAGAGTTTTGACATGCGCCAAAGAGATCAGGTGCCAGGGAGAGCTCAGAGATGATAGTTAGTGTCTCAATTTTTGTTTCCACTGTGTATCTTTCAGGGTTGTTACAAAGATAAAATAAATAGAAAGAGAGGATGATTCCATCAAATAAATGAAAAGAGAATGGACTACATCAGTAAAAAAATATATTCAAATGGAACTAAAAATTAACCCTACAATCTATCATTTACTCAACAAGTATTCATTGCACACCTACTAAATGCCAAATACTATGCAGATGCCTGGTAGTACCAAACACTGTTATTAGTTTTTGCTACATAATAATTAATATGGTTAATTATAAGCAATCTCTTGCATGCTAGAAATCAAACTGTAATGCAAATATTATTGATACAGGAAAGTAGGTTACTTAGAAGCAGAGGCAGCTTAACAGACTGAGCCCCCCAGGCACTGCTTTGCTAGGTATTTTGTAGAATGCCCCTCAACTGGGATTTGTCTTATGTTTATCTCATTATTTTGGGGGCGATTTTTTTTTGTAGGAAGATCACAATGATAATGTGCCATTTTCACCACATCACATCAAGGGGAGGTTGATAGAATGACTTATTTTCTTCACTCTTTCCACAACATACTCTTTGAAAGCAAGTCACTATGTAGAGGCCACACTTAAGGAGTAGGGAATATGTGCCACCTCACTGAGAGCAAGGTATCCACATAAATTATTTGGAATTATTCTGCATAGGATACTTGTCTATCTGTAAGTGTGCATATATTCTTTTTTGAAGTTTTTATTTAAATTCCAGTTAGTGAACATACAGTACTATATTAGTTTCAGGTGTACAATATAGTGACTTAACACTTCCATAAAACACTCAGTGGTCATCACAAGTGTACTCTTTAATCCCCATCATCTATTTCCCCCAACCCCCTACCCACCTCCCCTCCGCTAACCAGCAGTTTGTTCTCTATAGTTAAGAGTCTGTTTCTTGGTTTGCCTCTCTCTCTCTCTCTCTCTCTGTTTTTGGTCCCTTTTTATCTACTCAATCATTTGCTTGTATCAATATGGAATCATGGATTTTTATTTTATACCTTGCACAATTCTCCCTTCTTAGTCATTTCCTTAAAACAAAAAGCACTGATCTAACGCCTTTGGAGTCTACAATAGCAGTTTTCAAAATGTTCTGTAGGAGTACCCTCAGCAAAAGAGGGTAGGAATGGACAAGAGAAGGTAAAGGCCAAGTAGAAGGGATGGTAAGTTAGTTAAAACTGCTTACTTATATACGAATATTTAACAAGAATGTACCCTTTTGTCTTTTTCCTCAACTTTCTTTTAGTAACAGCAACAACAACAAAGCTACAACAAAAATGTAAATATCACTGGTTAGGATTTCTCTTCAATGGATGTCATCTAATGAAATGCTTTTGTTTTCTAAATGAATCAGGAAATGACTTGCCCAAACTAGTTAGGTAGTAGAGGTGGAAGTTGGTGATCTTCGTTCTAGTCCCCCTGGCAAGATGTCAGTTTGCTGTTTCTTTCATTTAAACAGCTTAGAAAGAAAATTCCAACCCAGATCATGTTGGTGGACTCCTACAGATTTGTGCTACAAATTAGTTTTAATACCACCTTGAAATTCTCTAGAAATATGCACAATTATTATTTGACTCATCTTCTTTGTCATTGAAGAAGAGAAATTCATGTTTCCCTCCTCTGTTTTCCAGGTATGGATTGAGGTATAAGAAAATGATCTCAAACAATTAATATCAGCATTTACTGATAACAGAATTTTTAAAAATTGGAAAGCCATTCAAGGTAATTACAGATATACAGGTCTAACTCATTTGAAGAAAGTCCCAAGGTATAATCCCTCTTTTTAAAAAGGAAAATAAGGAGAGTTTGTTTTGGAAGAATCTGCATTTAAAAATTTTTCTAGTACAGCAGTTATTCCTGGCTGGGGGAGCAAGGAATAATATTTTTCCTTCTGCCCAGAATGACTAGCTTCTAGCTATTATCTATCTTTACAGAATATATTCTCTTGCCCCAGGGACTTGTAAGTTGTCTATTTCTCAGCTGTGGGTACAATTCAAATCTGAGAGTGGAATCTGAACAGTTGATTGTATAAACACTGAGTGAGGCAGCAGTCTTCCCCAGAGAAAAATTATTGAGGAATTACTAATTAGTTGCTTGGCTGTCTCCTTGAGCCAACATGAATATGCAGGTGAAACAAAGACCCCACAGTCCTCTTGATGGGAACTGGAAAAGAGTTCCAAGAGATCATGCTCAACGTCCTATTTTCTTGATTTCCAGCAGGAAAAGTAATGTGTTCAGTGTACCTTCCTTTCCAAAATCCCTCACACCCCCAAAAATTGCCCATGACCCTGTGGTGACAAACAGAATGAGGAAAAAGTTACTAAGTCTCCAGTCAAGACTGAAAGTTTAAGGTTGAGTCCTAACTAACAATCTTAATCACATACATCAGTACTTTGAAGAAGTTCAGAATAATAGTTTATAAACCAGACCTATTTCAGGAATTGAACCCATTTTTGTGTCAACTTTGCCAAGTAAAAGGACCTATGGGCTTCATAGTGTAAGATTAAGGGATAAGATGAAGCTAGGACAAAATTAAGTAGATAAACTTTCCATTTAATGGAAAAGTTATTTCTCTAAGGATGAGGAGGATAATTTGCTACTTGACATTAGTATTGGTGTCATTGGAGGTGAAGATGAAACATGATTATGAAGAATTAGAATGAGAAAGTGAGAGAATTAAAAAATTGATCTTTTTTTAATAACATTGTTATTTTTTAAAGATTTTATTTATTTATTTATTTGACAGAGAGAGAGAGAGAGAGACAGCAAGAGGGGAAACACAAGCAGGGGAGTGGGAGAGGGAGAAGCAGGCCCCCTGCTGAGCAAGGAGTGTGATGGGGGTCCTGGATCCTACGGGACCTGGGATCATGACCTGAGTCGAAGGCAGATGCTTAACAACTGAGCCGCCTAGGAACCCTAAAATTGATCTTTCTTTTTTCTTTAAGATTTTGTTTATTTATTTGACAGAGAGAATGGTAGGCAGAGGCAGGCAGAGAGAGGGGGGAAAGCAGGGTCCCTGCTGAGCAGAGAGCTGGATGTGGGGCTGGATCCCAGGACCCTGAGATCATGACCTGAGCCTAAGGGAGAGGCTTAACCCACGGAGCCGCCCAGATGCCCAAAATTGATCTTTCTGTACTTTCATGTCCCTAGTTAGATCTCCACTTAACCAAACCCCAATAAATAAGTGTTTCCTTGTTCTGGCTCAGAATTCAGTTAAGTAGGTAAAGTTTCCCCTCTTATAATTGGGAAAATTCTTCCTAAAATCTAAACCTCTCTATTCTCCAATTCAGTCTGTGTCCCTGACATCTGTGTTATCATCTGACTTAATTCCATTTTAAATTCAATAAAATTTAATCAAATATTTAATGAACTTTATTAGAAAAATCTTGTAACATAAAACCATAAAAATCAAACTTCAGCTCTGTCACCTATTGAGTAAATAACAAACACAGAGTCTCAGTTTCCTAATCTGTAAAGTGAGCATAATACCTACCCCTGCAATAAGTTATGTGAGGCTCAAATGAAATCAACTTCCTGAACTATAAGTAGCACATAGGTGGTGTACAGCCTTTAATTCCTATTTGTTAAGCACTTTACTAGGTTTCTTGGATACTATCCCACATACCACCATCTACAGCAAGAGAACAGTGGGATCCACACTATGGTAGAGGAACATCAAGGAATTTGAAGGGACCATAGAAGGGAAAAGAGATGCTGGAATTGAGCGTCGATGTCCTGTAGAGGTAGCATTGAGTGTAGCTTTGAATGATTGGATCAACATCTGAAGGTCTCAGATGATGTGGTAGTGACAGTTTTGCAGAGACAAGTAACCAGAAAGGTTCAGAGTTAGAATTTGGTATTTAGAGATGCTTTCAGATAATAGTTCATAGGCTAAGAGCAAAGAGGAGGCCTGACTGAGAAGAGATTTGCACAAGAGTGCAAATAGCCAGGAGGAGAGACCTGAACTTTTTCAGAGGAAAGATCAAACCATTTTCTCTAGTTAAGTCTATACCAGCCATGCTGATCATTCAGTCCCTAATAGGCCCCTGAGAAAGGGATTGGAGCCTGTGGGAGCGGGAAGGGGACCTACAGAAGGGGTTGGGTATACAATATCGGGCCTGGCTGTTGAGTATTCCAGCACCTGCCAAGGATGCCCTGGGGATGCCAGGTCTCCCTGCTGGGGCCCAGCTGCCACCCAGGCCCTCCTGAAATCTAACAATGGGCGGTTGAGAGGTCAGGAGGGAATAGGGCAGGCATGACAATGAGATTCCGATGCTATAGAAAGAGAAACAATTGGGACAGAGGGAGAGAGAAGTCAAGTGTGTTGGAACTGTGCAAGAGAGGGGTGGGGGGAGGCAAATGTGAGGATAAAATCAGAATGACTGGAATTTTATGTGGGTGTCAGGGAATAAGGAGGAGAGAGTCTGTCCTTGATTATTCTATTCAGAGGAGGAAAAGGTCAGCTTTGCCAGGGAATAGGCTCCCTTGTTCCTGACCTTGGGTCTGTCAGTAACACTGATATACTCTGCCACACGAGTGTCTTCTTGCCTCTAGCTCAGTCATTTATTCTTCAGTCTATTCAATGAATATTTATTAAATTCTTGCCATATATCAAGCTCTTTGCAAAGTACTGGGGACAGAGATCTGTAATTTATCTCTCTACTATTGATGAACTAACAGTCTTCAGGGGAAACAGATTTAGGAATATAGCAGTACAGCAGAATGAAGTGGGGGGAATATGTTTTGTGGGCCTGAGCAAAGGAGCCATTAGCTCACTGAGTAAGGGAACTTCACCCAGCCTGGGAGATGTGTGCATTGAGAGAAGAATCATAAAATCTTTCCAGGACACATGATTTTTTAGCTAAATCTTGAAATTCAGGCAAAAACAAGGGAAGGCAAGGGAACTGGAAGGCCGATCATTCTACAGACAGAGAATAGGTTAGGTAAGAACCAACCAGGAAAACATTTTTACAAATAAGGCCTTGGAGTTTCCAGAGGCTTAGGCTGATGCCAAGGGTCTGTTATTCAAGTGTTGGAAGGCTCAAATAAAAATTCGGGTTCAAGAATTATCTGGGGAGGTGTTACTCTTCTTGTGTTTGTGGAAAATCATGTATTGCCCATCTCTGAACTGCTTGTGTGCAAAGATGTACCATGGATCCTAGTAGAGGGCTTCTTCAGTGATATATTTAGAATGAAAAAAAAATTTTTCCTTTGTTTCCAGTCATATTTGCTTATAAGGGGATAGACAGCAAAAGTGAGTTGGATCGGGCCTTTAGAGAAAATCACTTAAAATCTTAAGTACACTGCAGGTGACCTCCACTAATTTTAACTTAGGGGGTGGGGGAGATGTTCTGTGGGTAAAGAGAAACTAGGTGTGGGTACAACTGCGCAGAAAGAAAAACAGTGTTGTTGGAAGAGCTGTCTTCTATAACGATCCTTTTCTCTCTGGTACCCAAGCCTGGCACCTTCCCTAGATAGAGTCTAGACTCCTCCTCAATTGAAGAGTCTGAGTTCTTGACAGTGACTGCCTACCGTCTTCTCTCATAATGGATTCCGAAGAACATACTGTAGAAAGAGTCATGATTGATTAATGATATATGTAGGGGCAGGCATTTGGAAATGGTGGAAAATTTTTCCATCCTTGTGCACAAACCCACAATTTTGAGATGGAAAATAAATTAATCCATAGAGATCTGTCTCTAGAGAGACGGTATCAAGCTATGCTATCCAATGTGTCATAACTATTTAAATTTAACTTATTTTTAGTTAAATAAAAGATCTAGTTCCTCAGTTGTCCTGTCCATATTTCGAGTGCTACCCATTATAGAACACTTCTGTGATTACAGATGGTTCTATTGGGCAGAACTGCTAGAGAGTGACGGGTAAAAATTTAGGCTGAGGTGTCAAACTTCTCAGGTTAAATTTCAGATTTGTCACTTTCTTGTTAGGTGACTTGGTAGAGCAGGCTTCCTCTTCTGTGACTCCGACTTCTATCTGTAAAATACAGACAACACTAGCACTGGATTTCATTTCATAGTGTTTTAGTAAGAATACCATTAATTTCATATATGTGAAAAATAAAGATCCTTGCCTGGCATCTGGTTGTCAGTCAATTAATATTAGCTATTATGACGATTATCTGCTCATGTTTATGCAGCAACCGGAGGACAGAAAGGGCTAAGAATGTCTTGACCCCTGATCTCGGTCCTCGACTGATCCGTCAGCCTGCTGTCACTACTGAGCATCGTTTCACATGCACAACACCCTCTCTTTGCCACCGTACACATCTCCCTCCTTGCCCGGGCACTTATTTCTGTGCAGTGGAATCTGCCATCCTGGGAACCCAGGGCATTGCTCCTTGCTTGTCTCTCCCTCCCTTTTGCTTTGCCTGATGCCCACTTTCCCTGGGAATCCAGGCTTCTGCGAACAGCTGCAGCTGCTGTCCCTGCTTGCAGCTGCTGCTCGAAAACAGGGCAGCATGGTTCAGCGGTGCTCCCTCTCAGGACTGATTTTTTTTTTCATTTATCCTTGAAAATCCTGTTGGATTGTGCCAACTGTGGGCACAGTGTCAGCTGCCCCTTGTCTGTCCCTGATGCTTCTGCTTAGGGACCCTTTGTACTCACACTCCAGCTGAGTCACACACTCCAGACTGCAATCCAGTAATTCCATTTGATGGCTTTAGCCATTATCCAGTACTACTTGTACCCTCATGGGTCACCTTTTCTCATTTTCTGCCTCTCTATTAATCTGTCTTTCCTCTTGCCCAGTGTGATAGAGCTCTCACCTGCATAAAGGGAATGATGTTGATGTTGATGATGATGATGATGATGATGACGACAAGAACTACAAATCATTGAACTCTAATAATGCACCAGGTCTTGTGATACATGGATTGCAACAATTATATTTAATGTTACAAACATCCTGCAAGATATTACTGTCATTTTGCAGATAAGTATTTTCAAGTTCTAGGAGTTTGTGAAATTTGCCCAAAGTCAATGGTAGTATGTGTCAAACCTGGAAATCACAGAGAGTTTTTCAGACTCACAGACCCAAAGCATCATTAGACCTTAATGGCCATGTTAACTGGGGAAATTTATTCATCCACTTCATCAGTAAAGAATTTTTTGTTTGCTGTACCTTGTCATTAGAAAAGATATATCTGTGACCAAATGAAAACTTTCATATTGTAGCATATGTCTTCCAGTAAATGGAAAGACTTGGAAACCTATAGTCTTTGATCTTCTCCCAAATGAGTTATGGTGGTGATATTTCTGTTCCTCTGAAGACAGATAATCAAGGACTATTCTTAAGGAGGCTTGGTGGAAAATACGATGGTACCCAGCATTTTGTGCAACAGGAATCAAGACACAGGGCTCCTGCCTGAGACTCAGTAGAGGTAGCCACTGCCCATTTCCTGATGTGGACCTCACCCTCATCCACTCCAATGGATACCCAGGCCCTTGCACAGTATCTAAAAATACTGAGTTGTCCCAATTGAAGAAGGTTCACCACGCTCCTATCTTGCCTTTGTTCTTCTTTCAGACTTCCTACTTGCTCCCTCCCTTGTCTTCCAGTCTTATTCAGCCTTTATCTTGGCTTATTTCTGTCTCTCTGGTTCTGTTTATTTTTTTTTTAAGATTTTATTTGTTTAATTAGATAGAGTGAGAGAGAGGGCACTTGCAAGCAGGGGAAGGGGCACAGGGAGATAGAGAATCTCAAAGAGACTCCACGTAGAGCATGGAACCTGATGCTGGGCTCAATCTCACTAGTCTCAAAATCAAGAGTCAGATGCCTACTGTCTGAGCCACCCAGGCACCCCTGGTTTTCTTAATTTCCAAAACCCTACTTCTTCAACCCTTTTTAATTTGTCTCTGTATTTTATTCCATATTATTTCAACTGGATTCTCTGACTTTGTCTAAGTAAATATTTTTATGGTCATATTCATTCAATATAACCATTTTTATGGCTATATTCAATGACATGGTGAAAACTGGGCAGATAAAACTCATAAATGTTGACAGTCTTTTTCATTCACAGAAAATCACCCTGCAGAAAGTCACCACTCCCTTCTTATGAATTGAGTAGATTTGGACATTATCTGAAACTCCTTATGATCATCTATAAAATTGATGGAAAAAGAACACTCCCAAAGATATGCGAGTTTGTAGGGTGCTGACTTAACATCACAATCCCCAGAACATGTTTAGGTGATCCTCAAAAATTTTGCTTTATCTCCTCCTTACTATATGGGAAGGACTGCACTGGGAGCTGTTAACATAACAAGAGGGTAAAATAGCCTCTCATCTCAAGAGCTTATAATCTAGCAGAGGAAACCTAGATGGAACTAGAACTTTATTTCTAAGGTCAACTTCCATGATTCCTTAAACTGCAAAAGAAGAAGGTAATAATTAAATAAATATACAGAAAGAAGGAGGCAATAATATAAGTAAAATAACATAAATATAAATACATAATAAAGAAGGAGGCAATAATTATCACAGGGATGTTTTTTCAGCTAGAATTTGCTGGATAAGTACAATTTTGGTAAGTGAGGATGGAAGAGAGGACACTCCAGCGAAAGGCATTGCCAGGAGCAAAGGAAAGGGAGCTATGTCACTTCACATTGGTTAGAGGCACAATATCCCAGAGAGGTGACACAGATATAAAGACGTGGCAATGTCTTTAATATATAGATATTAAGGGGTGGCAACGAAGGGTCGGGGAGTGGGATGGGTGGCGTCTGACAACAGTGAGGGGAGAATTAGTGTATTTAGACCTGAAAACTTAGACCAAGACCTGCTGTAGTGGACAGAGATTAAATAAGCCTGGAAGTTTGGACTTCATTCTTCAGTGCTTGGAGAATGCATGCAGGTCTTCCACAAAAGAAATGACATGGTCCTGGCTTTTCTTTAAGACAGTGAATCGGGATGAATTGGGGCAAGGAGGAGACATGGAATGCAAAAAGATTAGAGATTTGAAAAAACACTGGTGCATGAATCCAGACACAGAGATCCTGAGGGCCTGAACCAGGGCAGCGGCATGAGGGTGAGACTGCATGGGTGAAGAGTGAGAAATAAAGAAAGGTAACATGGCAGGTGTGAGCCTGTGCTCTTTTGATCTCTGTGTTTCTGACTCTCTATGGGCCCTCCCTGCTCTCTGACTGACGTCTGTTTCTCTCACTTCGTGTCTGTGACTTTCTCTTCCTTGTGGAAACCCAGACTCTGTGGGTCAGTGAATGCTCTTTCTGAGATTATTTGGCAGCAGCCAGAGGGAGGTCTGCAGTCTTTCTTCCAGAGCTTCTGTTCAGGTGAGAAAAACAGCTTGCCTGAGAGCTGCTTGGAGAAAAGGAGACTTTAGAACCTCCTTTGAAACCTGGCCCATTAACCAAACCTCTCCCAGGCTTGTCTCCTTTGCTCCTACAATACTGAACAGTTCTGAATCCCCCTGGTCCTCCATCTGTCCGCATGTGTCCTAGATCTCCCTGGGCAGGGATTAGGTAATTGTGCCATTCCCATCAGCATGCCCAAGGGTCTGGCAGGAGGGAAGCTGCCGGCTGGCAACAGTGGGCTGAGCAGGAGCCAGGGGAGCGTCTGCTCCAGGAGTCCCTGAGCAGCTTGCGGCTGTGCCTGGCCCTTGGCGAGGCAGCCACGTGCTTGCCTGCCCTGGATCTGCCTCAGCTCAGAGGCCAGCTCTCAGAGGAGGAGACTGCACAGGCTCAGACCAAGAAAGAGCACTTACAGTTATTTGACTGCCTCTCCAGGTCCAGCCCCATGGGAAATGCTAGATGTTCCCCCACTTCCTTCCAGCCTTCACCTCCCTTTGCCAGTGCTTAGCTTTCTAGCTCAGTTTTATCCTGGAGTTAGGGAAGGAAAGAACCCAGCATACAGACTTGCCAAAAATTAAATGATCCGCAAAAGTGTTTCCATTGGACTTTGGACCGTATCCAAATATATACATGTACATATATATATGCGTGTGTGTGTAGAGTGGATGTGTGTGTTCAACATGTACCAACACATACTTTCAAATACACACATGTGCACACATAAACACACACATAAACATATATAACCTGATGTATGTTTTTAAAATGTAGATACATTCATATGTGTGTACACACAGACAACAAAAACATAATCAACTGGCATGGAGAAGCAAGTTTCATGTGAAATATTTCCCATCAATCATCCCCAGCATGGATTATTCACATGGATAACTGAAAACATGCTGTATTTATAACCAAGTAAATAACATAGTCAACATCTTCCTGTCCCTTTCTCATTTAAGGGAGTGAAAGGGGCACAATTCTAGGAATAAGGCAATTTCTTAATTTTTTATTATTTTAGCTTTGTTTATTTTAGCTCACTATAGCTTATAGGTCATTCTGGTGACAAATATTCTGTTGTCATCATGTGTGGAGAGTAGGTTTATTGCTAGGAAACTGCCCTCTAAGTTGATAATGAATTGAAACACCCCAGTTCCTTAAAATAATTGCCTGGTAAAGATAAAACCACACAAGAACCCCAACCTTCGTTTTAATGTTTTGTAGTCCATTTTTGCTTTACCTATTAGCTTTGACTTAATCATTTTTTTTTTCAAAATGTGTGTATCTGTCAGAGAAAATGGACACTGGCTCCTTGGGAACCATGAGTGTATGAAGCTGGGAGATTTCAGGTGTCTAATGACACAATCATTTTATAAATGAGAAAATAGAAGCCCAGACAGCTTCCATGCCTTGCCATGACCTCATATTTGCTTTCACATGTCTGCATAGGTTTCTACAATATCTACAACACTTTCAGTGGCTTATTTTGAAGACTGATTCATTATTGAGAACTGAACTTTATGACTTTAGACCTGGTGTGGATGCTTAAAAAAGAGTAATTTCTTCTGCTTTTCCTTGAATCTTTAGTTATTGTTTTCTAATATTTTTCTCCATTGCTTTTTGACATCTTGGCTAAGATCAAGTGTCTAATATTTTCTCCAATTCACATTTAGGAAGTTCACTCACTTACACATATATGAGACACTGATCTAACACTATATTTTCATGTGTGTTAGGACAGCCCTGACAGGATTCCTTTAATTTTTATGATCAACTACCTCTCCGGTTACTATGTATCTGCCCCTAGCCTGGGCCACAATTTTCTCTGCTTTATGTAATATTCTTAGTGATTAACCTTAGCAAGTTTAGCAAAGCAACCGAGGCTTTGAGGGGCTAATTAATTTAAGCAAGTAAATTATCCAAAATTTTCATAATCATCCATTAACCTTATTTCAGAATACGTGTCTTACTTAACCCCAAATAAAGCAGACCTTTACTTATCTAAAACAAATAAACAAACAACATTATAATCAGATCATCTCTGACTTAACTTCTAGCTGATTCACCAAGCTAATCGGTAATATCTCTGAGTTTCTTCCTTTATCAAGCAGTATTTATAACACTTGAACTACTGGCCTCACATTGCTCTTAATATTGAATATGTAAAAATGCTCTATTATTTTATATTCTGTCAGATTATAAACCTACAAAGCATGGTCATATATTTATTTCTGTATTCCCAACACTTGGCTTAGTGCCTGGCCCTCAGAAAATGTTCAATAACTGTTTATAAAATTAAATTGAAATGAAGTATATAGTACTATGTATTTGTGAGGTAATAGTATTCTTTTTCTACATGGTTTTGGGCCAGATGACAGCAAAAAGCTATCACAAGACTCCTTTCACTCTATACTGATTTCTAGAAAAGAAAGAAAAATAGTGTGTCCTATTTCCCAAATTCAGGAAATTTGCTTCTGGGAATTTCTGTTTAAGATGTCCCTGTGATGAGTTAGAAAATGGTATGTTCCAATATATGGACTCTAGGTCAAAAGGCTTGGATTTTGATGTTGGCTACAATGATTTATTGTATAAATGCAAAGGATCTGCTCTGTCCTCTTGTTCTCAATTCTTGTTCTCAATTCCTTCATCTTCTCCCTGATAATAATAATAACAATAGTAATGGTTGATTGCTTCCTTTGTGCCAGAAGCTAAGACAATCCCTTCACTGGCATTATCATTAGTTCTTACATCAACTCCATGGATTTGGTGGAATTGTTATGTCCTTTTTATACAGAAGGAAACTGAGGCATAGAGATGTTCAATAAATTGCCTAGGACTACTCAACCAATAAGTTTCAAACCCAAGTCTACCTGATCCAACCCTCTCAACTAAGAATTCCATGGGTGCCCTAGGCCTGCTGCAGTCACCATTGACACTCCCCCAATCATATATTGGAGGCAAAGAGAAAAGTTAACATAAATGTAATGAAAGAATAATGAATGGTAACATGGGTGGTAGTAATTACCACTTATTAGATACTTGTTTGTCCTCTGGGTGTATAATCACAATTGGTCCATCATAATAACCCTGTGACATAACCATTATTATTATTGCCATTTTAAACTTGATGGATCTGAGGATTTGCAGGATTAATCAACTTAACAGAGGTTATTCAGTCAGGAAATTGCATAAATAAAATATCCTGTATTTAATCCTAAAGCCAGTGTTTGCTATCAAGGTGACAAACTATACTTCAAAGTTATATACCCAGAAAAAAATAATCTTGACGCTAGGCTGCTCCTCTGTCAATAGAAGATTTTGCAATTTTCATTTCTGTAATTCCCCCTTAAAACTTTTTTCTAAAGCTCTAAAGATCTATGACATGACAGCAGGGAAGTAGACTTAAGTCCTCTGAAAGATGGACACTTTCAAGCAACAAAGCATCACTCTGTGAGCTAGCCTATCCCAACATAGGCAACATACAATACAAAGTTGAGCTTTTGTCAAAGGAAGGAAAGTCTTCTCAGATTGCAGACCTTGGGTATGGGCCAGCCTGGGTCATTGATACAAAAAAGGATGTTGTATGTAAAGGACAGCTGGAAGGGTGTCAGAAAGTTCCATCAGCTCTGGCTTCTTACAGATATGACATCTTTGTGTGCCTACCAGGCAAATAATCACAAAGAATCATTTCAAATCTTTTGGATAAACTAAATAGTTCCAATCCTGGCTCCACCATTAACTAGCAGTGTCAGCTTGAACAGATTACTCTATGCCTTAGCTTCCTAGTTTGTAAAATGAAGATAACAGTAGTGTCTCCCTTATAGGAATGGTTTTAAGATTGAATGAATTAATACATGTAAATAACTTAGAAAAGTGACACTACATAGTAAGCATCCAATAACTGCTAAATGTGATTGTTGTTATCTGTCAGTTTATCTTTATTCCTCCAGAATATTATTTGTAAAGGTTCTCTTAAAAAGTGTCAAATGACATGAGTACATTATGATTCACTCAATATCGTGAAAGATTAGATAATAATAAATTATGTAATTTAATTTCATAAATTATGGTATTTTAACATGGAATGCTTGCCAGCTATAAGAAAGAATTTAGAAACATTTTATGACATCAGAAAATGCTCCATGGTATTTGTTGAAAAACAAAAGTAATATGCAGAACTGTTACAATATACCACCAATGGGAAAAGGGGAAAATAATGTAACTTCATATTTGTTCTTAATGTACCTAATATTTTCTTATATGCATAATAGATCTTTGGTACCTAGTAAACCAAAGCTTAAAAAATGGTTTCAAGTTGGAGAGTGGGTCCTGGGCAGATGAAGAGAGCAGTGGAAGGATGACTCTCTTTCCCTATTTTAAACCAAACCTCTCCCTTTACTAACCAACTATGTTTTATTATCATCATCAATATTATTTCTTTGATCATCAGCATTTTAGTCATGTAAGAAGGAACCCTAAAAGAAAAAAGTCAAGAGAAGAGATGTGAAGAAGCAGTTGTCAAAAAACATACTTCATGAATTTTTGAAAAGTTGGTAGGCCCAATTCTGGATAATAGTGCATCTTCCTATGGTCCACCTCTCTGTGGTCTGATGGTTTCAGATGCCCTTTGCCTTGGATTCCTGTAAATGTGAAGATCTTTTTTCTCAACTGCTGATTACATAGTTGAATATGTGTGTGGAAGAGATCAGTGCTTCTAGACTTCTGACTACTTAGTTTAGACCTTTCAAATTTTCTGGCAAGATGAGATGAAATATGGGATGTAAATCCTCCTGACAGACTGGCCCATGCTCTTGCTGACTACTCACAGGACAGAAAGTTCAAGAAAAATGATAGTCAAGAGTGAAGATAAACTTTGAAGACAGACAATGCAACACAATTTCTAGTAAAATTTACAGCTTTATTTCTGCTAGAAAAAAAGAGAGGAGAAACAGTCTGGGTTTTGTGTTTTGTTTTGTTTACAAAAATTTTAAACAACTGGATTTTTTTTATTTGATAAAGTCCACAGAAGAATGAAACCACCTTGGGTAAGAGAGTAGGCTCTTTCGAGTCACACTGCACTCCCAAATTTTAATTCAATTAGAAAGTCTCTCTGAAAATTTCAGGGAGGCCTGGCGCATGGGTACAATATTCCTCAAAAGCACAAACAACAAATTCCAAAAAAATAACTGGCTCATCTCAGCATAAAGGGGTGGGGGATTGAAGAATATTAACTTGCATAGCCATTCAAATTATTGCTGCTTTTATAAAATCATTATGGGTAATTCTACACTAACTGCCTCCTTTTGCCTCACCCCAAACTCAGGGAATTCCTAGAAAAATTATGAGCTATTCTCCAAACAAAGTTTTAGGGAGGGTTTGCAAGCACATGTACAGAGCCCAAGAAATGTGCATGAAAGGAGGGGAGAAATAAATTAAATAAATAATATCTAATAAATAACTCCAACAACATTCATTATCTACAAACTTAAATGCCAGAGAATGTTAGATTCCCCCACAGCATCTCACAAAAGTAAGTGCCAGTATAGCCTCAGAAAGGATGGCTTTGTAAACAGTTTACTTGCCTTTTCCCTCCAGAACGGTGTGGTGAGGGGAACCACTTTGGAGGCTGTGGGATAAGATCTCTCTACAAGGATATTTTCAAGGGGATTTACAAACCAAGGGTGCAAAATACAGCAGAGCTAGCACTGCAAGCAAAATGGAAAGAGGGTGACTTAGACCATAAGGAGATAATAAATAAGAGGGCAAAAAAAGTCAAGATACACAGATAGTTCGGCAGGTTTTAGGGGATAGCTGAGCTGTAGAAAACAGCATACTAATCTGCCTTATCAATTTTATTCATTGGCCCTATTTGTGTACCCTACATCCTAAACTTATCCTCTCTGGCAGGAGCAGGATGAGATCCACTATCATGTAAACCACTTAGGCTTTCAGTTTGTTTTAAATAATTGTCCTGGCAGATTGAACAGACCAGTGAAATTTTTCAGATCACATTTCTCTGGGAAAAAAAAATGACAAATTTAGTGTTGATATAAAGGAAAGAAGAGTTACATGAAGAAAAATAAACATCCTGCAAATCAGGATAAACCTGTGATGAAAACATAAATTGGTAAAAGCATTCACTGGCCTTGGATTTGATTTCTGCAACCCTAAATCTGCTCACTTGGGATGTTATCCACAATATGTATCAACATATTATGTTTTAAAAGTGAGGAAGAGGTAACAATTAGGGGAGGAGATAAAGCATATATGCATTAGAAAAATTCAAGTTTGGTCAATAAATTCACTGGTGTTTATCCTTCTAGAAAGTATAATAATAATTGGTGTGGGCAGAAGTCAGCAGTTTTAATCATGTTTTCTGTAACCAAATGAAATTTATCTTGCCAGAGAAAATTTGGTTTTCCTATGGGCAGGTTTAAGATAGGAGGAGTCTCCCAACTATGGTTAGTTATTATAGCCAATAGCCATTTTATTGCTTTTGAATATGACCTGGGTTTTTGCTGATTTCGATAGCAACACCTGAGCTTCTTCAGAATTTCCAGAGCCTCTGGGTTATTGAGACTATGAAATGGTCTAGATGACTTCTCTAAGTCCCATTGATCATCAGAGTCTGGGGTTACAGAGACTTCCTTGCCCCACCTCTAGTGCTGAGGAAATGCTTTTGAAATATTATCAAGAATCAAGTTGGTATGAGATCTCTATTATGGTTCTTAAATTACTAATGAAGGTATGTTCAGCTTTCAACCAACAAGAAATAGAGCTAATCTCTTAAAAGAACATGCTCTGTTATTCACAGTGAAAGCCAAGTTAGGTTTTAGCTTTTGGAGGCTATTTTTAGATAGATGCAAAGAAGTCCTATCAAGTCCCAGAGAAAAATGCATCTTGTGCTCCTTTGGCAACTCCATCTAATCATTCCACACATCCTGTCTATTCCCTAATATTCTTCAATCCTTTCAGTTTCAAAAAGTTTACAGGGGTGGTCACCAAAGTTATTGAATTTCAGAGCTGTGAAGGACTTTAGAAACCACCTAGACTTAAAACAATTGTCTGATTTTACCAGTAAGTAAACAGAGGTCAGCAATGAAAAATTAATTGGCATAGATCATTCAGTGAGTTTTTGGTATCATTAGAATAGGGCCCAGGGCTTCTGTTTTATTTCCACATGATTGTAACAATCCAATAATTTCACTTGAGGACCCTAACTAAAGGAATAAATGCAATATGAGAAGCTGATAAGAAAAGAGAGTGGCTGGTACAGGACAGCCCAAATGGACTGGGGATATTGCGTCCAATATATATCTATGGGGTTCCTTTAAGGTCATTGATTTTTCAGCTCAACCACTTGAATTGTGGAAAACATTTCCATATTATCCTCTGCAATGTTTGTCTTACTGCCCTAATCAGTAAAGATTGTATTAAGTTGGGCCCCAATACCATGGTGGGGGTAGGAATCATAGGACATATCTATGGGAACATCATAGCGAGGCGTAGCAGCCTGAAACGGAGTTGAATGCACATGCCCTGAGCTTAGACTTGCAGAGGGATAATGTGGCATGAAGCTGTAGGATTTATCCAGGTCAGGAGAGCCATCCTGCTTCAAGGAGAAGTTCCCACTGATGCTCAAAGGTGGAGTGAGTGGGCCCTCATAAGGTGGTGTACTGCAGTCAGGTGGATGGCTCCCAAAGGATGATTCTCCCAAACTCTTGAATACTTGGGGTTTGAGATTAATAAGATGTGTTTCCATGTGGCCATAAGGAGGACTGGGGAGCCCAGGAGACTGATAGTTGAAGTTATGGACAGAAATGGCAGAGTCACAAATAGGAGATTTCTCCTCATGCTTCTCCAGGAGGACAGACTGAGGGCCCAGCTGGAGGCATCCAGCCACCAGGTTGCTTGTGGGCTGAGACAGCCCTTTGCAGAGCATCTCGACAAAGCCCTTCCCTTCAGGTGTCTGTCCAGTTTCCAGGACCTCAGACAAAGCCCAAATATAGTTCCTGGCCAGTCTTAGAGTCTCTATCTTGGAGAGCTTTTGGGTCTTTGAGTAACATGGCATGACTCTCCTCAGGTTGTCCAGGGCATCATTCAAGCCGTGCATCCGGGTCCGCTCTCTAGCATTGGCCTTGACTCTTCGGGCCCTGAATCTCTCAAGGCGAGCTTTTGTCATCTTCTTTTTCTTGGGACCCCTTCTCTTAGGCTTCTCCCCATCCTCTTCCTCCTCTTCTTCCTCCTCAATACTGTCATGCTCTTCAGCTAAGCTTCCAAGCATCCCATAAGCAGCTGGTCTTCTCTCCTCCTCCTTCATCTCATTCTGAGAGCCCAGACCTTTGTCCATCCAGGATGGTGTGTTGACCAACTCTGTCACCTCCTTGGATTTCACGTAAGGTTTTGCCATTCCTAGATTCTGGAAAAGGAAATGGCAATGATTAATGTCTTTGAATATCTGCTTTTATTTTTTTTTAATTTTTTATTTCTATTCAGCGTAACAGTATTCATTGTTTTTGCACCACACCCAGTGCTCCATGCAATCCGTTATTTAAATCTTGACTTTCTTTTTATATCTTAGATAAAAATCACAGAATTGGGGGGCGCCTGGGTGGCTCAGTGGGTTAAAGCCTCTGCCTTCTGCTCAGGTCATGATCTCGGGGTCCTGGGATCGAGCCCCGCATCGGGTTCTCTGTTCTGCGGGGAGCCTGCTTCCCTCTCTCTCTGCCTGCCTCTCTGCCTACTTGTGATCTCTCTCTGTCAAATAAATTTAAAAAAAAATCACAGAATTGGGGCACCTGGGTGGCTCAGTGGTTGAGCCTCTGCCTTCAGCTCAGGTCATGATCTCAGGGTGTCTGCCTCTCTGCCTACTTGTGATCTCTCTGTCTGTCAAATAAATAAATAAAATATTTTTTTAAAAAGCACAGAATTGTATTGGGATTCAACTTATGATTATCTAGTCCAAGTCCACCATTCTGAATAAGTTATCTAAGGCTCAAATAAATGCCCAGAACGCTAATATAGCTATGGCATATTACAAGAAAACCAACTAAAGAAAATGGAAATTGACTTGATTCTTCATTATAGTGCCAGTGCCTTACTCTTTTTATTCTCTGGTACTTTGTCTCATAGATACTTTATGCAAAAATAACTGATATAATGGTCAAACATATTTTTCCTTTTTCCCAGAATGCATATCATAAAGGGAAATAGATAAGGTGGGCATATAAATTATTGTCCAAATAGAGAAATTCCTGAAAGTAAAAGAGGATACTAAAGTAATTATAACTATATAATATATATACAATAATTATAATTAGTACAAAATTTGAAAAGAATATTAGTAAGTAAACTGTTATATTTTACACTATAAAATAAATGAAACACTGTGGTGGGATCATTCAGACTACTTTGTTCTCCAGAGGACTACCCAGACTCTATTTAGAGATATATCACATATATTTAACCTGTAACATTCCATGTTTCCCACTGACTCTACCAATGTTAGGTCCAACCATCCTAGGAAAGAACTGTGCCACAACTGGTTGCTATGTGACATGAAATATTTCCTCACCATCACCTGAAGAGCATTTTGCTTTTCACCAAGCACCTTGTGGCCTGTCTAGTGTAGTGGTGTTAGAGGTGTTAGTGATATGGTGTCTAAAAGGATCAGGAAAAGAGAGCAGGGTTACCACTGACCATTTTTTTCAAATTGGCCCATATGTTACAGTGATAACTCTTCCATTGTACATGCATCTCACATCATCAGACAAGACTATGGCAGAGCACCTAGATTTATAAGCCAGAGGTCTAAAAAGCTCACTGAAGATTATTTTAGTGCAACTATTATAAAAATACTTCATTAAAAATGAAAAATCTGGAACAAATGCAAGACTTAAAATGGTAGCTGCAAACATTGAAATAGCCTGACTAATTTACTTGCCTATCAGATACAATTTAATATGAATTTTCTTTGACAATATTGCAGTATGAAAACCAGAAGACATGAGTAGTTAATAAACATTTCGTGTTCAATTCTGGAAGAATGACTTGTTTTGAGATTTGCTGATCAATTTGTAGATATACAATTTACCAAATAAAAGTATCTGAGAAGCTCCATTTGGGCATCCCAATTTACCAGCTTAGTCTTTGAAATGTTAAACCTTCCATCACTTTTGTTTTTCTTCCATCACTTTTGTATATCAGAAAGAAGAGAGCATGATAAATGTTTTTTGATCCTTAAAGCTTGGGCCTCAAACCAATGAATGCAGGAATTAGCACATAGATTTTAAAAATATAAATATATGATTTGATTTGTTTCTGGTAATTTGAACTTGTTTTCCTTGTAACCTCATTTACCTCCTATAAATAATTAATGTTACCACATTGCAAAAACAGCCTAGGTTTCATGTTAATCAGCACAGAAATCATGTCAGCTTGACTTACTCACTTAATAAGGTTTCCTGGGCAAGCAGCTTTATTGAAAACACACGTTGGAACCTATTGGTCAATTGGCTGCCCAGGCCAAGTTAGAAAATCCCACTTTTAATATGGATGATGGAGCTTGTGTGCTGAGCTGCGCTTCTAACTCAGCCAGCTATCCAGAGGGAGGGTGAAGGACCTAATTAACTTTTCTGTTAAAGTAACACAGACCTTTCTGAGGCAGGTGCACTCTGAGGCCAAAGAGGATGGAGTAGGCTTGGGAAACGTAATATTCCACATGCAATTATAAAAACACTTGTGTGGCCTTACAGCCAACCTCGGAGGGCTGTTTTGTAGTTGAGGTCACTGTGGGTCAGAGATTAAGTGACAGAAATGCAAAAATGTAAAGCTGATAGAGCAGGACATACCAGGTCTTCTGATTCCAAATCCTAGGTTTTATAGTTTTTTTCTCCTTTCTTTTTCCATCACAACTACAGGAAGAAAGCCACTTTGACTTCAGGAGATGTGAATCAGTAGAACTAAGTCACCAGGAAATGACCATCATCCAAAGAGAGGCTAGTTTAGGTGTTCTTTGCAGTGTTAACTGTCATATTCCAGGATTCCTTCCTCTTCCAAATTTTTTCTTGTTCCTTCCACCCTTTTATTCTCCCACTTCTCTTACTCTCCTACTTTCTCCTTTTTTTCCCCCTCTTCCTTCTATTTCTCTCATCTCCTCTTCAACATGATATCACTGAGTCATACTTACAAGCATGGAGAGTTGAGAAGGAAGATTCAAGAGAGGAATTCAGAGTCTCCTGAATTACCCCTGAAACTGAATACCACCCTAGCCTCTGTAATTGACCTTTTTATTATTTTATTTTTATTCCTATCTCCACCTCCCTACCTCTGGAAATTAGCCAAGCTCTGTCAATCCTCATCCTCCTCAAGAAGTGGGATTAGGAGAATAGAGTAGACTATCCTTTGCCTTTAACATAACTTAATGGTTCCTGTAAGAGTCAAAGAGCTATTTTCAAATTAGATTATCAGCAGGGATGAAGGAAAACAACCAACTGGCTTTAGCTAAAACGATGAAAAGGACAATCATGGAAAGGATGGATGGCTCCAATTTAACTCTCTCTTTTCCCCTAGATTCTGGTCCTTTAGCCCTAAGAGAATCCCATGGATATTTGATGTGGCTTTGAAATCTTGGAAGGTAGAATAACACACACTCTAGGCCCAACTCTTCTGATTCCTGGTTGCTGATCTCAAACATATTACATGACTCTCTGATCTTCCATTTCCTCTTTGATAAAATAGGAATAAGGTATATTCAACATAGTTCTTGCAGGGTAAATAAAAATAAGAAAAGGTTTTGTAGACCTTAGATGCTATAAAACATTATCCATATATTAATCTTGTGTTTATTCTTTAATTCTCTTATCTAATCTATTTACACATTTGCATATTCAAAAATAGAAATTGCTTCTCACAGATTAATGGTAAAAGTAGATTGTACTAACTACTGTGCCCCTTATTATCTTGAGGGAAACTTCTCTGATTGGCTCAGAAGATAATCTGACAATTGCCCAATGCAGCTGGACAGCAGACTCTGGAGTCATATTACCTGAGTTTAAATTTCAGTTCTATTACTTACTAGATGGGTGACCTTAGCCAAGTTTCATAACTTTTCTGGGCCTTATCCCCTTTCTTTAAAATGGGAATAATAATAGTCCTACCTCATAGGATTACTGTGAGCATAATGAGCTAATGTATTTAAAGATTTTGAATAATGCCAGACATCATAAATGCCATGTAAGTGTTAGGTACTATTGTTCCTAAAGTTCATCATTAATTCTTCCAGTCACATGGACAAAAATAAGCATAATTGCACTCTGTGCTTAATATTGATTTTATGCCAACAAAAGCCAATAGCTCTATCTCAACGACCATTTTCAAAAATGTTTGCCAAACCCACTCCTCTAACTTCCTACTGAAACTAAATATCAAAGCTTCTATCCTGTTGCAAGAGATGAGGAAAAGAAGTTCTATCAGCTGCCTCTACCAGATTGACTAAAATTCTCCCACCATTCAAGAAGGAAGTTAGTCTCTTTCATTCTGTTTTTAAATCAGGAGACAGCAATTTAATGGACACTCTTACTCCATTAAATGAATTTTTAGGTTCATAAAGTTTCTGGTGGAATATAGAAAATTCTTGGCCCCTGGGCATTTTTCCTTTTGTATGATTAAACACTATTGGGGATAAGACTTTCCTATCAGAATAAAGTACCAGAGGTCTGAAGAGAAAAATAAAGTGTCTCTCAAATAGAAGTAAAAACCAGGACTCCTCAAAGATTTTTTAATTTTTTTTTGCCTTTGACTTTTTCCACCTACATATCTCCAATGCATCAAAAAGTTAGCAGAGGGGAAAAGATGATGAACATCCAGTTTTAGACTTGAGAATTGAAAATGTGTGTGATACAGTTCAAGGAGACTAACTTGGTTCTCTCCAGAACAAGTATCTAAATCTACCATGGCTTTTAGCCTGTTAATGAACCAGCTCAGGGGTGTATTGGAAGAATCATGAAACTGAAACCCTTTTCACTCATTTATTACTTACCTATTAAATGAGCACAGAAAAATTATTTTCATTTTTTTACCCTTAGGGCAAAGTAGAAATGATATTTCTGTCTTTCATATCGCATTCAGAAGCTTTTATGAAAAGCAAGGAAACCAAGCACAAGTACTTATACTTTGTAAAATTATTATGCAAATGTAATGGTTGGCAATTGTTTGATAAAAGCAGAATGGGAAAGTTCATAGCACTACACAGAGTATTGTGATAAACGATTTTAAGTTTCCCCAAATTTTACAAAAGAAATTAGCTCTCAAAATATACATGAAGCTGACTCCAGTGTGGCAAAATCAATGAATACTGGCTCTGGAGGAAGAATACAGCCTTCCCTGACTCCACCCTCAAATGCATTCTAATTCTCTAAAGCCCGTTTTATTCTTTGATCTTGGAATTGGGACATCCTTACACATCTACACATTATAACAAAATTTTGGCTTATCTTTAGGGTCTTCTTAAATTTCACATTTACCCAATTCTTTCAAATTTGGAATTGTCTCTCATTTTTTTTAAATCTGTTCTAGCAAAGTGTTTGCTTAGGCAATGATTTTGACTACCCAATACTTTAATTACTGAGACTGAGGTCATTGAACATGACTATTATGTGGAGCTGTACTGAATTCATCTGACACTTTTGCTAATTTTTTTATTTGTTGTGGAGAAGTTTCAACAGATGAATAAGTGAGCAAGGAGTACTTGCATGTGTGTGTGGTGATTAGACAGTGCCTTTCTTCTTGGAAGCTGCTTGTACTCCCTTCACTTCTTTATCCTATGACTAAATCCTAAATGCAACAGAAAGGGGACTATCCAGCTCAGTTTCTAGGGAATCTAAGCACCAGATAGGCTAAATGCCTTGCTCAGAGTTGCAGTCTTCCCACTGAAAAGACAGAATGCAGACCAGAGTGCTCACAAGCTGCACTACCTAGAAACATCCTGTGGGGCTGTTTTGTGCTCTTCCAATACAACTTTTTATACTCTACCACTTGTTTAATATCTACACACACACACACACACACACACACACAGGCACATTTTATTCAACATAGCCATGTCATACTTCAGTCTTCATAGCCTCAGATTCAAATGGTGAACTTTGCAAACAGAAATTACTCAATCTTTCAGTTTGACCCCTTGCTCTCAAACACTTCACCTCTGGTCTCTCTGTCAAAAAACAAGGCAAACATTTTACACTTATTAATATTGTTCTGAATACATGTTGGGGGTGGTGAATGATGAGTGAGAGGCAGAGGAGATGAAAGTATACATGGACAATATTTCTCTTCTGATTTCTTAGCAGAAGAACTGAGGAAAAGGAAAGTTTCCCCACTTTGTTACAACTATCTAAGAATTTTTAGCAGACAAAATGGGGGCAATGGTAAGAATATACCCCATGGCTTTCCAACATCTTCTCTCATTCCTTTTTCTTTTGCCATTCCTCCTTTTCCCCATCCACTTTCTGCACAGCCCTAAAATGCGGGGAGCAGAGCAGAGGATTGAGTCAATTCTTGCAACCTACTTGCTGAGCCATCTCAGAAAAGCAGTTAAGCTTTCTAGACACTTTCCTCCTGCATTAATAAAATGGAAGGGTGGGTCTAACAGAAAAGGGGGAAGATAATTTGTAATATCAGCTTTATAAAAATGATTTGGAGTAGGAGTTTCACTTTGGGTGGTAAGTGCTATGGGAATTAGTGAAATTATTAAAACTTAAATATCTGTCCGTAAGTGTTCTCTCTCTACTTCTCTGTTCAAGTTTCCTAAACCCTACTCCCTCCTCTCCTAGCCCAGAAGAACCTTACCTCAACTCAGCTGCTCCTCTAGGCCTGTGGGAACTTCCCACAGAAACTTTAACAGTCCCATACCAACCCATCCAAGGGCTTACCTCTGTCAGTGGCAGTCCCTGGTATGAACTCTGTGAATCTGTGTCCTGGAGGAGACTCAGAGAACCCAACTCTCCCTGACCATCCAGATCATAGGCGGTGCTATTAGCGATCCATGTTAAACCGGCCACTGCCTCTTAGAAATGCTACTGAATCTGCTTTTTCTGACTGTGTCTTGTTCTCCTCCTTCCTTGGAGTTCTGTATCCTCCTCCAGGACGCCTTCGGGCTGATGTCCCCGTTGCAGCTGGTTTTCAGTACCTACTCTGCGTGGTTAGTTCCCTGGAGTGGAGTTTTCAGAACCACAGCCTCTGGGCAGCTCCTTGAGCTCTGACTGGAGCCTCTGAGTTGCAGCAGTTTTGATTGCTTTCCCAGCTGACCAGGGCGGGGTGATGCCGCCCCGGATCTAACTCCTCCCCTTCCCCAGCCGAAAGACACACCTACTTCAGAGGGCCCCTCTGGCCAAGTCCAGCTTACCATTCAATTATTTTGTTTATTTGCTTGTTTGTTTGAATAGGGATAGAAGTTAGTAGAAAGAGAATATGGGGAGGGGGGGGAGTTGCTGAAGTTGAGAGGCAAAGAAAAAGAGGACTGCAAATCTTTGTGATTAAAAAAGTAAGAAATGGGGTAAGAGAAAATTGAGGTAGACTTGGAGAGAGAACTAAGAAGGGTGAATGGAAAGTGACCCATATCTGAAGAGTCAAAAAATAAGAAAGACACAGGCCCAGAACACACCATCATTGACTGTTACCTTATGCATGTAGATTGGTGTCTTTCGTTTTAAAACTTCAGAATTCTAAAAGTAGATGGAAAAAATATCCTCCTCTCGCTTCTTTTCCACATGTCAAACTTATTTCCATTTAAAAACCTTTTTACTGTAATTAGTGAATATAGACAAAGCCACATCTTTATTTGTTGTACCATTCTTTCAACTTTTCTGTTTGCTTGAAATTTATAAAAGTATAAAGTAAATGAGTGAAATATTTCATTGTAAGGACTCTTAGCTCCTCAAATCACAAACTGGTATCCATGATTGTTTTTCAAAAATATATCAAAATATATTGTTAAGCATTCAGTTAGAAAAGGTCCATCTGAGTAGCAGTGAACTTGAAAGAAAAGAAAGGTCCTATAGGTTTTTAAATCCCTGTGATATTTTGAAGTAATATTAATTGGCTAGAACAGAAAAAGAAAACTACAGCTGGAAAGATTTAAAGAAAATATACGGATATGCGTTATTACAGAGAGCTACCTAGGCAAAGCATAGAATCTTCATTTTAAGATGTAAAGGATTTTGTAAACTTCTAGTGGCTCTGGGGAGGAAAGGGAAGGGTACTTGGATCAAGCAACTGACTGAATGATAGTCAGTAATTCAACTTCACTTCCATATCAGTCTTCACATCTGTAAAAGGATCTGATCAGTTTTTCCCATCAGTAGCAAGATAGAATTCTGAGCCCAAGCTCTACTTCTTTTGGAAATTGTCTTGAAAAGAATCCTCCAGGTTTTTGGAAATCATTTGCTCTACCAATGCAATGGGCACATGTCTACTAGAGATAAAGAGCTATGAGAATGCCTTATGTGCAAAGAAAGGTGCAGAAGGTTAAAACAAAAGATGGGTTTACTGTCAATAAGGCTGAAAAACATATCTTAGGTTTGAAATAGTTCATTTTTTAAAAACTCTGATATAGGTGTCATATGACTCTTGTCCTTTACACACGCACATACAAACAGAATAAAAATTAACTTTTTTTCAATTTTTATAGGAAGTTGTTCATCTTCAGCAAATCTTAAGCTCTTAATAATTTCTCTTGTGTTTCTTCTCAGGAAATATCTGCTCAGCAAAATAAACTTCATTTTCAGAGGAATTAAATAATGCATGCTAGGCAAGGTGGATTTCTGAAAACCAGATCAGATTCTCCTCTTCATCCAGAGGAAATTTATCTATGGAGTAATTTGTGCTTAGGAGAGAGCTGCAATGAGCATGTATAGAATGGATTGACCCCCTATTTTGTGTTTTCACAGCCATGTCCATGGATATTTGATAGTTCAGGATATTGGTGATGTTAGTATCCTGCCTATGCAATGCTCAAAGGGCAGGTGAGAGTAGTGGATTGTGGATTAGCAGAAAGGTGAACATATTGAAACAAAGATGAGGGTGGGGACAGAACATTCTGTGGGGCTCTTTGCTGTCTCTGACAGATGTAAGAAACTAAACACAATAGGATTAGCTCTGAAAACACATTCAATTGTGTGTATGTGTATGTGCCTGTGTGTGCAGCCTGAGGAGGGCATTGAGGAGGAAGCTGAATTTTCTTTATGAGTTGCCTTTTGCAGAGGGAGGGATGGAATTTATTTCATCGGGTCACCCTCATCACAACTCCTCATCACAACTCCTGACGGTTGGCTATTGAACTCAGGAGGGGGCCGGCCGGAGGGGTGCGTGCAGTCAGCAGAGGAAAGGGGCGGTGACTGCCTGCAGAACATTTACATTCATTCTCCTCCCCCACAGGGTTTCTGGGCCAGAGGGCCAATCCCCAGGCCTTCCTTCTTTCTCTATGCTTTTTGTAAAGCTGTGAGCTAACCTGTTAGAACCATCTGCTGGGTGGGGAAAATGCAGCCAGTGCTCAGTTGCTGGCCCACAATCCCAGAGCCATTGAAGCAGAGAGGAGGGAGGCAACAGGCAGATTTATGGGCAGCAATCTGTTCCCCCCATCCCAGGCCCCTCTGCCAGGAGACAGCTTGATAATCCATCAACCCCACTAATGAATTAATTAGTATTCCCAGTAATCCTGACCCCCAAAGGAGACTGGCCCACGGGCCCCTGAGGGGGCTAGAAACTGCCTTCTTCAACCAGACACACTGAAGTCCCGGGACCAATGCCTGAAATTAGGCCCCAGGGTGCTCAGCTACATGCCACAGACCCTGTTGTTAAGATCCCCAGATGTCCCTCCTTCTCACCTTCCCTCGGGAGACAGCTAGCTTTTGCTGAATTGAAACCAATACTATCAACAAATGCAGTCCAGAGCCATAAATCAGGGATGGTAGAAAGCGAAGATTCAGGCTGCCCATATTTAGGATAAAACTTGAACCAATCCTGAAGCTGCTCTCCAAGGATTAGTACAGGGTTCGAGTAGCGTAAGGACAGGGGCAGAAGGTAAAGGAGGCACAGTCCCTGCCCTCACTAAGCTCCAGTAGGGCAATGACACGGGGCCAAAAATAATCATGAAACAGGTTGAAACAAAGTGATTTGTGAACACGACTTTCTCCGAACAAAGACTGCAGTGGAACAGAGGTGTCAGCTGAGTTTCTGAAGGGTCTGGGGACTGGCATCTGGGCGTTTAACAACCCTCCCTTACAACTGTAAACTCTTTCATTCTTTTATAAAACTCTGAGATGTAGAGGGGTGAAAAAAGCTTGGGAGTAAGGAAAGTGTGTTCTAAATCTTGGTCTGCCTCAAACTGTGTGACCATGATGAGTGATATGAGCTCTCTGTGCCTCACATCATCTGTCAATGATTGGGTTGGATCATGACCTCTTCGGTTCCTTCCTCTAATATTTAGTGATGATAACACAGTTCAATGTTACAGTCCCCCTTTTGAGAATGAATAACATTAGACCTTCAAAAGTATACAGTCTGAGTCCCCAGGTTTGAGTAAGATAACAAGCCAGGTTAATGACAAAAGTGGGGTTAGAAAACAGGTAGTAGACATGGGAGTCCTCTCTCCATCCAGATTCCTGGTCTCTTTGGGAAGAACACTTTTTTTTTAATATTTTTATTTGTTTATTTGACATAGAGAGAGATCACAAGTAGGCAGAGAGGCAGGTAGAGAGAGAGGGGGAAGCAGGCTACCCACTGAGCAGAGAGCCCAATGCGGGGCTCCATCCCAGGACCCTGAGATCATGACCTGAGCCAAAGGCAGTGGCTTAACCCACTGAGCCACCCAGGCACCCCAGAAGGACACTTCTGACTAAACCTTCTCCCACCCCATTCATTCAAGATCTATTCTTTCGGGCACTCACAGGGCACACAGAGTGAGTGACTCATTCCAGCAACAAAATAACAACCTGCATTTGTTAAAAACCTGTTAGGAAACTTCTGAACCTTGGGGAGCCCTACAACCCGCCTCAGCGACCTTCTCTGTACTTGCAATAACCCAACTTCTACAAGCAAAGTCATCTTGCCCTCATTTGAAACCTAGCATTGCCTTTTACTAACCATGTCCCTTCAGAGAAGTTATTTATCTCTCTGGGCCTCAATTTCTTCATCTGTCAATTGAAGGTAATAATGTTTACCCAATAAACCTGCCCTGAGGAGTATGTATCTCATTAAATATGAGATAATGTATGCAAAGTACCTAGCATAGAGGCAGGCTTTTTGCAAGGACTCAATAAATTGCAGTTGTTATTGGTATTTTGTCTTAAACATTTAAATCTGATTTTTCATCTCTTAGAAATCAAGGAAAAACTGATGTCAAGTCTTCTTATAGAGTTCATACTTCTGTGCTCCTACCTCCATATAAGTATTCGTCCTTTATAAGAATGACCATACTATATTCCTTTATCCAAGAAATGAGTTTTATGAGTATATAAAACCCTAGGTACTGTGTAAGATTCTGGGAATACAGAGCTGAGTAAGATTCCTCATTCCTAACCAACTTTCAGCACGGTGGCAGAGGCAGAGAACCAAATTATGTAAGTATATAAATCAAAAACTCCACTTCTCAGTGTCCTTCTAACAGAATTACATATGTGCCCCAGGAGCCACGTATAGGACAGAGATGTTAATTGCAGTGTTGTTGTTTTTTTTTAAGATTTTATTTATTTATTTGACAGAGAGAGATCACAAGTAGACAGAGAAGCAGGCAGAGAGAGAGAGGGGAAGCAGGCTCCCTGCTGAGCAGAGAGCCCGATGCGGGACTCGATCCCAGGACCCCGAGATCATGACCTGAGCCGAAGGTAGCGGCTTAACCCACTGAGCCACCCAGGCGCCCTGTAGTGTTGTTTTTAATAGTGAGAAAGTACTAGTAAAGTTATCAACACTTTAAGGAACCAATGGTTTAGCCAACCCATAGAATATTACTTAATTTGCATGACCTGGCCTATATATGCTAACAAAAAGTGTACTGTATGTATTAACATGCTGTGGGAGGAAATGTAAAGCAATGGGTAGAAATATAGGTTCCATATGATACGTTTAATTTTTTGAATGTATATGTTAAATAATAGATATTGTACACACACACATCTACAAACTGATAACAGTGAGTTTTTCCTCAGGATATCTCCTTACTGAGATTAAGTAGATTGAGATTAGGTAGTTATCAAAGGAAATTTTTTTCTTCTTGTCCAAGAATAATGTATTCTTATATAATCTCTGTATGCAATATTGACATTAATATATAATTAATATATGCTATTTCTAAAAAATCTTGTTTCCAGGCACCTGGGTGGCTCAGTCGTTAGGCATCTGCCTTAAATTCAGTTCATGATCCCGGGGTCCTGGAATCGAGGACCACATCGGGCTCCTGGCTCGACGGGAAGCCTGTTTCTCCCTCTCCCACTCCCCCTGTGTGTGTTCCTTCTCTCTCTGTCAAATAAATAATTTTTTTTAATTTTTTAAAAATCTGATTCCCCACTCATAGCCAACCTTATTTTCAGGGAGATCTAACAATCCCCTCCACCCCAGCCCCAAACACTGGCTATATGGCCACATGCCTCCTCCATGACAAGACCATCACACTAGCTCCCACCGACTCTGCCCTCATACCCTTAGTCCCAAGAGCATTTGCCAAATCTTAGGAGCAAACTTTATGTAGAATTTAAGGGGCTTCAATCATGTGATTGTTAAGCCCCAAGAAATGTCTGGTAGAGGGCAATAGGGATTGTCTAAGAATCCAGCCTTAATTTATGCCACTGGCAGAAAATTAGAATAAAAATGAATAAAACCAAGTCTTCTGGGAAGACTAAGCAGAGAACTCCCCTTGGCACTCTCCCATCACAGCCAAAGCTCCACTCCTCCAAGTGGACACAACGCCATTATGGAGACTGTCCCCCGGATCTGTGGTAACTTTCAGCGGTCTTCTTCGTTCGGCCAGTGCCCTAGTCCCATCACTTCTAAACATTCATTAACTGAGTGAGGTAGAAGCCAATGAGAAGAAACTGATTACCAACAGTAATAATTCATAGCTAATCTTTATAGGACATATACCATATTTTAGATGTTATTTTAAGGCCTTTTCATGTATTAATCTATTTTGTCATCACAAGAGCCTTATGAAGTAGGTAGTAATAGTAGAATCATCTCTGCTTTAGAGGCAAATTGATCTAATACAGAGAGGGTGAATCACTTGCCCAAGGCCACACAGGAAGTGATGGTGTCTTAAATGATGGTGTTGGAATTTGGATACAAATAGTCTACCTCTACTACATGATATTACCTTCTTAAAGCAGGTAACTGATAGTTAACTCTACATCTAAAATCTATTCCCTGAATGCCCCAGCAGGGATACTAAAAGTAAAATGATTAACAGTGTTTGCCAGGAACAGCTGACAGGATGGCATCCTTATCTGGATCCTTGCTGTCCAGGGTATGTTTAGAAGAATCATGGTTTGCTCATAATATACTAAACTGAGATTCAATTTCAGGAGACTTTTTACCTCTACAATGAATACTGCAATATGGAGAGATGGTAACATCTTTGGACCTAGAAGCTTCTATAGTAGGAGAACTACTCTCCACTCATCTGGCCTTCCTGAGCCCCGATCTGGCTCAGATCTCATGCTCTGAGACAGTATTTTATGAATCTGGGGCAGAGAGAATGACTTCTCTTATGAAAATAAAATGTAAAACCTGTTGGGATTTGAGCCAAGTAGAATATTGAAAGACCATTGTGGGAGCTAGTTGTAGAAGCAGACCATATACTGTTGACCAGCCTAAGACTCATCTTCCAAGGTGGAGTTTTTCCTTTCTCCCACTAATTTTAAGAGAACAAAAGTACCGAAAGAATACATGAAATATCTACATAGTGCAGTTCCCAAACTCTGGTGTTCTGCTTCTGCAACAAGTGATTTTTCAACCAGAGAAGTCTGGTTGAATTTCTCAAACATTTTTCCCTTCTCCCTGCTCACCCATTCTCTCAGCCAGAACTGCGTTCCTTTCCAGACATTTTAATTCCTGGTATGACTTAGGAAGGCAGGGGATCAGGCAACACAGAGAATATAAAGTTCTGCTGACCCTTTGGGGTTCAAAGGTGAGTATTTTAAGATCCCAGAATTCTAGTGTGCGGAAAGGGTAAGGATAAAGCAGGAAACTGACATTTACAATGTGTCTACACCATACAGTTGCTGCATCAGGAATCTGCATATATCATCTCTTTCAGAAATACAACCAGCATTTTGTGAATTTTTACATTTTTCCAAGAGCTTTACCAACATGACTTCATTTAATTGCGGCAATAACTCTTTGGGATGGGGGCTAGTATTATCACCTTTTTTTTAATAGATGAGGAGCATGAGGTCCTTTAATCCATACATTCAGTAAATATTTGACTGCTTCTTATGTCCAGTGAGCAATGGGGATATATCAGCAAACAAAACAGAAAGGACAAGTGACTTGCCCAAGATCACACAGCCAAGAAATGAAGGCCATGCTTTGAAAGCCTAGGTATGTCCCTTTTATTTATTCTGATTATTATTCTGTTCCTTTAACCCCTAAGCACTGGGAGGATAGATTTGAATGAAAACCAAGTAAATACTCCCACCTCCTCCAAAAAGTCACATTGATCAAATAAAGGAAAGTAATGCTTCCAGATAGTTCCACAAAAAGGGATTCTCTATGACAGGTTCAACAGTCTCCACATCCCCACCCATCCTCCCAAACACAGTTGTGCACATACACACACACACACTCACACAGAGACAACACACAACTGTTGTGTTACATGCCATTTCTTCATATCCAGGGTGACCGTAAGTTCTGGTTTGCTTAGTATAGTCAGTTTGTGCCTGTTATAGATCAATTAATGTCCATTAATTACTTTAGAGCCCCTTTCACTTTAAAAAAAAAAAAATCCCTGGGATGCCTGGGTGGCTCAGTCAGTTAAGGGGTTAAGCTGTTGCCTTTGGCTCAGGTCATGATCCCAGAGACCTGGGATCAAGTCCGGCATTTGGCTCCCTGTTAGGCAAGTAGCCTGCTTCTGTCTCTGCCTCTGCCTGCTTGTGTTCTCTCTCTCTGACAAATAAGTAAATAAAATCTTAAAAAAAAAATCCCAGCTTTCATGTACACTGATCACCCTACTCACACTCTGCCCTGAAGTTCCAGACTTGCCTGTTCCTGGACTTTAGGACCTTAGCCCTCCCTTGTTCGCACTAGTTTATTCCACATTAAAGGGGGAAAGGCTGCCACTCCTCCCCTCAGGCTCAAAGTAGTCGTGATCAAGGTAGTTGGAGGGCTGTGAAGATATTGTAGGGTGAGGCTTTATGAGCAAAAGATGATTAAAATGAGAATTGGGGAAGGTAAGGTATGGGAGAAGAGGTTAAAAAGCAGACACAAAAACAAAACCCTCTCTAACCCATCCAGTGACCCCCATGAAAAAACACCCCCAGGCCAGCTCTTGATATCCTACCCCCCTCCCTTCTGTAGGCACCCTGCTGAAGCCTGGAGTTAGAAGCCCAGATCCAGCTTTAAGGGTGGGAGCTGTTTATTCCCCCAGGCTAGAAGGGATTTAACATCTTTAAAGGCTAAATCATGGCTCTGAATATTTTCCCTGGGTACCAGCTGAGGCCAAGCTAAAACCGAAGCACTATCTTCCAGGAAACTCCTGTAGTAATTTGTGGGGAGGATTGCCGCCTATTATTCGGGGTGCTGGTGAGGTCTTTCCCTAGATATTGCTTTTCTCTCCTAGAATGTTATTTATCAGCAGTATTGAGAATTCAGTCTTGCCTAGATTTGAGAGTCATTGAAATGCTTCTCCAGGTTCCCTGAGGCCTTGAGAATTATGACTTTCCAACCCTCCCTGTCCTAGCTTTCTTCTTACTTCCTAACTGTTCTGGGAAAATGCCAGCATCCCAAGACAAGGCTTCCTTTTCTCTCTCCAATTTCCTCTGCTCTCTCCTCCTCAAGTTCCGAGGGGGACTCCATCCCATTGTCTCTGACCCCACTCCACTGTGTGTCCTCTTCCCCCTCCCATCCTTCCCCTTCCTTAGTGCACATGTTCCTCAATTTGATTTACTTCTGTACATTATGTGGCTTTGCAACGGTCGGTCCTTAGAGAGCCCTCAGAGGGAGCACTCCATCTGTCAGCCTTTCCCCATCCACCCCCCCCCAGCCCCCAACCATTGCCCCTCCCTCCCCTTCCCTTCCTGTGGGCAGTTTCTAAGAGAGCTGGGAAGATTAAGGCAAACTTCCCTTACCCCACTTCTTCCTACTTCAGCCCTCACTTGTTGATTTCCTTCCCCCTGCCTTCCCCCATCCTCACTCAGCTTGATTCTTGCCATCCCTGCAAAGGAAGCCTTTGAAGCCACAGAAGTCAGTGACAAAGTACAGTCCATGAAGTCGATGAAGTCACTTTGCGCCCTCTCCCCTACTGGGACGACTGATGCCATATAATTAAGACTTGCTGATCTAACAGTACATTGGGTTCTCAGTAAGTTCAGGATTAGGCACACTGACGATACGGGGCAATGATGCAGAAAAACCCAAACTGCCGATAATCCAAAATTATATCCCACTTAGCAAATATCTATTTGTTCAAATCCTGGGAGGTGCTGGAGACACAAACATGAATAAAATAGGAAACACCCCAAGGAAGCCAAGGATTCATAGTCTGATGGAGGCTCTTCACATATACAAATAACTTTGATCAAGGAAAATAGTGATGAGTGGAGAAAATGTGCTCCAGGCTCTTGGAAAAGATACCTCAAGGCTCAGGGAATGGTTCCAGCAGGAGGCAAAACCTGAGCTGTGCCTTGAACAGACGTACTCCCACTAACTCAGCACCAAGTGGGAACCAGGCATTTACAGGCATTTTTCTTTAAAGCACCACAGTAATCTATTTTATGTACTGTGTATGAGCAAACTTGTGGAGTTTATTTGTTTAAGGTGAAAACCCTAGAGTGTTCTGTCTCTGTGTTTTGTTTTGCTTGTGAGTGCTAAGGAAAATCCGCAGATTTTTGGCTGGGGTTAATCATTCAGTAACTTGTTTTCTGGGAGATGTGTTGCACAATAGTGCTAGCTGTTAAGATTCTAACGGTTTGGAGCCATTGAGAATACAAGCAAGTTCCTATTTGCAGAGAGCTCTAAGTATCTGCTAAGCTAAAGTTAGTTTTAACTCCCTTAGGCAGAAAGTGTGAATTATTGTGTGAATGGGAAAAAAAGAAAAAGTAAAATGTCCACAAGGAGAGTGGCTTGAATGAGGTTATCCAGGGAGAGGGCTTGTCTTGGTGACTGAAGCTTGTCTGGAAACAACCAAAACGACTTATCGCCACTGTAGTGTTAAGATGTGACTAAATCCTTTGATTTTATAATTTCGCCTCAAATGATCTAGCTAGAGGAAACAATCCCAATTAAGAAATAGTCTCATGGGTAAGTAAATTCTTCCCTGCATTATTTAGATGAGAACATAAGAGATAACTGAAATGGGCTCAATAGGATAGTTAATTCAAGTTATGTGAATCCATGAGACAGAACTTTGCTGCTTTTCCTGGGTGTTTACAGCAGATGTCTAAGACATAGAAAATGGCATAAAGTAAATAAGAAGAACATGTTATATAAAATTTTATATACAAGGGAGCTCAATTACCTACAATGTATATTAAGAATGAACCTTTTCTTCACTTACTCAGCTTACTGTCTACGTTAACCTGGCTTCCCTATTCTAGAAGTTCTTGCTCAGAGGAAAGAGCTTTCAAGTAACTTTACTGTTTATTTCAAGAATTTTGCTGAAACAAAACCATTATAAATGAACATTGAATGACAGTATATTCAATGACAGTTTACTGTCAAGACTTTAAAATTCTCATCTCTGAAAAAGGTAATTAACTAATTAATTAATTAAAATAAAATTCTCATCTCAGGCTATCTGGGTGGCTCAGCTGATTAAAATCAGATTAAGATAGGATTAAGTTTAGATCTTAATCCAGGGTCCTGGGATCAAGTGCTGCATTGGGCTCCTTGCTCGACAAGGAACCTGCTTCTCCCTCTGCCTGGGCTCCCCCTGCTTGTACTCTCTCCCTCTGACAAATGAGTAAAATCATAAAATAAAATAAAATCATAAAACTAAATTAAATTCTCATTTTATAATCCTTGCTTTTAATTATTCTATTATCTTTATCCAATTATCTTTACTTCTCACATTGAAAGAACCTTCTTAAACTATACTTCCATCTTATAAATAATCTGGTCCCTTTTGACTAAAACAAACACACAAAAAAACACACTCTTGGGACTCTGGCAAGAAAGTGATCTCCCTTGTTATGGAAAGTAAGAAAATAAACTGTCTTATAAGCAATTTATATTGGTAGAAGTTTTGAGGAATCCAGCATTTTTTAATATTTAAAGGAAAAAAAGCAAGAACGAAATACAAAAGATTTGTAATAATCGTTACCACTTAAACAGTAAGCTATGTTTGATTTTTGTTTTCTTAATTTTTATAGTTAAAAAATGTGTTTTTCACAAGTTTAAAATAAACTATTAGTCAGTGTATAAATACCATGAAGTCTCTGCCGGTTTCTCTTTTTTTAATTTTTTTATTTTTTCAGCATAACAGTATTCATTATTTTTGCACCACACCCAGTGCTCCATGCAATCCGTGCCCTCTACAATACCCACCACCTGGTGCCCCCAACCTCCCACCCCCCACCCCTTCAAAATTCTCAGATCGTTTTTCAGAGTCCATAGTCTCTCATGGTTCACCTCCCCTTCCAATTTCCCTCAACTCCCTTCTCCTCTCCATCTCCCCTTGTCCTCCATGCTATTTGTTATGCTCCACAAATAAGTGAAACCATATGATAATTGACTCTCTCTGCTTGACTTATTTCACTCAGCATAATCTCTTCCAGTCCCGTCCATGTTGCTACTAAACTTGGGTATTCATCCTTTTTTTTTTTTTTTTTTTACAGCTTTATAAACATATATTTTTATCCCCAGGGGTATAGGTCTATGAATCGCCAGGTTTACACACTTCACAGCACTCACCATAGCACATACCCTCCCCAATATCCATAACCCCACCCCCCCTCTCCCAACCCCCTCCCCCCATCAACCCTCAGTTTGTTTTGTGAGATTAAGAGTCACTTATGGTTTGTCTCCCTCCCAATCCCATCTTGTTTCATTTACTCTTCTCCTACCCCCTCAACCCCCCATGTTGCATCTCCTCTCCCTCATATCAGAGAGATCATATGATAGTTCTTTCTCCGATTGACTTATTTCGCTAAGCATGATACCCTCTAGTTCCATCCACGTCGTCGCAAATGGCAAGATTTCATTTCTTTTGATGGCTGCATAGTATTCCATTGTGTATATATACCACATCTTCTTTATCCATTCGTCTGTTGATGGACATCTAGGTTCTTTCCATAGTTTGGCTATTGTAGACATTGCTGCTATAAACATTCGGGTGCACGTGCCCCTTCGGATCACTACGTTTGTATCTTTAGGGTAAATACCCAGCAGTGCAATTGCTGGGTCATAGGGTAGTTCTATTTTCAACATTTTGAGGAACCTCCATGCCGTTTTCCAGAGTGGTTGCACCAGCTTGCATTCCCACCAACAGTGTAGGAGGGTTCCCCTTTCTCCGCATCCTCGCCAGCATCTGTCATTTCCTGACTTGTTAATTTTAGCCATTCTGACTGGTGTGAGGTGATATCTCATGGTGGTTTTGATTTGTATTTCCCTGATGCCGAGTGATATGGAGCACTTTTTCATGTGTCTGTTGGCCATCTGGATGTCTTCTTTGCAGAAATGTCTGTTCATGTCCTCTGCCCATTTCTTGATTGGATTATTTGTTCTCTGGGTGTTGAGTTTGCTAAGTTCTTTATAGATTTTGGACACTAGCCCTTTATCTGACATGTCATTTGCAAATATCTTCTCCCATTCTGTCAGTTGTCTTTTGGTTTTGTTAACTGTTTCCTTTGCTGTGCAAAAGCTTTTGTACTTGATAAAATCCCAGAAGTTCATTTTTGCCCTTGCTTCCCTTGCCTTTGGTGATGTTCCTAGGAAGATGTTGCTGCGGCTGAGGTCGAAGAGGTTGCTGCCTGTGTTCTCCTCGAGGATTTTGATGGATTCCTTTCTCACATTGAGATCCTTCATCCATTTTGAGTCTATTTTCGTGTGTGGTGTAAGGAAATGATCCAATTTCATTTTTCTGCATGTGGCTGTCCAATTTTCCCAACATCATTTATTGAAGAGGCTGTCTTTTTTCCATTGGACATTATTTCCTGCTTTGTCGAAGATGAGTTGACCATAGAGTTGAGGGTCCATTTCTGGGCTCTCTATTCTGTTCCATTGATCTATGTGTCTGTTTTTGTGCCAGTACCATGCTGTCTTGATGATGACAGCTTTGTAATAGAGCTTGAAGTCCGGAATTGTGATGCCACCAACTTTGGCTTTCTTTTTCAATATTCCTTTGGCTATTCGAGGTCTTTTCTGGTTCCATATAAATTTTAGGATTATTTGTTCCATTTCTTTGAAAAAAATGGATGGTACTTTGATAGGAATTGCATTAAATGTGTAGATTGCTTTAGGTAGCATAGACATTTTCACAATATTTATTCTTCCAATCCAGGAGCATGGAACATTTTTCCATTTCTTTGTGTCTTCCTCAATTTCTTTCATGAGTACTTTATAGTTTTCTGAGTATAGATTCTTAGTCACTTTGGTTAGGTTTATTCCTAGGTATCTTATAGTTTTGGGTGCAATTGTAAATGGGATGGACTCCTTAATTTCTCTTTCTTCTGTCTTGTTGTTGGTGTAGAGAAATGCAACTGATTTCTGTGCATTGATTTTATATCCTGACACTTTACTGAATTCCTGTACAAGTTCTAGCAGTTTTGGAGTGGAGTCTTTTGGGTTTTCCACATATAGTATCATATCATCTGCAAAGAGTGATAGTTTGACTTCTTCTTTGCCGATTTGGATGCCTTTAATTTCCTTTTGTTGTCTGATTGCTGAGGCTAGGACTTCTAGTACTATGTTGAATAGCAGTGGTGATAACGGACATCCCTGCCATGTTCCTGACCTTAGCGGAAAAGCTTTCAGTTTTTCTCCATTGAGAATGATATTTGCGGTGGGTTTTTCATAGATGGCTTTGATAATATTGAGGTATGTGCCGTCTATCCCTACACTTTGAAGAGTTTTGATCAGGAAGGGATGCTGTACTTTGTCAAATGCTTTTTTAGCATCTATGGAGAGTATCATATGGTTCTTGTTCTTTCTTTTATTAATGTATTGTATCACATTGATTGATTTGCGGATGTTGAACCAACCTTGCAGCCCTGGAATAAATCCCACTTGGTCGTGGTGAATAATCCTTTTAATGTACTGTTGAATCCTATTGGCTAGTATTTTGGCGAGAATTTTTGCATCTGTGTTCATCAAGGATATTGGTCTGTAGTTCTCTTTTTTGTTGGGATCCTTGTCTGGTTTTGGGATCAAGGTGATGCTGGCCTCATAAAATGAGTTTGGAAGTTTTCCTTCTATTTCTATTTTTTGGAACAGTTTCAGGAGAATAGGAATTAGTTCTTCTTTAAATGTTTGGTAGAATTCCCCCGGGAAGCCGTCTGGCCCTGGGCTTTTGTTTGTTTGGAGATTTTTGATGACTGTTTCAATCTCCTTACTGGTTATGGGTCTGTTCAGGCTTTCTATTTCTTTCTGGTTCAGTTGTGGTAGTTTATATGTCTCTAGGAATGCATCCATTTCTTCCAGATTGTCAAATTTGTTGGCGTAGAGTTGCTCATAGTATGTTCTTATAATTGTCTGTATTTCTTTGGTGTTCGTTGTGATCTCTCCTCTTTCATTCATGATTTTATTTATTTGGGTCCTTTCTCTTTTCTTTTTGATAAGTCTGGCCAGGGGTTTATCGATCTTATTAATTCTTTCAAAGAACCAGCTCCTAGTTTCGTTGACTTGTTCTATTGTTTTTTTCGTTTCTATTTCATTGATTTCTGCTCTGATCTTTATGATTTCTCTTCTCCTGCTGGGTTTAGGCTTTCTTTCTTGTTCTTTCTCCAGCTCCTTTAGGTGTGGGGTTAGGTTGTGTACCTGAGACCTTTCTTGTTTCTTGAGAAAGGCTTGTACCGCTATATATTTTCCTCTCAGGACTGCCTTTGTTGTGTCCCATAGATTTTGAACCGTTGTGTTTTCATTATCATTTGTTTCCATGAATTTTTTCAATTCTTCTTTAATTTCCTGGTTGACCCATTCATTCTTTAGAAGGATGCTGTTTAGTCTCCATGTATTTGGGTTCTTTCCAAATTTCCTCTTGTGATTGAGTTCTAGCTTTAGAGTATTGTGGTCTGAAAATATGCAGGGAATGATCCCAATCTTTTTATACCGGTTGAGACTTGATTTAGGACCAAGAATGTGATCTATTCTGGAGAATGTTCCATGTGCACTAGAGAAGAATGTGTATTCTGTTGCTTTGGGATGAAATGCTCTGAATATATCTGTGATGTCCATCTGGTCCAGTGTGTCATTTAAGGCCTTTATTTCCTTGTTGATCTTTTGCTTGGATGATCTGTCCATTTCAGTGAGGGGAGTGTTAAAATCCCCTACTATTATTGTATTCTTGTCGATGTGTTTCTTTGATTTTGTTATTAATTGGTTTATATAGTTGGCTGCTCCCACGTTAGGGGCATAGATATTTAAAATTGTTAGATCTTCTTGTTGGACAGTTCCTTTGAGTATGATATAGTGTCCTTCCTCATCTCTTATTATAGTCTTTGGCTTAAAATCTAATTGATCTGATAGAAGGATTGCCACTCCTGCTTTCTTCTGATGTCCATTAGCATGGTAAATTCTTTTCCACCCCCTCATTTTAAACCTGGAGGTGTCTTCGGGTTTAAGATGAGTTTCTTGTAGGCAACATATAGATGGGTTTTGTTTTTTTATCCATTCTGATACCCTGTGTCTTTTGATTGGGGCATTTAGCCCATTAACATTCAGGGTAAGTATTGAGAGATATGAATTTAGTGCCATTGTATTGCCTGTAAGGTGACTGTTATTGTATATTGTCTCTATTTCTTTCTGATCTACTACTTTTAGGGTCTCTCTTTGCTTAGAGGACCCCTTTCAATATTTCCTGTAGAGCTGGTTTGGTATTTGCAAATTCTTTCAGTTTTTGTTTGTCCTGAAAGCTTTTAATCTCTCCTTCTATTTTCAATGATAGCCTAGCTGGATATAGTATTCTTGGCTGCATGTTTTTCTCATTTAGTACTCTGAATATATCATGCCAGCTCTTTCTGGCCTGCCAGGTCTCTGTGGATAAGTCTGCTGCCAATCTAATATTTTTACCATTGTACGTTACAGACTTCTTTTCCCGGGCTGCTTTCAGGATCTTTTCTTTGTCACTAAGACTTGGAAATTTTACTATTAGGTGACGGGGTGTGGATCTATTCTTATTGATTTTGAGGGGGGTTCTCTGAACCTCCTGAATTTTGATGCTTGTTCCCTTTGCCATATTGGGGAAATTCTCTCCAATATACCTTCTGCTCCCCTCTCTGTTTCCTCTTCTTCTGGAATCCCAATTATTCTAATGTTGTTTCGTCTTATGGTGTCACTTATCTCTTGAATTCTCCCCTCGTGGTCCAGTAGCTGTTTGTCCCTCTTTTGCTCAGCTTCTTTATTCTCTGTCATTTGGTCTTCTATATCGCTAATTCTTTCTTCTGCCTCATTTATCCTAGCAGTGAGAGCCTCCATTTTTGATTGCACCTCATTAATAGCTTTTTTTATTTCAACTTGGTTAGATTTTAGTTCTTTTATTTCTCCAGAAAGGGCTTTTATATCTCCCGAGAGGGTTGCTTTAATATCTTCCATGCCTTTTTCAAGCCCGGCTAGAACCTTGAGAATCGTCATTCTGAACTCTATATCTGACATATTACCAATGTCTGTATTGATTAGGTCCCTAGCCTTTGGTACTGCCTCTTGTTCTTTTTTTTGTGGTGAATTTTTCCGCCTTGTCATTTTGTCCAGAAAAGAGTTTATGAAGGAGCAAGTAAAATACTAAATGGGTGGCAACAACCCCAGGAAAATATGCTTTAGCCAAATCAGAAGAGATCCCAAATTGTGAGGGGGGATAAAGGGGATAAAAAGGGGTTCAAAAAGAAAAAAAGAAAAAAAAAGAAACTATTTAAAAAAAGAAAGCCAATAATGAAAAAAATATAAAAAGAGGAAAAAAATATATATATATATTAGATAAACTATTTAAAAAACGTTAAAAAAGAAAACGGTAAAAGTTAAAAAAATTTAGCAGAAGAAGAGAAAAAGAAAAAAAAATTGAAAAAGAAAAAAAAATTAAATTAACTGCAAGGCTAAAAAATCATGGGGAGAAAGCCATGAGTTCCGTGCTTTGCTTTCTTCTCCTCTGGAATTCGGCCGCTCTCCTTGGTATTGAAACTACACTCCTCGGTAGGTGAACTTGGTCCTGGCTGGGTTTCCCGTTGATCTTCTGGGGGAGGGGCCTGTTGTAGTGATTCTCAAGCGTCTTTGCCCCAGGCGGAGTTGCACCGCCCTTACCCGGGGCGGCGCTAAGTAATCCGCTCGGGTTTGCTTTCGGGAGCTTTTGTTCCCTGAGCGCTTTCCGTAGAGTCCGGAGGACGGGAATGAAGATGGCGGCCTCCCGGTCTCCGGCCCGGAAGAGCCGAGAGCCCGGGGCCCCACTCCTCAGTGCGCCCCCAGAGAACAGCTCCCAATGACTCCCGTCACCCTGGCCTCTGGCCGCGCTCCGAGCTGACCAAGCCCGCAACCGGTTCCAGGCAACCCCGAGCTGAGAGTCACTCCTCGGCTCTGTCTCTGCAGCCGGCTTCCCCGTTCGAATACCGGTAAGCTCTGCGACACTCAGACACCCCCGATCCTTCTGCGACCCTGCGGGACCTGAGGCCGCGCTGACCCCGCCTGGGCTTCCAGTTAAGCCTCTGGAGCGATGTCCCTCAGCGGAACAGACTTTTAAAAGTCCTGATTTTGCTCAGTTGCTCCGCCGCTCGCCGGGAGCCGGCCCCTCCCCCCGCGGTCTATCTTCCCGTCGCTTTGGATTCACTTCTCCGCCAGTCCTACCTTTCAGATAGTGGTTGATTTTCTGTTTCTAGAATTGCTGTTCTTCTTCTCTTCAATCTCCCGTTGGATTTGTAGGTGTTTGCAATCTTTAGATAAGCTATTTAGCTGATCTCCCGCTACCCGAAGTAGTCTCAGCCTGCTACTTCTCCGCCATCTTGACTCCTCCGGTTTCTCTTTTTTTAAAGATTTATTTATTTATTTGAGAGAGAGAGAGAGAACATGCATGCAAGTGGAGGGACAGACAGAGGGAGAGAATCTTAAGCAGACTCCCCATTGAGCATGGAGTTCAAAATGGGGCTCAATCTCACAACCCATGTGATCATGACCTAAGCCAAAATCAAGAGTCAGACACTTAACCGACTCAGCCACCCAGGCACCCCTCTGTAATTTTCTTGAGATGCATTCCATGCCATTAAGGCACAGAGAACATAAAATAATTTGAAAGCAATCCAACATGACAGTGGGTCAGAGCACAGACTTTGAAATCTCAATGCTTTCTCTCTTCCTTTTATAATTTACTCTTCTGACTCTGCACAAACTCTACTAATACTAATCTCCTACATCTAACTCTATATGATAATACTCTAAAGCTCTCTTTGCACTAGTGGTGATACACCAGGCCTCTCCTGGACTCCAGATCCATACATCTGACTGCAGTTTAATAACACCAAGTTATCATTCAGAGACATCACAAACTTAACATGTTTATGGCTGAGCAACTCCCCTCCCCAGATCTTCTCCTCCAGGCTTTCACATCTCAATTACTACTGGCAAAACCTCTCTTTCCCAGGACTCTGGCAAAAAACTCAACATCATTCCTGCATACTCTCTTTCTGTTACACTTCCAATCCAACAACCAATTTTTTTTGGCCCTAATTTCTAAATTTATTCAGAATCTCACTGTTTCTGCTACTACCCTACTACCCTGGTCTGAATCATCATCTTTCATCTGGATTATTGTCACAGTCTCCTGACTGTTCTCCCTGTCCGTTTCTTTGATCTTTATTCTCTGTTCTCAGCGAGAATTATGTCCTATTTATGCTCAAAAACTTCTAATAACTTCATACTTTCCTCACAAAATCCTTATAATGACTTACAACTCTCTACACATCTTCCCTTCTCCCTATCCTACAACCTCTATGACCTGATCTCAGATCATCTTTTCTTTTGGTTTGCTTTGCTCCAGGATCACCAGCTTCTCTGCTATTCCTCAAAGACCCTCATCTTCCTGTGTTCTCACCCTCATCTCCTACCACCCTGTTTTATCCCAAATTATTTTCAGATTAGGTTATTTTGCCTCCCAATAAATAGTTTTTGGACTCTGTTTGTTAAAAGCCCATTCATTGGTCTAGAGTATGCCACCTCTTCAATGATATTCCTTCCAAGACAGAATCAGCCTACCCTTCCAGTAAGAGAAAGAAGAACTTTTTTTTTTTATCTCCACCATAACACTTATCAGGATATGCTGCCTTAATCATAATCCATGTTGTTTGTACATTTCTCCTACAGAATTCATGTTCTCCTCATGTTGAAATATGTCTTAGTCTCTAGTGAAATCTCTGTGGTCCACAACACAGCACAGTTATTACATTTGTTGAACTCGAACTGTGAGAAGTTATCTCAAGAATCCTGCACTGCTGATAGGACAACCTGACATCTTTGCATAAATTCTTCTTGAGCCCATATGATTGCCAGACACTGTTCCAGGAACTAGTGGGGCATTCATTTGACAAATTCCTTTCCAATTACATTGTATTATTTATGCTTAAATAGAAACTAGAAAATTTAATCTCACAAGTGCTTCTCAGGGATAATCTCCTGAAGTCAGAATGTTCTACCTTGGTTTCAACCTGTCTGAAATACTATTTCTCTTTCCCAGTGAGAGGTTCTTATTGAAAATTCTTAACTCAAATATTTTGTTGCAGACTTCAAGGAGCTTAAGACATTTAAATGCTTAGAACACTGTAAAAGCAACTGAATTAGATGTGTTACAAAGTTTATCTGTGCATCCCAAGAGAAAATAATGAAGTGATGTGTGAACGAACCCATCCAGGGAGTTAGTTTAGAATGCAAAAAAGAGAAAGCAGACTGGCTTGAAATAGGGAAGTAAGATGCAGCATAGGAGGTAAAATGAGCCAATTCCTATGATAGATAGGTAGATGATTGATAGATCATGATGACAGATGATAGATGATAGATAATAGGTAGGTAGATAGATAGATAGATAGATAGATAGATAGATAATAGATAGACAGACAGATGATGGTTTGTTTCTTTGGAGAACCCTGACCGACAAAATACTCAAAAGAATTGCGAAGAAACATTTCTTCTTTGGCAGATAAAGACTGTGAATTAATAGGAAAGTAAATGATGAAATGATGTGCATACCTATTAATTGTCACAGTAGGACTCCAAACCATTTTTACCTGACTGAAAAGCTCATAATGTTTTGATTGCCCAGAGTGGCTGAGGAAATAAATAAGGCTCGTGTGTGAGGAAGAGTATGAAAGGCAGCATATAAATTGTGAAGAAGTCCACACTAGGTGCCTGCTGAAGAAGTGGCAGAATCCTCAGAGGCTGTGGAATTTCACACACAGATCATTTCGATAATAGTCAATTGCTTCTTCTAAGAAGGAGTCTTAAAAACAAGTGTCTGCTGGCTCCTGTGCCTTTCTGAGAATAGTGCTTCATTCTCCCTAAAGTTATAATTCAGGCTTTATCTAAAAATTGAAACCCAACAATGGAGCTGACTGGACCAGCAGTCAGAGGCAGACCTTGGGTAGGTTATATGTGGGGGAAGATGATCCCCTCTGAAGCAGCCTGGGGCAACACACCAGTAGGAAAACTTCATTTCAGATGTTGGTGAGAAGACCTCATCAGATCCTCTCCCAGGAAGTGCAAACTTATGTTCACACAGAAGGTGAGGAAAGAGAACTTAACTTTGTCCTTAATTATCTCAGTCTCCCTCCCTGTGCATCAATATCCTGGCATTCCTGGGACTCAGAATAACTGGGTCACTGCCATGTGCTCTCATGCTACTTTACTTCCCCATATAGCCAGGTAATAAACCTGGATTTTGAAAAATTTCTGTGAGTCTTTCCTTACAGTCCACAAGACCCTCCCTGAAGCAACTTTAAAGATAGCAGAGAGGAGTGAAGTGGACACCAGGATCGGTAAATGGCATGAGCCAAAGTGAATTATTTGACCAACAGAGCCTACTCAGAGTTTTGATGCACTTAATGTACCTTTCTGTCTACCCATTCATTCAAGCCATCTAAATCCAGCACGCATGCTCCATCAGCTGTTGTGCAAAGAGCTGGGAATATGGGGATGAACAGGACAGAGTCTCTTTCCTGTGGGATTGAAATCTTATTGGGTGGTCCAGAAAAATTATGCCCATGCCTCTAGGAGGTCAGTAGGAGGGCCACTTCAACCACTGAGGAAGAGCCATCCCTCACTCCTCTTTTCCCATATCCCACTTACTAGCATTTCAGCCTCCATTTTTCTGTGGTCAGACCCATAAGTCCAAGTCCATAAGTAAGACACAGCATCTTGCTGGCACCAGAATAAAGTGTGCACTTCTTAGCGCCTGCCACTCTGAGATCCAAGCACACTTCTCATGCCCATCATTCACTGCTTCATGTCTCAATATTCCATTCTAGAGCTGCAGAAACTTCTTCACACTTCCCTTGTCTGTTCATGCCCTTTAGATGGCTTCATGTGTCTTCCAGTGTTATATCCTCCAAAAGAATATCTTCCCCCAAATCACCCTTTCGGCTGAATCTTATTTGACTGTCCAAAACCAAAACTTAGTTCAATCACTCCCACCTCTAGGAAACTTCTTGATACACCTAGGAAGAGTTAGTTACCTGATGCTAGCTGTGTTCCCTCCAAAAAAAAATATGCATTGACACCTTAACCCCTAGTACCTTAGATGTGATCTTCCTAGAGAATAATTAGTTGAAATGAGGTCATACTGGAAGCAGGCAGGCCCCTACCCAATATGACTGGTGTCCTTATAAGAAGACCATCTGAAGACAGAGATACACAGGAAGAATGTCCTGTGAACACAGAGGATGGAAGTGATGCATGTATAGACCAAGGAATGCCAATGATTGCTAGCAAATCACCAAAAGGTAAGAAGAGGAAAAATGTATTCTCCTCCTGGCATCAGGGAGAACATGGCCTGACCAACATCTTGATCTTGGATTTCTAGCCTCCAAAACTATAAGACAATAAATACCTGTTGTGTTAAGACAACAAATATCTGTTGTCATTTGGTTGCAGCAGCCCTAGGAAAAAGATTTGGTGTTCTTCCTCCACCCTTTCACAATACCCTCTTTTTATTTACATAGAGATGAGCCTATCTTCCTCTGGATTGAATTCCTCAAGGGAAGGACTCTCTTACTTACCATCTCTAGAATAGTGCTTGATACAGAAAAGGACTAAAAACATACATGCTGAATCAGCATGTAAATGAATAAAGAGTAAAAGGAGATTGGTGACTATAAGAGAAGATATGGAGATCCAGTCCAAGTTTTTGTTTTGTTTTCTTTTATATTTAGCAATCCTATGCCAAAATTTTTCCATTCAAGTCTTTGGAAATCTTAGCTTCTTCCTTAAATGCACTGCCAAAGGAGCTAGTCATCAAAAATGGGATAGTGGAGCACCTGGGCGGCTCAGTCAGTTAAGCAACTGCTTTCAGCTCAGGTCATAATCCCAGGCTCCTGGGACCCACTGCATTGGGTTCCCTGCTCAGTGAGGAGTCTGATTCTCTCTCTCCTTCTGCCACTCCCCCTGCTTAAGCTCTCTTTTTCTCTCTCTGTCAAATAAATAAATAAAATCTTTAGGGGGGAAAAAAAAAGAAGAAGAAGAAGAATGGGATAGTTATTTGTGGGAGGGATTATTGTACACAGATTTGAAGACGAAAGTTAATACAAAGTCAAGTGCCCTAACTGGAGCAGCTCAGGTCTTTGAGAAGCAGAGTTGTTCTCCCTGAGTAAAAGACATGAATTCAGGGCCCAGAAAGTTCCAGAAATAAAACATTCCTCTACTTCCCAAGACTCATCCTCCTGGCTACTCCTTTTTATCTTACGCCATATGCTTACAGGTCACAAAAGTACTATATCTTCTTGCCAATTCCCATCCTGTTGTAGTTTCTGAGCAATTTTTCAAAGCTTCTCTTGTGAGACCTCCTCAGTGATGCTTTTCCTGATTCCTACCCTAAGCCTCTTGCACCAGCATTGCACCCTGTACATATCTCCTGAAAGACCTATCCGCACATCTACATATATTTAGACCAATCATGCTGCCTTCCTCTTCTTGAAAACAGAAATCATGTCTTTACTTCTTTACCATCCATCTCACTAAGAGGCATGTTAATGGAATAAAGACATGAAGGCCAGGTAAGATGTGTCCTAGGCAAATTGCAACATTTATTATATTGTAGGCATGAATAAGGGAAGAAAACATTAGAGAGAGGTTATGAAGCAGGACTCTATAAGGGCAGTAGCATTCTTTTCCACAAGCAACAGAGCTAAAAGAATTCAGCAACAATATGGCAGGACAACCGGCGATGAATATTTGCAGGAAAGACCTTGGAGTTGGGAAGAATGGAAGGACCAGTAGAGATAAGAGTAGAATCTCATTCTTGAGAATGAGTTCCATGCCATTCTTCCTCCCTCAGCCTGATGATGGTGGCCAGGCACAGAGGAGCCAGGCAGCAGAGTGGAAGGGATTTAGGAAGGTCCCTTTGAGTGAAACTCTCTTCTCTCATTCTAGTCTAATCTAATTTGAGGAGCCCAGATTGGTTGGGGAGGACAAAACCACCCAGGCAAGAGGAGTCAAATATCCTCAGCAAATATTGGCAGTGCTCATTTACTCTGCACTGGCCCAGTACCCCCAAAGGTGGGGGAAGAGAATTCTGGGCCAGAAAATATAATTAGTCAGCCTGCTGGTTTGGGTTCTAATTTAATCTGGGCAGCTGTGCCAGGAGCCTGTATTAGCATGACACTGGGAGGCGGAGAATATAATTACAGAGCAATAGAGAAGGGGAGGAGAAGTGGGACGATGACCGGTTTGTGCCCTGTCCAGGGGGGAGGGGGGAGGGTGATGTCAAGGGAGAGTGAGGATTCCCCTGGGAGAAGGGAATAAGCAATAGGCTTCTGTCAGTGGATGGATGGCAACTTTAATTTGGCTTTTGAGTAATTATGTATGTGGTATGCTGGATGTGTGTGCATGTTGGTGTGTTTGGGAGGCCCTGGCTTTGTAGCTAGGGGCTACTCCACTCTGCATGACAAAGGTGAGACTAAGGGTTGATGGATGGCCTTGTTGGTTACCTTGGAAGGGATGGGAGAAAGGGTACTGGAGCAGGTTATGGCTGAATTCTAGACAAATCTTAGGTACTTTTTCAGTGGATCAGTCTAAATGGGGAAAGCAGAATAAGGATTTTAAATCTGCACACATTATCTCCTTTTTGCCTTTGGCCAAAGAAATGTGATTAAAAGAATACCTCTTAGGGGATTTCATTCATACCAAAAAGCAACCAGCTGCTAATTTTATTTCTAGGGAGTTAACTTTGTGCTGGACTCTGGGTTAAGCAGTTTATACTTTATTAAGTAGTTTTTATAAAGCTCGACAAGGTATTTAGTATTATAATCCCTACTTAACGATTGAGGAGACTGAGGCTCAGAGAAGTCAAATAGGATGCCCTCAATCACCCAGCTAGGAAAGGTAGAAGAGATTATTGAAATCAGTCCTGTCTGACTCTAGACAAGATGCTGCTAACCAGCAACAAACCAACAACCTCAGTTGTGAGTTAGTATCACAATTGGAAATAGGACTTGGGTCTCACACTGTACTGCCTTTCTGCATTGAGGACTTACAGGGGAAAGAGGTAGATATTATTTACCAGGGTAAGAACTGGACACATTAAAGAAACAGAAATAGGGACCCCTGGGTGGCTCAGTCCGTTGAGTGTCCGACTCTTGATTTCGGCTCAGGTCATGATCTCAGGATGGTGGGATCGAGTCCTTTGTCAGGCTCCATGCTAAACATTGAGTCTGTTTGGGATTCTCTCCTTCTCCCTCTGCCCCTCCTCTCTCTCTCTCTCTCCCTGTCTCTTCTCTCTCTAAATGAATAAATAAAATGAAAGAAAGAAAGAAAGAAGAAAGAAAGAAAGAAAGAAAGAAAGAAAGAAAGAAAGAAAGAAAGAAAGAAAAGGCTGTTTTCCTCACCCTCAACCCAATGCTTTCGTCACTAGAACTAAGAGCATGATAACTGTGAAGTTCTCTGCTCATGTAGAGTGTCCTGGGTTACATGTCCTCTCATTTCGCCCCTACAACACTTGGACATGGGCACTATTACTGCCCCATGTTATGTGAGAAGACAAAGGCTACACCACTTGCCCAAATGCAAATGGCAGGCTCAGGATAGAGCAGGGATTCAATGCAGACAACCCGCTCTCTTCATCCCTGTCTCCCTGTGAGCCATACTTTCCATCAGGTGTCTTTGCCCCCTTCCCTCTGTGTCCATGATGGAGCCAAGAGGTTTACCCATCCCAGGAAGTGATGTGAAACTTCAAAGATCCACAGAAATCTTCCTTAATTTCAAGCCTCAGCAAGCACAAATCATATTTCAGCCTATTATTTGAGGCAGTAGGAAGACACAGAGCTGTATTAGGGATTTTTTTCTTTACTCTCACAGCAAGTTTCTCTGTGGCTTTTAGTCTTTTGCCTCCCCTGCAAAGACCTGCAAAACTGTTTTGTCCTCTCATCTTAGAAAAGCACAAACCCAAACAGGGAGAGGCCTGTTTCTTCTTTTTCTTTCAGTTCCATGACTCTTTCAGCTCCCTTTTTCCCAGGCAAAGACCTCCCTCCAGGGCCTGGAGAGCTGAGCCACTGGGAGTAAGAAGGGAGAGAAGCCAGCTTCCTCCTCCCAAAGGAGGAAAGGAGGGAGGATCTGCTGGCCTTAGGACAACAGAGTTAGCTAGAGGAGATGGCCCTCCCTGCCTGCCTGTCCTGCTTGCTCAGCTGCTCAGCATCTGCCCTGCACCCAGGAGTGGGGCTTCTCTAGGGTTTCTGCCAATCTCCTGGGCTCTGGCAAAAGGAGCCAAAAAGGGCGCAGATGTGTCCTGCATCCTGAAGCCCATGGGCACTGTTGTGGGACTCCACAGTCCCTGTCTAGGAAGCCAGGAGAGGCATCCTGACTTCATAGGTCTCCCTACCTCCGACATCCTCCCTCATATAGCTTTTATTCCCCCTGTCCTCCCTGTCACTCCCTAAAATCCTCCCAACCTGCTCAGAAGAGAGCACATGCTGTAAGTGGAAAGAACTTTTGGCTGAACATCAAAAAGCTTGGGTTCAGCCCTAGCTGTGTGGGCACTATCCTCATCTATAGAATGTGGCAAATGGCAACTGCTCTGTATTTCCCACAAAATGGTGAGAATGAGAGGAAAATGTCCATGAAGAATCAGTTACATCAGTTACTGAGGCAATGGCCAGGGTTGCTCTTAGTATGGCCACCACAGTGAACAGGGTACAGAGCAGCAGCGATGACACAGGTTTCACAATCAGGCAGATCAGGCATGAAATCCCGGCCTCCTCCTGAGATGGCTGGAGCTCATTTTCTTCATCAGTACATTGGGAATAAGATTGCTAGCCTCAAAGGATTATCATGGGATTCAATGCGGGGATGGACAGTGAAACACCTAGTAGAGAGATAGGTGGCTGGTGAGAGCTTGAGATGTGTCTGTCCTCTCCCAGTGTTCCAAATCCAACCCAGGGCTGCAGACCCCTGCACTACGGCTGGGCTGGCTGGACCTTGAGTAAAGGTACCTCCCCTAGGGACCAAATACAACCAAAGCACATGCTCTGAGCCCCAACTGCACTGGCCTGGAAGAAAGGTGTCATTTTTGCCCTCCAATCTACCAAGATTGCCCTGTCCTAGACTCATGCATTAAAAGGTTTCATGAAGCCTGCTGGGACTCCAGTACCAGAGTTCCAGGCAAGACATAATGCATGGGCGTTAGAGACAGTGAAATCTCACACAGAGCTACAAACACACATGCATAGACACAGCCTCCAGACTGAGATTTCTAAACAAGACTCTGGTTATATCTTGCCCCATTCAATCCACTTTTGATATATTTTTGACTCTCTACTGTTAAGGAAATGAAATGCTAAAACTAGCAGGTGAGAGCTAAAAGTTCGACAAGGAATAGGGTATTTACAGAGTCCTGAAATCTTTAGAAGTGCTCCGTAATTTTAAAAAATGATAATTTTTTAACAGGTGTACCTCATTTTATTATGGTTTGCAGATAGGTTGTTTTGTTTGTTTGCTTTTTTTTTTATTTATTTATTTTCCGGTGACCCAAGATTCATTGTTTATGTACCACACCCAGTGCTCCATGCAATACGTGCCCTCCTTAATACCCACCAATAAAAGTAAAGAGTAGAAAAGTAGCATCTCGTGTTACCAGTAATGGGAAAAGCGATACCGTGTGCTCCCTGGTGTGAGGCACTGAGGGCACAGGAGCACATATGGAATCCTGACAAAATCATCCAACCCACATCGAATCATGTGAAACTGCAAGCCAACCAAAGTGAGAGACAGTCTACAAAATAGGAGGACTGTGCTCTTTAAAGGTCAGCACCCTGAGACAGAAAGGAAAGCCAAGGAGCAGTTCCGGCTTAAAGGAGAAAAGAGACAGAGAAAACTATGGCACTTTGTGATTCTACACATTATTAGGAAAATCATGAAATCCAAGCTAAGTCTATAGGTTGGATAATACTATTGTATCAATCTTAAATTTCCTAATTTCGATCATTGTACCGTGGTTGTGAAAATCATTGTTTTTAGGTAAGGGTAAAGGGGTATAATATCTGCAAATTACTCTCAAAAGTTTCAGGGAAAAAAAAAAGGCAGTGTGATAACGCAAAATATGAACTCGAAGATCCAAGGGACAGGTGTACCAGAGTTCTCTTTACTACCCTGAAAATTCTTCCGTAAGTTTGAAATTATTTCAAAAGAGGAATTAACAAAATTCAAAAAAAAAAAAGTTCAAACCCTAAAATGGTGACATTTGAGGATTTCTTAGCTCTCACCTCCAACTATCTGAACAATCTTATGTTCCACTCATTCTCACATTTAGCCACCCTGAGCCGCTTGATTTTTCCCAAAACAAACCCTACATTTTCCACTTTGGTTTTCATTCTCACTCAGATCTCTCTGCCAGCAGACAGATCTTTTTACTCCTTCAACTTTTGAAATCCTATTCAACCCTGGACCTCCTTACAAAAAATTACCCAGTATTAAGGAAGAAACCCTTGTTAGCTCCTAAACCCATCCAGTCTGCTGGGTTTACTCCTAAATCTGGGTGAAGTCACCCTTCGCGGCAGAGTAAACTAGTCTCAGATTTCACCCAGGAAACCACAAACCGAATTCAGAGACTGAATCTAGGCTGTCACCTGGTGGTCATTAGGAATATATGCGTTTGAAGAGTTCTGTGAGCCGGTTTGCAGGATGCAAAGTCAGGACAGGAATTCGGCCTGCAGCCTCCTTTGATCCATCTGTGGGTTATAAAAATCCATTTCATGGATCGCGTTGAGACTGCAATTAAGATAGATTCATTGTTTTTCACAGAATATTCATGCAATAAAAGAGAGCTATTATTAGAAACATAAAATAGTATACTGAAATCTTAAAGACCAATTATTTCCATTTTACCATTTTATAGTTAAGGAACATGAAATCCAGGAGGGGTGCAGAGCAAGTCCTAAAAAACAGACTTTTTGACCCTGCAGTCCTTTAGCAAATGTAGGTCAGAAGAAGCAAGTTCGTTATGAGCATGACAAAATCTATGATAGGTAAACATAGAATGCTTTGAGTGGTTTAAATCTTTCATCCCGTCTTCTTATCTGCCTTATCTTCCCATCCTCTCATCTGCCTTCTGAGGTAGGCTGCCAGCTCCAAGTGGGTAAGGGCAGGAGGGGACTCCAGAGCGGGAGGGAGGAGGAGGATGGTTGCTACAGGGGCTACTGCCTGGGGAAGGGTGCCACGTTTCCCCCGATGAGGTAGACCAGAGCAATCTGGGTGGTTGTGCTTCACTTTCACTTTCTCTTGTGTATGAATCTCTTCCTTTCAGATTCTCCCTCTGTGCTTCCGTCTGGTTCAGTGTCTCTTCTTTCTTCTTCTCCACCTCTTCCTCCTTTTCTTTGAAACTAAAAAAGGGATGTCTCCTTGGCACCAAGACTGCTGCACAGACCAAGGGCTGGGGTTAACACATACATCATTTCCCCTCTGCAGCTCTCCCTCTGATCAGCTGATGACAGTTAGCCCACTTCCTCTGATTAACTGACACAACACTGATGCAGCATGATAACGTCTTTCCAGAAATCCTGGTTTGTTCTCCAGTCCCTCACTGGGTTCCACTCCACACCCTCGCTTTACCCGCCAGAGTCTCTAGTTCACTGCGACTGGGGAACAGTCTGACTTTGGTGGGATGGCCTCGGAGTTTCAGGGCTTCCCTTCTGGGGACATGAGAGAACAATACGGGCTTAGAAAAGAGCCACCCGGGGACGCCTGGGTGGCTCAGTTGGTTAAGCGGCTGCCTTCGGCTCAGGTCATGATCCCAGCGTCCTGGGATCGAGTCCCACATCGGGCTCCTTGCTGGGCAGGGAACCTGCTTCTCCCTCTGCCTCTGCCTGCCTCTCTGTCTGCCTGTGCTCGCTCGCTCTCTCTCCCTCTGTCCCTGACAAATAAATAAATAAAATCTTTAAAAAAAAAAAAAAAAGAAAGAAAAGAGCCACCCATCCCTCCAATCTATTCACCTCCTGGCCCATCTCAGTTTAACCCAAGTACTCATGCATGGGCTCATGCTCATGAGTATGGTCACTTACCTCTGTAAGTGCCCATACTCACCCAACATTTTTTTTCCCTTACACCAAATCTACAGCAACCACCAAATTCACCTGCTGTCCTGGCTTTTAATGCCTATCCTCTTAAAGATGTTAGACTATCGGACCAAAGACCCCAGTTTTAAATATCCCTCAAATCCCATGGGATCACTAACCTCCTGGCACTTATTTCATAGCTCCTCCAAGCTTCAACCCAAGTTAAATGATTTTTTTAAAAGGGAAATTTATTTATTTACTTATATAGAACATGCGTGCATGAGCAGGCATGAAGGGGTAGAGGGAGAGGGAGAGAGAGAACTTTAACCAGGCTCCACACTCAGCACAGAGCCCAACACAGGGCTCAATTTCAGTGACCCCAAGATCATGACCTAAGCTGAAATCAAGAGTTGGACGCTCAACCAGGTGCTCCCTTAAATATTTTTTATTCAAAAAAATTATATTGTTTTTCTGTCATCCCCTCTTTCTTTCCCTGCCATCAATGCTATCATTGTCATGAGTGTCATGAATGATCCGTACCAGGTACCTGGTATAGAGGGGAACCCAACAGAGGCTCTCTTTTCTTCTAGACAGGGAGACCAAGATGAAAATCTTTCCACATTTCTTATCCCTCGAGTCCATGGGGCCCCAAAAGAACCCTGCCTCTCATCCTCCTACATCCTCAGATCCTTCCTCCTCCACTGCACATACACTCCATACTATGGGCCCCAGGCTCTTTGCTCTTCAATAGGCTTGTAAAGCACTGAGCATTCACTGTATGAGTCCCACTTGAGACCTTAAAGATTTTTTTTTTATTTATTTGACAGAGAGAGATCACAAGTAGACAGAGAGGCAGGCAGAGAGAGAGAGAGAGAGGGAAGCAGGCTCCCCGCTGAGCAGAGAGCCCGACGCGGGACTCGATCCCAGGACCCTGAGATCATGACCTGAGCCGAAGGCAGCGGCTTAACCCACTGAGCCACCCAGGCGCCCCCAATTTGAGACCTTAATGAGGTGCTGTGCTTCTAAGTTAACAGGCTTGATCAAAAGAAAGATAGATCACAGCTCATAGGACAGTCAAACAATCTTACGCTCAAACCATCTGAGTATGATGAAAAACATGAGTGTCACTATTTAATCTAGAGAAGACAGAACTGTAGTGTCTTTGGTGGAGGAAAACTTTCTCAAAAGTAATTTCCTTGGGACGGTCCTCAAAAAAAAAAAAAATACACTAATACATTTGGGAACTACAAACTCTCCCCTTCTAGGGAGTCACATTCTTATGAGCTTATTAAAAGCTTCAAGAAGTTGTGTCTAGAAATCACGTTTGTCTCTTGTTGACCATATGTTTCCCCAAATTATTTAATCAGACTGGAGAGTGCACCCTCTAAGGCAGAGCATTTTACATTGTGTCTCTTCATATGCCCCTGCACCTCGCTTCTTTCTGGCACCACCCAATAAAGTGCAACTTGGATAGAATTTTAATTTCAGGTCTCTGAAGGAGTACTCTCCACAGAGGCCTAGGACAGACTGCTCCCCTGGGCTGCAGGACTACAAACAAGGAAGCCATAGCAAGACAGAAGGAAGGACTTTCCTGCAACTGAGTTGAGTGATTCAACAGGAAGGGTGTGTGAGGAAAGTTTGTAAATCCCATTTCTTGGAATCCTGAACTCCCAGAACACAGAAGCAAAGAGAAGGAGATGACCTTGTTGGACTCTTTTCTGTCTGGAGAAAGTCTAGAAAACCCTCCATTAGTTGAACCACAGCCTTCCTTCCTACAAATCTATCTGCTATTCCCACTTTCGAGCCTTTGGTATGGCAAGGAGAAAAATTCACTCAAACTCCCACATCAGCAATGTGAAGGAACCAGACTCAGTGAAGAATGGATGTTTGCAAAGCCTCACTCGCATCTCTGAAAGGAGAAAGGCTGAGGACTGAAATAAAAGCAGGTCACTCGCAGCTGCACCTGGGTGGAGGGGCCCAGCTGCTTGGCCCCGAGCAGGGCTGGGAGCTGCAGCTTCTCTGTCACGGGACGGCCTCTCTGAGCAGCTGTCTAGGCTCCGTGGCTGGGATCTGGCTGGGCCAGCTGCCAGTGGAGTGCTCCATCCTGCAGCCTCAGAACCCACTCCCAGCTCTAGCTCAGCTGGGCCACTCGGAAACCATTTTTACCTCTCAGTGCTCTCCAGTTACCTGTCCGGGGGGTAATATCATTCACAAGCAATTTTTACTTGGCTTTGCCATAGACAATGGTTGTTTTCTACTGCATCCTCTATTACCCACAGGATGATTTCTTACCAACGGTCTGTCACTTAATATTTTCATTTTCCACAATAAACCACATGTAGCCACATGAGAGAAAAGAACAATAATGGCTGCAGAGGTCATAGATTCCTAGAGCCAAGAGAATCTTTGAAAATATTTCTGCATTTGTCAGAAGAGGAAACTGATGTCCATAAAACTACGTAACAACCACAAGGTTAATGTTAAAGTGGAGGGTCCCTTCTACTCCCAGTTCAATGTTTATACTGAATTCCTTAATGCCCAAGGGAGAGGGCTCCCACAGGGACACACAGGCCATGTGCAAGGTGCTGTACAGCCAAATCGCACAGGCAGTAAGTTGAGTTCTGAAGATGTTAATTCCTATGCACCGGACTACAGAGCCACCTAATGGCAGAGTCTGATGCTGGCTCCCACTCTCCTAACCATGACACTACCAATATTGATCAAAATGTTAGCATTTTGGACAGAACCACCAATGATTCCTGTGCTGACAAGCCCTGTATCTTCAGAGACATTTAGCATCTTTGGCCCTCAGACGCTAACTACCAGGAGCAGCTTGACGGTCACTCTGAAAATTAAAATGCCATTCCGTATTTACAAACTTTCTGTAGAGGTGCTCCTCTCTAGACCCCAACTGTTAAGGAAAATATTGCATTTCAGAAACTTAGCGCTAAAAATAATTTTAAAGAGCTCCACTGGTTTAGTTGTTTTCATTGTACGGCAGGTGTTGGAGAAGTGGGGAGACAGCTGATCACCAATGCTAAATGTTAGCCAGGAGTGACAGTGATTGAGGGTTGAAGAAAATTTTTCAGAGTTTAAAAAAACTTCTTGGAACTGAAACCCAATAAACTGGAGACCTCTCCAGGTTGTGACAGAGTTTTTAAAAATTCAGCTTTAAAAGTTCCTTGGGAAAGCTGTCATTTATTGGGAAATGGGAAAGTCATTTATTTAGAAAGAAAGAAAGGGAGAAGAGAGAAAGAGAGAGAAGGAAAGAGAGGAAGAGAGAAAGAAAGAAAGAAATAGAGAGAGAAAGAATTTAAGGTGGTTTAAACATTTTTTTAAAAGGGCTAATAAGTCAACCCCAAAGGAACTTGTCCACGATGTCATGCATATTTAAAAACAAACTTCTGTAGAATTTACCAGAGTGTGAAAGAGGTATGCAAACTCATCCATTTTGCTCAGAACTGTCTCAAGTGTGTGATAGGGCTGCGAGCATTTTGTCTGAGACAAATGTGAGTTAACTTTTAGACACCCCTCCTCCTGGGGACAGAAAGCTTTATCACACAGAGATTCCAGTAACATGGTAGGAAGACTCCTACACATGCATTGTTAAATGGGAGGTACCTTTCCCTTAATAGGAAAAGACCTTTCATTTTACAAAGACTAAGGCAGCCCTCTGACAGGAAGGGCTCTTTCGTGGTGAGCTCAGTGACTTCAGATCTTTTGTTCTTCAGTCTCCTGAGCTAGGGCAAAGGATGTGGCTGGGGTAGGAGGTGGAGACTATGCATGTGTGTGTGTGTGAGTGTGTGTGTTCTCACTTCCGCTTCCCCTTTCTGAGCTGGCAACAGAAGTTTAATGAGGACAGAGAGAAAGGTACAACATGCAATATGATACTCTGTCACTGTCCTCACTCAGATCCCGATACCTGGGAAGGGCTTCGCCTGGCTTCGCTAACCTCTCTGCCTCAAACTTTGCTCCCTACCTGCGGAAAGGTGAGTATAATTTCCCCCTCAATTTTAAGACTATACTGATTTGGGATGGTGCTGGGAGAGAGGAGAAAACAGGAGAGAAATCAGGTTGCCAAGAAAAGGGAAAAAATAGGAGAAAATCTTCCACATCCCTAACTTTAGTCTTAAAAAACTCATCACTGTGTCTCTCAGAGCAAAAAGGACCCTTTACTTTTTTTTTTCCTTCTGCCTACTACAGGAGACGTACTCTATATAGGGTCACAAAACATGGGTTTTTTTTGATGGTCTGAATTACTATTTAGGAATGTTTCACTTTTCTCGTGTGGGACATTCCTCCGTGTGTCTTGCTATATACTCCCTTGTCCTGTAATTTCAAACCGATTTTAACTTTGAAAGTTATTCTCAAGGAGTAAAACTTCTCACTTCACTGCAGGTCCCATTCTAGTGCTCGTAACTGTGAACTAGTGGGAATACCTTGCCTAAATCAGTGCTGCTTTGTACCTACTCTCCTCCTATCTAGGTTGTCCTATCTACAGCAAAATGGCTGTCCTGGGATTTCCCAGCCCTTTGCAAGCGTGGTGATATGTGCAAATCTTGGCTGTAAATGTGGATAAAATGCAGAAGGTCTTGTGGGCCCCATCATGGAAACTCTGTTTCCTTCTTATCTCCTCCCACGCTTGTTTTCACTCTCAGTCCCAGTTTACAGACCCTGTTTGGGCATAGGCACAATATGGAAAGAAGAGAAGAGAAGTCTGTCTGATATGTGTTCCTGGGAGGAGGCCCAGCCGGAGTGGAAACCAGAGTGGCATGAGGAAGGTGGTGTGATGTAAAGGAAAAAGCATAGACCTGGGGCTCAGATCTTGCGAGTTTCAGTCCCATTTATAACCTTAATATTTATGTGATTTCAGATAAGCCTTCCCTTCTCCCTTTCTCTCTCTCTCTTTTCTCACTTTCTCTCTCCCAACCCTTTCTCTTTTTCAAAATGACTGACCAGGATTAGATGATCTCTCAGATCCCTTTGGGCATGAAGTAAGAAGGAAGGAACTACTTACTGTTTATGTTTTCTCTCTGCTCAGCAGCCATCTGGATTTGATACCCACTGTTGTATGCCACTGCTCACTCCTTCTTTTTTCTTATTCCTGAAAGTGTTCTGACTTTGGTGAATGGTTTAGACTGAGGGAAGATTAATAATAATAATTGTTATCTTTTAATCAGCACTTCCTTTATATATCAGGTACCTAATATCCATTACCTGATATTAGCCCCCAGTAGCCCAACAAGTTGTGTGTTACCTGTTTCATATACAAAGAAACTTAGGTTTAGAGGAGACAGATGATTTTAGCAAGGATACACATACAGTAACTAGATAGAACTGTGATTTTAAACAAAGCGAACTCTGATCCCAAGGCCCTTGCTCTTTCTTTACAGGCCCTCTCTTTTCCTCCCCAAGAGTTGGCCATCTTCACTGGGCCCCTTAAAAATATCCCCATGAGACACCTGTAAGCAGAGCTGATATTTGGCAGGTACAAATTGGTAGACCCATAATGATTGTTAAAATATTTCCATGCCAATTTATGATAAATATCAATTGCCCCAAGTCCAGTGAGTGCCCATGACCAACTTGACTATCCCAGCTCTCCCCACAAGGTTCCCCAGACCAATGCCAGAAACTCAATGCCATATATTTGCAGGACCCAGCTACGGGGCTGTGACTGGTGTCAACTCGGATTGGTCTGTGTTACTCTATAACCATCCTTAAATGTTCTGAATGGCACAGCGATCCGAGAGCAATGTGGAATCCCAGGCAGACTTTTTCCTCTCAACTGGAACCTTGTTGGACCTGCTGCTGAACTGACAGGTGAACCTGACAAAAGCAAAATTGCTTTGTAACCTAGTTGGGAGTTAGGAAGGAAAACTATGCTAATAACCAAAAAAAGCAACATTTCCTTCACTAAGTTTGACACAAAGCCGAGCATGAATTAATTTCGGTTTTTGCTGTCTCTTCTATATGAGGTTCTAAAGTGGAGAGTTTTTGTAGCATGCGAAATGCAGAATTCACTGAAATAGTTTCTCCTTTCTTTTATCCCAAATTACGTGTACCACTGATACTTGGGTAGAGATATTAGTTTATTTTCTTATTCTATAATTAATGGAAAGACCATATAACTAGAATCAGACCAACCCAAGTTTAATTCTCAACATTATAAGATCCTACTTATATGACCGTGGATAAGTCACATATGTCCCTGAGCTTCACATAATAATAGTTAGCTCAAAGGTGATTGTCAGGATTAAGTGAGATAGTTTACAAGAAGGTTTTATGGATAAATATAAGGTACTCTGTACATCCCAGTAATTTTAGCACCTATCACTTTGGCACATGTTACTATATAGGGAATCTCTGACTACATCCCTTAGAACACAGACTGAATGTATATGGTGTACGCAATGCATAATAATGACAGACCCATAAATGTTTCCTCCTGCTACTACACTTGCTACTTCTGCTGACAATTTTTGTTAGAAGATACTCTTTTCAAAGCTCTTAACTCCTGAATCTTCTTTTTTTTTATTTTTTTAACATCTTAATTTTATTTTTTTTCAGTGTTCCAAGATTCATTGTTTATGCACCACACGCAGTGCTCCATGCAATATGTGCCCTCTTCTTTTGTCTAACTTCGATCCTGTCAGCTGAAAAACTTTGCTTTGAGCTATAACATCCTCAAAACAAAAAGAATTCCCTCCTGCTCTATTTGTTGTAGTCAGATTCCAGAACATTGGCCAGATTGTGGAGAAATATTAAGGGAGCAAGCTTCTAGAGAGATGTAGAAAAGAGGAAAGGACAAGGGGCTGAAAATGAGAGCAAAAGGGAAAATACGGCTTTTAAAGAGTGACTCAGGCAAATAGCAATAGAATCAGTGTGGAATTTTTTGGGCTGAGGAGCAGGCAGTTAGTAGGAACATCAGAGAAAAAATACCAGCAGGCTAGGACTTCCTTCCTCACAGGAGTTAGATTAAATAAAATACCAAATACAAATAGATTGAATACAATAAACCAGTATCACAAAAATGGTCCTCAGATTCCAGAGGGAACTTCTGACCAAGAAGTGGAAACTTCGAATGGAAAATTGTAGGAAAATATTTTTTAAATAAAGAAGAATTTGATAGTTTAAGCTTTATAAAATTCGGTGTGGCTCCTGTGTTCCATCAACAAAAGAGCAGCATGACTATGCCCCAAGACTCTCTGCTCTTCACCACAAGGTATAAAAATACATATATATTAGGATTTGTGACCTATGGAGAGTCGGGAGCCCCTGTCCCATATCATGTACTAATGAGGTTAGTTATTCAGCATCGGTATGATTCTTGCTCCTCTGTAGGTACAGCATTTGCTGAGCCTCTCCTGCAATAGCTACCCTGCTGGATACTGAGATGGGGCTTGGGGGAAGGGTTACCAAGAAGGGGGCATGACAACGAGATGGGTGACCTCTTCTCTTTTGCAGCATAAGATGTGGGCATATGTGTTATTTGCTAGAGGTGGGGAAGAGAAGAGATGACTGTATAGGCCTTCAAAGTACAGATAGAATTTGTGTGGGTAGAGGGGGGGAGCGATGAAACTTTCTTTAGCATCAGCTAAAGAAAAAGTAGCAGAAATGTTCAAACAGTGCTGGAGCTCAGTGAGCAATGCCTAACAGAATTACACTCCTTTGGGCCCCTTTTGGGCTTCCCCAGTTCAAGACTCACTGCTTTCCTGAGTCCGTGGAAGTTGCGAGTGCAGGCATGTCATAAATCAGTGTCACCGGGGAAGGAAATCTGCCAAATGAGAAGTTAACAACAGAGGCCACGGGACCATTTCCTAATGCTTCTGGGGAAAACCATGCAAAAGCATTTTCTTTTACAGGTATTATCCATACAGATATTTCAAACTTAACTAGAATAAATTCAAATGCATTGGTATTGAAAGCAGATTTGTACATTGACTCCCACCAATTCATTTTCAAGAGGATGAAACTGCTGTCCGAGGAGGAATCCTAACTGACTTGTCAGGAGTCAATGAGCTGGACCAAAAGGTTGAAAGAACGCCCATGTCTACCCTGATTCCTAGTCACTACTCTTTTCACGGCTCCCAACTCTCTCATACATCTAGGTGTATGTATTTGTATGACTCGTCTTGAAGGAACTATGTCCAGGCCCTTCTCTCAATTACAAAGTTGCCATCTGCAAGCATCCAGCCTGCAATTCTTTCTAATGCTGTCACTGCTGATGTGCTTGTCTGGTATCATTTGCCGCTTCCTCCAGATTCCCACAAAGAATACCTAGTTTCTTATCTCTCAGCAACACAGCTTCCTCTTGTGATCTCTAACCAGACAGTTCTATCCCTCCCTCCCTCCCTCATAATATCACTGTGTTCATCTTGTTCCCATATAACACCATAAACATGTCTCTGCAGCAGATATTGGGAGAAAATGAACGTGTTCAATTCCCTGGGTCCATGTCCAGTCTGCCACAGCTGAGATTAGCTTAGATGTGCCTTGCATCTTTTCTTTCAGGCTTGGAACCATGTTGCTTTCCCAAGGGAAGAAATTATTCCATTCTCACCCACATTGCTCAGAAAATGCCTGTCATTCTCAGTGGGCGGTAGACTCCTTAACTCATCCAGGCTTTTTGTTGCCATAACCATAATAGTCATTTATTTATAAACCCTTCTTTGGAATTCTTCAGCATTGAGGATTCTGTTTCCATAGGCTGTAGAAGCCAGATCTGACTTCATGAAGAAGGCTCACTAAGAACTGGGCTTTGCAAGTGCAGTGCGTCAAAGGCCGAGGGACAGGAAGATAGAGGGAGAAAAGAACATGAGAAGAACATAAGGTTTAAAATGAGATAAGCAAAAATAAAATAAAATGAGATAAGCATTTTCAGGGGGCAAAAGAGAAATTAGCCTGTATGTGTCCGATGTATTTTCAAAGATGTGAGATGAATGTAGAATAGATTCGTATCACAGAGGATGTCGAAACCCAAGTAGAGGTCTCTATCTACCATCTCAACTAGCAAGATTCTGGCACTGCACTAAGCGTTATGGGGGTTCAGCTATAAAACGGCACATCCAGAAGTTTACAGTACCAGAAGCATCAAATTTTAGGGCATAATGTCCCAGTTGAGAAACTGAGACCAGAGAAAGGGATTGAATTTTCCAAGGTTATACCACTAGCAAGTGGCAGAGTGAAGTGCGGGAGTCACATCTTCCTTCTTTCCTCCTTTCTTTCTTTCCTTCCTTCCCCCCTCCTTCCTTTCTTCCTTCATTCCCTCCTTTCTTCTTCCCTCCTTTCTTCCTGCCCTCCTGTCTTCCTTTCAAATTCCCCTCATTACTAAAAAAATTCTTCTTTGTGAGCTGAAGAATTCTAAGAATTCTTGTGATTTAAATGAGGTCCACTTACTCTGGGAATTAAAGACAGTAGTCAAGTCAGCCTTTGATGTTTTCTTCTCTGGACCAACTGACATCAACCTATTTCAATATTTTGAAGGTGCAGAACGAGGTAAATAAACCCTGATCAAGACATTTTAGATTTCCTAAGTTCTTCTAGTTTCATCCTTTCTTTTATCACCCCACAAGAGCTATGACTAAAGGACAAGTTTTCTCTGTGCCCCCTCTTTGTGGTTTCCCTGCGTCACAAGCTGAATTTACTCATTTAATTGCTGTTCAAAGGCCCAGACAGTGGACAAAGAGCCAGGTGCTCAGGGTTAACAACATCTCAGGTTAACTGTCTCTCGTTGGAAAATACTAGGGAATGGGCAGGACCGAAGTGAAAGAATTTAGGTCTAACCACAGTAACTATGCATCATCATTCTTCTCTGGGTATGTTTTGTCTGTAGCAAACAGAGGCATCCAAAACAATTTTATTGCCCTAGGAAGGCACTTTAGGTTCAGGATGGTCCTTCCAAAAATGGCTATGTTAGGGCTTCCATGGTTGCATGCCTCCCTAATGAATTTGTATTGAAGTCTTTGAAGAATAGGAGTCTCTGGAAACCTGAACTCATATTTTTTTTTTCCTCCTGCTTTCCCTTACTCCAACAATTAAGAGCACAGCTATGAGGATGGGGCTGTAGAAGGCAGCTCCAGAGAGCAGAGGGATGAGTCATGAAGAGCCCTGGTCAGACTTCTCTGTGTCCAGTGGGTTGAGTGTGGCAGATGGGGGAGAGGCAGGAGGATTGAGCATCCGCTGATTTATGTGCATTAGCCTCAAGGCTTTTTAAGCTCTATTCATTCAGGCAAGATTCTTCCCCTCTTTCTTCCTCTTTCAATAAGTGGCTTGTGTCATCAGAACATATCTTTTGGAAGACACAGAGATGTTGAGCAGGCAGTGTTAAATGAAATATAAATGTATAAATGAACTGAGGAGTTAACTACTAGCTGTGGAGAAGTCCACGTTGACAAATTAGAAAGGAATGACTCTGCAGGTCGTGACTGCTCATTGTACAAGGCAACATCTCTGCCTGTTTGTTTGTGTTGTGGGATTTTTTTTTCCCAAGAGAAATCTTATGTGGACCCCTAATATGTAAAAGAGCGGGGGAAACAAACAACAGACTTAGAATGATTCTAGTTGGAGTGACATCCTGGCTGTGGCACCTTGGAAATTTTGTCTAACATTTGAGATCTGGAAATTCTTCATTTATCTTTATGAAACCAAATAGAGTGGACTTTATCAATTGTCAATTTAAAGATATTCTAATTTTAGTGGAAGAGTCTGAGAGACAACATTCTTAAGGATTGAAGAAAACTGTTTTCTAAGACAGTATGCCAGCCATCATGAGAAGTAGCAATTCTTTAAGTTAGAAGAACTTTCTCAATGTCCCTTAAATCATAAGATGTTTGAAGTTCCAAAATTTGTTGATTTGAAATACTTGCCCTGGTATATGTCAGAGCGCTTGTGGGGGAAGTATGAGGGGCAAAGACAGAGGAAGGGCTGGACAACTCCCCCCACCCTTCTTGAAAGGGCAGAGGGGTCATGCTCCTCTGTGCATTGCTGGGAAGAGGTGGGGGCAGCCCTGGAGTAATTTCTGAACAGAACATGAGGGAGTTATCACTGTATTTCAGCTCTCCGAACAGCATTCCTAGGGACGGGAGGCCCTAAAGTCTGAGCCAGGGCGATGGAGGGCTCTGTGCTGAGCACCACATCCTGGGAGAAACGGCGGGCCTGGCTCCAGCAGAGCCGCCACTGGCAGACCCAGGTCCTGGAGGAGGAGGCTGCAGCTGCCCTGCAAGATGTCTCAGACCCAGAACCTTCCAGCCTGGACGAAGTTTTCCAGGAAGGTAAGAGGCAATTAGACAACAGACAGACTTGCCCATGGTCTCATGCCAGAGGAAACATGCAAGCAGGCATAGGTCTGCAGAGTGTCCTCAGGGGGTCCCTTGCTGACTCTGGGTCTTCAAGGAGCCTCATTTTGATGGGTTTAATGCATTTAAAGGAAGAGTAAAGAAACGCAAAATATATAATTTTGGGAGAGAAAGATGGGCATAATATAAGGAAAAATAAAATACATTTTTGCATCATCCCCAGAAGCTCTCTGTGAGGGCCTGAGGTCAGGGTTCTCCTGAATGCCTTGGGGTATTTTTATTTTGTCTGGGCAACAAAATGACACTCAGTTTGGATGCCTGGACTCTACCACTCTGCTGTGAGCAAGTTGTGTGACTTTTGGCAAGTCACTTACATCACAAAGACATATTTGTCTGACGGAAGTGGTGGTACCTGAAATCTGAGTAGGACTTTTCTTTTCCTCCACGCCTCTCAGAGCTTCTTTGAGGTTCGAATGAGACTACAAACGTTAACGTTAAAAACAAAAACAAAAAACCCTCATATAAATAAACCCATCTGGCAAAAAACAAAAGCACAAACCCAAGTTTGTGATTTTTTTATTGTTGTTACTTTTTTCCCTATTATTTATTTTTTATTTTATTTTAAGGAGAAGGATCCACCCTGTTCCCAAACCCTGGAGAGAAGGGAGCCGTGGGCCTGTCATCCTGGGCATTTTCCAGGTTCTAGGAGGAAGGAGGCGGGAGGCAGAGAGAGAGAGAAGAAGCACCCACTATTTTTATACATGGATGTATTCCTGTCATATCTTAAAGAAAAGTTTTATGGGGGGAAGAGTCTTATGACGTGGCTCACAAAGGATACACTTGCAGAAGGAGATGGGTTGCAGGGAGGAAGTCTGACCTCCCTCAGCTCTCACGGTGATCTGACCTCTGATATTTCCAGGAAATCCAATCAACAAGATTGAAGACTGGTTGCAGGATTGCGGGTAAGTCCTGGGAGGCCCTGGCAGTAATTGCGGCACATGTGTAGAGATGCTTGCTGGTACTGACTCTTCGGAGCTAGGAGACGGGAAACGGGTTTGATTTGGGCCTAAAGATCAGGAGTGAGGTTGAAATGCCGGGGGGGCGGGGGAGCGGACTGTACAGGTTTGGGTAAGTGTTACCAGTAACTGGGCCTGGGCTGTAAATGAAGTTAACTCCGAGCTGAGACGAAGTTAAGGTGGAGGTCTGGAAATCCAGGCTGGATGTGGTCTAAAGCCCAGAATGATGGAAATGTCTGGGGACTGTCTGGGCTGAGTGGTAGATCCCTATTCCATCACTTCTCCCTCAGACTGGAGTCTTACACCGTGTAACAAAAGAGAGTTAGAAACCTCATTGTTCTTATGAGCACAGGAATTCATCACTGCGTTTATTTCTACTACAGAACACAGGACGATGGGCTAAGGGTTTATCCCGGTTATTCAAAGTGGTGAAGAACAGGAGCAGGTACTTCAAGACAAAATGCAGTGTCTCCCTCCTCAGAAACACTAAAATATGAGGCCCCACACCCCATCAGTACCATTTTAGGCTCAGTCTACCCAGACACAGAGGGAAAGCTTCTATGCCTTATATAAGTCTGATCATCTATGTGATAATTCTGAGAATTTATAACTCCTGCCTGCTCCTTCTTTCCCCTCCAGGAATGTTTCAAACTTTATATACCCTTTAATCTGAACTCATCCATTAACACATAAATAAACCCATCCTTGCTTATTTGGTAGGAAATAAATAGTACCAAATTATCTAAGGTTGTTCATTTCAACTCTGCCGCAGAAAGTAATGCCCGAAAGGATTTATTCTGTGTTTTTGTGGGTTTGCAAAACATACTGCCCTTATTGTCCTGACCTGGCTCACAATTCATTGTCTTCACAGTCTGTGAAGGGCCCTCAAAGCTCAGGAAGTGAAGAGATGGTAGAAACAGGAATGTTTGCACATTCTAGTGTGTCACAACTGTCCTAGGATTTGGAATGCCTTACCTGGTATCTACAGGAGAACCAGTCAACTCAGCTAATGTCTTTATGTCATTAATTACTCCTGAGTCAGTTTACATCACTAATGACAGAGCATTTGCTGATGTCTGATTGTCTAAATGGCTTAGAAGGGGGCCAAGGAGTTTAAAATATGCTCCTTGACTTCAAACATACTACATTCTAGCTGAAAAGAATAAATTCACAGGAATACAAGATTCTAAACTCCAGAGATTACCCTTCCCCACTTATATTCCACAGAGATAATCCCTAAACCAAAACATGTACTGAAAAAGTGGTCTGGTGAATCAAAAGGCTCAGAGTTGAACCTACACTCCTGCAAACTGTGTGAGCACCTGTCAGAAAACAACCAAACTCCTAGCTCAGACGCCTCGCCTATAAGGTGGAGATTTAGAATAATAATGTCTCAAAGTTTCTTGTGAGATTTAAATGAGATAATATGTGCACAAGTGTTCTCTGCCCTGTAGTAAAATGTGAGCGGTGAGGTTTATAAAGAAGAGACTTTCTGCTACTTTAAAACAGCTCTGTCTATAGACTTAACATCTGTCTGTCTAAATCTCATTATTTCTCAGAAAAGTATGTCCAGAAATGATACACACCAACTCTAGGACAGTGGTTACCTCTGCAAAGGAAAAAAGTAGGAAGGAATGGGAGTAAAATGAAACTTTAGTTATATTTTAATATTATATTTATATTTTTTAACAGAGATCAGAAATGAAAATGACAAAATGTTTACCTGTGTGAAAACAAGGTGGCAAGTGCAAGGGTGTCTGTCACATTTTCTTTCCCTTTCTATGTGTTGAAAAAATGTCAATATTTACACTTTGAAAAGCCCACAGGAAAGTCTCTTAACACATATTTGTCTCTGCAAGGGGGATTTAGGTTCATAAAATATTTCCAATTTTCTCTATTTTCTAACCTTCTCTAATATATATGTAATATTTCTTAGTTATATGGGAAAATTAGAAAAATTAAAGGCTGATGATGGTTGACGATAGCGACAAAACACTGGATTGTGATAATAGATGATGAAGAAGAGGGGGAAATGGCATTGCAGATATGCCATTCTGCGTCACACAGTGTTCAGCTCTTAGGCTGTTGAGACCACAGAAGAAGGAAGATGAACAAGGAGCCTACAATCACTGGACATCTGTCCGCTCTGTTGACAGGTGCCTGCAAGGCGTTTTTCAAATTTTACTTCAAGACTGTATAGTTTCTGTTTTCTTTCCAATGTCAAACAGACATCCTCTGATAGGAAGACAGTTTTGTTTTCTGACGAGCTCTCCAAGAAAGCCCACCAACTTCCTGGGTGATTGAGCATCAGTGTATTGAATCTAGCAGCAGACCATTCTGCTGCAGGTCAAGATCATGTATATTTTTACGAACTCTGGCTATCCTTTTGCTTCCTCCTCTTAAAGCTCTCGGGGGTGGGGGAGGGGGTGTTCCAAGACATGAATGTGTTTCTTGTGAATCATAGGTAGGGTTAGGAGCTCCAAAATCATCTGCGTCGACTTTAGCTTAACTCTCTACAAGCAAAGTCTATAGAAATTGCTGGAAGAAGCTAAAAATAGTCACATCCTTCTCAAAATCTGATCTTCCTTCCTACTATTGCTTATGAATTGGGTATACAGGAGGAGTGGTACATTGGCTCTTATATTTCAGACTTGAAATGATGGCTAAGGGCTCTTTCAGTGGAAGATGGAGAGAGAGGAGCAGCTGAGATCTAGTCCCTAGTCATCAATTTTATGTCCTCAATAATAACCCATGAAAGGCCTGAGACTTGGGTGATGGCCATGACATTTTAAATCAACTTCAGTTTGATTAGTAGATCCAGATTCCTATCTGTACTTCTGTGGTAGATTCCACACACACAGCCTGCTGTCCCAAGGCTCATCCTGGACTGGTCTTCATATAGAGAATATGTACATACCTACCAGGGCACAACTAGAGAAGAGAAATGTACAAGGAACACTGAACAGAAACTTGTATCTAGTGAATAGTACTGAGTTTTGTATGGACAAACCAGAAATTTTACCAGAGGTGTTTTTTTTTTTTTTATTTCAGAAGAAAGCTTTCCTTTATTTTTTAAAAGATTAATTTATGTATTTAAAAGAGAGAACATGAGTTGGGGGAGGGGCATACGGAGAGAGAGAATCTCAAGCAAACTCCTTGCAGAGCACAGAGCTGGAAGCAGGGCTCTATCTCACAACCCTGAGATCATGACCTTAGCCGAAATCAAGAGTCAGACACTTAACCAACTAAGTCACCCAGGCACCCCTATCAGTGGTATTTTTAATGTAAATTTTATTGAAGTGTAGCATACGTACCAATAGCATTTTTCTTTTTAATATAGCTGTGGTACAAATCAACAGGTATAAGTTTCAGCTATGCTGGGTGAATTAGTTCTGGAGATCTGTACAACTTGGTGCCCGTGGTTAACAGTGCAGTACTGTGCACTTCAAAATCTATTGAGGGTAGCTCTCATGTTAAATGTTCTTACCTCAGGGGGAAAAAAAAAGTCAAAGGGAAGCAAGGAAGTTCTGGAAGATGTTGGATATGTCTGTTACCTTAACTGATAATGGCATCATGGGTGTTTGAATATGTCCTCTTAAGTATACATTTAATATGTACAGATCTTTGTATGTCAGTTATACCTGTTAAAATAATAGCCATGTAAGTTATACTGAAAAATAAAATACTTACTGAAAAATAAACAAGTATTAAATATAGATTCCCATGAATTTTCTTCAAGAGAATACCAAACAGCCATAAAATATGAAGCAGAGCATTACCAGCATTCCAGAAGTCTTCTTCTGGAAGGTCTCCTTCCATTCATTACCCTGCTTCCAAGAGTAACACATAACCTGACTAATAACATCATAGAAAACTTTTGCACTTTTTAAACCTAGTATAAATAGAATCATACAATATGTGCCCTTGTATTTTTTAATTTTAATTTTTATTGAAATATAGTTGACTACAATATTATATTAGTTTCAGTTGTACAACATAGTGATTCAACAATTGTATATGTCATGAAATGCTCACCATGATGGGTGTAGTCACTGTCACCATACAAAATTTTTATAATATTATTGACTATATGCCTGATGCTGTACTTTTCATCTCCGTGACTTACATATTTTATAACTGGAAGTTAGTACCTCTTTCAATATGCAGTGTTTCCTGTCTGTTTCTTTTATTCAGCATGATGTTTGTGGTGCTCGTCCACATTTCTGCATGCAGCGACAGGTCATTCTTTTTTATTGTTGTGAAGCAGTAAAATGTATATTTATCATACAATTTATCCATTTCACAATACAGATTTGGTGTCTCCCAACTCTGGGTTATAATGAATATTATTTCTTTTCATGAAAAGACATAGGTATTTCTATTGAGTGTAAACAGTGGAATACTAGTGTGTTTCAGTTGTAGTCATAATAACAGTCAGCTTTGGCACTTGCATTAATATGTAGCTGCAGCCCAAGCATTAAATACAAGAGTAAATCTCAGTATTCTAGTAGTTGACTATATAAGTTATGGGGTTTTTGGAGTAATATTAAAATAAATTTATACTGATATTTTTAATGGTATATAGACTAACATTTATGTTTGTGATATGATCTTAAAATACATTTTTATATAATTATCTGTTAGGAAAAGAAGCACATATATGTAGTTGTAGTTATATTATTAGAACTATTCATTCTTTTTTTTAAGATTTTATTTACTTATTTATTTGACAGAGAGAGACGCAGGGAGAGAGGGAGCACAAATGAGAGAGGGGAGTGAGAGAGGGAGATGCAGGCTTCCTGCTGAGCAGGGAGCCTGATGTAGGGCTCAATCCCAGGACCCTGGATTCATGACCCAAGCCAAAGGCAGACACCCAGCAACTGAGCCATTCAGGTGCCCCTAGAGTTACTCACTCTTAATTAGCTTGGATGTTGTTACATTTTATTTTTTTTTAAGATTTTATTTATTTATTTGACAGACAGAGATCACAAGTAGGCAGAGAGGCAGGCAGGAGGGGGGTGAAGCAGGCTCCCTGCTAAGCAGAGAGCCGGATGCAGGGCTTGATCCCAGAACCCTAGGATCATGACCTGAGCCGAAGGCAGAGTTTTTAACCCACTGAGCCACCCAGATGCCCCTTGTTACACATTTTATAATGTACCTTGATGTACAGTTTTTTTTATGAAGACATAAAAATTCAGATTTTGGAAAATGTAGTTGATTTTTCACTATTGAAAGGAAAGCATCTATAAAAGATGTCTACACATGCAATGATTTATTTTGTAAAAAACACAGCTTGATCTACAGATGTTCAATTAGTAAAACCATTGCTATTATTAAACATTTCATTGAGTGATTATATACTGAGATTACATCCAAAGCATCATGTGCAACTTCCCTTTTAAAAACTTTCAGGACTTTTCAGTCCTTGAAGCAGACTTAGATAATGACCACAAATAGGCATCCAAGTCCCCCTGTTGGGTATTTGAGAACGCAACAGCAGCCAGGAAGCAGGAATGCAAGCCAGGCGCTGTGGTCCCAGTTCACCACTTTTCATAGACTGCTTCACTCACCTGCTTTATACACAGAATTCTTCCTTGTCTGTAAAACTGAGTTGTTTCTCGCCACCATGTATGCTGATTTCTGTCTGTTCCTCTTGTGGAGTTGGTAGAAGTTTGATAAGACCCTATCTTAAAATGTAAAATTAAAATCTGTAACCAAGATGCAGTTTCTGCTGCTTCCTGAGAGATATGATCATCATCAAGAACCTGGCTCAGAGAAAAGGAAGAAGGTGTGGGGAGCTAAGCTGACCTCCTAGAAGATGAAAAATATCAGTATTTGTATCTGTGATGGCTCCCAACCCTCTGCTTTTTATAAATGTATCTCTCTGGTTTTGCTTCTATATTCAGTCTTCCCTATTTTACCAAGCATGTGCAGACTTGTTGCTCACCACGCTGACTGTGAACAGTGCAGTCGGTGCAATGGCAGCCCACTCTACAGCACGTACACACATACACAAAGACAGTACGGTGTGGCACAAAATCCAATGATCTCCAGTCCTACTTCCCCTGGCCACTTTGGAGAACTTGTCAAGGGACTACTCTTAGTTTGCTTCAACCTAAAAGCAATTAAATACTGCTTAATCTCAGGAAATTATGAGAACTAATGGGACACATTTGAGGAAAAGTCCCTTGGAAAATGTATGATTTCAACCTATAAGATTGTTTTTGGTCCTCAGATACTCTGAAGAAGGGTTTTTTGAGGAAACAGGACAGTCAAGCTACAATGGTGAGTACAGGCTCTGTTCTTTCTCCTGCTGTTCTTCTACCAGGATAGTAACATGGCTGTGTGTGTGTGTGTGTGTGTGTGTGTGTGTGTGTGTGTGTTTATGCACATGCACTTGCATATGCAGGCATAAGAATGCTGGCTGCACTTTAATTGCCTGTCTATTGGTGGTCACAAGGCAATCCAGGAGATCCAAACGAGGGAGTAAATGTTGGCTCAGAGCTGACAGGCTAACTAGCACTAAAGATTATCTGCCGTCAGTGGTTGCTCAGCTAACAACCACTGCTATGGGAAAAGAGTTTTATAAGATGTGTGTGAGTACACGCTCCCATGTGCTCACTATCTGACAGAGGATTGTATACATGACTATATGATATAGGGGACAGGTTAATTACAGGTGATTGTTTATGTCTTTCTTTTTTTGTTTATGTCTTTCTAAATCAAAATATGAATGTGACTTCTGAGGTAGTATATGTAGAGCTGGGGGAAATTTTGCAAATGTGATGTATGACATGATTACGTGGTTACAGATGTTCATATGTACAGGTGTGTGGGGGGGGGGTGTGCGCGTGCACGCACAGGCCTATTTTCTCTGACTTTTGCTTTAACAGGGTGCCTCAGCCACGGAACCAGCTTTGAAGATGACTTGACCCTAGGAGCAGAAGGTAAGTGGCACAGCCCACTGATGTTGGAATCAAGGAAGGGGATATTTAAGAGATGAATTCAGGGTAGAACGAAAGGGAATAGCTGTAGAAAGAAACAACCTATTCCCTAGGGTCCTACCTGTGGGGAAAGAGCAGTCTCATTATGAACTAATATTAAAACTCATTAAGCTTCATGTGCCCAGAAATACTTCTTCACCAGCCTGACATGACATCTACCAGTCCATCATTAGGGCTCTCATCTGTCCCCTGGGAGGACAACATATAAAATCACCATAACGTTGGCTGCCCAGACATCTTTAAAACTGTTGTCTGTATAGGAAACCCAAAGCAGCCTGAACAGTGGGTATAAGTAGGAGACCACACTGAAGGAGAGAAGAACTTGAATAATGGATGGAGATGGGGCAACCTACCAGTGTCTCCTGAGACCTGTGGAGACTCATGATGTGAGGCAGGAACACTAGCCTGAAGGGCTGAATGATGTTCTCTTCCTCAGAACAGAGAAACTTTTGCCCCAACACCAGTCATGGTATATAATTCAGAGGCTCTGGACCATTTCCTCCCTGCCATATCTGCCCCCCTTCCTGGTCTATGTTTGATGAACTTTAGATACCCCACAAAGAGCAGAGTTCATGGGGTTCAGCTAGCCTATAGTAGTGGCAGAGGGGAGTGAAGGGGACTGAGTGTTAATTACAGAGAGGCAGCTTAGGTGATTTTCATTTTCCTTTCTAACTTTCTCTTTGCCTTTCTGTTCCTTGTGCAGCCACACTATTGGCCACCGAAGGCAGGGTCTTCTCCAGGTAAGTGTTAGGTTCCCCCAGACTGAATGATGTCTTCTTCCCCCAGACTGAACTGGTGTAGATGGCAGAGACAAAGAGATGAAAAATAAAGAGCCCAAGAGTCACAAGAGAGAGTGAGATTTCCCAACCAGGAATGAGGCCCTAGACTGAGCTTTCCCAGTAGACGATAGAAGGTACCCAGCAGGGAGTAAATATGCCCAGCAGAACATGTCTTGGATCCAGGATGCAGACTGCTTACAAGCTTACAGTGACATCAGCTCTGATCCCTGCAGGAGTTTCCTGGACCCAGTCCGGCCCTGCCAACTCCTTGATCTTGGCTGCAGCTTGGCCTCCAGCAGCATGACGGGTGGCACCAACAAGACGAGTTCAAGGTAGGTATTGGGTCTGGCAGGAGTGTAAGGGTGGGAAAGAGGAGAGGCCCAAGAGAATGGAACCAAGAACCTGGTCCATGTTTTCTGGGATATCTTACTGGAGGTTTTATGCACTCACATACTTGAAAAATATGGCTATATTTACTTCAAGAACACTGAGGCATGTGGAGGAATCTACTGCTCAGAGCTGGATGCTCTGTAAAATAAAGGTGACCTTGTACCACAGGAGGTGTAGCATGGGGGTAATCACAGTCCCTGGACTTATAGTAAGTACTCAATCAACAATTAATGAAGGTATTGATTGGTTGGTTGATTGAATGAAACAATAAAATATTAATTCACTCGGGCAATCTCCTATCCCCCAATGCAGGCCAGGCATAACTATGTGGAATTAGAGAAGACGAAGCAAAGTGCTTGCCCCCAGGAGCTCAACAATCAAAAAGAGTGAACAAAAGGCACACACAAAGAACTTTTAAAAAGATAGAAAGTGATGAAAACTAATGTGGTATAATAAAAAATATTTGGAATTTGGTATCAAAGTTTGAATCTGAGAACCGGTCCTTGGATTTATTAGCCATGGAACTATCAGTAGTGATTTGTCTTTACTGAGCTAGAGCCCTGGCCAGACCCCACTTCAATTATGTCAGAATCTCTGGAGATAAGACTCTGATATCTGCACGTTTTTATTGAAGTACACTTGACATACAAAGTTATAGTCATTTCGGGTGTACAACATAGTGATTCAACAATTGTATACATTATGCTGTGCTCACCATGGTGAAGGTAGTCACCATCTGTCACATACCATGTTATTACGGTATTACTGACTATATGTCTTATCCTTGTCATCCCGATGACTTATGTCTGTAGAATGGGTAGTTACTGAGCTCTCGTGTCACCCAGCTTGGTGGCACACAGATTTGGATGTAGGTACATGTGAGTGCCATTCCAAGAGATAGAGAACTTGATCTTCTGTAATGCAGGGCTTCTGTCCTGAAAATAGTGCTACAAAAGGGTCAACCTCTCAAAATCATGTTTTGAACATACCTGCATTGGTTATTTTTTACCCTCGGTAACAATAGAGTTTTGTGTTTCTTACATACTTCCTGCCTCGTTGTCCCACACAGCCATGAGGTGAAGCTGGGGAGCAAGCTGCAAAGCTCTAGGCAAAAGCCAGCCAAACCATAGTGTGTACAGGTGGGAAAGGATTGATTAATAACATAACCACAAGATTTCTTGAACTCTAGTATGCTTTTGATTTTTTAAATCCTTCTCATAGCACATTTTCATTCATCTATTATGGTGTTTAAAGTACTGCAATGGGGGTGCCTGAGTGCCTCAGTTGGTTAATCGTCTGCCTCTGGCTCAGGCCAGGGTCCTTGGATCAAGCCCCGTGACCCACTCCCTGCTCGCCAGGATATTTGCTTCTCGCTCTCCCACTACCTCTCCCCCCGCTCGTGCTCTCACTTGCTCTGTCTCTCTCCCTCCCTCAAATAAATAAAATCTTTTAAAAAATCAAGTACTGTGATAGAATCTAATCCAATTTTTAAACCAAGGCTGGATTGTAATTCCATGTTTCATACAGAAAATGTATGTTCACAGAAGTGAAAGTTTTTCTCAAAGTCAGTATGGAAGGTAGAGAAATGATCGGAAAGGTAGCTCAGTCTCCTAACACATTTATTAAATACTCTGGATGACCGTGTAACTCAAAGTTGCCCCTATTTACCAAACTCCTTCTTTTCAGCGTCTCTGAGATTCTGGACAAGGTGCAAGAAGATGCAGAGGATGTCCTCTTCAGTCTGGGCTTTGCCCAAGAGGACCACAAGGACACTTCTCGGATTCCTGCCCGATTTTTCACTACCCCCTCTCAGGCCAGAGGCATTGATTTCCAGCTTTTCCTGAAGGCCCAGGTGCAGAGGATAGAGATGGAGGACCCTTGCCTCATGCTGGCCAGTGAGTGTTCCCATGGATCTGTTCTACTTCTCTGCCATTCACAAAAGGGATCAGTGGCTCCAGATCCTGCTTTCTCTCAGTCAGCTTCACTCCACCCTTTGTCTTCTGTGTCTATTTCTCGGCCTCCTTTTCAGTGAAGATGGAGAACTTTGATGTCTGCTTATTCCTCTTAAAGAAATAGTCATCAAGAGACCTCATATCACTACTGCTTTCTTAGGCTTTCTCTCCTTCAGCTGAATCAAATGAGAACAGTGTCTTTAAGTCTTATCCTTGTTTTTTTTTTATCATTTTTTTAATTTATTTTCAGCATAACAGTATTCATTGTTTTTGTACCACACCCAGTGCTCCATGCAATCCATGCCCTCTCTAATACCCACCTCCTGGTTCCCCCAACCTCCCACCCCCCCACCCCTTCAAACCCTTCAGATTGTTTTTCAGAGTCCTTGTTTTTATTTCTCGGTTGCAACAGTAGAATGTTCCCTTTTTACAGCCACTTTATTAAAATCATTTCCTTTTAGAGCAATAATCTCAAAGTTCTCAAAGGTAGATATGTTAAATTGTCAAGGGACTTTATAAAACATTCAAATTCATAGGCTTTTTTTTCCATAGAGGGAAAGGCTCAGGAGTATTTATTTTAAACAAGCACATGGGATTCTTATATATAATCTTTAGAACACATCCAGGGAAACAATTATTTAAGTTGTTCTGATTTCATATTAAGGAAAGATATGAGAGGGTTTCTCTACCTGGATGAGGCATAAAAGACTCTATTTGATTATATATATTAGAATATGTTTCAAATTATCTTCTGCTACACCCCCAATACAATTGCATTTCTGACAGTATTGTTTCAGATTCGTTGCGTCAGATTCAACTTAAAATAAGCTTGGTAAAACCATGCTCCTGAGCTCTACCTGTTGCAACAAAGATTTTGAGTTAGAGTATCTTCACAACCTTAGATGATTCTTATGCACACTATTAGAATATAATTGATTGAATTTATTTTATGTACTATGCACATAATTAGGTGTTATATTCTGGAAAAATTGGACTAGGCAAGAGGTACACAATTCTTAAGCCTTTTGGAAGCCTACAGTTTAAGAGGTGTGGCTTATCATAGTGTTTTTCAAACATGGATGTCCATATGAATTACCAAAAGGTGTTGTTAAAATGCTTGAGATACAGTCTGAGATTCTACATTTATAACAAGCTCCCAACTAGTGCCAATGCTTCTGGGCTATGACCACACTTTGTGAAGCAACATCTAACAGAATGATAAAGTCGCAAGTGTGAGCCCCACGTTGGGCATAATGTTTACTTTTTAAAAAATGGTATCAAAAGTTCTGTACCCTAGTCTATTGGCTAGTAATTGTCATTATTCCAATTTGTTTATACTCTGAAGCATTCTAGAACCCTGAAGTTTTGTTATTGTCTAAGAAAATGAGATTGGTTTTGTCCTTTATTTTGGTCATGTTTGTCATCTAAAGCAAACAGTAATTGAAGCCATTGTTTAGAACATACTGACAGCAGAAAGGATATGTGAAATCAAGATATAGAAAACTTCCCCATCCCATATAGAATTAATTTTTGGACTGAAGGAAAATATCTATTCAGATGGGGAGTCAAGAAGTCAAGAAAGTCAACAAAGGGGATCCTGAGTATGAGAAATCTAAATGGGAAAAACGCTGGTGGGGAGAATGGCATCTTCCTTCTGAATTTTGAGCCTTAAGAAGGCTTTGAAGGAAGAGATACAAGAGATAATTTGCTGATGACCCCCAGTTTCACCATCTTCAACCCTTGTGTCCAGGCAGGTTTAAGCAGGTGCAAACACTGGCTGTCACTGCTGATGCCTTCTTCTGTCTCTACTCCTATGTGTCTAAGACACCTGTCCAAAAGTTCACACCATCCCACATGTTCTGGAATTACAATCCAACTGATGTGCCATCCATCAGGATTCTGGCTCCAGAACCTGAACCTCAGTCACCCAGAGACCGCCTCCGGAAAGCCATCTCCAAGATGTGCCTGTATACAAGCCCTCGAGATCGGCTGTCACCACCCCATAATATCCCCAAAAGGAACAGTCTGGACCAAGTGGTGTGGGAAGTAATGGACAGAGTGAGAGGAGAGAAGATGGTTTTCCAGCAAGACCCTGGATTTGAGCCAGGCTCAGAGGAAGATCCGGTGCCACTCATCAGGGATACAAAGCTACCCACTTTTTTCGGACCATGTGCTCTTTGCCCCAGAGAGGAAACACAGCAGGGAATGTCCACAATGCAAGCACCATCACAAATTCTGGATTCTAAACCAGAGGCAACCCCTTGCATGCATTCTCTGCCCTTACAGCCGAGCACAGACCCTGCACAGGTAAAAAGAGAGCCATGGGGTCTACAGGCCACCAATAAGGAAGTCCATTTGGCCAAGGATGAGACTTTCTGGAGAAGAAAGAGCAGAGCAAAAAAGAGCTTGTTTCAGAAGAATCCCATGAGCAGGAGAGTTAAGTCATTGGACCTGTCCATCATGCAGCAGAGCCGAAAGCAACCAGCATGGTACCAGTCTCTAACCCAGCAGCTACAGGACACTTGTGACTTGGCGGAGGCAAGTGAGTTGGGGGCAAGAGAGAGGCTGGCAGAGAAAGGTTCTGGATTCTTGCCTTTCAGTAAAGGGAATCCAGGCTCCCTGTCCTCACCAGATATAACAACTCTTGAATTACATTCCAAAAACTTTGGGAACCAGTTAATAGAGAAGAAGAAAGATAAATGGGCTTGATTTCTTAAGATCATCCAGGTTTTCAGAGCTTTTCTAATTCCTCATCTGATCTGATCTTCACTGAAGTTCCTTGTCAAACACACCTGGCTCTATCATTTGTGGTATCTGCACCAGAATACACATAGAGGCTAGTTATACACTAAGCTAAACACTAGTAAATAAAATATGCTCTCTTCTACCTTAATAAATTTGTAACCATAAAGACCTGGAGGTCCAGGTTCAAAGTTAATAGTCTCAGATTCTTAGGACTTCTGTGCTAGAACATGGCAGTGTGGGCAGAGCCACTCCCCAGCTCTGGCCTATCCCCTTCTCTTCCCATGCCCAGATCTACCCTAGACCTTAAGGGATTTCACACATAGATGTGTGAGCACCTGGCCTACAGATCCAAAAACCACATAACCTCTACCCACACAAATAGCCATCTGTTGATCATCACTTGTTCCTGGGGGTGCATACACTAGTAGAGAGGGTGACCTTTAAGACAACAGACACCAGGCAAAACCAGTGCAATTCCCTGGAGCAGACTTGGGGGCATCTGAACAGTATATCCAGGTATCCTATGGAACCAGAGCATGTTCTAGAAGAGGCAGTGCAGGATGAGGTGGGTACATCCTTTTGGTCCACCAACTCTTCATCCTGTGGACTCTCAAAAACTCAAGACTCCTCTTGTCTGGGACTCTAGACAGTACCGCTATCAAGAGCTGACCTCTCTTGGGAAAGCTCTCAGATCCTTGCCACAAGAGAAGCTGTGATGATTTGCAATATTGTTTGTATATGTGTCACCTGTCATTGGACACAGAGCTGCATCTCAACTCCTGCCTTCCTCACTACTCCGCTCCTGCAACAAGAGAAGAAGCTGAGTCTCTCAAGTATACTCAGCCTCTTTCCCCTATGGCCACCTGCCATCTCCTGCCATCACCTCTCCCCACTGGCTCTTAGTTCTGCTGGGATCTTGAATGTTTTGGCAAAAAAAAAAAAATCTGTTATTTAAACCAAGGATAAATGAGGCACCTACTCCCTAGTACCAGAGAGAAGATGGCATCAGGAATTAATTAATTAATTAAATGATTTTTCTAAGGTAGTAGAAATTGATATTCTTCTTGAATCAAATCAATGAGTCTTGCTTAGAGTTCTCTCCATTTCAAATCCCTTAATTTACTGCACATCCTGGCCCAATAGTTATTTTTGGTCAATACCCTAAATTTGCAGTGTTACTTGTCCAGAATCACAAAGACCTTTATACTTCTAACTCTTTTAATTTTCATTCTCTGTGACTTTAGGGCCACAGTCACTCTTCTTTCTCTCTTACTTATTACTTTCTTCCCCAGGTATGTAAATTATATGTATACGGTAATTACTCACAAAAGAAGTAAATATCAGAAGGCAGCAATACATCATATACAGCTGGGAAAGTTTAGGCTATGGAGTCAAATGACCGACCCTATATAATTCTCCATGATCTTGCAAAAATCACTTGATTTTAATTTTATCTAATGTAATAGGAGAATAATTATATACATATGTATGTATATAATTATATGTGTGTGTGTGTGTGTGTGTGTGTGTATACATATATATGAACTAGGCATTTATGTAGAGATTCAATATATTACAGGGAGGGTGTGAAGGTAATATAACATAGCTACTGCTGATTTTAGAAAAGGTAATCATGGGCATAAAATATTTAGATCAGTGATTCTCGATCCTACAAGATTTTTTTTAATTGCTATTTTCAACAGACCTAAATGCAAATCTCTGAGGTTTGGATTTGGGCATCATCGTTTCTTCTTCTCTTAAAACTTTCCTACTGCTTCATAGCAAACTACCCAAAATGCAATGGTTTAAAGAAAAAGTTATTTATTTTTTGTCACTATTTTGTGGGTTTACCAGATGGTTCTTCTGCTCTTCTAACCTGGGTTCTCTTATGTAGCTGTTTTTGGCTATTTGGCTGGCCTCTACCAAAAGGTCAAAATGGGATCCCTCATATATCTAGAACATTGGTGTTGACCGGCAGGGGGCGCTCTCTCCGTGTGCCGTGTCATTCCTTGCCAGTCTGGCTTGTTTCACGCGGATGTTCAGCAAAAACTGAAATTGCAATGCTTCCTTTTAGGGATGTGTTGCAAGTTTCACAATGTCCCCCCTACCACATTACTGGTTAAATCAAGTCACAAGGGCGCCTGGGTGGCTCAGTGGGTTAAAGCCTCTGCCTTCAGCTCAGTCATGATCTCAGGGTCCTGGGATGGAGTCCCGCATCGGGCTCTCTGCTCAGCGGGGAGCCTGCTTCCTCCTCTCTCTGCCTGCCTCTCTGCCTACTTGTGATCTGTCTCTGTCAAAGAAATAAATAAAGTAAAATAAAATAAAATAATTTAAATCAAGTCACAAGGCCAACCGAGATTCAAAGGGAAGGAAAACAGACTACGTTTTAACAGGAGTGGCAAGGTCACAATGCAAAAAGCCATGTGGAATGGGAGGGTTGTTGCGCCATCTTATAAATGCCCATCACATTGACTCCGGTGCACCATGAGGGTGAAGAATAACTGCTTTAGGGACACATGGGTGGCTCGGGTGGTTAAGCATCTGCTTTTGGCTCAGATCATGATCCCAGAATTCCCGGGATCAAGCCCCCATGTCAGGCTCCCTGCTCAGTGGGGAGTCTGCTTCTCCATCTCCCTCTGACCCTCCCCCTGCTCTTCTCTCTCATTCTCTCTGCTTTAATCATTCTCTCTGTTTTAATATCCTCATATATTAAAGACACACTGAGGGTAAGCTTTCTTGCTACAGCTCATTCAGACTCAGCCACAGTGTATAAACTTGAAAAGGAAATTAACCGGTAGGCTTATCAAATTAAAATAGAAAATGTGGAGTATATGCTCCACAGCTAGGTTACTTTGCCAATAACCTAATTTACTCTAAAATGCAAAGCTTTGCTCAGGTGTTATTTGTCCAGCAGATGTCAGCCTCGCACAAGAAAAATGCCAAGATGTCCAGTAGAGCAGGCTGAGTGCAGGACCTATCAGGTCCTTTCTGGGCAATATCCAGGACACCAGTTCCTCTCACACAGCTGCCCCACCTTTGGCCAACTGCCAATGTACAGAAAGATTGGAACTGAATTGCCAGGGAGAAAGTATTGCTAGGAGCTATATATTTCAGATAAGGAACTAGATTCCATTTTCCTCCAGGGTTATGGGATCTCATCACAGCACAAGAGATTGTGGTTAGAAATGCTGTGTCTCATTTATTCTAAGGTGTGCATTTTCCCACATTTTAATATCTCTGAGATAGAATGAGTCTTAACAATTGGCAATGTCAGCCAAGGTCTCTTTTTTACCTCCATAGTGAAATATTAAATAATTGAGTCTTGCAAAAATGGTTTATCAGATTCAATAAAACACTGTTAACTTTAGAAATTAAATGTACTTATTCTCTCAGGTAAATGAGAAAATTATTTTGCAGATTTCCCTTCTATGATTCCCTAGAAGACTAAGGTATCGCTTCTTCACTGACACAGTCTTTGGCTGAGACAGGGGGTCACAGTGGTTTCCAAATCCTTCAGATATTCCATACATTTGTTTAATCATCTTTTCTCAAAGCTATGAATTATCTCTCTCAATCCACTCCTCTATTATCCTTTAAGAGATCACAAAAAGGGGGGAATACCTATGAAAGCACCTCAGGACTACCAAGATGAAAGGCTATGTGATAAACAGGGAAGGGGGAAATTCACTCACTACCATCAAAGGCCAAGCGAGCTGGGGCAGTTCCTCTGATGGGATGAGAAACAAGTCCTCTCTGCCTCCTCCAGGGTCTGAAATTATCTCCTGGGGATTAGTGATCTTCCAGAAGCTCTGTAGCAAGCACCAACGTTCACCTACAACTTGTCACCAGGTGTGAGCGTGGGTGGGAAGGAGTAGCAGACCCCAGACAGCCATGGTGTCCAGATGTATAGTCTTCATGTTGCACAAAGACACTCAAAGAGACAAAGGAGATCAAAATTCAGCTCTGCTATGCTTACCATCCAAAATCTCAAAGGTCTTCATCTTCTAAGAGGGAGTTCCTTTTTTTTTTTTTCCTAGCTCATCTACATAAGGTGAGTGCCTTTCTGCAATTAAAACAAGGGCACCTTCTGTTAAAAGTGGATCTCATCCCCAGCTGTCAGTTTTCGTCCCTTCCACTCTCTCATTTAGTCTCTGCCAGAGAAGAAGTCCTAATCTTACCCCCAGATCCTAGGAAAGGATGACCCTCATCGTTCCTCATAGTTTACATCGTATTCAAAAATATCAGATGCACAGCCCTTTCTCTTAGTGCCCCGCTGCTGAAATGTAAGCTGTTTGACCTTTATCAAGTTTATAAGAAGCAGGCCTAATGTTTTATTTTTTGTTATTGTTTGTTTCCTTTGCAAGATCTGAGGTATCACAGACTAATATATATAATCTTTTTGCAAAGTGATCATATCTAGAGATGGGAGTTGCATTTTCTAGGCAGCTCTGCCGGAGGCAGTGGGAGGAAACAGGCAGGATTAGGCAGGGAGGCCAGTGCAGAACATAGGATAAAGAAGAAAACTAGTCCTAGATGGTCCCAAATGGCAGGTAATTCAAAGCTATTAGTTGGTACTTAGTGGAACCTATATGAACCAGGTAGCTATAGACTTGCTCTTTGCTGTAAGATTTACCCATGTGACAATATTAACCACAAATATTTCTATATAGTGCTTACTATAAGTCAGGCATAAGCTTTAGCACTATGTGGAAATTAAATCATTTAATCCAATGATATAGCTTTTTTATTGTTCTCCATTTTATAGATGATCACACTGGGCACAGTTATTTTTATACCAAAATAAATTCTGAAGAGAGACTATCAGATAGAAGGTTTAGGGAGAGATGGGGGGAGGGAGAGGAGAAGGCAAGAGGATATCATGAGAATGTGACAATTATTTTTCCGCCTCACTTGCAACTCTTACCAAGTTATTTTGCATCTATTGGGGAAATATAATTAAACACAAAATCTTCTGGGGCACCTGGGTGGTTCAGTTGGTTAAGCATCTGACTCTTGATCTCGGCTCAGGTCTCAATCTTAGGGTCATGAGTTCAAGCCCTGCTCTGGGCTCCATGCTGGGTGTGGAGCCTACTTTAAAAAAAAAAAAAAAAGTTCTAAAAACAAAATATTCTGCCATTGCAGAAAACCTTTCCAGAAAAGTATAAGAAAAAGAAAAGGGTTTTTATTTTTTAATATGATGTGTGTCAGAGGCCATCCGCTAAAGAGACAGAAGGAAATCCCACTCTCTTCTAGAAGCAGACAGATAAAACCCCTTACATGCATACAATCACTGGCTCAAGGAAGAGAACACTGCAGGACCATTTGTCACACACAGTTCGTTCTAAATGCACCCTGGAACTGGAATGGCCAACTGTGTTAGCTAATTGCCTTTATCGAAAGGAATAGTAAGACTTCTCATATCTTCATGACAGAGGTGGTTTTGCCAGTGTGAGCCAGGCACCTAAGTTAGACTCCTAGCCTTTCATGGGGACTGAGAGATAGAGGCACAAGGGACTTTGATGATTGCATTTCAAAGCAATGGTTTCCATAATCCTTGAAAAAGGCATTCCAGGGTGGTAAAGGTGGCAAGAGGCTTATTTTGTGTTTTAAAAAGATTTATATACATTTCAAAGAGACAAAGAACTTAGAAGTTTTCTAAAGAAACACACTTTCAGAAAAGGAGGGGGGAGCCTTTTCTAGGACAGGGGAAAATTAAACCTCTTATTTTAAAATTGTATTTGCCATTGCACCTGTGTGTGCATCTTTCTTCTTCCTTGGCCTTCCCTTTACTTATACTGCCCCCATTCTGGTTTGGAGCTGTGAAAGGTAGAAGGATCATCTCTACCTGCATTGCATAACATCCATTTTCTGTGTTACATTTCAAATGTTTTGGTGGATTTCCAAAACTATATCCAAGACTGTCAAGCCACACGGCTTCAGGTGTCAACATGCAAGTGGCCTGCAGTGCAAACATGGTTCCTGGAGTTGTGCTGAGCAGAGGCCCCGTCTGCCTTCACAATACCCTACCTAGCCCTCATGATAGCACTTTCAGAGCTGTTACCTCATGTCAGTCTTTTAATCATATAGACTAGATGAGAAAAAAATTATTTAGCAAGATCACATAACTAGTCAGTTAAAATGCAGATCTCCTGACTCCCAAACCCGTGCTCTTTTCATCAGAACACACTGCCCTGCACGAGCACCCGAATGTTTATAGCAGCAATGTCTACAATAGCCAAACTATGGAAAGAACCTAGATGTCCATCAACAGACAAATGGATAAAGAAGATGTGGTATATATACACAATGGAATACTATGCAGCCATCAAAAGAAATGAAATCTTACCATTTGCGGCGACGTGGATGGAACTAGAGGGTATCATGCTTAGCGAAATAAGTCAATCGGAGATAGACAACTATCATATGATCTCCCTGATATGAGGGAGAAGAGATGCAACATGTGGGGTTAAGGGGGTAGGAGAAGAGTAAATGAAACAAGATGGAATTGGGAGGGAGACAAACCATAAGTGACTCTTAATCTCACAAAACAAACTGAGAGTTGATGGGGGGAGGGGGGTTGGGAGGGGGTGGGATTATGGACACTGGGGAGGGTATGTGCTATGGTGAGTGCTGTGAAGTGTGTAAACCTGGCGATTCACAGACCTGTACCCCTGGGGATAAAAATATATTATATGTTTATAAAAAATAAAATTAAAAAAATTTTAAAAAAAAATTTTAAAAAAAAAGAACACACTGCCCTGAGTGTGCAAGAGTTTGGGCTATAGCTGTGGATCAGAGCAAGCCTCGAAACGTGTACTTGAAACTGACCATCATTAACTATGTGCCCTAAGCCTTTGCACTAAGTGCCAATATCCTCTTGCCACCCTTGGATTTTGCTTGCCTTCTTAGAAACTCACTGACAAGAGGAATGTTATACAGATTGAGCTGGAATGCTCACAGTTTAGCAAAAGACATGGCAAGGAAAATCAACAATTACTTTTATTGAATATCATTAAATGCCACAGGGACATAGGAAAATGAACTTCCCAGAGGATATGTCCAGATGAATCTGGACACATGAAGAAAGGTCCAACAGGGGAAGAATAGTGTGGAGAAGTAGAAGCAGCAGCAATGGGACACTGATACACTAGATAGAGAGATAAAGGTGTTCAAAGGCAGAGAGAAACAGAATATCATAGTATCTTCAAAAACTACACCTTGGGGACGCCTGGGTGGCTCAGTTGGTTGGACGACTGCCTTCGGCTCAGGTCATGATCCCGGAGTCCCAGGATCGAGTCCCGCATCGGGCTCCCAGCTCCATGGGGAGTCTGCTTCTCCCTCTGACCTTCTCCTCGCTCATGCTCTCTCTCACTGTCTCTCTCTCAAATAAATAAATAAAATCTTTAAAAAAAAAAAACTACACTTTGTGCCACATGGGAGAAAGGGAGTATGTGGGAGATCAAAATTAAGACTAGAAAAAAATAAATGGAAATTAGATATGAAACAAAAGTCATCAATGTTGTTTAAAGATTGAATCTAGAAAGATAAGGGGCCACTTAAAATTTACAAAAGAAATTATATGATTAGATTTATCTTTTAGCTCATTCAGGCAGAAATATGGGAGATGGATGGAATCGGGAACCAAAGAAAGGAAAAATCACTTAAAAGCATACCACAAAAGACTGAGGAGAAATGGGACAACCAGAAATAAGACAAGCATACTAGGATTGGAGGGGACAAGTGTCACTTTGAGATATTTAATATGCTCAGTGGCTAAACTGAGGACCAATCAGACTTGTGTTTGGGGAGAAGGGGAGGAAAAAAAATAGCAAAATTTCATGGTTTCTTCTTAAACAACTAGGTGAGTATTAATGTCCTTTTACTAAGAAAAAAAATACAGTAGCAGTAGCAAGTTGGAAGGCAAATATTTTAAAAGTATAATTTTCAAAAAGGCAAAATAATGGCTCTTGCGTTAAGATAAGACAAACATGTTCAAAGATTTTATTCAATCCACCAATTAATAAGAATTCCAGTAATGTGTTTGAACTGGTCCAAAGAGTATTTGAGAAGTTAGCTATGAACAGACAACCTGAGTTAGGTACAACACTAGCTACCAAGAAGCAACACCATAAACTCTCATCTCTGAGATTATTGGTTACACAAAAATAAAGTACTTGCATCTCTACTCAACATAAATTTGTGAGGTAACCCCTACCCGGACAGAGTAGTAAAATAGCCCTGGAAAGAGAAACTCAAGACTAGCACTCTGCTGAAAAAATGTCCGGTATTCTTGTTTGTCTGTTTTCAAGTCTAGAATAATTTGATGAGTTAAGATTTAGATAAGATGAGTTTGAGGTAGTTCTGAAATACTAAAATGGAGAAAGAAGTCCATAAGGCAGCTGGATATATGGACTTGAGGATAGACTGTGTTGGAATTCAAAGCTTAATTATAATAGGTGAAGGCATGAGAAATAACAGTTCACGTAGGGAAATTATGCGGAGTCAGAAGTCCAAGTGTAAAGGTAACCCTTAAAAACATGTTTATTTAAAAATCAATCAAACACAAGATGTTCATAAACCAGTAGCCATATGGATTGGTAAAAGAAAGTTTCAGACAGTCTATAATCTATTTTGAGTTAATTTTTATGAGTAGTGTAAAGTAGGAGTCTAGTTTTATTTTTTATTATGTGAATTTCCTGTTTTCCCAGTACTATTTATTTAACTATCTTTTGTCACTGAGTATTCTTGACTCCCTTGTCAGATATTAGTTAATCATATATGTCTAAGTTTATTTCTGTGTTTTGTTATTGATCTGTATCCATCTTTATGCCACTACCACACTATTTGGATTACTTTAATTTTTGTTTGTTTGTTTGTTTTTATTTTCAGCATAACAGTATTCCTTGTTTTTGTACCACACCCAGTGCTCCATGCAATCTGTGCCCTCCCCAATACCCACCACCTGGTGCCCCCAACCTCCCACCCCCCGCCGCTTCAAACCCCTCAGATTGTTTTTCAGAGTCCATAGTCTCTCATGGTTCACCTCCCCTTCCAATTTCCCTCAACTCCCTTCTCCTCTCTAACTCCCCTTGTCCTCCATGCTATTTGTTATGCTCCACAAATAAGTGAAACCATATGATAATTGACTCTCTCTGCTTGACTTATTTCACTCAGCATAATCTCTTCCAGTCCCGTCCATGTTGCTACAAAAGTTGGGTATTCATCCTTTCTGATGGAGGCATAATACTCCTTAGTGTATACGGGCCACATCTTCCTTATCCATTCGTCCGTTGAAGGGCATCTTGGTTCTTTCCACAGTTTGGCGACCGTGGCCATTGATGCTATAAACATTGGGGTACAGATGGCCCTTCTTTTCACTACATCTGTATCTTTGGGGTAAGTATCCAGTAGTGCAATTGCAGGGTCATAGGGAAGCTCTATTTTTAATTTCTTGAGGAATCTCCACACTGCACCAAGTTGGCTGCACCAACTTGCATTCCCACCAACAGTGGAAGAGGGTTCCCCTTTCTCCACATCCCCTCCAACACATGTTTTTTCCTGTCTTGCTAATTTTGGCCATTCTAACTGTTTATAGATTGTAGACTGAAAGGTGGAAGCTGAAACCATAAACCTCCTAAAAGAAAACTTAGGGAAAACTCCCTGATGTTGTTCTTGACAATATCCTTTTTGGATATGACACCTAAAGAAGATTCAACAAAATAAAAGATAAACAAGTGAGACTACATTAAACTAAAAAGTGTTTGCAATAAAAAAAAGAAATAACAAATGAAAAGGCAACTTAGGAAATGGGAAAAAATTTTTGCAAAGCATGTATCTGACAAGATGCTAAATCCAAAATATGTAAAGAACGTATATCTTAAAAGTTCTCCTCACAAGAAAACAAATTTCTAATTATGTAAGTTGATGGATATTAACTAAAATTATAATGGTGATCACTTCACAATATATATGTATATCAAATCATGGTATATACCTTAACCTCATACAATGTTTTATGTTAATTATCTCAATAAAACTGGAAAAACTGGAAAAATGAATACATCAAAAAAAAAGAAAGTTTCAGACAGAAGCCAAGTGAGATTTGTTTCAAGAAAGAGGGTATAGTTTCAGTAACATATATCATAAAATACCCAGCAAGAAGAAGAATGCAGAGATACCATTGAATTTGCATCTACACAATGATTAGAAACATTGATAAGAGAATTTTTATTTGCATGACAGGGCTTTAAAATATTAATGTAAAAAGGGAATAAGAAATTGTGCAAATAAAGTAGATATGGGGTCAAGAGACTCCAAGGAGTGTTCTGTTTTTTTCTAGGATGGGGAAGGTTTATATATATATATATATTTGCTGAAGAGAAAAAATCAGTAGGGTGGGGGAGTCCATAGTTCAGGAAGGAAAAGAGAATGATGATATGAAGTCACTGGGAAATTGGAATGAGTTGAGATCCAAATCACTTTTGAACACTTAATTTAAAAATAAAAACAAAGTGCTTTTGGAGTGTTTAGCCATGAGCTAGAGGTACAGATCTTTGTGTGAGATTAGATGAAAAGAAAAAAGACAAGCATGAATACAGTTACATTGGTCACCTGGAGAAGCCAAGAAATTTCTGCCTATTGTTTTCTCTCTTTTTCCTAAAGAAAGGGTCATTACAGTGCAAGGCAGGGAATTTGAAGACAATAATAAAGGTTTGAGATTGCCACTATGAAAAATAAATGATGAATGTTTATTAGTAGAAGCATGTATTAATAGTTGAATAGGGGAATAATATTAGGATTCAGCTCAAGGTGCAGAATATGTGTTTATGGGGATTTAATAATTTTCTCCTGGGACACCTGGGTGGCTCAGTCCATTATACATCTGCCTTCGGCTCAGGTCATGATCCCTGAGTACCAGGATGGAGTCCTGCCTCAGTCTCCCTGCTCAAAAAGGAATCTGCTTCTCCCTCTCCCTCTGCCCCTCCTCCCCACTCTACACCCCTCCCGTTCATGCTCACACACACTCTCTTCAAATTCAGTCTTTAAAAAAAATAATAATTTTCTCTAGCTGTGTTCAGCAATCCATATAAACAGATAAGAATAAAAGTATATCTTTGTAAGTATAAAAACAGTAAGAAGTGAACCTTTCAAGGAACTTCACTTCATGGTGAGCACAGCAGAAACTCTGTTACATGAGGGTTTCTTTGCTGCTGCTGCTGCTGCTGCTGCTGCTGCTGCTGCTGCTGCTGTTGCTGCTGTTGCTGCTGCTGCTGCTGCTGCTGCTGCTGCTGCTGCTGCTGCTGCTGCTAATCCCTCTAAATGTGACTTTCAGTAGTGAGAAATATTTCAACAGGTGGGGTAGGAAAGCATCTATCAACCCCAGTCCCCAGAGTTGTCTCAAAAATGCATGAGGCATTTCTTCTCAATCCCATTGCAGGCTTTCTCCATCATCATGACCATACATGTTCTGATAGCATGGGCTTCAGAGAGCAGCCTAATTCCCACCTCTCCTTAGAAGAGGTTGTTGTACTGCCCCAAACACCCAGGTCCTGCTCCCTGGCCCAGCAAACCCCTGAACTCGGTAGGAGAAAAGCAGCACGGTACACTGGAAAGAAGCCCAGACTGAGACACTTGGAATCTTTGCCAAGATTTGCATGTGGTGCATGCTGCACGCACAGAGGAAGACCTGAGGCACATCATTTCACATCTCTGCACATTGGTTTCTCTACCATCTGGGTATTAAAATATACAAGATGGACAGTGGTAAACTAGACAAAGACTTAATTTGCACTGAAGTTTGACACTGTTTAGGGCAGTTAGAGGATTTAACAATGGTCGAGTTTGGGGAACAAGGATTGCTACTGGAACATTCTCAAAGGACTCAAGCTAAGTGAAGAAGGAGAAATTCCACCTTCAGGCTCTGAAACTTTAGTGCATCCAGCCCTAGGGTTCCCTTAGAACTCCTTTATATACTTATGTGTTCCCAGTTAAATTTGAGGAAGTCTTCCACAACACCTGTCCTTCTTCTTGAAGGCTCACCTGAAAAGGCTCCCCCTTATCCCAAATTTTTCCCTCTATCTCAAACTTTATATCATCATAAAAAAAAGTTGAATGAGATTCAGCGTTCCTCCTCTTAGCCATTAAAAGCCAATCACCATATTTTTTGCTGGCAGAAAAAACATACAAATAAAAAACCTTGGCATGTTTTAAAAGAGAATTAACAGTTGTGGTTTGTGTAGTAGGGAAAACATTTTGTTAACAAACAAGACTTGAGCCCCTACAATACTCTAGCAGGCAGTATGTTGTACAGAGCATTTTAGACGTTCCTCCCCTAAGAAAATGTTGGTAGAGTAGGAAAGGTAATACACACACACACACACACACACACACACACACCACATATATATTTCCAGTAATGTATTACTTGGTTGCCTAATAAATTGCAAGACAGCAAAGACCAGATGAGAGGGCTTTGAGGGAAAGCATAATCATGAGGGTCAAAGAAAAAAAATCATACCAGGTATGATGAGCAGACAAAAGTTGATTTTATTTCAATAAGATTGCTGGCCAGAGGGGAGAAATCAGGGAACATTGACCAAGTCTGGTTGTCAAATTAGGTAAAAACAAAGAACCAGAGAGTTTAAGAGCTGGGGTAGAGGAATCTTAGATCACCCGTGTTTGCTGATTGGCCTTATCTAAAGGAAAAGTAAGCTTTCTGGCATCTTTGTGATGACTGGAAGCTAGGGGCCCCACTGAAGTTAGGTTCCCACCCTTCCACAGAACTAGGGAGATAGGGGCCTATCTTCCTTGATATTTACATTTCAGAGAGGTGATCTCAGGTTCCAGAGAAAGACTTGCCTGGGTTGTAAAATTGGAATAAGGCCAGGAGAAGATTTGTATCTCAAAGGGTCTGAGAAAGGATTTACAGTACAAGCTTTCTAAATTAAGCATTGTAAAAAAAAAAAAAAAAAAGGTCAGGGCCTAGAGTCGGGGAAAAAACTCCAACTACAGTCAAGCTGAGAGGAACATTAAGGCCATCTTGATCATGAGAGAGAACAGAAAGATCTGAGATTATCTCATTTTAAAAAAACCTAAAAGTCTGTATCTGACCCCATCTCATAGAGGAAAATGGATTGGGGCTCCAGAAAGAGGCAACCTTCACATTCAGTTTTGTCAGATTCCTTATAGGAGTGACTTACTGAAGGCTTCTAGAAAGTGCATCTGGCAGGAGATGGAGCTCCTGCCAGATGCACTGTCCAAAGGAATGGACAGGATAACCTCCTCAGGTCTGTAACTGATGGATCCACATAGACAATAACTCAGAGAGGGAAAAAAACAATGCATTTGCTTGCTAGTCCCCTCCCAGGCAGATTCCCAGTAACTCGGACAGTAATCAGAATCATCTGGATAAGACTCCATGATTAGCCTGGGAAACAAAGTCTCCCCCAGCTTCTCTCTTGCCTTAGCTCTCTCCAGCAATTGCCTTGCTCCACCTCCTCCCATTCCCTACTAAGGACAGTCGGGCAGTTCCGCCCTTGTCTCCAGTCACAAAATTCCCCCACAGTGACGGAGAAGGTGTCAGGTGGGACAGAGCTCCAGGCTGGTCACAGCTGGATAACTGCTCACGGTCCCTGGAGCCAAGCCATAGTTCCCGCCTCTCCCATCTCCTGTGTGGGTGAGAGAGATGGAGTGGGTAGCAGGGCAGACGTACAGATTAGGAAAAATGGATTGGAGGCATTAACATTCTTGTGGTTAGGCAGGTGCCTAATCTGGTCCCTTCTTCCCCATGCCAATAGTAGGCAACCCCCTTCCCCACCCCACCTCTTCCACCCAGCAGACTTCAGAGGCCTCTCTGTAGTTCAGGAAAGCCACCACCTAAATGCTTTTCCACCCACATTACTTTCCTTTGAACATATTTGCTGCAAGCACCCTGGCATTCCTTAGCCTTTTAGAATATACTTACCAACTCCAATTTGAATGTAAATACTTGTCACTTCACCTGGTGGGGCATGGAGGTATGAGCTCCAGCCTATTTCTTGGAGGTCCCACCTCCCAGATTGGCCTCTCTTTCTTACACACTGTTTCCTAGGTAATTTAGAGTGTCAATGAGGCAAAGGGGCCATGGGCTTGGGGCAGGGATAGTTGTGGCAGGGAAAAATCAGCACTGAAAGGGTGTTGGTGAAAAAGGATTGTGTGTAAATGTTTGGATAGCACAAGAGAGTGCATCTAGTAGAAAAAAAGTCTAGTACTGGGGGAGGAGTCAAGATGGCAGAGAAGTAGCAGGCTGAGACTACATCAGGTAGCAGGATATCAGCTAGATAGCTTATCAAACCATTGCAAACACCTACAAATCCAACAGGAGATCAAAGAGAAGAAGAACAGCAATTCTAGAAACAGAAAACCAACCACTTTCTGAAAGGTAGGACCAGCAGAGAAGTGAATCCAAAGCGACGGGATAGGCTGCAGGGGGAGGGGCCAGCTCCCGGCAAATGGCAGAGCAACGGAGCACAAAATCAGGACTTTTAAAAGTCTGTTCCACTGAGGGACATCGCTACAGAGGCTAAACAGGGGTGAAGCCCATGCGGGGTCAACGTGGCCTCAGGTCCTGCAGGGTCACAGAAGGATTGGAGGTGTCTGAGTGCCGAAGAGCTCGCAGGTATTAGACCGGGGAAGCCGGCTACAGAGACAGAGCTGAGGAGTGAGCTCTCAGCTCGGGGTTAACTTGAACCAGTTGCAGCCTGGGTGAACTCGGAGCACAGCCAGAGGCCAGGGAGATGGGAGTGATTGGGCTCTTTTCTCTGAGATCGCACTGAGGAGTGGGGCCCCGAGCTCTCAGCTCCTCCAGGTCGGAGACTGGGAGGCTGCCATTTTCATTCCTGTCCTGCGGAACTCTACAGAAAGCGTTCAGGGGACAAAAGCTCCAGAAAGCAAATCCAAGCAGATTACTTAGCCCGGCCCTTGGTAAGGGCGGTGCAATTCCCCCTCAGGCAAAGACACTGGAGAATCACTACAACAGGCCCCTCCCCTAGAAGATCAACAAGAAATCCAGCCAAGACAAAGTTCACCTGCCAAGGAGAGCAGCAGAATTCCAGTGGAGGAGAAAGCAAGGCACGGAACTCATGGCTTTCTCCCCATGATTCTTTAATCTTCCGGTTAATTTAATTTTTTTTAATTTTTTTTTCTTCTGCTAAATGTTTTTGAACTTTTACCTTTTTCTTTCTTAACATTTTTACTAGTTTATCTAATATATTTTTTATATATCTAATTTTTTATATATCTAATATATATTTTTTTCTTTTTTATATTTTTTCTTTATTTGTTTTCTTTTTTAATTATTTTTTTCTGAACTTCTTTTTATCCCCTTTCTCTCTCCCATGATTTGGGGTCTCTTTTGATTTGGTTAAAGTGCATGTTCCTGGGGTCTTTGCCACCCTTTCAGTATTTTATTTGTTCCTTCATATGCTCCTATCTGGACAAAATGACAAGGCGGAAAAACTCACCACAAAAAAAAAAGAACAAGAGGCAGTACCAAAGGCTAGGACCTAATCAATACAGATATTGGTAATATGTCAGATCTAGAGTTCAGAATGACATTTCTCAAGGTTCTAGCCGGGCTCGAAAAAGGCATGGAAGATATTAGAGAAACCCTCTTGGGAGATACAAAAGCCCCTTCAGGAGAAATAAAAGAACTAAAATCTAACCAAGTTGAAATCAAAAAAGCTATTGATGAGGTGCAATCAAAAATGGAAGCTCTCACTGCTAGGATAAATGAGACAGAAGAAAGAATTAGTGATATAGAAGACCAAATGACAGAGAATAAAGAAGCTGAGCAAAAGAGGGACAAACAGCTACTGGACCACGAGGGGAGAATTCGAGAAATAAGTGACACCATAAGATGAAACAACATTAGAATAATTGGGATTCACGAAGAAGAAGAAAGAGAGAGGGGAGCAGAAGGTATATTGGAGAGAGTTATTGTAGAGAACTTCCCTAATATGGCAAAGGGAACAAGCATCAAAATCCAGGAGCTTCAGAGAACCCCCCTCAAAATCAATAAGAATAGGTCCACACCCAGTCACCTAATAGTAAAATTTACAAGTCTTAGTGACAAAGAGAAAATCCTGAAAGCAGCCCGGGAAAAGAAGTCTGTAACATACAATGGTAAAAATATTAGATTGGCAGCAGACTTATCCACAGAGACCTGGCAGGCCAAAAAGAACTGGCATGATATATTCAGAGCACTAAACGAGAAAAACATGCAGCCAAGAATACTATATCCAGCTAGGCTATCATTGAAAATAGAAGGCGAGATTAAAAGCTTCCAGGACAAACAAAAACTGAAAGAATTTGCAAATACCAAACCACCTCTACAGGAAATATTGAAAGGGGTCCTCTAAGCAAAGAGAGAGCCTAAAAGTAGTAGATCAGAAAGAAACAGAGACAATATACAGTAACAGTCACCTTATAGGCAATAAAATGGCACTAAATTAATATCTCTCAATAGTTACCCTGAATGTTAATGGGCTAAATGCCCAATCAAAAGACACAGTGTATCAGAATGGATAAAAAACCAAAACCCATCAATATGTTCCTACAAGAAACTCATTTTAGACCCGAAGACACCTCCAGATTTAAAGTGAGAGGGTGGAAAAAAATTTACCATGCTAATGGACATCAGAAGAAAGCTGGGGTGGCAATCCTTATTTCAGATCAATTAGATTTTAAGCCAAAGACAATAATAGGAGATGAGGAAGGACACTATATCATACTCAAAGGATCTGTCCAACAAGAAGATCTAACAATTTTAAATATCTATGCCCCTAATGTGGGAGCAGCCAACGATATAAACCAATTAAAAATAAAATCAAAGAAACACATTGGCAATAATACAATAATAGTAGGGGACTTTAACACACCCCTCACTGAAATGGACAGATCATCCAAGCAAAAGATCAACAAGGAAATCAAGGCCTTAATTGAAACACTGGACCAGATGGACATCACAGATATATTCAGAACATTTCATCCCAAAGCAACAGAATACACATTCTTCTCTAGTGCACATGGAACATTCTCCAGAATAGATCACATCCTGGGTCATAAATCAGGTCTCAACCGGTATCAAAAGAATGGGATCATTCCCTGCATATTTTCAGACCACAATGCTCTGAAGCTAGAACTCAATCACAAGGGGAAATTTGGAAAGAACACACATACATGGAAACTAAACAGTATCCTTCTAAAGAATGAATGGGTCAACCAGGAAATTAAAGAAGAATTGAAAAAATTCATGGAAACAAATGATAATGAAAACACAATGGCTCAAAATCTGTGGGACACAGCAAAGGCAGTCCTGAGAGGAAAATATATAGTGGTACAAGCCTTTCTCAAGAAACAAGAAAGGTCTCAGGTACACAACCTAACCCCACACCTAAAGGAGCTGGAGAAAGAACAAGAAAGGAACCCTAAACCCAGCAGGAGAAGAGAAATAATAAAGATCAGAGCAGAAATCAATAAAATAGAAACCAAAAACAAACGATAGAACAAATCAACGAAACCAGGAGCTGGTTCTTTGAAAGAATTAATAAGATCGATAAACCCCTGGCCAGACTTATCAAAAAGAAAAGAGAAAGGACACAAATAAATAAAATCATGAATGAAAGAGGAGAGATCACAACTAAAACCAAAGAAATACAAACAATTATAAGAACATAATATGAGCAACTCTACACAAACAAATTTGATAAACTGGAAGAAATGGATGCATTCTTAGAGACATATAAACTACCACAACTGAATCAGGAAGAAATATAAAACCTGAACAGACCCATAACCAGTAAGGAGATTGAAACTGTCATCAAAAATCTCCAAACAAACAAAAGCCCAGGGCCAGGCAGCTGCCCAGGGGAATTCTACCAAACATTTAAAGAAGAACTAATTCCTATTCTCCTGAAACTGTTCCAAAAAACAGAAATGGAAGGGAAACGTCCAAACACATTTTATGAGGCCAGCATCACCTTGATCCCAAAACCAGGCAAGGATCCTATCAAAAAAGAGAATTACAGACCACTATCGTTAATGAACACAGATGCAAAAATTCTCACCAAAATACTCGCCAATAGGATTCAACAGTACATTAAAAGGATTATTCATCACAACCAAGTGGGATTTATTCCAGGGCTGCAAGTTTGGTTCAACATCCACAAATCAATCAATGTGATACAATACATTAATAAAAGAAAGAACAAGAACCATATGATACTCTCAATAGATGCTGAAAAATCATTTGACAAAGTACAGCATCCCTTCCTGATCAAAACTCTTCGAAGTGTAGGGATAGAGGGCACATACCTCAATATTATCAAAGCCATCTATGAAAAACCCACCGCAAATATCATTCTCAATGGAGAAAAACTGAGAGCTTTTCCGCTAAGGTCAGGAACACGGCAGGGATGTCCATTATCATCACTGCTATTCAACATAGTACTAGAAGTCCTAGCCTCAGCAATCAAACAACAAAAAGAAATTAAAGGCATCCAAATCGGCAAAGAAGAAGTCAAACTATCACTCTTCACAGGTGATATGATACTATATGTGGAAAACCCAAAAGACTCCACTCCAAAACTGCTAGAACTCATATAGGAATTCAGTAAAGTGTCAGGATATAAAATCAATGCACAGAAATCAGTTGCATTTCTCTACACCAACAACAAGACAGAAGAAAGAGAAATTAAGGAGTCAATCCCATTTACAATTGCACCCAAAACTATAAGATACCTAGGAATAAACCTAACCAAAGAGGCTAAGAATCTATACTCAGAAAACTATAAAGTACTCATGAAAGAAATTGAGGAAGACACAAAGAAATGGAAAAATGTTCCATGCTCCTGGATTGGAAGAATAAATATTGTGAAAATGTCTATGCTACCTAAAGCAATCTACACATTTAATGCAATCCCTATCAAAATCCCACCCATTTTTTTCAAAAAAATGGAACAAATAATTCTAAAATTTATATGGAACCAGAAAAGACCTCGAATAGCCAAAGGAATATTGAAAAAGAAAGCCAAAGTTGGTGGCATCACAATTCCAGACTTCAAGCTCTATTACAAAGCTGTCATCATCAAGACAGCATGGTACTGGCACAAAAACAGACACACAGATCAATGGAACAGAATAGAGAGCCCAGAAATAGACCCTCAACTCTATGGTCAACTAATCTTCGACAAAGCAGGAAAGAATGTCCAATGGAACAAAGACAGCCTCTTCAATAAATGGTGTTGGGAAAATTGGATGGCCACATGCAGAAAAATGAAATCAGACCATTTCCTTACACCACACATGAAAATAGACTCAGAATGGATGAAGGACCTCAATGTGAGAAAGGAATCCATCAAAATCCTTGAGGAGAACATAGGCAACAACCTCTTCGACCTCAGCCTCAGCAACGTCTTCCTAGGAACATTGTCAAAGGCAAGGGAAGAAAGGGCAAAAATGGACTATTGGGACTTCATCAAGATCAAAAGCTTTTGCACAGCAAAGGAAACACTTAACAAAACCAAAAGACAACTGACAGAATGGGAGAAGATTATTGCAAATGACATATCAGATAAAGGGCTAGTGTCCAAAATCTATAAAGAACTTAGCAAACTCAACACCCAAAGAACAAATAATCCAATCAAGATATGGGCAGAAGGGGCGCCTGGGTGGCTCAGTGGGTTAAGCCGCTGCCTTCAGCTCAGGTCATGATCTCGGAGTCCTGGGATCGAGCCCCGCATCGGGCTCTCTGCTCTCTCGGGGAGCCTGCTTCCTCCTCTCTCTCTGCCTGCCTCTCTGCCTGCTTGTGATCTCTGTCTGTCAAAAAAAAAAAAAAAAAAAAAAAAAAACAAAAAAACAAAAAAAAAAAACAAGATATGGGCAGAAGACATGAACAGACATTTCTGCAAAGAAGACATCCAGATGGCCAACAGATACATGAAAAAGTGCTCCACATCACTCGGCATCAGGGAAATACAAATCAAAACCACAATGAGATATCACCTCACACCAGTCAGAATGGCTAAATTTAACAAGTCAGGAGATAACAGATGTTGGCGAGGATGTGGAGAAAGGGGAACCCTCCTACACTGTGGGTGGGAATGCAAGCTGGTGCAACCACTCTGGAAAACAGCATGGAGGTTCTTCAAAAAGTTGAAAATAGAACTACCCTATGACCCAGCAAACACAACTGGGTATTTGCCCAAAGATACAAATGTAGTGATCCAAAGGGGCACTTGCACCCGAATGTTTATAGCAGCAATGTCTACAATAGCCAAACTATGGAAAGAACCTAGATGTCCATCAACAGATGAATGGATAAGGAAGAGGTGATTATTTATATATATATATATATATATATATATATATATATATATATATATATGCAGTCATCAAAAGAAATGAAATCTTTCCATTTGCAATGACGTGGATGGAACTAGAGGGTATCATGCTTAGTGAAATAAGTCAATTGGAGAAAGACAACTATCATATGATCTCCCTGATATGAGGAAGTCGAGATGCAACGTGGGGGATTAGGGGGGTAGGAGAAGAATAAATGAAACAAGATGGAATTGGGAGGGAGACAAACTATAAGTGACTCTTAATCTCACAAAACAAACTGAGGGTTGCTGGGGGGAGGGGGCTTGGGAGAGGGGGTTGGGGTTATGGACATTGAAGAGGGTATGTGCTATGGTGAGTGCTGTGAGGTGTGTAAACCTGGCAATTCACAGACCTGTACCCCTGGGGATAAAAATACATTATATGTTTATAAAAAAATAAAGATAAAAAAATAAAGTCTAGTCCTGGTTGCCCACAGTGTGATCTTGGTTAGATTTATTCCCTTTCCCTGGGCCTTTTTTTCTTTACAGTCAGACAATTAAGTTAGTCCTTTCAAGCTGTGACATTCAATGATTCTCAGGCCTCAGTTTTCTCAGTGGGAATGGGAATGTCAACCCTTTCCTTGTTGGTCTCACCGGGGTGTATGAGCTCAGTTGTCCTGATGGGGACAGCTGGTAAGGAAGGGTACATGAATCTCTGGGAGCTTTACTGAGTCTACGGCACCTGCACTCCCCCTGTACCTGCCTAACCACAGAAATGCTAATGCCAGGAACTGAGCAGGCTTGGAGAAGATATAGGCTTCCAGAGCTGCTAAGATCCCAGACTCTGGTGGTTATTTGAAGTTAGCTCTTCCCAGGTGTCTGGCTCTAGTCAGATTCATAGCTCCAGAGTGCAGTGGGGATTTGAACCCCAAAGCTTGGGTTTAGATAGAATAACTCATAGAAAAAAATATATTGGGCCACCTGGGTGGCTCAGTCTGTTAAGTGTCTGCCTTATGTCCGTTCATGATCCTAGGGTCCTGGAATCAAGCCCCGCATCAGTCTGCTTGTTCAGCAGGGAGCCTGCTTCTCCCTCTGCCTCTACCCCCAACCCCTGCTTGTGTGCTCTCTCTCTCTCTGTCAAATAAATAAATAAAATCTTGAAAGAGGAAAGAGAGAAAGAAAAAAAGAAAGAAGAAAGGGAGAGAGAAAAGAAAGAAAGAATGAACTTGGGTTGTTCACTACCCAGCTATGTGAATAAGCAAGGTGTTTCCATAAGTAACTATAAAGATACAATTACTTGTCTGTCTAGTTTATTGGGTTGGATCAAATGAAATAATGGAATAAAAGTGCTTTAGAGACACTGATATTTATTTTAGGCAGGATTCAAATGAAACAGAAAACCCTGATTCATGGCATCAGTATGTCAGCAAAGTGAGGAGGTAGTCCTAGAATCAAGCCACTCACTCACTGTGTGATCTTAGACAAGTGACTCAAGTGTTCTGTGCCTCGGGTTCTTAAATCAGTTAAGTTGTGGATAATGTCGAAGTAAAAACCGCACCAAAATTAAACAGACAAGAACGACCTCACTGTGGCTATTGCAGTAGGGGAGAGAGGAAAGAACTAAGTCTGACCTCAGCTCTCCTGAAGCAGGGGTGATAGAACTTGGGGGGGAGGGTGTTAAGATTTTATTTATTTATTTGAGGGGAAGCACAAGCGAGTGGGAGGGGCAGAGGGAGAGGGAGAAGCAGGCTCCCTGCTGAGCAGGGAGCCCGACAACTCAAAGCTCCATCCCAGGACCCTGGGATCATGTCCTGAATTGAAGGCAGATGCTTAAGTGACTGAGTCACCCAAGTGGCCCTGGGTGATAGAATTTTTAAGAGCTGGACTGAGCTAATGGAAAAGTACCAGAGGACCTTAAGAGGTAGTCATAGGTCATCTGTATTTGCTAACTGGCTTTATCAAAGGAAAAATCTCTCTCATATCTTTATGACAGAAGATAGTTTTGCTACTTGGAGCTAGACATCCTGTAATGTTAGGCTCTTATCCTCCCACAGAAATTAGGAGATAAAGGTGTTAATCTTCTTTGATGACTATGTTTCAAAGAGATGGCTCCCTGTCCTGGAGAAAGCCTTCCATAAGTTGTAAAACTGGCCAGAGCCTGGGAGAAGATTTACATCTCAAAGGGACAGAGGAAGAATTTACAATGATGATAAGTTCTCTAAAGGAAACACTATAAGAAAATGTGGGTCAAGCTCTAGAATCTGGAAGAAGCCTGCCTAAAGCCTAGTCAAGTTAAAGGGAACATTAAGGCCATCTTGTTTAATAATGATAATATTTGGGTCACCTGGGTGGCTCAGTGGGTTAAAGCTTCTGCCTTCGGCTCAGGTCATGATCCCAGGGTCCTGGGATCGAGCCCCTGCATCGGGCTCTCTGCTCAGCAGGGAGCCTGCTTCCTTCTCTCTCTCTGCCTGCTTCTCTGCCTACTTGTGATCTCTGTCTGTCAAATAAATAAATAAAATCTTTTAAAAAAATAATGATAATACTCATTCCATTCATAAGCCTGCTGTGAGCACTGAATGACTTATTCTATGTAGGGAACAAGAGAAGCATGCCTTGTATTTATTAATCACTTTGAGTAAGATTCTATTGTTAACCTATAGAACAAAGGCTCCCCTTTGAAATTATTAATGTTAAAAATGATGTTTCAGATTTCTTCCATTTTTGAGCTTCATTGAACTTTTAGGACACACTGATTTTAAAATAGGAAAACAGTATTTTCTCATGAAACAAGTATCTCAATTACCTGGTCATCAGCTTGTACTCTTTGACAGTTTTCCAACATGGATTTTCTTTTGCCTTTTTTTTTTTTTTTGAGACTTTACTTATTTGAGAGAGGTAGAGCAAGAGAGAGCACGAGAGACAGGGAGAAGCAGACTCCCTGCTGAGCAGGGAGCCCAATGTAGGGCTCAGTCCCAGGACCCTGGCATCATGAACTGAGCCAAAGGCAGATGCTTAACCTACTGTGCCATCCAGGTGTCCCCCAAGATACATTCTCAATTTGTGGGCAGTTTCCCACCCTCACTCAGTACATATTCTGTTGCCTGTTTTAAAACCTGCATAGCTCCTAGGTCCCAGGAAATAGTAACAGTCTTTATAAACCAAACCATATTAATGACATGAGTTGTATAGGGGCAGAGAAGTCTGATGGTCAGTGCTTATTAAGATCTAATTCAAAATGTCTATCATATTATCTGCTGATGCCCATGATCATTTCTCCTAATTGCCTCTTTGTTAGTGTGAGGATTGGAATTACTAACATGGGGGTGGCTCTCAATTTTTCCATTTATATAAAATTTATCTTTTATTATTATATAAATTATAATAACACATTTATATATTATATATAATATAATTATATAAATTGTTTATTTTTTTATTTATCTTTTATTATATGGTAAAATTGGTAGAAGACAGAGAACTTCTCTTTATCTGTAGACCCAAAGTAAGAAGGTATGCAAATTGAAATTAGGGCCTTAGTGACATGCTGAAGGAAGTGTATGAGGGAATCCTGGAACTCATTCCCTCTCCTTGAGGATCCTGGCATTTCTGTTTTGTTTGTTTGTTTAAGACTTTTTATTTATTTATTTGTTTGTTTGTTTGAGAGAGAGACAGAGACAGAGCACACACGTCTGAAGGGGAGAGCAGGGGAGAGAGCTATTCCTCAAGCCAATTCTCCCCAGAACACAGAGCCTGATGCAGGGATTGATGTTAGGACCCTGAAATCACAACCAGAGCCAAAACCAAGAGTCAGGTGCTTAACTGACTGAGCCCTACAGGCACCCCAGGTTCCTAACATTTCAAAAGAAGAAAGAGTCAGAGAAATGGGTCAGGTGAATTTTGTAAGTTCTCTGTGGCCCAAAATGCCTTAAAATTAGATTGGATGGTTTCAATCTGTCCAGTGGACATTAGGAGGATTCAGCTAAAGAACAGACCAAGTGAGTAATGAGTGTTGCCTACACATTCAAGCCACATTGTTACCTGTGGAAAATGTGGAACAGAGGAAGGAGTTAAAATGGTAGAGAAGTAGGGGGACCTGGGGTTTTCCTCATCCTTTGAACATAGTTGCATTGAGGTCAGATCACTTGGAACACCCAGGAAATTGATCTGAGGATTTGAAGAAAGATTTCCATGGTTGGAGTGAGACAATGTGGCTGGTACAAGGTGCCTGGAAGTGAACTGGGGGAGAGAAAAGCTGCCATGCTGTAGAGGGGAAGGAACCATTTCCACAGGGAGAGAAAAGAGAGAGCGAGAGAGGGGTTGAGACAGTGTGGCATTGGGTTCACGTGAGAAGAAAATTTCTCAGACCACAGACTGGGGAGCTTGGGAAACTGAGTGGCACAGGTGTTTTGCAAACAGTGAGTGTAGTTCAAACTCTGAGCTTCTGGAAGTGTATGACTTTCTCCATAGCAGAGATGTAGTATTCAATCCTGGTAAGAAGGATTGCTTTGGCCGAGGAGCATACACTAAGTGGCTTAGGGATCCTAGGGGTTGCAGTGGGAGAGATCGTTCCCCTTCCTGGAGTTCATTTGAAAGAAGGTATATGTCCTCTCCCAGGACAAAAGAAAATGGCCTTTCATCTACAAGGGACTATGGCATGTGCAGAAAGGGGATAACCTGTTTGCTGCCTTAATTAATTTATTTTTTATTATTATGTTTTATTAGTCACCATACAGTACTTCATTTGTTTTTGATGCTGTCAGAACGTAGAATCCATGCTCCCTGAAGACGGGGGACTGGGGTTTTTTGGGGACAAAAAGCATGAGTCAGAGTGCAGGAAACCTCTCTCATCCAGAGGTGGGAGCAGATCTGAGCACTGCTGTCTTCTTTAAGACTTGGAGTTTGAATCCCAGTCATGACAGAAATAAATGCAGGAGAAATGGGCACTGACCCGCTGATGGCCCTTGCTTTTCTGTGAGCACTTCCTGAACAGAGGGAAGTTGAGGTCCCCTGTCTAAGTGGAGAGAGAGTAGAGTGTCTCCATTCTACTCCCACAACCAACACAGTCAGATGGCAGAGATCAACACAGCAGTCCCCAGTGGAGATGTAAGCTGCTTACATCAAACACCACCCCTCCCCCACCAACTCCACCACAACACCACCCCATCCCCAGTGCTTGAAAAGTGCTTTTTTTACTGGAGCAGGATTGATTCTGGGCCAATGCAGCAGGGCTTTCCCCCAGAAGAACAACACAGGCAAGTCTCTTCATTCACCAAATTTACTAATCATATAGTGCCCCATAGCATCCTCTTCAGTTCTGGGGGGAATAGGACCAGGTTGTTGATTTTTTGTTTTGTTTTGTTTTGTTTTTTCTCTTATTCTTTTCTTTTCCTTCAAAATCAGAATTATTGTTTTTCATTTGCTTACATTTTCTTTTCTTTTCCCTTTTTGGGGGGTACAATTTTTTTTCTTTTTTTTTTTTACTATTTTTTCTTTGGAATCAGGCTTATTGGTTTGTTTATTTTTGGTTTTGATTGTCTGGTTTTTTTTTTTATTTCTTTTCTGTTTCTCTTATTTTTGGATCAAGCTTGTTTTTTTTCTCTCTCTCTTTTTTCTTTTATTTTTTTACAGGGTTTTTTCAAAAAACAAATCAAAGATAAAGGTCCAAATACTCCCCACTGCAAACAAGAGGGAACTCTGCCAAGGATGGGCCAGTGGGAAAGAGTAGCCAAAATGCAACAGCAGAGTGCACACAGCATACTCTAGAAATAAACTCCCTTAAGTGCCATCCCCTGGACAGTGTATGACCTCTTTTTAATATAGCATTATTCTGAGGTGAAGGAAACATAATAAATATTCATAACACACAAAAGACAGAAACTCAACCAAAATAACAAGATGGAGAAATTCTCCTCTAAGGAAAGGTTAGGAAGATATCACAGACAGGGACTTGCTCAGAGCAGATATAGGCAGTATATCTGAACAAGAATTTAGATCAACTGTTATAAGAGTACTAGCTGGACTTGAAAAAAACATAGAAGACACCAGAGAAACCCTTGCTGCAGAAATAAAAGACCTAAAAACTAGTCAGGCTGAAATAAAAAATGCTAAAGCAGAGATGCAAACTACGAGGATGGAAGAAGCAGAAGAGAGGATAGGTAATATAGAAGATAAAATTATGGAAAATAATGAAGCTGAAAAGGAGATGGAAAGAAAACTGTTAGACCATGAAGGTGGACATAAGGAACTCAGTGATTCCATAAAAAGCAAAAGAATATCTGTGTTAAGGAGGCTGTGAAAAAAGAGAATGTCTATTTGGACAAATTATAGCTGAGAATATCCCCAATCTGGGGGGAAAAAAACAGGCATTCAAATCCAGGAGGCACAGAGAACTCCCCTTGAAATCAACAAAACCAGGTTAATATCATATCATCTTGCAAAATACAAAGACAAAGAAAGAATTCTGAAAGCTCAGGAGGAAAAGTCTTTAAACTACAAGGGTAGACATATAACGCTGTCAAGAGACCTGTTCACAGAGACCTGGCAGGCCAGAAAGGACAGGCATGATATATTCAACATGCTAAATGGTAAAAATATGCCACCAAGAATAGTTTATCGAGCAAGACTGCCATTCAGAATAGAATAAAAGATAGAGTCTACAAGAAAAAACTAAAGGATCTTGTGAACACTAAACCAGCCCTGCAAGAAATATAAAAGGTAACCCCTTGAGTGGAAAGAGGAACCAAAAGTAACAAACACTAGAAAGGAACAGAGACAATCTACACGAACAGCCACTTTGCAGGTAATACTATGGCACTAAGCTCATATCTTTCAGTAATTACTCTGAATGTAAACAGACTAAATGCTCCAATGAAGAGACATAAAGTATCAGAATAGATTTAAAAAAAAAAGACCCATAATATGCTGCTTACAAGAGACTCATTTTAGACTCAAAGTCACCTCCACATTGAAATTGAGGGGTAGAGAGCAATTTATCATACTAACAGTCATCAAAGGAAAGCTGGAGTAGCCATCCTTATATCTGACAAACTAGACTGTAAACTAGACAGTAAACCAAAGATTGTAATAAGAGATGAATAAGGACACTATATCATAATAACAGGGTGTATCCAATATGAAGTTCTAACAATCATAAATATTTAAACCCCTAACTTGCGAGCAGCCAAATATCTAAATCAATTAATAACAAAGTTAAAGAAACTCATTGATAAAAAATACAATAACAGTAGGGGACTTTAACACCCCACTGATAGCAATGAACAGATCACCTAAGAGAAGACCAACAAGAAAACAATGGCTTTGAATGACACACTGGATGAGAAGGACTTCACAGATACATTCAGAGCCTTTCATCCTAAAGCAGCAGAATACACATTCTTTTCAAGTGCCTATGGAACATTTCCCAGAATAGATCACATACTGGGTTATAAACCAGGTCTCAACCAGTAAAAAATATTGAGATTATACCATGCATATTTCAGACCACAAGTTTTATGAAACTTGAAGTCAACCACAAGAAAAAAATTGGAAGAGCTACAAATACATCCTACTAAAGAATGAATGGGTCAAAAAGAAATTAAGGAAGAATTTTAAAAATACATGGAAGCAAATGAAAATGAAAACACAACAGTTTAAAACATTTGGGTTGTAGCAAAGGAAATCCTAAGAAAGAAGTATATAGCAATACAAGACTTCCTCAAGAAGTAAGAGAAATCTCAGCCTAAACTTATACCAAAAGAAGCTGGAAAAAGAACAGCAAGTAAAACCTAAACCCAGCAGGAGAAGGGAAATAAAAAGATTGGAGCAGAAAGTAACAATATAGAAATTTTAAAAAATTAGTAAAACAAATCAACAAAACTAGGAACTGGTTCTTTGAAAGAATTAGCAAGATTGCTAAACTCTTACCCAGACTTACCAGAAGAAAAGAGAAAGGATCCAAATAAATAAATTCATGAATGAAAGAGATCAAAACCAACATCAAAGATATACAAACAATTGTAAGAGAATTTGATGAGCACTTATATGCCAACAAATTAGACAACCTGGAAGAAATGGACAAATTCCTAGAAATGTAGGAACTACCAAAACTGAAAGTAGAAGAAATAGAAAACCTGAACAGATCCATAGGCAGGAAAGAAATTAAATCTGTAATCAAAAATCTCCCAAACAAAGGAGTCCAGAGCTAGATGGCTTCCCAGGGGGAATTCAATTGAATATTTGAAGAATGAATATCTATTCATCTGAAACTATTCCAAAAAAACAAATGGAAGGAAAACTCCTGAACTCATTCTATGGGACCAACATTATATTGAGCCCAAACCCAGACTAAGATCCACTGAAAGGAGAATTACAGACTAATATCCCTGACAAACATGGACATGGCAAAAATTCTCAACAAGACACAAGCTCATTGGATTCAACAGAACATTAAAAGGATTATTCACCATGACAAAGTGGGATTTATTATTGGGCTGCAGGGTGGTTCAACATCCACAAATCAATCAATGTGATACAGCACATTAATAAAGGAAAGGATAAGAACCATATGACACTCTTAATATATGCACAAAAATTTTTGATAAAATACAGCATCCTTTCTTGATAAAAATTCTCCACGAAGTAGGGATACAGGAAATATACCTCAACATTATGAAGGCCATATACAAAAGACCCACAGCTAACATTATCCTCAATAGGAAAAATCTGACACCTTTACCCCTAAGATCAGGAGCACAACAGGAATGTCCACTACCACCATTGTTGTTCAACATAGTAGTAGAAGTCCTACCGTCAGCAATCAGACAGCAAAAAGAACAAAAGGCATCCCTATGAGGAAATTAAAAGTCAAATTTTCACTTTTTATAGATGACATGATACTCTACCTAGAAAACCTGAAATACTTCACCAAAAAGTTGCTAGAACTGATACAGGAATTCAGCAAAGTCAGAAGTACACAAAATCAACACAACAAAGTCTGTTGCATTTCTATACACCAATAATGAAGCAACAGAAAGAAAAATCAAGGAATCCACCCCATTTAAAGTTGCACCAAAACCATAAGATAACTAGGAATAAACCTAACCAAAGAGGTAAAGGATCTGAACTCTGAAAACTATAGAAGACTTATGAAAGAAATGGAGGAAGACACAAAGAAATGGAAAAACATTCCATGTTCATGGATTGGAAGAACAAATATTGTTAAAATGTCTATGCTATCTAGAGCAATCTACACATTCAATGCAATCCCTATCAAAATATCACCAGCAATTTTCACAGAGCTTGAAGAAACAATCTTGACATTTGTATGGAACCAGAAAAGACCCTGAATAGCCAAAGGAATGTTGAAAAGACAGTCTTGGCAAGATGGCAGAGGAATAGAGGACCCTGTTTCAACTGGTCTCCTGAAAATTTAGCTGGATATCTACCAAACCATTTTGAACACCCATGAAATCAGCCTGAGATGTAGGAATATATATATCTGGATCTCTACAAGTGATGTGGGAAACAGAGGCAGAAGAAAATCATTAAAATTCCTTACCTACTGACAAGCCCTTGAAACAGACAGAGTGGCTCTCCCCTGGGGACTCAACTGCCCTCACCTTGAAGTTTTGCTAAGGACTATCCTAGCCTGACCAACCCCCTACTCCAACAGGTCCAACAAGGATCCTGTAAGTCTACTTTAGGAAACTTTATCTCTAAACCACCAAGATAGCGTCGACAATCATTCCCAAGCATATGGCTCACTGATATACATATAAAGGGTCTCCCAAGAAGGTTTTATTACTGGTAATAAATAGCTAGACCCTCTAGGTCCTGGAGACCTTGCTTCCAAAATTCCTTAGAGACTTACATCATCCATAATCCCCTTTGTCCTCACCCACCGCTGAGTCAACCCCTACTCTGCCTTTATAAACTCTGACTGTAATCTGATTTGGGGTCCAAGTCCCTACTCTGCTGTGTTGGGTATACTTGGGCCCAAGCTTAAGCTTGTTAAATAAACTCTCATATGATTGCATTGGTGTTGGCTCCTTGGTGGTCTCTTGGATGCAAAAACTCAGGTACAACACAAGCAGAAAAGCGACTGTTTTTCTCAAGGTAGTAAGTGTAGAAATGTGAATCTTGGGGTGGTATTGGAAAATAAATAGAAGGAGGAGCCCACAAGCTGGCTCTTGGAAGTAAAATAACACCAGGGCACAAAATTGGAACCCTTAGAAATCTGCTCTAGTGAGAAACATCCCTCTCTGAAAGGGGCTCTGGAAATGAAAAGGCAGAATTCTGGGGAGGGAACTGTGATCTTGAGATCCAAGTAGCTACAGATCAAAAGGGGCTTCCTGAACCAGTAGAGAGCCTGAGCAGTGAATCCAGGAAGGAAGTTATGGTCAGCTAGCCCAGGAAGGGAGTCTCAGTTCAGATCACCATAAACCTCAAGCTGGACTGGTGGATAATCACTCTTGTCTTGGGCAGCCTGAAAAAGTCCGGAATCTGCACTCACAACTGGGCAAAAACTCACAGCCCAGAAAGGGCATTCAAACGGCACCCAGACTTGGTCCGGGAGCTTCAGGTGTACATGGAGCACACCAGCCCACAGCCAGTAGCAGTTTTAGAATCACAAAGGACAAAGGCACTCCCAGGCACCTGGGACTACCTCTAATAGAGTTGCTGTGAGTGCACACTGAGGGGGGTTGTGGTTTTCAGGGGCATATGCAGAAAGGAAGACTGTTTGTCCTGGAGGGTTTATTAAAGGGCAAACTGAATTTTCTGTTCTGAGACAGAGGTTTGACTACAGCCATCTTTGCTCTGATTTTCTGAAGGGAAGCAGAAAGGCCTGAAGGAACAAAAGCCACACAGGAGGCCAGTCTCCACGAAGTCCATGCCCCTGACAAAGGGTGGGGTAACTCCCCACAGGCAAGGTTACCTAAGAAACAGTGTGGCAGTCCCCTCCCCTGGAATACAGGCTGGAAGAACAGGTCGATGACAATCCTTTGGATCCTATAAGGCTGTAAAATGCCAATGCCAGGGGAGAATTGAATAGTGAGCTCCAGGTATGGCATCACTACTTATTTATTTTTCATATAAAATTTTCCTTATCCTTTTTTTCTTTTTTTTCCTTCTTCTTATGTTTTTCTTTTTTTTCTCTTTTAACCTTCTCATTTCAACTAAATGTTTATTATATCAATTTATATTTCATAGTAGCTTTTTAACTTGTATTTTTTCACACCTATATTTTTTAAAGATATATGATTTATTGTACTCCTTTTTTCACTATTCAATTTTACCTTTATATATACACAAGTTTTACTTTCCTTGTAATTTGGGGATGTGGTGCTCTCTAACACAGAGACCAAAATACACACAGGAACAAATGAAACACCCTGCTTTATCCATACCTAGAAATTATAGTCCACATTCTCCTCCCCCCAATTTTTCTTTGAATTTTGAATTTTTAAATTTTATTCTGGTGTTTCATTTTGGCTTTGTTTTTTGATGGTGGTGTGTGACCACTCTGGATTTTGCTAGGGTGCATCCAGCTTGGGTTGTGGTTGGTATTTCATGTTTCATTCTACTCAACCAGCCCTTGATAGAATGACTAGGAGGATGAATTCTTTAAAAAGAAAATAACCAGAGAAAATGTCCTCTGCCACAGAACTAATGGATATGAATATAAGCAAGATGTCAGAAATAGAATTCAGAATAGCAATCATGAAGTCAATAGCTAGGCTTGAAAAAGCCTTAGTGACAATATAGAATTTCTAAGGGCAGAAATAAGATCTAAAAAGAATAAATGAAACAAGATGGGATCGGGAGGGAGACAAACCATAAGAGACTCGTAATCTCACAAAACAGAGAGTTGCCGGGGAGAGGAGGTTAGGGAGAGGGTGGTTGGATTATGGACATTGGGGAAGGTATGTGCTGTGGTGAGTTCTGTGAAGTATAAACCTGGTGATTCACAGACCAGTACCCATGGGGCTAATAATACATTATACGTTAATAAAAATTTTTTTAAAGAAATAAGATCTAATCAGGCCAAATTTTTAAAAAATTATGAATGAGATGCAGTCTAAACTGGATACTCTAAGCACCAGGATAAAGGAGGCAAAAGAGGGAATCAATAATCTAAAAGATAATCAGATAGGAAGGAAGCTGAGGAAAATAGGGACAGGCAGCTAGTAGCCCCTGAAAGTAGACTTAGAGAGATCAATGATGCCATGAAATGTTCCAATGCCAGAATTATTGAGATCCCCAATGGGGTGGACAGAAAGAGAACACCAGAAGGTATATTTGAGCAAATCATAGCTGAAAACTTCTCTAATCTGGGAAAGGAAACAAGCATTTATGTTAAGGGGTAGAGAGGACTCCCCCAAAATCAATAAAAATATATTAACACACCAACATATAAAAGTAAAGCTTGCAAATCTCAGAGGAAAAGGAATTATCCTAAGAGCAGCCAGGGGGAAGAGATTTCTTATGTACAGAGGGAGGAACAGCAAAATAATGTCAGATCTGTCCACAGAAACTGGGCAATCCAGAAAAGGCTGGCAAGACATATTCAGGGTACTAAATGAAAAGAACATGCAGCCAAACAAGGCTGTCATTCAGAATGGATGGAAAGATAAAGAGCATTCAGGAAAGGCAGAAACTGAAAGAATGTGCAACCACCAAGCCAACCCTGCAAGAAATATTAAGGAGGATTCTGTAAGTGATAGGAGATTCCAAGAGTCACATAGATCATAAAAAAAAAAAAGCACAGAGAAAATCTATAGAAACAGGGAATTTACAGGCAATACAATGGCACTAAATTCATATCTTTCAATAGTTACTCTGAATGTAAATGGGCCAAATGCTCCCATGAAAAGACCCACAAGGTTGCAGATTGGATAAAAAGGCAAGATCCATCCATATGCTGTCTAAAAGAGACTCATTTTGAACCTAAAGACATCTCCAGATTGACAGTGAGGGGATGCAGAACCACTTACCATGCTAATAGGCCTCAGAAGAAAGCTGGGGTAGCAATCCTCCTATCAGAAGAATTAGATTTCAAACCAAAGACCATAGTAAGGGATGTAGAGGGGTGCTATATCATACTTAAAGGGTCTATTCTACAAGAAGATCTAACTATTGTAAATATCTATGCCCCCAACATGGGAGCAGCTAATTATAAACCAATTAATAATCAAAATAAAGAAACATATTGATAATAATACATTAACAGTAGGAGACCTCAAAACTCCACTCATGACAATGGAGAGATCATCCAAGCAGAAGATCACAGAGAAACAAGAGCTTTAAATTACACATTGAAACAGATGGACCTCATAGAAATATACAGAACATTCCATCCTAAAACATTAGAATACTCATTCTTCTCAAATGCATGTGAAACTTTCTCCAGAATAGAGCACATACTGGGTCACAAATCAGATCTCAATCCATACTAAAAGATTAAGATTATTCCCTGCGTATTTTCAGACCACAATGCTTGGAAACACGTACTGAATCACAAGAAGATACTTGGTAAGAACTGAAATATATGGAAGTTAAAGAGCATCCTGCTAAAGAATGATTGGGTCAGCCAGGAAATTAAAGAAGAACTTAAACAATTCATGGAAACTAATGAAACTGAAAACACATCAGTCCAAAGACTATGGGATACTGCAAAGTCACTCCTAAGATGGATATACATAGCCATCCAAACCTCTCTCAAAAAATTAGAAAAATCCCAAAAGCACAAGCTAACCTTACATCTAAAGGACCTAGAGAAAGAACAGCAAATAAAGCCTAAACCAAGCATGGGAAGAGAAATAATAAAGATTAGAGCAGAAATCAATAAAATGAAAAGGGAAAAAAAAGTAGAACACATCAACAAAACCAGAAGCTTGTTCTTTGAATAAATTAGTTAGATTGATAAAAGTCTGGCCATAATTATCCAAAAGAAAAGAGAAAGGATCCAAATCAATAAAATCATGAATGAAAGGAGAGATCATGACTAACACCAAGGAAAATAAACAAGTATTAGAAATTATTACCTGAAACTAGATGCCAACAAATTAAGCAATCCAGAAGAATGGATGCATTCCTGGAAACTTATAAACAACCAAGACTGAAACATGAAGAAATAGACAATCTTAATAGACCAATAACCAGTAAAGAAATTGAAACAGTAATCAAAAACCTCCCAGGGAACTTGGAGAGTCCAAGACTAGATGGCTTCTGAGAGGAATTCTACCAAATATTTAAGGAAGAAATAATATCTATTCTACTGAAGCTCTTTCAAAAATAGAAATACGAGGAGTCAAGATGGCAGAGGAGTAGCAGGTTGAGATGACATCAGGTTGCAGGAGTTCAGTTAGATAGTTATCAAACCATTGTGAACACCTACAAATCCAACAGGAGATCAAAGAGCAGACAAGCAGCAATTCTAGAAACAGACCATCAACCACTTTCTGAAAGGCAGAATGTGCGGAGAAGTGAGTCCAAAGCGATGGGAAGATACACCTCAGGGGGAGGGGCCAGATCTCAGCAAGCAGCAGAGCAAAGGAGCACAAAATCAGAACTTTTAAAAGTCTGCTCCGCTGAGGGACATTGCTCCAGAGGCTAAGCGGGGATGAAGCCCTCACAGGGACAGCATGATCTCAGGTCCCGTGGAGTCACAGAAAGTTTGGGAATGTCTGAGTGCAACAGAGATCATGGGTATTAGAGCAGGGAAACTGGCTACAGAGATGGAGCCAAGGAGGCAGCTCTCAGCTCGGGGTTAACTTAAACTGTGGTCCATGGCACAATCAGACCACTGCTCTTTGAACAGGAACCCCACAAGTAGCAGATCCAGAGAGAGCCACCAGAAAAGCAGAGCAACAGAAATCTGCTGGGTTTGGAGACTCCCAACAGGGCTGTGTGCCTGAGACAGAAACACTCAGTCACAGGCCAGATGAGCTCAGAGCACAGCCAGAGACCAGGGAGACGGGAGTGGTTGAGCGCATTTCTCCAAGGGTGCACTGAGGAGCGGGGAACCGAGCTCTTGGCTCCTCTGGGCCTGAGAATGGGAGGGCACCATTTTCATTCCTATCCTCCAGAGCTCTATGGCAAGCCTTCAGGGAAGAAAAGTTCCCAAGAAGGAACCAAGCAGATTACTTAGCCCAACCCCTGGCAATTGTGGCGCAATTCTGTCTCAGACAGACACTTGAGATTCACTACAACAGGCCACTCCCCCAGAATATCAGCAAGAACATCCAGTCAAGACCAAGCTCACTGATCAAGGAGAAGAGCGGAATTCCAGAGGAGGAGAAAGCAAAGCATGGAATTCATGGCTTTTCCGCATGATTCTTTAGTCTGGCAAACTTAATTAAATGTTTTCAATTTTATTTCTTTTCTTATTTAAATTTTTTTAACTTTTACTCTTCCCTCTTTTAACGTTTTTTAACTAGTTTATCTTAACAATAACTTTCTTTTTAAAAAAAATTTTGAACCTTCATTATTATAGTCATATTTTATCCTTCATTGTATCTAATTTTATTTTTTGTATACATATAGGATTCCTTCTTCTAAAAATTTTTGGTATACAACTTTTTCTAATAGATCAAAATATACCCTAAACTAGCACAGGGCATTGTTCTAGTCTCCAGCCTGAGCAAACTTTCTCCACTTTCTTTTTCTTTCCTTTCCCAACCAACTCAACTCCTTTTTTAGAATTTTTTATTTTTTGGATTAAGTTTTGGTTTTAGTTTTGTTTTTTTTTATTTCTTTTCAGCATAACAGAATTCATTGTTTTTTGCACCACACCCAGTGCTCCATGCAATACGTGCCCTCCTTATAGAATTTTTAAATGAATTTTCATCTGTACAGTCATATTCCATCCCTTCATCATGTTTACCTTTATTTTTTGTGTATATACTTTTTTTTCTTTCTTTAAAATTTTGGGATGTATTTTCTTCTAAGAGACCAAAATACACGCAAAATCAAGTGGGTGGTTCTGTTCTATTCTCCAGGCTAATATATTTTTTAAATTTTTTTTATTTTTTTAACTTATTTTTACCCCTTTTCTTCTCCCCAAAATTTGGGGTCTCTTCTGATTTGGTTAATGCACATTTTTCTGGGGTCTTTGCCACACTTTTAGTATTTTGATCTCTCCTTCATATATTCTTATCTGGATAAAATGACAAGGCAGAAAAACTCACCACAAAAAAAAAAAAAACAGGCAGTATTGAAGGCTAGTGTCCTAATCAATACAGACATTGGTAATAAGTCAGATCTAGAGTTCAGAATGACGATTCTCAAGGTGCTAGCTGGGCTCAAAAAGGCATAGAAGATATTAGAGAAACACTGTCAGGAGAAATAAAATCCCTTTCTGGAGAGATAAAAGACCTAAAATCTAACCAAGCTGAAATCAAAAAAGCTATTAATGAGGTGCAATAAAAACTGGAGGCTCTTAAATCTAGGATAAATGAGGCAGAAGAGAGAATTAGTGATAGAGAAGGCCAAATGACAGAGAATAAAGAAGCTGAGCAAAAGAGAGACAAACAACTACTGGACCACAAAGGGAGAATTTGAGAGATAAGAGATACCATAAGATAAAACAATATTAGAATAATTGGGATTCCAGAAGAAGAACAAGGAGAGGGGGACAGAAGGTTTGTTAGAGCAAAATACTGTAGAGAATTTCCCTAATATGTCAAAGGGAACAAGCATCAAAATCCAGGAGGTCCAGAGAACCCCCCCCTCAAAAATAGTAAGAATAGGTCCACTCCCCAGCATCTAATAGTAAAACTTACAAGTCTTAGTGACAAAGAGAAAATCCTGAAAGTAACCCGGGACAAGAAATCTGTAACATACAATGGTAAAAATATTAGATTGGCAGCAGACTTATCCACAGAGACCTGGCAGGCCAGAAAGAACTGGCATGATATATCTAGAGCACTAAATGAGAAAAACATGCAGCCAAGAATACTATATCCAGCTAGGCTATCATGGAAAATAGAAGGGGAGATAAAAAGCTTCCAGAACAAACAAAAACTAAAAGAATTTGTAAACACCAAACCAGCTCTACAGGAAATATTCAAAGGGGTCCTCTAAGCAAAGAGAGAGCCTAAAAGTAGTAGAGCAGAAAGGAACAGAGACAATATACAGTAACAGTCACCTTACAGGCAATTCAATGGCACTAAATTCATATCTCTCAATAGTTACCCTCCAATCAAAAGACACAGAGTATCAGAACGGATAAAAAAACAAGACCCATCAATATGCTATCTACAAGAAATTCCTTTTAGACCCAAAGTCACCTCCAGATTTAAAGTGAGAGGGTGGAGAACAATTTACCACACTAATGGACATCAAAAGAAAGCTGGGGTGGCAATCCTTATTTCAGATCAATTAGATTTTAAGCCAAAGATTATAATAAGAGATGAGGAAGGACACTATACCATCTCAAACGGTCTGTCCAACAAGAAGATCTAACAATTTTAAATATCTATGCCCCTAACATGGGAACAGCCAACTACATAAACCAATTAATTTTAAAAAAATCAAAGAAACACATCGACAAAAATACAATAATAGTAGGGGAGTTTAACACCTCCTTCACTGAAATGGACAGATCATCCAAGCAAAAGATCAACAAGGAAATAAAGGCCTTAATGACACACTGGACCAGATGGACATCACAGATATATTCAGAACATTTCATCCGAAAGCAACAGAATACACATTCTTCTCTAGTACACATGGAACATTCTCCAGAATAGATTACATCCTGGGTCACAAATCAGGTCTCAACCAGTACCTAAAGACTGGGATCATTCCCTACATATTTTCAGACTACAATGCACTGAAGCTAGAACTCAATCCCAAGAGGACATTTGGAAAGAACCCAAATACATGGAGGCTAAAGAGTATCCTACTAAAGATTGAATGGGTCAACCAGGAAATTAAAGAAGAATTGAAAAAATTCATGAAAACAAATGATAAGGAAAACACAATGGTTCAAAATCTGTGGGACACAGCAAAGGCAGGCCTGAGAGGAAAATATATAGCGACACAAACCTTTCTCGAGATACAAGAAAGGTTTCAAATACACAACCTAACCCTACACCTAAAGGAGCTGGAAAAAGAACAAGAAAGAAAGCCTAAACCCAGCAGGAGAAGAGAAATAAAAAGATCAGAGCAGAAATCAATGAAATAGAAACCAAAAGAAAAATAGAACAAATCTCTTTTCTTATTAATTTGTTCTATCACATTGATTGATTTGCGAATGTTGAACCATCCTTGTAGCCCAGGAATGAATCCCACCTGGTCATGGTGGATAATCTTTTTAATGCGCTGTTGGATCCTGTTTGCTAGGATCTTGTTGAGAATCTTAGCATCCATATTCATCAGTGATATTGCTCTGAAATTCTCCTTTTTGGTAGGGTCTTTGCCTGGTTTGGGGATCAGGGTAATGCTGGCTTCATAGAAAGAGTCTGGAAGTTTTCCTTCTGCTTCAATTTTTTGAAACAGCTTCAGGATAATAGGTGTTATTTCTTCTTTGAAATTTTGGTAGAATTCCCCAGGGAATCCGTCAGGTCCTGGGATCTTGTTTTTTGGGAAGTTTTTGATCACTGCTTCAATCTCGTTACTAGATATCGGTCTATTTAGGTTGTCGATTTCTTCCTGGTTCAATTTTGGGAGTTTGTAGTTTTCCAGGAATGCATCCATTTCATCTAGGTTGCTTAGCTTATTGGCATATAACTATTGATAATAACTTCTGATGATTGTTTCTACTTCCTTGGTGTTAGTTGTGATCTCTCCCTTTTCATTCATAATTTTATTAATTTGGGCTTTCTCTCTTTTCTTTTGGATTAGTGTGGCCAATGGTTTATCGATCTAATTGATTCTTTCAAAAAACCAGCTCCTAGTTTCATTGATACGTTCTACTGTATCTCTGGTTTCTACCTCATTGATCTCAGCTCTAATCTTGATTATTTCCCTTCTTATGTGTGGAGTTGGTTTGATTTGTTGTTGATTCTCCAGTTCTTTAAGGTGTAGAGACAGCTGCTGTGTTCTGGATTTTTTCAATTTTTTTGAGGGAGGCTTGGATGGCTATGTATTTCCCCCTTAGGACCACCTTTGCTGTATCCCATAGGTTTTGGACCAAAGTGTCTTCATTCTCATTGGTTTCCATGAATTGTTTCAGTTCTTCTTTGATCTATGGTTGATCCAAGCATTCTTAAGCAAGGTGGTCTTTAGCTTCCAGGTGTTTGAGTTCCTTCTGAACTTTTCCTTCTGACTGAGCTCCAGTTTCAAAGCATTGTGATCTGAGAATATGCAGGGAATAATCTCAGTCTTTTGGTATCAGTTGAGTCCTGATTTGTGACCCAGTATGTGGTCTATTCTTGAGAAGGTTCCATGTGCACTTGAGAAGAATGAGTATTCTGTTGTTTTAGGGTGGAATGTTCTGTATATATCTATGTTCAACATTTGCAAATCAATCAATGTGATAGAACGAATTAATAAGAAAAGAGAGAAGAACCACATAGTCCTCTCAATTGATGCAGAAAAAGCATTTGACAAAATCCAGCATCCCTTCCTGATTAAAACACTTCAAAGTATAGGGATAGAGGGAACATTCCTGAACTTCATAAAATCTATCTATGAAAAACCCACGGCAAATATCATCCTCAATGGGAAAAAGCTTGCAGCCTTCCCGTTGAGATCAGGAACACGACAAGGATGCCCACTCTCACATCTCTTGTTCAACATAGTATTAGAAGTCCTAGCAACAGCAATCAGACAACAAAGAAAAATAAAAGGTATCCAAATTGGCAATGAAGAAGTCAAACTCTCTCTCTTCGCAGATGACATGATTCTTTATATGAAAAACCCAAAAGACTCCACCCCCAAACTACTAGAACTCATACAGCAATTCAGTAATGTGGCAGGATACAAAGTCAATGTACAGAAATCAGTGGCTTTCTTATACCCTAACAATGAAAATATAGAAAGGGAAATTAGAGAATCGATTCCATTCACTATAGCACCAAGAACCGTAAGATACCTGGGAATAAACCTAACCAAAGAGGTAAAGGATCTGTACTCGAGGAACTACAGAACACTCATGAAAGAAATTGAAGAAGACACAAAAAGATGGAAGACCATTCCATGCTCTTGGATCGGAAGAATAAACATTGTTAAAATGTCTATACTGCCTAGAGCAATCTATACTTTTCATGCCATTCCAATCAAAATTCCACCGGTATTCTTCAAAGAGCTGGAGCAAATAATCCAAAAATTTGTATGGAACCAGAAGAGACCCCGAATCGCTAAGGAAATGTTGAAAAACAAAAATACAACTGGGGGCATCACGGTACCTGATTTCAAGCTTTACTACAAAGCTGTGATCACCAAGACAGTACTGGCATAAAAACAGACACATAGACCAGTGGAACAGAGTAGAGAGCCCAGATATGGACCCTCAACTCTATGGTCAAATAATCTTCGACAAAACAGGAAAAAATATACAGTGGAAAAAAGACAGTCTCTTCAATAAATGGTGCTGGGAATACTGGGTAGCTATATGTAGAAGAATGAAACTTGACCATTCTCTTACACCGTACACAAAGATAAACTCAAAATGGATAAAAGACTCAATGTGAGACAGGAATCCATCAGAATCCTAGAGGAGAAGATAGGCAGTATTCTCTTCGATATCAGCCACAGCAACTTCTTTCAAGATATGTCTCCAAAGGCAAAGGAAAAATAGAACAAATCAATGAAACCAGGAGCTGGTTCTTTGAAAGAATTAAGATTGATAAACCCCTGGCCAGACTTATCAAAAAGAAAAGAGAAAGGACACAAATAAATAAAATCATGAATGTAAGAAGAGATTACAACCAACGCCAAAGAAATACAATTATAAGAACATATTATGAGCAACTATAAGCAAACAAATTTGACAATCTGGAAGAAATTTATGCATTCCTAGAGATGTATAAACCACCAAAACTGTACCAGGAAGATATAGAAAACCTGAACAGACCCATAACCAGCAAGGAGATTGAAGCAGTAATCAAAAATCTTCCAACAAATAAGAACTGAGGGCCAGATGGTTTCCCAGGGCAGTTCTACCAAATATTTAAAGAAGAATTAATACCTATCCACCTGAAACTTTCCCAAAAAAATAGAAATGGAAGGAAAGCTTCCAAACTCATTTTATGAGGCCCGCATTACCTTGATCCCAAAACCAAAGACCCCATCATAAAGGCGAATTACAGACCAATACCTTGATGAACACAGATGCAAAAATTCTCACCAAAATACTAGCCAATAAGATCCAACAATACATTAAAAGGACTATTCACCACAACCAAGTGGGATTTATTCCAGGGCTGCAAGGTTGGTTCAACATCTGCAAATCAATCAATGTGATACAATACATTAATAAAAGAAAGAACAAGAACCATATGATACTCTCAATAGATGCTGAAAAAGCATTTGAAAAAGTACAGCATCCTTTCTTGACCAAAACTGTTCAAAGTGTAGGGATAGAGGGCACATACCTCAATATTATCAAAGCCGTCTATGAAAAACCCACCGCAAATATCATTCTCAATGGAGAAAAACTGAGATCTTTTCCACTAAGGTCAGGAACACGGCAGGGATTTCCACTATCACCACTGCTATTCAACATAGTACTAGAAGTCCTAGCCTCTTCAATCAGACAACAAAAAGAAATTAAAGGCATACAAATCAGCAAAGAAGTCACACTCTCACTCTTTGTAGATGATATGATACTTTCTGTGGAAAACCCAAAAGACTCCACTCCAAAACTGCTAGAACTCATATAGGAATTCAGTAAAGTGTCAGGATATAAAATCAATGTACAGAAATCAGTTGTATTTCTCTACACCAACAACAAGACAGAAGAAAGAGAAATTAAGGAGTCAATCCCATTTACAATTGCACCCAAAACTATAAGATACCTAGGAATAAACCTAACCAAAGAGGCTAAGAATCAATACTCAGAAAACTATAAAGTACTCATGAAAGAAATTGAGGAAGACACAAAGAAATGGAAAAATGTTCCATGCTCCTGGATTGGAAGAACAAATATTGTGAAAATGTCTATGCTACCTAAAGCAATCTACACATTTAATGCAATCCCTATCAAAATCCCACCCATTTTTTCCAAAGAAATGGAACAAATAATTCTAAAATTTATATGGAACCAGAAAAGACCTCGAATAGCCAAAGGAATATTGAAAAAGAAAGCCAAAGTTGGTGGCATCACAATTCCGGACTTCAAGCTCTATTACAAAGCTGTCATCATCAAGACAGCATGGTACTGGCACAAAAACAGACACACAGATCAATGGAACAGAATAGAGAGCCCAGAAATAGACCCTCAACTCTATGGTCAACTAATCTTCGACAAAGCAGGAAAGAATGTCCAATGGAACAAAGACAGCCTCTTCAATAAATGGTGTTGGGAAAATTGGATGGCCACATGCAGAAAAATGAAATCAGACCATTTCCTTACACCACACATGAAAATAGACTCAGAATGGATGAAGGACCTCAATGTGAGAAAGGAATCCATCAAAATCCTTGAGGAGAACATAGGCAGCAACCTCTTCAACCTCAGCCGCAGCAGTGTCTTCCTAGGAACATTGCCAAAGGCAAGGGAAGCAAGGGCAAAAATGAACTATTGGGATTTTATCAAGATCAAAAGCTTTTGCACAGCAAAGGAAACAGTTAACAAAACCAAAAGTTAACTGACAGAATGGGAGATATTTGCAAACGACATATCAGATAAAGGGCTAGTGTCCGAAATCTATAAAGAACTTAGCAAACTCAACACCCAAAGAACAAATAATCCAATCAAGATATGGGCAGAAGACATGAACAGACATTTCTGCAAGGAAGATATCCAGATGTCCAACAGACACATGAAAAAGTGCTCCATGTCACTTGGCATCAGGGAAATACAAATCAAAACCACAATGAGATATCATCTCACACCAGTCAGAATGGCTAAAATTACCAAGTCAGGAAATGACAGATGCTGGAGAGGATGCGGAGAAAGGGGAACCCTCCTACACTGTTGGTGGGAATGCAAGCTTGTGCAACCACTCTGGAAAACAGTATGGAGGTTCCTCAAAATGTTGAAAATAGAACTACCCTATGACCCAGCAAACACGACTGGGTATTTACCCTAAAGATACAAATGTAGTGATCCGAAGGGGCACATGCACCTAAATGTTTATAGCAGCAATGTCCGCAATAGCCAAACTATGAAAAGAACGTAGATGTCTATCAACAGACGAATGGATAAAAAAGGTGTGATATATATATATATATATATATATATATATATATATATATATACACACACACACACACACACACACACACACACACAATGGAATACTATGCAGCCATCAAAAGAAATGAAATCTTCCCATTTGCAATGACGTGGATGGAACTAGAGGGTATTATGCTTAGCCTAATAAGTCTATCAGAGAAGGACAATTATCATATGATCTCCCTGACATGAAGAATTTGACAGGCAATGTTGAAGGTTTGGTGGGTAGGGCAGGAATAAATGAAATAAGATCAGATCAGGAGGGAGACAAACGATGAAAGACTCTTAATCTCACAAAACAAACTGAGGGTTGCTGGGGGGAGGGGGGAGGGAGAGGGTGGTTGGGTTATGGACATTGGTGAGGGTATGTGCTATGGTGAGTGCTGTGAAGTATGTAAACCTAGCAATTGACAGACCTGTACCCCTGGGATAATAATACATTATATGTTAATAAAAAAATTAGAAATAGAAGAAAAACTTCCAAACTCTTCTCTGAAACCAGCATTACCTTGATCCCAAAACCAGATGAAGACCCCATCAAAAAGAATTACAGACCAATATCCTTAATGAGCATAAATGCCAATATATTTAACAAGATCCTAGCCAATAGGATCCAATAGTACATTAAAAGGATTATCCACCATGGGCAGGGGTGATTTATTGCTGGGATGCCAGGGTGGTTCAACATTCACAGACCAATCAACATGACAGAGCACATTAATAAAAGAAGAGACAAGAACCATATGATCCTCTCAATTGATGCAGAAAAACCATTTGACAAAAACAGCATCCTTTCCTGATTAAACTCTTCAAAGTATTGGGGTAGAGGGAACATACCTCAATATCATAAAAGAAATCTATGAGAAGCCCACAGCAAATATCATTCTCAGTGAGGAAAAACTGAGAGCTTTTCCCTTAAGATCAGGAATATGACAGGTATGCCCACTTTTACAATTATTGTTCAACATAGTACTAGAAGTCCTACCCTCAACAATCAGACAATAAATAAATAAATAAATAAATAATAAATAAATAAATAAATGGCATTCAAATTGGCAAAGAAGTCAAACTCTCTCTCTTCCCAGATGAAAAGATATTTTATGTGGAAAACCCGAAGACTCCATACAGAATTCATACAGCAATTCAGCAACATGCAGGATACAAAAGCAAGGCACAGAAATAAGTTACACTTCTATACTCTAACAATGTAATTGAAGAAAGAGAAATTGAGGGATTGATTCCATTTAGAATAGCACCAAAAACTATAAGATACCTAGGAATAAACCTAATCAAAGAAATAAAGTATCTGTACTATAGAAAGTACAGAAATTATAAGAAATTGAGGAAGATACAAAGAGATGGAAAAATATTCCATGCTCATTGGTCAGAAGAATAAACATTGTTAAAATGTCTATGCTGCCCAGAGGAAACTACACTTTCAATACAATCCCTCTCAAAATACCATTGACATTTTCACAGATCTGGAACAAACAATCCTAAAATTTTCATGGAACCATAAAAGGCCCCCAATCATGAGAGGAAAGTTAAAAAATAAAACCAAAGCTGGGGAATCATGATGCCTGACTTCAAGCTATATTACAAAGCTGTGATAATCAAAACAGCAGGGTATTGGCACAAAAACAGAAACATAGATCAATGGAACAGAATAGAGACCCCAGAAGTTGACCCTCAACTCTGATCAACTAATCTTTGGCAAATCAGGAAAGAATATCCAATGAGAAAAAAGAGTATCTTCAATAAATGGTTCTGGGAAAATTGAACAGCCACATGCAGAAGAATGAAACTTGACCATTCTCCTACATGATACACAAGGATAAACTCAAAATGGATGAAAGAACTCAATGTGATACAGGAATCCATCAAAATCTTAGAGGAGAACATAGGCAGTAACCTCTTCAATATTGGCCACAATGACTTCTTTCAAGTCACATCTCCCAAAGCAAGGCAAACAAAAGTGAAAGTGAACTTTTGGAACTTCATCAAGATAAAAAGTTTCAGCATGGCAAAGGAAACAGTCAACAAAACTAAGAGGCAACCCACAGAATGGGAGAAGATATTTGCAAATGACATTATGGATCAAGGGCTGGTATCCAAGATCTTTAAAGAACCCCTCAAACTCAACGACCAAAAAACAAATAACCCAGTCAATAAATGGGCATCAACATGGACGGGACTGGAAGAGATTATACTGAGTGAAATAAGTCAAGCAGAGACAGTCAATTATCATATGGTTTTACTTATTTGTGGAGCATAACAAATAACATGGAGGACATAGGGAGATGGAGAGGGAAGGGAGTTGAGGGAAATTGGAAGGGGAAGTGAACCATGAGAGACTATGGACTCTGAAAAACAACCTGAGGGTTTTGAAAGTGCAGGGGGTGGGAGGTTGGGGGAGCCAGGTAGTGGGTATTATGGAAGGCACGTATTGCATGGAGCACTGGGTGTGGTGCATAAACAATGAATTCTGTTATGTTTAAAAGAAATTAAATAAATAAATAAATAAATAAATAAATAAAAATGGGCAGAAGACATGAACAGACACTTCTCCAAAGAAGACACACAAAGAGCTAACAGACACATGAAAAAATGTCCAACATCTCTAGCCATCATGGAAATACAAATCAAAAGCACAATGAGAAAACCACCTTACACCAGTTAGAATGGCAAAAATTAACACTTTGTCCACTGCTAAATGAAGAACTTTTCAACTCTACTCTATGGGCTAACCTAAATTTGCACTCTTTCATCAGGATTTTGGTATCAACGGAGCCTGCTGCAAACTGACTTCCAAACAGCAATATAGGCCTTAACTCAGGAACAGCCCTGCCCCCCCCAAAAAAAGAACTCCCATTGGAAATCCAGCTATCCTTCTTGCCACACCCTACTCAAATAATGAGGTAAGAGATGTCCTTGTATTTCTACTTTCCACCTAACAAGTAGCAACGCAGCTTGTGCTCCATAGGACTTTCCATGAACTTTTTGAGGTACAATGCACCTAAAAACAAATTGCCCCTCTCTGAGTGAAAGTCCTCATGCTACCCATCATATATTTGACAGTTTGTGGCATCATCCAGGACACAACAGAAAGCCATAGGTCATCTGATCCTCTTCAGTGGAAAGGCTTGCTTTAGTCAAACACCCCTGAGAAGCTAGCAGCTATTTTTCAAATACTCTGGGAGAAGAATCTTCCTCGATTATTTTTCAATTGCAAAACACAAGACTACTTTGCAGAGAAATCTTCTGCAATTTCTGCTGAAGATTCCAGATTCCAGCATATGCATGATGGTAGAAACTTCTATCATATAATCACATCTTATGGACTCATAGGGACTACCTGGCGCTGACTTTCAGTAAATCTACTAAGTTTCTTTCAGCTCAGCATCTGCTGCAATTCAAATAATTCTGGTGACTCTGTAAGAAGAGACTAAGAGGATTTCTACATAATGAGTATGATTTTGCCCAAACCAGAACAGTCTTAATAGTATATGAGGTTCTTGCTTAATAGCATGATCTGAAAAACATGACAACATGTTGCAAAGTTTGAACAATATTTCTACTGCTCCAGCTGAAGGAATTCTCAGGAATTTCACAGATGGCACTTGGTCTGGAATTTCAACTACCCTCCTGGTGTTCTATGGATATTAAAGGATTTTCTTTTTTTGAGTTTATTCCTCTGATGAAAGAATAATTGCAACAAGTGCTAATTTGTCCCAGGTGATAATTAACTCCAAATCCTAAGTAAATTATGGCAACATGCTAATATACACACATTTCCATGTGATGTACAGTAAACATACACAGAGATCTAGTCTATGAAAATGCAAAGTAGACAAGGGTGACTCAAACTATTATGGAAAAGAAGGTGTTAACTAAGTCTATTAAGGTATACCAATCCCTGTGGGCCCTTTGCAATTAATTCTTACATTGCCTTTACAACAGCTATCCCAGCTCAAACAATCTGAATATACCTATTTAATCTTTCAAAGTCTCCTTTACCTCTTATTCATTGGCAGACTAGAATAGTTTTAAAAGTGGGTTTTAAGGTGCATGGAGCACTGGGTATGGTGCATAAACAATGAATCTTGGAATACTGAAAAAACAAAATAAAATCTAAAAAAGAGGATAAAAAATAAAAAAACAAATTTATTGTGAATCAAATTTCAAACTCAATCAATTCCTTATCAGAGCATGAACATGTAGCTCTTTTCAAGTTGTGCATGGCTTAGTGTACTACTCATAAGAACCAGGCCAAGTTTAACATTCCCATGTAGCAAGTGTGTGAAAACTGAGCGGATGTCCACAGTGAAAGGACCATACACCATGACTCTTTTATACACAATATCCACCACATTATGCAATCAGGTGTGAAGCTCTCCAGCCAAAACCCACCAATGACCCAACTGTAACTCAGCAGCTTGGGTTCATCATCACTGCAGTGGGGGAGAGCATACATGTAGGGAACTGCAGAGAGGTGTCCCAGCTCAAGGGTCTTAGAAGACACTTACATAGGATTGGGACTTCTGTTAGGTGATCTGGGGGAGGTTGTAGGGTTGTAGGGAAGCCTCTTCTCTGGATTGGATGTTTTCAGGGAGCATCAGCATGCTATCATTGGGGATCTAACCAAACCTCTTCTAGAAGGAGAAGACACAGGAATGAGGCAAAGCTGAGATAGGTAATGAAGAAGCATCACTCATTATCTAGGAAAAAGTCCAATGTGCCATTGTGGGTTTTGGCACACTGACGTTGCTTTTGTCTGCATGCAAATAACACTGGGAAGTGATCTTGCCCTTTGCCTCCCTTCATCACAGTCACTGAGCACCCTTGTCTCCCTTGGTCTTCTGTGACTTTGCATGAGTGTAATGGGAGAACACCATTTCCTAGCCCTCGCCCAGCTAAGCCCTTAATACCTCTGAAGCCCAGCCATGCCAGACCAGATGGCAGGGCTACTTTCCTGCTTTTCACCTCCTAAGTCATTGTAGATAAGAGAGTAATCATGGCCTAGTTAATAGGAGAGTTTGGTGGAATCCAAAATGGACATTGGTGATTAGTAAATGCTGATTAATGCATTCAGGTGAGAAACCTTTAGGCTCTAGTGATGGGCACAAGAAGCATGTCTTCTGTTTAAAAACTGGGAACACAGGTACAAAGTACAATTTACAGTCACACAGGAAGGACTGGATAAAATTTAAATTATCTGTCACTGGGATTGAACGAATCATTGGACAACCACTCTCCAACCACTTAAAAATATGTGATTTTGGTATATTCTGGAGAAATTCCCATGTGTGCTCAAGAAGAATGAGTATTCTGTTGTTTTAGGGTGGAATGTTCTGTATATATCTATGAGGTCCATCTGGTCCATCTGGTCCATCATGTCATTCAAAGCTCTTGTTACTTTATTGATTTTCTGCTTGGATGATCTGTCTATTACTGAGAGTGGCATGTTAAGATCCCCTAAAATTTATGTATTTATATCAATATGACTCTTTATTTTGGTTAACAGTTGGCTTATGTAGTTAGCTGCTCCCATATTGGGGGCCATAAATATTTACAATTGTTAGATCTTCTTGGTGGATAGACCCTTTAAGAATGATTTGTCCTTCTGTATCTCTAACTACAGTCTTTAGCTTAAAATCTAATTTATCTGATATGAGAATTGCTACCCCAGCTTTCTTTTGAGGCCTGTTAGCATGAAAGATGTTTCTCCATCCCTTCACTTTCAGTCTGGATGTATCTTTAGGTTCCAAGTGTATCTCTAGTAGACAGCATATGGACAGGTCCTGTCATTTTATCCAGTCTGCAACCCTGTGCCATTTTAGGTGAGCATTTAGGCCATTCATGTAGAGAGTGATTATTGAAAGATAAGTTTTTATTGACATCATGTTGCCTGTGAAGTCCTTGTTTCTATAGATTGTCTCTGTAAAGTTCTGTTCTATGTCACTCTTGGGTTCTTTCTTCTTTTATAGAACCCCCCTTAATATTTCTTGTAGTTCTGGCTTGGTGTTCACATATCCTTTTAAACCTTGCCAGTCTTGGAAGTTCTTTATCTCTCCATCCATTGAATGTCAGCCTTGTTGGATAAAGTATTCTTGGCTGCATGTTCTCCTCATTCAGTTCCCTGATTATGTCTGCCAGCCCTTTCTGGCTTGCCAGGTTTCTGCGGCCAGGTCTGTCATTATTCTGATGGTCCTTCCTCTGTATGTAACGAATCTCTTTCCCCTAGCTGCCCTTAGGGCCTCCTGTCTGAAATTATGTTTCATGAATTTCACAATTAAGTGTCTCAATGTCTTTCTAGACTCATTGATCTTGGGGGGTATCTTTCTGCCCCTAAGACATGAACACTTGTTCCATTCCCCAGATTAGGGAAATTTTCACCCAGAATTTGTTCAGCTATATCTTCTAGTCTTCTCTCTTTCTCCACCCCCTCAGGGATCCCAATAATTCTGACATTGGACTGTTTCATGGCGTCATTTATTTCCCTAATTCTGTTTTCATGGCTTATAAACTGTTGGAATAGGAGAAGATATTCACAAATGACACTACAGACAAAGATCTATAAAGAACTCCTCAAACTCAACACTCAAAAAACAGAAAATTACATCAAAAAATGGCCAGAAGACATACAAATGGCTAATATGCACATGAAAAAATGTTCATCATCATTAGCCATCAGGGAGATTCAAATCAAAACCACATTGAGATACCACCTTACACCAGTTAGAATGACCAAAATTAATAAGACAAGAAATAACAACTGTTGGAGAGGATGTGGAGAAAGGGGAATCCTCTTACACTATTGGTGGGGATGCAAGTTGGTGCAGCCACTTTGGAAAACAGTGTGGAGATTCCTTAAGAAATTAAAAATAGAGCTACCCTATGACCCTGCAATTGCACGACTGGGTATTTGCCCTGAAGATACAAATGTAGTGAAAAGAAGGGCCATATGTACCCCAATGTTCATAGCAGCAATGGCCACAATTGCCAAACTGTGGAAAGAACCAAGATGCCCTTCAACCAATGAATGGATAAAGATATGGTCCATATATACAATGGAATATTATGCCTCCATCAGAAAGGATGAATACCCAACTTTTGTATCAACATGGGTGGGACTGGAGATTATACTGAGTGAAATAAGTCAAGCAGAGAGAGTCAATTATCATATGCTTTCACTTACTTGTGGAGCATAAGGAATAACATGGAGGACATTAGGAGAAGGAAAGGGGAAATGAATTCGGGGAAATCAGAGGGGGAGACAAACCATGAGAGACTGTGGACTCTGAGAAACAAACTGTTGGTTTTGGAGGGGAGGGAGGTGGGGAGTTGAATGAGCCTGGTAGTGGGTGTTAAGGAGGGCATGTATTGAATGGAGCATTGGGTGTGGTGCATAAACAATGAATCTTGGAAACACTGAAAAAATAAAACTAAATTTAAAAAAAGAAAAAACATGATTTTGTCATTGCTCAATATTGTTTTTTATTTGAAAACAGATATACTGAATAGGGATAAGAAAGAGATAGTACACATGGTAAGTAGTTGAATTAAATCAAATGAATGGACATTGTGGCTGAGCCCAGCAGGATCAAATGCAGAAGGTCCAGGCTAATTCCATCTTAGTAATATTTCAACCCAACCATTTCTTTAAGATATCCATGAAGTCTACGGGACAATAAAATATATTGTCAAGAGGGTTTCAAAAGAAGATGAAGAACACCACTTCTTTCTTAAGAATCTACAAAGAGACTAAAAAATGTCAAATGGCACTGAATTCCATGGAGTCAAAGGAATATAACATGTTCATCCCCCCCCCAAAAAAAAAAAACAGGTTTTGCAACCCTAGACAGGAGCCTAGGGAAACTTGGAGTTTAGAGAGAACAGGAAGTAAGCCAATATGCATTCATTTTCCTTCCACTAGAGAACAAAGCAACCAGGCTTCTTCTCAAAAGGAATGAATACTCCCTTCCCAACCCCACCCCCCAAATGGCTGCCACCGCACATTCTTGAACAGGGTGAAAAGCAATGGTCCTGACACTGGAAGACTATAAGCCATATTTGAAAATGTTTCCTCAAGACTTTGACTGTTGAAGTACAAATCCAATTTCTCCCATATGTTCGGGGAAAGTCTTTCATTGTAAGTTTTCCATTTCCTCATCTTTACAGTGTTTACTTAGTAGGATGTCTCTGAAATTTAAATTACATTGATATGTGAATTGCATACCAAAATGCCTGGCATATGTCCACACTCAACAAATTTTGTAATCAATGTTCCATGAGTGTGGAGGACAGGAAAAATGTACCAGGACTAGCAACAATGTACTTTCTTAATCTTCAATGATTGTCCAAATTCCCAAAACTATCCTGAATAATGTTCAAAACGTTCTGTCTCAATGAAGCCCATTTACAGCTGTTCTCTATTTTTAGAAAAGTCTTTCAGGGAAACAGAAACTCTTCTGATACACACACACACACACAATTACCATGCTCCAAGGAGATGCTTACTTTTGTCTTTCCAATATCATTTCTACTAAAGATGAATTTCCCTATGAATGCTAACATTTAAAGACCATGCAGGTATATTAGTAAACAAAAAGCTACAACCTCAGGATCCTCTGAGATTTATCTGTTGACTTGACTTTAAAACCAAAAACAATTAGAGAATAATGAAAACAGAGTTTTCTGAGAGCTTGTCCTTCATGCCTCCAAAATAGAGTCTACCAGGATAATAAAGAACTTAGGAATCCAGGGCCCCCAATAAGTAAGCATGTAGATGGTGCAGGCTTACGCTTTTGTAGGTTAAATGGAGCAGCAGTGGTCTTGGTGGTGGCAGCAGTGGTGGCAGGAGCAGTGGTGGCGGCAGCAGTGGTGGCAGCAGCAGTGGTGGCATCAGGGGCAGCTGAGTTTAGAAGAAAAAGATCCAGCTAAAGCACTTGACTCTGCCCCAGGAAACAAAATTTGTCCTACCTGAGCTTGGAGGTACATTCCTCATTCTAAAATCATCTCTGTAAATGTCAACAATTTTGTCATACCCTTACCCTAGCTACCCACTTTTCTTTAGCCTCATTCTTCATAGCCTTCCCTTGTGGCACTGAAAGAATTTAGGTTTCCCTACAAAGACTGTAACATGAAGAGAAGATATAAGGAAATGCTTTCTCCCAGGGCTGAGCACAAAATACCAAATCCATATTTGTTCCTATTCGCTGGGATCAAGATGCAGAGTCAACAAGAAAGCCTCAAGTGAGCTGACTTTCTGGTGCCTTCCCATGGGCTCACTTGAACTGATTCATTTCCACAGCAGCATGCCTGAGTATGAGTAGTGGAGTAAATTGTACAGGAGAAGAGAAGAAAGAATAAGATCGTGTATCTCACATTAAACCAATAGGATCTCCTTCCTTTGAATCAAGCACAATCTCTTCCCTTTGTCTCACCTGTTGTTCAACTTGGAATCCAACTATTACAGAAGTATCTAGGAAAGCCACAGTAGATGTAACAGGAGATATTAATGCTATTCTGGCAATGGTGAAAGTGAGCAAATGTCGCACCAGTTATCCCTTTTTCAAAGGTAATGTGGCAAGATTGATGACAATTATCACTCTCTACACTTTACATAAGACCTCCTGACAGATAACCAGAGTCAGACCCTATATTTCTGAGTTGCATCTAACTCAACAAGTGGATAACTCATTTTCCATAATCACACTCTAACCATGCTATCTCTCTCGTTATTGAGAAGGGAGGATATTGTTTTCCATTGGCCTCACATGTCAGGTAAACCATATGGTTCAGTGAGGTCTGACCGCAGTCCATGCCCTTATGACCAAAGGACACAGGGCCCAGCTGTGGAGGACAAAGAGAAATATTCTTCCTATTTGCATGAGCACAACACACACAACATTGAACATACAGGACACCTGTGAGAAACCCAAAATATACTAAGGTCTTTGGTACACCAACTTGGATTTCGGATCATACAAGGAAAACACAGGTCAGCCTGAGAATAAGGCATATATACCATTACAAAGAGCAAAGCTTAAGGCCATTCCACAGTCTCCATTCCACACTCCCATGAGCTCCTAATGCCTGCATCTCTATATCACCTTTGCATCTACATTCTCTTCTGTCATCCTGAGAAGATTAATCCCTCCTTTCCCACTCTGGCCATGTATTCGGCCCTTCAATTTATGGTAATCATAAAGATTTCGCATGCAACTCCCCAGATTATGAGACTGCAAATTCACACCACATATCTTTGTCATTTCTGATAGAGAACATATATATAATCCACAATTTTTATATCCATGCCAAAGTCTTATATTCTCTTATAATATATAAGAAATCAGCAGATTTTCTATGTTCACAATGAACTTCAGAAATACGACTGTGCTTCCCCAGGCTTCTGCTTTGGAGTATCTATATACTTTGTCCTCCGTGGGTGCTTGACATAAAGCTGGGATGGAAAACAGTCATGACTGGAAAGAGATGAAGCATAAGTGCAGACTTACCAGTCGAGCTATCAGATGGAGCACTTGTTGTATTCTGAGAGAAAAAAAGAAAAAAATAGGTGTAAGTGGAACACCAGTTTGGCAGGTAAATGGAAGAGACAATATGGACAATATTGCAGGCTTTCATAATAGAAGAACATTTGGCTTTCCACACATATTGAGGGCAAAGAGATGCACAGATGATATGAAACCCACAAAACCCAACAACAACAAAAAAATACATCTCTCCATTTTTCTTTCCTAAAATCAACCTCTGATGACATTCTTAAAAATATTGTCCTGAACTAACACTGAAGTTGCATTCCAAGATTAAAACTGAGAAAAGACCTGACTGAATTGTCAAAACCTAAAGGGAAAGTCCTCTCCATCCAAGCAGTCAGACAAAATTGGGATGGAACAGGGCTGTGGATTGGAGGACATAGGGGCCAGCATTCTAAGCTCCTCCAAACCCACATCCACACAGAGCTTACATCATGATGTCCTCTTGCTCCAGACCTTATTTCAGGTCAGTATCTTTACTTACGGCCTGAGACCAGGAAGGTGGAAACTGCCACCAGTACCAGCAATGCCAAGATCTTCATGCTGGTGATTTGATTAGTAGGAAGCACAGATAGGAAAGCTCAGGAGAAGGTAGGATTCTGACTCCAGCAGTCCACATCCTGACATTATATAGGCAGAGGGCACCTATCAGGAGCTGCCAGATCAGAATCTGGGCTAGTTAATTTTAAGAAGTGTTGGTATTCAGAGAAACCACTGGAGAGTCAACAGCATAGCCAGAGGCCTTTTGGAAAGATCACAACTTCAGTCCCTTAATTCTGACAAAGCTCTCAGGTCAAGAGTTTCCCATTTGAACATTTTCCAGAAAGCAACTTTGTTTCCAGGCTTCCTCTCACCTTGTAGGATAGAGTGGCACCATGATTACCAGCTCTGCTGGCAAGCTGGATGAGCCCAATACTGAGCCTTGTGGGTTTATTCAAATCTGCACCTCAACAAGTTAGAATGGCTATCAACAAAAAGACAAGAGACAACAAGTTTTGGCAAGTTTGTGGAGAAAAGAGAACCAAGTACACTCTTGACCAAAGTATAAATTGGTGTACCACTATGGAAACCAATATGAAGGTTCCACAAAAAGTGATAAATTGCTCTATCATGTGTTCCAGACATCCCCTTTCTGAGTATATACCCAAGGAAAATGAAAATGCAATGTTGAGGAGAACTCTGCACTTCTATGTTTATTTCAGCATTACTCAAAATAGCCAAAATGATGGAAACAACAGCATGCCAATCAATGGGTGAATGGATAAAGAAAATGTCATATGTGTACATATATATATATTCATATTCATAATATGTAATTTAGCCATGAGGAAGAAGGACAGCTGCCATTCACTACAAGGATGGACCCTGAGCTCAATATGCTAAATGAGATAACTCAGAGAAACACAACTGTTGTAAGGTATCATTTATATGTGGAATCTAAAAAGGCCAAACTCATTTAAAAAAAAAAAAAAAAACAGACATTAAAACTGTTGTTACCTGAAATGGGGTGTGGAGGGATAGGACAGATGTTGTTTAAAGAACAAACTTACAATGAGGAGGGCAAGAACACCCCAGAGATACCTTCCTTCGTTTGGTTGAGTCTCTGAAGCACAAGAGCCACTCTGCTTGCCAAGACATGCTCATCAAGTAGATCAAGAATTGCAGTGGGAATTCCTGAGAAGGTGTTCTGCACGCTGAGGCAAGGGGATGTCCTGGTCCTAGGTAACCTCACTTCTGCCATGAGGCACTTACTTGTCAAACCACGGTGGAGAGTTAACATTTTTTTTAAAGATTTTATTTTTATTTATTTGACAGAGAGAGACACAGCGAGAGAGGGAACTCAAGCTTGGGCAGTGGGAGAGTGAGAAGCAGGCTCCCCACTGAGCAAGGAGCCCGATGGGCTCAATCCCAGGACCCCAAGATCATGACCTGAGCCGAAGGCAGCCGCTCAACGACTGAGCCACCCAGGCATCCTGAGAGTTAACATTTTTTAAAAATCAAAACAAAACATATTCTGAAGGAATAGAAACAGAAAAGTTAAAACAAAAAAAGTGAGAGGGGACATAGCCAGAAAGTAAATGGGCTCTGGGGTTATACCCAGCATGGAATAAACCCCAGCAGTCCAGCCAGCTACTCACAGGTTCTCAACAGAACCAGACACAAACTGAAAAGGCTTACCTAGGACATGGTTCTGTATCAAGACCCTTCTGTATGCCTTCCACCATGCTGTCAGTGCAGAGGCATGGAGACCCACCAAATGGGAGTGAAGGGGATGACTAGTTTGCCAAAGAAAGAAAACTACTAAGTTTAAGGTCCACTTGGTACTTAGAAACAACACAGTGGATGAAAAGGAGGAATTTTAATATAAAAATACTGAATTCTAATTAATGGGTAACTCTAAGGAACCTCCATGTGGAACCCCAGGGCTGAGGGAGAAGATTCAAGGAAGCACAATGGTGGGATGGGGACTTCTCTCTGAAACTGGTGGTCAGAACTGTCAAGATGATGGAGTTCAACCCACCACATAGCAGAGATTTTCACTGATTTTCCCAGACTGAAGTTGATCTGTAGTCATTGGGCCAGCAGGGAACAACCATTCCTCCTTCCCCTTGGGATGCAGGGGTGGTAGGGGGGAAGACAATCAGCAACCCATGGCCTAAATGGGCAGAGAAGGTAGCAGTTCAGGTGAAGGTGGGCCACATGGGGTCTGCAGAGAGAGATGTGGTTCAGTGGGAACCCCCAGGCCACTAGCAGGGCCTGCTGAGTGAATTGGGACTGGTGCAGAAAAGGGCTTTTGGGATGCTAGGTCCCAGGTCAAGAGAGTTCTAGACAGATTAGTCCCAGTCCACACCCAGCTGCCAGTGCCCCAGGACTGCAAATGCTGGCCATATGGCTGGGGCAGGACTCACCACACATTCCCACACCCACACTGCTGACCACCATGCTGCTGCTACAAACCACAGGAAGCCACTTCCTCCTACTATCTCTCTCCAGCGCCCTCTACTGAGAAAGTGAACATTGCCATCACTGTAAAGGGCAAATGTTGAATGAGTCCTCTGCGCTGTGGCAGAGCATATGCTGAAGGGCACATTTGGAACTCAAGCTCAGTAAATTGACCACTGACACAACAGGACACATAAAAATCCAAATGACTCTGAGCCTCAGATTCCCAGGTGCAGGAGCAGGACCCCAAGTCCCCCACCAAGGTTCCACCAGCACAGCTCAACACTCATTTGTCATCCGATCAGCTTCCTCACTAAATGCGGACAAGGAGTTCTCAGAGATTGTTTCTCTGACATGATGGGAATTTTGATGACATTGTAATGCTTCAAATGGTATGTATCAAATAGTATTTTTAGGAGCATCTAAAAATTGAGTTATAACACGTAAATATTGAAAATATGCTCACATATACAACAAAATTTTCACTAAGACAAATGGCATTATATAGATCATTCCCAAACCTTCAATTTCATACATTTATGTGGCATCTGTCAAATTCTATTTAAATATACTTCATTTGAAACCAAACTTACAGGTATATGTATAGACACACATATGTATCAGCCAACGTAGCCAATTTACATGTGCCTCAGGATATTTATTCTTATTAAGATAATAAGAAGATATCTATGTATCCTAAAAAAGTCAAATCCATAATGCATCCCCAAAACTTTTAACTACTGCCCTTCCACAAAATTTAATATTTTCATAATTTTCATTATAAAAATTAAAATAGAAGTATGTGTAAGAAGTAAAAGTAAAAGTCACCAGACATTCTAACACAATGAGATAAATGCTGTTATTACTTTGGTAATGACACATCTCCTAAACCTTTATATGCATACATGATCACATGCTTCTCCATGCCTAGGATCCCATACTATCACTGTTCCCACCACCAAAAAGTACACGTTAAATGAGTTTGTCCATGCGCTCATTCTCATATGCAAATGTATGTCTCTACAAACGTTTGTCTGTATTTGCTTGTGTCTTACAAAATGGCTTTTTAAAAATGGCATTATATTCCAGATCATCCTCTCTTTGTTGTACAACCAACACTACTTCCTAGAATTCCAAGTCAGCCACTGCACATCTACAGTTTCCTTCTCACTGGTTTTCCTATATCATCACTTACTCTCCCTGTTGATTGGAATCCAGGTCATTTCTAGTGTTTTGCTACTATTAGTCATGAAGCCATTCATATCCTTTCGACTGTATGCTTACATATAAAAGTTGCTATAAGTCTCTGGAGGGTTTTTTTTTTTTTATTTTTTTTATTTTTTTCAGCATAACAGTATTCATTATTTTTGCACCACACCCAGTGCTCCATGCAATCCGTGCCCTCTACAATACCCACCACCTGGTGCCCCCAACCTCCCACCCCCCACCCCTTCAAAATTCTCAGATCGTTTTTCAGAGTCCATAGTCTCTCATGGTTCACCTCCCCTTCCAATTTCCCTCAACTCCCTTCTCCTCTCCATCTCCCCTTGTCCTCCATGCTATTTGTTATGCTCCACAAATAAGTGAAACCATCTGATAATTGACTCTCTCTGCTTGACTTATTTCACTCAGCATAATCTCTTCCAGTCCCGTCCATGTTGCTACAAAACTTGGGGATTCATCCTTTCTTTCTTTCTTTCTTTTTTTTTTTTTTACAGCTTTATAAACATATATTTTTATCCCCAGGGGTACAGGTCTGTGAATCGCCAGGTTTACACACTTCACAACACTCACCATAGCACATACCCTCCCCGATATCCATAACCCCACCCCCTCTCCCAACCCCCTCCCCCCTCTGGAGGGTTTTTAATAAAATCATATGTACCATTTAAATTGAATAGATACATTGAAATTTTTTTTTTCCCAGAGGATCCTGAAAACTAATATTGACAGATAGAATATAGGAACATGTTTTTCCTACCCTCTCTGGCAGCACTAACTGTTATCCAGATTTAACTCTACATATCTGATACGTCAGAAGCAATATTTATCTTGCTTATTTGCATTTCCTGATTATAGCACACTTGAGCATACTGATTTGTTGTCCACTTGAACTTTCACTCTCAAGTTTTGCCAAATAACATCTGTTATCTCTCTGTCTTCTGTTCTTATCACTTATGAAATTATTCCACATAAGTAATATTAACATTTTCATCTTTCCTAAAATCACAAAAGTTTCCAACCTAACACATATGTCTCATTTTATTCACAAAATACTTTTAGATGTTTTAATTCAAGGAGAGCTTTCATATTTATTATAATTTTTCTATTAGACAACTTGAGAAACTTATAATGGTGTCGTCTTAAATTTCCAACACCTTAGTACTCCCACACACAGAGATCACAACTTTTTAATCTCTGATTTTCCCAGTGATCATAAACCTGGCCCCAGTCATCAATACATACTCTACTTGGAGAGTATTTGAAAGGGAGACAGGTTCTGAGATGAAACTAGAAAAGCAGCCTCACTCTGAAGACAGGCCTTAGAGAGAAGCATCGAGGTCTCACTCTAAAACCAGACCCGTCTCCCCCCACCATACACCACACAGAAGATGGAAGGCTCTACAGTCAACCCGGTTTCCATGGGAAAGGACACACAACTGGGTCTCAACAAAACAAGAGTTTGACAAGACACAGATTAATGAGGGCTGAAGAGAAGTCCTAGAGTGATGGGAGCCCCAATAGAATTGGAGTTAGCACCAAAGGGAACATCTTGTCCCATTCTGACCTCAAGGAGCTGAGGCACATGCACTGCACAGCAACTCTCCAGTGTTAGAATTCTGAAAGTGCACCAAGCGCCAGATACAAACACAGCTTGTTTCTACTCTGTTCGATACCTGTTACTGTTGTCATACATTATTGCCATTCAGTTTCAACCTCAACATTGGCTCTTCAGGAGCATCTCTGATGGCTTCCAAACTGAAGTACCCCTCAGCCACAGTCACATAACTTGGTTCTATTCCCACCATGATAATATTTATCACTACATGATATTTTCTTTGCTCTTTGTGTCTTTGCTGTTTCTTTGTCTGGTTTTCTGCCTCCACTCTCAATAAATCAGATCTAGGGGGAACAAAAGTTTACTTCATTCAATACTATTCCATGGGACTTAGGAGAGTGCCAACCATTTCATAAGCTCCTGAGAAACATGAGCTAGAAATACATAAATGAATGCAACAGAAATTCATGTAATAAGCATCAAACAAAGAGAGAGGACTTTTCTTAAAAGATCAGGGAATGAGTATACTATGAAAAGTAAGGACAGCAGATGTGGATGACATCTTGGAAATCAGAGCCTCAGGCTATGCCTATGAGTTACAATATAAAATAGACAACACTTAAGCAGGCAGGAATCCCATAAACAAACTTAACTACAAGAGAACTCCAATGATATTTAGCTACATAGGTCCTTTATTGTCTCAAATTTCTATAATCCAAGAAATCTGGATATACAGAGAGTTACATGAAAAGCACATGCATGTACAGAGGAAGATACAACTTCCACACACTTAGGTGTAGCATAGACATCACTTAGCTGTACATGAACACCTCAAAAGCACTTCCTGTAATGAAAATCCAGAGAAGGTCTTTCCAGAATTTCTGAGTGTCCTTGCTCATTATTTTACTGAAGATCTTTCCTATGCACAAATTCTTCCCATCATTGGCTTTTTGTAATTAACAAAATGAACTTCCAAATATTCCTCCAGTTCCTCTTCATTTCTCAATCCAGGCTCATCTTACTCACAGTTTATATCAGTTCCTACCACTACCCATTGTCATCCCATTAAGTGCGAATGGCTGCTCCATGCTAGAAAACCCAGAGCAAACTAAAATGCTCTTCTGTGAAGCTAAACATTCACAAGAGTGATTTTTTTGGTTTTTATTCCTGTCTTTCAAGCAATAACTCATTATTACTTTTTCCTTTATTGTATCTTGTATTCTTTTCATTTCTGAAGCTCCTCTTGTTACTCTCTAAACTACTCTCTAGTCTGAATTTCTTTGTCATACTCTGTTAATCTATAGATCCCATCATCCTTTGACTGCACCCAGTCTTTTCTAATTAATTGCCTTTGTTTTATTTAAATGTTGCAGGCTGTGTAACAATCTCAGGCATCCAAATGCCCTTCCTGGAAACCTGAAAACAATGACATTTTAAGAGTGTCCTGCTGACATCTCGGGAAATATCTTTCTGAATACAATGTCAGGTGCACCCTGGAATACTTAAAAGAGCCTTCTTTATATTCTTCTTCACCTCCCTCAATCTTCACACAGAGATCCTCTGATCTCTGATTAGAGTCCAACAATCTCTGATCATCCCTTTACCCTCCTGGACATCTGACAACTCTCATAGTTCCACAGTTTCTTCCTTAGAGTGGTATTATCTGAATATGGTGCCAAGCAGACCTTGAAATACAATCAAGCCTCCTTCTTTCTGCTCACCTTCCACCTCCCTGACATTTACCTTCTCAGGCTTGAATCATCACACTTGCTGGATGTTGACTTGGCAACTATTTGCTGAAAACCCTGTTCAGGTTTCTTGGACTTTGTGGTAATTTTTATCTGGCATTACTGTTCATTTGTTCCATCGTCACCATTGTCCAAAAATAAAAGAAAAAGAGTTTTAACCTTTGATGAGAAGAACAGATTCTGAGGTGATATTAACTCATACCAAAACCTCGAGAATACATCTTTCAACAGGAAGTTTGTACAGCATCAAGCCCTGACTCTAAAACAGTTTCATTGTCAGTGTAGACAACAGATAGATTTTGGAAATCCACTTAAATTGGCCTCATCAGAGTTCATCAATTACCCTGCATGGGACACAATATTCCCTAAGTAGTATTCAAGTGGGGAATGCATAACCTGAAACTAATTATGAGAGAGACTTTTTTTTTTTAAATCCAAAGGAGGAAATTTGGTTTTTTCAAAAATGGGAAGGGAAACGTATTCTTCGTATTACCAGTGCCATAAAAGACATTTCCGTGTTTAACACGGAAACCCTGTTGCAAATAAAGGAGACTAAAACACCAGGTATTCAAATGAATTATGTGATCTTAGAATGGGGAGCTACCACTCCCCAAACTGACCTATTAATTCAATTTTAAATCTATAAGGAAATTAAAAATTAATGTAGCTTTATTTTTTTAAGTGCATTTTTCAACATTTTTCCTTGTTGACTTTCATCAGTGTGATCAGGATGCAGTAGCTTTACAAGGATGGCTTCTGAACTTGGCATATGCAGATGGAATAGAGGAATGTACACAGGACTATCAGTAAGAGACCTTGGCTCTTGCCTCACCAAGGCTCCAGTCAGCTGCACATCCCTGGGCAAGGCTTTTTCTATTTCTCAGCTTCAGAGTCCTCATCTACTTCCTATAACACCTATAACAGCCTAGCACGCCTCAATCCATAGACCCCTTCCCTGCTATAATTTCTTTCACAGAATCATACTATTTAACATTCTGTGTTTATTTATATCATTTGTTTATTTCCTCTTTCTCCTGAAGACAATGTAAGCTCTATGTGAGAAAGCATTTTTGTCTATCTTCTATCCTCAGGACTAGAAAAGCCCTTGATAGACAACTATTCTATTTGTTAAAGACACATATGGATGAGGACTGAGGATTTGAGATCAGATTATCTCAAATCTTCTGGTCTTAACTGTTTGAATCTTTGATTTGGTCATGAGATAATTTCACCATTTGATGTCATTGCCCCAAGAGAACAGTAAAAATTACTTCCGGGGGTGCCTCGAGGCTCAACGATTAAGCAGCCAAGTCTTCATTTGGACTCAGGTCAGGACCTCAGGGTCATGACATGGAGCCTTACATCAGGTTCTGCGCTGATCATGGAGCCTATCTGGGATTCTCTCCCTCCCTCTCTCTCTGCCCCTACCCCTGATTATGCTCGCTCTTTCTCTCTCTCTCTCTCTCTTTCTCTCCCTCTGTCTTTCAAAAAATAAATAAATAAACCTTTAAAAAAATTACTTCCACCATCTAGTGAGTTTAACAAGACCAACAAAGTTTCAGGTTAGGTGGAAAGAATTTCTGATACATGAAAATAAATCCTATGTTAACTCTTACACTAGAAATGGCTCCCAATTTTTCCATTTATGTAAAATTTATCTTCCAATGTATACTAAAATTAGTAGAAGACAGAGAACTTCTCTTTCTCTGGAGACCCAAAGGGAGAACTTGGCAATTTGAATTAGGCCTTTATTGACTCCCTCAAAGAACAGAAGGAGGGAAACCTGAGAGTCATTCCCTCTATTTGAGGATCCTAACATTTCAAAAGAAGAAAGAATACATTCTGCCTGACAGGAGGTCTTCCTGCCCAGAGCCAAAGAGATGGGTCAGATGATTTTTCTAAATTGTCTGTTGCCGAAAGTGCCTTAAAATTAGATTGGAAGGGAGTTGAGGGAAATTGGAAGTGGAGGTGAACCATAAGAGACTATGGACTCTGAAAAACAATCTGAGGGTTTTGAAGGGGCGGGGCTTGGGAGGCTGGGGGATCTAGGTGGTGGGTATTGTAGAGGGCACGGATTGCATGGAACACTGGGTGTGGTGCAAAAATAATGAATACTGTTACGCTGAAAAAATAAAAAATTTTTAAAAATTAGATTGGAAGGTCACAATCTATCCATTAGGAGGATTCACCTAAAGAAAAACAGATTGTGTAAATATTGAGCCCGTGCGTACACATCAAAGCCATATTGTTACCTGTGAAGAAAGGGGACCAGGTTTCTTCCTTGCTGAAGAATGGGATGAGAGAAATCAGTTAAGGGTTTAGCAGAATGAAATTCAAACTTAACCCTGGAGGACGGAGTGGTACTAATTGCCAGTAACAACCATAAAATATGGCCATGATGACTAAACAAGGTATTGTATAAATTTCTGCTTTTGAACCATTGCAAACTAAGACAATCATGAGTTCTCCATAGAATTCAAAGGACTCTGCATTCAGAACAACTTCAGGAATTCGTGGCTATCGAGAAATGTTCTTAAGGGTGACAACACTTGTCTGCAGGGAGAAGGACTGGGAGTGGAAATTGGGTGATTAATCTCAGATGACCAATTTTCCAGTTCTTATCCAAGGAAGGAAATTATTTGAAACCCCTTTCTCCCTTGGTGTGTCCACACCTTTCAGAGTTCTGGTGAAGAAGCTGAAATAAGAGAGAGTTGAAAGGATGAGGTGTCTCCATTTCAAAAGAGAAAACATCAAGGGAAGAGGTCTTTTGTTGAGACATGAACTGTGTCTTTGTAGGTGTTGGTGAAGAAGAAGGAACACAAATGCAGTAGGTCCTGTTAGACCCCAAGCTTGGGGTCTAAGGATAGACACCGGGCCCGGTTGCCAGACCACATGCCCAGCCCCCTAGGAGCCCCACCAGATGCCCCAGGTTTGAACGGGACCTGCAGCAGCTCAAGTGTCCCCACATCGACCTCAGAGACGCCCGACTACTTGCTAAAATACGCTACCATTTCCTCCTCGGAGCAGCGCCAGAGCTACAAGAACGACTTCAATGCGGAATACAGCGAGTACCGCGACCTGCACGCACGCATCGAGCAGATCACAAGGCGCTTCACGCAGCTGGACGCCCAGCTCTGGCAGCTGTCCCAGGGCTCTGAGGAGTATGAGACTACTCGGGGCCAGATTTTGCAGGAATATCGAAAAATCAAAAAGACCAACACCAACTACAGCCAGGAAAAGCACCGCTGTGAGTACCTGCACAGCAAGCTGGCCCACATCAAGAGGCTCATTGCCGAGTACGACCAGCGGCAGCTGCAGGCCTGGCCCTAGCCTGACGCCAGGGTGCCGGAGGTTCTGCGAGGCCTGCTGGGCCAGCTCCCCTTGCTGGGCTGACCCTTCTGGACGGCGGGGGAGTGGGGGGGCTGGGCGGGGGTGGGGGAAGCTACAGAGCGGAAAAAGAGATTTATTTAAAAAAATAAACACAAGGAAGACATGTTAAAAAAAAAAAAACGTCTGTTTCTGGACATTCTTTTTTTTTGTTGTTAAAACCTCAGTGACTTTGTACAGTCTTAGGACCAAAGGGACAGATTTAATACCCAGGATTTAGGAAGTGTGGTTAAACGAAATGACATAAAATCAATGTAGGTCTTGGAAAGTATTCTACTTGCTTTCATTTCGTCATTTTATATACATTATCATCTACTGTTTATCACTTGGTCACAGAGATCTCTCGTTTTAATAAATAGTAACTAGCAGTTTAATATGATGCTTACATATGAGCAAATTGTTTTGTCTCTCTTAATAAGGCGGCTTGTCTCATTCTCTCTCCTGATAAACGATGAGCCTGGACCCACTGGCTGAACTCTGATGTCATTTTGTCCAGGGAACTGGCTGGGTCACCGGCTGCACCAGAGAGACCATCCAGTGCTTCACGTCTCGCTCCCCTATTTGAGAGTCGGGGTCTGGATGGTCCCCTCGGCAGGATGCCTGAAAACCACGTCAGGCCACCAGCACAGAACAGCACCCAGTGGAGCCAGCGGCTGTGCTGAGGGACCGTCCCTATCTCCTTTTTTCGGGATGTCACCCTTTCCTGAGCACAGAACACCTTCCAAGGGTCAGGGAGGAGGGGGCAGTGGGGGCGGGGTGGGCAGGAAGGAATAAATGCCCCCCCTTCTCAATTCAAAAAAACAAAAAACAAAACAACAACAACAACAAAAACTTTCCAAATTCCTAACTGGGTCTTGTCTTCACTTGGTTTATAGACTCTTTTTCTATTTTCTATTTTGTTTTCTTGCATGAATAAGTTAAAATAAAGTGTCACTACAACTAATTAAAAGTAACTCATTTTTCTTTTACTGTTTGCTAATGTCTGGGAAAGCATTTTCCAAAACATTTTCTGTAATTCCCCCCCAAGTTTTTGATATTACTCACCTTTGAGGCCATTGAATAATTACTCCTCCAAACCCTTCTTCTCTTACCAGTTATAAACTATTCACACAGCTAATAAGTAAAGAAAAAATATATATTTAATGTGATTTCTCAAAATGTTAGGTTTTTTTGCAGTTACATAGTGGTTTAAAATTATATGAATAAATGTATACAGACCAGTATAAAGAAGCATACAGTATGTTTAGTGTTTCAAAGTTAAAAATAAGGTGAATAAAATTAGATTTATTAAACCAAAAAAATGGATGGTACTTTGATAGGAATTGCATTAAATGTGTAGATTGCTTTAGGTAGCATAGACATTTTCACAATATTTATTCTTCCAATCCAGGAGCATGGAACATTTTTCCATTTCTTTGTGTCTTCCTCAATTTCTTTCATGAGTACTTTATAGTTTTCTGAGTATAGATTCTTAGCCTCTTTGGTTAGGTTTATTCCTAGGTATCTTATAGTTTTGGGTGCAATTGTAAATGGGATTGACTCCTTAATTTCTCTTTCTTCTGTCTTGTTGTTGGTGTAGAGAAATGCAACTGATTTCTGTGCATTGATTTTATATCCTGAAACTTTACTGAATTCCTATATGAGTTCTAGCAGTTTTGGAGTGGAGTCTTTTGGGTTTTCCACATATAGTATCATATCATCTGCGAAGAGTGATAGTTTGACTTCTTCTTTGCTGATTTGGATGCCATTAATTTCCTTTTGTTGTCTGATTGCTGAGGCTAGGACTTCTAGTACTATGTTGAATAGCAGTGGTGATAATGGACATCCCTGCCGTGTTCCTGACCTTAGCGGAAAAGCTCTCAGTTTTTCTCCATTGAGAATGATATTTGCAGTGGGTTTTTCATAGATGGCTTTGATAATATTGAGGTATGTGCCCTCTATCCCTACACTTCGAAGAGTTTTGATCAGGAAGGGATGCTGTACTTTGTCAAATGCTTTTTCAGCATCTATGGAGAGTATCATATGGTTCTTGTTCTTTCTTTTATTAATGTGTTGTATCACACTGATAGATTTGCAGATGTTGAACCAACCTTGCAGCCCTGGAATAAATCCCACTTGGTCGTGGTAAATAATCCTTTTAATGTACTGTTGAATCCTATTGGCAAGTATTTTGGTGAGAATTTTTGCATCTGTGTTCATCAAGGATATTGGTCTGTAGTTCTCTTTTTTTGATCGGATCCTTGTCTGGTTTTGGGATCAAGGTGATGCTGGCCTCATAAAATGAGTTTGGAAGTTTTCCTTCCATTTCTCTTTTTTGGAACAGTTTTAGGAGAATAGGAATTAGTTCTTCTTTAAATGTTTGGTAGAATTCCCCCGGGAAGCCGTCTGGCCCTGGGCTTTTGTTTGTTTGGAGATTTTTGATGACTGTTTCAATCTTCTTGCTGGTTATGGGTCTGTTCAGGCTTTCTATTTCTTCATGGTTCAGTTGCAGTAGTTTATATGTCTCTAGGAATGCATCCATTTCTTCCAGATTGTCAAATTTGTTGGCGTAGAGTTGCTCATAGTATGTTCTTATAATTGTCTGTATTTCTTTGGTGTTCGTTGTGATCTCTCCTCTTTCATTCATGATTTTATTTATTTGGGTCCTTTCTCTTTTCTTTTTGATAAGTCTGGCCAGGGGTTTATCAATCTTATTAATTCTTTCAAAGAACCAGCTCCTAGTTTCGTTGACTTGTTCTATTGTTTTTTTCGTTTCTATTTCATTGATTTCTGCTCTGATCTTTATGATTTCTCTTCTCCTGCTGGGTTTAGGCTTTCTTTCTTGTTCTTTCTCCAGCTCCTTTAGGTGTGGGGTTAGGTTGTGTACCTGAGACCTTTCTTGTTTCTTGAGAAAGGCTTGTACTGCTATATATTTTCCTCTCAGGACTGCCTTTGTTGTGTCCCACAGATTTTGAGCCATTGTGTTTTCATTATCATTTGTTTCCATGAATTTTTTCAATTCTTCTTTAATTTCCTGGTTGACCCATTCATTCTTTAGAAGGATGCTATTTAGTCTCCATGTATTTGGGTTCTTTCCAAATTTCCTCTTGTGATTGAGTTCTAGCTTCAGAGCATTGTGGTCTGAAAATATGCAGGGAATGATCCCAATCTTTTGATACCAGTTGAGACCTGATTTAGGACCCAGGATGTGATCTATTCTGGAGAATGTTCCATGTGCACTAGAGAAGAATGTGTATTCTGTTGCTTTGGGATGAAATGTTCTGAATATATCTGTGATGTCCATCTGGTCCAGTGTGTCGTTTAAGGCCTTGATTTCCTTGTTGATCTTTTGCTTGGATGATCTGTCCATTTCAGTGAGGGGTGTGTTAAAGTCCCCTACTATTATTGTATTATTGTTGATGTGTTTCTATGATTTTGTTATTAATTGGTTTATATAGTTGGCTGCTCCCACGTTAGGGCAAAGACATTTAAAATTGTTAGATCTTCTTGTTGAACAGATCCTTTGAGTATGATATAGTGTCCTTCCTCATCTCTTATTATAGTCTTTGGCTTAAAATCTAATTGATCTGATATAAGGATTGCCACTCCTGCTTTCTTCTGATGTCCATTAGCATGGTAAATTCTTTTCCACCCCCTCATTTTAAATCTGGAGGTGTCTTCGGGTTTAAAATGAGTTTCTGGTAGGCAACATATAGATGGGTTTTGTTTTTTTATCCGTTCTGATACCCGGTGTCTTTTGATTGGGGCATTTAGCCCATTAACATTCAGGGTAAGTATTGAGAGATATGAATTTAGTGCCATTGTATTGCCTGTAAGGTGACTGTTACTGTATATTGTCTCTGTTCCTTTCTGATCTACTACTTTTAGGGTCTCTCTTTGCTTAGAGGACCCCTTTCAATATTTCCTGTAGAGCTGGTTTGGTGCTTGCAAATTCTTTCAGTTTTTGTTTGTCCTGGAAGCTTTTAATCTCTCCTTCTATTTTCAATGATAGCCTAGCTGGACATAGTATTCTTGGCTGCATGTTTTTCTCACTTAGTGCTCTGAATATATCACGCCAGTTCTTTCTGGCCTGCCAGGTCTCTGTGGATAAGTCTGCTGCCAATCTAATATTTTTACCATTGTATGTTACAGACTTCTTTTCCCGGGCTGCTTTCAGGATCTTCTCTTTGTCACTAAGACTTGTAAATTTTACTATTAGGTGACTGGGTGTGGACCTATTCTTATTGATTTTGAGAGGGGTTCTCTGAACCTCCTGGATTTTGATGCTTGTTCCCTTTGCCATATTGGGGAAATTCTCTCCTATAATTCTCTCCAATATACCTTCTGCTCCCCTCTCTCTTTCTTCTTCTTCTGGAATCCCAATTATTCTAATGTTGTTTCGTCTTATGGTATCACTTATCTCTCGAATTCTCCCCTCATTGTCCAGTAGGTGTTTGTCCCACTTTTGCTCAGCTTCTTTATTCTCTGTCAGTTGGTCTTCTATATCACTAATTCTTTCTTCTGCCTCATTTATCCTAGCAGTGAGAGCCTCCATTTTTGATTGCACCTCATTAATAGCTTTTTTTATTTCAACTTGGTTAGATTTTAGTTCTTTTATTTCTCCAGAAAGGGCTTTTATATCTCCCGAGAGGGTTTTTCTAATATCTTCCATGCCTTTTTCAAGCCCGGCTAGAACCTTGAGAATCATCATTCTGAACTCTAGATCTGACATATTACCAATGTCTGTATTGATTAGGTCCTAGCCTTCGGTACTGCCTCTTGTTCTTTTTTTTGTGGTGAGTTTTTCCTCCTTGTCATTTTGTCCAGATAAGAGTATATGAAGGAGCAAGTAAAATACTAAAAGGGTGGCAACAACCCCAGGAAAATATGCTTTAACCAAATCAGAAGAGATCCCAAATCGTGAGGGAGGAGAAAGGGGATAAAAAGAGGTTCAGAAAGAAAAAAAAATGAAACAATTAAAAGAAGAAAATGAATAAAGAAAAAATATAAAAGGAAAAAATATATATATAATATATTATAGATAAACTAGTTAAAAAACGTTAAAAAAGAAAAGGGTAAAAGTTAAAAAAAATTAGCAGAAGAAGAGAAAAAAATTGAAAAAGAAAAAAAATTAAATTAACTGCAAGGTTAAAGAATCATGGGGAGAAAGCCATGAGTTCCGTGCTCTGCTTTCTCCTCCTCTGGAATTCCCCGGCTCTCCTTGGTATTGAAACTGCACTCCTTGGTAGGTGAACTTGGTCCTGGCTGGATTTCTTATTGATCTTCTGGGGGAGGGGCCTGTTGTAGTGATTCTCAAGTGTCTTTGCCCCAGGTGGAGTTGCACCGTCTTACCAGGGGCCGGGCTGAGTAATCCGCTCGGGTTCGCTTTCGGGAGCTTTTGTTCCCTGAGCGCTTTCCGTAGAGTTCCGGGGGGCAGGAATGAAGATGGCTGCCTCCTGGTCTCCGGCCTGGAGGAGCCGAAAGCCCGGGGCCCCACTCCTCAGTGTGCCCTCAGAGAACAGCACCCAATTATTCCCGTCACCCTGGCCTCCAGCCGCGCTCCGAGCTGACCGAGCCTGCGACCGGTTCAAGATAACCCCGAGTTTAGAGCTCACTCCTCGGCTCTGTCTCTCTAGCCGGCTTCCCTGTTCTAATACCTGTAAGCTCTGCGACACTCAGACACCCCCGATCCTTCTGTGACCCTGCGGGACCTGAGGCCACGCTGACCCCACGTGGGCTTCACCCCGGTTAAGCCTCTGGAGCGATGTCCCTCAGCGGAGCAGACTTTTAAAAGTCCTGATTTTGTACTCCGTTGCTCTGCCGCTTGCCGGGAGCCAGCCCCTCCCCCCGGGGTCTATCTTCCCGTCGCTTTGGATTCACTTCTCCACCAGTCCTACCTTTCAGAAAGTGGTTGATTTTCTGTTTCTAGAATTGCTGTTCTTCTTCTCTTCGATCTCCCATTGGATATGTAGGTGTTTGCAATCTTTAGATAAGCTGTCTAGCTAATCTCCTGCTACCTGAAGTAGCCTCAGGCAGCTACTTCTCTGCCATCTTGTCTCCTCTCGCCATGATTATTATTTTTATTGCTAACTTTTACTCTTGTTACACATAATGATAATTAACTATTCTTACTGATGCACAAGTATTTTTAAGACAAATGCTCCTATCACATTCCAGTCACTATTCCACATGCTGGTTATAAATGCCTGAAGTTTCCACAACATTGCACTAAGGAGAATGCTTTCGATTGGATATGCTCAGGTGAAAACCTCAAACTGACGATAATAGTCACGGAATGAACATGATTGTCTTATGGGCCTGGAAAGGTTAGAGGGACAGCTGTCTTCAGCTGAGGCTTGAACTTATAATTCAAATGGTAAGACCAAAGGACTTTGTTCATTCCACTTGCTCTTTGGTTGTGGTTCTATTTTCAGTAAGTTTTGCCTTTCATCATATTAGAAATATCTTACACTAAATCCTAGGCTCATTACCTTCCTCCACTACATATAATGTGAAGAGAGAATCTTTTTCCTCTATTTCAGTACAAAAATGCTAGGCTTCAGTCTGTTGAATCAACCTAAGTCACTTGCTTCTAATGTAACCCTCTATTCCCAATCAACTGTGCTGGAAGATCTGAGACTGACTCCCTAATATGTTTAGGTTTCAGCAACAGGTTCCACCCCTGGAGACCTGGGTAGATTCAGCTTCCCCCGAAGCACAGCAGCCATCTGGAGACACTCAAATCTTAACCAGGTAGGCTCATCAGGAGAAGGGAAATTCATCCTATACAGCTCAACAACAAAATATTGACAGAAGACATTTCATGAATTTCACAGTGCATTTTCCTAACATTTGGGTAATAACATTCTCCTGACAAAACTGTGAGAAAGTCTCATTGGTTGCACATTTGTCAAAAAAGAGGAAAACAAAATTTGAAATACTATGTGACATGTCTAAGACCTGACAGGAGGGCTTAAGGGTCCCCACCTTCAATCATTCGTAGTTGTGAGTGGTTCACAGAAGTGACCATCTTTCCCCCACCCCAAAGGTTTATTTCTTTTTTTTTTTAAGATTTTTATTTATTTATTTGACAGAGATCACAAGTAGGCAGAGCAGCAGGCAGAGAGAGAGAGGAGGAAGCAGGCTCCCTGCTGAGTAGAGAGCCCGATGTGGGGCTTGATCCCAGGACCCTGAGATCATGACCTGACTGGAAAGCAGAGGCCCAACCCCCTGAGCCACCCAGGTGCCCCCAGAAGTGACCATCTTAAATAAACTTACCTCCTGAAGTATCTAGTGCTATTCTTTCTTCCAATTTTATTTTTTGTTTTGTTTTCTTACATAATTTTTTATTATGTTCAGTTAACCAACATACAGTACATCATTAGTTTTTGATGCAGGGTTCAATGATCCATTAGTTGTGTATAACACCCAGTGCTCATCACAACATGTACCCTCCTTAATACCTATCACCTGGCTACCCCATTCCCCACTCCCCTCCCTTCTGTAACCTTCAGTTTGTTTCCCAGAGTCCAGAGTCTTTCATGGTTTGTCTCCCTCTCTAATTTCTTCCAGTTTTATGGAGATATAAATAGCATATTACACTGTGTAATTTTAAGGGGTACAACATAACAAGTTGATAGATGGACATATTGCAAAATGGTTATCACAGTAAATCTAGTTAACATCCATCACCTCACATATTTACAACTTTTTTTCTTGAATTGAAAACTTTCAAGACCTTCTCTTTTGGCAATTTGCACCTACACATACAGTATGGTTAACTTAGTCACCATTTTGTCAATGAGTCCCCAGAACTTTGTTATCTTATAGCTGGAAGTTTGGACCTTCTGACTACCTTCACCCATTTTGTCCTTGCCTCTGGCAACCACCAATCTGTTCTCCATATCTGTGAATTCGATATTTCAATTTTTATCATTCCATATATGAGTGAGATCGTACAGTATTTATCTTTCCCTGTCTGACTTACTTCATTTAGCATAATGCTGTTGAGGTCCATACATGCTGTCAAAAATAACAGGATTTCTTTCTTTTTTATGGCAAAATAATAGTTGTATATATATCACATTTTCTTAATGCGTTCATCCATCAGTGGACAATTAGGTTGTTTCCATGTCTTGTCTATTCTACTAAGACTTTAGTGAACATAAGGATAAAAATATCTTTTCAAAATAGTGATTTCTTTCCTTCTGATAAATGCCCAGAAGTGGATTTACCCAATCATACAGTAGCTCTATTTTTAATAATTTGAGAAAACTCTACACTGTTTCACATCACGGCTGCACCAATTTTTATTCCACCAATGCTACACAAGGATTCCCATTTTTTCATGTAATCAGTTAACATTTATGTCTTGTCTTTTGATAAACTTTATAATAGGTCTTCATATCTGGTCAAAAATCTAGTAGTGAATTTTGTGACTTTCTTCTTCCTCCAGGATTTCTTTCCCTATACATATAAATTATAAAAGAAACTTGTCAATTTCCACAATAATACCTGAGAGGATTTCTGATTAAATTGTTCTCAAAGTGTATATCAATTTGAAAATAATTGACTTTTTCACATTGTTGAGTTCACAAACATGATCAATTCCTCTGATTTGAGGTTTTCTTTAACTTATGTCAGTAATATTCTCTGTTTCTTAGTGGAGAGCTCTGCAAAAGTTTGATTAGATATTTCCTAGCTATTTCATTCATTTGGAGCTATAATAATTTCATTTTAAAATTAACTTTTTATTGCTTTACTTCTGGTAAAAGTAAAAAAAGAAGAAAGAAAAATGCTTTTGTACATTGACTTCATATCCAATTGTATTGCTACATTTTGTTAGTAATCCCAATAATTATCTTCAATTTTCTACGTATGTTCTTTATAAGTGATACTAATTTTATTTTTTCCTTTCCAAATCTTCTCTTTTCCTGCTTTATTGAACTATCTTAGACATTCACTACAATGTTGAATAAGAAGGGTGAGAGTAAGCAACATTCACCATACCCAATCTCAGATAAAAGGGAAATATTGTTCCAAAGCTAACAAAACTTTTTTAAGATTTTAATTAGTTATTTGGAAAGAGAGAGAGAAAGCACGCATGCACAAGTTGGGGGTGGGGTGGCAGAGGGAGAAGCAGGCTCTGGGCTGAGCAAATAGCCCGATGTGAGACTCGATCCCAGGACCCTGCAATTATGACCTGAACCAAAGGCAGATCCTTAACCAACTGAGCCACCCAGGCATCCCAAAAGCAAGCAAAACTCTCATCACTTGTACTCAAATGATCTTATGCTGAACACATGAGGAGTCTGAAATCAATCATATTCCTTCTCTATCCCTGCATAAAAAATGATCACAAATTTAGTGTGGCTTAAACAATACACATTTATTATCTCACAAGTTCCAGTGTGAGGAGTTTAGGCACTAACAAACTGAGTCCTCTCCACAGGGCATCACAAGGCTGCAAGCAAGGTGGCAGGCAAGGCTTGTTTTTTCTGGATTTCTGGATCTTATCCCAACATTACATGGTTGTTCACAGAATTCATTTCCTTGAGTTTGTATGACTGAAAGCCCAGCTTCCTATGACTGTCACCAGAGGCCACACCAGGTCCTAGAGGTCAATTGCAGTCCCGTATCACCTTGTTTCTCCACAACGCCATGTAACATGAATGCTAGCTTCTTCAAAGCCAGCAGGAGAATCCCTCCCTCCAATCTGTCAACAAAGCATAATCAAGGCAGTGACATCATATGACCTTTGCCATGCTCTGTTAGAATCATGTCACACGTGCCATGCACTCAAAGGAAAGGGATTACACAAGAGCATGGATTTGGGAGTTCACGTTAGAACATGCACACAGCACAATGAAGTCTCCTATTGAAGTATGTTTTCACTGTCATGCAACATTGGAGCTTTTCAAGGAAAACCTGGATAGCTACATCTCAAAACTCTAGAGGAAGAATTCCATCATCAAAAGATATAAGTCCAAGATATTTTTTTACATCCTTGTCAGTGAATATGCCTGAATTCCTCAAGACACAGTTTCTAATTAGAGAGGACATGGCCAGGCAGCTTCACTTCAGGGGATCAAGGAGATTACTGTATAACCCCACACCCTGGTACTGAGCAGGCATTAAGGTGAAAGACTGAATTGTAGGTGTTGAGAATGTTCCAAAGGGATCAACAGAACCTTAAAGCAAGGCTGAAATGGTTCACATTGAGGATCACACTCTGAAACAGTGCAAAAATGTGACTGTCACCTGCCCTAAAGGCAGAACCTGAGTAGCACAAGAAAGGCACAGTGAAGTTGTAAGTTCAGGTGAAGGGACTGCCATCCAATTGAATGGACCAACTCCACAAAGGTTTGGCCACAGCTACTTGAAAATGACTTTCCTGTGGTCAGAAAACAATGTGAGTAGATAGATTCTCCAGCTATGAAAGCAATTAAGTGGGAAGTAAACAGAGCCTGTAAGGAGAAATGAAACTGCCTGGGGAAAACGGCACAGCCCAGAAGGACATTTTGCTACGAGTTCTTTGGAATACTTGCTTCTGAGTTTCCTCTTGTCATAGTTTTCCATTGTTGTTCTCACAAATTACCACAAAGTTAGCATCTTTGAAAAATAGACACCTCACAATTTCCCTGAATGTGAATGGATTCTCTGACTGGGCCTAGCAAGGCAAACACCAAGGCAAAAAGATTTATGTTCCTTTCTAGAGAATCTGCTTCTAAGATCATTCAGATTCTCAAAGAATTCACTTCCTGCTTAAGTGGTCCCCTTCACTGTCAAATCTGCAAAGGCAAAGTGAACCATTTATATGCTGCACATATTTCTGCTTTCCACCTCTGTCTTCCTCTTTTGCTTTTAGGGGCTCACATGATTACATTGGGTTCAGCTGAATAATCTAGGAAAAATCTTCCTATTTTAAGGTCAACTATAGTAACCTTCATTAGTGAAATGTCCCTTTGGTTCTATAACACAACATATTCATCAGTGTCTGATCTCATCATATTTATAGTCCTAGGGATTGGGACTTGAGACCATCTTGGAGACCATTCTACTGCCTACTCACCTTCTACCTAGATGTGTGTGTGTGTGTGTGTGTATACACACATATAGATCTGTGAAGACTGTTGACCTTCATTAATCATATCATTAATGTTGCAGTCACCCAAGTACAAACCTTCAAAACTATGCCTCTTCTCTTTCACAGCCCATATCCAATCTGTCAGCAATCCTTAAGTTCCCCTTTCAAAATACAGCCAGACACAGACAACTTATCACCTCCATATTCTCCGGACCTGGTCTGCATCCTAGGTGGCCTGAAATAGCTTTCCATACTTTGTCTTTGCACACACACTGACTCCCCATAGTCCATCCTCAAGATATTGGCCATAAATATCCTGTGAAGATGTTAATCCTGTCATGTAATTGCTTTCAATCTTCTATGGCTAATAATCTTTCATGAAATCCAACATCTTCATGATTGCCGACAAGCTGTGCTTTACTTGGCCTTCCACAATCACAGCTGGTAGGTGGTTAGAGTCAGAGCACATATGGCTACAAATCAAGGGTGAGAAGTGGAAAGAATGGATAATAAAAATATTATCAGTGAAGGTTCATATTTTATTTCTGAGACACAGAAAATTTTATTAAAAAATGAACCCATGCGGGGTGCCTGGGTGGCTCAGTGGGTTAAAGCCTCTGCCTTCGGCTCAGGTCATGATCTCAGGGTCCTGGGATGGAGCCCTGCATCAGGTTCTCTGCTCAGCGGGGAGCCTGTTTCCCCCTCTCTCTCTCTCTGCCTGCCTCTCTGACAACTTGTGATCTCTCTCTGTCAAATAAATAAATAAAATCTTTAAAAAAAAATGAACCCATGCAACTGATTCTGGGTAACTAGCAATGAATAGTGGTTACTCTTCAACTGTGGTGGATCAAGACAAAAACAAGACTACTCCTAATTACGAATGAACCCACAGGAGACTGTTCTACTACAGAAGTTATCAAGCATCCCCCTCAAGTGGTCAATGTTTGTAATTACACCCCCTCTCTCAAATCTTTAAGCCAAATTCATCCTCTCACTCTTGTTTTTTTTGTTGTTGTTTTTTGGGGGGGGGTTTGGGTTTTTTTTTAAGATTTTATTTATTTATTTGACAGAGAGAGATCAGAAGTAGGCAGAGAGTCAGGCAGAAAGAGAGGGGGAAGCAGGCTCCCCGCCGAGCAGAGTCCGATGCAAGGCTCGATCTCAGGACCCTGAAATTATGACCGGAGCTGAAGGCAGAGGCTTAACCCACTGAGCCACCCAGGTGCCCCATCCCCTCACTCTTTGGATGAAAAATTTTAAGACACCTACAACTGTCAAGGTGCATTCAGGAGACATAAAATATACAATAATTGAAACGAGGAAAGTCAAACAATTATGATGTGAAGAACATATAGAAATAGAACATGTAAGGATATACAACATTTGGAATATATAAGAGAATTCACTGGGTATTTTAGGAATAGCTGGTATGGAGAGCAGCCCCTAATTTGGGGGCTGGAGCTAGGCACCCAGTGAAGGAACAAAGTAGGAAGAAGGATTCTAAAGCTGAAAATTCAGATCTCATCAGAGAAAATATGGATGTAGCCTCTGTATAGCAGAGAGAGATGCTGAACTGCCAAAGGAAGTGATCTACGGGCAGAAAAAACCCAGTGGGCTGAAGGAACTGCCTGGGAGGCTACCAGTGGGGAGAGGGAAAAGTAGGAGCTACTAGAAGCTGTTACAAAGCTACAACTGTGGAGACAGCGAGACTTGCTGGAATGCTGACTAAAATAGGATTCACCTCAAACCTCACTCCAGAAGATGAGTTTGTGGTTAGAAAGCTCAGACAAGGAAAACCTCCAGGTTCAGAAGTCCTCCCTGGTACCTTTCAACAAAAACATAGAGAAGAACTTATAAGAGTTCTATGTTCAGAAACAAACCAACCAAACCAAACCTCTCCTAGAAAACTGAAGAGGGAAAACTTCCCAAGTTGTTTTATGAGGTTAACATAACCTTGATCCCAAACCTAACAAAAATACTTAAATAACATCACATACCATAACCCTCAAATTCAGCCCCCTACAGTCACAAATTAGTGAGACAAAATTAAAAGCTTTAACAAAATACATGGAAGGGAACATCATAAGTGGAGTTTATAAAGGAAAGCAAGTTGAAGTAACATTTACTTGTAAATCAGTGTGATCTACAATTTAAGAGAATAAAAGAGAAAACATATGTAATCTTCCCAATTGGTGCACAAAATTTCTTTTAAAGAATCATTTTAAAGATTGATATCCAGAATCTATAAAGAACTTCTCAAACTCAACACACACAAAACAGATAATCATATCAAAAAATGGGCAGAAGATATGAACAGACACTTCTCCAATGAAGACATACAAATGGCTATCAGACACATGAAAAAATGTTCATCATTACTAGCCATCAGGGAGATTCAAATTAAAACCACATTGAGATATCACCTTACACCAGTTAGAATGGCCAAAATTAGCAAGACAGGAAACAACATGTGTTGGAGGGGATGTGGAGAAAGGGGAACCCTCTTCCACTGTTGGTGGGAATGCAAGTTGGTGCAGCCACTTTGGAGAACAGTGTGGAGATTCCTCAAGAAATTAAAAATAGAACTTCCCTATGACCCTGCAATTGCACTACTGGGGATTTACCCCAAAGATACAGATGTAGTGAAAAGAAGGGCCATCTGTACCCCAATGTTTATAGCAGCAATGGCCACGGTCGCCAAACTGTGGAAGGAACCAAGATGCCCTTCAACGGACGAATGGATAAGGAAAATGTGGTCTATATACACTATGGAGTATTATGCCTCCATCAGAAAGGACGAATACCCAACTTTTGTAGCAACATGGACGGGACTGGAAGAGATTATGCTGAGTGAAGTAAGTCAAGCAGAGAGAGTCAAGTATCATATGGTTTCACTTATTTGTGGAGCATAACAAATAACAGGGAGGACATGGGGAGTTGGAGAAGAGAAGGGAGTTGAGGGAAATTGGAAGGGGAGGTGAACCATGAGAGACTATGGGCTCTGAAAAACAATCTGAGGGTTTTGAAGGGGTGGGGGGTGGGAGGTTGGGGGAACCAGGTGGTGGGTATTATGGAGGGCACGTATTGTATGGAGCACTGGGTGTGGTGCAAAAACAATGAATTCTGTTATGCTGAAAAGAAATTTAAAAAACAAACGAAAAGAATCAAAACACAGTCATGTTGAAAAACAGAGAAGGAGGGAGAAAACGAAAACTCTCAGTAAATTCCAAATAGTAGAGATATCTTCAGTCTGGTAAATGGCATCAATAAAATGCTACAACTAATAGTATATACAATCAAAAGCCCTGAATGCTTTCCCCTAATATCAGGAATCAGAATTTGATAATTCTGATTCCTTTAGTCTGCACTTACCACCTCAGAGAAATCTTTATGAAGGTTCTAGCAGTGCAATAGGCAAGAAAAACAGAAAAGGGGGCGCTTGGGTGGCTCAGTGGGTTAAGCCTCTGCCTTCGGCTCAGGTCATGATCTCAGGGTCCTGGGATTGAGCCCTGCATCGAGCTCTCTGCTCAGCAGGGAGCCTGCTTCCCCCTCTCTCTCTGCCTGCTCCTCTGCCTACTTGTGATCTCTGTCTATGTCAAATAAATAAAATCTTAAAAAAAAAAAAAGAACAAGAAAAACAGAAAAAGACATGAAAAAACCCTCAGAAACCATAAAGTATACTGAGGTTCCTTGAAGATGGCACATATATACACCCACACAGAAATATAAATGCACACACACACACTCCTAAACAAAAATCTGCTAAAAAAAAATAAAGTGACATTGTAAGATGGAAAGTCTTATATGAAAATCAATTATATTTTCCACATATTAACAATAATCAACTGGAAAATGAACATTGTAAAACAGTCTTTAAAACTTCATGGAAAATATGTATAGATTTATGGACTAATTTACCGGAAAAGATGCCAGCCAGACCTCAAGAGAAAGCTTTATGACTTTCAAGAGAAAGATTTATGGGCTAATTTACCAGAAAAAAATGCCAGGCTTCAAGAGAAAGCTACAAAATTCTGTCTGATGACAGAAATCAAATAACCATAATAAATGTAGATACATTATGTTCATGTCTTAGAAAAAACAGTAACATTAAGGTATCTATCTATATCTTTAATTCAAACCCAATTAAAGGGTTAAGGGTTGGCAGGCTTTTTGGTAAAAAATGACAAACAGATTCCACAGTATACATGACAAAGTAAAAACTGACTGGTAGCCAAAACCATCTTAAGAAACCACAAAGTTGGAAGAATCACACCACCTGATTTCAGACTGATACAGCAGTATTAATCAAATCACTGAGATATTGATTTAGAGATAGAGAAATGGTTCCGAAGAAGAGAACAGAAAGTCTAAAAATATGCCCACACATATACACTTAATTCATTTTTGACAAAAATGCTAAGGCTATCCATCAGAAAGGATGAATACCCAACTTTTGTATCAACATGGATGGGACTGGAAGAGATTATGCTGAGTGAAATAAGTCTAGCAGAGAGAGTCAATTATCATATGGTTTCACTTATTTGTGGAGCATAACAAATAACATGGAGGACATGGGGAGATGGAGAGGAGAAGGGAGTCGAGGGAAATTGGAGGGGGAAATGAACCATGAGAGACTATGGACTCTGAAAAACAATCCGAGGGTTTTGAAGGGGCAGGGGGGTGGGAGGTTGGGTGAGCCTGGTGGTGGATATTATGGAGGGCATGTATTGCATGGAGCACCGGGTGTGGTGCATAAACAATGAATTCTGTTACTCTGAAAAGAAATTTTAAAATAAAATTAAAATAAAAATGCTAAGTCTACTCAATAGAAGAAAAGAAAGCCTTTCAACAACATATACTGGAAAAAAGTACTACTACCAGTTTGATAAAAGAAATAAACCATGATTCATACCTTTTGCCATGCACAAAATTCAAAGACTTGATCATAAAACCTAACATTATAAATCATCTGGAAGAAGACCTAAAAGAAGATGTGGTCCATACATATAATGGAATATTACTAAGCCATCAGAAAGGATGAATACCCAACTTTTGCATCAACATGGATGGAACTGGAGGAGATTATGCTAAGTGAAATAAGTCAAGCAGACAAAGTCAATTATCATATGGTTTCAGTTATTTGTAAAACATAAGGAATAGCATGGAAGACATTAGGACAAGGAAGGGGAAAATGAAGGTGGGGAATCATAGAGGGAGATGAACCCTGAGAGACTGTGGACTCGGGAAACAAACTAGTGATTTTAGAGGAGAGAAGGGTGGGGGGATGGGTTAGCTTGGTGATGAGTATTAAGGGGGGCATGTAGTGCATGGCACAGTGGGTGTTACACACAAACAATGAAACATGAACACAACACCAAAAGCTAATGATGTACTATATGGTGATTAACATAACATAATTTTTAAAAGTGTATCTTTTTAAATTTAGGGGATGCTAACATTTCTTGACAGAAAACCAAAAGAAGCCCTAACAGGAAAAAGAAAATTGAAAAATTGTATTTCATCAAAAAATCATTTCATTTACCATCTTAATCCATTAAATAGAAGTTCCTAGTAGTACTAAGTTTTGTAACCTGAGAAGAAATATATCTAAATGGACTAAATGGATGAAGAATTGGGGGTTCCAAACGTTCATTGCATCTCCAGCGTTGCTCTTACAAGGAAATCCTAGAGAAGAACAGATGCCCAGCTGACACCCTAATATACACCCAGTTACAGAATCCTGTGACTACCAGGAGGGGTGCAGTGTGATTCACTTGCACATAGCAGCTAATTTCATCCACAGCTGTTATGAAGCAAAACCTTTCCTATAAATACTGGATGCATTTTCCTGTGCACATCATTTCCCTTTGTTGTGTTCAGGGAACTGTCTTCTCTAGCCCATGGGGAGTTGACGTGAGCTTTCCCATGCATCTCCTTTAGGACCCAGGGATGTCTAAGGAGCTATGTCAGCATTTCAATCCTTTGCTTAGCCAAAAATTTATTTTTGTTTTGTGTCCTCATGATTTTAATTCTTCTACTAAATTCCCAAAGACATTTCCCTCATCTGAGTGCATCATATAGATTGCCTTTTTTCCCTAATTTCTTGGGCCTCATTTGTCTGACAATACATGCAACTCTTGGCTACAGCCCTACAGACTAATATCTACATGCTTCCCTAACATGGTGTCCACTGCTAAATGAAGAGCTTTCAACTCTAATCTCTGGGCCAACCTAAACTTTCATTCTTTCATCAGGGTTTTGGTATTGACAGAGAATGCTGCAAACTGACTTCCAAATAGCAACATAGGCCTCAGCTCAAGAACTTCCATAAACAATGAATCTTGGAACACTGAAAAAATAAAATTAAATTTAAAAATAAAAATAAAAAACTTCCATTGGAAATCCAGTCATCCTTCTTGCCAAACCCTACTCAGCAATGAGGTGAGGGATGTCCTTGCAATTCTGTTGTTGTCCACCCAGCAAGTAACCCAACTTGTAACAACAAGTAACAACACAACTTGAACTACTTATGCTAAAATTTTCTTAAAAATTATCTGCCACTTTATAAGTAAATATTCCCATGCTGCCCATTTATATTTGGCAGTCTCTCTGGCATCCACTAGACACAACAGGAAACCATAAGTTACCTGATGCTCTTCAGTGGAAGCACTTGTTTTAATCAAACACTACTGAGAAGCTAGCAGCTATTTTTCAAATATTTAGGAGCAGAATCCTCCTCAAGTAGTTTTCAAGGCCAAAAACCCAAAACAATTTTGCAAAGAAATCCTATTTCATTTCTGCAAAAGACTCCAGATTCTAGCATATGTATAATGGCAGAAACTTATATCATTAGTCCTATGGGCTCATAGGGATTACCTGGGGCTGACTCCAAGTAAATCTACTAACAGTTTCTGCTCAGGGAATGCTAAAATTCAGATAACTCTGGAGACTTTGTGAGAAGAAGCTTCAGGACTTCTACAGGAGGAGTATGATTTTGCCAAAACCAAAAGAGTCTTAATAGTATCTGACATTCTTGCTTATTAGTATGATCTGAAAAACATGATAACATGTAGCAAACTTTGAGCAATATCTCTATTGCTCCAGCTGAGGTAATTCTCATGAGTTTCATAGGCAGGACTCATTCTGGAATATTAGCTGGCAATTTCAACTGCCCTCCAGGTATTCTATGGATATGAAAGGTTTTCCTTCTTTTTACTTTATTTCTCTGAGGAAAAAATAATCACAACTTGTGCTAATTTATCCATAATGGTCATTAACCCCAAATCCTGTCTAACTAAATTATGGCAACATGCTAATATACACACACTTCCCTATGATGTACAATAAACATACACTGAGATCTAATCTATGAAAATTCAAAGCATACAAGGGTGACTCAAACTATTATGGAAAAGAAGACGTTAGCTAAGTCTATTAAGCTATACCAATCCCTCTTGGCCCTTTGCAATTTCTACATAGCCTTGATCCCATCCAGCTCAAACAATAAAACACACCTATTTAATCTTCAATAGTCCTCTTTACCTCTTCTCCATTAACATCCCCAAATTGTCTTTAAAAAATAAAACAGATTTAGTGAGAAACAAATTCCAAATTCAATCAATTCCTTATCAAAGCATGAACATGTTTCTTTTCATGAATTGCGCACTGTTTAGTGTACTACTGGTAAGAATCAGGGCAAGTTTAAGTATTCCCATTTAGCAAGTGTGTGAAAACTGGGCAGATGTCCACAGTAGAAAGGACAACACACCACGATTCGTTCACACACAATATCCATCTCATTAGGCAGTCAGGTGTCAAATCCCTCCAGCAAAAACCACCAGAAACCCAACTATAGCTCAGCAGCTTGGGTTCATCATCACTGCAATGGGGGAAAGCATATACATGGGGAACTGCAGCAAGGTGTCCCAACTCAAGGGTGTTAGAAAACACTAAGACAGGACTGGCACTTCTGTTTGTGATTTGGGTGAGGTTGTAGGGAAGCAGGCCTCTGCCCTGGATTAGATGCTATCAGGGAGCATGAGTATGCTATGATTGGGGATCTTTTTTTTCTTTTTTTTTCTTATATTCAGTTAGCCAACATATAGTACATTATTAGTTTTTGATGTAGTGTTCAACAATTCATTAGTTGTATATAATACCCAGTGCTCATCACAACAGGTGCCCTCCTTAATACCCATCACCCAGTTTGATTGGGGATATTAACATTTTCTAGAGGGAGAAGAGACTGGAATGAAGCAAAGCTGAGATAGGTAATGAAACAGCATCACTTATTAACTAGAAAAAAGGGCTCTGTGTTGTTGTGGGTTTGGGACATTGACATTGCTTCTGTCTGCACAGCAACAACACTGGGAAGTGATCTTGCTCTTTGCCTCCCTTCATCACAGTCACTGAGCGCCCTTGTCTCCCTTAGTCTTCTGAGATTTTGCATGTGTGCAATGGGAAAACACCATTTCCTAGCCCTCAGCCCAGTTCAGCCCCTAATACCTCAGAATGTCAACCATGTCAGGTCAGTTCCCAGATGGCAGAGCTGCTTTCTTGCTTCTCACCCCGTAAGTCATTACAGAATAAAGTATAACCATGGCTCAGTCAAGAGTAGAGTTTGATCGAATCCAAAATGGACATTGGTGCCTGGTAAATGTTGATAAGTTCATTCAAGTGAGAGAACCTTTAGTCTCTAGTGATGGGCCCAAGAACTGTGTCTTATGTTTAAAAATTGGGGACACATGTACAAAGTCCAATTCACAGTCCTACAGAAAGGACTAGAAAAAATTCAAAGTATCTGTCACTGGGATCAACTGAATCATTGGACAACCACTCTCCAACCTCTTAAAAATATATGATTTTGTTGCTACTCAATGTTACTTTTTATTTGAAAATAGATAAACTGATTAGGGATAAGACAGAGATGATAGACATGTTAAGAGGCAGGGTTAAACCAATTGAAGAGACATTGTGGCCAAACCCAGCAGGATCAATTGCAAAAGGCCCAGGCTTCCTTCATCTTAGTGATTATTCAAATCTAGATTTTTTCAAATCTAGTTTATTCTTAATCTTGTTGATGACACCTGCAAGAGAATAAAATATATTGTCAAGAGGGTTTCAAAAAAGGGTGAAGAACGTAGCTTTTTTGGGAGTCTGTAAGAACACTAGCAAATATCAAATGACACTGAACTCCACAGAGTCTTAGGAACATGGTATGTTCATCCCAAAAGAAACACGATTGGCAGCCCATGACAGGAGACTAGGGAAGCTGGTGTTTTGGAAAACAGGAAGTAGGCCAATATGTATTAGTTTCCCCTTTACCATAACTCAGAGTAAACCAATCTTCTTCTCAAAAGGGATGAATACTTCTATTTCCTCCCACAGGCTGCCACTACACGTCCTTGAGCAAGGTGAAAAGCAATGGCCCCAACACTGAAAGACTATAAGCCATTTTGAAAACGTTTCCTCAAGACTTTGATTGTTTAGGTACAAATCCAATCTCTCCCACATGTTCAGGGGAAAGTCTTTCATTGTAAGTTTTCCATTTCTTCATCCTTACAGTGTTTACCTAGTAGAATGACTCCGAAATTTAAATTACATTGATATGTGAATTGTATACCAAAATATCTGGCATATGTCCACACTCAAAAAAATTTGTAATTGATGTTCCATGAGTGTGAAGGACAGGAAAAATTAATCAGGATTAGAAACTCTGTACTTTTTTGATCCTCTATGATTGTCCAAATTCCCAAAAGTATCCTGAATAATGCTAAAAAGCTTCTGCCTCAAGAAAGCCTCATTTACAGCTATTGTCTATTTTTAGAAAAGTCTTTCAAGGAAACAGAAATTTTATGATTAAAAAAAAAAAACACATAAATAGTTACCTGGCCCCAGGGAAACACTTACTTAAGTCTTCTAATGACATTTCTACTAAAGAAGTTTTCCCAATGAAATGCTAACATTTTAAGACCATGCAGATAATATTGGAGAATAGGAGGCTGCAAACTCAGACTCCTCTGAGATGTATCTATTCACTTGATTTGTAAAACCAAAAACAATAAGAGAATAATGAAAACAGAACTATCTCATGGCTTCTCCTTCCTGCCCCCAAAATAGACTCTACCAAGAAAGTAGAAAATCCAGGAATCCAGGAACCCCATAAAGGTAGCATATAAATAACTTGGACTTACTCTTTCAAACACTGGTGGTTTGAGCAGAACTGGTCATGGTGGTGGGAACTGTGGTGGTGGTGGCATCAGTGGAGGCAGTAGCTGATTTGGAGGTGGGCCCCACAGTGGTGGATTTGGGACAGCTGAAATTAAGTGGAAAAGATCCAAGCTGAGACACTTGACTCTGCTCCAGGAAACAAAATTTGTCCCACTGAGCTTGGAGGACTCTGAATTCATCTCCGTAAGTGTCAACAATCCTGTCATACCTTCAGCCAGACTACCCACTTTCCTTTGGCCTCTCTCTTCGTACCCCCGCCTTGTAGCACTAAAAGAATTTGGGTTTCCCTCCAAGGACTGTGACACTAAGAGAAGATACATGCAAAATGTTCTCCCAGGGGTGAGCATATATCATATGTGTTCTTATTCATAGGGATCCTGGCTCAGAGGCAACAAGAGAACCCCTAGTGGGCTGACTTTCTGGTGCCCATCCCTGAGCTCACTTGGCCTCTTTAGTTTCCAATGCAGCATGAATGAGTGTGAGTAGTGGAGTAAACTATATAGGAGAAGAGAAGAAAGAATAATAGCATGCACTTCAGATTAGCAATAGGATCTCTTTTCTTTGGATGAAGCACGATCTCTTTCCTCAGGTTCTGGCCTGAAATGGGATTATATTTGTCTCGCTTGTTGTTCAACTTGGAGTCCATCTATTACAGTATTATCTAGGAGAACCACATTAGATATAACAGGAGAAATTAGTACTCTTCTGGCAATAATAAAAGTAAGCAAATTCCCTATCAATAATCCCATGTTCAAAGGTAATGTGGCAAAATTGATGATAATTATCACTCTCTGCACCTTACACCAGAGCTCCTGACAGATAACCAGAGTTAGACCCAATAGTTGTGAGTTGTGTCTATCTCAACAAGTATATAGTTCATTCTCCATACCCACACTCTAGCCACACTGTCTTGGTTCTCATTAAGAAGATGAGACAGTGTTTTCAGTTGACTCCACATGGCAGGTAGGACATATGGTTCAGTGTGTGAGGTCTGACTGCAGTCTATACCTTTATGACCAAAGGACACAGGGTCCCCAGCTATGAAGCACAAAAGAGAAATCTTCCTCATGTCTTTATGAGCACAACACACATTGAATTGGACATACAGGACAGTGTAGGAGAAGCCCAAGAAATACTAGAGCATTAGTCCAAAACCCACGGAATGGGAGAAGATATTTGCAAATGACAGTACAGACAAAAGGTTGATATCCAGGATCTATAAAGAACTCCTCAAAACCTTGGGTTTCAAATCAGAGAAGAAAATGCATGGCAGCCTGGGAATAAGGTATATATACTTCTATAAGGACCAAAGTTTAGGGTCATCCTGCTACTTCACCCTTACATTCCATAGTCTCTATTCCACACTCCCATGTGCTTCTAATACCCACATTTCTACATTGTCTTCAGCATCTACATTCTCTTCCATGTTCCTGACACTTATTAACCCTTCTTTTCACTCTGGTCATATACTCAGCCTCAAAATTTATGGTAATCACAAAGGCTATACATGCATCTCCCCAAATTCACAGACCACAGTTTCAGACCATATTCCCCTGTCATTTCTGCTACAGGATAATGAATAATTAATCCACAATTTATGTAAATCCATGTCAGAAGCTTTATATTCCCTAAAAATGTATAAGAAATAAGAACATTTTGTATGTTCACAATGAACTTTAAGAACTAGAATGTGACTTTTTGTGACTTCTGTTCTTAAGAGTCTCTACATTGGCTGCCATGGCTGCTTTGACAGGAGGCTGGGATGAAAAACCATCATGACAGGAAGGTGTAAACACACACTTACTAGTAGAGCTATCAGATGGAACATCTGTTGTAGTCTCTGAAAGAGAAAAAGAAAAAATAGGTGTAGGTTGACCAACAGTTTTGAGGGTAAGGCAAGACAGAATATGGAAAATATTGCAAGCTTTCACAACTGAAGAACCTTAAGCTTTCCTACACGTGTTGAGAACAGAGATAAACAGATAATATGAAGCCCACAAAGCCCTACAAATTTTTCTACATTTTTCCTTTCCTACAATCCACCTTTGATGTATTTATTAAATATATTGTCCTGAAATAACACTGAAATTGTATTCCAAGGTTAAAACAACAAAGCCCTGACTGAATTGTCAAAGCCTAAAGGGAGAGTCCTCTCTATCTTGAGTGGTGAGGCAAAATGGAGATGGAACGAGGGTACTAGATTGGAGGACACGGGTGCAAGCATATAAAGCCCCTCTAAAACCCCCATCCACACAGAATTTATATGGTGATGTCCTCTTGCTCCAGACCTTATTTTCATGTAAGTATCTTTACTTACGGCCTGAGACCAGGAAGGTGGAAACTGCCACCAGTACCAGCATCACCAAGCCCTTCATGTTGGTGAATTGATTAACAGGGAGCACAGATAGGAAAGTGTCAGACCTCAGGAGGAGGTAGGATTCTGACTCCAGCAGGCCACATCATGACATTATAGAGGCAGAGGGCACCAATCAGTGACTGCCAGACCAGAATCTGGGCTAGTTAATGCCAGGAAATGTTGGTACTCAGAGAAACCACTGGAGAGTCAACAGCACAGCCAGAGGCCCTTTGGAAAGATCACCTAGTCCCTTGATTCTGGCCCAGGTCTTAAGTCAAGAGTTTCCCATATTTGAACATTTTCCAGAGAACAACTTTGCTTCAGGCTCCCTCTATCTTGTATGGTAGGGTGGCACCGTGATTACCAGCTCTGCTGACAAGCTGAGGGGCCTGATAGCCAGCTTTGTGGGATTACTCAAACCTACAATGCTCCCTTCATACTCATTAGAAGATGGATGACTACAGGTTTCTTAGTTCTAGGTTTCCTCAAAGCAGAATGATCAGGGAATGGCAGCTGCTCTCAGAACCATCCACCTAGGTCAGGCTGTACCTTCCTCCAGCGACAGCCTCCTTCATATACATGTAGATACCCTCATCCGACACACACAGTGACCCCACACTGACAGGATCTCTCTGGATTTGAGTACTTCTTGTGGAGAAATTCAAAGTCAAAAAGAATGAAAATGGAAAATGAAATGAACATTTGTTAATTAATGCAGGCATGAATCAATGCATTCATGCAACAAAAATATACTGACCACTACACATTAGAGAAATAAGGAGCAAAGCACATAAAAATTCCATGTGACATGTGCAGTTATGGGTATTTATCTATTACAAAGTAAAAAGAAAGGAAGGAAGAAATGGAGGTAAGAAAGAGGAAGGAAAACAGTGTGTAGTTTGTAAAATGATGAGACCTAATCAATAACATAGGAAAGAAGAAAGGAGAGTATCTCTGAAGACAGAAAGTGAAGTTATAATCTTAGATAAGATATCCAAAAAAAGCATGATATAAAAGGTGATACTAAAACAAAGCCTTAAGGACGCTAAGGAATCCATCCTGTCACATTTGGGAACAAAGATGTGTTCCGAGGAAAGGAAAGAATGGATACAAGTCTCTTATTCCTTCAGGTCTGCAGTTGTTGAGTAGGGCCTGACACTGCACCACAACTTGTCAAACTACTTGCCTTAATTGTCACACAGCCCAGCTACTAAGTAAATGCAACAATGAAGCAAAACTCCACATTCACATCACAACCAAGTGTGGGACTCTCCAGGACTCCAAGGAGAGGTTCTGAACGTGTCTTGGAAAAGCTGGAAATAGTGAGAAATCACTATCTTCTAAAAGTTCCTTTGCAGTTAATTGATCTATTACTTTAATGCTGCTCTTCTTCATACAAAGTATACCTTTTTTATAATATATCTTCAGTGGGAGAATCTCTGACCTATGCAACAGCAATGAATATCTATTTCCACTTTGTGTTGAACTACACTTGATATTGAATCTCTGACCTATGGAACATCAATGAACATGTATTTCCGCTTTTGTATTGAACTATACTTGATATTTAACATTGTGTAAATTTAAGGTGCACTACAAATTAATTTGATACATTCATATATTGTTATACTATTGTCATTAAACCATTAATTCCCACCTCTATCATGTTATATAATTATCATTTCTTTTTTAAAGGTTGGTATAATTAAGTTCTACTCTCTTATCAAGTCTGATGATTATAACAAAATATTGCTGTCTATATTGTGCCTATCGGTATATTTTGCATTAGATCTCTGGGGCTTAAAAATCATCAGGGAATGCATATTAAAACCACAATGAGATATCACCCCATACCTATTAGAATGGCTGTCATCAAGACAAGAGATAACAAGTGTTGGCAAGTTTGTGGAGAAAAGAGAACAGTACACTGTTGGTGGGAACGTAAACTGGTGCACCCACTATGGAAAACAATATAGAAATTCCTCAAAAAAAAGAAATATAGATCTATCATGTGTCCAGCCATCTCCCTTCTGAAATGAAAACAGTGTCTAAGAAACATCTGGCCTCCCCTGTTTACTGCAGGGTTATTCAAAATAACCAAGATGATGGAAACAACTATATGCCCATCAGTGGGTGATTGGATAAGGAAGATGTATGTTGTGCATGTGCATATATACACATATATATAATGCATATATATATAAAGTAAATTTAACTATAAAGAATAAGGACAGGGGCGCCTGGGTGGCTCAGTGGGTTAAAGCCTCTGCCTTCGGCTCAGGTCATGATCTCAGGGTCATGGGATCGGGCCCCATGTCCGGCTCTCTGCTCCGCGGGGAGCCTGCTTCCTCCTCTCTCTCTCTCTGCCTGCCTCTCTGCCTGCTTGTGATCTCTGTCTGTCAAATAAATAAATAAAATCTTTAAAAAAAAAAGAAGAAGAAGGACAGCTGTCATCCATTAAAAGGATGAACCTTAAGCACATTATGCTAAGTGAGATAATAAGTCAGACAAAAAAACACAACTGTTGCAAGATATCACTTATATGTGGAATCTAAAGAAGCCAAACTCATAAAAAGAAATATTAAGGGGCGCCTGGGTGGCTCAGTGGGTTAAGCCGCTGCCTTCGGCTCAGGTCATGATCTCAGGATCCTGGGATCGAGCCCCGCATCGGGCTCTCTGCTCTGCAGGAAGCCTGCTTCCTCCTCTCTCTCTACCTGCCTCTCTGCCTGCTTGTGATCTCTCTCTGTCAAATAAATAAATAAAATCTTTAAAAAAAAAAAAAGAAATATTAAAACTATTGTTGGGGTGCCCGGGTGGCTCAGTCATTAAGTGTCTGCCTTCAGCTCAGGTCATGATCCCAGGGTCCTGGGATCGAGCCCTGCATCGAGCTGCCAGATTAGCGGGGCACCTGCTTCTCCCTCTCCCACGCCCCCTGCTTGTGTTCTCTCTCTCTCTCATCAAATAAATAAATAAAATCTTAAAAAAAAAAAAAACTATTGTTGCCTGGGACAGAGTGTGCAAGGGAAAGGACAGATGTTGTTTAAAGAACAAACTTACAATGAAGAGTGAAAGAACACCCCAAAGACCTCTTCCTTCTTTTGGATGAGTCTCTGACACACAAGAGCCATTCTGCTTGCCAAGACATGTTGGGGGAGCCTCATCAAGTAGATTGAGAAATGCAGCAGGAATTCCTGAGAAGGCACTCTCCTCTCTGAGGCAAGGGGATGTCCTAGTCCTAGGTAATCTCACTTCTGCCATGAAGCACATACTTGTCAAACCATGGAGGAGAGTCAACATTTTTAAAAAATCAAAACAAACTCTTATGAATCAGAGCAGGGCCCTGGTCATCTTTGTAAAAAAACAGATTTTCAGGGGAAAAAAGCTGATATTTACTACCTTAATTTTTTTCAAAAACTAAAATCTTTTTAAAGATATTAGCAGATAAATTGTGTTTTTCTTCTGTCTCCACATTAATAAATTAAAACTAATAAAATCTTGATTGTCTTTAAAAAAAATCAAAACAAAACATATCCTGAAGGAATAGAAACAGAAAAGCTAAAAGAAAGTAAAAAAGGAAGTAGCCAGAAAGTAAAGGGGCTCTAGGATTATACCCAGTACGGAATAAACCCCAACAGCCCAGCCAGCCACTCATGGGCTCTCAGCAGAACCAGACAAAACTGAAAAGGCTTACCTAGCACATGGTTCTGTATTGAGTCCTCTGTATGCCTTCCACCATGCTGCCAGTGCAGAGGCATGGAAACCCACCAAATGGAAGTGAAGGTGATGACTGGTTTGCTGAAGAAAGACTACAAATGTTCACCATTTAGGATCCACTTAAGACTTAGAAACAAGGGCCCCTGGGTGGCTCAGTTGGTTAAGCAACTGCCTTTGGCCAGGTCATAAACCTGGAGTCCCAGGATCAAGTCCAACGTTGGGCTGCCTGCTCAGCAGGAAGTCTGCTTCTCCCTCTGACTCTCCCCCATCTCATGCACTCTCTCTCTCATTCTCTCTCTTTCAAGTAAATAAATAAAATCTTAAAAAGACTTGGAAACAACACAGTGGGTGAAACAAGGGAAGTTAATATAAAGAATACTGAATTCTGATTCATGGGTAACTCAAGGAACCTCCATGTGGAACCCCAGGGCTGAGGGAGAAGATTCAAGGAAGCACAATGGTGGGATGGGGCCTTCTCTCTGAAACTGGTGGTCAGAACTGTCAAGATGATGGAGTTCAACCCACCACATAGCAGAGATGTTCGCTGATTTTCCCAAACTGAAGTTGATCTGTAGTTGCTGGCCCAGCAGGGAACAACCATTCTTCCTGCCTCTTGGAGTACAGGGGGGAAAAGACAATCAGCAACCCATGACCTAAATGGGCACAGAAGGTAGCAGTTCAGGTGAAGGTGGGCCACATGGGGTCTGCAGAGAGAGATGTGGTTCAGTGGGAACCCCCAGGCCACTAGCAAGGTCTGCTGAGTGAATTGGGACTGGTGCAGAAAAGGGCCTTTGGGATGCCAGGTCCCAGGTCAACAGGGTTGTGGAGAGATTATTGCCAGTCCACACCCAGCTGCCAGTCAGTGCCCCAGAACTGCAAATGCTGGCCACATGGTTGAGGCAGGACTCACCACACACCCCCGCACCCACACTGCTGACCACCATGCTGCTGCTACAAACCACAGGAAGCCCTTTCCTCCTACAATCTCTTTACAGTCCCCTCTACTGAGAAAGCGAACATTGCTATCACTATAAAGGGCAAATGCTGAATGAGTTCTCTGCACATGAGCATATGCTGAAGGGCACATTTGGAACTCAAGCTCAGTAAACTGACCACTGACACAACAGGACACATAAAAATCCAAATGACTCTGAGCCTCAGATTCCCAGGTGCAGTAGCAGGACCCCAAGTCGCCCACCAAGGTTCCACCAGCACAGCTTGACGCTCATTTGTCATCAGATCAGTTTTCTCACCAAATGTGGACAAGGAGTTCTCAGAATTTGTTTTTCTGACATGAGAATTTTAATGACATTGTGATGCTTCAAATAGTTATTTTTTAGCATTATCCTTCTAAGAGTTATCTAAATATTAAGTTATAATATATGTAAATATTAAAAACATACAAATACCAACAAATTTTTTCACTGGCAACAAATGGCCATTATTATATATATGGAGAATGTTATATTAAAATTAGACTGAGTTCATTTCCATACCTTTAATTTCATACATTTATGTGGCATGTTTTTATTTAAACATATTTTATGCAAAACCAAAGTTACGGGCACCTGCGTGGCTCAATCAGTTAAACTTTGGGCTCTTGATCTCCCCACAGGTCATGATCTAAGGTCATGAGATGAAACCCAGGGTCTGGCTCCAGGCCAAGTGCAGATTCTGCTTGAGATTCTATCTGTCCCTCTTCCTGTGCCCCTCTCCCCAGCTCACACCCTAAATAAGTAAGTAAATAAATAATTAATTAATTAAGCCTTTGAAACCAAACTTACAGGTATAAGATTATATGCATATATATCAGCCAATATAGCCAATTTACTTGTGCCTCAGGATATTTATTCTTACTAAGAAAATAAGAAGATATATGTGTTATCCTTAAAAAGTCAAATCCATAATGCATCCCCAAAACTTTTAACTACCGCCCTTTCCCAAAACTTAATATTTTCATAAATTTCATTTTAAAAATTAAAATGGAGGTGTGTGTAAGAAATAAAAGTCACCAGACTTTCCAACACAATGAGATAACTGCTGTTATTACTTTGATAATGATACATTTCCCAAACCAGTATATGCATACATGAATACATGCTTTTCTATGCCTAGTGTCCCATACTATCACTGTTCCTACCACCAAAAAGCACATGTTAAATGAGTTTGTCCACTTGCTCATTCTCATAGGCAAATTTGTATCTCTACAAATGTATATCTATATTTGCTTGTGTCTTACAAAATGGTATACAAAAATGGTATTATATTCCAGATCATTCTTATTTTTTTATTATGTTATGTTAGTCACCATACAGTACATAATTAGTTTTTGATGTAATGTTCCATGATTCATTGTTCGCATATAAGACCCAATACTCCATGCAATATGTGCCCTCCTTAATACCCATCATCAGGCTAGCCTATCTCCCCACCCCCCTTCTCTAAAACCCTGTTTGTTTCTCAGAGTCTATAGTGTCTCATTGTTCCTCTCCCCCGCAATTTCCCCCCCCTTCATTTTTCCCTTCCTTCTCTTAATGTCCTCTGTGCTATTCATTATGTTCCACAAATAAGTGAAACCATATGATAATTGACTTTCTCTGCTTAACTTATTTCACTCAGCATAATCTCCTCTAGTCCCATCCATGTTGATGCAAAAGTTGGGCATTCATCCTTTCTGATGCCTGAGTAATATTCCATTGTATGTATGAACTACGTCTTTATCCAGTCCAGACCATTCTTATTTTTAATTTTTATTTATATATTTGAGAGAGAGAGAGAGAGAGAGCATGCATTTGAGGTAAGGACAGAGTAAGAAGTGGTCTTAGGTAGATTTGATCCCAGTTCATAGGATCCAACCTGAGCTAAAGGCAGATGCTTAGCTAACTAGTCACCCAAAGGCCCCCAGACCATTCTTTTCTGTACACTCAACTCTGTTTTGTAGAAATACAACTCAACCACTACACATCTACAGCATTCTTCTTCCTAGATTTCCTATGTAATCACTTACTCTACCTATTGATGGGAATCCAGGTCATTTCTAGTGTTTACTGCTACCAATCTTGAAGCCATTAATAAGCTTTCTACTGTACACCTACATACAAAAGTTTCTATATCTGTGCTATAGGTCTCCAGAGGGTTTTTAACAAAATCATATGCATGTTTTAAATTGAATATAAATTTTCAGATTCTAAAACTTAGTATTACCAGAAATCAACAGAGAGGCACATTTTTCCAACTCTCTATGCCGCCAGTAACTGCTAGCCAGATTTACTCCGTGTATCTGACAGGTCAGAAGGAACGTTTGTCATCCTTATTTGCATTTTATAATTATCACACCCTTGAGCATACCTATCTATTTGTTATTCACTTGAATTTTAACTTCCAGAATTTGCCTAGTGAAATCTGTTTATCTACTGTGTCTTCTGTTCTTTTTTTTTTCCAGCATAACAGAGTTCATTGTTTAAGCACCACACCCACTGCTCCATACAATACGTGCCCTCCATAATACCCACCACCTGGCTCCCCCAAACTCCCACCCCCCGCCCCTTCAAAACCCTCAGATTGTTTTTCAGAGTCCGTAGTCTCTCATGGTTCATCTCCCCTTCCAATTTCCCTCAACTCCCTTCTCTTCTCCATCTCCCCATGTTCTCCATGTTATTTGGTATGCTCCACAAATAAGTGAAACCATGTGATAATTGACTCTTTCTGCTTGACTTATTTCACTCAGCATAATCTCTTCCAGTCCTGTCCATGTTGATACAAAAGTTGAAAAAAAATTCTTCCTTTCTGATGGAGGCATAATACTCCATAGTGTATATGGACCACATTTTCCTTATCCATTCGTCCGTTGAAGGGCATCTTGGTTCTTTCCACAGTTTGGCAACCGTGGCCATTGCTGCTATAAACATTGGGATACAGATGGACCTTCTTTTCACTACATCTGTATCTTTGGGGTAAATCCCCAGTAGTGCAATCGCAGGGTCATAGGGAAGTTCTATTTTTAATTTCTTGAGGAATCTCCACACTGTTTTCCAAAGTGGCTGCACCAACTTGCATTCCCACCAACAGTGGAAGAGGGTTCCCCTTTCTCCACATCCTCTCCAACACATGTTGTTTCCTGTCTTGCTAATTTTGGCCATTCTAACTGGTGTAAGGTGGTATCTCAATGTGGGTTTTTTTTTTTAATTTATTTTCAGCGTAACAGTATTCATTGATTTTGCACCACACCCAGTGTTCCATGCAGTTTTAATTTGAATCTCCCTGATGGCTAGTGATGATGAACATTTTTTCATGTGTTTGATAGCCATTTGTATGTCTTCATTGGACAAGGGTCTGTTCATGTCTTCTGCCCATTTTTTGATATGATTATCTGTTTTGTGTGTGTTGAGTTTGAGGAGTTCTTTATAGATCCTGGATATCAACCTTTTGTCTTATACTGTCATTTGCAAAATTCTTCTCCCATTCCGTGGGTTGCCTCTTTGTTTTGTTGACTGTTTCCTTTGCTGCACAGAAGCTTTTGATCTTGATGAACTCCAAAAAGTTCATTTTCGCTTTTGTTTCCTTTGCCTTTGGAGACATATCTTGAAAGAAGTTGCTGTAGCTGATATCGAAGAGAATACTGCCTATCTTCTCCTCTAGGATTCTGATGGATTCCTGTCTCACGTTGAGGTCTTTCATCCATTTCAAGTTTATCTTTGTGTATGGCATAAAAGAATGGTTGAGTATCATTCTTCTACATATAGCTGCCCAGTTTTCCCAGCACCATTTATTGAAGAGACTGTCTTTTTTCCACTGTATATTTTTTCCTGTTTTGTCGAAGATTATTTGACCATAGAGTTGAGGGTCCATATCTGGGCTCTCCACTCTGTTCCACTGGTCTATGTGTCTGTTTTTATGCCAGTCCCATGCTGTCTTGGTGATCACAGCTTTGTAGTAAAGCTTGAAATCAGGTACCGTGATGCCCCCAGTTGTATTTTTGTTTTTCAACATTTCCTTAGCGATTCGGGGTCTCTTCTGGTTCCATACAAATTTTTGGATTATTTGCTCCAGCTCTTTGAAAAATACTGGTGGAATTTTGATCAGAATGGCATGAAAAGTATAGATTGCTCTAGGCAGTATAGACATTTTGACAATGTTTATTCTTCCGATCCAAGAGCATGGAATGGTCTTCTATCTTTTTGTGTCTTCTTCAATATCTTTCAAGAGTGTTCTCTAGTTCCTCGAGTACAGATCCTTTACCTCTTTGGTTAGGTTTATTCCCAGGTATCTTACGGTTCTTGGTGCTATAGTAAATGGAATCGATTCTCTAATTTCCCTTTCTGTATTTTCATTGTTAGTGTATAAGAAAGCCACTGATTTCTGTACATTGACTTTGTATCCTGCCACATTACTGAATTGCTGTATGAGTTCTAGTAGTTTGGGGGTGGAGTCTTTTGGGTTTTCCATATAAAGTATCATGTCATCTGTGAAGAGAGAGAGTTTGACTTCTTCTTTGCCAATTTGGATACCTATTATTTCTCTTTGTTGTCTGATTGCTGTTGCTAGGACTTCTAATACTATGTTGAACAAGAGTGGTGAGAGTGGGCATCCTTGTCGTGTTCCTGATCTCAACAGGAAGGCTGCAAGCTTTTTCCCATTGAGGATGATATTTGCCATGGGTCTTTCATAGATAGATTTTATGAAGTTCAGGAATGTTCCCTCTATCCCTATACTTTGAAGTGTTTTAATCAGGAAGGGATGCTGGATTTTGTCAAATGCTTTTTCTGCATCAATTGAGAGGACCATGTGGTTCTTCTCTCTTCTCTTATTGATTTGTTCTATCATATTGATTGATTTGGGAATGTTGAACCATCCTTGTAACCCAGGGATGAATCCCACCTGGTCATGGTGGATAATCTTTTTAATGTGCTGTTGGATCCTATTTGCTAGAATCTTGTTGAGAATCTTAGCACCCATATTCATCAGTGATATTGCTCTGAAATTCTCCTTTTTGGTGGGGTTTTTGCCTGGTTTGGGGATCAGGGTAATGCTGGCTTCATAGAAAGAGTCTGGAAGTTTTCCTTCTGCTTCAATTGTTTGAAACAGCTTCAGGAGAATAGGCTTTATTTCTTCTTTGAAAGGTTGGTAGAATTCCCCAGGGAATCCGTTAGGTCCTGGGCTCTCGTTTTTTGGGAGGTTTTTGATCACTGCTTCAATCTCATTACTAGATATTGGTCTATTCAGGTTGTTGATTTCTTCCTGGTTCAATTTTGGGAGTTTGTAGTTTTCCAGGAATGCATCCATTTTATCTAGGTTGCTTAACTTATTGGCATATAACTGTTGATAGTAACTTCTGATGATTGTTTCTATTTCCTTGGTGTTAGTTGTGATCTCTCCCTTTTCATTCATAATTTTATTAATTTGAGCTTTCTCTCTTTTCTTTTGGATTAGTGTGGCCAATGGTTTATCGATCTTATTGATTCTTTCAAAAAACCAGTTTCCAGTTTCACTGATACATTCTACTTATCTCTAGTTTCTATGTCATTGATCTCTGCTCTAATCTTGATTATTTCCCTTCTTGTGTGTGGAGGCTTAATTTGTTGTTGATTCTCCAGTTCTTTAAGGTGTAGAGACAGCTGGTGTATTCTGGATTTTTCAATTTTTTTGAGGGAGGCTTGGATGGCTATGTATTTCCCCCTTAGGACCGCCTTTGCTGTATCCCATAGGTTTTGGACCGAAGTGTCTTCATTCTCATTGGTTTCCATGAATTGTTTAAGTTCTTCTTTAATCTCCTGGTTGATACAAGCATTCTCAAGCAAGGTGGTCTTTAGCTTCCAGGTGTTTGAGTTCTTTCCGAACTCTCCCCTGAGAGAGGTGTGCAAAGGCCCAGCCTGGTGCTTTCGGACCTGCACCCCGTTCTCAGAGCCTGAGACGCGCATGCGACCCACAGCCTCCCCTGAAAAAGGTGCGCGCAAGCCAGGCACTCTTAGACCCGGAAAGACCAGGCACTCCCAGCCCCGGCCAGCGGGAAAATCTCAGTGTGTGATAGCTGCTTGGAACCTTTCTGGTGGTCTGGAGCTGCCCAAACAGCTACTGCTGCTTTGGTTTTGGGTACAAGCAGAAGATCCTGCATCCCCAGGGACCGTGACTCGGAACCTGCTCTGCCAGCGACCAAGGGGGGATTTATATGGGTTCTGCAACACCCACAGAAGACTGAGGCTTCTCTCTGTGAGGGAGGTCAGGGTGCAGTTTGCTTTCCTCTAAACCTACAAAAACCATCAACAGCGGTCAAGGTGAGAGGAAAAAAAAAAGGGTGAACAAACATAAAAACCTCCAGAGAACAAAAACCTGAAAAAAACCGGTTTCCTCAGAGCCCACCCCCTTGAGGGGGACTGGAGGACTTAACTCAGGGAACATCATTGACTGAAAACCCACGTGGCAGTCCCCTCCCCCAGAAAACCAACCAGGAAGGAAAAAAAAAAAAAGACTACAAGAGAACCACCACCACTACTTCATAGGACAACTTTTATTTTTAATTTGTTCCCACTATTCTGGCTCAGTTTTCTTCTTAGATAGATAATTTTTTAACCTATTTACCATCACAGCAAGCTGTCCAGTACATCAAATTCCATAATAACCTTCTAACCTGAACTTTTTGATACATACACCTGTGTTTTTCTTTGCATTTCTATTTTTTGAATTTTTTTTAATTTTAGTTTAGTTTAGTCTAGTTTATTCCTTTTTTATTTTTATTTTCTAATATTCATATAGAGGTAAACTTCAAAGTAATCCCCTTTCCCGAATCAATACTACCCCTATAGGTAAACCAAATTTTAATCCCCCTTTAGCCTAGGAAAGTTGAGTCCTCTAACAAAGATATCAAGATACATCCAGGAAGAATCAAAACAACTTCCTCACCCACAGTGAGAATTTATAATCACTCTCCCATCTTTTTCTTCCACCAGTGTTTCTGTGTTTTTGTGTTTTTCCTGATAGTATATAAATCTTACACTTGGGGTTCTTTTCAACAAGGTTCTTCCTTTATTTGCATATATATTTTTTTTCTCTTGTTATATACTTTTATCAGTCTTTTTGTTTGTCCGTTTTTGTTTGTATACCTCATAAATCTTACCTTGGGGCCCATTTGGGCTGAACCTTCTCTTTCATCTTCCCTTTCTTTCCTGTCTCTCTCTCTCTCTCTCTCTCTTTTTTTTCTTTTTCTTTTCTTTTTTCTCTCATTTGGGTGGCGAATCCTGAGTGCTCAGAAGTGTTCCAGGGTGCACCCAGACTGCACTATGGTCGATACAACCAGCTACATCTGTTCAGTCATCTCTCACCAAAATGACTAGGAGAAGGAATGCCCAACAGAAGAAAAATACAGAGGATGGACCTTCTGCAACAGAGCTAACGGCTATCAACATAGACAGTATGTCGGAAAGAGAATTCAGGCTAACAATTATCCAGGCAATAGCTAGGTTGGAGAAAGCCATGGATGAACAAACGGAATTGATTAGGGCCAAGCTGAAAGCGACCAGACAGGATGTTCACAATGTTAGGGCAGAGCTAAAAGCTACCAGAGCTGAGGTTCACAATGCTCTCAATGAGTTCCAATCTAATCTAAATTCTCTAAAAGCTAGGGTAACTGAGACAGAAGATAGAATTAGTGATCTGGAGGACAAACAGATAGAGAGAAAGGATCAAGAGGAAGCATGGAACAAACAGCTTAGAAACCATGAAAACAGAATCAGGGAAATAAATGACGCCATGAAACGTTCCAATGTCAGAATTATTGGAAACCCTGAAGGGGAGGAGAAAGAAAGAAGTCTAGAAGATATAGTGGAACAAGTTCTTCATGAAAATTTTCCCAATCTCGTGAATGGGACCAGCGTTCATGTGCTAGAGGCCGAACGGTCTCCACCCAAGATTATAGATTCCAGAAAAACATCAAGGCACCTGATAGTCAAATTGAGGAATCATAATTGTAGGTATAATCTCTTGAAAGCCACTAGGACAAAGAGGCTCCTTACTTACAGAGGAAAGCCCATCAGAATAATGTCAGACCTGTCCACAGAGACCTGGCAAGCCAGAAAGGGCTGGCAAGATATATTCAGGGCACTAAATGAGAAGAACATGCAGCCAAGAATACTTTATCCAGCAAGACTGACATTCAAAAGGGATGGAGAGATAAAGAGTTTCCAAGACCAGCAAGGCTTAAAAGACTATGCAACCACCAAGCCGACACTGCAGGAAATATTAAGGGGGGTTCCATAAAAGAGGAAAAATCCTAAGAATAGCATTGAACAGAAATATGGAGACAATCTACAGAAAGAAAGACTTCAAAGGTAACACGATGTCAATAAAAACGTATCTATCATAATCACTCTCAATGTGAGGGCCTAAATGCGCCCATAAGATGACACAGGGTTGCAGATTGGATAAAACAACAGGATCCATCCATATGTTGTCTACAAGAGACCCATTCTGAACCTAAAAATACACCCAGACTGAAAGTGAAGGGATGGAGAAACATCTTTCATGCCAATGGGCCTCAAAAAAAGGCTGGGGTAGCGATTCTCATATCAGATAAATTAGATTTTAAACTAAAGACTGTAGTCAGAGATACAGAAGGACACTACATCATTCTTAAAGGGACTATCCACCAAGATGATCTAATAATTGTAAATATCTATGCCCCCAATATGGGAGCAGCCAATTACATAAGAAAACTGTTAATCAAGATAAAGTCATATTGATATGAATACATTAATAGTAGGAGATATTAACACGCCTCTCTCAGAAATAGACAGATCATCGAAGCAGAAAATCAATAAAGAAATAAGAGCATTGAATGACACATTGGACCAGATGGACCTCATAGATATATACAGACCATTCCACCCTAAAACAACAGAATACTCATTCTTCTCAAGTGCACATGGAAGCTTCTCAAGAATAGACCACATACTGGGTCACAAATCAGGGCTCAACCGATACCAAAAGACTGAGATTATTCCCTGCATATTCTCAGATCACAATGCTTTGAAACTGGAGCTCAGTCACAAGGAAAAGTTCAGAAGGAACTCAAACACCTGGAAGCTTAAGAATGCTTGGATCAACCAGGAGACCAAAGAAGAACTGAAACAATTCATGGAAACCATAGAGAATGAAGACACTTTGGTCCAAATGAAAAAAATGTTCATCATCACTAGCCATCAGGGAGATTCAAATTAAAATCACCTTGAGATACCACCTTACACCAGTTAGAATGGCCAAAATTAGCAAGACAGGAAACAACATGTGTTGGAGGGAATGCGGAGAAAGGGGAACCCTCTTCCACTGTTGGTGGGAATGCAAGTTGGTGCAGCCTCTTTGGAGAACAGTGTGGAGAGTCCTCGAGAAATTAAAAATAGAACTTCCCTATGACCCTGCAATTGCACTACTGGGTATTTACCCCAAAGATACAGATGTAGTGAAAAGAAGGTCCATCTGTATCCCAATGTTTATAGCAGCAATGGCCACGGTTGCCAAACTGTGGAAAGAACCAAGATGCCCTTCAACGGACGAATGGATAAGGAAGATGTGGTCCATATACACTATGGAGTATTATGCCTCCATCAGAAAGGATGAATACCCAACTTTTGTATCAACATGGACAGGACTGGAAGAGATGATGCTGAGTGAAATAAGTCAAGCAGAGAGAGTCAATTATCATATGGTTTCACTTATTTGTGGAGCATAACAAATAGCTTGGAGGACATGGGGAGTTAGGAGAAGGGAGTTGGGGGGAATTGGAAGCGGGGGTGAACTATGAGAGACTATGGACTCTGAAAAACAATCTGAAGGGTTTGAAGAGGAGAGGGCGTGTGAGGTTGGGGGAACCAGGTGGTGGGTATTAGAGAGGGCACAGATTGCATGGAGCACTGGGTGTGGTACAAAAACAATGAATACTGTTATGTTGAAAATAAACTTAAAAAAATATTTAAAAAAAAAAAAAAGCTTTTGCACAGCAAAGGAAACAGTCAACAAAAAAACCAAAAGACAACTGACAGAATTGGAGAAGATATTTGCAAACAACATGTCAGATAAAGGGCTAGTATCCAAAATGTATAAAGAGCTTAGCAAACTCAATACCCAAAGAACAAATAATCCAATCAAGAAATGGGCAGAGGACATGAACAGACATTTCTGCAAAGAAGACATCCACATGGCCAACAGACACATGAAAAAATGCTCCACATCACTCGGCATCAGGGAAATACAAATCAAAACCACAATGAGATACCACCTCACACCAGTCAGAATGGCTAAAATTAACAAGTCAAGAAGTGACAGATGCTGGCGAGGATACAGAGAGAGGGGAACCCTCCTACACTGTTGGTGGGAATGCAAGCTGGTGCAACCACTCTGGAAAACAGTGTGGAGGTTCCTCAAAAAACTGAAAATAGAGCTACCCTATGACCCAGCGATTGCACTACTGGGTATATATCCTAAAGATACAAACGTGGTGCTCTGAAGGGGCACGTGCACCCGAATGTTTATAGCAGCAATGTCCACAATAGCCAAACTATGGAAAGAACCTAGATGTCCATCAACAGATGAATGGATAAAGAAGATGTGGTATATAGACACAATGGAATATTATGCAGCCATCAAAAGAAATGAAATCTTGCCATTTGCAACAACGTGGATGGAACTAGAGGGTATTATGCTTAGTGAAATAAGTCAATTGGAGAAAGACAACTATCATATGATCTCCCTGATATGAGGAAGTGGAGATGCAATGTGGGGGGGCTGGGGGGTAGGAAAAGAAAAAATGAAAGAAAATGGGATTGGGAGGGAGACAAACCATAAAAGACTCAATCTCAAAAAACAGACTGAGTGTTGCTGGGGGGAGGGGGAACAGGAGAGGGTGATGGGGATATGGACATTTGGGAGGGTATGTGCTATGATGAGTGCTGTGAAATGTGTAAACCTGGCGATTCACAGGCCTGTACCCTGGGGATAAAAATACGTTATATGTTTAATTAAAAAATAAATAAAATTTTAAAAATTAAAAAATAAATTAAAAAAAGAAAAATAAATAAATAATTTTTTTTTTAAAAAAGACATGACCCATTCATATGCCATCTATAAGAGACTCATTTTGAACCTAAGGCACCTCCAGTTTGAAAGTGAGGAGATGGAGAACCACTTATTATGCCAATGGACCTCAAAAGAAAGCTGGGGTAGCAATTCTAATAGCAGACAAATTAGATTTTAAGTTCAAGACTGTAGCAAGAGATGTAGAGGGACATTATATCATACTTAAAGGGTCTATCCAACAAGAAGATCTAACAATTGTAAATACTATGCCCCCAATGTGGGAGCAGCCAACTACATAAGCCGAATGTTAACCAAAATAAGGAATCATACTGATAATACTTTAATAGCAGGGGACCTCAACATTCCACTGTCAACAATGAACAGATCATCTAAGCAGATCAACAAAAACACAAGAGCTTTGAATGACACATTGGACCAGATGGACTTTGTAAATATACACAGAACATTCTGCTCTAAAACAACAGAATATTCATTCTTCTCAAACACACATGGAACTTTCTCCAGAACAGACCACATATGGAGTCACAAATCAGGTCTCAACTAATACCAAAAGACTGAGGTTATTCCCTATATATTTTCAGATCACAATGTTTTGAAACTGGAACTCAATCACAAGAAAAAAAATTAGAAGGAACTCAAACACTTGGAAATTAAAGACCATCCTGCTGAAGAATGTTTGGGTCAACCAGGAAATTAAAGAAGAAGTTAAACAATTAATGGAAACCAATGAGAATGAAAATGCATCTGTCCAAAACCTATGGGATGCTACAAAGTCAGTCTTAAGAGGGAAATACATAGCTACTCAAACCTCACTCAGAAAAGTAGAAAAATCCCAAATGCACAACCTCACCTTACACCAAAAGGACCTGGAGAAAGAATAGCAAATAAAACTTAAACCAAACAGTACAAGAGAAATAATAAAGTTTAGAGAAATATTAGAATTATTAGAAATAGAAACCAGAAAAACAGTAGAGCAGATCAACAAAACCAGAAGCTGGTTCTTTGAAAGAATTAATATGATCAATAAAACTCTGGCCAGAATTATCCAAAAGAAAAGAGAAAGGACCCAAATTAATACAATCATGAATGAAAGGGGAGAGATCATGACTAATACTAAGGAAATAAAAGCAATTACTAGAAATTATTATCAGCAACTATATGCCAACAAATTAAGCAACCTGGAAGAAATGGATGACTTCCTGAAAAGTTATAAACTATCAAGACTGAAACAGGAAGAAACAGACAATCCAAATAGGCCAAAAATCAGTAATGAAATTGAAACAGTAATCAAAAACCTCCCAAAACACAAGAGTCCAGGACAAAATGGATTCCCAGGGGAATTCTACCAAACATTTAAAGAAGAAATTATATCTATTCTTCTGAAGCAGATTCAAAAAATAGGAACAGAAGGAAAACTTCCAAACTCATTCTATAAGGCCAGCATTTCCCTGATCCCAAAACCAGGCAAAGACCACATCAAAAAAGAGAATTACAGACCAATATTCCTGATGAGTATGGATGCCAAAATACTCAACGAGATATTAGCCAATAGGATCCAATAGTACATTAAAAGGATTATCGACTATGACCAGGTGGGATTTATTTCTGGGATGCAAGGGTGCTTCAACATTTGCAAATCAAGCAATGTGATAGAGCACATCAACAACAACAACAACAACAAAGAACCATATGATCCCCCTCAATGATGCAAAAATAACATTTGGCAAAATACAGCATCCTTTCCTGACTAAATCTCTTCAGAGTTTAGGGATAGAGGGAACATTTCTCAATTTCATAAAAACAATCTATGAAAAGCCCACAGTGAATACCATTCTCAATGGGGAAAAGCTGAGTGTTTCCCTTAAGATCAGGAACATGACAGGGATGACCATTCTTACCACTATTGTTCAACATAGTACTAGAAGTACTAACCTCAGCAGTCAGACTACAAAAAGAAATAAAAGGCATCTGAATCAGCAAAGAAGTCAATCTCTCTATCTTCATAGAGGATATGATACTTTATGTGGAAAACCCAAAAGATTCCACCCACAAATTATTGTAACTCATATAGCAATTCAGTGCTGTGGCAGGTAACAAAATCAATGCACAGAAATCAGTTACTTTTCTATACACTAACAATGTAACTGTAAAAAGAGAAAATAGGGAATTGATTCCATTTACAATAGCAGCAAAAACCATAAGATACCTATGAATAAACCTAACTAAAGAAGTAAAGGATCTATACTCTAGAAATTACAGAACACTTATGAAAGAAATTGAGGAAGACACAAAAATATGGAAAAACATTTCCATGCTCATGTATTGGAATAAACATTGTTAAAATGTCTATCTTGCCCAGACCAATTTACACTTTCAGTGCTATCCCTATAAAAGATCATTGGCATTTTTCAATAATTCAAAACAATTATCATATGGTTCCACTCATATGTGGAATGTAAGGAATAGCCTGGAGGACAAAGGGGAAGGGAGGGAAAACTAAATGGGAAGAAATCAGAGAGGGGAACAAACCATGAAAGACTCTGGACTCCAGGAAACAAATGAAGGTTCCAGAAGGAAGGGGGATAGTGGGATGGGGTAACCCCATGATGGATATTAAGGGAGGCATGTGTGGTGATGAGCACTGGGTGTTATACACAACTAATGAATCGTTGAATACTACATCAAAAACTAATGTCCTGGGGCGCCTGGGTGGCTCAGTGGGTTAAGCCTCTGCCTTCGGCTCAGGTCATGATCTTGGGGTCCTGGGATTGAGCCCCACATCGGGCTCTCTGCTCAGCAGGAAGCCTGCTTCCTCCCCTCTCTGCCTGCTACTCTGCCTACTTGTAATATCTCTCTCTCTCTCTCTCTCTCTCTCTCTGTTAAATAAAGAAATTAAATCTTTAAGGGGCGCCTGGGTGGCTCAGTGGGTTAAAGCCTCTGCTTTCGGCTCAGGTCATGATCCCAGGGGTCCTGGGATCGAGCCCCACATCGGGCTTTCTGCTCGGCGGGGAGCCTGCTTCCTCCTCTCTCTCTGCCTGCTGCTCTGCCTACTTGCGATCTTTGCCTGTCAAATAAATAAATAAAATCTTTAAAAAAAAAGAGAGAATAATAATGAGAAAGCAGCTTTTCTCTCAAGTTAACGTCTGATGAAGATCAGGTAGAATAAAAGAGTGCTTTGTCAAATGAAAATCATATATAAATAAAACAATATGTGTTTTTTCTTACAAGCTAGCACTCCCCAAACTGATCTAGAAACTTTTTATACTATAATCACAATCAAGATTACTGTAGCTATAGTTTTAGAAAAGTGCACTGTTCAACCTTTGTCCTCCTTGACTTAAGTCAGTGTGATCAAGATGCAGAACCTTCACAAGGATGCCTTCTAATTTTGGCACATGTAAGAGAAATAGAGGAGTGATCACAGGACTGTCAGGAAGAGACCTTGGGTCTTGCCTCACCAAGGCTTCAGCCTGCTGCCCTCAGAGGACAAGGCCCTTTCCACCCCTCATCCACTTCCTCTTACACCTGTAGCAGTCCAGTATCCCTCAATCCATAACCTGCTTCCCCGCTATAATGTTTCTCCACAGATAATATGATAGGTTTTACTTACATAGTTTTTTTACCTGTTTCTTCTGAAGACAATCTAAGACAAGACAATCTAAGCTCCATATGGGAAAACATTTTTGTCTATTTTCTTTTTTTATTAACATATAATGTATTATTTGCTTCAGGGTACAGGTTGGTGAATCATCAGTCTTACACAATTCACGCACTCACTATAACACATAGCCTCCCCAATGTCCATAACCCAGCCACCCTATCCCTCCCGTCCCCAGCAGCCTTCAGTTTGTTTCCTGAGATTAAGTCTCTTATGGTTTGTCTCCCTTCCCTGTTTCATTTTAATCCTCAGGACTAGAAAAGCCCCTGTTGGATGACTCTCTCTATTTGCTAAGGAGACAAACTGATGAGGAATGAGGATATCAGATTAGATGATCTGGAATCAACTGCTTTAACCGTTCGAATCCTTGATTTAGTCATGAGATAATTTCACCATGTAGTCTCATTGCCCAAGTGAACTATAAAAATTACTTCCAGGGCTGTCTAGGTGGCTCATTTGTTTAAGCAACTGACTCTTGACTTCAACTCAGGTCATGAACTCAGGGTCATGAGATTGAGCCTCACATCGGGGTTTTCTCTGTCTGCCTCTCTCCACATTTTTATCTCTAAAAGAATAAATAAATAAATAAATCTTTTTTTCTTAAGAAATTGCTTCCACCACCTGTGAGCTTAACAAAAGTGACCAAGTTTCAGGCTAGACAAAAAGAATTTCTGATACATGAAAATAAATTACATCTTAGCTCTTACAATAGAAATGGCCAATTTTTTCAATTACATAAAATTTATATTCCAATGTATATTAAAACTGCTAGTAGACAGAAAACTTCTCTTTCTCTGTAGCCCCAAAGGAAGAAGATAGGTAATTTAAAATTAGGGCTTTCGTGACTCTCTGAAAGAATGATAGGAGGGAATCCTGGGACCTTATCCCACTCCTTGAGGATCCTAGCATTTCAAAGAGGAAAGAATCTGGCAATCCTTCCCAGAGCCAGAGAGATGGGTCAGATGATTTTTCTAAATTCTCTGTTGCCTAAAATGCCTTAAAATTAGATTGGAAGTTTGCAATCTATCCACTGGGCATTAGAGAGGAACAAACTGACTGAGTATTGAGTCCTTGCTTACATATCAAAGCCACATGTTATCTGTGGAGAATGGGGAGCAGTTGTTTGTCCCTGCTGAAGAATGGGACAAGTGTTTCAGCAGAATGAAGTTCAGACAAAATGACTAATGAAATTCAGACTAGACCCCAGGGGAATTGCCAGTAACAACCATAAAACAACATGGTCATGATAACTGAACAAGATGCTATGGTAATTGCTGGTTTGGAATGCTAGCAAACTAAAAAAAAAAAAAAAAAAAAAAAAAAAAAAAAAAAAAAATTAAATTAAAATAAATAAAAATAAAAATAAAAATTTCTCCATAGAATTCAAAGAGCTGTGAGTCCAGAACAACTTCGGGGATTCGTGGCAATTCAGAAATATTCTTTTTTTTTTCTTTTTTTAGATTTTATTTATTTATGTGACAGACAGAGATCACAAGTAGGCAGAGAGGCAGGCAGAGAGAGAGAGGAGGAAGCAGGCTCCCCGCTGAGCAGAGAGCCCAACTCGGGGCTCAACCCCAGGACCCCGGGATCATGACTCGAGCTGAAGGCAGAGGCTTAACCCACTGAGCCACCCAGGGGCCAGAAATATTCTTAAATATGACATACTCTTGTCAACAGGGTAAAGGATGGGGAGTAGAAAGGAGTAATTATTCCCAGATTATCAGTTTTCCCAGTTCTTACCCAAGAAAGGGTATTATTTGGAACACCACACCCCCTCTGTGTGGCTATATCCTTTGGAGTGCTATGAAGGTACTGAAATAACACAGACAGTTGAAATCATGGGGTGTCTCCATTTCAAAGGAGACATCAACAGAAGAGGTCTTTTGTTGAGACATGAACTATGTGTTTGTAGCTCTTAGTGAAAAAGAAGGAAAACAGAGGCAGAAGTAAAGAGAAAGGTCAGCTAGGTCCTCTGAGACTCCAGGCTTGGACCCCAGGGTCAGATCCACAATCATATTCAATCTGCAGAAATACATGATCATGACTTGTGTTGTTAATTTTTACTGTTGTTATACATAATAATAATTAACTATTATTACTGATGCAAAACCATTTTTAAGACAAATGTCCCTCTCATGTTCCAGTCACTATTCCACATGCTGGTTAGTAATTTTATAAATGCCTGAAGTTTCCACAACATTGCACTAAGGAGAATGTTTTCAATTACATCTGCTGGGGGTGGTTCTCAAACTGACTACAATAGTCATGGAATGGACATGATTGTCTCATGGGCCTGGGAAGGTTATAGGGAGAGCTGTCTTCAACTGAGGCTTTAGCTTATACTGCAAATGATGGGATAAAAGGACTTTGTTCATTCCATTTCTTGCCTCTGGTTCTTTGATGATGGTCCTATTTTCCGTGAGTTTTGTCTTTTATCCTCTAAGAAAGGGCTTACACTCAATCCTGGGCTCAAATCTTCCCCCACTACATATAAAATGAAGAGTGAATCTCTTTTCTCTATTTCAGTACAAAACTACTGGCTTTCAGTCTGCTGGATCAACCTAAGTCACTGTCCCTCATGCACCCCTCCATTCCTGAACAATCAACTGGGACTGAAGATTTAAAACTCACTCACTGGTTTATTTAGGTTTCAGTCACAGGCTCCACCCTTGGAGACCTGGGTAGATTCAGCTTCCCCAGAAGAACGAGGAGGAGCCATCTGTAGATATGTGGAACTCAAATGTTAATCAGGATAGGCTCACTCAGGAAAAGGGAAATTCATCTTACACAGCTCAACTACCAAATATCGACAGAAGACATTTCATGTATTTCACAGTGCAATCCTAACATTTAAGTAATAACATTCTCCTGAAAAAACTGTGAGACAATTCTCATTGGTTGCATATTTGTCAAAAAGAGGAAAATAAAATTCAAACTATTCTATGACATGTCTAAGTCCTGATTTAGTTGGGGATCAAGGGCCCCCAACTTCAGCTAGCCATACCTGTGAATGGTTCACAGAAGTGGCCTTCCTAAATGAACTTTTCAGTAAAAGCATCCAGTGTTATTTTTTCTTCCAGTTTTATGGAGAGATAAATAACATGTGACAGTGCATAAGTTTAAGCCATAGAACATAATGGGTTGATATATGTATATTGCAAAATGATCAAATGTACATGATTCCTGAGAACTCCCTTATCTTATACCAGGAAGTTTGGACCTTCTCACCATCCTCACCCATTTTGTACTCATCTTCTGCAATCACCAATCTGTTCTCTGTAACTGTGAGTTCAGTATTTCAATTTTCATCATTCCACATATAAGTGAGATCATACAGTATTTATTTTTCTCTTTATGACTCATTTCATTTAACATAATGCCGTTGAGGTCCATACATGTTATCACAAATAGCAGGATTTCCTTCTCTTTTGTGGCTGAATAATATTTGTACCTATATCACATTTCTTTAATCCATTCACTGTCAGTGGACACTTAGGTTGTTTCCATGATTTATTTGGTCTATATAAGGCTCCAGGGAACATGAGGGTATAAATATCTTTTCAAGATACCCACCATTTGCATCAACATGAATGGAACTGGAGGGGATTATGCTAAGTGAAATAAGTCAAGCAAAGAAAGACAATTACCATATGGTTTCACTCATATATGAAACATAAGGAATAGCATGGAGGACCATAGGGGAAGGGAGGGAAAACTGAAAGGAAGGGCATCAAAGAGGGACACAAACCTTGAGAGACTCTTGACTTTGGGAATTCAGAAAGGAGGGGGTGAGGGATTCAGAAGGGAGGGGATGAGGGAATGGGGTAGCCAGGTGATGGGTATTAAGGAGGGCACATGTTCTGATGAGCACTAGGTGTTATATGCAACTGACAAATCATTGAACACTACATCAAAAACTAATGATGTGGGACGCCTGGGTGGCTCAGTTGGTTAAGCCGCTGCCTTCGGCTCAGGTCATAATCCCAGCATCCTGGGATCGAGTCCCACATCGGGCTCCTTGCTCAGCGGGAGCCTGCTTCTCCGTCTGCCTCTGCCTGCCACTCTGTCTGCCTGTGCTCACTCTGCCAAATAAATAAATAAAATCTTTAAAAAAAAAAAAACTAATGATGTACTATATGTTAGCTAACTGAACATTAAAACATTAAAAAAAAAAAAAAAAGATAGTGACTTGTTACCCAGAGGTGGATTTGCCAGATCTTATGGTAGTTCTATTTTTAATAATTTGAGAAAACTCTATACTGTTTTACATCATGGCTACAGCAATTTCATTCCACCAATGCTACATGAGAGTTCCCATTTTTTCGTGTAATCAGTTAACACTTGAGTCTTGTCTTTTGATAAACGTTATAATAGGCCTTATATCTGGTCATAAATCTGGTAAGTTTTGTGATTTTTTTATTCCTTCAGGATTTCCTTTGCTATACACATAAATTATAAAATAAACTTGTCTATTTCCACTAAAATACCTGATAGGATTTCTTATTGTTTTCAAACTATATATCAATTTGAAAATAATGCACTTATTCACATTGTCAAGTCCATAGACATGATCTATTCCTCTGATTTGAGCTTTTCTTTGATTTATGTCAATAATATTCTCTTTTTCTTAGTGGAGAACTCTGCACAGGTTTGATTAGATATGTTCTTCCTTATTTCATCCATTTGAATCTACAATAATTTCATTTTTAAATTAATTTTGTTGTTTTATTTCTGGTAAAACCAAAAAGGAAGGAAAATGCTTTTGTACTTCAACTTCATAATAAGTTGTGTGGGTTTTTTCCTCCTTTATTGAACTGTCTTAGACATTCACCATACTCAATAACAAGCAAAAAGGGAAATATTGTTCCAAAGCTAGTAAAACTCTTATCACATGTACTCAAATGATCTTATGTCTAAACACAGGAGGAGTCTGAAATCAATCATATTACTTCTCTGTTCCTGCATAACAAATGACCACAAATTTGGTGTGGTTTAAGAAAATACACATTTATTATCTCACAGATTCCAGGGTGAGGATTTCAGGTACTAACAACGTGGGTCCACTCCACAGGGTCTCACAAAGCTGTAGGCAAGATGACAGCCAAAACCTGTTTCTTTCTGGAGCTCTGGATCTTACTGCACATCACCTGGCTGTTGATAGAATTCATTCCATTAATGTGGATGTTAACAGAATGTTAACATGGGTGTAACGTGAATGTTTGCTTCTCCAAAGCCAGCAGAAGAATCTCTCTCTCCAATCTATGAGCAAAACATAATCAAGACAATGACATTATATGAACTTTGCCATGTTCTATTAGTTAGAATCAATTCAAATGTGCCGTGCACTCAAAGGGAATGGATTACCCAAAGCACGGATCATTGTGGCTCACTATAGAATGTGCACACCACACAATGAAGTCTCCTAAAGGTGAAGTGTGTAAACCTGGCGATTCACAGACCTGTACCCCTGGGGATAAAAATATATTATATGTTTATAAAAAATGAAAAAAAGAAAAAAATAAAGAAAAAAAAATAAAGTAGCTCCAGCCCTGGTGTAATACTTTGGGCTTATTTAGACATTTAAAAAAAAAAAAGGTGAAGTATGTTTTCACTGTCATGCCATATTGGAGTTCTCAGGGAAAGCCTGGATAGCTACATCTCAAAACTCTATAGGAAGAATTCCATCATCAAAAGATAAGAGTCCAATGGGATGCCTGGGTGGCTCAGTTGGTTAAGCCGCTGCCTTCGGCTCAGGTCATGATCCCAAGCATCCTGGAATTGAGTCCCACATCAGGCTCCTTGCTCAGCAGGGAGCCTGCTTCTCCCTCTGCCTCTGCCTGCCACTCTGTCTGCCTGTGCTCGCTCGTTCTCTCTCCCTCTCTCTCTCTCTCTCTGATAAAAAAAAAAAGATAAGAGTCCAAGAGATCTTTTACATCCTTGTCAGTGAATATGCCTGAATTCCATCAAGGCAGGACTTCTAATTAGAGAAGGCATGCCCAGACATCTTCACTTCTGTGGATCAAGGAGATCACTGGTACTGAGCAGGCATTAAAGTAAAAAAGTTAATTGTAGGTATTGACAGAATGTCCCAAAATGACCAACAGAATCCTAAAGCAAGACCACACTCTGAGACAGAACAGAAACGTGACTGTCACCTGCCATTAAGGGAGAACCTGAGTAGCACAAGAAAGGCACAGTGAAATTGTCAACTCAGGCAAAGGGACTGATGGGCAGGTACTATCCAACTGAATGGACCAAATCTGTTCTTGAAACAATCCATACTTAAAAACAACTTACCTGTAGTTTAGAAGAGAATAACCATTTTTATCAGGTTCCCCAGATATATAGGCAATAAGTGGGAGACAAACAGAGCCTAAAATATGAAATAAAACTTCCTGGAGAAAACAGCACAGCAAGGATGACACTTTACTAAGGGCTGTTTGGAACACTTGCTTCTGAGTTTCCTTCTGTGATGGTTTTCCATTGCTGCTGTCACAAATTTCCACAAAGTTAACATCTTAAACCAATACACATCTCATAATTTCCCTGGATCAGAATTTAGTGCACTACTTGGCTCAACTGGGTTCTCTGCTTAGGGTCTTACAAGGCAAACACCAAGGCAGAAAGAATTGTGTTCCTTTTTAGAGACCCTGGGGAAGAATCCACTTCCAAGATGATTCACATTGTGGAAGAATTCACTTCCTGCTCAAGTAGTCCCCTTCACTGTCAAATATGCAAAGGCAAAGTGAACAATTTATGTGTCTCATATATTTCTGCTTTCTACCTCTGCCTTCCTCTTTTGCTTTTAGGGACTCACATGATCACATTGGGCTCAGCCAGATAATCAAGGAGAATCTCCCTATTTTAGAGTCAACTGCAGTAACCTTCATTACTCTAATATCTCTCTTGTCATTTAACAAAATATATTCATCAATGTGTGATCCCATCATATTTACAGTCCTGGGGAATGGGACCTAAGACCATTTTGGAGGTCACTCTACTGCCCACCTAAACTTCTACCTATACATATGTGTGTGAACACATATATATACATATTCATATATACGTATGTATATGTAGTTCCATGAAGACAGTCAATCTGCATGAATCATGTCACCATTGTTCTAGTTGCTCAAGTACAAGCCTTCAAAACTACACCTGACACCTCTTTTCTTTCACAACCCATATCCAACTTGTCAACAATCCTTGAGCTCCACCTCAAAATACACCAAGACAGAGACAACTTCTCCCCACCTCCATGTTCTCCAGGACCTGGTCAGTACCCTAGGTGGCCTGAAATAGCTTTCTATGCTTTGTCTGCATATACACTGTCTCCCCATATTCTGCCTTCAGGAAATTATCCATAATTATCATGTGACAATGTTAATCCTGTCATGTAATTCCTCTGCTCTCAGCCCTCTAAGCTTTACACTTTTTCAGCAAAATCTGAAGTCATGATTGCTGACAAGCTGTGCCTTACCTAGCCTTCCATAAATGACAGCCTTGTAGGTGGTTAGAGTCAGAGTATATATGGCTACAAATCAAGGGTGGGAAGTGGAAAGAATGGAGCCAGCTAAAAATACTATCAATGAGGGTTCAATTTTATTTCTGAGACCAGAAAAATTTTGTTAAAAAATTAACCAACACAACTGACAGTGGGTAACTAGCAATGAACTGTGGTTAGCCTGTGACTGTGGTGGAACAAGACAAAAACAAAACCACTCCCTAATCATGAATGAACCCACTGTCACAGGACACTGTTCCACTACAAAAGTAATCAAACATCCCCCTCAGCTAAGAACATGTATTTACAACCCCTCTCTCAATAACAAATCTTTATGCCAGATTCATTCCTCTCGCTCCTTAGACAAAAAATTTTAAGATACCTGAAACTCCAGGTTCAGAAGTCCTTCTTAAGTAGCTCCAACATAGGGGTATCTGGGTGGCTCAGTGGGTTAAAGCCTCTGCCTTCGGCTCAGGTCATGATCCCGGGGTCCTGGAATCGAGCCCCACATCAGGCTCTCTGCTCAGCAGAGAGACTGCTTCCCCCTCTCTCTCTGCCTACTTGTAATCTCTATCAAATAAATGAATAAAATCTTTTAAAAAAAAGTAGCTCCAACATACACATAGGGAAGAGTTATAAGAATCCTATATTTAGAAACAAACAAACCAAACCAAATCAAAACTCCCTTAGAAAACTGAAGAGGGAAAACTTCCCAAGTTGTTTTTATGAGACAAGCATAATGGTCCCAAGCCCAACAAAAATGCTAAAAATAAATTATATAACATATCCTTCATGAATTTCACTCCTTATACTCACAAACAAGGTAAACAAAATAAATAGCTTTAACAAAATCTAATATGAAAAGGGAAGCAGCAGGTGGAGTGTATCCAAGGAATGCAAAGTGCAGTAACATTTGAATGTTAACTAGTGGGATCCATCCATTTAACAGAATAAAGGAGAAAACACATGTAATCTTCACAACTGGAGCACAAAAATATTTCTGAAGAATCAAAACAGTTAGTCATGTTGAAAAACAGAGATTGGAGAAGAAAACTTTGAGTAAATTAGAAATAGTAGAAATTTCTTCAGTCTGCTAAATGGCATCAATAAAATGCTACAATTAATAATATAAACAATGCGGGGCACCTGGGTGGCTCAGTGGGTTAAAGCCTCTGCTTCGGCTCAGGTCATGATCCCAGGGTCCTGGGATCCACCCCCTCATCCAGCTCTCTGCTTAGCAGGGAGCCTGCTTCCCCCTCTCTCTCTCCCTGCCTGCCTCTCTGCCTACTTCTGATCTCTGTCAAATAAATAAATAAATCTTTAAAAAATAATAATAATAATATAAGCAATGCAAAAGCCCTGAATGCTTTCCCCTAACATCAGGGATCAGAATTTGGTAAAGATCTTTGCTCTTATCCCCTCTAGATAAACTTTATAAAGATCTTAGCCAGGGGACGCCTGGGTGGCTCAGTAGGTTAAAGCCTCTGCCTTCTGCTCAGGTCATGATCCCAGAGCCTGGGATTGAGCCCCGCATCAGGCTCTCTGCTCAGTGGGGAGCCTGCTCCTCTCTCTCTCTCTCTCTGCCTGCCTCTCTGCCTACTTGTGTTCTCTGTCCGTCAAATAAATAAATAAAATCTTTGGAAAAAAAAAAATCTTAGCCAGTACAATCAGGAAGGAAAAAAAAGAACAGAAAAAAACTTTTAAGGGCTCAGAAACAACAAAGTAAATTGACTTTCCTTCCAGATATATGGTCATGCACATATACACCCACAGAGACAACCACAGAGAGAGACACACATGCAAAAAACACCTGCTAGAAAAAATAACCTAAAGTGACATCGTAAAATTGAAAGTCAACATTTTAAAAATCCATTATATTTTCCACATGTTAGCAATGATTAAGGAGGCAAATGAACATTTTTAAAACTTTACCTAAAACAACATGAAAGGGATGCCCTGGGTGCTCAGTCAGTTAAGCATCTGCCTTCAGCTCAGGACATGATCACAGGATCCTGGTATCAAGTCCCATATGGGGTTTCCTGCTCCGGGGGGCCTGCCTCTCCCTCTCCTTCTGCCTGCTGCTCCCCCGCTGGTGTACTCTCTCTCATTTTCTCCTCTGTCAAATAAATAAATAAAATCTTTAAGAAAATAAAAAATAAAAATGTGGAAAATATATATTTATTTATGGACAAATTTATCCAAAAATATGCCAGACTTCAACAGTGAAGCTACAAAACATTGACAGAAGTCAAATCACCAGAATAAATGTACATACATTTTGTTCATGTCTTAGAAAAAACAATAATGTTAAAGTATCAATTTATCATTAAACACACCAAAAGCTAATGATGTACTATATGCTGGCTAACTGAACATAATAAAATAAAAAGGTATCAGTTTTTATCTACACAACTAAAGAATCATTGAACACTACATCAAAAAGTAATGATGTTATGGTTTAGTTTATTTGTGGAGCATAAGGAATAGCACAGAGGACATGGGGAGATGGAGAGGAGAAAGGAGTTGGGGGAAACTGGAGGGGGAGACAAACCATGAGAGACTGTGGATTCTGAAAAACAATCTGAGGGTTTTGGAGGGGTGGGGGGTTGGAGGTTGTGTGAGCCTGGTGGTGGGTATTATGGAGGTCACATATTGCATGGAGCACTGGGTGTGGTACATAAACAATGAATTCTGGAACACTGAAAAGAAATTTTAAAAATAAATAAAAATTTTTTAAAAACTACTGATGTACTATATGTTGGCTAATTGAACTTAATAAAGAATAAATAAATAAACAAACAGGCAAATTAAAAGTTTTCAAACATTTTTCTTCATCAAAAAAGAATACATCTTCGTTTGGATCTCATTCAATGTGTTGGCAGGATTTTTTGCACAAATTGACAAACAGTTTCCACAATATACTTGACAAAGTAAAAACTGACATGTAGTTAAAACCACCTTGAGAAAGAACAGAGTTGAAAGAATCATACCATGTGATTTCAAACTGATACAGCTACATTAATCAATTCACCGAGATATTGACCTAGAGATGGAGAGGTCCGTGGAATAGACAGAGAGTCTAAAAATACACCACATGTATACAATTAATACATTTTTGAGAAAAATTCTATGGCTACTCAATAGAAAAAAGAAAAGTCTCTCAACGAAGTATACTGAATAAAAGTACTATTACCTGCACAATTAAAGAAATAAACCATGATTCTTACATTTTACCATACAAAAAATCAAAGGCCTGATGATAAAACATAACCCTATAAATCATCTAGAAGACCAAAAATTGTGTCTTTTTAAACTTAAGGGATATTAACAATTTTTAGGCAGAAAACCAAAAAAAAAAAAAAAAAGCCCTAACTGGAAAAAGAAAATTGAAAAACTGGATTTATCAAAACCATTATGTTTTATTTACCATCCTTGTCCATTAAATAGTAGATCCTGGTAGTAGCAACCTTTGTAACCTGAGAAGAAATACATTCAAGTGGACCAAATGGATGAAGAATTGGATGTTCCAAACATTCATTGCATCTCCAGGGTTGCTCCTTTAAAAGATAAGCAAATCCTAGAGAACAGGTGCCAGGTTAACACCAATACTTAGACCCACTACAGAATCCTGGTGCTACTAAGAGAGGTTTGGTGTGATCCACTTGCCCTTATCAGCTAACTTCACCTACCCAAAACAAATGCTTTCCTGTAAATATTGGGTGCATTTTCTTGTACAAATGATTACCATTGTTGTGTTAAAGGGGACTGTGTCTTCTCTAGCCCACAGTGTAGGGGAGAGGGGACCCCTTACCTGAGCTTCCCCATGTATCTCCCTTGGGACCCAGGGATGTTTAAGGAGCTATGTCAGCATTTCAATCCATTTTGTAGCCAAAGATTTATTTTTGTTTCAAATGCTGATGATTTTAAGTCTTCTCCTAAATTCCAAAAGACATTACTTATCTGAGTGCATCATACTGGTAGCTTATTTTCTTACTTGCCTGGAACCCATTTGCCTGACAATACATGCAACTCTTGGCTACAGCCCCAACAGAGTGATAGCTACATGCTTCCCTAGGGACAGGAGTCTAACACTTTGTTGGGTCCTAAATGAAGAGCTTTCAACTCTACTCTCTGGGCCAACTTAACCTTTCACTTTCTCATCAGGATTTCAGTATCAACACATTCTGCTGCAAACTGGCTTCCAAACAGCAACATAAGCCTCAACTCAAGAACTCCCATTGGAAATTCAGCCATCCTTCTTGCCACACCCCACTCAGTAAATGAGACCAGGGATGTCCTTGCGATTCTATTTTCCACCCAGCAAGTAGCAACACAGCATGCTTGTGTTGTGTGGGATGTTCCCTGAACTTCTGCTACAATGCACCTACAAATAAATTGCCACTCTATGAGTGAAAGTTCCTATTCTGCCCATCACATATTTGACAGTTTCTTTGGCATGAACCAGAATGCAACAGAAAACCATGCATTGCCTGATGCTCTTCATTGGAAGGGCTTCTTTAATTAAATACCACTGAGTTGCTAGCAACTATTTTTTAAATAGACTGACAGAAGAATATGTTTCAAGTAGTTTTTCAGTTCCAAAAACCCAAGACAACTTTAAAAGAAATCCTATTTGATTTCTACCAATTCCTATTGATTTCTGCCGATCTGATTTCATTACAACAATATGGCAGAAACTTTTATCATATAGTCACTTCTATGGGCTCATAGTGACTACCTGGGGCCAATTCTAAGTAAATCTACTAACAGTTTTGACACAGGGTCTGATGAAATTCAGATAACTCTAATCACTTTGTGAGAAGAGGCTAATAGGGTTTCTACATAACAAGTATGATTTTGGCAAAACCAGAATAGTCCTAATAGTCTCTGACCTTGTTTATTAGCATTATCTGAAAACCCAAACAATGTGTTGGAACACTTAAGCAATATCACTATAGCTCCAGCTGAGGTAACTTTCATGAACTTCACAGATGGGACTCAGCCTGGAATATTAGCTGGCAATTTCAGCTACCCTCCAGGTGTTCTATGGATACAAAAGGTTTTCCTTCTTTGAATTTATTCCTCTGAGGAAAGACTGATCATAATATGTACTAATTGGCCACTAGTGGTCATTAACTCCAAACCTTGTCTAACTAAATTATGGCAACATGCTAATATACACATATTTCCCTGTAGATATTCAATAAACATACACTGAGATCTAGTATCTGAAAATTCATATTATACAAGGGTGACTCAAACTCTTATGGAAATGAAGGTGTTAACTAAGTCTTTTAAGGTATACCAATCCCTCTAGGCAGGTTGCACTTCCTACGTAGCCTTGATCCCATCAAGTCCAGCTCAATCAGAGCACAACCTACTCAATCTTCAATAATCTCCTATACCTCTCATCCATTGGCAGACCAGAATTGTTTTTAACTAATAAAAAAAGATTTAGTGGGACAAATCCAAAAATCAATCACTTCCTTATGAAAGCATGAGCATGTTGCTTTTTATTAATTGTGTACTGCTGGTAAGAACTAGGGTAAGATTAAAGATTCCCATTGAGAAAGTGTGTGAAAACTGGACAGATGTCAGAAAGGACATCACACCACTACTCACTCATATACAATATCCATCTCATTATGAGGTCAGGTATCTAAGCCCTCCAGCCAAAACCCACCAAGAACCCAACTGTAGCTCAGCAGATTGGGTTCATCATCACTGCAGTGGGGAAGAACATACATATAGTGAACTTCAGAGAGGTGCCCCAGCTTAAGGATTTTAGAAAACACTTACATAGAAATGGGGCTTGTGTTAGGTGATTTGGGGGAAGTTGTAGGAAAGCAGGCCTTGTCCTAGATTGGACGCAGTCAGGAAGTATGAGTATGTTATAAATGAGGATCTTACGAAAACTTTTCAAGAAGCAGAAGAGAATGGAATGAAGCAAGGCTGAGATAGGAATGAAGCAGCACTACTCACTAACTAGGAAAAAGGGTTCTGTGCTGTTGTGGGTTTGGTACACTAGCATTGCTTCTGTCTGCATGAAACAACACTGGGAAGTGATCCTGATCTTTTCCTCTTTCATCACAGGACTGCCTTTGATCTTCTGTGACTTTGTATGTATGCAATGGGAGAACACCATTTCCTAGCCCTCAGCCCAACTCAGCCCCTAACACCTCCAAAGACCAGCCATGCCAGGCCCATTCCCACTGGCAAGGCTGCTCTCTTGCTTCTCACCTCCTAAGTCATTACAGAACAAAGTATAATCATGGCTCAGTTAATAGTAGAGTTTGATGGTATCCAAAATGGACTTCATTGACTAGTAAATGTTGATTAGTGCATTCAAGTGAGAGAAAACTAGTCTCTAGTGATATGTCCAAGAAGTTTGCCTTATATTTTAAAACTGGGTACACTTGTACAAAATATAATTCACAATCACACAGGAAGGACTAGATAAAATTCAAAGCATCGCCATCTGTCATTGGGAGTGACAGAATCATTGAACAACCACTCTCTTACTGCTTAAAAATAAATGACTTTTAATGTTGCTCAGTGTTATTTTTTATTGGAAAACAGACAAAATGATTAGGGATAAGAAAGAGATGGTACACGTGGTAAGTAGTTGAATTAAATCAAATGAGGAGACATTGTTGCTGAGCCCAGCAGGATCAAATGCAGAAGGCCCAGGTTAATTCCATTTTAGTAATATTTCAACCCAGCAGTCTCCTTAAGATATCCAGGAGGCCTGCAGGACAATAAAATATATTGTCAATAGGGTTTCAAAAAAAGATGAAGAATGTGGCTTCTTTCTTGGAAATCTGCAAGGAGACTAACAAAAGTCAAATGGCATTAAATTCCATGGAGTCGAAGGAATATGACATATTCATCCCCCCAAAAAACAGGTTCTACAACCTAGACAGGAGCCTAGGGAAGCTTGAAGTTTAGAGAGAACAGGAAGTAAGGCAATATGCATTCATTTTCCTTCCACTAGAGCACAAAGCAACCAGCCTTCTTCTCAAAAGGTATTACTCCTTTCTCACCACCCACATTGGCTGCCATTGCACATCCTTGACCAAGGTGAAAAGCAGTGGCCCCAACACTGAAGACTATAAGCCATATTTGAAAATGTTTCCTCAAGACTTTAAGTACAAATCCAATCTCTCCCGTATGTTCAGGGGAAAGTCTTTCATTGTAAGTTTTCCATTTCTTCATCTTTACAGTGTTCACTTGGTAGTGTCTCTGAGATTTAAATTACATTGATATGTGAATTGTATACTGAAATGTCTGGCATATGTCCACATTCAACAAATTTTATAAACTGATGTTCCATGAGTGTTGAAGGACAGGAAAGATGAACCACAACTAGGAAAACTCTACTATCTTGAGCCTCAAAGAATGTTCAAATTCCCAGAAATATTCTAAATGATGCTCAGAAGCTTCTGCTTCAAGGAAGCATCATTTTAGAACTGTTGTCTATTTTTGGAAAAGTCTTTCAAAGAAACAGAAACTTTTTTGATGAAAAAGAAAAACACAAGCATAAACAGTAACCTGGTTCCAAGGAGAAACTTACTGTGGTCTTTTCAATGGTATTTCTACCAAGATGAATTTTCCCTATGAAATGCTAGTGTTTCAAGACCATGAAAGTAATAATGGTGGACAAGAGGTTGCAAACTCAGGCTTCTCTGAGATCTATCTTACTTGATTTGTGAAATCAAAAAGAATTAGAGAAAAATGAAAACAGAGTTTTCTCAGGGCTTCACCCTCCCACCCTCCCCAACACCCAACTCCTCCTCATAAGAGAGTCTACACTAACAATAGAATCCAAGAAACAAGAAATCCAGGAGACCCATAAAGAAATCATTTAGATGAGGAGAACTTACTCAGTCGAGTGGTCCCTTGAGCAGCACTGGTTGTGGAGCGAGGGGCTGCAGTGGTGGTGGCTGCAGTGGTGGCCGCAGTAGTGGTGGCCGCAGCAGTGGTAGTCGCAGCAGTGGTGGCCGCAGCAGTGGTGGCATCAGAGGCAGCTGAAGTTAGGAGGAAAATATACAACTGAAACACTTGCGCCCCAGGAAACAAAATTTGTCCCACCTAAGTTTGGAGGTACATTCCCCGTTCTGAATTCATCTCTGCAAATGTCAATAATCCTGTCATACCCTTAGCCTGGCTACACACTTTAGCCTCATTCTTCGTATCCCTACCTTGTAGCACTGAAAGATTTGGGTTTCCCTACAAAGACTGTGACATTAAGAGAGGATACAAGGAAATACTTTCTCCCAGGGCTGAGCACAAAACACCAAATTCATATGTGTTCCGATTTTCAGGGATTGTGGCTCAGAGGCAACAAGAGAACCCTTAGATGGCTGAATTTCTGGTGCCCTCCCATGGGCTAATTTGAACTCTTTAGTTTCCACTGCAACATGAATGAATGTGAGTAGTGGGGTAGACTATACTAGAGAAGAGAAGAAAGAATAAGATCATGTATCTCACATTAGACCAATAGGATCTCCTTTCTTTGAAAGAAGCAGAATTCCTTCCCTCAGGTTCCAGCCTGAAATGGGATTATATTTGTATGGTCTGTTGTTCAACTTAGACTCCATCTGTTACAGAAATATCTAGGTGAGCCACATTAGACGTAACAGGAGACATTAATGCTATTCTGGCAAAGATAAAGTAAGTAAATGTTCCATCAATCATCCCATGTTCACGGTAAGATTAATGGCCACTATCACTCTCTACACCTTACACCAAAGCTCCTAACAAATAGGCAGAGTCAGACCCTACATTTGTAAGTTATATTTACCTCAACAAGGGGATAGATCATTCTCCATACCCACACTCTGGCCATGTTTTCTCAGTCCTCATTCAGGAGAGAGGACAGTGTTTTCAACTGGCCCCACATGGGGCCATGTAAGACATATGGTTCTGTGTGTGAGATCTGACCACAGTTTATGCCCTTATGACCAAAAGACACAGGTCTCCAACTGTGGAGGACAAAAAGAGAACTCTCCCTCATGTCTTCATGAGCACAACACACATGGCGTTGGACATACAGGACAATATGGGAGAAACCCAAGAAAGAGGTTTGGTCCACAATCTTGGGTTTCAGATTACAGAAGGAAAACACACTTCAGCCTGGAAATAAAGCATATACACCATTACAAAGAACAAAGCTTAAGGCCATCCTGCTACTTCAGCCCTACATTCTACAGTTTGCATTCCATACTCTCATGAGCTCTAATGCCGACATTTCTATATCACCTTCAGCGTCTACATTCTCTTCCATCATCTTGAGACTTCTTAATCCCTCTTTTCACACTAGCCATGTATTCAGCCCAACAATTTATGGTAATCACCATAGTAAAAAGGCTTTACATGCATCTCTCTGAATTCACAGATCACAAATTCAGACCACCTTACCTTGTCATTTCTGCTACAGGACAATGAATAATAATCCACAATTTATGTCAATCCATGCCAGAGAATTTATATTCTCTAATAATGTATAAGAAATCAACACATATTTCTATGTTCACAATGAACTTTAGAAGCATCAGTGTGGCTTCACTAGTCTTCTGCTTTGGAGTCTCTATACCCTGTCTCATATGGCAGCTTTGAGAATAAGATGTCTGGGAAAACACTCAAGAGAGGAAGGTACAAGCAAAGACTTACCAGTAGAGCTATCAGATGGAGCACTGGTAGACTCTGAAAGAGAAAAAGAAAAAATAGGTGAAAGTTGAATACTGATTTGGGGGTTAATAAGGGAAGAGAGAATATGGACAATATTGCAGGTTTTCGCAATTGAACCTTGGGCTTTCCTACACATGTTGAGCACAAAAACACGCACAGATGATATGAAACCCACAAAATCCCACAAAAAGCATAACACATCTCCATTGTGCTTTCCTGATACCAACTTCAGATGACCTTATTAAATATGTTGTCCTGAACTAATGATGAAGTTGCAATCTGAGTTTAAAACTGAGCAAAGATCTGAATGAATTGTCAAAGCCTAAGAGTCCTCTCTATCTTGAGTGGTCAGGCAAAATGGGAATGGAACAGGGTAGTGGAGTAGAGGGGGCCAGCATTCTAAGCCCCTCCAAACCTACATCCACACAGAATTTATATCATGATGTCCCCTTGCTCCATCTTATTTAAGGTAAGTATCTTTACTTACGGCCTGAGACCAGAAAGGTGGAAACTGCCACCAGTAACAGCATCACGAAGACCTTCATGCTGGTGAATTGATTAGTAGGGAGCACAGAGAAGAAAGTGTCAGAGCTCAGGAGGATGTAGGACTCTGACTCCAGCAGGCCACATCCTGACATTATATAGGCAAAGGGCACCAATCAGGAGTTACCAGATCAGAATCTGGGCCAGTTAATTTTAAGAAATGTTGGTATTCAGAGAAACCACTGGAGAGTCAACAGCACAGCCAAAGTCCCTTTGGAAAGATCACAACTTCAGTCCCTTGATTCTGACACAGGTTCCAGGTCAAGAGTTTCTCATTTGAACATCTGCCAGAAAACAACTTTGTTTCCAGGCTTCCTCTCACCTTGTATGATAGAATGGCACCGTGATTACCTCCTCTGCTGACAAGCAGGAGGAGTCAGATACCAAGCCTTGCAGGATTGCTGAAACCTGCAATGCTCCTTTCATACACATTAGATGTTGGACACCTACACCTTTCTTAGCCCTAGGTTTCCCGAAAGCAGAATCATCAGGGAATGGCAGCTGCTTTCAGAACTATCTACCTAGGTCAGGCTGTACCTTCCTCCAGCAATGGCCTCCCTCATGTACATGTAGGTAGTGTCATCTGACATTCATACACAGTGAGCCCACACTGATAGGCTCTCTACGAATTTAATCACTTCTTGTGGAAAAATTCACAAAGAGAAAGAAGATAGAAAATGAAACAAACATTTGTTAATTAAGACAGGTATTGAATCAATACATTCATGCAATAAATATTTATTGACTGCTATACTTTAGAGAAATGGCAATGAATAAAACACATAAAAATGCTATATGACACATACAATTATGGGAATTCACCCACTGAAAGTAAACAGAAAGGAAGAAAGGGATAGAGAGAAGGGAATACGGTGAAGGGAAATAGTGTGTAGTTTGTAAAATGATGAGGCCTAATAAATAATAATACAAGAAAGAAAGGAGAGTATCACTGCAGACAGAAAGTAAGGTTACAATCTTAGATAAGGTATTCAAAAAAAGTAGTATGGGAAACGTATATCAGAACAAAGCCTTGAAGATGCTGAGGAACCAATCCTGCTACATCTCAGGAAAGTGTGTTCCCAGGAAAGGAAAAAGTAGGTGGAAGTCCCTTATTCCTTCACGTCTGTCTTTAGGTGCTGAGTAGGGCCCAACACTGCACCACAGCTTGTCAAACTACTTGCCCTTATTTGTCACACACCCCAGCTAAGTAAATGTGACAATGATATTAACTCCAGATTCACATCACAACCAAGTGTGGGAACCATCCAGGTCTCCAATGAAAGGTACTGGACGTGTCTTGGAAGACTTGGAAATGATGAGAAATCACCACCATCTAAATGTTCCTTTACAGTTAAATGGCTCTAACACTTAAACAGTTGTTTCTGTTCCTACAGAGAATGCCTTTTAGTAACATACCCTCAATGGAAGAATCTCTGTCCTATGGAACATCATTCAACAACTACTTCCTCTTTTAATTTAAATATACTTGATATTTAACACTATGTAAATTTAAAGTACACTACACATTAATTTGATAGATTTGTATGATTGCCATTGGAGCATTAAGTACCACCTCTATCATGTTACATAATGATCATTTCTTTTTATAGGTTGGAATAATTAAGTTCTACTCTCCTAGCAAGTTTGAGGATTAACACAAAATATTATTGTCTATATTGTGCCTATCACTATATTGTGCATTAGATCTCTAGGGCTTACAAATCATCAGGGCAATCCAAGTCAAAATCACACTGAGATATCACCCTCACACCTTTTAAAATGACTGTCATCAACAAAACAAAAGATAAAAAGTGTTGGCAAGCTTGTGCAGAAAAGAAAATCACAGTATACTGCTGGTAGGAATGTAAACTGGTGCACCCACTATGGAAAAAATATGAAAGTTCCACAAAAAGTGACAAATTGATCTACTATGTGTACCAGCAATCCACCTTCTCAGAATATACCCAAAGGAAATGAAAACTTGATTTTGAAGATACATCTGCCCTCCCATGTTTATTGCAGCATTATTCAAATAACTAAGATAATGGAAACAACCACATGTCCATCAGTGGGTAAATGGATAAGAAAGAGGTGTGTGTGTGTGTGTGTGTGTGTGTGTGTGTGTGTGTGTGTGTGTATACATATGTACCTATACCTGTATGTATATACATAATATATAATTTAGACATGAGGAAGAAGGACAGCTCCCACTGCCTACAAGGATAGACCCTGAGCACATTATGCTAAGTGAGATAAGTCAGAGAAACACAACTGTTGCAAGGTATCACTTACACACGGATTCTAAAAAAACCAAACTCATAAAAACAGATGTTAGAACTGTTATTACCTTGGATGGGGTGGGGAGTGACAGGACAGATGTTGTTTAAAGGTACAAACTTACAATAATGAGTGAAAGAACAACCCAGAGAGCTCTTCCTTCTTTTGAGTGAGTATCTGAAGCACAAAAGCCTCTCTGCTTGCCAAGACATGCTGGGGGTTCTCATCAAGTAGATCAGAAAATGCAGCGGAAATCACTGAGAAGGTGCTCTGCACTCTGAGAAAAGGGGATGTCCTGGTCCTAGGTAACTTCACTTCTGCCATTAGGCACCTACTTCAAATTATGGTGGAGAGTTAATACTCAAAAAAAAAAAATCAAAACAAAACATATTCCGAAGAAAAAGAAACAGAAACTCCCCTTCCCCAAAACTTAGTATTTTCATAATTTTCATTATAAAAATTAAAATAGAAGTATGTGTAAGAAGTAGAAGTAAAACTCATCATATCTTCCAATACAGTAAGATAACTGCCATTATTACTTTGGTAATGACACATCTCCTAAACATTTAAATGTGTATGTGATCACATGCTTCTCCATGCCTAGCATTCCATTCTATCACTGTTCCCACCACCAAAAAGCACATGTTAAATGAGTTTGTCCATGTGCAAATGTGTGTCTCTACAACGTGTGTCTCTACAAACATATGTCTGTATTTGCTTGTGTCTTACAAAGTGGTTTTTAAAAATGGCATTTTATTCCAGACCATTCTCTCTTTGTTGTACATTCAACTCTACTTCCTAGAAACCCAGGTCAGTCACTGCACATCTACAGCATCCTTCTCACTGGCTTTCCTATATCATCATTTACTCTCCCTGTTGGTGGGAATCCAGATCATTTCTAGTGTTTTGGTGCTACTAGTCATGAAGCCATTCATATCCTTTGGACTGTGTCCATACATACAAAAGTTGCTATAGGTCTCCAGGGGGTTTTTTAATAAAATCATATGTACAATTTAAATTGTTTATTTATTTATATATATTTTTATATATCTATAGATATATAGATATATATTTATAGATATATTTAAATTATTTTCCCAGATACTATATATTTGTTTTTATTTTATATATAAATACATTTATATCTTATATTATTTCTATTTATTTATATTATATTTATATTTATTTATTATTTATATAATATTTCCCAATATTAAAAACTAATATTGACAGAATATAGGAGCATGTTTTTCCTACCCTCTCTCACAGCACTAACTGTTATCCAGATTTAACTCTGTGTATCTGATATGTCAGAAGCAATATTTGTCTTGCTAATTTGCATTTCCTAATTATAGCGCACTTGAGCATACTGATCTATTTGTTCTCCATTTTAGCTTTCACTCTCAGGTTTTGTCCAATAACATCTGTTAACCTCTCTGTATTCAGTTCTTATCACTTAAGGCTTATACCAGATGAGTAATATTACCATTTTCATCCTTCTTAAAATCACAAGTTTTCCAATATAACACATATGTTTATTTTATTCACAATTTTTAGATGTTTTATTCAAGGATTGCTTTCATATTTATTATAGTTTTTATATTAAACAACTTGAGAAACATGTAATGGGGTCATCTTAAATCACCAACACATTATTGCTCCTGCACAGAGATCAGAGCTCTCTAATCCCTGATTTTTCCAATGATCATGAGGTTGGCCCTGGTCCCCACTGCACACTCTGGAGCATATTTGAAAGGGAGACTAGCTCTGAGACCAAACCAGAAAAGCAGTTTCACCTGAAGACAGGTTCTAGAGTAAAACATCAAGGACTCAATCCAAAACCAGACTCCTCTCTCCCACTGTACACTGCTCAGAGGTAGAAGCCTCTGCAGCCATCCTGGGCTGCCATGGACAAGGACACACAACTGAGTCTCCACAAAACAAGAGTTAACAAGACACAGATTGATGAGGGTTGAAGAGACGTCCTAGGGCAATGGGAGTTCCAGTAGGATTGGGAGCTAGCGCCAAAGGGAACATCTTGACCCGTTCTGCCTTCAGGGAGCTGAGGCACACACAAGAGTACACAGTGACTCTCCAGCAATAGAATCCTGAAAGTGTACCAAACACCAAATAGAGATGCAGCCGGTTTCTATGTGTCCAGTACATGTAACTACTGTCATACGTCATTGCCTTTCAGTCTCAACCTCAACATCACCTCTTCAGGAGAGTCTCTGATGGCTTCCAAACCAAAGTACCCCTCAGTCACAGTCACATAACTTGACTTTATTCCCATCATAATAGTTATCACTACTTGATATTTTCTTGGCTTTTTGTGTCTTTGTTCTTTGTTTGTCGGTTTTCTGCCTCCCCTCAATAAATAAGATCTAAGGGAACAAAAGTTAAGTTGTTCAACACTACTCCATGGAACTTAGAAGAGTGTCAAGCATTTAATAAGCTTCTGAGAAATGAATTAGGAATGTATAAATTAGTACAATAGAAATTCATATGAAAGCATAAAACAAAGGGAGAGAACTTTTCTTAAGGATCAGGGAGGGAGTATACTATGAAAAATAAAGACAAGTGGATGTGAATGACTTCTTGGAAATTAAAACCTCAGGCTATGTGTATAAGTTATGATAAAAAATAGACAAAGAAGACTTACGCAGTCAGGAATCCCATTAAAAAAATTAAGTGAAAGTGAGTTCCAATTGTGTTTAGCTTACAAAGGTACTTAATTGTCTCAAATCTCTATAATCAAAGAAATCTGGGTATACAGAGTTGCACAAAAAGCAACATGCACCCACAGAGGAAGATACGACTTCCACACACACAAGTGAAGCATATCCATCACTCAGCTGTACCTTACTTAATATCTCATAGTATTTCCTGCAGTGAAAACCCAGGGAAGTTCTTTCCAGAACTTCCAGGTGTCCTTGTTAGTTATTATGCTGTCAGAAAGATTTCTCTTAAACACACATTCTCCCCACCATTGGCTTTTCATAATCAACAAAAGGAACTTCTGAATATTTTACCAGTTCTTAATTTCCCAATCTAGGCTCATCCTACTCACAGTTTATATCAGTTTCTAACATTGCCCATCGTCTGCCCATTAAGTGTGAATGACTCCTCCCTGCTAGAAAACCCAGGGCAAACCACAAAATGTTCTCCTATGAACCTAAACATTCAGAAGGATAGTCTCCAAATTTATTGCTTTATTTCTATTTCTGTCTTTTGAGGAATACTGCATTGTTACTTCTTCTTTTATTGTATTCTGCATTCTTTTCATTTTTTGAAGATCTTCCCATCTCTCTCTACACTAGTCTAGATCTAGTCCAGATGTTTTTGTCATACTCAGTTAAATGATAGCTCCCATTATCCCTTGACCACATCCAGTATTTGCTAACAAATGGCCATTGTTTTACTTAAATGTCAAAGACTGTTCATCATTCTCAGGCATCCAAAATCTCCTTCCTAGAAATCTGAAAACAATGACACTTAGAGAATGTCCTCACTGACATCCTAGCAAAACACCTTTCTGAATACAATGTCAGGTGCACTCTGGAATACTTAAAGGAGCTACTTTTTCTTCCTCCTCTCCTCCCTTGACCCTCACACTTATTCCTTCAATCTTTGATCATCCCATTACCCTTCTTGACATCTGACAACACTCATAGTTCCAGTTTTCTTCCTCAAAGTGGTATCATCTGAATATGGTGCAAAGCAGACCAAATTCAACCAAGTCTCTTTCTTCCTGCTCACCACCATCCACCCTGACATTTACCTTCTCGGGCTTGGATCATCACATTTGCTGGATGTTGATTTTGCACATTGGCAACTATTTGTTGAAAAACCTGCTCAGGTTTCTTGGACATTGTATCACTTTTATCTGCCATTACTATTCATCTATTTTGCACCATTGTCCAAAAAAAAAAGACTTAGAGCCCTTTGATGAAAACAGACTCTAGGGAGATATTAATTTGCATCAAAACCTCAAAAATACATCTTTCAACAGGAAGTCTGTACTGCATCAAGCCTCAAGTCTACAATAATTTCATTGTAAGTATAGACAATAGACTTGAAATCCACATGAATTAGCCTCTTCAGAATTCATCATATACCCAACTTTTGTATCAACATGGACGGGACTGTAAGAGATCATGCTGAGTGAAATAAGTCAAGCAGAGAGAGTCAATCATCATATGGTTACACTTACTTGTGGAGCATAAGGAATAAAACCAAGGACATTGGGAGATGGAGAGGAGAAGTGAGTTGAGGGAAATTGGAGGGCGAGACAAACCATGAGAGACTGTGGACTCTGAGAAACAAACTGAGGGTTTGGAGCGGAGGGTTGGGTGAGCCTGGTGGTGGGTATTATGGAGGGCACGTATTGCATGGAGCACTGGGTGTGGTGCATAAACAATGAATTCTGGAGCACTGAAAAGAAATAAAATAATTCATCATTTAGAAACAAGATGGAACCAAGGAGGGAGACAAACCATAAAAGACTTTTAATCTCAGGAAACAAACTGAGGGCTGCTGGAGTGGAGGTAGGGATAGGGTGGCTGGATGATGGACATTGGGAAGGGTATGTGCTATGGTGAGTGTTGTGAATTGTGTAAGACTGATGATTCACAAACCTGTACCCCTGAAACAAATAATACATTATATGTTAATTTAAAAAAAGAATTCATCACTTTTCCTTCATAGGACAAAATGTCCCCTATGAAGTACTTAAGTAGCAAATGCATAACCTGGATCTAATTATGAGGAAAAATTTTTTTAAACCCAATGGGGTGCCTGGGTGCCTCAGTCATGAAGTGTCTGCCTTGGGCTCAGGTCATGATCCTAGAGTCCTTCGATCGAGTCCCATATCAGGCTCCCCACTCTGCAGGAAGGCTGCTTCTCCCTTTCCTACTCCCTCTGCTCGTGTTTTCTCTCTTTCTGTGTCTCTCTCTGTCAAATAAATAAATAAGATCTTTAAAAAAAAAACCCAAATGAGGAAATTCTTGCCACTTTCAAAAATGGGAAGAGGAATGTATTCTTAAATTTATCAATGTCATAAAAGATTTTTTTAAGTCAGAAACAATGTTCCCAAATAAAGAAGACTAAGATGCCAAGTATTTAAATGAAATATATGATCATGTATTAGAGTAATAAAATTTTATAAGGGATCTTTCTGGGTCAAATACTGGCCGATATTGGGTACAGGTTTTAGAGGACACAAAAGTATTGCATCAATGTTGAAGTTACTAAAATGAGAAACTATATTCTGGGTTTGTAAGAAAACTTTTAGGGGAAATACACACTAAAGTAATTAGTGGTAAAGAAATATACCTAATGAACTGTTGGATCTGGCTGAGGAAATGTGGTAATTTTCAACACACATCTTTCCTATTTGTCACAAAATTTCAGAATCTAGAGACTCCACCTGAAAAGCTAACTGAGAAACCAGTGACTTGTTCATGAAAAAAGGAATTTGACCATCAATGGCATTTTTTCAAAACCTCAAATTCTTAGCAGATAACTAGTGATGCATAGCATTTCTTAGTATTTGCTTTCATAAATGAATTCAATTGTTTAATAATTAAATATTGCCAAACTTTAAAAGTACCGTCAGATTAGTTCCATAAATTAAACTGGCTTGCTCAGTTATAGTACAGATGTGTTATGATGACAATGTAGATAATGTGGGTGGTTTTATTTGCACTATTTTGCTTTCTCTTAAAGTTATGTGGGAAATAATTAGTATTTTTTTGTGCTCAAACAGGATTCTCTTCTGAATTGTATCTTCCAACGATGCTTAGTAATTATTATACTCTTGTTTGTATTAAATATTTTTCAATGAAGTTTTCTCAGTAATTAAAAAAAAACCTGGAACACAGGGAAACTTTGTTGTATAGTGGCATAAAAATTGGGAAATCCCTTGCCTGATGTAATATATAATATAGAAATGTACCTAATGAAGTGTTTAATCTAGTTAAGGAGATTTCCAGGAAAAATGTCAAAAAGTGTCATCAGTATTTCTTTTAGCTGCACATCATAAAGTATAAATAGAGATGAGATTTTAAAGGTTGCTTTGCTAAGATCTCAGATACCTGTATCTCATGGTATCTTTCAGCTAGATCAATAGGTTTTCTAAGCATTTCATGATATGTGTCACAAATCCTTCCTATTAAAGTAGAAGGTCTCTGGGAATCATTTTAAGGATATTGTTGCTGAAACTACTCTGGGAGTAGACAGTGAAAGTCCTGTCTAGAAGAAACAATGAATTTAAATTGCCATATATGTATTAAATAAACTGAATTCATAATACTGCATCTTCCCAATAAGTAAACTGCAGCCCCAGGTGGCATCACCAGGACCTTCTACCTAAGATTTAGAGAAAAAAACATCAATCTTATCCAAATTCTTTCCAAATGTTTAAAAATCTATGAAAGATCTTTAATCTAAATTTATGATGCCAATATATCCTTGATGCCAAAGCCTGAAAAAGGTATTATGAGAAAGAAAAATTATAAAATCATTATTATGATCATAAGAGCAAAAGTTATAAATAATAAATTACCAAAGTAAATCCAATAATAAATACAAAGCATTAGAGATCACCAAATTTGGTTTATTATGGGAATAGAAGATGATTAATATTTGAAAATCAGTCAATGTCAGTATAGTAGTTTCCAATTTCTCCATAATGAATTACCATAAACAGTGACTTATAACAACGCAAATTTATTATCTTATATTTTGATATATCAGCAAGTCCAAAATGGTTCTCTGCAAACTATTATCAAGATATGGGCAGGATTGCATTCCTTCTGAAAGTTTTGGAAGAGGAAAATCAATTTCAAGAGTCTGCTCACATATTTTGATGTGGCCTTTTTCCATTCTCAAAGTTAGCGATCGCTGTTTGAGTCTTTCTCATTCTACATCACTCACATTGACTTTTCTATCTTCTTCTTTCACATTTGAAGGCCCTTTGTTGATTATATTGGGCCTAGACAAATAATTCAGGATAATCTCCCTACTTTATATTCATCTGATTCGTAATTTAAATTCCATCTGCCACCCTAATCTCACTTTCCAATATACGCAAGTTGAAACAATTAGGATGTGGATATCCTTCTGGATCCATCATTCTGTCTACCAAAGCTAGTCATCCAATTAACAGAGCAAAGGAAGAAAATCATGATTTTCTCAGTCTATGCATAAAAAGCATTTGATAAAATGCGATACTCATTTATTTTTTTAATTTCTAGAAAAATATAAATAGAATTGCCTTAATCAACTGCAAGCATCATACTAAGGTTGAAATATTACAGGCATTCTCCAGAGATGAAGATGGATGTAATCTATATTATCATTGTGTTAGAGATTCAACCGGGGCAATCAAGCAAGAAATGAAACGAAGGGAAAAGGAATAGATAGAAAATATGAAACTGTAGTTAATTATTTATAAGTGGAATAATTCTGTTCATAGAACATCTAAAAGAATCCATGGAAAAAAAATTCAGAATTAAAAATAAACTGTAGCCATTTCCAAGATATAAGGTAAATATACAAAAATCGCTGTATTTATATATACCAGCAAAAAACAATTAGAATTTTTGATTATAACTGTGATATAACCACGTAAATAGTAAATAGTAATACATCTTTTAAAAGACTTTCAAAACATCTAGTAACTATGGAAAATAAACTATGAAGGGCAAACCATATCAATTAATAGGAAAATCCAGTATTATGAAGACACTGCTTTCTTCAAATTAATTTATACATGCAAAGCACTAATTTCGAGGGGTCATTCCAAGCCTGGAAACTCAAGACAAATTAACAGAGATTCCTCCACAAAGCTAAACAATTAAAGGAGTGATATTTTTTAGTGTTATCCTTTTTTTTATTTTGCTCTTTCTTTCTGGGACTATGGCACTATTTCTTTCTCCTCTATCATTTTTCCCTTTCCCTTTTTCTAAATTTGAAAGTCTTTCTATTTTTACTGTCCAGGGCTCTTTAAATATTTTTTCATATTCAGTTTATCCATATATCTCATTATCCCTTACCCACTTCAAACTCTGCTAACACTGTTTTATTTATATAATTATTGCAGTTAGCACAGTATTTTTAGAATTCTAAAACTTCTTTCTTGGAAGCTTGAAGACAATTATACTCTCTCTGATTCCTTGTCAATATTCATCTGATACAGTGCCATGCTCACCCTGGAAAGCTTCCAAAGTATTCTTCCCAGAACTCCTTCTACCCTCAAACCCTATCAATGTTTATCATCTTATTTGCTGAAGGATCTAGAGTGTTTACTCTGTACCCTGCTAACATTTTTCCAAAAACTGTCTTAGGTACCATACTATAGTCTGGTATTTTTTTCTGTCATCATTGTTGATCCTGAGCAAAAGAGTGCAACAGAAAGTCTGTACTGCACCAAGTCCTAAATATATAATAATTTCAAATGAAGTTTAGGGAACAGATGTATATATTAGAAAACCATGTAAATAAGCTTCATCAGTGTTAATCTACACTGAGTAGGACTGCAAATTCAACTATGGCTCAGAATATATGAAAACAGTATATCCTTAATACTAAAAGCCAAAGCTTGAAAAGATACTAGCATAAATTCTAAGACAATCATTATCATGGTCATAAGTGAAAAAATCCTAAATAAAGTATTGTCAACTTAAATCCAGCTATAAATAAATAAAAATAACACAGTTCAACCAAATCAAATTTATTTTAGGAATACAAGATAGTATTAATACTAGAAAGTCACCAGTGTTGGGCATCTAATTAACAGAGCAAAGGTGAAAAACCATATGATTATTTCAAATGATGCAAAAAAATTGGTAAAATTATTACTCATAGATGACATCATAGAATTTATAAAACATAGCCAAAAATCTGCTACTAAGTCATCAAAATCAAAAAACAAATATATCAAAAAAAAAAAAAAACAAATATATCATTGTGCTGGGCACAAGGACAACATACAAAAATCAGTTGTATTTATATATGCTAACAAAAAAAATTAGAATTGCTTACATGATACCCTTTATAATACCATTAGTAAAATCAAATACTCAAAAAGTCATGTAAGGGAAGATGTTCAAGACTTCCATACAAAAATTACTATAAACAAATGGAAGAGATAAACCATGCAAACAGCCTAAAAGATACAATATTGTAAGATGATAATTCTTTCCAAGTTGATTTATAGATTTGAGGAAAGTCTAGTCAAAATGTGGGCAGTTCGTTTTTGGAAACTGGCTAATAGCTTCTATGATTTCAAGGTTGTGATAGGGTGAATTTCTAAAATAGCCTCCAGGGCTATTGGGTGCCACCTGGGTGGCAGTCATTAAGTATCTGCCGTGATCCCAGTGTCCTGGGATAGCCCCCCATAGGGCTCCCTGCTCTGCAGGAAGCCTGTTCCTCCCTCTCACACTCTCCCTGCTTGTGTTCCCTCTCTCACTGTCACTGTCTCTCACTGTCTTTCTCTGTCAAATAAATAAATAATAAAATGGCCTCCAAAGATGTACTACCCTAGTCACCAGAAACTGTGAATTTAATGAGATATCAAACCTGCACTTATTTTAAATTATATAACACAGTCCATGTTTAGATGGAGAGATTATCCAGGTGGGTCTGATCTAATTGCATGAGCCTTTAAAAGAGAGCTTTCTCAGGGGCGCCTGGGTGGCTCAGTGGGTTAAGTCTCTGCCTTCAGCTGAGGTCATGATCTCAGGGTCCTGGGATCAAGCTGTGCATCGGGCTCTCTGCTCAGCAGGGAGCCTGCTTCCTCCTCTCTCTCTACCTGCCTATCTACTTGTGATCTCTCTATATATATCAAATAAATAAAATCTTTTAAAAAATTAAATAAAAGAGAGCTTTCTCAAAAAGAGAAAAAAGAGAGAGTTTTCTCTAGGTCATGTCAGAACTGGAAGTAAGAGAGACAAAGTGTTAGAAATATTCTAAAAGCCTTTGCTGGTTTGAAGATGGAAGGAGCCATGTGAGAAAGAATGTGAATAGCCTACAGCTGACAAGCAAGGAAACAAGGACTTTCAACCACAGACACAAGGAACAGGATTCTTCCACAAGGAACAGGATTCTTTCAACCACAGACACAAGGAACAGGATTCTCCAACAATGTGACTGAGCTTAGAAAAGGATTCTTCCGGGCGCCTGGGTGGCTCAGTGGGTTAAGCCGCTGCCTTCGGCTCAGGTCATGATCTCTGGGTCCTGGGATCGAGTCCCGCATCGGGCTCTCTGCTCGGCAGGGAGCCTGCTTCCCTCTCTCTCTCTCTCTCTCTCTGCCTGCCTCTCCGTCTAAATGTGATCTCTCTCTGTCAAATAAATAAGTAAAATCTTTGAAAAAAAAGGAAAAGGATTCTTCCCAACAACTTCCAGGAGAGAGCCTAACCCAACTGATATCTCAAATTTGGCTTTGTGAGACCCTGAACAGAGAATTCAATCATGACATGCCAGAACTCTGGCCTAAAAAACTATGAAATGATAAAAAGGTATTGTATAAGTCACTAAATCTGTGGTAATTTCTTATCCAGCAAGAGAAAATAAACACAGAGAGTTTGGTACCTAGAAGGAAGATGCTGCCATAACAAATGCCTAAAACTGTTACTTTCGGAATTGGGCAGGGGTTGGAGTTTGGGGACATTTTGAGGAACAGGATAGAAAAATCTAAATTGCCTTAAAGAGACTCTTGTAGGGGCACCTGGTGGCTCAATTGGTTAAGTGTCTGCCTTCAGCCCAATCATGATCCCAGTGTCCTGGGATTGAGCCCCACATCAGGTGCTCTGCTCACCATGTAGCCTGCTTCTCCCTCTCCCTCTGTCTACCACTCTGACAACCTGTGTGCTCGCTCACGCTCTCTCTCTCTCTCTGGCAAATAAATAAATAATAAATAAATAAATAATAGACTGTTCTAGAAATGGGCATGCAAAGGAGGCAGCTGGTAAAGGCTTAGAAAAAAGTGAGGAACATGTTATTGGAAAGTGGAAGAAGAAAATCCTTTTCATGTACTGGCAGAAAGTTTGTGGAGTTGTCTCCTTCAGTTATACAGAAAGCAGAATTTGCAGATTTTGAACTTGGATACTTAGCCAAGGAGATTTCCAAGAAAATTATTAAAGGCACAACCTGGTTTCTCCTTGTTGCTTATAGTAAAATGCAAGAGGAGAGGGAAAATGAGGGAAGAATTGTTAAAGAAGAGGGAACCAGGAATAGAGGATCTGGAATCTTTGAGCTGACAACATTTATATGTGATTTTGGACTTTTGGTTGATGCTGAAAATGGAATGAGAGAACCACAGGAGAAGGTAAATGTATTTTGCATTTGGGAAAGAGAGAATCTTTGGAAGCCAGAGGGTAGACTGCAGTAGGCAGAATTTCTAAAGTAATTCCCCAAAGATGACTTGCCCTACTCTCTGAAGCCTATAACTATGACGAGTCATTACACTCATGATTAAGTTTATATGGCACAGTTGAACTTAACATAAGGAGATTATGTGGGTGGGCCTGATTTAATCACACAAGCTCTTAAAAAAGAAAGCTTTCTTCCACTAGTGACAAAAAAGAAAGTCAGAAAGATTTGAAACTCAGAAAACTCAGTATACTGTTACTGGCTCTAAAGATGAAGTGCCACCTTGTATAAATCCTGACCTGTGCTGCTTACCCCAGACATGGATGTATTCTACACCAATGCTGGCCTCCTCCTGTATGGCTGCTTCCTTTCTTTGCAACCCATTGTAAGGCTTTATAAATGGTAAGGTGAAAGGGGGGGGCGGGGGGAGATAGAAACGCATAAGCAACAGAAAGTGACCACAAGGAACTAAGAACAACTCCTTGCAAACAGGCAAAGGGGGCTCTTAGTCCTGTAACTAAGGACAGAAAGGCCTTAATTTAGCCAACAACACAGATGAGCTTCAAAGAGGACCTCAGACTCCAGATGAGAGCACAGCCAGCTGACACCTTGATTTCAGCGTTGAAAGTCTGAATAATAAAAAAAATAATAAAAAAAATAAAATAAAATAAAATAAATAAAATTTAAAAAATAAAATAAAAAAAAAAGAAAGTCTGAATAAGGGCTCAAAAAATGCCATCCTTGACTTCAGACCCACAGAACTGGAGGATAATAAATTTTGTTGTTGTTTTGTTGTTGTCTTCATTGGTTTAACAGATCAGTTATTTAATGAGGTTCTTTGTAAGAAATGTAGAACACCAGTTTCTAAAGGTAAACTCCATTTGTGGAAGAAAACACAGAGCGGAGGTAACCCTGGAGCTGAGAAACAGCTTTGAGTTTTGGCAAAATTTGCGAGTCCACAGCTTTTTTTTTTTTTTTAATTAACATAGAGTGTATTATTTGTTTCGGGGTACAGGTCTTTGAATCATCAGTCTTACACAGTTCACAGCACTCACCATAGCACATACCCTCTTCAATGTCCATCACCAAGCCAGCCTATCCTCCCATCCACCCCTCACCCACAGCAGCCCTCAGTTTTTTTCCCTGAGATTAAAAGTCTCTTATGGTTTGTCTCCCTCCCTGGTCCTATCTTGTTTCATTTTTCCCTCCCTTGCCCTCACGAACTCCCACCCTGTCTCTCAAATTCCTCATATCAGAGAGATCATATGAGAATTTTCTTTCTCTGACTGACTTATTTTGCTTAGCGTAATACCCTCTAGTTCTATCCACATCATTGCAAATGGCAAGATTTCAGTTTTTTGATGGTTTTGATGGTTTTTTGTTAGTTTCAATGTTTCCAGAAAAGTCCACAGCTTTCTGACCAACCTTGCACTGCTCCCTAATCTCACATTTCTCTTCTTCCCAGTTGAAGATCTCACTTTCCTGGTGTCTGGGTTTACACAGCTTCTTCTTGAAATAAGCATCAGTGAGATGCTTGGGAATTTTCACACTACTGATAGCAATTTTGGTGGAGGTGGCAATGACAGATTTCTGGTGTGTTCTTCATAGAAACTCGATTGAGGGTCAGAAGTCCAGTCACAAGTAGCAAGCCACACTGTTCCAATGCTTCAGGAAAACCACCCTCTTGCCCCTGTAGAGTGCAGTGAAGATGATCACAATAGTGACAGGAGAGGCACCTTTGTGGCTCAGTCCGTTAAGTATCTGCCTTCTGCTCAGATCATGATCTCAGGGTTCTAGAATCAAGCCCTGAATGGGGTTCCCTGCTCAGCAGGGAGTCTGCTTCTCCTTTCTCTCCCTCTGCCCTTTCCCCCACTCATGCTCTCTATCTTTCTGTATCTCTCAAGCAAATAAATAATTTTTTTTAAGGGTGCCACCAATGAGGCTAGCTTGAAGTTTTCTCACGCGTTGCCTGAAATGTTTTTTTGCCATGGCTCAAAAGCTTTCAAACCACATCTTCAGTAGGATAATACTTAGGCATTTTGGGAAGTTTAATCACTCAGGTACCACGGTTCTTTTCACCACCAGCTGGTTTTGTGACAGTAGCAGGAACCTTCTTTTTCTTTTCAACTCTGGATTTAGCCGCTGAATACTTCCTGTTGTACATAGCCTTTCTGGAATACGTAGCCCTTGGGAAATATCTGCCAATTCCTCGGCTAACACAGGTCTTGGGCTGTGGGGGGCTTCCCTTCCATTGGTGTTTTAGCTTTGAGTTTACCCTTCTTCATCCTGCCACCAGCATCAGCCATCTTGGCTTCAGGTTTCTTCTCCTTAGTATCCGCCTTCTCAGCTCTTTCACATGCTATCTTGCAAGAGGGGAAAGAATGGTAAATTTTGTTGTTTTAAGACACAAAGTTTGTGTCTTATTTTGTTACATAGCAATGAGGAATTTCATAGGGTAAATATAGCCAAGATGATCATGGAAAACAAAGTTGCAGGAATTGACTAGCTTATATAAAGATTTAGTTTTTTTTAAAAAAAGATTTTATTTATTTATTTGACAGAGAGAAATCACAAGTAGGCAGAAAGGCAGGCAGAGAGAGAGAGGAGGAAGCAGGCTCCCTGCCAAACATGATCATGACGTGAGCAGAAGGCAGAGGCTTAACCCACTGAGCCACCCAGGCCCTCGTCAAGATTTACTTTTAAGCTCTATTGTTAAATAAACAGTCTGGGTTGGGACAAGGATAGAGAAATAGAAAAATGGAACAGGCCAGAGGGCTCAAAAAGTTCACAAACACAAAGCGATCTGATTTGTAACAAAGCTGAGGGAAAGATGAACTCTTAAATGAATGTTGCAAGGAAATTTGGATATATAGATAAAAAGGAATACTGACCTCCATACAAAAGAAAAATATTCTTCATGGATGGTCTCTCTAAGTGTGAAATGTAAAAATAATATGAAACAAGGAATAAGAAAAGAGCTTCACATATTGATAAAAGCAAATAATTGTTAAATAGAAAACAGTAAACACTAATGAGGAAGTAGAAGACTGCATTAGGGTATAATAAATAAACCTGTTTTCCAAAGTAGGGTTCAGCAAACTTCAGCTCCCAAGCCAGTCTCTTATTTTATGTAAATAGGTTTTTTTTTTGGAACTCACACACATCCGTTCATTTGCAGGTTGTGGAGGCCTGCTTCAGGGCTGCAATGTAGCCGAGGAGCATCTGGTTCTAGGGATCCCAAACAGGCCAGGTTCAGCCACTCACCACCGACGATATCCAAAGGCAGAGAGACAAGTGACGGTGAGACAAGAAAGGAATTTATTTCAGTGAGGTCAACACCAGAAGACAGCAGAATAACATCTCAAAGACTGTCTCCAAAGTGCTAAAAACACTTCTTGGTTTACAGAAGGGAAATTTGGGACAAAGTCAGTGGGTATGTGCAGGTGGGCAATAAAGTCAGGTTGATTGTTGTTTTGGGGTAAATCACATGGGATCTTGTTGGCTCATGTTATTCTTTATTGCTTGAGGAAGTAGTTTCAGTTCATATCATGGAATGCTTTGTCCAAAGAGTCTTTGCCTGAATTCAGAGATAAGCTGAAAAGAAAAACTTAATTAGAAAGTACAGACTAGGGGCACCTGGGTGGCTCAGTGGGTTAAGCCTCTGCTTCATGGTCTCAGGGTCCTGGGAACGAGCCCCTCGTTGGGCTCTCTGCTCAGCAGGGAGCCTGCTTATTCCTCTCTCTCTGCCTGCTTCTCTGCCTACTTGTGATCTCCGTCTGTCAAATAAATAAATAAAATCTTAAAAAAAAAGAAAGAAAAAGAAAATATATTGGTAATAGAGAGGGAGAAGTAAAGAACTGAGTAAATTTAGATTTTGTCTGAATAGATTATAGATGATGGTGAGGCTATTTAGATAACTCTGGGCAGTGGAGTAAAGGTACACTGGGTGCCCTCAAAATGAAAATCAAATTAAGGTTGTGAGTCTTCAGTTATAAAGACTGAGTAAAACATGTTGGCTCGATCTAGAACAGCAAAGTAGGTGTCCTGAGGTTTTCAGATGGCATCTGTCATCTGTATAATATCAGAAATCTTAATGGCAAAAACCTGTGCATTTAGGTTATGATAATCAAATGTAAATCTCTATTCATTGGCAGCCAGTTTTAACACTAGCCAGACAGGGCTATTAAAAGGTGAGATGGTGGGCGTAGTGATATCCAGTATATCACCAATGAAGGCCCTTTGTATCCTGATTTAGCTGATACTGTGGTGTACTTATTGTTTTCAACTGAAAAAAGGCAGTTAGACAGGTTCCCTTTTGGTGGTTTCCACAAGAAAGGCTAGGAATTTGGGATTATTCCAACACTCATGTTGGGATTAGTCTAAAAATCATGGTGGGTGAGGACATTCATAGCTATACTAGCAGAAAAGAAAACCGGAAGGGCCACTGCCACTGGCAATTGCTTTAGAAATATATTATCAATAGACACATCTAGTTTAATTTGTTTTACCTGTTATGCCCATAAGTTATAGAAGGCTCCCTTGGGGAATATAGAAGGGTTGCCTAGAATTACTGTGACTTGGGCTTCTGAGTCTAAATAGAGTCAAGAATGCCTGGACCTTTAGCAGTGGTCGTAGCTAGTGCCCTTAATGAGTGGAAGTCCATGTTGCTGAACACATGCATAACCTCTATCCTGCCACCACAGCCACTTTGTTCATGAACCCAGTGGGTGATGACTGGAGTGGCTGGGGAAAGAGGCTGACAGGTATACACAGAAGTCATCCTAACTACACAATTATTAAAACCCTCTTCTGCCAAGGTGCCTTGAGACACTCAGTCAGTGAAGCATCCAACTCTTGATTTCAGCTCATATCATGACCTCAGGATCGTGGAATCAAGCCCTGTGTTCAGCTCTGCACTCAGCAGGGAGTCTGCTTAAGGATTCTCTCCCTCTCCCTTTGCCCCTACCACCACTCACTCTCTCTCTCTCTCTCTAATAAATAAATAAACCTTTAAAAAAAAAAAAAAAAACCTCTTCTGCTGAGGTCACACTTCAGTGAGCATTCACATGGGACACAAATATCTTCACATTTTTTACCTGTTCATCAAGTTCTTTACACATACTTCTTCTCCAAATGACCTTCACTAAATATCCAATCATTTCCTTCCAAGTCCCTGACCATTCAGCCATGCTATTGGCCACAGCTCACAAACTGGTATATAATTGCATATCTGGACATTTCTCATTCCAATAAAAGGGAACAAACAGGCACACTATTCAAAGTTCTGCCCACTGAGAGGATTTCCTTCACCACTGTCCTTTAGGGATGTCTCAGAAAGGGGCCATTGTGTCACAGCTGTTCATTTTTGGCTGGTGCCTGGATATCTGCAGAGTGGCCCATCTATAAACCAGACCCAAGTCTTCTCTTCTTCTGACACTTGAATATAAGGAACGCTTATGAAGCCATAGGTGCAGGCTGGAAGAGAGAAGGCAATGTAGCAGAAATTGGAACCCCAGGAATTTGGGCCACTTCACGTGAACTACTTGTGCATTCAGTGCCTACTTAGGCCTAATCATGTACATTAGGTCACAAAATAACTTGAAGTCCTGCAGTATCATTCAATCTCTACTTAGGCCCTTAGCAGGCTAAGAGTTGTCCCAAAAGGAAAGTAGTTACCTATAGATGCTGGCAGGGTCTTGCTCCAAAATCTTAAGGCCTGCACTGTGATTCACAGATGGGGGCCAGAGAAAGTTTCCAGAAAGGATCACTATCTGCCACTGACGCTTCAAGCACCGTTGGATATGGTGGATCACATGGCCCACACGGAAGGACAGCTTGAACAATATCCTGGACCTGCACAGAAACCCTCTGAGCTGATCTGAAGTTACCTTTAGCTCACTGTAATACTAAGATCTCCTATTTTTGAACATACAATGTATGTGCTAGCATGTTGATGTACTAAACATGTGCTAGCATGTTGATGTACTAAACGTGTGACTGAACCAAAAAGGCCTGTGTGAGCTCCATGCCCCACTCCCATACATGGAATAGAAACTTCCTGTACTAACCCATAGGATAACAGTGCTTTGAGAGCTAGCTGTCTCCTTGCTTGAACCAGTAATAAAACATTCTTTGCTTTTTACATTTCCTTGGGTTATACTCCATTCAATGCAGCCCAAGCAGTGAACCCGCCTCCCAAGTTCAGCTACAAATAGATCCTCAGAAGAGATTCAAAGGAAGAAAAAAGCTCAATGCATAAACGAGATTACTGATACACTGATTATAATAACCAAAACCTGGAAATAACATAAGTGTCTCAGAATAAAATAAATTTAAATGTTAGACTATTTTATAATCATTGAAGCAAATTTTAAATAACAATGAAAAGAAAGTACATGAAAAGAATATAATAAGACTAACTGGCAAGAAATACAAGTACCTGGTGGCTCAGTTGGTTGAGCATCCGACTCTTGATTTCAGCTTAGGTCATAATCTCAGGGCTGTGAGATCAATCCCCACTTGCACACACTCTCCCTCTCTCTTTCTCTTTCTCTAAAAAGGAAGGAAGGAAGGAAGGAAGGAAGGAAGGAAGGAAGGAAGAAGGAGTTGTCTAAACACAATAAAACAACTACATGAAATGCACATGTATAATAAAGAAATAAAAATAATTATGTATTAGGAAAGTACTTACTGCAAACTAGCCTCAGCTAAGGCTAATTTCAGCAGAAAATACCTTAATACAAACTGTCAGCTGGTTCCTAAAATCACTAGAAGGGCTAGAGAAACAGATGATGTTTAAGTTTCCAAGGGCACCAACAACAACCCTGCCACAGGACTGGTCTTGTGAAAAAACGGCTACCACAGCCACTAGCCACCGCTGCTGTCAAGCACTAAACGCTAAGAATTTGACGAGCAACAACAGTGATCCCTACCTGTAAATGTGTTTCTGAGTCAGAATTCAATCTTGCAGCCATTGTTCTCCTTATAATCTAGATGCTTCTGCAGGTAGTACACACCAGCTAAACGAAGACTGTTCTCCACACACCCCTTGGTCTGCTTATCTTCAGACCAAGGTCTTGTGAACGTTCCTAAGATTAGTAGAATTCATTCACAAACCTGCCTCCTGGAAGCTGAGAAACTTCCCAACTTCGCTGTGGGGAAACTATACACACCATCCTATTTAATTCTCATAAAAACAGCCAACATTACAATCTAGATTTTTCCAAATAGAGAAATTAAGATATATCTATTTTATAAATTATAGACTGTTTGGAGTTTTTTAGGAAAGACTATGTGGAAATTGAGAATCTGGCGTTGTATTCCCTTTAAGCTATCCGTAACTGTACCTCGAAGGTAGGGCACCCCAGTTTGAAGATTGCCAGTCTAACTCAGTTTATTAGATACCTCTAGCTCAGGAGACAAATACAAGATAATCAGTTCAATCCATCTAATGTAATAACTGAATAATAACTGACTGTCAAGTAGCAGATTTTATAAATACGCAACAAAGAATATAAAGGATAGAGTTTGGGCCCTTCCAGGGTAAGGTAGTTAAAAAGCTATAAAAGAATAGGTAGATGTGGGAACATTGAGTGACAGTGTCAAGACTTAAAACAGAGAGGGAGATTCAGAGCAACCACGAAGTCTTCCATCATCCACAAACAATGACATTTTTCATTCCTCCTTTCCAACTATTTAAATTTTTATTTCCTGCTCTCATGTCAATGTTCAGGCTAGGAACCTAGTACAGTGTTGGGGGGGGAAGTAGTGATGGCAGCATTCTCTAAATTGTTCCAGTCTTAAGATAAGTCTTTAGGAATTCATAATTCATAATGGACTGTGATTTTGCTCTAGATTATTTGTAAATGACATTAACTTCTTCATGTTAAGAAGGTTCCCTTTTATTCCCCATTTGCTAAGACTCTTAATAACTATATATATATTTTCTGTTAATCTTTTAATATGTTGAATTACATTAAAAGACTCCTTATCTTAAAATAGTTTTTCTTCCCAGGATGAAATCCAGTTTTCCAGAGGTAGTGTCTTGCCTTTAAAGATAGATTCAGATTGCTGCTAATTTGATGATGAGTTTTGTGTCTCTTCTAAACAAGACCCACCTGTAATGCATGATGATTCTTATATCATCCTTAAAAGGTTTTAGTATCAAAGTTATGCTATTTTCACAAAATAAGGAGAATCACATTCCCTCTTTTATATCTTCAGAAGGAGTTGTCTATGTTTAGAGTTACTTATTTTTTACATTGCTAGTATGACTCACACACATGATGAGGGCAGGAAACTTCTAGTCCACCATCTTGCTGACATCACTCCCTTAATTTATATTTCTTAAAAGTTTGCACATTTCATCTGTTTTCAAATTCATCATCAAGAACTTACTCATGCAATGCTCCTTATATTTTTAGTCTCTAAAGCATTGATAATTATGTTCCCTTTTTATACTGCTAATATAGTGAATTTGTGCATAAGCAATGTCCATTCTCAGAAGGAATCTCACTTCTGATTGTTCTAAATCCACAGCACAGCAGAGAGCCCAGAGTCCTGGGGCATGCCATAAATTTTGATTTTATGGATAACCCGCAGACGTTAAATATTTATTACTTATTATCCAGACAATAATGTCTATTAGTCCCCTGGGCATTTATCTACTTTTAAACATTCGATCCAAAATAAACAGAAAATTCAACATATTAAACACCAAACATCAAGGTAAATGCACCCAGTATAATACTAAACAGGACAAATTCTGGGAAATCTCCCACATTCTTAGGTGAGAACACAAAAATCACGTGGCGTTTGCTGAATATTATTACAGCTTATTGGCAAGTGTTCAAATAGTGAGCATGGGTTAAACACTCATATGTGCCATAACTCAATACAATAAGCTGATCCCAATTTGTCATACCTAGTTTAATTTACTTTATTCCTTAGTTTCACAGTATCATTTGGGAGCTGTACCAAACCCCTCTCTGTCTCCTCTGACAACTGAGAGATCACTTTTTTTTTAAGAATTTTTTTTATTATTATTTATTTGACAGAGAGAGCGAGATCACAAGTAGGCAGAGAGGCAGGCAGAGAGAGAGAGGGAAGCAGGCTCCCTGCTGAGCAGAGAGCCCGATGCGCAGCTCTATCCCAGAGCCCTGAGACCATGACCCGAGCTGAAAGCAGAGGCTTAACCCTCTGAGCCACCCAGGCGCCCCTGAGAGATCACTTTTTGTCAGGGAGAAGTACTGTTCTAAGCAGTCAGATTTCAGAACATGTGTAAAGGGGTGTATGTGTGTGTGTGTGTATGTGTGTGTAAAGGTAATGGAAAAATCTTCCCTTTGGCTACTTCTCCTCTAAGATTTGTAGTTGTAAACTCTTCATCCCGTTTGAATAGTAACTTCCAAGAATCAATATTGGGCAAAGGAAGGAGACCATTCACACCAAGTCAAGGAAGATTTGGACATGAGGTCCATGTCCTTAGGGCCCAGTGACCTGGAACATTTTACTCATGGGCATCCTAAAAGGATTTGGAAAAATTACATACCCTCTCACACATTTTTAAATTGACATTTAAGATTGTTAAAGAAATTGTTTAAATTTAAATAGTTGCAAGTGATATAACTTCCAGCACATTATAATACTGACATTTAAAATAAAACTGTTACTTTACTCATTCAAATGCATCCCACAGAATCTAAATGCCATAGCAATTTGACACCCACTATCAAACCTTTTTAAAAGACAAGATGTTTTTAAAATTAAAAATTTTACATAATTCTTTTTTCTCCTTAACCTGTATTTTTACTTCACTGTCCCCTAGAAATTTATCCTTATATATGTTTATGCTTGAAAGCATTTTACAGATTCCTTTATCACATTTTTCTGCAATAAAGATATGTATAGCATTTAAATCTTTTTGTAGCCATACAATCCAAGAGCTAAAAATTTACTTCTGAATTTAGATATTAATACAATTTTTATTTACTACTGATCAAAATAGTAGATGTAAATTATAAATCTTGACAAATGTCAAACATAAAAATATATCATTGGAAATACATTTCATGGGTGGATTTTTTTTCCAATTAGTTCATTCACCCAAGGATAAATATTACTTAAAGCTGACAGATTCAGCATCAATACTGTTTCTATTTTTATTTTTATTGTGAGGGGTGACAAAATATTTTCACGTAAATTCATTGGTAAAAAAAAAAAAGGATGAAATTCTGTTTTAACAATGTTAACAAATTCTGTTTCAACAATGTTAACCAATTCTTTGAATTCCTTTTAAGTTATATGTTTTAAAAATCAATAACCACGTATTATCAGATGACAAAAATTCAGAAACCACTTGACTTGCAAAATGATTGGCTATTTGATTAGAGTCATTCACTGTCTTAGCACTGGTACCATGTTTCAAGGATCCTCTTGTTTGATGTCCCAAAGGTTTTTACACATCAGGTTAATTCCTTCATCATGGGCTGGTTCTCAGGCAAACAAATTTTAGGAAAGAATGTGTGGAAACTGAGGATTTGGACATTTATTTCCTTTAAGCTATCTGTAACTGTATACCTCTGAGTTACTGTACCCCAGCTTAAGGATTACTAGTTTAATCCAATTTGCTAGATGTCTCTGCTTTAGGAGACAAACACAATAACAATCCGTTCAATCAATCTAACTCAGTAACTCTTTAATAACTGACTACCAAGTAGCAGGTTCTAAAAATGTGCAACAAAGAATACTAAGGATGGAGGTTGGGCCCTTCCAGAGTAAGGTAGTTAAAAAGCTATGAAAGGACACACAGAGATGGGCGCAGTGAGTGACAGAATCAGGAAGACTCAGAGCAAGCATGGAAGTCTTCGAGTCTTCATTGTGCGACAGTGAAGCCTGAAAATGAGGAAGGTAAAAGCTGGTTCAGGTAAAAGAAGATCCTTGACTTGAACATCAAATGTGGAATCATGAACAGCCTCCACTTGGAAGGGTCACGGAACAGAAGCATCCACGAGAGAGTCAGCTCTTAGCTAAGACAAGGGGGGCTACCACAGGTGTTAAATGTGAAGGAATTTCTTAACCATGCCCCCCAAAATTCTTGTTGCTTTCCCTTCCCTTGATTCTTTTGTAGATTTATCTCCTTAAGGAGCTCTGTTGAAAAAAAGGTGACTTGGTCAAGGTAGAACATTCTTAGGTTTTGCAGCCCGAAAAATCATTTTCCTTGGAGGCTTCAGCAACCGTCATAAATGCAAGGACAAGCTTCAATATGGTCAAGGTCCTTCAGGAAATGGAGAAAAGAATGAACATGCCAGGCTGTAGGTAATGTGAGATCACAGTGCTGTCCAGAGCTAGCAACTGCAATAATTTCAGCATCCAAAGGCCAAGACTTCTGGAACCAGAGGAAAGGGGAGGGGGGGAAGCCAGATTCTCTGTGCGATTGAAAAAGAATATTCAATTTAGAGGCATCATTTGTGTACACAAATGGAAGGAAGGCAAAAACTATTCGATGGAAGGCTTCTTTTTTTAAATTATTGGCACTTAGGGTGCCTTGAGTGGCTCCGTGGGTTAATTGTCCAGCTCTTGATTTCACACAGGTCCTGAGTTGAGCCTCCCATGGGGGTCCACACTGGGCATGGAGCCTGCTTAAGATTTTCTCTCTCTGTTCCTCTCTCTCCCGCCCCTCCCCTCCCCCACCCTTTCTCTCTCTCCCTCTCTCCCTCTCTCCCTCTCTCTCTCTCTCTCTGTCTCTCTCTCAAATTTTAAAAAAAAAAAATTTTTTTAATTAAATTACTGGCATCGTATTAAGTTGGGTTATACTGCCATCTGGTGGTCATTATAATTCTGCATGACCCAACACCATCCAAACACAACAGGAAGAAGAGGAAAGCAGAAGCCAATTCTTCCCACATTATATTAGAATCCGGTTAAATTCTACTTTGACATAATTTGTAAACTAATCTGGTAACACCAAAGAAGCTGTGGGGTCAACTACTTTGGTCTCAGGTGAGTGTATACCAGATATATCACTGATTTTCTACAGCATCAGCTACTTCACCATCAGTGGAATGGTCAAGAGAGCAAGTTGCCGGCGATTGAATCGCACCTTGGCCCCTGGGAGTCCTTAAGCAAGGCATTTAATTTCTTTTCATCCCACGTTCAGCATCTGAAGAATGATGATAATAATAGCATATTATTTAGAGTTTGCGAATCAGAGCTAATTCATAAATGTAATTGTTTAAAACAGTGCCAGGAACATAGTAAGTGATCAATTAAACTATTACTCCTTCAGAAACAGACCATAGGTTTGTCAAACTCGAGGAAAAAAATAATAAAGATTCTCTCGTTCCATCCTCTTCTTCACTTGTGCCCAGAAAAGAGGAATTTGGTTATGATAGGTCAGATTTCAGAATGCTAACTGGATCCAGTGTCTAGTAGACAGAAACTTAGACAGACAAGCCTCTACTGGTAAAAGCCACTTGTTCAGTTTCTCCTGGTTATCTCAGATATGGTTTTATCATCGGAGTCCTTAACGCACGAGCGTATGGAGAACCCACTTTACAAACCTCCAAAGTCTTCTCTTTTCTCACAAGGCCCATGTCATCTGGCCTCCAACCACTCCTTTGATCCTATACATGCTCACTCTCCTCCTCTCTCATCTCTTCCCAGCCTCAGTGGCCTCCTTGCTGTTAGTCATGCACAGGGGAGCATGCTCCGCCCCCAAAGTTTTATACTCCAAAACCCTTCTGCCTGGATCACTCATCCCCAGATATCCAGAAGGCTCCCTCCCTCACTTCCTTCAGATCACTCCTTAAATATCATCTCCTCAGAATTTTCCCCTAATCACATCATCATAAAGAAAAATGTCACATTCTAGCTGATTCTGCCTTTATTCAAAGCGCTAAACAATTTGACATATAATTAATGTATTTACCTCTTTGATTGTCTATCTCCCTCCACTCGAATGTTATCTCTCTGAGCTCAGGAGCCTTGTATAGTTTTGTTCACTCTAACAAGGTTAAACACAGATCTTTCCCTTTTTTCCTGAACCTGCTGACCAAGCCAGACTCAGAACCTCCAACTTCCCATTCCTGTCTCCTGATTGATTAGCTAGGATTAGAACTGCATGTGCCCTCCTCACACTATCTAACCACAGAGGAAGGCATTTCCTATTCAGATAACTGACTGTACTTACCCCACTTCCAAAAATACTTCAACTGTGGATCGCCCCATCTGCAGCTTCGTTTCTCTCGTTATAATATCTAGGGCAAAACCCTCCTGCTGAGTCACTGTGACATTCAGATCTGGGGTGGTCTTATTGCAACCGCCTGAATAAAACCAATCTTCTTACATCTCTGGCTGTTGTTGTGACGCCACCTGTATCTCCATCATATAAGATGATTTTTAAAACACAGTCAGCACTCCATAAAATTTTGTTGAATGAATGAACTATGGAGAAAGAATTCTCCACCTGATCCTGCCCAACTTGCTGGAGTCCTGAACTGGACTTTGCCACCAAAGCCCTGGTTAATTATAAAGACTTAATTGACTTTGATTTTGATTTGCTTTTGCTTTTCTTCTTTTGTATACACACAGGCCCTTAGGATCTCTATGGACTGGAAAAATGACAGGGTTAATACAGGATCGTGGTTTTTCAGACTCTCGTTACTTTGCCTTTCCAGGAACATCAGCCCATCTAAGGGACAGAGAAGTAGGCTTTAAATATTCCAGTAGAAGTATGTAGATGTACATAAGAGTTGCTCAGAAGAGAAATGTCTCACTTATGTGTAAGAGTAGGTATATCTATTAAAGAGTCGACGTGGGTCTTTAAGACTAACTCAAACTGGGGCGGGGGGTGGACAGCCCTGGGTATGAGGAACAGGAGGAAGAAACAAGGTGTGGAATCTATAAACACTAAGGATTCCTCCTCTGTCTTTGAATCTACTCTTCAACTTTGACGTCAGCATTAGCCTTTGGCTAAATGCTCACTTCCCTTTCTGACATTACTGAAAGGCGCATGACCAATGATCATATTACCTCATGGATACCTTCATGGTTAATAACCTAAAATCAGAAGCACCTCGGCGGCTTGGTCAGGTAAGCATCTGCCCTCAGCTCAGATCAAGATCTCAAGATCCTGGGATCAAGTCCTGCACTGGGTTCCTCTCTTAGCAAGAAGTCTGTTAAATTTAATAAATATACTAGTCTCTCTTATCTTGCTGGGTCCCTCATTAATAAGGTAAGTAAATCTTTTATGTATTCTCATACCACATTATATGAGAGTCAAGGGTTTTTTCACCCCAAGTTCTTAAAAAGTAGAGTTTGATGGAAATAAGGAAGGAAAGAGGGGAAGAAAAAAGAGAGATTTTCTTCTCAAGTACTCTCAATAAAGAGTAACCCTGGCACTTCCCTTCCCCTTCATCACTTCTCCTCTCCCTTTCCGCCCCTCCACCCTCTGCAGGCTCTCTCTAGTAAATCCACCGCACAACCTGGAGACTAATACAAAAAGCACTTTCTGCCGTCACACCACAGAGCTCCGGGACTTGCCAAGCCTAGTCTGGAGTCTCACTGCCCAAGGAGGAAGAAGCCATGGGATAATCCCCTCTGAGCTATAGTCACCTCCCAAGTTAAATAAGGCCTTGACCGAGAGAGGTTTTCACCTAACTGCCTCCACAGACACCCCCTGCCCCCAGAGCATTCCCCTGGGCTCCTCGGGGAGCACATCGGGGCCTGGGACCAGAGCTGTGTGAGCAGGGCTCTGGGTCACTCACCCACCATGGCTGGCATCAGAAGAGCTCAACTTTAAACCTCCTTTAGAATACCACACTTCTGAGTAAGATTTAATTAGAAGCAAAGGGTATTGTGGGTTTTTACTTGCGTACGCATTTGAAATGTTTATGACATTTAAATCCTTCAAATATCAGCTTTTAGCATTAGACTTTTCAGTGTAGTATAATCATTCCATTTGAATAATATATCCTCTCTCTATATATAAATGGCCAGTATCATATCCATTGTTATGTAGTATCATAACTGGGCTAATAACTGCAAGTTGCTTAAAATATTTTACCTTTATGTGGCATTTATGTAGCATTTAAATTATTAATGTACCGCTGTGTAACACTGAATCAAGCTATTTGCCCGTTTATGAATGGAATCTACGCCCAATGTGAAAGAAAATAGAAGTTTGCAGGTGCCTGGGTGGCTCAGTGGGTTAAACCTCTGCCTTCGGCTCAGGTCATGATCTCACGGTCCTGGGATCGAGTCCCACATCAGGCTCTCTGCTCAGCAGGGAGCCTACTTGCCCCTCTCTCTCTGCCTGCCTCTCTGCCTACTTGTGATTTCTCTCTGTGTGTGTCAAATAAATAAATAAAATCTTTTTTAAAAAGTAAAGAAAGAAAATAGAAGCTTGCTTCTGGCAAATATACACTGGAGAAAATGTCCATCCCCGGAGGTGGATCAAGCCAAGATCAGGGACACCTGCCTGCTGTGTAATTGCCAGTCAAGTTGCACAGCGGCCCCATCCCCAGATTTCAAGGAGAAGATCCAAGGCCTTTCACTCAGATAAGATGGTCTCTGAGAGAAAAGAAACCAAGGCTTTGTTGGTTTGCTTGTTTTTGTCTCTTGATAATCAAACTGAACACAAAACATTGCTCAGCTCCCTATTTCCACCTCTCTACATTGCCTTTTCTTCAAGTCCCTTCCTTTGGATGTTGGTGGTGGTGGGTGCACGGGTCATTCTTTTTTAATGCAACAATGGGGTTTTTTGTGATTATATATATATCTGAAGGGAAATGTGAGGATTAGAACCAAAAATACTCTTTTTTCCTCTCACAAAAGCATAGGCATACCCAGTTTGTACTGGGATAACAAATAACAGTGACCCCATTGCCTTCTGTCTTTTTCTTCTGCTATCCTCATCACTGGGCTTCTACATTACCACTTGGTTGAAGATCTCTCTTCCACTTCCAGCTCACATGTCCTCATTCCGGCCAGTAGAGAGGATAAAGGGGAAAAGAAGAGCACACCCATTCTCCCCTCTAGGGATATTGCTCAGCAAATACACAAACCAGCAAATACACAAACATATCCCATGTACATACTCCTGGCCTGAACTTAGTCTGCTGGCCATAACAGTAAAAACGGCAGCTGAGAAATCGTTTTAGGTCCAGCAACCAAGTGTCCAATTAACATTTGAAGGTTCTATGTCTGAGGAAGAAGAGAAGAATGGCTATTAGGGACTAACTTGCAATCTCTACTACCACCTGTCCCTTTGGCCACCCAGTTATCTGTGTGTACTTTTCCTCTACCTAGAAGACACACACCCCCTCCTCAAAAAAGATAATAACAAAGTTCCAACCAGGCATCACCTCCAGATCAAAATCCAGGATCTCTGGGTGATGAACTCTTTCTCAGTCAGGTCTAGATCTGTCTCTGTGATCTGATGATCTATAAGCTGCAAACCCTCATCTGCCCTAGCCCACCCCTAGTTGGCAGGGGCTTAGCATCCTAATTCTGGAAGTTTTCTTTTTTCAAATGTACTGCCACTAAATAACAGCAGTCATTAGACTTTCACCCTGCAAAGTCTGGGTTTTTGCTGCCCACTGGTCAATCACCAAGCCAGTGTCCTACCTTTAATCTGATGCATCTTCCCATTTCCAGGAGTTTAAACATGCTAAATGTGTCCCTTCTCCGCATATCTCTCTCTCTCTCTCTCTCTCTCTCTCTCTCTCAGGAATTCTAGAGTTTGCATGACCAATCCACCACAAGAAACCTGGATTTCTTTGATCCTCTCATTCTACCACCCACACCATGTGTTTTTCATGTTATGGCTGTTCTAGCCTTGTTATCATGCCCACATTAAAAGCAGCAGGAAGGAAAGAAAAGAAAGGAGTAGGGCATGTCCTCTCTTTAAGGAAACTTTTTAGAAGTTTAATGATCCTTTTCCCACTTACCTCAGATTGACCATATTTAAGCACATGACCACACTTTATCTGTGAGGGCCTTTCAGAAATGTAACTTTCCCTCTGGGAGGCCATGACTCAGCTGGATTTATGGGCTCTAATACTGATAAAGAAGGAAAGAATGGATATTGGAATGCCTAGCACAAGCAAGAATTCTTCTCTGTTTCTATGGTTTCCTCCTGGATAAATAAGGTTCTGCTTGTACAATACTTCTGGCCTCTCACTCTTGCTCCTGAGAGGTAGGGAAAATGATTTAATCAGATCTGTGACTTTGAAAAGTACAACTGGGAATGCCTAACCTATCTCCTTCCTCTCATCTGTCTCTTGAAAATAAGTTGCTTGCAGAAAGGACACAATAAACTCTGCACCCTCATGTCCCAAATTTTGTGGAGCTATTCCCTGACACAAAGAATCACAAGTGCTCAGTGCTGCCTGTGACTGGGTGTCAACCTGTCTAATTCTGAAGGCCAAAATTACGAAGCCCACATGCCTATATGTCACATTCTCCAACACCAACTTTATCAACAATGGAGCTAATTATTTTACCTCTATATGTCTTACCTTGTCTTGTCCAGCTCTTAACCATTTCAGAAGCTAAGCCTATAATACAGTACTATTTATTTAACCCATTTTCAGGGCAGCATAGATAATGGATGTTCACTGTGAAAATTACAATCAATATAAGAGTAAGGAAGAAACTAAAGATTAACAGAAATCCCAATTCCACTATTTTAGGGTTGCCATTATCTTCACGTTTATAACCATGTTTCATATATGTCTTTATGCACACATGCACATACATGTGTGTATAATTTCATACAAATGGGCTCTCATGCAGTTTTTATATGGTCATTATTTTACTTTTCGGAAGTAACCAATTTAAAAATCACACCAGAAAAAATTAAAGAGGCAGGAAAGACTTTATGCAAGGTTACTAAAATAGGAGAGAGAACTCAGAACTCAGTCTGAGCTCAAATCTACTGAAACAAAGGACTGCAGAGTTTTCAGGACTACTGAGGAAGAGGGATCACAGACTGGTTGTATTTGCTAATTGACTTCACCCAGAGGAAAAGTAAGCTCTCTCACATCTTCCCTAAGGGGAGACTCCCACCCTCCCAGAGACTGGGAGCCATGGGCACTGTCTTCCTCAATGATTACATTTCAAGAAGATGGTTCCCTAGGGGCACCTGGGTGGCTAGGTAGGTTAAGCCTCTGCCTTCAGCTCAGGTCATGATCTCAGGGTCCTGGGATTGAGCCCTGCATCGGGCTCTCTGCTCAGCGGGGAGCCTGCTTCCCCCTCTCTCTCTGCCTGCTGCTTTTCCTACTTGTGATCTCTCTCTCTCTCTCTGTCCAATAAACAAGGAAAATCTTAAAAAAAAAAAAAAGTAGTTGGTTCCCAGGTCTTCGAGAAAGACAGTCCTGGATTGTAAAAATTGTGAAAAGCTTTTTAAAATATTTACATCTCGGGCGCCTGGGTGGCTCAGTGGGTTAAGCCGCTGCCTTCGGCTCAGGTCATGATCTCAGGGTCCTGGGATCGAGTCCCGCATCGGGCTCTCTGCTCAGCGAGAAGCCTGCTTCCCTCTCTCTCTCTCTCTCTGCCTGCCTCTCTGTCTGCTTGTGATCTCTCTCTGTCAAATAAATAAATAAAATCTTTAAAAAAAAATAAAATAAATAAAATAAAATAAAATATTTACATCTCAAAGGGGCAGGAAGAGGTTGTAATTAGAAAAATTACAAGTCTTCGGGGCGCCTGGGTGGCTCAGTGGGTTAAAGCCGCTGCCTTCGGCTCAGGTCATGATCCCAGGGTCCTGGGATCGAGCCCCACATTGGGCTCTCTGCTCAGCAGGGAGCCTGCTTCCCTTCCTTTCTCTCTGTCTGTCAAATAAATAAATAAAATCTTTAAAAAAAAAAAAAGAAAGAAAAAGAAAAATTACAAGTCTTCTAAACTAATGCTTTAGGGAAAGGAAGCTCAGGAGCCTAGAGTCAGGAAGAAGCCTATAAGTGACATCAGCAAGATGGACAATAAGATATTCCCTTCTCATTCCCCTCTGAATAACAATAATTTGGTGGCCATCCATAGACAAAAGTGTCTCATAGAAGATTCAGGATCCAGGTAGGAGACTGTGAAACTCAGGTGTAGTTTAAGGCTTAGGAAAGCCATTTTCAAAATGCAGGCCCACATGGCCAACTCACCAACCATGGTCCCAGCTACAGCCATGGAACAGTTCTGTACCCCTGAGGACTCAGCAGTAGCCCTGGTTGACTTGGTCCTGTCACCAGTACTATATGCCGAGGGATCCAGGAGCAGTCCTGTACACTCATATGTCAGGTGTCTGGTAACGGGCATACAAAACTACTTCCCTCCTCCAGACACCAAACTGGCCCACAAACCAGCTCCAACCCCTCACAGTCATTATCCCAGAGGTAAGCCCAGAAAACTCAGTCAGACCATAGATTCTGAAAGGGCCTTGTAACTTGGCTCTGGCTTGTCCCTGTGAGAGTCTACAAACAGTCTTGCCGGCACAGAGAACCTGCAAGAGAGAGCTCCCATCCATGCCCCCCAAAGATCCTGAAGGAACCCTAAACTCAGTGTCAGCTCTTTTCAGTCAGTCACAGTCCAGGGTCAGTTCTTGTGATCTCTCTCTGTCAAATAAATAAATAAAATCTTTAAAAAATTAAATTAAATTAAATTAAAAAGTAAACATAATCAACAGAAATACAAAGGAGTTCAGCAAGGTTGCCAAATTTAAAAATTACAAAGTCTCCTGTCAATAACTAACTAGGAAAAACAATGGCTACTGTTCACAATAACAACAAAATCTATAAAATGGAAATGGATCCCTATATAATCCAGCTCAACAACATGTTAGCCATGTAACTTTGAACACTTTGTGTAACCTCTCTGGTCTTACTTTCTTCACCAATAACATGAAGATAACAATAAGAGTACCTACCTCAGGGGCCCTGAGTGGCTTGGTCAGTTAAGTGTCTGCCTTGGGCTCAGGTCCTGATGTCAGGTCCTAGGATGGAGCTCACTTCAGTCTCGCTGCTCAGTGGGGAGTCTGTTTCTCTCTCTCCCTCTGACCCTCCCCCAGCTCTTGCTCTCTCTTCTCTCAAGTAAATAAATAAAATCTTTTTTTTTAAAAAAGCACCTCATAAGGTTATTGTGAAGATAAAATTATTTAGAAGAGTTTTTGCCTAAAAACATTCAATAAATATTAGCAGATTTTTATTATACCAATAAAACAAGAAACACAACAGAAAAAATGGACAAAGAATGCATAATTCACAAAAAGGGAAACGGAAATGGCTAATAAGTATATGAAGATTTCCAGATTTATTAGTAATCAGAGATATTCTAATTAGAACAACCTTATCACCACTAATTTGACCAAAAAAAAAAAAAAAAACCTAGAAAAATGGATAAAACCAAATATTGGTATATTCTGTGTTGATGAGAATATGTGGAAAAATGGAATTTTAAACCATTCTTATTTTTTTTTTTTTTAAAGATTTTATTTATTTATTTGACAGAGAGATCACAAGTATACAGAGAGGCAGGCAGAGAGAGAGAGGGAAGCAGGCTTCTTGCTGAGCAGAGAGCCCGATGCGGGACTCGATCCCATGACCTGAGATCATGACCTGAGCCGAAGGCAGCAGCCCAACCCACTGAGCCACCCAGGCGCCCATAAACCATTCTTATTTTTTTAAGATTTTATTTATTTATTTGGCAGACAGAGATCACAAGTAGGCAGAGAAGCAGGCGGAGAGAGAGAGAGAGAGAGAGGGAAGCAGGCTCCCTGCTGAGCAGAGAGCCCAATGTAGGGCTCCATCCCAGGACCCTAGGACCATGACCTGAGCCGAAGGCAGAGGTTTTAACCCACTGAGTCACCCAGGTGCCCTGAATTTTAAACCATTCTTATAGTTCTTTTTAAAAAGGAATCCTTGATCATAAATCATGTATTGTTCTCATAATTCATTTCTGAATCCGGTCTGCCCTTACCTTGTATGGTAATTAGGATTTTGTAACGCTTCACAAAAAGGATTAGTCAATGTTTTTGTTTTTACTATCTTCAAGTTTTAGTACCAGGGTTATGTTAGCTCCATAAAATGAATTGGTAATTTTTCCATCTTTTCAAAGTTCTGAAATAGTTTAAATAACCATAAGAATCCTCTCTTTCTTACTGGGTTGATTGAATAGACAGCAAAGCCGTGTACATCCAATGCTTTGGAAGCAAGGAGTTTGAAAATGGTGCTGACAGGTTTTTGAAAGTTTTCCACAATTATTTCTCTATTTTTTTGCATTCTTAATTCTTTGGGGTAGATGTTAGCTATTTATGTTTTCATAGGAAGTATTCAAAGGTGATCTTATGGTTTTAAGTGCTGTATATACAGCTATATCTTTAATTTTCACTAATAAGTGTTTGGTCTTTCACCTTTTCTGTTGATTAATTTTATCAGTTCTTTTTAAAAATATGTGAATTCATTTATTATTTCTCCTCTTCTCTATGTTGTAGTCTATGGACCTATGTTTTCCTTTCTTTACTTCTATGCTACATTCCTAAGGTTTATTTTATTGTTCTTTCTCTAAATTAGATAATTTTTAACCCTCTCTTACTTAATAACTATTGCATTCAAGGCCTCCTCTTGTCAGACTCACTTCAGCTATAGTCCATAAGTTTTGATAATGTTCTTATAGCCATTAACTTCTTTTTTGATTGTCTTTTTATTATACAAGTACCATGAATTTATTTTCAATATATGAAATTCAAATAATTCACTTGGAAATGTATACACGTTCGGCTAAATGAAAAATCAGGATTGAAATTATAGGGTATGTAGAAATTAATTTAATAAAAGAGATTGAACCAAGATGGAAAATTGATCACAGACATCTACTCTCCTTCTCACCTCAATCCCCAAGAAAGAACATAAAAGATACATGAAACCAAAATATATCCCTAATAGTCTGGGAATCAAAAATAAATGACACCAGCATTTTTTTAGGAATCTTCAAACAACAGAAAGCAGAGAGAATCAGAGAAACAGAGGAATCACATCTGAAGAAGGGTTAAGAAAGACAGCAGTGGAAGAAAGAGTGGTTTGGGGAAACTAAGCCCAAGGTCACTGAATGTAAGGCATAAGAGCCTCGAGCATGAGCATGATCAGTGCAGAACTCCATGCAGGTCATTTAGACAGCTGATCTCTCCTACTGTGCAGAGCTCCAGGCAGCAGTGACGTATGCAGGCAATGGACTCAGAGGCATTGTCTTTCCAGAGCTTCAGAAGGATGAGGAGCCTCAACGGTGAGGAATTATCCACAACCACTATGGGAAGACAGTGATAACAGAATAAGCAAACTCGGATCTTCAAACTGAAAGATACACAGCAAACAAAACTCACCAAGCATTTGGGGAAAACCAGCATTATGAGAGAGACTAAATATTACAAGAAAGAAAAACAACTAAGAATGAAGAATGAACAGACCAACCACCTTCAGAGATATTCAAGGGCTGTTAGCAGGGTCATGAAAAAAAGTGGTCTGAATGGCAAATGGATTCAATTAAAACAGAACAGCCAGCTGAAGGGCACCTGACCTGGGTGGCTCAGGTCATGATCCCAGGGTTGTGGGATCAAGTCCCATGTCAGCTGCCTGCTCAGCAGGGATTCTGCTCCTCCCTTTCCTTCCCACTAGGGCTTTTTCTTGCTATCTCTCTCTCTCTCTCCATCTCTCCCTCTCAAATAAATAAATAAAATCTTTTTAAAAAAATAGCTGAAATAACAAGCTGAGAAGTTCTCCTGTATAGGAGGCTACAAGAAATACAAAGATAAAAGACATGAGAAACAGACCCAAAGCAAATGAAATTACTATCTCCAAAAGACATCTGCTCTCCCATGTTCACTGCAGCACTATTTACAATAACCAAGACATGGAAGCAACCATGGACAAAAGAAGGGATAAACAAAATGCTGTTATAATCAGTGGCATTTTTTAATTGAAGTATAGTTGACATGCAACATTACATTAGTGTCAGGTGTACAGCATAGGCATTGCACAGGTTTATACATTATGCACTGTTCATCACAAGTATAGCTACCACTTCACACCATCCAACACTGTTACAATACCAATGGCTATATTCCCTATGCTGCGCCTTTAATTCCTGTGACTTAGTCCCTCCATATTTGGGAGCTTGTATCTCCCCCTCTGCTTCACTCATTTTGCCCATGTTCCCTAGCCTCCTCTGCCCTAGCAAACATCAGTTTTATGGGTCTGTTTCTGCTTTGGTTTGTTTGTTTTGTTTTTTAGAGTCCACATATAAGTGAAATCATGCAGTATTTGTCTTTCTTTGTCTGACTTGTTTCACTTAGCGTAATACTCTCTAGGTCCATCCTTTCCTATCACATCTTTATCCATTCATCTATTGGATACTTGTGTTGCTTCTATATCTTGGTTATTGGAAAATGATGTTGTAGTAAACATAGGGTTACATGTATCTTTCAAATTAGTGTTTTTGTTTTCTTTGGATGAATAGCCAGTAGTGGAATTACTGGATCATATGGTATTTCTATTTCTAATTTTTTGAGGAAACCCCATACTCTCTTCCACAATGGCTTCACCAATTTGCATTCTCACTTATAATTCACAATAGTTCCTTTCTCCCCACATCCTCTCCAACAGTTGTGATTTCTTACTTTCTTGATTCTAGCCATTCTGGTACGTGTGAGGTGATATCTCATTGTAGTTTTGATTTGCATTTTCCTAATTAGTGATGTTGAGCATCTTTTCACGTGTCCATTTGCCATCTGTATGTCTTTTTTGAAAAAAATGTCTTTTCAGGTCCTCTGCCCATTTTTAATCAGATTATTTGGTTTTTTGGTGTTGAGTTGTAGAAGGGAAGCAGGGGAGCAGAGGGAGAGAGAGAATCTCAAGCAGGTTCTGCACCCAGCGTAGAGCCAGCATGAGGCTTGATCTCATGACCCTGAGGTCATGATCTGAGCCAAAATCAAGAGTCAGACACTTAACCAACTGAACCACCCAGAAGTCCCTCAAATTTTATACCATAAATATACACAATGTTTATTTGACAATCATTCATCAATAAAGCTGGGAGGAAATAATTTTTTTCATTTTAAAAATAGCTCACTTTAGGGGGCCAGTTGAAACAGGGTATCCTACTTCCCCACCATCTTGCCCCACCTCTAATTTTAAAAATAAAATAAAACTTGGGAATTGAAAAAAGGAAAGATAGTAAGGCAGCAGAATAAAGGTTACTAAGAATGGGGAGTGGGTAACTTTAGCTACAGGAGTCTAGGAAGATCTGTCTAGGAAAATGATTTTTGAACAAAGACCTGGAAAGTTTGACTATAAAGAATAAGTATAAGATGATGAATTCTAGAAATACGTTGTACAGCATTATGCATTTACTTAATAATACTGTATTGTACACTTAAAAATTTGTTAAGAGGTAGAAATAATGTTAAGTGTTCTTACCATTATAAAAAATTTTTTTTAAGATTTTATTTATCTGACAGACAGAGATCACAAGCAGACAGAGAGGCAGGCAGAGAGAGAGAGGGAAGCAGGCTCCCTGCTGAGCAGAGAGCCCGATGTGGGACTCGATCCCAGGACCCTGAGATCATGACCTGAGCCGAAGGCAGCGGCTTAACCCACTGAGCCACCCAGGCGCCCCCCATTATAAAAATTTTTTATTTAAAAACAGAAATTCACAGAAGAAATGTAAACAGCAATGAACTTATTATGAAAAAAACTTCAACTTAATTGATAAAATGAGAAATGTAAATTAATATATTAAGAAGCCACTTTCATATACAGTGTATTTGCAAAATTTTTAAGTCTGATAATATCAAACATTGAAGCAATCAATGGAAATAATCGTATACATTGTAGGTATCACCCCTGCAGAGCATTTGGTTTTAAGATTTTGGAAAACAACTTGACAATGTGTATTAAAATTGAAGATGCTATATCACACAACTACAACTCTAACCACATACCCAAGGAGACATAAACAAAAATATTTTTGTAATATGTTTAGCAAGAGGAAGAACTGGAAAGATAAACATCTGTCAAAAGAGGCATAGATATAGACTAATAGATTGACTATGTTCACACAATGGAATCCTGGAAAACAGTTTAAATAATGAACTACAGGCATATTTTTCACCAGAGATAAGTCTCAAAATAAAATGCGAAGTTAAAAAAAAAGTAAGTTTCAGAAGGGAAAAAAAATGTGAGACCATTTATTTAAAATTTAAAATCTGCAAAGCAATACTTTGTAATACTGATGGACACATGAGTATGTAATAAAAAAACCAAAAACATGCAGGAGAGGAATAAATCTTCAGTTAAAGACAGTGGCTATGGGGCGCCTGGGTGGCTCAGTGGGTTAAGCCGCTGCCTTCGGCTCAGGTCATGATCTCAGGGTCCTGGGATCGAGCCCCGCATCGGGCTCTCTGCTCAGCGGGGAGCCTGCTTCCTCCTCTCTCTCTGCGTGCCTCTCTGCCTGCTTGTGATCTCTCTCTGTCAAATAAATGAATAAAAAAATCTTAAAAAAAAAAAAAGACAGTGGCTAGTTCTGATTTGAAAGAAAGAGGAGTCAAGGTTCAATTGATTCTTCATATATTTATTTATTTTATTAATTAAATACACATACCATTAAAATTTGATCTAGCTGGACAGTAGGTATGTAATATGGATGTTTATTACATTATTCTGTTCTTGTCTATTTTTGACATATTTCACAAACTAGAATAGTTGCAATCAGTTTGAAATACCTGTAACAGAACTATCAAAAATGAAATTCCCACAGCTAGCCATTGCGCATATTAAAAATTTAGCAGTCTAACACTGCCCTCTGCTGGTCCAAACATGCTATGGCAAAAATTTTACCACAAAAATCAACAGAGAAGCCCGAGAAATCTCACATACTTCCTATCCTTCCACTCTAGCAGGAAGCAGTCTCATGTTTTGGGGTCCAGAGAATATAGCAAATACATACAATTTGTGCAAATTATTGTATAGAGAGGGTCTGCCCCAGGCGAAAGAGGAGCTGGGAACTTGAGGAAAGTTGTCTATGCAGGGCACACATCCAGAGAGAAGCCTATCTCAGGCCCACTGGGTGTCTTTGTGTCTCCACAAGAGAATACAAGGACGGGGTGGCAGAGGGGGACACTGAGTGAACATCAAGTCCAATATCTGAGCTGCCAGTGGCCTGAGAGAAATCTGATCCAACTTCTTTATTTACAAATGAAGAGTTTGAGCCTCCAAGAAGAAGAGTATCTCTTCCTGTGTCACCCAGTGACTTCAACCCACATGACAAAATGCACCCAGGGAAAGTGGGAAGAAAGCACATGGCAGTACACTGTCCCTAATGAGCTCTCGTAGACATCCCTGATTATTTTCATAATATTCCATGCTGCACTAGGCCCCCGTTAATATTCTCCCCCTCTTCAGCATCTTCACCATCGCCCACCCCATGTGCCTGAGGGGGCTATAATGGAATCGTCCTCCCACATTAGCTAGAAACTCAGAACGGCTTTGGATTTTGCCCTAGAAGGAGCAACACCCCACAGGAGGAGCAGTTAGACCTAGTAGTCCACCAAGAGACTTGTCTCACTGCATCGTTCCTATTGCTTAACTATTCTGCAAATTTAGTGGCTTCAAACAACACAAATCTTGCAATTCTGGAGATCAAATGTCTGAAATGCACCTCACAGGGCTAACATCAAGGCATCAGCAGAGTCACATTCCTTCTGGAGACTCTTGGGGAGAATATGTTTCCTTGCCTTTTCTGGCTTCCAGAAGCTGCCCAGATTCCTTGGCTTGTGGCCCCTTTCCTTCTTTAAAGCCAGCAATCCCATCACTCTAACCTCTGCTTCACATCTCCTTCTGATTCTGCCTCGCTATTTTCCTTTTAAGTATCTTTATGATTACACTAGACCTACCCACATAATCCAGGATAATCTCCTCATCTCAATGTCAGCTCGTTAGTAAACTTAATTCTACCTGCAACCTTAATTTCCCTGTGCCAGGTAACATAACATATTCACAAGCTGTAAGGATGAAGATGTGGACATTTTGGGAGGAAGGGGGCCTTATTCTGTCTACCATACTCCATCCCAGCCAGTGCTGGCTTGAAGAGAAACTGCACACTTCAACTCACAGTCTTTCCCTTAATCTTCCCTGACAATTTTCTCTCTCTCTCTCTCTCTCTCTCTCTCTCTCTCTCACACACACACACACACACACAGAGTCTAATTTCAGAGATCAGTGTGCACTGGAGAAGTGCATGAGTGCCAAGAGGGGATAATTACCTCTGAGCCTAGGAGGCTTGAAGAAACAACAGAGGAAATGGCTTTTACGCCAGACCTTGAGAATGGATAACATTTTGACAAGAGGAAAAGGAAGAGAAAGCATTCCAGTCAGAGATGGGAACACCCTTGGAGTGTTCAGGAACAGTTGGATGTGTCTTGAATATGCAGTAGATGAAAGGCTGGGAAATGAGGTTAAAAGAAGTTTGAATTGGGTTCTACAAAGCCTCGAAGGCAATCCAAGTGGGTGTCCTGACTTCTAGTGTTTCCGTATTTCCTCACTGCCTGAAACCCAGCACAGGGAGTTCTTAAGCCACAGAGAAGACTAACTACCATCTGACTGACAGGAGTTTCGGGAAGGGTTTCCTCTTTTGTCCTTTGTAGATAAGCTCCCTGCCTAGGACTCTTAAGAATCCAAAAATAGGAGTGACAGCTTTGGTCTCTTCCTACCTGAGCAGAATATGGCCAGAATAACTTCCCTGAGTTCCTTTCCCTCTAACCATGCTTGTATCTGTTATGGAGCTTGTTCCTTTCTTTGTTAATTACTTCTTCAGAATTGGAGATGCTTTGCTGCCCAGAGAGGGCAGAAGGCAGGAGGGATTGAGAGTATGTGATCTGGTTGGAGGATTTCTGGTCTCAGTTGCTGCCTAGAGTTCCTGGAATCATAAAGGGGATCAGAAGTTGCTTTGTCCATACTTTATCCCCAGACCTTACTTCTCCCACCATTCTAATGGAACCATCATGATATTTTGGCTCTTTCACAAATTGGCACCACTTTTTCATTCCTCAGGACTCTCAGTGACTTTCCCACCCCACTTTTCCTCCCCTTCCCCTGCTAACAAGCTCTACACCATCCATTCCACAGGTCTCCTCCTTCATGAACCTTCCCCAGATTATCCCCACTCTCCAAAATCTGAGGATTCCTCAGGGCTCCTGATGATTCCTAAGAACCTATAAATATGATTTGCAATAAATCGGCTGATGAGCTTGTTGAGGTCATGTCCAAGAGAATGATGGCAAAGTGAGCAAAGTGAGTTAGTCTTTTTTCACAAATGAGCCAGAACTTCTATATTTCATCAGCTGAGTGCAATCAATCATGAAATCTAATGCAGAAAGGGAAAACTGTAAAGACAGAAGTGGAGAAACCAAAGCAGCCAAGACACTGGAGGTGAAACAGGAGGTATAAATGAAATATCTATGTCAGAGAGTTAGGAATTAGAAGTCAAGGTCAGGGTCAGGGACTGAAGGATATTTGAACTAAGAATTTCATAAATGAAGCTCATTTAGGTAATGAATTTGTTCCTTGGGTGTCCAAAGCAGTTGAGATGAAACTTAGCAGAATTGGTCAAAGAATTGGGAAGCTCCAGGAAATGAAAATTATCTAGGACGTGGGCAGGACATAAGATGGAAAGCAAGACTGATCCAGGAGCGGAAGTCTTCAATGAAAGAAGAGGGGTCCCTGAGAGGTGAGCCGATGAAGCAGTGATGAAGAGTAGCCAGAAGACAGGAACCTCAGGAAAGCAGGGATGTTAGTCAGCCGCCTAGTCTGGAAACAACAACACCCACCCACGAGCCAACATGTCTGTGCGACCCACCTCCTGAGCCTGGGAGCCAGCTGCCCAGCCCCGCCAAGCAGACTGCCCTTCAGGTACAGCCCAGGGAAGAGGGAGCCTGAGAACCTGAGAACCTTGTGTTACTATGTTGGCAGTTTTCTGCTTCAATGAGTTTTGCTTTTATAACTGCTAATGCATTCCTCCTTTCTTTTGATTTGGCTTTTACATTTATATTACATTACATCTTAAGTAAAATGTTTTCGTTCCTTTATTTTTGATATGTCTCATTTTGTAGTAAAAATCAATAAAAATGAAGAATTCTCAAATCCACATTGACTGCAACCCACATGTGAAGAAGCAAAGTGTTCATATTTCAATTCCTAGATTGCTAGCGACTGAATGCCTGATTTACCTTTGACAAGAGATACCTAGAAAACTGCTTTTAAAAGTATTTCCAAATGGTTAAAAATTTCTGATTAAAATGTTTTTAATTCAATTCTATTGCATTACTTTGGAAAATGTGACCTGTACATTTTCAACTTTAAGGATTTGTTGACATTTTCTGTAGTGCCTAGCATTCATTGATGTCCCATATTTAATGCCCCATGGGAACTGAAAACGATGTTTACTTTTTGTTCATTGTGTGCAAAGCCATAACAAATCATCTTCATCAAAGCACTCAAATCTTCTATGTTGGGTTTTGGTTTGTTTGTTTTTTCTAATGTCTCCTATTGTGGTTGTTGTTCTTTCCTTATATTTTTAACAGATTTTATTTTATTCATCCCAGTGCAAAGTAGTTTTGTATATAGAAGTTCGTGACCATTTTGACTTCTTAGCATATCATACCTCTTTTTCCCCCCAAATAAAGACATTCATTTTTCCACTTAAAGATTTTTTTTTAATTTTTTTTAAAGATTTTATTTATTTATTTGACAGACAGAGATCACAAGTAGGCAGAGAGGCAGGCAGAGAGAGAGGAAGGGAAGCAGGCTCCCTGCTGAGCAGAGAGCCCGATGCGGGACTCGATCCCAGGACCCTGAGATCATGACCTGAGCCGAAGGCAGCGGCTTAACCCACTGAGCCACCCAGGCGCCCTCCACTTAAAGATCTTAACTTTTAGTCTGTTTTGTCTGATACTTACATGGCTAAATTGTTTTCCTTTGGTTAGCATTTATCTTGCATATACTTATCTACCCAAGTGTTGTTCAGTCTTGCTGTGTCCATTTATTTCTGCTGCATCTCTCACAAAAAGCATACAACTGGATTTTACTTTGTGACTCTGCCATCTATTTTGTGGGTGGCATTTTTCCCTTCTTTTTTGTATTTTTACACCCTTGCTGGCCTTTCCAAAATCAATTGAGTTTTAGCTTGCTGTTTCTATGTTTCTCCTAGTGGTTTTAAGAATTTATGTATCAGTTAGTATTTTATTTCAGTGACTAAAACAGAAACACTAAAATAAGAAAAGCTTAAGAATATGTATTCTCTGGCTAAAATTAATAAGTCAGGAAACAACAGATGTTGTTGAGAATGGGGAGAAAGGGAAACCCTCTTACGCTGTTGGTGGGAACTCAAGCTGGTGCAGCCATTCTGGAAAACAGTATGGAGTTTCCTCAAAAAGGAAATAGAGCTACCCTACGACCCAGCAATAGCACTACTGGTTATTTACTCCAAAGATAAAAATGTAGTGATCTGAAGGGGCATGAGCACCCCAATGTTTATAGCAGCAATGTCCACAGTAGCCAAACTATGGAAAGAGCCCAGATGTCCATTGACAGATGAATGGATAAAGAAGATATATATATGTAGATATATATATAGATATATATATATGTGTGTGTGTATATAATTAAATCTATATATAAATATATAAATAATTATATAAATAATATATATAAATAATATTATTATATAAATAATATATTATAATAATATTATTATATAATAATATAATGTAATATATAATAATATTATTAATAATAATATAAATGAATTATTATATAAATAATATATAAATAAATTGAATAAATATATAATTAAATTTTTTAAATATATATAATTTTTAAAAATATATATATATAAAATTTAAAGGCATATATATATATACAATGGAATACTACTCAGCCATCAAGAAAAAAATGAAATCCTGCCATTTGCGACAACGTGGATATAACTAGAGGGCTTTCTGCCAACCAAAATATGTCAATCAGAGAAAGATAATTATCCTATTGATCTCACTGATATGCGGAATTTAAGAAACAAAACAGGATCATAGGGGAAGAGAGGAAAAAAATAAGACAAGACAAAACCAAAGGATTAACCAAAAACTTAATCCTATGATTAAGAGGTTATGATTAACCTCTTAATCATAGGAAACAAACTGAGAGCTGCTGGAGCGGAGCAGGGGTGGGGGTGGGGTAACTGGGTGATGGACAGTAAGGAGGGTACTTGATGTAATGAGCACCGAGTTTTATATAAAACTGATTAATCACAAGCCTGTACCTCTGAAACTAATAATACATTATATGTTAATTAACTGAATTTAAATTTTTTAAAAATTTTTAATTAAATTCATGCAAACCAAAAAAGAAAAAAAAAAAAAGAATATGTATTCTGGAATGTAAAGGAAGTCTGGAGGAAGGCAGTCCAGAGCAGAAGTGGAGGCTCGACTATTTCAAGAACCCAGACTCCCTCTCTCCTTCTGCTCCACCATTCACAGAGAATAATTTCCATTCTCAGAATTACACAGCGGTTGCTAGGGTCCCCCCATCATGCCCAAGTTCCATGCAGGAAGAAAAAAAGAAGAAAGGATATTGGACAGATCTCTGCCAAAAATCAACATTCTATTAGCTATGTGATTTAATTTTTTAACAAAGCTATTTAAAAAAACATCTCCCTAAAAATATGAATATCTAGGGCGCCTGGGTGGCTCAGTGGGTTAAGCCACTGCCTTCGGCTCAGGTCATGATCTCAGGGTCCTGGGATCGAGTCCCGCAATGGGCTCTCTGCTCAGCAGGGAGCCTGCTTCCCTCTCTCTCTCTCTCTCTCTCTCTGCCTGCCTCTCTGTCTACTTGTGATCTCTCTCTGTCAAATAAATAAATAAAATCTTTAAAAAAAATATGAACAACTAAATACTATGATCTCAGGTGCCTCCTTAGCGCAGTAGGCAGTGCGTCAGTCTCATAAATACTACGATCTCTCCTCAAAATAAGGTATGTATCCTTTCTTTAATTTTCTGTCTTTCCCAACCATCCCTCCTAAATAATAATGAAGTGTTATTTCCATATGATGATCAATTATTGTACTGTACACTCTTTTATTGGAGGTCAATTTTTAAATTGTATGAAATATATTAACAATAATTAACAATAACTGTAAATTATAATTAGTGCTCATCAACTGTTACTGTAATCTACATCATCTTCTTTCTTAAATTTTTAATCTGCTAAGAGTAATTTTTTTCTTTTTTTTTCCAAGATTTTATTTATTTATTTGACAGACAGAAATCACAAGTAGGCTGAGAGGCAGGCAGAGAGAGAGGAAGGGAAGCAGGCTCTCTGCTAAGCAGAGAGCTGAATGCAGGGCTCGATCCCAGGACACGGGGATCATGACCTGAGCCGAAGACAGAGGCTTTAACCCACTGAGCCACCCAGGCACCTTGAGAGTAATTTTTTCAATGGTATAAGAACAGCCCTGTTATTTTGTACCTAATTCTTCTATGACATTTTCTAACTACGGAAGTTCCGTTTCCCAGTTCTTTCTCCTCAAAACCAAGTAACCTCTGCTTCTTGTCCACTGACATCTAATCTTTGAGTCTTTTGCCATTACAGCTGGCTTTCCCTTGCTTGTTATTTTTTTCTGAAAACTTGTAAATTATTACCCTTATCCCCAAAATTCAGATTCCAGCAATTTCACCTAGCCATTCCCTTTTCCCCTCAGGCAGTTTTGATCAGAGTTATTACTTCTTCACTTCTGAATTTTTTCTCCTCCTTCTTTATATTCTGATTTATTCTTCTAACCTCCTCTCAAACTTATCTGATCTCCTGGATCTGTCCTTCATGACTCTTATCTTTATCATCCCAATTCCCAGCTCCTTGTCTTTTTGGTCTATGCTGTGGGACTATACTGTAACACGATTTCCAAGTCACTGGTTCATTGTACAGCCATGTCTTCCAATTATTTGGAATGTTCTTTTGATAAGTGATTTTTTGATTTGTAAGAACTTTGGGGGGACACCTGGCTGGCTCAGTTAGTTGAGTGTCTGCCCCTGTCTCAGGTCCTGGGATTGAGCTTCGCCATGGGACCGCACCCTCCTTTGGGCTCCCTGCTCAGGAGGGAGTCTGCTTCTCCCTCTCCCTCTTTCCCTGCTTGTGCTCTCTTTCTCTCTCAGTCAAAGAAATAATAAAATCTTTTTTAAAAAAAGAACTTTCTATGTTCAGACCTTGATTTATAAATATAATATTCATAATATTTAGGAATTATAACATAAAATTTTCTGAAGATAATAATTATGAGCGTTTAACATTTGTTTGTTTCATACCTAGCTGATTATATCTTTTATTATTCTTGGCCCTTCTTTATAATGTTAATTTCCCTCAAATGTTTGCTAGCTTTGCTTCAAGTGAGGTGCCAAGTTGACTTCATAGATACCAGGCATTGGATCTTCAGCGTTTGTAAGGACTGTGGTTGCCTGGAGCTAACGAAGTGTAGTCCTGGCATCAGTGGGATGACAGAATTACCAAGGGTGTGCCGATGGAGAGCTAGCAGATGACCTGGCAACAATTTGGCTCTCAGGCACTGTCTTTGGTATATTTTTGTTGCATAAAGCACAGTTCTTTTCCTTATTCTGTGACCATTTTGGAGACCCAACCATGCTACGCCTCTCCAACCTCACACAACAGCTGATCATTTCCCATTGACCCCAGGAGCAAACCCTTGAACCAACCATTCCATAAACAAATGAGGGGAAGGAGAAGTGACCCAGGTGTGCAAGGGAGGATTATTTGCTTAATTACCTCTGGAATCACCCTGTGGCCCATCCCTCTTCCCTGACTTTCTGATTCTGAATTTAAAGTCCCCCCACCCGCAGGTCCCTCTGGGAAGAGGGCTTTCCTTCCTGAGGCAGCTCTCTCCACATCTCTTATGGGGTTGTTCTTAGGTTTACTCAACTCTGCTTTTTCCATCATCTGATCCCATTTGCCATTCCCTTTTTTTAATTAAATAATAAATATTTATGCAATAAATTTTATTGAATAGATCTAATATACCTGTCATGTTTTTACATACTACAGAGGCAGCGATAAACAAGATCAAAACTGCTATCCTTTTGGGCTCACTTCACTGCAATAAGTCAACACTGCAGAGATAGGAAAAGGTCATAAACACTCATTCTCCCCACATTCTCTAGGCCCAGCCCCATAAGTAAGTAGTTTTTTTATGTATTCTTCCATATCTTTCTCCAAGATTGTATAAATATATATATATATGTATGTATATAATATGTATGTATGTATGTATGTATGTATGTATATGGGCTGTTTTGTTTCAAATGTAAAATCTCATTCGATGTACTGTCTATGACTTGTTTTTTTCCCCCACTTAATGCAGTATAAACGTCCTTCCAGCTCTACTTCATTCTTTTAATATCTGAATAATAGTCTGTATTGAAATTGCACCATACTCTATACAAGTATCCTCCTACTGATAGGCACTTTAGTATACTGCTGGTGTGGTTTTAGCTTACTTTTCCCTTTTTTTAACTGAATGCATGTGTGTATCTTGCTACTACAAGCCTATGATACATATCCTTGTCCATACATTTTGTGGACAGATGCTTTTGTTTCTGTAGAATTATTCCCATGATTCAGAATGCTGGGACAAATGATAGATGTATTTTTAATTTTAATAGATAATTTCAGGTTAGTTTCCAAAGGGATATGGCAAGCCATGTTCTCACTGAGAAGATATGAGGGTCTGTCTCCTCATATACTTGACAGTGCACAATGGTATCTCTTTTTTCATTTTTTCTAGTAAGATGGTGGAAAATAGTTCCTCATTGATGCTTTAATTTTTATTTATCTAATAAGGTAGAGAAAATTTCTATATTCTTATTGGTCATCTGTATTTCCCTTCAACAGATTTCCTCTTCATAATCTTGGCCCATTTTAGGGTTGATGTTATATTTCACTTCTTGTCATCTTACAGAAATTCTCTTTATAAGATGGATAGCAACCCTCTGAATATCACATGTATAACGAAAACGTGTTTCCTGATGTGTCTCCTATCTTTTCACATGTATATTATCTTTTAACATACACAGTTTCTCAATCTATGCATAATCATGAATGTTCATTTATTTCTAGTTTCTCTTGTTTTTCTCTCCTTTGTGAGAAGGTATTTTCCATCCCCCACGGTATTTTCATATTCTCTTAAGTATTCATTTATTGCTTTCTTTTATTTTTTAGGTTTTTAGACCATGTGGAATATACTTTATACATCAGATGAGGTAATAAACTACTTTCTTCTTGTTGAAAAGTTCTTTATAGTTTAATCATTTGTTATGTGATTATTTCACCCACTGAATTCCAACTAGAGTTTATTCATTTATTACTCTCTTCAGGCTTTGTGCATCAGGCCCAGCCAGGTCACTCAAGGCAGGTGGTTTTCTCAACAGAAGACATGACAGCCATCCTTGCTGAGGGGAATTGAGGCACTAGTAATCCTTGTTTTTAGCTCACTGCATCATTTTATTCATATTATCACCAGTGGTAATATGGGGGAAAGTGCAGCTGAAGAGGAAGGAAGGCATCAAGTGACCAGTTGATATGACAATAATGGTGTCATAAAAATCATAGTTACCGGGGCGCCTGGGTGGCTCAGTGGGTTAAAGCCTCTGCCTTCGGCTCAGGTCATGATCCCGGGGTCCTGGGGTCGGGCCCCGCATCGGGCTCTCTGCTCGGCGGGGAGCCTGCTTCCCCCCGCCTCTCTGCCTGCCTCTCTGCCTACTTGTGATCTCTGTCTGTCAAATAAATAAATAAAATCTTTAAAAAAAAAAATCATAGTTACCTGGTTTCTTCTTACAGTGCTGGAAAGTGTTCTTAGAAGAGTAAGGGGGGGAGAGACAGAGGTTATGAATATACAATTGGAAACACTCATGGAGAATCAGAGGCCTTCATGGCAACTTTGAAGGATTTGCCCATTTCCTGTACTCACAGGGAAAATGTGGCTGAGGACCACAGTGAGAGTTTCACAAGAAAGCTTTCAGAGTCACAATGCCAGTTAAAATTTCAACCCCTCTAGGTTTCTTATGCTAAAGGAAGGGCACTGGTAAGAAGAAGGAGGATCTTGGAATGGGATATTTGGGTAGACATGGTTAAAGCCAAGAACTGAATTTTCAGACTCCCCTGAATCTCCTTGTCAAGAAGAAGCAGCTCACCACTCATTGTTCTGGTCTTACCTCATGGTTTACTTAAGGATTTTTGTCCCTTGGGGAATTCTTTGACTTCTTGCAAGCTCAATAATGCTATTTTAAAAATATGTTCTATGCAGGTTCTATTTGTCTTGTAGTGAACAGAACTTTCAGAACAACTAGTCCATGATATGTTCCCTTATTCTTCCTTAAGCTCACTCTAGCCCCCCACAACTACACTGCAAACACTGTGACTGATTAATCCTCACTTTGTCTTTCTCGACCCATCAGCAGTGCATGACATAGTTAATCATAGCCTCTTTGAAACACTGGGTCCTCAAGGCTCTCAGGACCCTATTCTTTGTTCTTCTGCTCCCTTTCTGGTCACTGTTGCCCTTTCTTCTTTGTTGATTTCCTCCATCTTCCTGACCTCATTCTCTTCTTTCTCTACCTCCATGTTCAAGGTAATCTTATCCAATCTTTTGGCTTTAATTATCCTGCCCAGAAATAAAGAAATATCCCTTGAACTCCAACCTTATACATCACACTGCCTGTTTAAAATCTCCACCACGATGTCTAATGGGCCTCTCAAAATGGCCAAAGCAGTTCTCATGATTTCCAACACTACCCTCACCAACTAGGTTCCCTCAAAAGTCATTCCCAACTCAGTTCATAGCAACGGCCATTCTTGGAGCTGCTCAGGCCAAAAACCTGGCGTCATCTTCCACTCCCCCCACCACCACCCTCTCAATCTCTCTCTCTCTCTCTCTCTCTCACACACACACACACACACATCAATAAACAATCATTGGGCAAGTTCCTTCAGATTTACCATCAAAATAAGTGTAGAAACCAACAGTCATCATGTATATGGTATATATATAAAAAGTATATAGTATATATAGAAAAAATATAAAAAGCATATAATATTTATATATAATAAATAAATAAATAAATAAATAAATAATTTTTTAATTTTTTTATTTCTTTTCAGCGTAACAGAATTCATTGTTTTTGCACCACACCCAGTGCTCCATGCAATGCGTGCCCTCCATAATACCCACCACCTGGCTCCCCCAACCTCCCACCCCCCACCCCTTCAAAACCCTCAGATTGTTTTTCAGAGTCCACAGTCTCTCATGGTTCATCTCTCCTTCCAATTTCACTCAACTCCCTTCTCCTCTCCATCTCCCTATGTCCTCCATGTTATTTTTTATGCTCCACAAATAAGTAAAACCCTATGATAATTGACTCTCTCTGCTTGACTTATTTCACGCAGCATATTCTCTTCCAGTCCTGTCCATGTTGATACAAAAGTTGGGTATTCATCCTTCCTGATGGAGGCTTAATACTCCATAGTGTATATGGACCACATCTTCCTTATCCATTCATCCGTTGAAGGACATCTTGGTTCTTTTCACAGTTTGGTGACCGTGGCCATTGCTGCTATAAACATTGGGGTACAGATGGCCCTTCTTTTCACTACATCTGTATCTTTGGGGTAAATACCCAGTAATGCAATTGCAGGGTCCTAGGGAAGCTCTATTTTTTATTTCTTTTTTATTTATTTATTTATTTATTTATTTATTTATTTATTTATTTGACAGAGAGAGATCACAAGTAGGCAGAGAGGCAGGCAGAGAGAGGAGGAAGCAGGCTCCCTGCAGAGCAGAGAGGCCAATGCGGGGTTCGATCCCAGGACCCTGGGACCACGACCTGAGCCAAGGGCAGAGGCTTTAACCCACTGAGCCACCCAGGCGCCCCTCTATTTTTAATTTCTTAAGGAATCTCCACACTGTTCTCCAAAGTGGCTGCACCAACTTACATTCCCACCAACAGTGTAAGAGGGCTTCCCTTTCTCCACATCCTCTCCAACACACGTTGTTTCCTGGCTTGCTAATTTTGGCCATTCTAACTGGTGTAAGGTGGTATCTCAATGTGGTTTTAATTTGAATCTCCCTGATGGCTAGTGATGATGAACATTTTTTCATGTGTCTGATAGCCATTTCTATGTCTTCATTGGAGAAGTGTCTGTTCATGTCTTCTGCCCATTTTTTGACATGATATCTGTTGTGTGTGTGGTTGAGTTTGAGAAGTTCTTTATAGATCCTGGATATCAACATTTTGTCTGTAATGTCATTTGCAAATATCTTCTCCCATTCTGTGGGTTGCCTCTTTGTTTTCTTGACTGTTTCCTTTGCTGTGCAGAAGTTTTTGATCTTGATGAAATCCCAAAAGATCATTTTCACTTTTGTTTCCTTTGCCTTTGGAGACATATCTTGAAAGAAGTTGCTGTGGCTGATATCGAAGAGGTTACTGCCTATGTTCTCCTCTAGGATTCTGATGGATTCCTGTCTCACGTTGAGGCCTTTCATCCATTTCGAGTTTATCTTTGTGTACGGTGTAAGAGATTGGCCAAATTTCATTCTTCTACATATAGCTGTCCAATTTTCCCAGCACCATTTATTGAAGAGACTATCTTTTTTCCACTGTATATTTTTTCCTGCTTCATCGAAGATTATTTGACCATAGAATTGAGGGTCCATATCTGGGCTCTCTACTCTGTTCCACTGGTCTATGTGTCTGTTTTTATGCCAGTACCATGCTGTCTTGGTGATCACAGCTTTGTAGTAAAGCTTGAAATCAGGTAACATGATGCCTCCAGTTTTATTTTTGTTTTTCAACATTTCCTTAGCGATTTGGGGTCTCTTCGGATTCCATACAAATTTTTGGATTATTGGCTCCAGCTCTTTGAAAAATACCGATGGAATTTTGATTGGAATGGCATGAAAAGTATAGATTGCTCTAGACAGTATAGACATTTTAACAATGTTTATTCTACCGATCCAAGAGCATGGAATGCTCTTCCATCTTTTTGTGTCTTCTTCAATTTCTTTCATGAGTGTTCTGTAGTTCCTCGAGTACAGATCCTTTACCTCTTTGGTTAGGTTCTTGGTGCTATAGTGAATGGACTCGATTCTCTAATTTCCCTTTCTGTATTTTCACTGTTAGTGTATAAGAAAGCCACTGATTTCTGTACATTGACTTTGTATCCTGCCACGTTACTGATTTACTGTATGAGTTCTAGTAGTTTGGGGGTGGAGTCTTTAGGGTTTTCCATATAAAGTATCAAGTCACCTGCACAGAGAGAGAGTTTGACTTCTTCACTGCCAATTTGGATACCTTTTATTTCTCTTTGTTGTCTGATTGCTGTTGCTAGAACTTCTAATACTATGTTGAACAAGAGTGGTGAGAGTGGGCATCCTTGTCGTGTTCCTGATCTCAACGGGAAGGCTGCGAGCTTTTTCCAATTGAGGATGATATTTGCTGTGGGTTTTCCATAGATAGATTTTATGAAGTTCAGGGATGTTCCCTCTATCCCTATACTTTGAAGCGTTTTAATCAGGAACAGATGCTAGATTTTGTCAAATGCTTTTTCTGCATCAATTGAGAGCAGCATGTGGTTCTTCTCCCTTCTCTTATTGATTTGTTCTATTACATTGATTGATTTGCGAATGTTGAACCATCCTTGTAACCCAGGGATGAATCCCACCTGGTCATGGTGGATAATCTTTTTAATGTGCTGTTGGATCCTATTTGCTAGGATCTTGTTGAGAATCTTAGCATCCATATTCATCAGTGATATTGGTCTGAAATTCTCCTTTTTGGTAGGGTCTTTGCCTGGTTTGGGGATCAGGGTATGCTCTTTCATAAAAAGAGTCTGGAAGTTTTCCTTCTGCTTCAATTTTTTGAAACAGCTTCAGGAGAACAGGTGTTATTTCTTCTTTGAAAGGTTGGTAGAATTCCCCAGGGAATCCATCAGGTCCTGGGCTCTTGTTTTTGGGGAGGTTTTTGATCACTGCTTCAATTTCATCACTAGATATTGGTCTATTCAGGTTGTCAATTTCTTCCTGTTTCAGTCTTGGAAGTTTGTAGGTTTCCAGGTATGCATCCTGGTATGCATCCAGGTATGCATCCATTTCTTCTAGGTTGTTTAACTTATTGGCATATAACTGTTGATAATAATTTCTGATGAATGTTTCTATTTCCTTGGTGTCAGTCATGAGCTCTCCCCTCTCATTCATAATTTTATTAATTTGGGTCCTCTTTCTTTTCTTTTGGATTAGTTTAGCCAGTGGTTTATTGATCTTATTGATTCTCTCAAGGATCCAGCTTCTAGTTTTGTTGATGTGTTCTACTGTATCTCTAGTTTCTAATTCATCAACCTCTGCTCTAATCTTGATTATTTCCCTTCTTGTGTATGGGGTTGGCTGAATTTGTTGTTGATTTTCCAATTCTTTAAGGTGTAAACAGACCTGGTGTATTCGGGAATTTTAACTTTTTTGAATGGGGCTTGGATGGCTATGTATTTCCCCCTTAGGACCGCCTCTGCCGTATCCCATAGGTTTTGGACTGATGTGTCTTCACCTCACTGGTTTCCATGAATTGTTTAAGTTCTTCTTTGATTTCCTGGTAGATCCAAACATTCTTAAGCAGGTTGGTCTTTAACTTCCAAGTGTTTGAATTCCTTCCAAATTTTTTCTTGTGGTTGAGCTCCAGTTTCAAAGCATTGTGGTCTGAGAATATGCAGGGAATAATCTCAGTCTTTGGTATTGGTTGAGCCCTGATTTGTGACCTAGTATGTAGCCTATTCTGGAGAAAGTTCCATGCGCACTCGAGAAGGAATATTCTGGTTTTTTTAGGGTGGAATGTTCTGTATATATCTGTGAGGTCCATCTGGTCCTCATTCAAAGCTCTTGTTTCTTTATTGATTTTCTGCTTGGATGATCTGTCTATTAATGAGAGTGATGTGTTAAGATCCCCTACTATTAATGTACTTATACCAATATGACTCTTTATTTTGGTTAACAGTTGGTTTATATAGTTGGCTGCTCCCATATTGGGGGCCATAAATATTTATAATTGTCAGATCTTCTTAGTTGATAGACCCTTTAAGAATGATATGTCCTTCTGTATCTCTGACTACAGTCTTTAGCTTAAAATCTAATTTATCTAATATGAGAATTGCTATCCCAGCTTTCTTTTTTTTAAGGCCTGTTAGCATGAAAGATGCTTCTCCATCCCTTCCCTTTCAGTCTGGATGTATCTTTAGGTTCCAAGTGTGTCCTTTGTAGACAGCATATGGATAGGTCCTGTCATTTTATCCAGTCTGCAACCCTTGCCATTTTAAGTGAGCATTTAGGCCCTTCATATTGAGAGTGATGTCAACTTTTTATTGACATCATGTTGTCTGTGAGGTGTTTCTTTCTATAGATTGTCTCTGTAAATTTCTGTTCTATGTCACTCCTGGGTTCTTTCTTCTTTTATAGAACCCCCCCTTAATATTTCTTGTAGTGCTGGCTTGGTGTTCACATACCCTTTTAAACCTTGCCAGTCTTGGAAGTTCTTTATCTCTCCATCCATTTTGAATGTCAGCCTTGTTGGATAAAGTATTCTTGGCTGCATGTTCTCCTCATTCAGTGCCCTGATTATGTCTTCCAGGCCTTTCTGGCTTGCCAGGTTTCTGTGGCCAGGTCTATCATTATTCTGATGGACCTTCCTCTGTATGTAAGGAATCTCTTCCCCCTAGCTGCCCTTAAGACCTCCTGTCTGAAATTATGATTCATGAATTTCACAATTAAGTGTCTCGATGTCTTTCCAGACTCATTGATCTTGGGGGGTATCTTTCTGCCTCTAAGACATGAACACTTGTTCCATTCCTCAGATTAGGGAAATTTTCACCCAGAATTTGTTCAGCTATATCTTCTAGTCTTCTCTCTTTCTCCACCCCCTCAGGGATCCCAATAATTCTGATGTTGGAACATTTCATGACATCATTTATTTCCCTAAATCTGTTTTCATGGCTTCTAAGCTATTTGTTCCAGGCCTCCTCCTGATCCTTCTTCTCTATCAATTGGTCCTCTAGATCACTAATTCTATCTTCTGCCTCAGTTATCCTAGCTGTTAGAGTATTTAGATTAGATTGGATCTCACTGATGGCACTTTTGACCTCTGCCAGATCAGCTCTCACTTCTGTCCTTAGAGATTCTATGTTGTCACTAATGGTTTTCTCCAACCTATCCATTACCTGGATAATTGATACCCTGAATTCCCATTCCAACATACCGTTTATGTCTATATCCAATATTCTGTGGGAGAGGGCACAGTCTCTGAATTTTTCCTCTGTTGGGTGTTCTTCCTTCTAGTCATTTTGGTGAGAGGTGGTTGAGGGGATGTATAGCTGAATATTATCAACCACGACCCATGCAAGGTGCACTCTGGAAAGTTTCGGAGCAATTGGAAGTCACCACCTAAAAGAAAGAAAAAAGAGAAAAAGAAAGAGGAAAGAAAAGAGAAAACCCAGCCAAAATGAGCCCCAAAAGTAAGATTTATAAGGTATATAAACAAAAATGAACAAACAAAAGGACCGACAAAAGTAAATGACAAGAAAAACAGCCAAAATGAACCTCGAGAATAAGATTTATATAATACCAGAATAAAAACAAATACACAGAAACACTGACAGAAAATCTTTAAAAAAAGAAAGAAAGAAAGAAAGAAAGAAAGAAAGAAAGAAAATCAGATCTGCTACATGAAACTCCTTGCTGTGTGCTGCGTGAAAACTTATAAGAGATCTAGAGCTAGCCCTTCCTTTCCCTTTCTCCCACGCTGCATCCCAGTGCCCAGGAGGTGCTGCTTCAGCATTCATGGCAGAACAGGAAGCACCCAGGAGGCTGGAAGGCAGGAAGAAGAGTGAAGCAAAATAGGGAAGTGTGAGTCATTGATGACCACGTGGAACTACCTTGCCTGCTCTAAGCTGTGTATCTCTGTATTCTTTAATATGAAGACATAAATCTATCTTGGGTTTTCTATAACATGCAGTAAGCCCAGCTGATAGAGTAGTCTCTGCTTCCCCAGTCTATTCTCCACACAGCCAAAAAGATCATTTATAAAATGTAAGTTAGAGAATTCCATTTCTCCACTTAAATTTGTCCTTTCTTTGGGGCTTTCCTAGTCACTCAGAATAAACACAGAAGTCTTTGCAAGGGTCTGCAAGACCCCAGATGATCTGTGCCCCTACACTCAGAATCCATTTCCCACTAGTACCCCCTCTCGCTCCCTCCAGTCCTGCCACGTGGTTTTCTTGCCAGTCCCTGTGCCACCGGGATGGTCCAGCCTCAGGGTCTCTGCCGGCCGTGCTCTTCTCATGGATATCAGCCACCCTCACTTCCAGCAGCTCAAATGTCCCTTGTCAAAGAGATCTCCTCTGACCACCTCACCCCCAGCATGGGGGTCTCTGTTACCTATCTCCATCATAGAAACTGTCACCTCCTGGAATCTTACGTGTATTCATTTATATTCTGTGTACCCCTTCCCCCTCCCCCTCAAGGAAGATATAAGCTCATGACCACAAGGACCTTTTTCTGTTTGATCACTAGTCTTTCTCATTTGGGGCCCAGATTAGAAAACAAATAAATCTGATCATTTAACACAGAGGAATTTAAAGTCTGGAATAGTTACACAGGTGTGAATGAGTTTGAGAAACCATACCCAGAGCCATAATAGGGGAAGAAGAAGCCCGGTACACAAGGGAGGACGATGAGAAGCTTGCAGCTAAGGCCACAGCCCTGGAGTCTTGGGAGGGAGCCCAATGGGGGAGCTGTACAGAAAGCCCTTGGATGAGCCACCCACCCTCACGTTTCCACGTGGAACGTCCGTAGAATTGTTTAGGCTTTGCAACGAGGTTCTCTCCCCAGTCTGGAGAAGGTTTGCTGAAGAGGGCACACTCACAGCCTCAGCTCCAGGTCACACAAATACGACATACCTCACAGGTACAGGTGCTCATTTCTCAGTGCTTGGCCAGCCTTGACCAACCAGAAGAGAAGTGGACTCCAATTCAACCCCCACCCCAGACAGGGCTAATGACTTCTGGCCTTCCTCACCCACCCAGCCCACACTTCCTTGTCATCTGAGTAGGAGGGCATCACCCTGAAACCTTGAACCATTCTCTCCTGGGGACAGAGAAACAGGGCCGTACCCCATCCCAACCCTAACTTCTCACCTCCAGCCAGGTAAAGTCCCCTACCTTTTGTAGGTTATCTGCCCATACCCGGTTTCATCCTTATTCCCCCACATCTTGAGAAGCCTTTCTGAGCTGTGGCCACCAGGGTGAAACAGTCTTCTCTCCATGAACTCAAACATGAAGAGGAGAGAGTTTTTCAGGACAGTCTTTGTATTGTCTCTTTTCCCTCTCTTTCAGAGTCTCTCACTCTAGACAAATCTCTCTTAACTTTCTGCCAGCCAAATCTCTCCCTCTTCCTCCTGGTCCTTTCTATCTTTCTCTGCATGTGTCTCCATCTCTTCGTGTGTCTCTGCCTACCCACCCATGCCAGGCCCTGCTCTTCACCCTCTCTTGACTCATTCAAGCATGCCCTCCTCTGAGCATGTACCCTCAGTTCCCAGGAGCCCAGAGAGGGCTCAGACGCCTTTGCCAAAAGGATCCTCCTTCAGCGGCCTTTCTCCCTCCCCTTCTCACCTGACCCCAAATCCACTAAGCCACCTCTTGCTGCCTGAGGGCATTTACTTTGCTCCTTAGCAAAGAGAGGTATTTCCCAGGGTTCCATGCCAGCTCCAGTTTGCTATTTACTTTGGCAGTACTGTTGCCCTGCAGTACACTCTCCAAAGGTCATGGTGAAAACAGGCTGGGGTAGGGGAGTGGACAGTGGCAGGGACATGGATGATGTAAGAGATTTTTTCCGGGTTACCTGGGGCTCCTACCTCCCCACAAGAAGCAGCCCACACAGCTCCAAGCTCTAAGCTTGGAATGTCACTTGTAATGCTTGGGAAGACAGCGGTGTGCTGGAAAATCGCATGAGTCGACCTCCTTCGGCTTCAGCCCTGACCCTCTCTGAAGGCTCTCCCTGGGCTATGGAACTGTTGCATTCCTCCATAGAGCCCATATCACCTGCCCTGAGCCTTGAGGCACTTCTTCCCCTAAGACCAGCCCAGAAAAGTTAAAATTAAATTAAATTAAATGTATAACTTGTGTATGAATTCACAGACAAAACAGATACTCAGTATCCCCCCTACCTCACTCAGAGACCCCATATCACACACACACCCGTGCTCCACTGCCTCATAACCAGGCTCCTGGCCTTCCCGTGGGGTGCTCACAGCACAGCTCTACTGTCCCGTGCTGGCTCCTGCCTTCCTGCCCACTGCTCCCAAGCTGCCCTGAAAAGACAGGAAGAATCTCCCTGATACCACTCTACTCCTTGCCCAGAAACTCTCCTCCACCCCTCCCCCTAGCATTTGTCAATGACACGGGCCATTCCCCTCTGACTGTCAAGAGCCCCTTGTTTCCCCACAGATCAGCTGTGAAGCTCTTGTCCCATTGAAGCAGTTGACCAGAGGACAGGGAACTCCCAGGGAGCCTAGGAGAGAGGGAGAACCAGACCCTGGGGCTCTGTTTCAGAAATTTGTTATGAAATTATACTGTCTACCACTGGCCAGGGAACTACCTCACCCTGCAGCGAGAGCTTCCTTGTTCTCCCCAGCCCTGAAACACACACACACACCCAAAGAGAGTAAGAAAACTATGACAAAAATAACTGATTGTAGATCTCCTATCTCAAAGAAGAGCGACAACTTTCATCCAGGAAGAGATAGTTGTTTTGTTCTGTTTTTTTCTGTTGCTTAAAAATATTCACTTACTTGCGGAGCATAACAAATAACACAGAGGACATGTGGAGATGGGGAGGAGAACAGAGTTGAGGGAAATTGGAGGGGGAGATGAACCATGAGAGACTATGGACTCTGAAAAACAACCTGAGGGTTTTGAAGGGGCGGGGGGTGGGAGGTTGGGGGAGCCAGGTGGTGGGTATTATGGAGGGCACGCATTGCATGGAGCACTGGGTGTGGTGCAAAAACAATGAATTCTGTTACGCTGAAAAGAAATATATATATATATATATATATATATATATATATATATATATCCTGAGGGACCCTGAATGACTTTGGTTGGAAAGGTGAGGTTTATGTGGACAATAAGAAAGAAGGACAGTGAAATGAACCAGCGTGCTGAAGAGTCCCTATAAGTGGTAAGCACTCAATAAACACTTGTTTTGTGAAGGAGTGAGGAGAGAAAAGTGAGAAAATTAAGGGAGGGAGCTGAAGAGGGGACAACAGCCAGGGGATGGTGGAAGTTGGGGAAGAGAAGCATTGTGGTAGAATGAGAGGCCCCAGACGGGGGCTGGATAGTGAGAAATTCTGTGTCAGCCACAGCTGACGAACATTCACTGTTGGTGATCAATGGTCAAGATAAAAGGGTCATCCTGGGCAGTCAACACAAACCTTCAGCAAGAGCCTCTCACACAACAGCTTCATGTTGGTGGTGCTCAGAGGAATTCAGACAAAGGGGACCAAGTCTTGTGTTTGGGGAGATTCGAAGCCAATAGAATAGATCCTGGGAACAAGATAGATTGGTAGTTCTGCCAGAGAAGGAAATCATAGGGAGAATTGATCATGAGGATAGAACCCCCTGGGATTACTGATATTTGGTGAATGAACTGGACTCCCCACACACAGTATTTTTCATGTATAAAAAGGAGATATTAAAGAAGGTTGGGGAACAAGGAGACTCCCAGCCTTGAGAAAGATGTTTTTGTAAACATACAACCATACTGTGTATCTATAGAGCAAAACTGCATACTGACAGCAAAAGGTAGACTCAGAATAAAAAGCCATCCCCCCACGCCAGCTCCACTGTGCACAGACATGGTGTATTTGCTTCCCTCCTTTCTGCCAGGCTAGCAGTTAGGGATGGAATGACATCTGCCTAAGCCCCTTCCCCTCTAAGTGTCTCTGATCCATTATGGAAGCTAAATTCCTCCACGTATCCGGCTGGCTCTTCTTGGTTGCCAACTCAGAACAGGAAGAGAGGGAGGGAATGGAATTCTACCCCAGAGAGAACCAGAGGGAACCAAGGATTATGGCCATTTGGGACATTTCAGGATACAAATATCCTCCTAAGCTTCCTGGAATCTCAGCAGGGAACAGAAACCCTAGTGTCCTTCATACTCCACTGGTCAGCTTCTTTTTCCCCAAGGCTTGTTCACATGTGAGCTTACAGGAACATAAAAATCCTATTTGTCCAAGTCATTTTCATGATTGAATTGGCAATTCATGTATCTCGGCTTGCCACTCCAGTGCCTCCAGGGATTAAAGAATGGGTCAGGCCAATAGGGACTTGGCGAGGACTCAGTCCAAGTCCCATCAGTACTTTAGAACCAGCTCTAATTGCCAAAAAGGCCCAGAGTTAAACTGGGAGCCTCCTTCCTCCTATTTAGGGTCCCATCTTATCACAGCTTCCCATAAAGGCCATCCCAGTCTTCAAACAACTCCCTTCACCTCACATTTATGTCACCCTCATTGACAGGGGTCCCCTAAATCAATCTCACTAAGCTGATTTGTCCTGGTTTTGCCTCTCCCCTTCCACATCCAAGACTGGCAATAAGCAGTCTCTAGCTTGGCAGCCTGACTTCTACCTCCCCTCCTTTCTAATCCCCCTCACAGGATTCTTCTTTCAGGAAGGCCCCCAAAAAGGTATTGCTTCCCCTACACTTTCCCAGAATTGAAGGATGCCTCAGCCTTCCATTGCTTTGGGACAAAAGAACTTGGCTCAGTATATCAGTGGCCCTGCTAAAGCCAAGTCCAAGTATGTGATGGCAAGGTGAGAACAACTTTGTCACAAATAAATCAGAGCTTCTACCTCTAAGTGTCCATTATTCTCTTCAAACTAGTCATTCTGAGAGAAAAAGCCCTTGTCCCAAAAGAGGACCAATTATCACTTATATATGGAACCTAAGAAAGTCAATCTCAGAGGAACAGAGAGTAGAGTGCTGGTGACCAGGGGTCGGGGGATGCAGGAAATAGGGTGAGACTCAGCAAAGGGCATGAACTTTCAGTTCTAAGATTAACAGGTTTGGGGATCTAATGCATATAATGGTGATGATAGCTAATAATACTGTATCATATACTTGACTATGGCTAACAAGTAGATCTTAAATACTCTCACCACAAAAAAGAAATAAGAACTATGTGTCGGGATAGACGTGGTAGCTAAGTTTATGGTGGTGATCATTTTGCAATATACAAATATAACAGATCAACACCACTGCACACCTGAAACTTAACATGGTGGGATATCCAACTTATGTCTCCATAAAGCTATAAAGAAGAAAGAAAGAAAGAAAGAAAGAAAGAAAGAAAGAAAGAAAGAAAGAAAGAAAGAAAGAAAGAAAGAAAGAAAGAAAAGGAAAAGGAAAAGGAAATAGTGCATCTTTTGCTCCAAAAATATTTGTGGAAACTCCTCTTTTCAAATGAACTTTAGAACCTCTTTAGCAACCGGTACAAACTGGAAAGCCTCATATCAGGATGTCCAAGTCCCATTTTTTAACTTCAGCCTCTCTCCTCATATTCCTCACTGTTGGAACTGAATGTCCTTTGACTGCTTCCAAGTATCCACTCAGCCTTCATTGGTCTGTGATGTGTCACATGAGAATATTCAAAGCCTGGGGTGTTTATTCCAAGGTGTTTTCCTAGGAAAGCAAACCTCTTTGTCTTCTGCCCATACCTGGTGCTCTCACCCAAGGTGACCAATCAGCTTGCATCTGCTCAGCGCAACAACCTGTTATGGCAGTGCCAACAGATGCCTGACAAAAAGACGAGTGTAGTCGAAGTATCGAAAGACAATTTATGTTTGCGTCTTAGATATCTAGGTGTCTCCTCCATCAGGCTAGGAGCTCCCAGAGGGATTGGGTCATTCCTTCCCACTGAATTCTATTATTTTCCATCCCCTGCTCCTTAGGACAGGGTTCTGCACACTGGTATGAGAACTAGAGAGAGAACATGCTGGACATGAGGACAGTCAGACATAGAATCACTAGGACCTTCCACAGGAGGTCCAAGAAGATAGCCTCTCGAATGACCCAGGTACAAAGGGGTGTGTTTTTTAACCATTTCTGGAGAAAAAAAGAAGAACCCTTTCTGGAGTAGCCCCTACCTCTCCAGTCCTATGCCTTCCCACTCTGACCCTATTTAGGATTGACATTAAACTTGGGGCACTTATTTTAAATTAATGAAAAAAATCTTTACCACTCAAATCCCTGCCTTCCACCTGTGGGTATATCCCCTCAAATTCCTGGGCCTTGGATGAGGAGCCAGGCTAGGAGGCCTGGAGGGAGGGAGATATTTCCTGCCACAGGTTTTGGAGTCACTAACCCTGAGGACTCATTTACATCTGAAAAAAAAAAAATGGGTGCAAATACCAGGACCCATCCCTGTTGGCTTTCAAGGATCTTTAAAGGAGATGGGGAGTATCCACTTCTCTCTACAACCCCAAGCACATACATGCACTCGCATGTGCACATACATACCCCACTTGGACTCTCGTCTTCTAGCTCAGACTCCCCATCTCATGCCCATTGAGGCCACACCACCCTCCCTCCCCACCCCTCTCACTCCCTGGAGCTGCTCTGCTGTCAAGTCCTGTCCTCACAGACACTGCAGTTTTTATCCAACACAGGTTCTCCCTTCCACTCCCACTATCCCTGAACTACAACCCTTCCTTTCTAGTGGCTTCTTATTACAAGTACGATTAATCTCACAACCTTTTGTGTTAAGTTCAGTATCAGTCCCAGACTGTAAACTCCTTGTAGGGAGGAATCTTACCAAATTAATTTCTCTGACCTCAGTGCCCAGGAGCTGGAGGGAAGCCCAGGGGAAATAGCCTAAGATGGGGTTGAACAGAAATATAAGCTAGAGCCTCATTAGTCCAACGAATGCAAGGCATCTCAGAATCAGTGCACACCTGTCCCTGGCGCTCCCTCGGTCCACGTGCTTAGGGTTAGCCTGGGCAGACAGGAAAAAGTGAGATAATGTTTACACAAAGCTTGAAAGTAAATATTCAAGAATGGACCCTCAATAATCAACTGACCAGAAAGTCATGGTATCTGCCCAGTGTGTCATTAAAGGAAAGTAAGCCAAAGTGGAAGCAATGGTAGTCAGAAAATAACATTGATATAACTGTTGGCAAAAATCAAATTTATCCACAAAGGACCAGGACTGGCCAGATGTTGACTCCCAAGGACTGAATCAAGGCTCTTCTGAGGCATCCAGTAAAAATTCAGCTCCACTGTGTTCCATTCACATGTCTCCCCTGCCCTCCACCCAGGCCAAGGTGCAGGGTCAAAGGCATCAGAGAAGCAAAGGGGCAACACCAGAGGTTCTTGGCAGAGAAGATGAGTCACATGGGTTGCAGGAATCAGGGTACAATGACTCTCATAGCACAGCTTCTGTCTACATCTCAACTCCAGTGAGTTAAAATCACCTTCTCCCTTTGGAGGTCTCTATTTGTGATCCAACTTCCAGGCAAGATCTGCACAAGCAGGAAGAATGAGAAAAGAAGTTCAGAAAAGTCTGGTAGGTGGAGGATACCCAATTTTGCAAATACAGGGATGTCCCTCAGCTCTAAGAAGACTTCATGGAGAAAAGCCCTTCAACAGGACACACGCCAAGGGAGGAATCTTCTTCAAAACAGGTACCTCCCAGAATCACATATTCAATTCCTTCCTTTCCTTTACATTTAATAACCTTGAACCTGGGATACATTATAAAATAAAGGGGAGAGATACTCAGAACATATGTTCCTATTTCTCAAGCCCCCACTTTTGTAATAATTTCCTAATTAACTCCTGGGGTCAGGAGTGAGGCAACTAGAGAAATGGGTCAATAGTAAGCAATGATGTTTATAAAGCCCCTGCCTGGTGCCGGTTTTGCTGTTGGTGTCAGAGACCCACTCCACTCTTCGGAAAGACTTGTACAAATTGCAAAGTTACAATGGTTAGCTAAGTGCTCAACTCTAATGCTCTGCTGCTGGAGACCATTTTGGGTCCTGGAGTCAGTTCTTCCCTTTGCCCACTACCCATCCATACACCACATACACACACACACACACACACACACACACACACACTCACCAGTGCACTCCCAGACTTAAACCCTCAGACACGCGGTGCTTATTGATTCCCTCAATCTCTTTATCTGACCAACTGCCGAGTCCATGCTGCCTTTAAATATTTATCCAGAAATCCCTTTTTCTCCGCCCACTGACCCTGAAGCACATCACCACTTCATTTTATCTCTTCTATGATATCCCCCAGTAGGAGCAAGGCAAATTAAATACTCTCTATCTCAAATTCAATCCCAAACCCAATTGTGAAACCTTTGATGATGGAAATCTGCCATTGTCATCTCTCTATAACTATTGCCCTACAAAAAGTTTATCTCATGGAGAAGTGAGGGCCCACGCATGCCTGTCCTGTCCCATCTCCCACTATCCCCCCAACTCTACCCCTCACTGTCAGGAATCTCTTCTGAACACTCTTGATCAGAGAACCAACTGGCCCCTAGACCCTCCAATTCCTGATGGCTTTATTTTCATTTATTTCACCATGAGCCCTCTGCCTCCTGCAGGCATACCTGAGCCTCCAGCCCCTACAAGAAGCAGCCAGTCAGATGGGGGGGGGGGGGGGCGGGAGTGCTGTTCTCCACCAGCCAGACATGCCTTAACCTCCCTCCAACACTTCTCACAGAGCCTGTCCTAGGGAAACTCGCTGGGCCCATACTCCACAGGGTGCCATGGAAGCCCAAAGGCAAAATCCCTGACCCTCACTTAAAAGAATGGGGAAGATTCAGAGAACTCTAGGAAAAGCTTTTAATAGAGATTTTTCATCTGAGTCTGAAATAATGAGTAGATTTCGACAAGCCTGAAATAAGTTAAGGACTCTTGGGTTTAGGGAACAGCAGAGGGAAAGCTTTAAGTTAATGGGGAAAAAAAAAAAAAAAACCTGTGTCAAATACATAACGTCAAATAAAGGATTGAGGAGAGAAAAAAACTAACAATGTGGCAGGGCCAGATCACAAAAGGCCATGTTTACTCTGTTAAATATCAGAGGTTTATTCTGAGGAGCAGAGGAGAAGAGTTAGAAGATCTTAAGCAGGAAATGACAAGATCATATTTAAATTTTAAAAACCATTCTGGCAACAACCAGAGGATGGATCAGACCGTAGGCAGGTAAACTCGCTGGTATGAGAGACAGTCAGGGCTTGGCACTGAACATGAAGGGGAAGAATCCAGAGGACTCTACCGGGTCACATAGCTGATTAGATGTGGGGATGAGTGAGAATGCTGAGAAAGCTAGGGCAACCCCAAGGTCTCTCACCTGGTCATCTAAGAATGTGTTCATGCCAGTAGGTGGGATGAGAGACACCAAAGGAAGAGCAGTTGTGGGCAGTGAGGATAACAGAGATGATACTGAGTTTGAGATAGCTGTGAGACCTTCCGTGGAAGTCCACCAGCAAGTTGTACAGAAAAGTCTAGAAGTCAAAGAGCAACCTGGGATAGAGAGAAAGAGACAGGACTGATCAGTAGAAAAGATGATTAAAGTCATGAAAAGGCCCTGAGCACAGAAAGTAGCTCAGTGTTCACAGAAGGTTTGAGGAGGGAAGGCAAAGAGTGAGTGGGGAGCATATTTACTGGAGAAATGTAGTCAGGCTGACAGGCAATGATAAGCGCCCAGTGTAGGTTTGTAGTGATATATTTAAACCAAGACTAGCTGGTTTATGATTTTCTCCAACAATGTTCAGCGAAGAAGGACAGGCACCAAGTAGGCAAGCTTGGGATCCTTAGTCATTATTGTGCATAAGGACTATGCCAGACTGCTTTTCATTTAAGCTAAAGTATGAACAATTTTATACAAACTGCATTATTATTTAAATTATTATTTAAATGCCCTGGATAAACAACCCCAGATGATCTGACAGGGTTTAAGTGTCTATGAACAATCTTTTATCTCCTTCCCAGATTATTGTAGACTCATTTTCTAGGAGGTGTTTTGGTTTTGCTTAGGGCTGGGGGGCGGGGGGTGTCTTTACATGGCACTTTAACATGAATCAAATGTTTTCAATTTTTGAATCCCCTGAAGGAAGACTAATATATAGTGAAAAACTAGTAGAGAAACACACGTTGTGCAAGAAACACACGTTGTGCAGGTAAGAGATTATGATCATTGACATTACTTACCACTTTGCAAAATGTAGCCATTGAGCTGTACTCCTGAATTCCCCATTTGTTTTGATTTCTCTAAGACACAGATTCTGGCAATAAAGTTTTCCTAAAATCCTGCTTTGGCTTTTTCCTCTCCACAGGGGTCAGATCTGACAAATAAGGGTCGACTTTGTCCCTGGAAGTTTCACTGATGTTCTCCTCTTTGCCTAAACAATAAGTCAGATAAGAAGGGTGACCCGAGACAGCTCCCAGTGCTGTATTTTCAAGAGACCTCAGTGCCCTCCCTATGTTTGACAAAGAAATCACTTCAAGGTATTAAATATTCTACTCTATTGATTCTCATGACCTGATAGTTTCCCAGAGGTTCGCAGAAATTGGCAGGTGATGTGATTAAACATCACTCACCCAGGGAGTTCAAGGTGGACTGTTTCTGGAAGATCATTTATTCCTAACAGTTCCAGAGAACAACACAGAAAATTACAGAATGGCAGGCACGTAATATTTTTTAGCAAGTTATAATACAATTGTTGGAATTCATAGACTATAATAGACACATCATGCCTCAAACCATGCACTAAAAAATAACGTAAGCAAAATAATTATCAGGGTGTATACTCACAGACTTCGATCTCTGTCCGACACCATGTCAACTGGTTTTATTCTCAAGAATATTCTTTTAATATGACTTTATTATCTTTATTTCTGCCAATCTTTGCCAAAGTTGCTTTTTATGGTAATAAATTTGAAGTTGTTGGCACCTTTAATTAACTCTTTTCTGTAGATCATAATATTTTTTTTAAAGATTTTATTTATTTATTTATTTGACAGAGAGAAATCACAAGTAGGCAGAGAGGCAGGCAGAGAGAGAGGAGGAAGCAGGCTCCCTGCTGAGCAGAAAGCCCGATGTGGGGCTCGAACCCAGGACCTGGGATCATGACCTGAGCCAAAGGCAGCGGCTTAACCCACTGAGCCACCCAGGTGCCCCAGATCATAATATTTTAAGTGAGAATAACACTCTCTCTACAATTGCTGAAGTAACTGGTAAACTCAGAAAATTCTGCCAAATAAAATACTGTATTCTAATTTTTCCTTATTGAAATGTGTAAATATCTCAGAAATTTCCACAGATACTGTCTTCTGTCCTGTTGAGAATAGCATTACCTGACAAATATTTTTAGAAGGCAAAAAGAACTGACAAGTAATCTTTCCTTACGATTCTTTGAACGTTTTACCAAATTTAGATGACGCAACATCATAGAGCTCCTTAATTGCAGCAAATTCCAGAATAAGATGTCAATTTGTTTGTTTAAATATAGAACCTCTAACAAAACATTCTTCCCACGAGGTTGAGCTATTCTAAAATCTCAAAATTAAACCTTATAAAATGTTTGAGTGCTGATCATTTGATTTGTTTGGTGTTTCACTTGCTTTTATGTAAATAAATTTCAGTGCCCTTCTGTTGCAGGCTTTCTTTTCAAACATTGCAATTTATTAAAAGCTTCAAATACTGAAGTGTTTGGCATTTAATGAATACTTTGATTAAAGACTTCCGGTGAATTTTAAACAAAATGTACTCAGAATTCACAGACTAATGTCCATGAATATAAACCAATAATAATTATTCTGCTTATTTTCTAAATTAAGTTGATGGTATCAGCTTCCTCATAAGCTGTATCCATATAATTTATGATTTATGCTTGTATATGCACGTTTATTATGTATATATGTATCCTTAAACATGTATTAATTATATGCGAGCTTGTCATTTTATATATGTATTTATAAATTTAATGTATATTTGTAAATTTTGACAACTGTAGCCCTGTTTGGATTGGTAGAATATTGTCACTTATTTGGTCCCAAATATAAATTATATGTGCACCACAGGCACATTCCTATTTTTTTAATTTTATAACATTTTTACCATGACATTATGATCCACCAAAACTTATATTCCTATTATCACCATAAAAACAAATAATTTTTTTAAAGATTTTATATATTCATTTGAGAGAGAGAGTACACAAGCAGGGGGAGGAGCAGAGGGAAGGAGAAGCAGACTCCCCACAGAGCCGGGAGCCCAATGCAGGGCTCAATGCAGGGCTCCATATGGGGACTCCAGGATCATGAGTTGAGCCGAAGGCAGACCAACTGAGCCACCCAGGCTCCCCCAAATAATTTTTATCTTCAAATTTAAACTGTTTAACTAACTAAATTTACAATAGCATTCCCAATGTCAAGTGAACTTCCAAAATCTTTATTCTGAGTCCATGAATTGAATGAGAAAAATACCAAACCATTATTGGAATTAGATGATTTTCTACTTAAAATATCTGATGACATTCATATAAAATGGGCATCTTTTAAATGTTTGCCAAGTCCTTTCATTAATGGAGCCAATAATTTAACAGCCAGAAGTTCATTTTTCACACACGCTCAAGGAAACTTGGAATTTAAAACTAATAAAATTAGTTGAGAACAGCCATTTGATCTAAATGAAAGTCATCTTCCCATAGAGTAATACAAAAATACACTTTCTGCAGCTGTAGACGTTAAAGCTTTGCCTTTGAGCATGGTCTTCTTAAATCATGACAGACTTGCCTTGGATGGTAATGTTTCTTCGACAGTCTTGTGTCTTCTGGCTTTCTGTGGTCAGGGATAGGACTTTGTGTCTTGGTTTCTTTGAGTTGCTGTAACAAAACTACCATAAGCCAAGGAGCTTATAAACAACAGAAATTTATTTCACACAGTTTTGCAAGTTGGAAAGTCCAAGATCAAGTCAAACTCTGGTGAGGTCTTCTCACTGTATCTTCACCTGGTAGAAGGGACACAGGAGCTCTCTTTGTAAGTCTCTTTATAAGGGCACTAATCTCATTCATGGGGCCTCCACCCTAATGAATTCAGCGCCTCCCAGAGGCCCCACCTCCTAATACCATCACTCTGGGCATGAGGATTTCAACTTAAGAATTTTAGGGGGATAAAACATTCAAACCATAACACTACGGTTTTTGGAATGGGTAGTAAATGTCAAATATTTTGACAATTGTCATGTTCATCAGCAACTTTCTGTAGGAAATTAATATCGGCTACTTGATTTTTGTTTGTTTCTTGTTTTAGTTCATTGCTGCCAAAAGTGCTCAAAATTCTCAAAACCATACCAAACAATAAAATAAGTAAGTGAGATTTGAACCATAAAACAAATGACCAAAACCACTGTCACAAAGAAAGTTGGGCTATTTACTATTTGTCTATTGATATGATATATTGAAATATATCGTTGTATTCATCTCTATTACAGACCTGATCAGCCTCTGGTCCCATAAATATCTCTCATAACTGCCCAATTTTCCTGTTGCCTCTGTCAGCCTATACCCTAATTTTTGTTGCACTTCCTAGGCGGCTTCACAGGGTGACACCCCAAGTAGCTGACATTTCAATTGACCAGCAGAGGGCACCATGTCAAACACTTCTCCCACCACCATCAAAGACCTGAAGGAAATCACTGTCCCTAACTGTTCCAAGTAGGCACATTATTTTGTATCAGAGAGCACTGCCTGCTGTCTTTCAAAGTCAGGATTTAGTCAAATCGCATCTTTAAAAGATAAGAAGAAGTAAGAAAGGATATCACGAGCTGTCTTTCAGATTTAACCATGTGTTAAAATGAGAGTGTGGGTTTCTCACACTACCCAGTGAGAACACCACTGAAATGCAAAATAAAGGTCTACCAAATGACCTCAGTTTATTTATTTAACCTCAGCTAAAAATAATATTAATTTTGCTAACATATGAAAAATCTAGGTCACATGCTAACCCAGACCAGACTCTGGAAAAAAAATATATAGGTCTAGACTGAGACTACACCAAGGCAAACCAGGGCAGATAGCCACCCTACTCAATACCCACTTTAACCATTTGACACTCTTTGCTTCCACCACAGAAAATATAAAATCCGAAAGTAATAATCAAATCCTTTGAATTAAAAAATTAAAAAACTATCCAGATAAGGAACATTTGTCAAGAATACCTAAACTGAGTAAAATGCCCAAGCAGAATTGCATTAATGGAGCTCAGATATTATTTCTCAGTTTCATTGATTAAGCTTCTTCTTTGAAATATATCATTGTATTCATCTCTAGGAGAAAGCCAAGATTACCCTTCACTCCTTTTCCAGGAGAGAAAATGCTTGGAGGAGGAGGCCAGATTAGATTGGGGACCCTCACTGGCCATGTTTTCTAGTTGGGGTCAGGGACAGAGCAGGATAAATATGACCATGTACAACGAAAACCTCTCTCTGGCTCATTTCTTCAGACACTGATGACTTTAGACTTCATCTCTCCCAACTGGAAAATTCCAAGGTTTCAATCTTAGCTTGATGAATAGCACCGTTTAGGACTCTCAACCACACAAATTATACTTCCCATACGACCCAATTAAGCTTCCTAAAGTTCTGCATTATGCTTTAAGGCCAAAGATCCAGTCAAAGGATTGACTCAATCCAACCAAAAATGTTGAATGGGGTTCACATGTTCCACATATCAGGAGTTCAACATTGAACAGAACAGTCTCGGTGTCTTTGGAGAAAACAAGAATGAGGGGGCGCCTGGGTGGCTCAGTGGGTTAAGCCGCTGCCTTTGGCTCAGGTCATGATCCCAGGTCCTGGGTTCGAGCCCCACATCGGGTTTTCTGCTCAGCAGAGAGCCTGCTTCCCTTCCTCTCTCTCTGCCTGCCTCTCTGCCTACTTGTGATTTCTCTCTGTCAAATAAATAAATAAAATCTTTAAAAAAAAAAAAAAAACAAGAATGAGGAGGACCAGAAAAATAAATCTCTTAGTATATCAAAATGATAAGTGCTATGATAGGGCTATTAAGCAGTGTAGGTGAGGTTCATTAGAGAAGGGGATATAAGATGAAACATGTAAAAGGCATTACTCAAATATGGAGATTGAAGATGAAGCGGTAGGTGGCATTCCAGAAATAAGGATCAACATGTGCAAAACCCCTGGACGAGTGAGAATAAGGCACACTGAAGTACTGACAGAAAACCTGCATGGCCAGGACATAGACCAATGGGTGAGAAATGTATCAGCATAATGCTGTGGAGCGACAGGAAGAGGCAAGATCACAAAGGACCTTGTAAGCCCTGTTTCATTTTTGTTTTAAAAATGCCAGGAGAGGGACGCCTTGGTGGCTCAGCGGGTTAAGCCGCTGCCTTCGGCTCAGGTCATGATCTCAGGGTCCTGGGATCGAGCCCCGCATCGGGCTCTCTGCTCAGCGGAGAACCTGCTTCCTCCTCTCTCTCTGCCTGCCTCTCTGCCTGCTTGTGATCTCTCTCTGTCAAATAAATAAATAAATAATCTTTAAAAAAAAATAAATACAAATGCCAGGAGAAATTAGAGTGCAGGAGGGAGTGGAAATAATCCACAGAGCAAGCGTTCTAAGAGGGCAGAAGATGGAATTTAGATCCTAGATGAAGGGTTAAGTCTTAGACAAGAGAGAGGAAAACTCTGAACATCGTAATTATGGAAGAGAGAAAAAGTGCATGTGAGTACATTTAACATTGTAGATGTTGCCAGGAAACAACGGGAATTTGTGTCCAAGCCCTTCTATTTTCTCTATGAAGCGGATGAGCTTCACTCTTTGGGTGAGGCAGGATGTGCTGGGGTGGGAGGCTTACGGAGCTAGAATAAAGTCTGCCATAGCTTCTGTGGAGAATGGGAGGCAGCACTAACTAGGCAAGCATTATGGATTTGTTTGGAGAGTCGAGGGCCTGAGATTTTAAACCAGAAATGTGAAGGTATCGTCTTTAAAATTTTGTGTATTTTCTTAACTAGAAATGCTCAATAAACTTATGGAATAATACTGGAGAAGAGGCAGATAACTGGATTCTTCAAGGGTGGGAATTTTGTCAGAGTTCATAAAAATGATGCCAGATAATAGCGTACATTGGCGCAAGAGCTGTCTAAGTGGTGGGCCATGTAACTCAACCTGGAAAGGGAAACAAGTGAAGACTGGAATCAGCAAATATGTACAAAGAGAATATAGATGTCCAGGAAGTGATATTTGAAAAATAGGTATAAAGGAAGCATCAGAATGAGAGCGTTAGAAGGGTCGGAGATTGTGGTCAGTGTTTTTAAGAGGCAGAGTAGCTCTGAGTAATAATGACCAGGTCCAGGGACTGGTCCAGGGAGTTGGGATGAAAGTCAAGATGAAGACAAGGAACGGGGAACCCAGAATGCTGAGTGGGTCAAATTCATGAATCCTCACAGTTGTCCAGAATATTGAAACAGAAGGGAAGACCACTGTCCAGGAGTCAGTCTTCCTCTAAGAAAGGGGGCTGTTGGGGAGCTCAGTAGATGTGGCAATGAGGAAGGGTAGGCAGAGGACCCAGACTCCTTGGAGGAGGGGGTGTTAGTGGGATGTCTGGCCACTGCAATAGAGTCTAAGGTGACCAACATGTTTGTGCCCAACCTGAGGGCTCAGCTGTGGGAGTGTGAGTGAGCCACACCTCAGAGGGAAAAGAAGGGTTTTGGGGAGAGCCGTGCTTCTTTCTGTTGGGATTGCTTTGTTTTAAATTTAGTTAACAATTTCTGGCTTTATATCAATTAGTATCCTCCTCTCCTTTTTTCCAGGGTCTTTGGTTGACCATCTCTAGTCACTAAGCCAGCCACTGAATTTATGTTTGCTAGGGTTTTTTGTGTTTTTTGTGGGGGTTTTTTGTTGTTGTTGTTGTTTTGTTTTTTTGTTTTGTTTTGTTTTGTTTTTTTTTCATAAAAGCACTAAACACCAGGGGTCCGCTAAGAACTGCACTGGCTACCGAATTCAAGGTTCAGTTTTCTTGTTGACCCAACAATTATTATGAAGACTATTCTTTCTCCCCAGTGGTTACTTTGTTGTTGTTGTTGTTTTAATCACCACTAGTTCTCTTTCACCTTAATTTCTAAACTGTGGTACTATCCTGTGTTAAGAGAACATGGCCTTTATAATTTTTTCTTGGAGCACTGATTCAGATTTCCTCTGGTACCTAGTATATAATTGATTTTGCAAAGCCTTGTGAGTGTTAAAAATAGTGTTTACTCTCTCTTCACTGTGTATAACATTCAAAACAACTTTGTCCATTGTCCATTATTCAAATCATTTATACACAAAATTATATCTGGAAGTGAATCATCACTTCCTGAGACTCATAGAGTGACATCTCCTACAGGGATTTTGGTTTTGTCAGATACACCTCATTTTTTTAACAGTTTTTGCTGTTTCCATGCAAGCTCAGGGAATAAAAATTTGTAACTATTACATCTTCCTGGCATATTTTACTTTTTTCTTAGCAATGCTATTTGAAATACCACTGGGCCTTGAATTCTATTGTGCCAGCTACGAATATTGCCATCCATTCACCTCACACATCTTTTGTTTTTTTAAGATTTTATTTATTTATTTGACAGAGAGATAGAGAGGGAGCACAAGTAGGCAGAGCAGAAAGCAGAGGGAGAGGGAGAAGCAGACTCTCTACTGAGCAGGGAGCCCAATGCGGGATTCAATCCTGGGATCCTGGGATCACGACCTGAGCCAAAGGCAGCCGCCTAACCAACTGAGCCACCCAGGCACCCTTCATCTCACATATCTTTAACAACCCTTTATTTTCAGCTATTGTGAATCATTTTGTGGTGTGTCTTTTAGAAAAGAAATCTATGATTTCAGTATACTTTCTAACCCGCCATTTATTTTTTCTTGTTGTTTTTTATTTCTTTTTTTTTTCCCTTCTGCTTTCTTAACCTTTACTGGATTGATTAAGTCTTTGTTGTTGTTCCTGTTCCTCTATCAGTTTGGAAGATCTGTAAATCAGTTAGGATTCAGTTTGGCCACATGGAATAGAAACTCCAAAATGAACAACTTAAAGGCATGCTTTTTTTTTTTTTTTTTCTTTCCCAAGCAATAAAAATCTAGAGGGAAGTCAGCCCAGGACTGGTATAGAGGCTCCACTGGCCTCAGAAATCCAGCCATCTCTTCTCTTCCTGCTCCCCAATCCTTAGAACACAACTCTGATTTCTTAAGACCATAGCTATCTGTGAGGTCTTTGGCCTCTGTGTCCAACTTCCAAGCAGGAGGAAGAAAGACGGGCGAAGGCCACAAAGGGCTCAGGTCAGCTGGGTCAGCTCCTTTTGAGAAGCCTTTCCTGACATTTCACACAACACTTCCATTTCCATTTAGTAAGGTAGCCACCACATCACTGCAGAATGCTGTCCTTTAAACACACACTTTACCTCCCTAAGTGAAATCAGAACTCTGTAACTAAGGAAGAAAGCAAGAACTGATACTAAGTAAGCAAGTAACACACTGCCAACATGGACATACTGGACTCATTCCGTTAGTAAATGTATGTAAATTTCTAGCAAACCTATTTAAAGCTTTTTTTATATCAGTACCAACAATTAATATCCATGACTTTCTCCCGCCAAAATTAGATCTGTAGTATGTATGACTTACCCCTCTGTTCCATTCAGTCTTCCAAGATTTTAATGAAATGTTTTATTTCAGATATTGTTAGTTTTCATGAAAATATAATACATAACATATAAGATAGTAATATATAATTTTATATGTATTTTATTAAAATACATAAAATAGTAATCAACAATTCAATATAATGGAGACTATATTTCTATTTTAAGAATCACTTCTTTTAATTATATTAAACACAGTGATTATAACAAGAACTTTTTACATTTAGTTATAAATTCTATGGGCTTCTCTGCCTATCCCCCTTTCTTCTATATCATGTTCTCCTTTCTTGAAATTGTATTGTTTGTGGACCAATTATTCCAAAAAAGGAGGCTGAGTGATATGCTCTGATAGCTCTTTAATTTGGCCTCAGAATGGGTAACTGGCTACAGATAACGCAGCTTTAAACCTTGGCAGACTCTGCTCCATTGTCCTTTTAGCTTCCTGTGTTGAAGATAAGACACTGCTAATCTGATTTGCTTTCCTTTGTGAGTGGCTTATTTCTCTGTAAATTAATAAGACTTTTCCTTACCCATAAAATTCAAAAATTTAGATGGGCAGGTCTTTCAGTATTCCTACCTACCCTTAGGGGGCACTCTGGATCTAAAGTCTGTGTGTGTGTGTGTGTGTGTGTGTGTGTCTTCATATTTTAGTTTTAACTTATTTTTTAAACATTTTTTATTTAAATTCAATTAATTAACACATAATATATTATTGGTTTCAGAGATACAGACCCATGATTCATCACTCTCATATAATGCCCAGTGCTCATTACATCATATGCCCTCCTTAATGCCCACCACCCAATTACCCGTTCCTCCACCTCCCTCCCTTATAGCAGCCCTCAATTCCTTTCCTATGATTAAGAGCCTCTTATGGTTTGTCTCGCTCTCTTGTTTCATCTTGTTTTATTTTGTCCTCTCATGCCCCTATGTGGATCTGAAGTCTTAAGTGTAAGGTGCCCTCGGAGAAATTTCCTTCTGCTATTTCCTTTGGCTTTTTTTTTTTTAAAGATTTTATTTATTTATTTGACAGAGAGAAATCACAAGTAGGCAGAGAGGCAGGCAGAGAGAGAGGAGGAAGCAGGCTCCCTGCTGAGCAGAAAGCCCGATGTGGGGCTCGAACCCAGGACCTGGGATCATGACCTGAGCCGAAGGCAGCGGCTTAACCCACTGAGCCACCCAGGTGCCCCTCCTTTGGCTTTTTTTGTCTCCCTTCTGTTTTCTTCTCCTTAGCTTCTCTTAAATGAATATTTGTGCTTCTGGGCTTATCTATATCTCTTAAATTTTGAATCAAAATTTCTATTGCCTTTTTGTTTTACATTAAAAAAAAAAAAAAACGGGGTACCTGCATGACTTAATCGGTTAAGCATCTACCTTCGGCTCAGGTCATGATCCCAGGGTCCAGGGATCCAATCCCACATCAGGGTCCTTTCTCAGTGGGAAGCCTGCTTCTCCTTCTCCCACTCCCCCTACTTGTATTCCCTCTCTCACTGTCTCTCTCTGTCAAATAAAATCTTTAAAAAAAAAAAAAAACTTAATTTCCAAATCTTTAGTGAAGTACTTTCAGTTACTCAGCCCTCCTAGTAATTACTTTCTTTTCACATCATCTTTAAAATCTTAAGACTTTTTAGAGGTGCCTGGGTGGCTCAGTCAGTTAAATGTCTGATTTTGGCTCAGGTGATGATCCTGGGGTCCTGGGATAGAGCCCCACTTGGTGCTCCCTGCTCAGCTGGGAGCCTGCTTCTCCCTCTCCCTCTGCCTGCTGCTCCCCGCTGCTCATGCGTGTGCTCTCACTCTCTCTCTCTCTCAAGTAAATTTTTAAAATCTTTTAAGTAAAAAAAATAAAATAAAATAATAAGTCTTTCTTGTTTAATGGCTCCTCGTGGAAATTTACCCTAGTTTTGTGGATTTCATAGCCAGTCATTGTTTTCTAAATAATTGCTGTTGTATATGAAATGAAAAAAGGTTGTTTTGCTGTGAATCAGTTATTCTGTACATTTGTCTTAGTTCTTTTTTCAACTGTTTTTCTCAAATATTCGGTAAGTCTTTGTTTTAAGTGAGGTACCTTGAGGCCTCCCACTCCTGGCACTTAGTAATGCTTTAAATATCTGACAAAGGTTTCTACAACTTTCTTTATGTCAGTTTCCATGATAGATCTCTTTCCTGGAAGGCCTAAAGAGGTACATAGGATGAGGACGCTGACCGAAGGGTTTCCCATTAAGGTCTGTGGTTGTCTAGAAGTTGAACCAACAGACAAGCTGGCATCTCCTGCTAAGGGACAGTTCTGCTTGCTTTTTCTTCTCTGTGATCACCTGAGGGCCTGGAGTTAGTGCAGGTCTGTAGGCTCACTCTAGGGCAAAGCCTTCAGCCTGTCACTCTGGAAACAGGAGGAGGGCAGAAGGAATGATGAGCCTGGCTCTTCCAAGCATCACTATTTGCTTACTTACCTTTACAAACATCCCCTGGGTCAGTTTCTCCTTGGGCTGATTGATTCCTGGCTTCAAGTCTCTCCTGGGGGGAGTTCCTGGGGGAGGAGCAGGTCTCACTTCTGCAGTAGCCCCCTCCGACTTCAATTTCTGCTTGTGTTTCTCTATCTCCTGGTTCTCGATGTTTTCTTTACCTTGTAGCTTTTAATTGGAAAGCTACTTGTTATTAATCCATTTCAACAAATACTTGTGAATTCCTTTTCTGGACCCAGGAGATACAGCAATGAAATTTCCCAGATTGAAAGAGGCTAAAAGAGATATGAAAACCAAATATGCATCATCCAAGATTCAGTTCTGGAAAAAAAAAAGTCAAGGCATAATAGGGAAGAATTGGTTTTGCTGCTGTTGTTTTGTCATGTATTTGTTTTACTACAAGAATATGACTGTTGACATCATTTAAATGTGGATTAAATACAAATACTGTATCAGTTAATCTTCTGATTTTAATGAACAAACCCACGGGTATTTAGAAGAACGCCCTTTTTTTTTTGGGAAATACACATTTTAGGAAATACACATTTTAGGAAATATACATTTCCTAAAATGGGTATGAGAGATTTCCTAAAATCTCTCATATTGCTGAAAATAATAGTAAGTGAGAAAATTATAAAGTGAATGTGGTAAATTATTATCAAATGAGCAACTGGGAAGAAGGGTATACAGAAGTTCTTTGTTTATTCATGTAAGTTTTCTTGAAGTTTAAAAGTATTTCAAAATAAAAAGTTACCTTTTCTTAAAGAATATGGCAGAGAATAATCAAGATATCATCTTTCCTACTGGTAATTCTGGTAACAGAAGATACAGTTCGTGTCTCTACTAAAGACACTTTCTACTACTTGATCTGAAAATGAATCACAGTTGTCCATCTATTCACAGAGAGGGTTGGGCCACCACAGGCCATCCCACGAAGGAAGCTCCCAGCATGGGGAAGAACAGCAGAACACATTGCTCTCCATGAGCAGGTTGGGCCCCAAGGGAAGGAGAACAACAAGACACCCACCCAGCCACACACCCCACCCCCAGGCTCTTTTTCCAAACTTTTTAAGTCATTCCTTTTTTGAGAGAGAGAGAATGCATGCCTGCATGACAGGGGTGGGAGACAGAGGGAGGGGGAGAATCTTAAGCAGGTTCCACACCCAGCACAGAACCCGAGATGGGACTAGATCTCATGACCCTGAGATCATGAGCTAAGCCAAAATCAAAAGCTGGATGTTCAACTGACTGAGCCACTCAGGCATCCCTTAAGTCATTCTTACTTAGGAGTGCATTGAGACCATGAGTGTTATGCATGGAGTTTTCTCAACATGGAAAGAAACATTCTGAATGAAAGAAAACTGGTCAGCCTTGCCTAGCAATATATGCAAAACAAAAGGTTAGTAATGAAAGTATTTAAGGAGATAATATCAGAGAGGTATAAAACTTAAAAAAGAAGAAGAAGTCGGGTTGCCTGGGTGGCTCAGGGGGTTAAGCCGCTGCCTTGGGCTCAGGTCATGATCTCAGGGTCCTGGGATCGAGCCCCACATTGGGCTCTCTGCTCAGCAGGAAGCCTGCTTCCTCCTCTCTCTCTGCCTGCCTCTCTGCCTGCTTGTGATCTCTCTCTGTCAAATAAATAAATAAATAAATCTTAAAAAAAAAAAAAAAGAAGAAGAAGAAGAAGAAGAAAAAGAAGAAGAAGAAGCCAGTGGACCTAAACAAATGACTCACAGGAAAGAAAACACAAAAGTCTAATAGTCCTATCGAAGGATATTCAAACCTACTGGTAAGCAGGGACATCCAGAGTAAAATAACAACAAAATGCTATTTTTTTGGTCCATCAAATTGGCCAAAATTTTCATTACTGATAGTATCTAGTGATGGCCAGTAAGGGTATGGGAAACAGGGACTTTCATACACTATTGATGAAGATATAACAAAAAATAAAAGGACAGTGCATTTATTCTTTGAAATATTTGGCTGTAGTTTAAAAGAATGAGATAAGGCTCCATGTACTCATAAAGAAGTAAAATCATGAAGACATTAAGCTGTAGACATAATATTGTCCTGTTCTTAATGTCTAAATCCATACACATCTTTGTAAGTGGGTGATAAAAAATTTGAAAAGACACATAGAAAATTGAGATGGGGGGCGCCTGGGTGGCTCAGTGGGTTAAGCCGCTGCCTTCGGCTCAGGTCATGATCTCAGGGTCCTGGGATCGAGCCCCGCATCGGGCTCTCTGCTCAGCAGGGAGCCTGCTTCCTCCTCTCTCTCTACCTGCCTCTCTGCCTGCTTGTGATCTCTCTCTGTCAAATAAATAAATAAAATCTTTAAAAAAAAAAAGAAAAGAAAAGAAAATTGAGATGGCTTCTTACAGGGAAGAGAAAAGAATTTCAATCATTGAGTAAAAGGGAATGTTCACCTTTCCATATTTACCAAATTTTTACAAAAGCATACATTGCCTTTGAATTTTTTAATAATTAAAATGAAGAAAAAAATAAATAAAATGAAGAAACATAATCTGTTAAGCATGCAGATGTGTAGTTGTTAGCATTGAAAAATATTACCATAGAGCATCCATTGAGAAAAGCAGTATAAATGGGATGACAAATTCTTCTGAATGAGACCTTTTTGTCTTTCTTTTGGCAAAAGACTGCAAGAAGGGAAAAAAAAAAAAAAAGGTACCAAGTAACCTCACTTCCAAGGCAAGATGCTACACCACCTTTGCAGGCCAGAGATAGTTCAAAGCATTCTGCCGTTCCCCATCACCAATCTCCAGAATCTATGAAAGAAACTGGAGAATTATTGGAGCTTAAAGTCCCATCGTTGAGAATTCCTTTGGAGAGGAATGTCAACGCGCCAGAAATAAAGAGTGTGCTTCCCTCTTCACATTAAGCTAAATGAGAGAGGCGTCAACAGAAGCATTTAGAGAGCATGATGTGTGTCCTCTGGATTTGAAGGAATGAGGATTGATATTACCCTTTCTCCAGAAAATTCCAAAAAAAGAAGCTGTGCCTGTCACACATGTCCAGAAGCTGGAAGACAAACGTTGCATGGGTTTCCCATGGGTGGAGATAGGGTCCCTTGGGAGGAAGCCCCACTGGGTCACCTTAGGATCAACACCATCAGGAGGGCACCCTGTAACCTGACACAGGAGACGGGGGTCAGAGACACAGAGGGGAGCACCAGCAGCCAAGCCAAAAGTCATGCAGATGAGAGATTCTTAGTGATGGGAGGAGGCACTGGATAACCCACAAAAGCAGACTGCAAGAAGAAATCACCTATGGGATCCACTACATCTATGAGTGCCAACACCAGACTACCCGTGCCAGTTGCCCATATCTCTCCTTTCCTCTAGTCCAATCCTAGAAAAGTCAGATGCAACACCATGGATGGGAAAGGAGTAAAGGAACAAGTGGTAAAGGAGAGATTAAAATTGTCCATGTCGGGGCGCCTGGGTGGCTCAGTGGGTTAAAGCCTCTGCCTTCGGCTCAGGTCATGATGATCTCAGGGTCCTGGGATCGAGCCCCGCATCGGGCTCTCTGCTCAGTGGGGAGCCTGCTTCCTCCTCTCTCTCTCTCTGCCTGCCTCTCTGCCTACTTGTGATCTCTCTCTCTCTCTGTCAAATAAATAAATAAAATCTTTAAAAAAAAAAATTGCCCATGTCTCCTTCCCCCACTATGGGCTTTTAAGCTAAAATATTCTCTAAGGGAAGGGAAGGTTTCAAATGGTTGAAAGTTCATGGTTTTTATATTATGCTCCACTAGACTTTTTATTGACTGACAGTGTTTGAAAAGATATAAAAACCGTTTACAATTTCATCCAGGCACAGGAAGAATGATTCCACAGAACGGGTGTCCAAAGACGGTAGTGAGAAAAATATTAAGTTTCTCTTCTTTCCTCCTACCAAATCCTGCTCATTCAGGAAACCCTTCACATATGTAAACAGTGGTTGTGACTCCACTGCCATACTGGCTCATAGGAAAATGCTTACAGTTCTGCATAGTTACCTCTGGTCCAGAGCGGAGGACTTCTTTTCAGGCTCAGCCTCATTAGAGATCTGTAAGTACACTACCGTCTGCTCAGGCAGGTTTTTGAGAGACTAGGACTGTTGTAGGACAACTGTAGACAGAGACCAGTGGAGTGGGAGGGTCCAAATTCAGGACTGACTCTGCACTGGGTTCTGACAGGCTACTCCCAGCTCCTGAACAGGACGTCCAGGACACGATCCCTCCTCATCCCCAGCTCCACTCTGACCCTTCTCACCTCCATCCCTCTCCTGTCAGATCTCTGGGGGAGGATAGCCTACCCCTGAAAGCATGCAACTATATCTTTCTGTCTTGAACTTAAACTGAGACTTAAATCTTTGAACTTGCTTCAATGTAGACCAGGAGAAAGAAAGAAACAGAAAGAGTCCTTGAAGGACTGGTAAGAGAACAAGAGGAGACGAAGATCTGTCACCTGTCTGGATGTAGATACCAGATAGATTGAAAAGGGTTAACAACAGCTGTCTCTGGATGGTAACGTTCCAAGTGACTTTTTTCACTCTCAATCCTTTTTTTTTCTTTCAACATTTTATTTTTTAATTGTTCTTAAAATTACCATAAAGTGTGTCTGTGTAGAAATATATATTGAAACCTCTGGTTTCAATAAGACAAGCCCGGTGTCCTGGGAGAACGTCCTCAGCACAGTGCAGATATGCTGGGAACTGGAATGCTAAGAGCCTGCAGGTTGCAAGATGGAGGTGTGTATCAGCATTTAAATAGAGTCAAGTCTCTGCAGTCTTGGAAAAAACCTTCCCTCAACACCATGTTCCTGAACACACAGATCTGTCATCACCCAGACCAAACTTCTTGAAAGGGTCCTTGCTCTCTGTCCTCACTTCATTTCCCATCAAACCCTTTATCACCTCACCAGAAGAATACGAGGTTCTACTTTTCCCTTCTTGGCCAAACCTCAAAGGTCTGAAGAGAGTCCTTCCCACACTGACTACTGCAGTCATAGGTGCAGATGAACCTAGGGAGGCCAGATGGTCTACTGAGCATTGAATATTCTTAATATTTGTTTAGATTTGTTCTCTTCGTTTTATTTACCCACATTTCAAATATTTTAAATAAACATATATAATGAAAAGTAGTAAATACTCTTATTTGTAAAAAGAAAATTACTCAGCAAAATTAAATTCATAAAAGAAATATCCAGTCAGGCTTAAAGGACTTTTTTTCCAAAGGACTGTTAGAGCAAAATCCAGACAATGGATGTAGGAGTAAATAGAGAGATGATAAAGAGGATAAATCCTTTAAGGTTTATTGGGTATTCTTGGTAACATAATGTGGTTTCAGGAGGGGGCAAAGGAGGAGGCTCAAGAGAAGATTGCGCAAGGAGCAGCTGGAGAATACTACCAAAAACAAAATCTCCCACCTACCCTGAAAATCTTACCACAAAAGCAGAAGACAAAGAAACAGTTTTCCTATTCAGCATTCAACCAGAATATGACGCACCTCACAGACAAATCACTAAAGAGATTGAGAAGACAGAAAAAAATCTCACCTCTTCTACAGCCAAGTACATGTGTCACATTACATACCTGTTCTCCAGCTAATGATGACTTGTCCCCAAGCAAGAGGACTCGACAGCTCCATTTGTCACGCACAATCCATCCTGAACTCACCTAGTAATTGGGGTGGCCGGGTGCATGGCCTAATTGCCTTTATCCAAAGGAAAAATGCACTTCTTATATCTTGAGGAGGTGGTTTTTGCTGCTTGAAGCCAGGCACCTTTGTTAGAATCCTACCCTCCCTGGGGACTGGGAGAGCAAACCCTAGGGTCCCTGCAGATTACATTTCAAAGAGATGGGTCCCGGGCCCTGAGAAAGATATTCCTTCAGTTATAAGGCCTGCAAGAAGCTCTTTTTTTTTTTTTTTTAAGATTTTATTTATTTATTTGACAGAAGAGCTCACAAGTAGGCAGAGAGGCAGGCAGAGAGGAGGAAGCAGGCTACCCGCTGAGCAGAGAGCCTGATGCGGGGTTCGATCCCAGGACCCTGATATCATGACCTGAACTAAAGGCAGAAGCTTAACCCACTGAGCCACCCAGGCGCCCCATGGAAGAAGCTCTTTTAAAGATTTACATCTGAAAGAGGGAGAAAAAGAATTTACAATTTCTATCGAGTTTTCTAAAGTAAAGGCTCTGAAGGAAAGGGAGGCTGGGTGAGGCACAGGGAAAAGAAAGTTGACCCAGAAGAGAATGAAGAGAATGAGAAAACGGGAAACAGGGTGAGTTAGCAGCGTGCTCCTTGAGCTCTGGCTGTGGACTGCAGGTTGTAAGTGGTACTTTGCCCTCATCAGTCTCTCCCAGGAATGTGAGGAGGGCCTGATCAAGCCACTTTTAATAATGCAATGTTTGGGACAGCATGTTGACTTTGAAATTTAAAATTACTTTAGAAATATCAGTTATTATTTTTCCCATGAACGTCCTGCAACACAAACATAGATGTTCATGCCAGAATACTACACACACACACACACACACACACACACACACACACACACAGGTACGTGTATCTAATACGAAAACCCCAGCACAGCCCCATGAGAGTTGAGAACGGTGTAGAACAAGACAGGCATCCATTCAGGCCCAGTGGGCCATCTTTTTATGAAGAACTAAGATGGAGTATACTCTAGGTCTTTTCATATAAAACAGAGATTCCGGGGCGCCTGGGTGGCTCAGTGGGTTAAGCCGCTGCCTTCGGCTCAGGTCATGATCTCAGAGTCCTGGGATCGAGCCCCGCATCGGGCTCTCTGCTCAGCAGGGAGCCTGCTTCCTCCTCTCTCTCTGCCTGCCTCTCTGCCTGCTTGTGATCTCTCTGTCAAATAAATAAATAAAATCTTTAAAAAAAAAAAAAACAGAGATTCCTTGGGGCGTCTGGGTGGCTCAGTGGGTTAAAGCCTCTGCCTTTGGCTCAGGTCATGGTCTCAGGGTCCTGGGATCGAGTCCTGCATCCGGCTCTCTGCTCAGCAGGGAGCCTTCTTCCCCCTCACTCTCTGCCTGCCTCTCTACCTACTTGTGATCTCTCTCTCTCTCTGTGTCAAATAAATAAAATCTTAAAAAAAAAAAAAAGATTCCCTACTTGGGTGACCTAGATCCTGAATGGTGCACGAGTGTGGTAAGATAGGGCCTCTAACTATTTGCAGTCTTTCACCAACTTTAATAAAAATTACACATAACTAATAAGGATACATAGAAAACAAAATATAAAATTATCTCTCCTTTGATTTTAAATTATATAAAATCAATGTTGCAACTCTAAATAGTCTATGCCAATCAAGTTATGTGTCTTATTTAATTCGAATACTGGAATCGATTATTACTTATGTATTTGGATGCTTAGTAACATAGAACTTAAAACTTCACCAGCCAGTGGAAATGAAAGCTGGTGCAACCACTCTGGAAAACAGTATGGAGGTTCCTCAAAATGTTGAAAATAGAGCTACCCTATGACCCAGCAATCGCACTACTGGGTATTCACCCCAAAAATACAAATGTAGTGATCCAAAAGGGCCCCTGCACCCCAATGTTTATAGCAGCAATGTCCACAATAGCCAAACTATAGAAAGAGCCCAGATGTCCATCGACAGATGAATGGATAAAGAAGATATGGTATATATGTACAATGGAATACTACTCAGCCATGTAGAAATCTTGCCATTTGCAGCAATGTGGACAGAATTAGAGGGTGCTATATTAAGCGAAATAAATCAAGAAAGATAATTATTATATGATAATTGAGATAAATAAGATAAAAAGGAAGATAATTATCATATGATCTCACTGATGTGTAGAATTTAAGAAACAAAACAGAGGGTCATAGGAGAAGAAAGGAAAAAATAAAACAAGGCAAAATCAGAGAGGGAGACAAACCATAAGAAACTCTTCAGCATAGGAAACAAACTGAGTGTTGCTGGAGGGGAGAGGGTGGAGGGATAGGGTAACTGGGTGATGGACATTAAAGAGGGCACATGATGTAATGAGCACTGGATATTATATAAGACTGACAAGTCACTGACCTCTACCTCTGAACCAATAATGCATTATATGTTAATTGAATTTAAATAAAAATAAATTCATTAAAAGGAAAAAAAAATTACACCACCCTTGGGGTGGTTCAGTCAGTTAAGCATCCAGCTGTTGATTTCAGCTCAGGTCATGATCTCAGAGTCGTGAGATCAAGCCCCAAGTTCGGTTCCACACTGGGCGAGATGCCTGCTGAAGATTCTCTTTCCCTCTTCCGCTGTCCCTCCCCACCGCTTCCCCATGCATGACTGTGCTCTCTCTCTCCCTTAAAAAAAAAAAAAAAAAAGATTTCACCAGCCTCTTCTATGGCTAAAGGGAAGAAAGTCATCTCTTAAGCAGATTTTCATTATTATGTTAGGAATCACTAAATAGTTATTTTAATTATGTAGTTGCACTCTCCCAGGGAAACAGTATCATCAGACCTTTTCTATGTGGCTGGACAAAGCTAGTTTATTTAAGATCCCCACTAGCTAGAGCGCCCTGAGGTGAAAGTGGATAATATGCACAGAGTCCAACAAGGCTGCCAAAATGAGAGGGATCAAGACACTGACCTTGTCCCTCTTGGGATTAAACTATAACACATTTCCCCTCATCGACTGAAGTTACCTCAGTGGGTGATGTCTATTGACAACAAAGGGTACCAGAGGTCTCCAAAAGCAAATTGACTACACAAGGCCCGGGGTGGGAGGTTGGGGGCACTGGTTCCAGCCCAACATGTGGCTGTGAGCCAAAAGAGCCCTTTAACACAAAAACTCTGGCCAAGGCATGAGGTCAAGAGAGGGAAACATGATCTTACACCTGAGCCTGGTGCTGGCTCATCTTTCACTATACTGGCTGCCTCGCTAATGCAAGAACTTAAAGCAAAATTCTCCCCTTCTCTTGGATTCATCAGCCTTCCCACCGGCAATGTGAGTAGGTAAAACACTGAAAAGGTAGCCAAATTGCATATGGTGTATCCTTGCCTAGAGTTAAAACTAAGGAGATTGGAATTTCCCAGGTTGCCAAGAGGAAGGAGGAAAGTGCCCAAAACCATAATCTCCTAAGGAAATCAGTAGAAGGAACACAGTTCTGTGTTCCAAAGCCAGGGCCCCTAAAAGAAGATGGGGGCCTCCAAGAATTAACCATGAAAGACCCTTAGTCCCCCTCACCGAGAAAGCCCAGAAGACTTATCACCTAAGAAGTGGTAATAAATAGTCTTTTAACCTTAAAAGTCCCTTTTAACCTAAAGTTTCCCCCCCTCCATCCAATTCTTTTCCTTTCAGTGTATCTGTTGAAGATAACCTTTGACCTGTAGATAGACAGCTGACCTGCATAGTTTCTGACAGCCCAGATTTTTGTTGATTCTGTATTTTCAGCAAACTGACAGCTGAATCCAGAGCCTGGGTTGGATGGATGTTTGATCCTTTTGATAAGACTGTCTAGGGACGGGGTGCCTGGGTGGTTCAGTTGGTTAAGTGACTGCCTGTGGCTCAGGTCATGATTCTGAAGTCCCAGGATCGAGTCCTGCATCCAGCTCCCTGCTTGGCAGGGAGTCTGCTTCTCCCTCAGACCCTCCCCCCTTTTCATGCTCTCTCTTTCTTATTCTCTCTCTCTCTCAAATAAATAAATAAAATCTTTTAAAAAAAAAAACTGTCTAGGCAATGTTGTATCCTTTCATAAGAGGCAGATAATATCTGATTCTCTTTTTAGTACATGATGTTAACAGTTACTGATGTCCAATGTCTAAATCCATTAATTAACTGAGAGTTGCAAAGGAGTGATATTCTTTTTTCTTTAAGATTCTATTTATTTATTTGTCAGAGAGAGAGAGCACAAGAAGGGGGAGTGGCAGACAGAGGGAGAAGCAGGCTCCCTATTGAGCAAGAAGCCCAATGTGGGACTCGATTCCAGGACACTGGGATCATGACCCGAGCCAAAGGTCCAGCTTAATGGACTGAGCCACCCAGGGGTCCTGCAAAGTGGTGATATTCTAACATTTTTTCATTTATTAGTTGGAATGCATTTATTAAGAGACACTTCCTTCACCTACCATGTGGTTGCCCAGTGGTACGCACCACCTCCGATACTCAGAATATGTTTTTAAGTTGCCTGTGCTCTCTTCTTATTCTTATTCTTCTTATTCTCACAGCCCCATACCTCAGTCGACTGAATACATAATACAATAGCCCTATAGGCAGAATAAGTGCTCAATTATTTCCCTTTATTTACCAGTTAGAGATAATGGATTAATTTCCTTTCATCCTCCAAACGTGAACCATAAGCCAGATGACACAGAAACACAAATGACCCATGATCTCACTTGTATATGAAATCCAAAATAGCCAAATTCATAGAAGCCCAGAGTAGAATGGTGGTTGCCGGGAGATCCTGGTCAAAGTGTTTAAAGTTTCTATTAATGAAGCTGAGTAAGTTCCAGAGATCTAATCCAGTATAGTGACCATAGTTACCAATACTGAATGGTATACTTGAAATGTACTAGGAGGAAAAATCTTAAATGTTTCTCACCATGAAAACAAATTTGTAACTACATGAGGTAATGATAATTAACATGATTGTGGTGATCAGTTGAGAAGGTATATGTATATCAAAACATCATATTCTATACCTTAAATATATATAATTTCTATTTGTCAATTATACCCCAGTAAAGCTGGAAAATTTTTCAAATCAATTGGTGGATATAACTGATTATATTAACAGAATAAATTATTATCTATTAACAGAATTAACACATAATATAATAAATAAATTATATGACTATCTTAATAGATGCAGAAAAGCATCTGATTGAATTTCATATTCACTCATGATGAAAACTTCAGCAAACTACTAATAGAAAAGGGCTTTGTGAATCTAGAGTATATTTTTTTAAAAGACCTACTTTAAAGATGATACTGATGGGGTGAATTAATGAAAGTTTTCCACCTGAGATCAAGAATACCTGATTTTGCCATGTCTGTCCATATTGCACTAGATGCCCTAATTACTACAAAAAGGCAAGAAAAAAACATAAGGATTGGAAAGGAAGAAATGAAACTGTCATCACCCCCACACAACATGATCACAACACAATTGTAGATGTAGAAAAATCCCAAAGAACTTGCCATCATATCATTAAGTAATTTGAGCAAGGTCATTGGATATAAATTCAACTTAGAAAAATCAATTATATATATATATATAGTAATATATATAAATATATAAATCATTTGTATATATATCAATTGTATATATATCTATATGTATATATATAAATATATATAAAAGAAAAATCAATTGTGTGTGTATATATATGTGTGTGTGTGTGTATATATATATATCTATATATATACTATACATACATACAAGAAGGGAACAATTAGAAAATGAAATCTACAAATAGCATTTACAATAGCATCAAAAAGTTAGAATTGTAGGAATGAGCCTCAGGAAAATACTCTACACAGCAGCTACAAAACATTGTTAATATTTTATTACTAGTTCAAAAATATTAATAAATAAAGGGACGGATCATGTTTATGAGTGGAGAAACTCAATATTAAAAAGCTGTCTATTATCTCCAAATTGATCTATAGATTCAATGTTATCCCAATAAAAATCCCAGCAAGTTGTTGTTCTGAGGGAAAAAAAAAATGATTTCTAATTCTTAAAAACACAGGATGGTTGAACAGGCCCATGATTTACATTATCTGACATTATATAATAATAGCCTGAAAATAACGCTATTAATACCACCACCTCCAATACTCAGAATATGTTTTTTTTGTTTGTTTGTTTTTTAAGATTTTATTTATTTTATTTGACAGACAGAGATCACAAGTAGGCAGAGAGGCAGGCAGAGAGAGAGAGAAGAGGAAGCAGGCTCCATGCCGAGCAGAGAGCCCGATGCGGGGCTCGATCCCAGGACCCTGGGATCATGACCTGAGCCGAAGGCAGAGGCTCCAACCCACTGAGCCACCCAGGCGCCCCCAGAATATGTTTTTAAATTGCCTGCACTCTCTTCTTGTTCTCACAGCCCCATACACCAGTTGATTGAATACATAACCAGCTCATGCTGTCCTTGCATTTTAGACTCTCATTTACTTTTAATTCTACACGTAACTGTATTTTTAATGCTTGCCACCATTCCTTTTGGTGAGATCTCTCTAGTCATTCTGATTGTCTGAAGCTCACTCTCTAGCAGATTCCTCAGGACGGGCACATTGATAACAGTGATATAAAATCTTTGGCTTGCATTTTCTTTCCTTGGAGTCTAAAATATGTTACTCCCATTTTTTTCACTTTTTTCAGATTTTATTTTATTTACATAATCTCTACATCCAACGTGGGGCTCAAACCCACGACCCTGAGACCAAGAGTCACATGTTCCATGGACTGAGCCAGCCAGGTGCCCCCATTTTTCTCTTGCACAAGGCATTGCCATCAAAAAGCCTAATGAAAATCTGAAGGAGAGTGGGCTTATGGCTAAGAATATTAGACTTCATCTTGCAGGTAATGGATTGACAAAGATGTTGAAAGTAAAAGCTAAAATGACTTAATGTGCTTTTTCAAAAGCTATTTCTGGCAAAACCATGGGCAGAAAGAATGGAGGCAGGAGACCAACCAGGAGGTTATTGTCATAGTACAAAGGAGAGTTTGAGCATTCCTGACTTGGGAGGTGACAGTGATGATAGATAAGAAGGAATGGAACTCACTGCCCTGAGCAAGGGACATGCATGCTGCCTACACACATTCCTTACTCAGGAATATATACCCTTTTCTTTTCAGCAGTATGGCTTCTTTCCCCAAGGAACCAGGCTACAGAGCTCAGGTCCTAACCCCACTCTCCTTCACATCAGGCCCCACCCCGACATGGAGCCCCAGAACCACCTAGAGAAGAGAATGATATGCTGGCCCAGGTCACCAGGTCTTCCAGAACCTCAGTTTCTTGGTTATCCTATCAGAGGCCGGAGGAGGACATTCCCACCTTCCTTCCAGTGCCTGGTCCTGGTTTGCGGCTTGCCAACCCCCTGTCTGTGAGCCTCCCTCTCAGGGATATCCTGGAGTTTGGGTGGAGTTCCCTGGGATTTGGTCAGATAAAGAACAAAACCTGCACACAGTCAGAGCAGAGATTTAAGACTGCCGCTCAGGACTCAACACCACCCACTTCATGGCTTCTGGCCACTTGGAAGCAGCAGGCCTTAGAGTGAGACTTCGGTCCCCTGTCAAGGGAAGGGAAGCACAGCTGACCAGCTGGGGTCAGGGCATCTCTCTTTACCCAGAGAAGGTAGGAACCCGGGAGAGATTTCTGTTTCTTAACATTACACATTCATTTGACAAACACACACCAAGTACCTTCCATGCAAGGGTGCTGAGGAATTACAAAAATGAAACAGGCAAGGGGCTAGACTGGGTGGATGAAAAAGGGTCTGAATTAGGCAAGGGTGGCCTGAGACACTTCTGAAGGGAAAGGAGGACCATGAGGACTATCGGGCTGTTCCCACAGCGCCCCCTGCTGTCCAAGATTTGCTATGGCTTTCCCAGCAGCTCCTGACCCTGCTAGGACTGCCTCCCCCAAAACGACCCATTCCTCATTCTCTCAGAAGGCAGCCTCCCCATCATCAGAATGGACTATGGGACCTGGGAGAAGCAGAAAACACACAAATCTGATAGAAAGCTGTCCTTAACCCAGTGTTTCTCTCAGGCAAAATTGTCCTGGGCCTGGGGGAGGAGGGGCAGGGAGACAAGAGGTGTGAACACTGTCAGTCCAGAGCATGGACTCAGAAGCCTCCCTGAAAAGGGAACTTTCCACTCGGGCAGGGCTCTAGCCCCGTGGCAGGCAGTCTAGCATCAGCCAGAGAGAACTGGGAGACCTGGGGAGGGGCCAACCCACTCACCGGGATGCCAGGCACTGATAGGGGTCTGGAGGGGATCTAATGGTAACACCTTGTTTAATGCAGGAGGGGGCAGAAGCCAAGGGAGGGATGGTGGCTTTCCAAGGAGACCCACGGTGCCACTGGCAAAGCTGTGAGAAGAATCCAGGCTCTCCCAGCCACTCAGCAAAAAGGACCATAGGGAATGACACTCACAGACCGAAGGTGAACTAGACATGTGACAAGATGCTGTCCAGGGATGCGATCCAACCAGGGGCCAGAAACTCATCGCTTGTAAGCATCAGCAATGACAGAAGTGAAAAACATCCTAAGACAAAGGGACAGAAGATAGTACGAGTGACTCTGCTTAATAGATATGGAAAACAAGGTTGGGGCCCTAGCGAAGACCCATCCAGACCCAGAATGTGTCCACAGTTCTGACAGAAACCATCCTACCCTGTCCTGTGGGTCCCTTTCTACCACTCCTAGTTCTCATCCAGATGCTCTACCTGAAGAGGGCTAGTTTCCTCACCATTCCCCACACTCCTGACCCTCTTTGGAGACTCGGCCTGTAAATTATCCCTGAATATAAAAACTGTCCTCTTTTCTTAACTCTAAATTCAGAAACATTAAGTACAAGTTTTATGCTGGAAGAGAGAAGGGAAGCAGCCAGACCAGAAACTGTTCTCATGGATTGTTCTAGAGACTGTCACCACCGTCTCACCTCATTCGGGCCCATGAAATCCCCCCTGGCTCATGCATGGAAAAATACCTTTTGTTTAATTCATTTAGCCCAGCAGAAGTTGTCCAGAATGTTCAGAATGATTTCATTTAAGGAAAATAAATGAGGAATTAAAAAACAAAAACCCAGGATTCAAACAGGCCAGATGACAGAATCCTGACCCTACTGGGGAGCGCTCACTGGCATGACCCACAGGCTGTCCAGGCCACCTCCTACCTCCCGAACCTGCTGCCAGGGCTCCTGAAACAACTGGCCCAAGCCGCAGGGGCCCCACCTGGGTTTTCAACCTCCCTCGTCTCTGGCCTATGTTCATTCTAAAGAACTCTCCTTCCTTCCACCACCCAGAAACATCAATCAATGATATAGCCAAATGCTGCCTCCCTTAAACTCATGATTGCGGATCAGCTAGCCAGGTCTGGTTTCGGTGTGACAGTTCACCAGAAAGCTTGGGTAGGGTGGTGGGAGGAGATGGGGTGCATGCATGTCTGACACTCGGACTCCGTGTGTCACCACCAGCAGGGACCAGAGGGTCTGCCATTGCCCAGGGAATCAGCTCAGCCTTCAAGTGGGACCCTCCTCCTTTTCCCCAGGGCCTCCTCATATACGCAAACCAAATTAATTACGTCATTCTTTTTTCTTTTTTTTTTTTCTTTTTTTCTTTTTTTTGAGAAAGAGAGAGAGAGAGAGCACGTGTGCATGTGAGCAGTGTTGGGGGTGGGAGGGGGTTGGCAGAGGAAGAGAGAGAATCCCAAGCAAGCTCCATGCCCACCAGGGTGGACCGACATGGTGCTCGATCTCACAATCCCAAGATCACGACCTGAGCCCAAATCAAGAGTCAGACGCTTATCCCACGGAGCCACCCAGATGCCCCCTACATCATTCTTATTATAGAATAATTTATAACAAAAATAAGTGGCTATAGAACTCATGCCCTGCAATATAATGGCATAATTTATCAAGCTGTACATTTTTTGTGCAGAAGAGAATAATTTCAGTAGGCTTTGGGTAACGCCAAAAGAAACCATGTCAAAAGAAAACTAGAGAACTCAGAGCCAAAGGAGAACATTTAAAACAAAGTATCTTTATTTGCAGAGCTTACAAGGAATTCCTTTGGAAGAACTGGGCTCTTGGATAGAACACACAGAAGGTAAAGGAAAGCAACCAAGTAACAGTTGGTCTGTTCCTTATTTCACTGAGAGAAGGAAGCCAGTTCCTCCCCTGTTTATCACATCTGCAAGGGTCATTCTATCTTCTGCAGCCACTAGCATTGTAAAGTCAGAATTAAGCTTCTATTCACTACAGAGTTAACAACTCACAGGATAAAGGGTCAGAATAGAGGAATAGTGCTTCACAGAGTTGTGGTTTGGTGTGATGTATCTCAGGATATGAAGTTTTCTCTCCCACTAAGGAATGTGGTGTACACACCTGGTAAAAATGGCAGCATGCCTGGGGTGGGTTTTGCATTCTCCATGGAGAAAGGTAAGGTTCCCTGCGTGGTAGGAGACAAAGAGAGCTCAACTCTTTAATGTGTCACCGGCACAGTGCACATGGTAAGTGTCCATAAACACTGATGGAGTGAGGAAATGACAAATGGGTGAATGAATAAGGGCACGGGGAAAGAGAATAGCCTGGAGAGAGTGAAGGTCTAGGTAGCTGAGAGATGGTGTGAGGTTTCCTGTGGCAGTCAGGGCCAATGAAATTTGGGACACTGATGATTTATACTCACTATTAAAGTGGATTTGTGCTGGAATTAAGCCCCAAATTTTCAGCAAAGACAACAAATGTATGCTGGTGTTGCTCAGAAAAATTCAGAGAGAGGGGATGTGTCCCATATTTGGGAGTACTGAGGGCACAGAGAACAGTCCCAAGAATCAAAACCCCAATGATACTGACAGCTGAGCAGGAAGAAAGCCGTAGGAAAAAGGCTCAAAAGAGCAGAAGCTTCTGAGAATCCACGCAGATACTGACAAGGAAGTTGGATTTCTCCCAGTGGGAAGGGGGATCAAGTCTATGGATTAGGTCTTAAAAACAAGTATCAGAGAAATCAGATAAAGGCAGAGCCATCCTCCCTGCACCTACACTGAGAAAGGTGGACAGCTAAGGCATAACACAGGGAATGAGTGATACACCAGAAACCTGACCCTCAGAATATAAGACAGGGAAGGCCTTCCTCTTTCCACCTTGCCTTTAAACCCTCAGCCTGGCCCACTGGCCTCCCTTCTCTCTGCCATTCCGATGGCTATGGATGCAATGACTTTTCCCTGACACCCTCCTGAGCCAAATGTCTCTAAGTCTCTGACCAGGTTCAGTGCTCCCATTTGCCCAGTGGGCTGGCCCCTTCCTTGTCATTAACTCAGAAAAGGAAGTGAGGAAGAGGTTAGAATTCTACCCAGGAGAGAGCCAGAGAACTGGTGGAAGCCAGGATTTGTGGCCAACTGGGTGCATTTCAGGGCAGTGACCTCCAGAGTTCCTAGAATCTCAGCAGAAAAGAAAACTAGTTGTTTCCTGCAAACCTCACAGGCAGCAACTTTCCTCAACCTCCAGCCGCCCGAGGCCCCCAGCTCCCACATGAATTAACAAGAATATAAAAATCCTATTTGTCCAATCCACCTCCATGAGGAAATTGGCTCTCCATGCAGCCAGGTGTGACGCCCAGCACCTCTGGGGGTTAGGAAGTGTGTGGGCAGGACTGGAAATGGAGGATGTAGACCTGCCTCAGGTTCTGGCCACACTTTAGAACTGCCTCTGATGATCCAAAGACACAGAACAGCAGGCAACCACGATGACCTCCATCTCTTCCTGTTTCAAATGCCATTGTCACAATTTACCTCAGCTTTCTACCAACTGCCCCGTTCTGCCTTACCTCTGTTATTTCCTTGTTCTGCAGGTGCCCAATGTCACTTCCATTCATTCATACTTCTCATTCTGCGTCCACACCTTGCAAGAACAAGCCCCCGACCCAATGAACCGCGTTCCAGCCCCTTTCCTGGGGCCTCTGGGTCCACAAAGTCTCTCCAGATTAGTCCCCCTCCTGCAACTCTCTGGGTTCTGATAGTCCTCAACTCTCCATCCTGGTAGGATAAAGGGATTGAGAATGTACTAAGTGTTCCAAAGACCTGGCAAAGGCCAAGTGCTGACTTGATGGTAATAAAGAGGGGAGAATCTATTTGTCTCAAATAAACCAGTACTTCTCCACATTCTTCAAACTCTCCACTTAAAAGCCATACTCATGGGGCGCCTGGGGGGCTCAGTTGTTAAGTCTGCCTTCAATTCAGGACATGATCCCAGGGTCCTGGGATCCAGCTCTGCATCGTGCTCCCTGCTTGGCAGGAAGCCTCCTTCTCCCTCTCCTACTCATCCCACTTGTGTTCCCTCTCTCCCTGTGTCTCTCTCTGTCAAATAAATAAATAAAATCTTAAAAAAAAAAAAAACCCACAGTCATGCCAGTGGACTTCCATTGCTCCAAAATGATCTCCCCTTTTGAAACAACTTTCGGAAGCCGTCTGGAAGGCAGACAAGGGAGTCTTGTGATGAAGCCACCAAATAGAGTTTAAGCCCAAAACCTCTCTCCACCTTCTTTCTCACCTTTGGGTCCAAGTGGTAGTTGACCATTCCCAAATATTAGCTCACCTTTCAGAAGTACATGTTGTGTCACTTTGAGATATTCAAAGCCTGGGACACTGACTCAGAACATTTTGTTGGCAAGCTTAGGTAAAATTCAGCCAGTTTCCCACTCCTACCTGGTGCACTTGACCAAGGTGCACTTGACCTGGTGCACTTGACCGAGCTTCTACCAGCTCAGGGAAAAACTTGTGACGGCAGTGGCCACAGGTGCTTGCCAGAAAGACCATGAAGTCACTCAGAGTGGTCAGTGTGCGATGACTGGGTAAAGGCACCTTCTGTCCATGTCTTAGATGCAGGGAACATCATTCCCATCATCCTAAAGGAAGGGTCACCTCTCCCTCTGTATTCCACGTCCCCCCAGCCTAGTGCTGAGGGTCGGGCTATGCACCCAGGTAGAGAAGAATGGGAAGGGACCCGCAGGACAGGATGAGGGTCAGATCAGCACCCCAACAATCACCAGGATGTTTAACCAGGCATCTAAGGAATAATCGCCCTCTCAAATAACCCAGAGGCCTGGGGTGTACTTTTGTTGAACCACATCTAGGGAGAGAGGACTGGCAGTCTTTAGGGCATGACCCCTGTGCCTGCTCCCTCCCCATTCCCCCCTCTCTCCAATTTGGGTAACAGCCTCAGTGTGGCCATGGGTCATCACAGAGCTATTTTAAATTCACGAAAAAATCTTGTTTTAAGTTAATGAAAAAGAAGTCTTTACGAGACAAACCTCTGACCCCTCACCACCACTCCTGGGAGTACCCGCCCCTTTAGTTTCTGAAGCCCAGCCAGCCGAGGGAGTCAAGGGGGCAGGGCAGTAGTGGGAGGCTGCTGCTGGCCCGCACTGATTCCAGCATCCCCGGGGCTCATTTTCTCCTGGAAAAGACTCAAATGGCCAAGAACTAACTGTTCCTGTTGGCTGTGTAATGATCTGTCACAATGACTTTTGAATTAGGAAGAAAGTATCCTCCTCTGCTTACATATACCTTCCACTCAAACACACACCAAACGCCCACACACAGACAACACCACACATATGCACACATGCATACACACCCATGCACATGCACAGTTGTACACCGCAGGCACACATATACCACACACACACACACACTATACACACCACATACACATGCCAAACACCACACATAACACACACCATACAAACACAACTACATACACACACCACATACCACACAAACACCACACACACACACCAACACCACATACACCACACACACCACACAAACACAACTATAAACACACACCACAAACCACACAAACACAACTACATACACACACCACATACACACATCATACACACCACACACACACACACACACACACACACCCATGTTCTCCTGCAACCTAAGCCCTTTCCATCTCTGACCCTCTCTTTTCAGATCTCCGGGAAAGTAGCACCGCTGATACCTCATTCTCTCGCCCATAATGCCTCTGAGCATTTCATCTAACACTTCTACTTTTCTCCCCTCCCAGCAGCCCTACATTATGTTAAACCTTCATTTTCTTTCCTCTTCTTGGTACTCCTCACTATAGGCCACGTTAATATCAAATTCTTTAGTTTAACTTTATTACCAAGCCTGGACGGTGAGCTCCAACATGTAGAAACCCTGTCACACTTACCGCTCTAATGCCAGTGCCCCATATCTGCAGGACTGGAGTGCTCCCACCTCTAAGTTCCTCTGAATTCTCCCTGCTCCTCCCCACAATGGCCTCCCCTCTCTCCGAACTTTGATATGAGACTTGATTCACCCCCTGACTCCCAAATTTATTCCCATCCTGAACCACAGGAACTACCTCATCCTTCCTTCTGAAGACCCTTCTGGAAGCCATCTGTTAAACACAGTAGCACCATTCTCTCTCAAGCAAAATAGTCCCCATATCTTAACCTGTCCCCAGGGCCCTTCCTGGGGACTCCCACCAAACATCGCTTAGGAATTCGGAGCCCAGTGCCAGCCCTCTTCACCATGGAGCCCCAAAGAGACTCTTTCATACCTTTGAGAACATGGCAGATCTCTTTCCAGACTCAAGGAACCTTCTATGGCTTAAATCACCAGATTTCTACACTATAGGCACAAGCCCACCTTGCAAGACAGAGGGAGCTATCAGGTTAGGTTCACTTAATAGACTCCACCAATGCTCTAGCAAAGTGTGCATCAAGTGGCTGGGTAGATAAGTCAAATTCCTAGTTTCCAAAAGATTAATCTAAGCATAGTTTACCAGCTCTATGTGTCCTCAGCCCAAATTCTGAAGGCATGTATCTTCACACATTTATTCTTACTTCAAAAAAAAAAAAAATACTGCTTTCTTACTGTGTTAGCCATCTTGATTCGGGCTGGGGTTGGTGCATAGACAAATTAAACATGGCTTCCACACCACACAGCTCAAAGTCTGGCTTGGGAGACCTCGCCCTTCACAGACAACCTGGGTACAAGCTGACTGATGCAGGAAGAGGGGAAAGTACAAGGAGCCTGTAAGAGCACCTGACCCAGAGCTCTGCTTGGTAGATTTCTCTATCTCCTGGAACTGCCTATCAACTGGTGGGGTATTTGCGTTCAGGCAATGGGTCGGAGCTGGAACCAAAAGGTGGGAGTCATAAGTGTGACTCCAAGAATGAGTCAAACAGAGTGTATGTAAGGAAAGGAGGAGAGGGCTAAGAATAGAACACTGGAGAACAGTGAAGGGACAAGGAAAGGTGAGTCAAGGGGTAGGGGGCAAAAGGTTGCTCAAAAAGAGAGGGTGGGAGGGAGAGGAAGAGAGAGAGAGCATCCCAGCATTGCAAAGGGTAAGGAGTTAGCAGCGTCACAAGCCCACAGGCCAGGAAGACTGAATTTGAGCACCTGGGCAAGGACTGTTTCTGTCCCAGGGACGGTGGGGAGAACAAATTAGGCCATTAGGAATGTCAAGTAAAACAAGGATGGTGAGGTAGTTTTTTTAAAAGCTGGCTTCTTTTGAAGCTAGAAGCTAGAAAGGGATAAGAAGCTAGAAAGGGATAACATCCACATTTTGTTTATTTTTAAGATGCCTATATATTGAAAAGAGAAAGCCAAGAGAAGATCACAGTGACCCAAGCACGAGAGAGCAGGGGTGCTGTATGGAACAGGCTCCTGAGGAGATGAGGTGGGCACATCCAGAGCCTCTCTGGGAGGAGAGGAGCCTCAGGGAGGAGCCTCTCCCCATCTGTCTACCCATCCGAGCTTTTCCCATTGAACTTCACAAGTGCCCTGGATGATTCTGCACACCACTGAGACAGAGTCAAGAGACCACAGGACAGGCCTGAAGTCAGTCAGCTACTAAACAGTGGAAGAGAGCTCCACCCCCAGCTCTGTGGACTAGGAGGGACATTCTTTCTCTTCCCAGTTGTGGTGTCTCCTTCTACTCATGCCAACTGTCATTCTATGCCAAGTGAGGCCCTTGCCCATTGTGTGTCACTCAAGACAATGCCACCACCCACCCACCTTTGTCTGTCTGGGCCCAGCAGTGCCCAGCATGGAGGAAGCACCTCAGGAAATGACCTCAGTGTGCTGTCACCATGACCCCAGGAAAAGGGCAAGGACAGGATCCACTCCATGTGGAGAAGACCTCCGAGGTATATCACTGACAGGACCAAATCCAAAGTTTCTACGTTATCCTCAGCTCCCCAACTTGGACCTGGGAATGGATGAAGGAAAGAGAAGGCCAATCTTGACATAAATATTCCTCAATAAAGCTTCAGGGTAATGACTATGATGTCCAATCTTCGAATGAAAAACAATTGAAGTGTGGCAAGTGACTGCCTCTCCCATGGCCACACAGCTAATAAAGTACAAAGTTGAGTCAAAAACCCATATCTCCAGGGTTGGCTCTGTCGTCCCAAAGCAAACACAAGTTCACAGGAAGGGATTCTGAGGCAGAGAGGTCCCCTTTGGAGTCTCCACCAATCTGGATTATCCACACTACCAGCCACCCTCCCCATCTGAAGGGCAAGCCCAGAACTGACTACATCCTCCTGCTAATTTACTAGGAGAATTTTCTGGAGTTGAGAATCATTAGCTGGGACTGAAGACACCTTAGTCACATGTACAGAGACGAAATCTCTGGTCACAGTGTGGAGAGCCCAGAGAAGATCCCAGCATTTCCAGGCCTTAGGGAGGAGGGGTCTCCATGTGCTCTGAGGGCAGTCTCCTGGGATAGACTTGTCCAACTCCAGGGAAGCCCCAGCCACTCCACTGTCTCCTGAGGTGCTTAGTCTAACCTCCTGGGTGACATGGCAACTTCCCCTACCAAAGCCCTCTCCCTAGAAAGCTCTCACAATCTCTCTCAGGAGCCAGAAGTCACCAGAGAAGGTAGTCCAGGTGATAGGTGAGATAGTGAGGGGAAAGGCAACCAGAGGATGCCCCAATGTCAGTCAGGCTCATGCCAGCCCCCTAGTAAAGGTGGGCATCAGCTAGCCGCAGCCAGCCCTTGATGACTTAACAGGCAGCTCTGGGGTGGGAGAATAGGGTATGGAGAGAACACACCCTGGAAGACTGGCTCTCATTGGTCCCTGTCATCATTAAAAGAGGCCCAGAGAAACAGTGCCAACACACTAGCTCCCAGGACCTCTGAGGATTCTGTGGTGTATCTACTCCGACACATGGAAGCATGAGGTTCACAGCTTCTCCTTTTCATGGCAGCTCTGGCTAGGGCCCTAGACTATGCCTGTGAATATGGCCCTTCCCCTGCTCCCATCCTTACAGCCCCCATATAGTGGGCCCTGCCTTCATTCCTCCCTTCCCCTCCTCCACAGAGGCAGTTTTCCCAACTGTGTCTCTAGCCCTCTCCTGCCTCCCACTGGGTTCTCCACACGGGTTCTCCCGTGTCCACTGATCACAGGAAGCCAGGCCCCTCTGGTCCTGTCTGGCTGCACTGCCCAGCCTCTGGTTTGCCCACTCTGCTCCAGCCTCTAGGGCATTCTTTTTCTCCTCCAATGAGCCACCATTTCCCACCTGCCCATCCCCTACCCCATCTTTTGCACTCCCCCGCCATTGTCAAACCCCTTCTATCGGATCTTCAAATGCTTGCCCTTTCAGCTCTCCACAGCAATGGGTTGTTTTCCTCAGAGCAGCCTTACTGAATCCCCAGAACAGTTTTGGCCCCTACTATCCATCTCACTGCCTCCTGTATGGGTCCCTCCTACCACCATCACCATGTAATGGAATCACTGTTCACGTAATTACGTTAATTCTTCCAAATCCCCCACAAACTGTCAGCTTGCCCAAGCAAAGACTAGCATCCTCAAAGCTATATCTCAACTTCTAATACGATGTCTGGTGTTTGATATGTGCCCCATTCATGTTGTGGAAAGAATGGAGGACTGGGGGCCTCACGTCGCGCAATAATCAGAACCCGTCCTGTCCCATCACGACAAACAGGTCATGCCCTTTCCATCTTAATTATAAACCTCAGACATCTAACAAGGCATGGAAGAAAGTCAGAAAGAGATTTTACTCTCATAGGGATGATAGGAGTTGCCTAAATCTGTGGAGAGGATAACAGAGAGAGGGTTTGGCTTTAGATATTACAGAGCTTTTCTGGTGGACCTTGTGTGGCAACCATTTCTCTCCCATCTGTCCACACCCACGCTCCTATGAGTAAAGGTCTGGGAACTTCAGGCAGCCCCGGTTTGATCTGGCTCACCTGACTTGACACAGCCATCTTCCCTCCTTTGCCAATGACCCAGAGGCTGCCTCGGCCCCGGGATCTGTGAACCATGAGTCCTTCCTCTCCTCCCCGCCCCAACTCTGTGTTAGGAGGGTTAATGCAGAGGTGTGAGTGGAAGAAAGAAGAGAAGTGGACCCCAGTAGAAGCATTCCCACCCCTTCCCCAAGGCCACGCCCCTAACTCCACCCGACACAGGAGACTGGAACCACTACAGCCCCTCCCCACTGAAACTTCCCTCCTGCTGTGCCTTCAAATGTCTCCAACTTCTTACCCACATTCAAACTATCATGGTTGCCTGATACCAGATTGCCCCTTGGGTCTAAGACTTACCACAGCAGAGCCTACCCAGGTGGGAAAGGAGCAGGTCCTTCAGCCTCCAGTAAATCTGATCTCCATCCCTCCAACTTCTGTGCAAGGCCAGTTGGGTGAAGTTAAAAAGGGGAAGATGGAGTTGAGGAGGATGGACAAGGTGGAGCTGGTGCCTGGGCAGCATTCATATTCTCTTCACTCCCACTCTTCCCACTCCATCCTCAACTCTCTCTCCCTCTGTCTTTCCACCTCCTTTTCTCATGCGTCGAACTTAGAGTATGTGAGCATTTCCCTTAAAGAGAGATGAGGTGCAAAGCATAGTCAGGCACCCACAGTATGGAGGAAACCTCCCATGAGGCATCATTGAGCACCCTGGTCCTTCACCCTCAACCACAGCTTCCAGACTGAGCCTCCCCAGAGAGCACAAGCCCCAGAAAGTTCTTTGACTCATACGCACTCCCTCACCCATGTCTGCAAGAGCTGGGCTTCAATTCTTAAACTGGTTGCCCTCTTATTCCTTGCTTTCCCTGCCCAATGACATTTTACTATGCATCAGAATGTTCAGCCAGACTTTTTCCACAGCCCTGGAGTCAGCACTAGGGTCCACAGCTAAAACCACAGCCCACTAGTACCCTACATTCCATGGAGAACTTCTGACACCTGGAGCAATACATCACCCTGAGACATATCAATAGTTAGGAAAGCCATCCAAACCCCAATAAGCCCCAGGACTATCATTTCTTGCCCTGTGGAGTAGGAGAAAAATGGAATCATCAGGATTATTGGCTCTGTGAGGGATGTAATGGTCCTATCAAAGAGATTTTTCTTGAATGTCCCCATGAAAGAAGGGAGGAAGATGTTGCTGCCATCCTCCAAGTCAGGTAAGGGGCTGTGGGACTCACTCATAAACTGAAGGTTCTAGCCTAAGAGGAGACTGGTATCACCCTTTATGGACAGATGTTCATTCTAGACTGACCTGGAACTGTCCAGACTGGAACACAGTAGGACAGCTATAGGGAGAGCCTTTGTTCCCAGGTAAAAGAATATATTAATTACGGAAAGCTACACTACTATAAACAACAATCCAAAGTATAATGGCTCAAACACAGTAGAAACTTGTATCTTGCTCTTGTATTAGATTTGAGGGAAGGGGGCAGTCATCATCCTTCTCCATGTAATCACTTAGGGATTCAGGCTTACAATTGTTCTGCCATCTTCAATATCTGACATCTTCAATACCTGTTATCTTCATCACCATTGCAACTGCAGAAGAGTGGAAAGAGCATGCAACAGATTGCTTGGAGGTTTGTCTGGGCTACACTAGCAAGTGACACACATTGTTGGCAAGAACTCAGTCTCACAGCCACACTTAACAGCAAGGGTTGGGAAATGTCCAGCAGGAAGATAACCAGAATGAATGTTGGTATTCCTGTGGCAACTGCCACAGGGCAGAGTGAAAAACGAAATGTGCCTGCTTGTCATCTGAAACTTTTAGAGGCAGGAAGTTTTCCACGTAGGCCATAGAAGAGATGCAAGAAGACACTCCTACCTCAGTCTCCTGAAGCCTTTGGAGGGCAAGGAAGAGAACTCAAAATTTCCTTTTGCTCTCATGAATGCGTTTAGAAGAGTGGTCAAGGCCAAGAGTCTGCCTGAGAGGTTCCAGGCTAGAAGAAAGGAGGCAGCACCTGGTGAGAACTTTGAGCTGGAAGCCACCAGCAGGGCCCAAGGGAACTTCCATTTATTGAGGGGTTCCACAAAAATAGCAAGAGCTGAGGTGAAGCTGAACACTATTCACCTGGAGACCATCATACCTTGTATTAGTGGAAGTACCCAGAGGAACAGATGAATGGAGACCAAGACAGAAATGAGGACTTCATCCTCCATTAACAGTGACCAGTTACATCAGAAGATCTCTGCCTGCCCTGTCCCACCTCCCTGAGATTCAGAACTGGATCCCCTCCCCTTTCATGTCTCTCCAATTAAGTGTCTGCTGGGAAAGAAAAGTAAAATTTTAAACTGAAAGGACTCTTAATAACCGAAGGACACTAAAAAATGTGGAATCTGCTCAATTTGTCACTAAAAATATGGGAAAGGGAAATTTGACATATTTGGAAGCACTATTTGCAGAAAAAGAAAACTCCACCAAATCCTAGCTGGTCAGTTGTCTGTTGTTTCCAAAGATAAAATTAGCCTACAAGGACCAGAATCTGCCATCCTGGATGAACTGAACTCTTAGTTCTGAAGGAGTCTTCTTTCATGTCTACTAAAAATTCAGATCCAATTCTCAAAAAGTTCAGGAAGCCACAGAGAAAGAGACATGAAGATTAATAAAGCAAGCATGATTAAATGTTAACATTTGGGGACTTCAATCCCCAGTGGACCTAGGAAGAGTATGTGAAGACTCTATACTATTTTTGCAAATTCCCTGTAAGTCTGAAGTTATTTCAAAATAAAAAAGAAAAAATATTACATAAAATATAAAGAAGAAGAAGAAAAAGAAATAAGTAAAATCAGGAGATTTCACATGAAAATCCAGATATCCAATTTCCCTTGAAGAGGCTGAATGTCAACAATCAGATCTAGGGAAGGGCAGCTGACCACTTTAGAAGGCACAAGCATACCCCAGCTTGCTCCAGCTCTACCATTTCCTCTTGACTCCCTAACCCTGAGGTAGAAGAACACGTGATTTATCATTGCACTGTTGTCTGCCTTACATCTGGCCTGTCTGGTTCATTTATGTTACCTACCTGATACCTGTAGACATTGAAATTTGTGATCCTTAACCCTGGCCTTTCACTCCAAGTTCCCATCTGGTCATTGCCAAGTGAAGTAACTGGATCACATGGGAACCATGAGACTTCTTTTTGCTTAGATCATGGGCAGCGGGACTGGCTCCTCGTTCTTCATGGACTTATTCAGTGGCTCTCTGGCGCTCACCAGGAACTAGGGGAAAAAAAGAGTCCTTCACATTAAGGTCTGGAAAAAGCTTCCTAAAATGGCACGTAATGTGTATTTTTTCCCTCTAGACCCTACCTGATGTCCACTAAACCTTCCAAAATCAAAATGTCGAAGGATATTGTAATGGTTCATTTTATGTGTCAATTTGAATAGGCCACAGTGCCCATATTATTCCGGATGTTTCTGTGAGGAGGGTTTGGATGCTATTAACGTTGAAATCTGAGGACTTTGACAATCAGAGAAAGACAATTATCACATGATCTCACTGATATGAGGAATTTGAGAAACAAGACAGAGGATCATGGGGAAAGAGAGGGAAAAATGAAACAAGATGAAACCAGAGAGGGAGACAAACCATGAGAGAGTCAAATCTCAGGAAACAAACTGAGGGGAGGGGGTTGGGAGGATTGGGGTGGCTAGGTGATGGACATTGTCGGTGGGGGGGGGGGGGTATATGCTATGGTGAATGCTGTGAGTTGGGTAAGACTGATGAATCACAGACCTGTATGCCTGAAACAAATAATACATTATATGTTAATAAAAATTAAAATAAATAAAATAAAAGCTATTGGACTGGAAAAAAAAATCTGTGGACTTTGAGTGAAGCAGATTGCCCTTCAGAATATGGGTGGACCTCATGTAATCAGTGGAAGCCCTGACTAAAACAAAAGCCTGGCCATCCCTGAGCAAGAGGGAATTCTGCCAGCAGACAACCTTCAGATTTGAACTACAGATTTTGGACCTGCCATCCTCCATAATCATATGAGCCAATTCCTTAGAATAATAAATAAATGCATATACATACACAATCAGCTCTGTTTTCCCTTGAGAACCCTGATTAATACAGGTACTGGTTAGTTAAGACTATAGAAACTTAATGTTTCAGATGCCTAATGTTTAATATGAAATGGAATTTAATATTCAGGCATGGACTTGTGGTTGATAGCACAGACTCTGTAGATAGAAAGACCATGTTTGAAATCACCCATGCCTCATACCAGTTATGTGATCATGGGTCAGTCCCTTACCCTGCCTTTGTCTTAGCTTCATTATCTATAAAGTGAGAGTATCAATAGCACCTATCTCATTGGGTTGTTCTGAGGATTAAATGAGATTAAAACTTATAAAGCTCTGAGAATAATGCTTGCTTGGCACACATTACATGCTGTGTGTTTGTTAAATAAGTAGAATAAGAGTCTTTAAAAAAATTCCACTTTATTGCTTTGTCTTCTTACCTCCCGCATTGGTAAGATGAATAATCAAGGGCATCAGGGGAGTATGACAGTTTGGGCAAGCACATAAGAACTTGGCAGATAAGACCAGCCACGTGAACCACAGCAGTCAGGGTAATATACCCCTCATAGATACAGCTTACATCTACGTCTTGAATATGTGAGCTATCTACAAGGTTTAACGCACTGGAGGAGGGGAACAAGGAAAAGACACTCAGCCTGGGTCAGAAAGGGTGGGACATATCACTCAGGGTCCTGGCAGAAAACATACGACACACTCAGAAAGGCCTTTTTAAGAGACATTTAATGAAAAAAAAATTATTTACAGACATGCAAGTAAGTACTCACGACAGCAAAAAGCCATTACCATTCCTGCCACTGTTGCAGCAGGGAAAGAAAATGGCATTCCCTGACACCAGTTAGGAGATGGAGCTGTGGAACCAGTGTCACCAGACAGAAGCTATTGTTATTCCATGTTGTATTAATTATCTGTGGCTTCCTAACATATTATTCCAAAACCTAGCAGCTTCAAATAACATCACTTTTTACCTCCCAACTGCTGTGGACCAGAAGTCCAGCTGTACCTTACTTAGCTGAGCCCTCTGCTCAGGGTCTCTGACAAGGCATGATGAAGGTATCATTGAGACTGCAGGCACCTCAAGACTCGACTACAGACAGATCCACTTCCAAACTCAATCACATGATTGTTGGTAGGATTCAGTTTCTCATAGGCTGTTAGACTGAGGGCTTCTGTTTCTCCTGTGCAGGCTATGGTGGCCCTCCAGTTCCTTGCCACATGGGCCTTGCCACAGAGCTCATGCCATGGCAGCTCACTTCATCAGGGCGAGCAAGCTGAGAAGACCCAGAGAGAGTGTGTGTGTATATGCATGTGTGTGTGTATAAGCAAGACAGAAGTCATGGTCTTTTATAACCTAATCTCAGAAATGACATCCTAAAACTTTGCCATTTTCTATGTGTCAGAAGCGAATTGCTAGATCCAACCCATGCTTGGAAAGAGAATATTACACAAGGGCATGAATACCAAGACGTGGGGATCTTTGGGACCCATCTTAGAAGTCTACCTACCAAGGTACCTACCTGCCACACTTGTGAAAGCAGGGAGAGAACAGGAGGAACAAATGGCCTCAAGCTCTCTCTCTTCCCATTCTGACCTCCCACTAGTGTCTCTTATTAGCCAAACTCAACTAGAGTAGAGGCCAAGGGAGCCCAGATGATGCATCCCACAAAGGTTATCCTTCCAGACCAGTGCAGAGAATAAATCTGTGGCAGGGAGTGGAGCAAAGGACAATGAATAGAGAATAACCAGGACATGAGAAAAAACACATTGACAACTGACAGGGTCATCATGGCAGTCAGATACCCTAGAAGACGGAACATCACAGAAGACAGCTCTTCACCCAGATACAGGACATGTATCTCTTTTCTTTATTATCCATATCCAATTCTTTTTCAGCCCCAATAACTTGGGGTAATATTTCACCTGGACCCTGTTATAAAATACCAAAAATTTTCTATAGAACAAATGTTCCTACCTTCCATCTCACCCCCATTTATGTTAATACCTGCCTCTTTAATTCATGAGGCCAAGGAGAGGATTAGGAGAGGAAAAGGGCTGAGCAGTGACATTTGGAAAGACCCCACTCTGTGACAGCTCTAGTGTTCATGCCAAAGTTCTAATTTCCTCTTAGAAAAACTTGTGTAAATATCATGGTTCACTCCTATTGAATTTTTTTATGTGCTCATGGAGATTATTCGGGATCTAGAGTCAGAGCCTCTCTTACTATAGTGTATACACAGAGACACACACACACATGCACACACATATGCACACATATCCCAGGACACTGATGTAGTCAAAACTCTCTCCTGACCCTCAAGTTAAGGCCACCACCCTCTTCAAGGGTCCCAGGCCTGGACCCCTAGGCAGGCAGTCAATGCCAAGTCCCATCACTACATTAAAACAATGCATCCCTCTTCTTCACCAACTGGCCCTCATTAGATGCCACATAAATCTTAACTATCAGGGTGCCTGGGTGGCTCAGTCGTTAAGCATCTGCCTTCAGCTCAGGTCATGATCCCAGGGTCCTGGGATCGACCTCCGCATTGGGCTCCCCACTCAGCGGAAGGCCTGCTTCTCCCTTTCCCACGCCCCCTGTTTGTGTTCCCTCTCTCCCTGTCTCTTTTTCTGTGTCAAATAAATAAATGAAATATTTTTTTTAATCTTAAATATCAAATCACACAGAGAGGTAGTGGGCAAGCAGTTACTTTAACCCAGTTCCCACTCACTACATCTGGAGCAGATCAGCTGCCTGAATGTGACCTTCATCTTTCCTGGAAGTTAAGGATGGGTGAAATGTGGGTTAAGGATAGCCCAAAAAAAAAAAAAAAAGTATATCCCAAAAGGACCCACTCCTCATTCCTGTAATGTCCCACCCTATCAGTTTTCTCTTCCTTTATCTCATGAGGAGACTAATGCTCTGAACCCAGGCATCCACATACCCTCATGTTATAAACTTCCTGATACGCCCTCTCCACACACCAATCTCCAGAGAATCCTTGGGGCAGAAAAGCCTGCAGAACCACCTGGGGCCTGGTGAAAGCTAACACCAAGCAAATGGAGAATCACAAACTGGTATCCAGGACCCTATTCTTCACTCACCAGCCCCTCAACTGGCTCCTGTTTCTCCTTGATCCTGTTCTATTGTGGATTTAGCACCAGCCTGAGCCAAACCTAGCCAAGAAAATGAGCCCTCTGCAAACAAGTATCCCACACGTCTGCATAGAAATTTATTGTCCAAAAAATGCTTTGCTGGGTATTATCTTACTCAATTTCTATCACTGTCCTCTATATAGGAGCTGTAACTCCTAGATGACAAAGGAAAATCCTGACGTCTTTCAGTATATAACAATGTCCTGCCCTACGTATATGAAAGGCAGAACTCAAGATCCAGGCCTCTTAAATCCAAGCTCAAGGAAGGAAGAAATCCCAAGTCAAAGAAAATTATCGGCTTTTCCAGATTGTTCACACCATGGATCAGCTCCCCACTTGAAGGGAGAACCAAGTTCCAACTTTAATGAACCACCATGGTCCTGTAATCAGAAGATCCTCTCAGAAATGTGGACTCCCATCGCTTGGACCTGAAGATAGAGGTTGACAGAGGCCCATGTGGAGTTTGGGGAGTTTCTCCTAGGGGACAGATAACAAATTCAAGAGCAGGATGCAACTGTAGAGAAGTCATTCATGCCTCCAAAACCATCCCCTCAAGAGAAGAAAAAAGCCATGAACTCAGTCCCCAGATGTTCTGAGTGTGGCCTCCAGGGGAAGGAAATTCACTTATTGTGGGGAAACCTTCAAGCCTCTGCACTAAGTCCTGTGCAGATGGAGGCAAGGGGTAGACAACATGACCTTCCAAAACACCAACCTCCTCCTGGGGAGATGCCAGTCCTACCAATACCCTCAACAGACACATTCCAGAATCTCCCCAAACAAAAGTTGCTCTGCATGTGGTCCCTGGGATCCCAGAGATTGAAACCACAGGGTGAGTGGGATGAAGAAGGAAGGAGGAAAGGGATGGTTGGGAGTCAGTCACGAAAGGACCTCCCAGGCATCAGTCAGCCCCAGGTAGCCCTTGTTGACTTAGCAAGTGACAGTTTGGGAACAAAGAGGAGGAGGACACGGAAGTCACACCCCTCCAAACTTGATTCCCATTGGCCCTTGGTATCCTTAAAAGGGCCCAGCAGTATCAGCACTGGTATTCCCGGACCCCCTGAGGATTCTGTGGTTATAGTCACTTCTCATCTCACAGCATGAGATTCTCAGCTCTCCTCTTCCTGGCAGCTCTAGCTGGAGTCCTGGTCTATGCCGGTGAGTATGGCTCTCCCTCTGCACCCCACCAGAGCCCTGACAGTCCTGGGCTTATCTCCAATCTTTATTCCTCTCTTCCTCTCCCAGTGCTGTCGTGGCTCCTCCTGCCTCTGCAAGTGACTTCTGCCCCCAGTTCTCCACATGTAGCCCCTTTACCCCACTGGTTGGGGAGCCAGGAACCCCCCAACTGTGCCTGGTCTCCTGGCTCATCCCCTCACACACCATCCTTTACCCACTATGCTCAAACCACATTGACCCTCTTGCAGGGCTTCTGGGCCACCGAATATAGCTGGATATGTTGTCCCTAGCACAAGGGTGCCAGGCAGGGAGTAGTGGAGGTTAAAATCTAGCCCACACTCCACTTGCCAAGCAGTGTGCCCTGCCAGTGGCCTTGTCTCTCAGTATGCCTCTCCCTGAGAAGAGCCAAAAGGCACTATTCAGGCCAGGACACCCCCGCTGCACCACAAACACTGTGACCTTCTTTCTTGCTCTTCCCTCTGCCTAGGACTCATTTCCTCTCCCTGGCCCCTTCCCTCAGCCAGCCCTGAATGTCACCCATCCGATGCTTTCCCATCTGTCAAATCTCAGTTTAGATATCAATGCCTCAAAAAAGCCTCCCATGAACATGGAGGAAAAATTAGACCCCCTTTTCACCCCACACTGGACTTGCCCTTCCGGCACCATCACACGGTGACTCAAGAGTTATGTACTGGAATGGAAGCTGGGTCAGGGCGGGGTCTTTCCACTTCCTCACCACTGAATCCCCTCCACTAGGCAGAGATCTAAACATCGTGTTGAAAGAATCAAGAGCATGAAAACTGGGGTCCCATCCCAGAAATCACTCAGGCACAGCCCATGGCCCATGCGCTATCCCCTTCTGCCACAGAGGAGCCTGAGTGCCTCCAACCACAATTGGGTCCCCAGCAGGGATCTCAGGGCACCCTCACAGGCTGGAGGCAATGGGAATGAGGGCAGTTCTCCGAGAATATTACACTACTCCCAGGAGAACCTGCTTCAGACAACTGTAGGAGGGGTTACATACCAGACAGACCGCCCTGGTGGATCTACCAATGAGGCAGAAGGGACATTTAACCAATAGGGAAATGTGTCTCCCTGGGTCTACTAACGCCCCTGAGAGCTGAGGATAAAGAGTGGGGGGTGGGAGGGCTCACGTGGGTCAAGTTCAGTCCTCACTGTTGCCTCTTTCTTCTGCTGCAGAAAGTGCCTCCTCTGATCCCACCCCAGAGGCTGCTGCGGCCGGTGAGTCCTTCCCTCCCTCCTGTCTCTGCCTTCAAGGGGAGAGGCTAACAGCTGGGGATGTGGGTGGAGGCCAGGAGAGGAATGGGAGGTGGGGTTTGTGTCCTGCTCTTGTGATAATGGGAGGAACATGGAATGGGGTGGGACAAGCCTAAGGATGAAGTGGGGCAACCCAGGCAGGCAAAATCAGTAGGAAGAATGGGAAAGTTGGGAATAAAAGGGAGAGAAAGATGAGGTTAAATGATAAGGAAAATGTCCCATGTGGTATGAATACCTTCACCCGATGCTCCCAACTCCTTAGCAAGGTCCCCACTATCCAGCCTCAGACATCATTTCTGACCCTGTTTTCCATGCTTCTCCTTCACGTACCCCCCACATCAGCTAAACTGAACTGGTTTGCATTCCCACACCTGTCCCATACATTCTTTGCCCTGAGTTCTGGCTGACTGATCTCCTGCCCCCAAGGAAGTCCCTTTAGAATATCCCCCCTGCCAAAATCCTGCCTTCAAGACCCAGCTTCTCTCTGACATGCTCTCTGATCATCCCCATATCTTACCCCAAATCCCTCCCCAATCATACCCATTAGAAGTGCCCAACCCTGCTCACCTTCCAAGAGGCTTAGTCTTAGTCTTAGTCCATCTGGGATGTACAACAAATCACCACAGACTGGGTGGCTTAAACAACAGAAGTTTATTTCTCACAGTTCTGGAAGCTGGAAGTCCAAGGTCAAGGTGCCACTACACTTGAGTTTTTTAGTAAGAACCCTCTTCCAGGTGACAGACTGCTAACTTCCCATTATATCCTTACATGGCCAAAAGAGCCATGGAATCTCTTTTTATAAGGGCACTAACCCTATTCATGAGAACTCCACCCTCAAAACCTATTTACCTCCTAGGCCCCACCCCTGAGGACCGTCAAATGGAGGGTTAGGATTTCAATATATGAATTTGGAGGGGGAGAACATTCAATCCCTGTGAGTAGAAGTCTTAGCACTTCCATATCCCAGCACCCAGCACATATTAGGAAGCCCGGGGCCCTGCTTCTCATTCCAAAAATAAAAAACACTTTGACTTTGCTCAAATCAACCAATGGGTATGTTTGTAGCTGAACCGGAAGGGACTACATCTGCAGCAAAACCTGCTTCACCCCAAGAGCCCGCCCAGGAACCACAAAGTACCACCCCAAGTAAAGAAGAACTAAACCCATTGAGTAAGTCTTGGTCTCAATGCTAGGTAACAAGCTAGAGAAGTCTCTGGTGGCAGGCCCCCATGACACAGCCACCCGGGGAGACGAGCCCAGGGAGAAACAGACATATTGCTTCACCTGAGCACAAAGGCACAAAAGGGGGTGCACACACCGTGCCCACACATGGAGCTTCCACAATGGTAGATTTTGCTACCTGCATGGTTCCCTCCCTTGCCTTCCCACCTTCCTATAAGAAAAAAGCTAGGCCCCTCAGCAAAACTTCTTTAGTTTATAGGAATTTGTATAGGGACAATGTCTGGTGAGGGGTGGAAGGGGAAGGTGGGAGTTTTCTTGAAAATGATGTGACTTTTCTGCTAGTGTGATTCTTCTGCTCCAAAATTAGAATTCCTGGCAAACAAAGATCTCTTGGTATCAAGACATGGCTTAGAAGGAGCAAAAAAAACACTGTATAAACGAGTTGAGTTTGGAAGACGTCTTTCTGAGGGTGAGTGCATCCCAAGGCAAAGCCTTGTGGAAACAGGAATACTCACCCTCCATCATCCAGAGGCAGGAGGTGGGCAGGAACACCCAACTCCACCCCACACGAGAGACCTGGAACCACCCCAGCCCCTCCCCTCCCTTTAAAACACCCCTCCTTCAAATGTCTCCATTTGTGCCTTTAAATGTCTCCGATTTCTCATAACCATGCTGAAACCACATGGTTGCCTGATACTAGATTGCCCCTGGGGTCTAAGCCCCAGCCTTCCCACTACAGAGCCTGTCCAGGTGGGGAAGGGGCAGGTCCCTCGGCCCTTGGTGAATCCAACCTCTCTCCATCCGTCCAGCTTCTGTGCCAGGCCCTCCAAGGGCTGGGTGAAGTTGGAAAGCAGAAGTTGACTGGGACGGCCAGGGTGGAGCTGGTGCCTGGGCCCCATGAACCTCATTCTCACCTCTGCTTTCTTCTAGGTGGAGATAAATGGGGACAAAATCTGAGAAACTGGGGTACAAAACTGAATGTAGTTGGGGTCTGAGAAGTTGAAAAGAATGGGGTCAAAGCCTTAACCATGCTTGCAGCCCAGCATGATTAAACCGAAGCATCCAACTTGCTGTGTGTCTGTGCTCTGTGGGGGAAAGGCGGGGGGACAGCGGGGGAGAGGCCTGGAGGAGACAGAGAGCAAAGCCCTAGCTAGAAAGCCAAGAGGCCCTGGGTGTCCTGACCCAGGCCTGTGGCCAGTCCCAGCCTGCCTGGAGGACACAGCCTCTAACAAGCGCTTGTATTCATACTGAGCCACCGCCCCTCGTGCTGGGCCTCCTTCTACCACAAATGCCCCTCCCGTCCTGGTCTAATCCTTCACGTACTGTGCCTAGTGACATTTTAGCGTTTCCAAAAATTAAATCAACCTCCAAAGAACCCAGATTTGTCATGCTGAAAAGAGTCAAAGCCTGAGTCATTCTATGAAAGCCATTTTCTGGTGCCCTTATTAAAAATACATCCCTCTGGCCTTCCATTCTCACTTTCTACACTGGACCAAAGTGAATGGTAATGGCTAATTAGATCAGATCGGTAAAATAATGAGCCACTGCAGTGACAGCTGGCACTTGACTCAAAAGCCCAACTGAACCCATTACAATGCTCCATGTGATCATCCTGTATCCCCTGCTTCCCTCCACCACAATCCGGGACCACACTTCACATTCTGCACACAGGTGAGCAGGGGAAGAAAACTCATGACTATGGAGTAAGACAGGGCAATCACTCTCCTGCCAGTCCTCTTCTGGAGCCTGACAGATGGCCGGCCTGCCTTCTAACACTCCCTGATTCCTTGATTCTAGATGGTCCTTCCTCCAACTTACCTGTCACCTACTCCCTCTATCCTGGGGGTGAGAGCATTGGACCCAGACCCTGTGCTAAATGAACAAAGAAACACATCTTCCTTCTCCCTCCTCCCTCCATGACCACACATCCTCCATATCTGAGAATGCTGCCAGGAGGCACAGGGAGTCCTCCAGCAGCAAGCCCCCTTGAAGTGTCCATTATAATCAATAGTGGGTACACATGTCCCTTCACACTCAAGTAAACTGCCACCTTTCCATGTGTTGAATTGTGTCCCCCAAAATGATTTGTGGAAGTCCTAACCCCTGGTACCTCAGAAGGTGACCTTATTTGGAAATTGGATCATTGATGATGTAATTAGTGAGTCATACTGAACAGTGAGCCCCTAATCCAGTATGAATATCATCCTTCTAAGAAGAGAGACCTTTGGACACAGAGTCGCACATGAAGCGTCATACACAAGGGTAGATGGGCAGGTGACAATGGAGTCAGGGACCAAGCGACCCTCTAAGACAAGGAATGCTAAGGAATTCCTCCAAACACAGAAGCTTGAAGAGGCATGTAAGGATTCTCCCGTACCAGTTTCAGAGACAGCATGATTTAGAAACATCCATTTTACTTTACTATGGGGAAGCCCTAGGAAACGAATACACACTCTCATCCCCAAACTCACCCTCTCATCAGGCTACAGGCTTCATCTTATAACCAGAAGTACACACCCTTTGACCCCCATCACTCATGTCCCCCACGCCCCAGCCTCTGGCAATCTCCAATCTACTCTCTGTTTCTACAAGTTCGGATTTTTCCTAGACCCTACATAAATGAATTCATACAGTATTTGTCTTTCTCTATTTGACTCATTTGCCCTCAAGATCTATCCACACTGAGGCAAACAGCAAGATTTCCTTTTTCCTTGTGGCTGAATAATGTTCCATTATATTGATATGTATGTCCTAGAGTTTTCACTGTACATATCTTTTACTGACTTGGTTACATGTATTCCTATGTATCTTTATTCTTCGTGATGCTATTGTAAATGGAACTGTTTTCATAATTTCTCTTTCTGATAGTTTATTCTAAAAAAATTTTTTAAACCAATTGCTCCTTCACATATTTTAAAGTTGGCATCTAGAATTTTTTATTTTAATTTATTTTATTTTTTTTAAGATTTTATTCATCCGTTTGAGAGACAGAGATCACAAGTAGGCAGACAGCAGACAGAGAGAGAGGAAGGGAAGCAGCTCCCTGCTAAGCAGAGAGCCCGATGTGGGGCTTGATCCCAGGATCCCGGGATCATGACCTGAGCTGAAGGCAGAGGCTTTAACCCACTGAGCCACCCAGGTGCCCCTATTTTATTTTATTTTTTAAGTAGGTTCTACACCCAATATGGGGCCCAAACTCACAACCACAATATCAGAGTGACAAGCTCTACCACCTGAGCCAGCCAGGCACCCAAAGATATATAATTTTTTTATTTAACTTCAAGTTATTTAACATAGAGTGCAACACTGGTTTCAGGATCAGAATCTAGTGATTCATCACCCACATAAAATACCCAGTGCTCATTCCAAATGATGCCTATCACCCATTTAGCCCATCCCCCCCACCCACCTTCCCTCCAGCAGCCCTCAGTTTGTTTCCTATAGTTAAGAGTCTCATCTCTGTCTTTATCTTATTTTATTTTCCCTTCCTTTCCTCTAGTTCATCTGTTTTGTTTCTTAAATCCCACACATGAGTGAAATCATATGGTATTTGTCTTTATCTGACTGACTTATTTCACTTAGCATAATATACTCTAGTTCCATCCACATCATTGCTAGTAGCAAGATTTCGTTCGTTTTGATAGCTGAGTAATATTCCATTGTGTATATATACATCTTCTTTGTCCATTCATCAGTTGATGGACATTTGGGCTCTTTCCATAATTTCGCTATTGTTGATAGTGTTGCTATAAACATTGTGGTGCATCTGCCCCTTCAAATCTGCATTTTTGTATCCTTTTGATGATACCTCTCGTAGTGTAACTACTGGGTAACAGGGTAGTTCAATTTTTAACTTTTTGAGGAACCTCCATATTGTTTTCCAGAGTGGTTGCATCTTTTTATATTTCCACTAACAGTGCAAAAGGGGTCCCTTTTCTCCACATCCTGGCCAACACCTGTTGTTTCCTGAGTTGTTAATTTTAGCCATTCTGACTGGTGTGAGGTGGTATGTCATTGTGGTTTTTATTTGCATTTCCTTGACGTTGAGGAAGGTTGAACACTTTTACATGTGTCTGTTGGCCATCTGGATGTGTTCTTTGGGTAAGGGTCTATTCATGTCTTCAGTCCATTTCCTAACTGGATTATTTGTTCTTTGGGTGTTGAGTTTGATAAGTTCTTTGTAGATTTTGGACACTAGCCCTTTATCCAATGTCATTTGTAAATATCTTCTCTAATTCCTTAGGTTGTCTTTTAGTATTACTGTTTTCCCTCCCTGTGGAGAAGTTTTTTTTTTTTCTTGATGAAGTACCAATAGTTCATTTTTGTTTTTGTTTCCCTTGTCTCCAGAAATGTGCCTAAAAGAAGCTGTTGAGATTGAGGTCAGAAAGGTTGCTGCCTGTGTTCTCTTCTAGGGTTTTGATGGTTTCCTTTCTTACATTTAGATCTTTCATCCATTTTGAATTTATTTTCATATATGGTATAAGAAAGTGGCCCAGTTCCACTTTCTCCATGTGGCTGTCCAGTTTTCCCAGTTTTCCCAACACCATTTGTTGAAGAGATTGCCTTTTTTCCATTGGACATTCTTTCCTACTTTGTTGAAGATTAGTTGACCTTAGAGTTGGGGGTCCATTTCTGGGTTCTCTATTCTGTTCCAATGATCTACATGTCTGTTTTTGTGACAGTACCATACTGTCTTGATGATTACAGCTTTGTAATAAAGCTTGAAATCCAAAATTGTGATGCCTTCTGCTTTGCTTTTCTTTTTCAACATTCCTTTGTTTATCAGGGGTCTTTTCTGGCCCCATACAAATTTTAGGAGTGTTTGTGCTAGCTCTGTGATAAATGCTCATGTTATTTTGATAGGGATTGCATTGAATGTGTAGACTGCTTTGGGTAGCATAGACATTTTAACAATACTTGTTCTCCTAGTCCATGAGCTTGGGTTTTTCCATTTCTTTGTGTCTTCTTCAATTTCTTTCATTAAGTGTTCTATAGGTTTTATTAAAAAGATTTTATTTATTTATTTGACAGAGATCACAAGTAGGCAGAGAGGCAGGCAGAGAGAGGGGGTAGGCAGGCTCCCTTCTGAGCAGAGAGTCTGATGCAGGCCTCGATCCCAGAACTCTGAGATCATGACCTGAGCCAAAGGCAGAGGCTTAACCCACTGAGCCACCCAGGAACCCCTCATTAAGTGTTCTATAGTTTTGTTTTGTTCTGTTTTTTTTAAGATTTCATTCACTTATTTGACAGACAGAGATCACAAGCAGGCAGAGAGAGAGAGAGAGGAGGAAGCAGGCTCCCCGCCGAGCAGAGAGCCCAACATGGGGCTCAATCCCAGGACCCTGGGACCATGACCTGAGCTGAAGGCAGAGGCCTAACCCACTGAACCACCCAGGCGCCCCAAGTGTTCTATAGTTTTTAACGTACAGACCTTTTACCTCTTTGGTTAGGATTATTCCTAGGGATCTAACAGTTTTTAGTGCAATTGTAAGTGGGATTGATTTCTTGATTTCTCTTTCTGCTGCTTCACTATTGACATATAGGAATGCAACAGATTTCTATACATTGATTTTATATACTGCAACTTTGCTGAATTCATGTATCGTTTCTAAGTTTTTTGGTGGACTCTTTGGGGATTTCTACATAGAGTATCGTGTCATCTGCAAGTAATGAAAGTTTGACTTCTTTCTTGCCCAGCTGGATGCCTTTTTTCTGCTTGTTGTCGGATTGCTGAGGCTTCCAGTACTCTGTTGACCAACAGTGGTGAGAGCAGACCTCCCCGCCATGTTCCTAACCTTAAAGGAAAAGTTCTCAGTTTTCCCCATTGAAGATGATGATAGCTGTGGGTTTTTGTATGTGGCATTTATGACGTTGAGGTATGTTCCTTCTATCCCTACTTTCCTGAGGTTTTTAATCAAGAAAGGATGCTGTATGTTGTCAAATACTTTTTCTGCATCTATTGAGAGAATCATATGATTCTTATCTTTTCTTTTATTAATGTGATGTATCATACTGACTGATGTGTGGATGTTGAACCACCCCTGCAGCCCAGGAATAAGCCCCACTTGATCATGGTGAATAATCCTTTTATTTTTTTTTTTAAGATTTTATTTATTTATTTCACAGAGAGAGATCACAAGTAGGCAGAGAGGCAGGCAGAGAGAGAGAGAGAGAGAGAGAGAGAGGAGGAAGCAGGCTCTCCGCTGAGCAGAGAGCCCGATGCGGGACTCGATCCCAAGACCCTGAGATCACGACCTGAGCCGAAGGCAGCGGCTTAACCCACTG